>NC_073312.1:26330419-27530419 GCF_027595985.1 Sorex araneus | reverse complement strand
TACAACTGAAATTCAATCATGAAAAACTCTATCTTACTAGGATTCAATTATAAAAATTTAAAAATAAAAATCAAATGTACATCTAAACAATCAATGCATGAAAATTTAATAAACTTCATTTGTTATTATAATGAAATTGTATAGGACAAATGATTTAGAGTCTAATAAGATACTATAATACATCTATTGGTAAGGTTTACACAAAGGATGGTGTTTTGGTAAAGATACAGAGAAAACTAAAACCCAACCTCTCTTTTGTTTTGGTGTACCCCTGGTGACGGGAGGTCAAACCCAGGCCTCCAATGTGTAAAGCATGCACACTAGCTTTTTGAGTTCTCTTCCCAGCCCCAAGTACCTATTTTTGTATATAGTTTTACAAGAGTATATCCATATTCCCCTATGTATTGTATAGTTGGCCTTGCATTAAGTCAATGGCATCAAATATTGTCCCCCAAGCACCACAGGGAGTGATCCCTAACTACGGAGCCTGGAGTAAGCCCTGAATACAGCCGGGTGGGAGCCAAAATAATAAATAAAAATAAAATCAATTCTAAATCATGTTGTCACTTTAATTATTAGTAGTACTCAAATGAGAAAAAGCACAAATGTATGAAATGTAAGACAAAAATTAATGCATGTTATCTCTAAATTAGATTAATGTGGCTTGCAAAATTTACAAATATATGCATTTAACTAATCATAGTAGTCAATATACCAACTTAACCTCCTTTGTAAAATTTATTTTGAAATGTCAGCTCTGAAAAAAATGTATTTATATAAAGAAGTGGACAAGAACGGCTACCATTTTGTGATGGTAACATGACATAACTCTTGTTCTCCTCCAGAGTTATATGACCCAAATCCCACAGTGATAGACTGCTGAAAATTATTTCTAATTATCTCTCTGTTAACAAGTGCATTTGATGCTCCTTCAATTTTTTGAAATTTAGTTGAAAGAACTTTTGATTCAATTAAATTGGGGAAAGATATATGGCCCAGTGATTGTGACGACCCGTGGTTTCAAGAACAGTAGCTTTCTTCCTTGCACCATAGTCATATTAGGAATAGGTGGGATGCACGCAAAGAAAACCAGTAGTATTGAATTACAGTTTTAAAAAAAGGGGGGGAGTGGGTGGCGGGTTTGGGTCATAGGCAATGGTGCTCAGGGCTTACTCCAGGCTCTGCATTCAAGAATTACTCCTAGTAGGCTGGGGGATGCCGAGGGGAAGGAGGCTAGAGACCTTATGTGATGCTGGGGATCTAACACGAGTTGGCCATGTGCAAGGCAAACTCCCTACCCTGCTATATACTATCGCTCCAGCCCCAAAATATTTTAACTTTGTGGTATAGTAGTAACTATGTTTCCATCTTAATGCACTAAGTATCACTGTTTCACTGTCATCCCGTTGCTCATAGATTTGCTCGAACGGGCACTAGTAACGGCTCCGGCTCCATTGCGAGACTTTGTTGTTACCGTTTTTGACATATCGAATAGGCATTAAGTAAAAAAAAAAAAAATCAGGAGACAGATCACGTAACTGATAATTCCACAGCAGTAAGAAATATTTCTACCCGCGCGGGCTGGAGCAATAGCACAGCGGGTAGGGCATTTCCCTTGCTCTCCGCGGACCTGGGTTCAATTCCCGGCATCCCACAGGGTCCCGAGAGCACCACCAGGAGTAACCCCTGAGCATCACCGGGTGTGACCGGCAAACACAAACCAAGCAACCAAAGGTGTGATTTTCAGATCTCCCTCCCCACGTGGGGCTTGTTCACGGGACAGGGGGGCTGGTCGGGTGTGGGGGCGCCCGGGCGGGGAACGCCTCAGCCAGACGCCCCTCAGCCGGCGGGCGCTGCCGGCCTCCCTCCGCCGGGCTTCACTCATGTTTTATTCATCTTGATGTGGAGCGGCATTAATATTTCACACCCACGCCTCCCTCCCCCGCTCCCTCGGGGGTCCTCCCGCTTCCCGCTCCCCGAAGGCCCGAGAGCACCCGGGCATGTTCTGGCACTTTCTGGGTCTGGGCGTGAGGGGGGGAACGCACGCCGCCCCCCCACGAGCAGCACGTCCGAATCTTCCCAGGCGCCACCGGCCTCCCTCGCGGCCCTCAGGGGTGCTCCCCAGAGTGGGGGATGAGGGTCCTCACCTGGCAGGGGGCGCTGCCGCCGCCGTCCTCGAGCTTGGTCCGTCGCGTGTCGCCCGCGTGCTCTGGTCCTGCCTGGGGGGCGCCTCTGAGGCGAGGATACGTCCGGGCGCTCACACCGAGGCGGCCAGTCCCCGAGAGAGTCGCGGATTTCCCGCGCGTCTCTGAGGCGAGGACACGTCCGGGCTCTCACGCCGAGGCGGCTGGTGGCCCCGCGAGAGGCGCGTTTCCCGCGCGTCTCTGAGGCGAGGACACGTCCGGGTTCTCACACCGAGGCGGCCGGACCCCCGCGAGAGTCGCGTTTCCCACGCGTCTCTGAGGCGAGGACACGTCCAGGCGCTCACGCCGAGGCAGCCGGTCCCCACGAGAGGAGTTTCCCGCGCCCGCGGCCTCGGCTCTCCGCGTCGGGCTCTCGAGGTCCCGCCCGCGAGATGGGGGTGGGGGGCTGGGGACGACCCCAGTCCTCGCGCGGGCTCAGGGCAGACAGGCCCGCAGGATTGGGGGGCACCGCGGCGCGGCCGCTCTGAGGGGCCTCCGCTCCCGGCTCCAGGACGTCCCCGCGCCTGCCTCGTCCCGGTCACCCCGCCTGGTCCCCGCGCCTCAGAGTGGGCGCCCAGGAAGGGCGCGGGATGGTGCTTTCTGCCTCTCTGTCCCTCACTCTCCGCCCTCTCGCCCTTCCTCCTCTCTCACCCTCTCCCTTCACGCATCTACTCTCCACCCTCCCCTCCCCACCCCAGATCTATCTCCACCTTTCCCTGCTCCCTCCTCGTCTCTCCTCACCCCTCCTCACCCTCCCTCTCTCTTCTTCCCTCCTTTCTTCTCCCTTCCTCTCATCTGCCCCCTCTCCCTTTCCCTCCCTGTATCTACTCTCCCCTTCTCCCCTTCTCTCTCATCTCTTCTTTCCTCCCCTCCCCTCCCCTCATCTACTCTGCACCCCGTCCCTTCTCCCCTCCTCTCCTCTCATCTCTCCCTTCCCTTCTCATCTACTCTCCACCTCTTCCCTTCTCCCCTCTTTTCCCTTCAGCTTTTCTTCCCTCCCCTCCCAGCATTTACTCTCCACCCTCTCCTGTCCTCTCCCTTCCTCCCTCCTCCTCACCCATCCTCTCTCAACCACTCTTCTCTCCCCTCCTCTACTTTTCACCCCTACCCTCTCCTCTCCTCTCCCATCACCTCTTCTCCCCTCCCCTCTCTGCATCTACTTTCCAACCTCTCCCCCTCCTTTTTCCTTTCCTCCCCAACCTTTAAGTTATGCTTTGAATCATCTTCACAAGTGCTCCAAATAGGAAAATAATGGGAATATTTCCTTTCTAACCTCCCAGTAATAATATCCTTTAAAGGGAAAAAAAAACCTTCAGAATATCCCATGAAGGAATTTTTCATCTTTATTTACATGGCAAATATATTGTCTATGCTTAGGAGACATTAAATAATCACAGACCTTGAAATCACAAAATCCAGATTCCAATCCAGGATATAGAGGAACAAATTGGCAGTGGTGATATAATGGATGAGTTATGGATAAGGAAAAGAACAATTTCCAAAACCAAGGCTGAAGAATCAATAAAGTGCCCCTAATAGATGCATTTTCATTTCTGCTCATAAAAACAGCTAAGACAGTTTCTGTCAACATCCTTCTAATGAATTTCAACATATCTCGGGCTTGTTAAAAACCTTTCCATATGATAAACTTCTTGGAAATTTGTTTTACTTAGCTGCAGAGAATCTGCAAACTAAGAAGATGCCATCCCTATTGGTGTCTCCATCCAAATCAATCTTTCTGATTTTATAGCAAGGGATTTTCAATGAAGCCCAAAGCCTTAGTTCCACCAGTCATTGGGTAAAATGGGCAGAGGCTAAGTAATTAGGATACTCAGTTCAGAAAGGTCTTATACTTCCTTACGTTGGTTTGGCCCAGCAGAACAGGTACTTCTCAATCACAGGTTAGAGGTCTTATTTCAGTGCATGATAAATAAGAATATGTAAATCATATATCCTCAACTTCTCTTACACCACCCCATTTCCCTGCCTCTTAATGGTCCAGAAAACATTTTTTTTGTTGGGTTTGGGGGGGAGGGGCAGTGAGTCACACCTGGCAGTGCTCAGGGCTTATTTGTAGCTCTGTGTTCAGGGATCACTACTGTTGGAGCAATACATGTGGTGTCAAGGATCAAACCCTGTTCAGCTGCATGCAAGGCAAACACCTTACTCACTCCAATCCAAGCCATTTCTTTTTTTGCTTTGCTTCTTCTTTGCTCTCCCAAGACTGTATCACAAAAATTTCAAATCTCATTCTGCCATGTTTTACCCCCTTTTATTTTCCCATCACCCTTCTTGAAGGACTTTTCCTCTTTCTAAAAGAAATGACTTAAGATCAAGTATTCTCTGTAGCACCAAGTACAATAGCTAAGATTTGGAATCAACCTAGATATCCAAAGACAGATCCATGGATCACGAAGATGTGATAAATATATAGAGTGGAATACTACACAGCTGAAAGAAATGATGAAATCGTGCAATTTGCTACAACATGGATAGAACTAGAAGATCCCATGTTAAATGAAGTAAAGCAAAAGAGTAAAGACAAACACAGGGTGGCATCATTTATATGTGGTACCAATATGAGGAAATGCATTGGTTTAGAGGGGGGAATACCTAGGTCACTCTCGGCCCCCATAGTATATGGAGGAGAAGGAAATAAACAAAGTGAAAAGGAAGGGGAAGAGATAGATGAGAAGCAACAGAGGCAGGGGTCAAGGGGATTCAGGTACATCAGTGGTGTGAAGGAATTATAGAGCTAAATATCAAAATCACAGAGTGAACAACACTGAAATCATGGATCAAGATGTTAGTAACCAGGGCTGGAGCGATAACACAGCGGGTAGGACGTTTGCCTTGTACACGGCCGACCAGGATTCGATCCCTGGCATCCCAGATGGTCCCCCAGGCACTGCCAGGAGTGATTCCTGAGTGCAGAGCCAGGAGTGACCCCTGAGCATCACTGGATGTGACCCAAAAAGAAAAAAAAATATTTTAGTAACCAAATTTAAAAGGTGCCTGGAAAGATGCTGGGGTTGGTAGGGAGGAGGAGAAGAAAGAGAACCTTGGAACATTGGTGGAGGGAAGTTGACCCTGGTGGTGGGATTTGTGATAGAATGTTGTCTCTCAAAAACCCAACTATGAATAACTCTGTAACTCATGGTGCTTTAATAAAATAAAATTTGGGAGAAAAAAGAAAAATCACTCATTCTCAAATATGAAGGCAAATTCTCATTTAGTAGAATTCTCAAGGGGTAAACATGACAGTGAATAACTACCCACGTGACCCATGTCCTGCTCTCCCAGGATGAGCACCAGGAACCCAGGACCTCCAAGAATGGCTTTGGCTTCTCACAACCTAGCATTAACCTCTACTAACCTAGGCGAACCAGCAAGACACACACACTGACCCTACTTTTTTTTTTTTTTTTTGCTGTGTATGGCATAGCAAATACGCCATGGGTAGCTTGCCAGGCTCTGCTGTGCGGATGGGATACTCTCGGTAGCTTGCCCATCTCTCCAAGAGGGATGGAGGAATCGAACCCAGGTTGACTGCATTCAAGGCAAATACCCTACCCGCTGTACTATTTTTTTTTATTTTTTTATTAGAGAATCACTGTGATGTAGTTATAAACTTATGAACTTTTGTGTTTGCATTTCACTCATACAGTGATTGTTTACCCATCCCTCCACCAGTGCCCATTCACCTCCACCAATGATCCCAGTATCCCTCTCACCACTCCCACCCCATCCCCCACCGCCCCACCCTGCCTCTGGGGCAGGGCATTCCCTTTTGTTCTCTCTCCTTTTTTGTTTTGTAGTTTGCAATAGAGATATTGAGTGGCCTTCATGTTCCGTGACCCTATCTTTTATCTGCTATTTAACGTCAGACAAGTTTTATCTCACCTCTTTGCACTTTGGGGTCACCATTAATAAAGTAGAAGTAATCATATCCTGTCTCATAAAGTTTCTGTGAGTTCAATGAGTTTTTTGAAATGCAAAAAACTGAGCAGAGTCAGGAACATAGGGAGAATTCACTGCATGCTGGCTATCATTAAATGCAGGGCACCAAGACAATCAGAATAAATAATATTTAAAAAGTTATATTTTAACTTTATACTCTATTATGGGGAAATGATGACAAACTGTAAAATAATCACAAATTGTGGTTAAACTATAGACAAGATAAGGAGCAGATATAAAACTTTAGATGACATCAGTGGAAGAAAAGATTGAAAAGAATCAGCAATGCAAGGGGCTGGAGGAATAAACAGCAAATGAAAATACCATGAATTTGGAAAGTTCTAGGGTCAACAAGGAGGTCACTTGTGGCTGAAGACCGATGAACTCATGAGAAAGTGGTAAAAGTTAAAACCAAGATTTAGGCAAAGGCCAGATTTGGAAAAACAATGTGTCCCCCTGACTACATTTACGAGACCAGGGAGAGGTTCAAGTACATGCACCTGACCTTGGTTCAATCCCCAGCACTGCACAGTCCCCCTACACTGTTGACTGCAGATCATGAGGGGACCCCTAAGTCCACCAGAGCACTGCTAGAGTGGCCTGGGTAATCCCCGACACGCAGGACCTGACCAGCATTCTAGAGACTTCACACTAAACCAAGGGCAATTTAAGAAGAAATTTTGGGGACATGGGGTTCTGCAAGTATGCTTGGGAGGCCCCCACCCCCTGAAAATGCATAATTATGCTAAATTCCATGGAAATCTCCTGGGGGAGGGGGTTTGACCTGATGAATAACAGGATCAGATCTATGTTCGAAGAAGAATCTTTCTAGCCCTCTGTGGCAAGCATAGGCCAAGAGCAACCTGCCAAGTTAACCAAATGTTAGCACATCTCAGGAATTTAAAAATTATCCAAATTCATCCCCAGAACTCCTTCCACATAGCAACTGGTGTTTCTATTCTGAAACTTAAGTGAAAAGATCTTTAATTTCTTTGATTTTGCAGGATTCAATCTAAGCGCAGAGCCTTCTTTATTTCTCTCTGTGCTTTTAGTTCTGATAGTTGAGTCATGTCAGATAAATGCCTTTAACTGTTGTTTCTTACCTCCAAATTCCCAAATGCTAATCAACAACTTTCCACTAATGAAGTGTCCGAAACTAAAACCAGCATCCCAGGTGTTATCTCACTAGGGCCAAACAGAAAGAGTCATTGTCTCTCTATTTTGTGACCAGAAGCCAGTGTCATTGTTTTTTTCCTCCAAATATAATACAACATGTATCTAATTTGCCACTTAGAATATCCCTGGGACTCTTAGAGCCATTACTGTTATGGAGATGTCGCCCTCCCCCTGAAAAATTTTCTTTCCAGTTACTTTTCCCTAGATGCCTCAACTTGAAACTTTTCCAAGCTAAGTGTCATTCTCTTAGACATATTGCTAATGCTTCCTATAATTTCTCTGGCCTTTCTGGTGAATGCAGCATATCCTCCTTGGAGGTCGTCTGCAAATTTCATTAACATGTTTGTGGACAGGATGTCAGGGAATTGTTGAGGGGCCTAACTTCTGAGTCTTTATTAGTTGAATCTAGTAATGGGGAAGGAATCCATTTAAAAATTCATCTCTGATGGGGCTGGAGTGATAGCGCAGTGGGTAAGGAATTTGCCTTGCACGCTGCTGACCCAGGTTCGATTCCCAGCATCCCATATGGTCCCCTGAGCACCGCCAGGGGTAATTCCTGAGTGCAAAGGCAGGAGTGACCCCTGTGCATTGCCAGGTGTGACCCAAAAAGCAAAAAAAAATTTGTCTCTGAGTATTGTTCAACTGACACAGCTCATGCCTAGAATATGTGATGCCCTGAGTTCAGTCCCCAGCACTCCCTGATCCACAGCAATGCTGTACCTCCTGCCTGAACAAGGCCCGAATACTGCCCCACTGAGAGATAGCACAGTCATTGTTTCTCAAACACTGAGCCAACAGTCAACTATATTCAAATCACAAAAGGTACGTTTTAGTTAGACATGTATGTTATACTAAAAAATCTAAAAAAAATCAAAAGGATTAAGTCTCTCCTGTTTCCTGTTTCCCAGCTAACAATTTCTTTTCAAGGAGGTAACCACTGCTATCAGCTTCCTATGTGTTCTTTAATTTGAGGGGGAGAGTGTGGTGGACAGACCTGGCTCAGGGTTTACTCCTGGCTTAGCTCAGGGGTCACTCATGGCAGGGCTCAGGGAACCCTATAGGGTACCAGGGATGAAGCCTAGGCTGGCTTCATGCAAGGCAAATGCCCTACACACCGTACTGTCTCTCCAGTCCCTGCTTCCTATTTATTCTTCTAGAATCAATTTTTCTGAAAAACTTCCCCTATGACTTTTTATGGTTGTAATAAAATGTGAGAATTAGTGCTCTAAAGAAGTGGCCTTCCACCATTCTGCAGACCAGTGCTTGTTGGTAGGGGTAGAAAAGTTAAAAATGAGGTTGGACATCTGCACATGTATGTTTATCGCAGCACTGTTTACAATAGCCAGAATCTGGAAAAAACCCGAATGCCCCAGAACGGATGACTGGTTGAGGAAACTTTGGTACATCTATACAATGGAATACTATGCAGCTGTTAGAAAAAAGGAGGTCAAGAATTTTGTAGTTAAGTGGATGGGCATGAAAAGTTTCATGCTGAGTGAAATGAGTCAGGAAGAGAGAGACAGACATAGAAAGATTGCACTCATCTATGGTATATAGAATAACAGAGTGGGAGACTATCACCCAAGAACTGTAGAAATAAGTACCAGGAGGTTGACTCCATGGCTTCGAGGCTGGCCTCACGTTCCGGGGAAAGGTCAGCTCAGAGAAGCGATCACCAACTACATTGTAGTCGAAGGCCATGTGGGGGAAGGGAGTTGCGGGCTGAATGAGGGCTAGAGACTGAGCACAGCGGCCACTCAACACGTTTATTGCAAACCACAACAGCTAATTAGAGAGAGAGAACAGAAGGGAATGCCTTGCCACAGTGGCAGGGTGGGGTGGGGGGGAGATGGGATTGGGGAGGGTGGGAGGGACGCTGGGTTTACGGGTGGTGGAGAATGGGCACTGGTGAAGGGATGGGTTCCCAAACTTTGTATGAGGGAAGTATAAGCACAAAAGTGTATAAATCTGTAACTGTACCCTCACGGTGATTCTCTAATTAAAAATAAATAAAATTTAAAAAAAAAAATGAGGTTGGAGCTAGAGCACAGCAGGTATTGAGCTTGACTTGTATGCAGCAAACACGTGTTCCATCTTCAGTGCCCTATTAGGTCCCCTGAGCTCCTCCGGGGGTGATCCCTGAGCACAGACAGGAATAAGCTCTGAGCGCTACTGGATGAAACCTCTAAACAAAAAAACTGAAAGGTTGCAAACCACTGGTCTATTGATTCAGCTATTAACTGCCAATCCACGGTCTGAATGCAGGATGGGGGCCCTCTGCAGATGTAAAAATGATGAGTAACACAGCTCTTTAGGAGAAAAAAATTAATGACACTCTCCCAATGAGATTGACTTTCTCTCCCATCCATTATATGATTTCATTGTTCCTCACAGCTGCATAGCATTTCATTGTGTATATATACCACATCTTCATAAACCATTTGTTTGTCATTGGATGAAGTTTATTCTATATCTTAGCTATTGTACTAAATGTGGCAATAAATAATGGTGTGCATATGTTCTTTTGAATGAGTGTTTTTATGTCCTGGGGTAGATACCCAATTGTAGAGTCTCTGGGTCATATGACAGTTCATTTCTAAGTTTGCTGGGGACTCTCCATACTGTTTTCCACAGGGGTTGAACTAAACATTCTCACACCAGCAGAGTTCCCTTTTCACCACATCCCTGCTAGCAAATTGTTTGTACATTTTTTGATGTGTACCATTCTCACTGATGTAAGATGGTATCTCATTGTCATCTTGATTTGGAGTTATCTAATAGTAAGTGATGCTGAGCTTTTTTTTTCATGTGCCTACTGGCCATCTACTTGTCTTCCTCTGAGAAGTGTCTGTTCATTTCCTCTCCCCATTTTTTGATAGATTTTTCTAAAATCTTTTAATCAATCTTTGTGAGTACTTTGTATATCCTGGATATCAACCCTTTATCTGTGTTGGATACAAATATTTTTCCCCACTCAGTTACCTTCTTTTAAGTTTAGCCCATGTTTATTTTGCCATGCAAAAACTTTTTAATTTGACGTAGTCCTATTTGTTTACTTTTGGCTTTGTAGCCTTTTCCATTGGTATCAGATCATTGAAGATAACATTGAGGTCTAAATCATGGAGTGTTCTGCCTATATTTTCCTCTGTCTACTTTATACTTTCTGGTCAGACCTCAGTGTCTTTGATCCACTTTGAATTGACTTTTAACACATTACCGTTTTTGAGAAAAACAAACAAACAAAAAAAAAAGGTTAGATTTTCCCTGTCCTAAGCAAAATATCCTCTGTTATCAATAGATAGAAACTATGTCAGTAATTCTGTGGGCATTATTAATTGGTATTTTGTACATACTAATTCCAGAATACTTTAACCCTGCTGTGCTGGGAAAATCCAGCTCCCTGCCTCAATCTGACTTGGATCTATGACTTCAAGCATAGTAAAGCTTAGATTCGCTTTCAGGTGAGGCATTGCTGCATGTGGGTGGACTATAAATAAAGCAGATGTGCTTCAAATGCCAATCAATTCCACCTCTTTTTGCACCTGAAAGGCTAATCTATTTATTAATATGTTTAAGGTTTCTGGGAATAAGAATTATTCAGATTTTTTAAATGAGGGGGAGACACACAGCCATCAGTTTGACTAAATTTCAGAAGTGAAGAATAAAGGACCAGAGAGATAGTACAAGGGTTGAGATCCTTGCCCTGCATGCAGCTGGCCAAGACTACATCCCCTGTACCACATACGATCCTGAGTCCAGCAGGAGTGCTACCTGATAACAGAGTCAACACTAAACTTGAAGCACTGCTGGATGTGTCTCAAAAACCTAAATAAATAAACAAAATTTGCTTTAGAGCTAGGGAGTTTAGCTTAAATACACCCAGATTCCCCATTTTCCAGTAGGTAGGCGGTGACACCCAGGGACTTCCCCCAGCGCTGTGTAATCCCACCAATAGCCAACATCCAGAGACTATAAAACCAAGCTCCCGGAAGCGCAACATCTTATAGCCTAGTTCTCCCTCTGGGAGAACACGGCAAGCTATCAAGAGTTTCCTGTCCACATGGGAGAGCCTCGAAACTCCCCGTGGCGTATTCATATGCCAAAACCAGTAATGCTGGGTCTCATTCCCCTGACCCTGAAAGAGCCTCCAATGCGGCATCGTTGGAAAGGACAAGTAAATAGAGGCTTCTAAAATCTCAGGGCTAGGACGAATAGAGACGTTACTGAGACCGCTCGTGAAATGTGACGATCAACGGGATGATGATGATGATGATGATGATGACATACATACATACACACATATATAATAACTGGAAGGGTAGGAGATGGTGTTGGGAAAGGAGGTCTTTTCATATCCCATAACAGAGGAAGATGATTAAATCAATCCATGTAATAAAACCAACAAATGACAATAACAAACACGGTTTGGGGGAGGGACTTAAAGTTGGCAGTTGATCCACAGTATTGAATTGGTGGGAGGTGGGGGTTGTAAGGAAGGGGCATTAGGAGAGGGAGGTGGGTATACTGGTGAGGGGTGTGGTATTTGAATTATATGCATAAGAAACCACTATCAACATCATTGTAACCCACAAAATCGTGAGCAATAAAAAAATTTTACATATCAAAAAGAGAATCTAATTTTCACATAGTAAGTGCTCAATGAATGTTAATAGATTATATTATTAGGAATATTAATACAATGGGCTGGAGCAATAGCACAGCGGGTAGGGCATTTGCCTTGCACACAGCCAACCCAGGTTCAATTCCTCCACCCCTCTCAGAGAGCCTGGCAAGCTACCGAGAATATCTCGCCAGCACGGCAGAGCCTGGCAAGCTACCATGGCTTATTCGATATGCCAAAAACAGTAACAACAAGTCTCACAATGGAAATGTTACTGGTGCCCACTCGAGCAAATCGAAGACCAACAGGATGACAGTGCTGCACTAATACATTACCATAGTTTTAAAAATTGTATGCAAAAAAGGTAGCACAAAAGGAAGATGTCATAAAATAATATTTTCATGGTCCTCCTGATAATTATATAAAAAGAAAAAAAACTGAACATGAAAACATCCCAAGGCCAAGTAAAATGCAGACAGAGCTGGAGAATTATTCAGGATTGGGGCGCAGCCACAGGCAACCAGGCTCACCCCACTGTTCAAGCATACCCAGACCTGTCAGTCTCCAGGCTAAAACTTTAGAGGGCAAACCAAAGTCTCTATTAAACACCAGCTCTCACTCTTGAGTTGTAGATGCATGAAAATTCTAACCAGGGAGCTGCAGAACTCAAGTTGAGACTGCAAGGGGGTTGTTCACATTCTATAGAACATTACTTCATCAACATTCTTAAAGCATAAACTCTTCATTTTCATTAAGTTTCATTTCTAGGTGGATTCTTCCCAGGTTTTCCTTTCTTGATGGATCCAGATAACATACTAACATGTTATTTTGGAGACCTCCTTCATAGGAGTGTGTATTAGATTGGTATGGTTCATGTCTGTCACCTTCAGCAAACTCTGAAGTTCATGATGGCAAGGATGGAGTCTGACTCTGGCCAATATCTTGGACAGGGCCTGGCACTTTGTTAACCTGACAGATATTTACTAAATGAATGAACAGTAATAATATATATATATAAAACATGTCAGTGTGCATATTCTGAAATAGCATAGTCATGAGATTGGAGACAATGATCATTTTTCCCCATCTCTCCAAGAAGTGAAGAGTTGCCCATTTTGTAAGCTAGAGAGACCGTCAACACTCAGATTCTGGCGAGCTATTTTTGGCAGCTCTTCCTTACTAGAATCACACTGCCTGAATTTGTCCCCAGGAATCCTTTCAGTTACAGCAGATCTCAGGAAACCCAGTACTTTTCCAGAACCTCCTGTTGGGTAAAGGAAATGTACTCAGCTCCAGATTATCTTCACCCAGTGTATTTTAGCCTTTACTCATTATCTCATGAAATGGTGGGATCTTAAAACTGTCTTTCATTTCACAAATGAGAAAATGAACTCAGAAAAACAGATTAATAGATTAGCTTTCCTAAATCCTTGTTAATGATAGTGCTAATGAAAGAAGAAATAGAATCATCTTAAAATAGAATAATTTTAATAATCTCTCATATACACGCATATCAAATAATGTGCTTGCACATAGCCAATAATGTAATAATGCGATTCATTAGAAATTACGGCTGTGAAATAACTTTTTAATAAGGTGAAAATATTTTACTGAGCAAAATAAACCCCACTAAAAGCATGCATTTTTAAATTTTAAATTAATATAAAATTATAGAACATAAAAATTAAACTTTTTCTTTGTTTAAATGGAGCCTGACAGATCTCAACTCATGGAAGTCATGAGCTGAATTGTTTAGCCACATCACTGTTCCTAGAACATCAAAATTAATTTATGGCAATGGAAATTAGAACATTGCAGCCTAGTAAGAAATAGATGAAGATGGGTATGTGCACTTGCAAAGACTCATCAACCTGCATATCTAAAAATCTATAGATCTTATTACGCATGTTATACTTTAGGCTTTTTAAAAGCATGATCACATTATGGAGATCTTACTTTAGGATTTTAAAAAGATTTTTATCACATTAGGCAAATACTCGATAATCTGTAAAAGCAGACTAGACATATATATTTATATGTCCCCCATAAATGAGGGCATCTGCTTATGTGAGTTTTTTTTTCAATTATTTATATAGAAAATTTTAAAGTGTGGGACAAAATATTAATAGTATTTGTTTCTGGCTTGTGGGAATAGAAGTTTTTTTTCATGTTTTATTGAATTTAATTTTTTTTCCAATGAGTATGTGACACTTTATAATCAGGAGTTTCACTTTTTTTTTCTTTTTGGGTCACACCCAGAGTTGCATAGGGGCTACTCCTGGCTCATTCACTTAGGAATTACTCCTGGCAGTGCTCGGGGGACCATATGGGATGCTGGGAATTGAACCCAGGTCAGCTGAGTGCAAGGCAAACACCCCACCCATTGTGCTATCTATCCAGCCCTAGGAGTTTCACTTTTTTAATTCCTAGATTAAGTTTTTAAATTTTATAGTGGGATTGGCCAGGTCCACAGGGTGGAATAAACATCAGCCTGAAGTCTAAGGAAGTTTTACTGTACAACTTGATCAACAAATAGGTCTACTTATATCTACTCCATAGGGCTATTTTGTGTAAGAAATAATTCATATGAAATTCCTTTGTAGGTAAAACTTGATAAAGGTGCTATGCCGCTGATAAAGTCCTGAGGCCTTAGAGAGGACCTTGAAATATCAAGGAACTTTGTCTAAAGAGCTAGGTTGGGAGGAGAGACACCTAAGGGTCAGAGAAACAATCATAAACTCAACCCCACATCTCCCTTCCCCAATCCCTCTAATCAGTGCCTTAGTGTTCCCTCTGCGGATTAAATTTTCCTTTTGTCTCTTAAACCACACATGCAAGAAGCAATTTGTGGAGGATAAAAGTCTAATGTATTTTTAAGACGTTAGATTTATCTCACATTCCTTACAAAATGTGAAAGGGAAGGGGCTGGAGCGATAGATAGCACGCAGCTGACCCCAGTTCAATTCCCAGTATCCTATATGGTCCCTCCAGCACCGCCAGGAGTAATTCCTGAGTTTATGAGCCAGGAATGAACCCTGTGCATCGCCGGGTATGACCCCAAAAACAAAAAAAAAATAAGAAAAAAGTGAAAGGTAGTCTAGGCAAGAATGAGGCCAATGATTTTTGAGGCTTTTCCTGTCCCAACCCAGGAAAGGGCAATTTGCATACTGGATTACAAGAGTTTGTTATGAAAAGGAGGTTCCCCCAGTTGGGATGGGAGATGCATGCAAAAAGTAGATAATGAACCAAACATGATGACCTCTCAGTGTCTGTGTTGCAAGCCATAATGCCCAAAAGTAGAGAGAGTATGGGGAATATTGTCTGCCATGGAGGCAGGTTGAGGGTGGAAAAGGTGGGGGATATACCCGGATATTGGTGGTGGGGAATGTGTACTCGTGGAGGGATGGGTGTTTGATAATTGTGAGATTGTAACCCAAACATGAAAGCTTATAACTATCTCACGGTGATTCAATTAAATTTAATTTTTTTTTTTTTTGCTTTTTGGGTCACACCCAGAGATGCTCAGGGGTTACTCCTGGCTTTGCACTCAGGAATTACTCTTGTTGGTGCTTGGGGGACCATATGGGATGCCGGGGATCGAACCCGGGTCGGCTGCGTGCAAGGCAAACGCCCTACCCGCTGTGCTATTGCTCCAGCCCCTAAATTTAAAAAAAAAAAAATTTAAAAAGAAAAGAAGGTTCCCATGATGCCCAAAACTAGAGACAGAATAAGAAGCAAGGTGCCTGCCACAGAGGCAGGGGGTGGGATGGGGGTGGGGTGGTGGGAGGGATACTGGAACATTGATGGTGGAAAATACACAGAGGTGGAGGGAAGGGTATTTGATCATTGTATGACTGAAACTCAATCTTGAAAGTTTTGTAACTATCTCACGGTGATCCAATTTTTAAAAAGAACGAAAAGGAGGTTCCTTTTAGCTGAAACCACTTGCATTTTTAGGCCATTTAGAAATCTTGCCATAACGCAAACAGGCAACTACCTTTTTTCTGCTGCATAGTATTCCATCTCACCTTGGTATTGTCATTGGGGACTTTAACAAGGAATTAAACGATCTAGATTTTTTTTTTTTTGAACGTGAAAGGCTGGCCAAAATTGGGACCAAACACAACCAGGGCTCGCCTCCAAAATATCCTTTGACCAGAAGGGGGAACACTAGAGGCAGGAGAAGAGGGGGAAATGCTGGGAAATGTCCTCCACCAATGGGGAAGCTGTAGGGGCCTGCAGGGGATTACTGCCGGGTAGGAGTTCGGTGAGGGGCGCCCCACTGCTGGAGGCCGAACCCGGCGTCTCCACCCGCTGCATCCCAGGCGCACGGAAGAAGCCTGCGGGCTCGCGCACGGTGCAGCGGTGCGTGACGCTCTCGGGCTGGAAGCCCGGGTGGGTCCCCACAGGCTCCGACCCCTGCGGCTCTCGGGCTCCCGCGTGCGGGGGGCGTCCACGTGGTGACCTGCCCGGGGCCGGGTTCCCAGCGGCAGCTCCTCCTCCCCGCCGCTCGCGCTCGGCTTTCTGCAGTATCACGTGCAGCCGCGCTGGGTGCAGGATGGCGGCGGCGGCGGCGGCGGTGGGTGTCAGGCTCCGGGACTGCTGCAGCCAGAGCGCCGTGCTCCTGCTCTTCTTCTCCCTGTCCCCTCGGCCCCCGGCCGCCGCTGCCTGGCTGCTGGGCCTGAGGCCGGAGGACACCGCTGGAGGCCGCGTGTCCCTGGAGGGGGGCACCCTGCGCGCGGCCGAAGGCACCAGCTTCCTCCTGCGCGTCTATTTCCAGCCGGGGCCCGCGGCGCCCTCGGCGCCCGTGCCCGCGCCCACCCTCTCCCCGGGCGAGAACGGCACCGGCGACTGGGCTCCGCGGCTCGTGTTCATCGAGGAGCCCCCCGGCGGGAGCAGCGCGGCGCCCAGCGCCGTCCCCACGCGCCCCCCGGGGCCGCAGCGCTGCCGCGAGCAGAGCGACTGGGCGTCGGACGTGGAGGTCCTGGGGCCCCTGCGCCCCGGAGGCGTGGCGGGCTCGGCTCTGGTCCAGGTGCGGGTGCGGGAGCTGCGCAAGGGCGAGGCGGAGCGGGGCGGTGCGGGCGGTGGCGGGAAGCTCTTCTCGCTGTGCGCCTGGGATGGGCGCGCTTGGCACCACCACGGGGCCGCCGGCGGCTTCCTGCTGCGCGTCCGCCCGCGCCTCTACGGCCCGGGTGGGGACCTGCTGCCCCCCACGTGGCTGCGAGCGCTCGGGGCGCTCCTGCTGCTCGCCCTGTCTGCCCTGTTCAGCGGCCTGCGCTTGAGTCTGCTCTCGCTGGACCCGGTGGAGTTACGGGTGCTGCGGAACAGCGGCTCGGCCGCCGAGCAGGAGCAGGCGCGCCGCGTGCAGGCCGTGCGCGGCAGGGGCACCCATCTGCTCTGCACCCTGCTCCTGGGCCAGGCCGGAGCCAACGCGGCCCTGGCCGGCTGGCTGTACGCCTCGCTGCCGCCGGGCGTCGGGGGCGCCGGGGATGACTATGTGGACTCGGGAGTTCACTTCCCGTGGCTGCCCGCGCTGGTGTGCACCGGCGCCGTGTTCCTGGGCGCCGAGATCTGCCCCTACTCCGTGTGCTCGCGACACGGGCTGGCCATCGCCTCGCACAGCGTGTGCCTGACCCGGCTGCTGATGGCCGCGGCCTTCCCCGTGTGCTACCCGCTGGGCCGCCTGCTGGACTGGGCGCTGCGCCAGGAGATCAGCACCTTCTACACCCGGGAGAAGCTGCTGGAGACGCTGCGTGCCGCGGACCCCTACAGCGACCTGGTGAAGGAGGAGCTCAACATCATCCAGGGCGCCCTCGAGCTGCGCACCAAGGTGGTGGAGGAGGTGCTGACCCCGCTGGGCGACTGCTTCATGCTGCGCTCCGACGCCGTGCTGGACTTCGCCACGGTCTCCGAGATCCTGCGCAGCGGCTACACGCGCATCCCGGTGTACGAGGGAGACCAGCGGCACAACATCGTGGACATCCTGTTTGTCAAGGACTTGGCCTTTGTGGACCCCGACGACTGCACGCCGCTGCTCACGGTCACTCGCTTCTACAACCGTCCCCTGCACTGCGTCTTCAATGATACCCGGCTGGACACGGTGCTGGAGGAGTTTAAGAAGGGTGAGCAGGGGTCAGCCCCCACCCCCAACCCCCGCCCCAACGCTCCCCTTTCTAAAGTATTACCCGGTGGGAAGAAGGGGAGTAATCAGGTTCCCCCAGAAACTTCTCTCCTAGGATACCAAAAACTCCAGAAAGGCGCCTGGTTCCCTGACTCACCAGCTCTTTTCCATTTGCCTCTTTCCCTCTCTCCAAGCCCCAAGTCGCCTGCCTCCCGGACACTTGGCGCCCAGGTTGCCCAACAGTCGCCCTCCCTCCTCCGCCAACCCCCCTTACCAACCAGGTTCCCTGTTCTTGGACTCGGGACAGCCTCAGAGGCCAGTCTGGTTCCCTGATTAGGGGAGGGATGACCTCTGAAGGTCATCCGCGGGAACCCCTACAGGTTTCCCCACAAAGAGCTTTGCCTTTGAACTCCTCGCCAGCGGGAAGCTTACATTTGTCGGGTGGATGCACTGCTGGACAGCTCCGGCTGCTGACAAGCCTTGATTTCCCTGGGCAGAAATGTAGGTCTCCCTAGCTTCTCTCTGGGTCCTTATTCTGCCCTGTAGGTTACATAAAGTCAGCGCCAGGCATTTGAGTCCTACTTTCCCTATCTGGAACTCTCTATTAGCCATTCATTCCCCACGCGCCTCAAATACCCAGGTTGGAGATTCAAAGTTAACTTAAAGCACCAAACTGCCCTACTTGTGGGAACTGTGATTACAGGAGACTGTTTTAAAGGAGGCATCCTCTGTACATATGAGTAGGCATGTTAATTAAAAGCAAAGCAACACGGACTGAGATGTAACTGAGTTCTCAAGCAATGCTGTAGGTTTGGGCACAGTCCCTCCACATTCCCCAAATAGAATGCCATGAACATAAAATAATTCCCCTGGCTTTAAGCATGTCTTTAAATTTTGCTTTAGGTGGCTAGCAGAGCTAAGTTTTTTATTTTGTTTGTCAAAAAGTTCAGTCTTCAGAGCTACTCTTTAGGTTGCAAACAGAAATCTGGAGTCTTCCTCATGCCATGGTATTTTTAGACAAATGAAATTGCATTAAGTATAAAATCATAGCCTGAAAGGATGGGATAGTCCAGAAATACTTTCAGGAGCTGGAAAGATAGTATAACCGATAGGGCTCTTGCTTTGCTTGTAGCCAACTCTGGTTCATTCCCCGGTATTCTGTATGATCCCTGAGTGTCTAATTTACAAATAATTTAATATTTATATGTAAATGTTAATATAGATATATTAATATTTTAAAAGTACTTTCCGCTCCGGGCTTTATATCGGTATCATGAAAAAGAGGAAAATTAATAGACATTGCAGCTAGATGAACACACTACCTCCTCTTCTGTCTGCCCCACTCCCTGGGTGATTCATTTTCACTGTACTCTGAAGTTCATTCATCCTCTCTTAGAATTATACACATATTTAATATGAGAATGAACTCTCTCAGAGCATGAAAACTGTACATATCTACATCTGATGTTGGAGTTCAATGCCATGCCTTGCCCAGAAAAAAAAAATGGCTGCCATAATTAAATGCTACAGACATGGAATTTTATTTTCTTGCAGTTCTAGAAGCTGAAAGTCCAGTTCTAGAAGATGTTGGTTGGCATGGTTTCTGCCAGGGTTTCTTTGCTTCCTTCTTGCTGTGTTCTCACTTGCCCATTCATGCCTCATCTGTGTGTATTCACCCCTGGAATCTTTCTCTGTGTTCTAATCTCATATTGAACAAGGGCCCAATCTCGCAGCCTTGTTTTACTTACTTTTACTGATGTTTTACTTTACTCTTGCATTTTGCATATGATAGATCACAGTGAAGTGCATTTAAGATGTTCTCTCATTGTCTTTTGCTACCTACAGACAATCTGGAAGGTGTGTGGGGGTGTGGTGTTTGGGCCACACCAGGCAGTACCCCAGGACTTTCTGGATCTGTGCTCAGGGATTACTCCTAGCGGTGCCCCAAGGACTGTATGAAGTGCCTCATGCAAGGCCTTGCCCACTGTTCTATCCCTTCATCCCAGAAGACATTTTTAATGAAATGTTTATAAACTCACTCATTACTCATTTAATATGTATCGAGTATCTATATAGTGTTAGTCAACAGGTGAGATAATAAGGCTGCCCACAAGAGTTAACAGTCTGCAAGGCATGCGGTGCTAGAATAAGGCAGCCTTCAGAAGCTGAGGTTGTGTTTCACTAACCTTTGTAGGTCCAGCACCCTGCATGGTGCTTTGCCCTTTGTGGACTGCTCCAAATAAGTCAGTATTGATCCGAAATGAGACCTGTTGCAGAATTTCTAAATCTAGACTGAAAAAGACTTGAGTGTTCTGGTGAATAGTTTGTAATTAGGTAGATCCCTAAAGGGAAATAGACCAGAATGGTGAACCAAGGGAGCTATTTCACATGCCTTCAGAGCTTTGCTCCTTGCTCAGAGTGCGGTCATTAAGCAGAAGCTTGAACCTTTCCTGGAAACTGTTTTCGAACTACAGAATTTCATGCCTCACTCTAAATCCACTGAATGAAGATCTGCATGTCAGCAAGCTCTACAACCCCTGAAAACATTAAAGTTTGAGAGGCATTGCCTCCAGAGAACCCTAATTAAGAGTGATTGGTAGATTTTTCTTAGGAGAATATAGTTGAAAAAATAATAATCCAAGGTGAGTGTTCTCAATCCCAGCTATCTCAAAAAGGGGTCATTTTCTCTGGTGATGGTCATTTCATTCATGGTTGTGCTCGTACCATGAATTAGGAGAAGAAAATCTGAGTTGAAGTTCTTTACCTTTAAAAAAAAAAGCCTTTCATTTACTATAGCCCTTCTATTTCCCTTATTTCTTTGTAGCTCAAGTGTTTTAACGACCTAGACCTCTTTGGAGGTAGGAGAGGAAGTCCAGGTCATGTGATTTCAAAGTTCTTGTCCAAATGGGATTTTATTGTTACACTTCTTATCACCTCAGGTCTTCAGTAGTAGGAAATAGAAAAATTATCTTTCCAGCTAGCATGTTAACTTTACATGGGGGAGCAGTATTTCTCCCCACTGGACTATGAGTTCCCTAAGAACAGAGAGCAACTCTTACTCGCTGCAGTTGTCAGCCTGTCCGCCATAGCTAGGAAATGAATAAACATTTGTTAGATAAATGAGTTTGATTGCTTCTCTCCTACTATAGTCCTGTGTTTAAATGCAATGAATGCTAAATATAAAATAAGTACCATTGTTCAGTTGACCACAGCTCGTCTTTCCTCTTCCTGAATTCAGCATGCCAATTAGTAAGACAGTCTTCCAGGTTAACCTCTCCTTTACCACCACGCATACTATGCTAGTCACTGTCTTAGTCTGCCTGGACTGTTATTTTTTAGTGGCATAAATGAGTCCTTAAACAGAAATTAATTTTCTCCTGTTCTGGAGGCTGAAAGTTCAAGAACAAGATTCTGGGCAATTTGGTTTGTGGTGAGAGCTATCTTCCTGGTTTGTCCCTTTCCGACTGTACGTGGCCTTTCCTTGTTTCTGCTTGTGGAGAGAGGGGGGCAGGGGAGGACAATATTAGAGGGGCAGATTTGGGTGCAGAGAGAATGAGAGCGAGCACGCACATTTACTCTGAATGTTCCTCCTCTTCTTAGTAAGTTACCAATCCTGTTGAATTAAGGCCCCACCCTTATCATCTCATTTAACCTTCAGTCTATAGACACCCCACTGGGCTTAGGGCTTTGACAAATTCATATCATTATTCAACATGTTCATTCAGGGGAGAGATGGGGAGAGACACAACCTTTCAGTCCATAACAATCACTGAAGCCTGCCAAATATTTAGAACAAAGCCTACTAATAGTTTGTCCATATTCCATCCAACTTATTTTGCTAATATAGATATGAATTAGTCCACTATTTCTTTCTCTTATGTTGGTAACTGATTTTTCTCAGCAAATAGTTACTGTGTGTAGGGACAGTGCAGAATACCAACCGTATGGTCTTTGTAGGAAGCTTTGATTCTAAAGCAAGAGACAGAAATTGAGCAAGTCGCATAGTGATTAAAAGTATACGTTTTAGTGCCAAACTGCACACTTATATCCTGGCCTGCAGCAAGTCACTTAACTGTTTTGTTAACAGTCAATAGGATAATAATGGCATCTGCTCATAAGGTTGTTTGAAATATTAAGACAAAAGAGCATGGTAAGGCTTATTTGGTAATGCATGATAATTTTATCATTTACTCATTTGGTAAATGATGAACGTTAGCTATGATTATTAGATCTGAACATGAATCTACTTCTCCTTTGTGCAAATGTCTCTTAAGAAGTTTTGCTTCTCATTTTTGCCTCGCTCAAATCCATCCTCTCCAGCTGCCACTAAATTATTCCCAGTGACGTTATCTCTGTTTAATACCTTTCTGTACTGCTCATATCTGCAGGATAACATCTGAGCTAGAATCTATGCTCCCTACCGACCTCTCCAGTCTCAGTTCATACCTCTCCCACAGCTTTACCTCTAGAAGTGCTGAACTCTGGCCACGCTGTGCTAGGTCCTGCCTTGGTCCCTTTACTCAGCTGGATTCTGTCAAGAATACCTGTTTCCTGACTAATCCTGTCTCCAGTTCCTCCTGAGCCCTGACCATGGGGACCACCTCTTTCAAGAAGCTCTCCCTGTAAACCGCAATTAAGGGCTAGCTTAATTGTTCCATATCTTTGTTATTAAACCAGCAAAGTGTATGATGGGTATTTGTTTATATGTACCCATATAAGGAGCATCTGGAGATCAAAGACTGTCTTATCTATCTTTATAACTAAAGTACCTAGCAAAGGAAAGGATACTGAGCTGAGTTTCCTCTGAGGGTTTGTTGACTGAATGACTGAAAAAGTTCAACTTAATGTCATGGAAGGGATATATCAAGTACTAGTAGGCGAATCATTAATAGCCTAATTTTAAGTGTTGAAAGAAAAGTGTTAAACATATTGTTTATTTATAAAAATAAAATAAGTTATTTTCATGTTCAGAACACAGTACAAAGAGTTGTAGGGAGTGAGGCACATCAGAGATATCATTTCTTCTCCCCAAGAACAAATAGCCTGGTAGAATAATGGTATTCTCTGAAGGCAATCTGAACTGGGGCCAGAGCAATAGTACAGTAGGTGGGGCATTTGCTTGCATGTGGCCAACCCAGGTTCAATATCCAGCATCCCATATGGTCCCCTCAGCAACACCAGGAGTAGTTCCTTAGTACAGGGCCAGAAGTAACCCCTGAGCATTGCCAGGTGTGGCTCAAAAACAAAAAAAGAAGGAACTCTAAACTGATCTCGCCTTCTACCCAACTTCCAGAATTGTACTTTTTAAGTCATGTTTCAGCATGTAACTATATACATGAGACAGCTACAGCTAATTAAAATAAAGTGTTCTAATATGAATAATACAAATGAAATGAAGAGATGAAGGGGAGAGTAACTTTGGATAGGTTATTTTGCTTTTATAAACTTTTTGCTGAAGTTATAAATTCCTGCACTACATAATCATTACATAACACTAAAAATTATCAAACAGAATAATAAAATCATATAGGGATAATCACGTCACTACTATAAAATCATAACTCCTAATATTTTGTCATGTTTAAAATGTATTATGCAAAATTCCAGTTTTAATAAGGTTCTTAAAAACAAATAAAGGGAGGGAAACCCATGATCTTGCCATCCAATATCCAAATATACCATTCTAATCCCAAGGGTGATTTTTTTATATGGTAGCATTATTTCTTTGTCATCTCCTTGGGGTTCAATTCTGTGGTTTGGATAAACTAATTTATAAAATGGAGCCTTGGAGATTTATTCTACTTTATTTATAAAATTTACTACTTTAATTTTTGGATTATTTTTAGGAAAAAACCTATCCTGTATAAACAATAGAGGAAGACAGTGAAGCTCTCATTGGAAAGTCAGAGGCTTCTGAATACTCTATAGCTTGGGTAGTTTTTGGTTTGGTTTGGTTTTTTTAGGCCACACCTGGCAGTACTCAGGGCTTATTCCTGGCTCTGCACTCAGGGATCACCCCTGACAGGGCCTGGGGAACCATATGGGGTCCCAGGGGGTGCACTCAGGTTGATGGCAAGCAATACAAGCATCCTACCTGCTGTACTATAACCCCAGCCCTCAAATTTAACTCAGACAATTAACCATCTTCCTAAACAAAACACAGAGCAGTCTACATAATGCTGGGTTTTGTTATTTGTAGACTAGTATGGCTGTTTGAGGGAAAAAATGTCTACTGCAATTTTTATACTGCTTCTTGTCCATTCATTGATTCAGCAAATATTTATGCAATTCCTGCTTTGAGATCAGGCATTATATATGCTAGGAATAGAGTTATGAACATAACAGACATTGATTAGCCTTTATGGGGCTGAAAGATAATCTCTACAATCTTTGATCCTCCTGCATATTATTTGTTGTCTAAAGTAGATCCAATCAGTCAGTAAGTGTTCCTGGTACAGACATAAATGTGTCACATAGAAAAAAGAAAAATAAACAAACAAAAAAAATCAGGAACCAAAGAAAGGTTTTCTTGGCAAGTTGGGAAGTGAGTGTGGACAGTACAAGCTGTGGGGTGAGTCACTGTCAGAAAGGAGAAGGGTGGGTTTGACTTCTAGATACACCCTTGGCCAGGGAGTTTGCTGGGGGCTATGCACACTTATGAAAGGGAATGAGGAGGGGCTGGAGCGATAGCACAGCAGGTAGGGCATTTGCCTTGCACTCAATCGACCCAGGTTCAATTCCCAGCATCCCATATGGTCCCCCGAGCACCGCCAGGAATATTTCCTGAGTGCAGAGCCAGGAGTAACCCCTGTGCATCGCCAGGTATCACCTAGAAAAGCAGAAAGAAAGAAAGAAAGAAAGAAAGAAAGAAAGAAAGAAAGAAAGAAAGAAAGAAAGAAAGAAAGAAAGAAAGAAAGAAAGAAAGAAAGAAAGAAAGAAAGAAAGAAAGAAAGAAAGAAAGAAGTGAGGAGGGAAGAAAGGGAGGGAGGAAGGAAGGAAGGGAGGGAGGGAGGGAGGGAAGGAGGGAGGAGGAAGGAAGGAAGGAAGGAAGGAAGGAAGGAAGGAAGGAAGGAAGGAAGGAAGGAAGGAAGGAAGGAAGGAAGGAAGGAAGGAAGGAAGGAAGGAAGTGATGAGCATGCACAGTCAAATAATGAGTCAGACATCACAGGCCCAGAAAAGGGAGAGAAACATAACCAGGCTTGTTTTGGGGGACAGGAGCAAGCAGCGAGGTGATTCTCTATTGAGAAGTGCTCTCTGTCATTGCCTCCAATTCCCAGGTCAGCCTACCCCAGTCCACTGCCATCAGGAGAAAAGGCTTCTCCTCAGTAGTAAACTTCCATCTGGGTCTAATCAAAACCGGAAGACCATAAGAACATAGTTAACCCCAAGCCGTGGTTGTCACACCACTCAGTGAATTTCCTGCCTGTGTATTTTTTTTTTTGCTTCCTTAATCCTAGAGAGTTCCTCCTCTTTTTGACAAGAAGGAAAAGAGACATAAAGTTCCACAAAGATTTGTTTATTTGATTTAATATTTTATATTGTCCCTGAGAAATAATACAGGTGCAAGGGACAGTTTCGCCCTATATGTGTGAGACCCTGGGTGAGACCCTTAGCACAGCAAAAAATAAGAAAAGTGATGTTTTACTCTGTCATTCCAAATTCAGGTGTGGGCTGTTTTAGCAGGAAGTCTATTCATCACATTACTTAACTCTACAAAAAGCTGCCAAAATATTAGTGCTGCATTCTTTATTTTTCTTAAAAGAAAATTTTTATTTTTCTTAAGAGTTTTTTTCACTACAAGTCATGTGTTACCAGTGTCATTCGATAGAAAATGCTTTAAAATAAGCTAAACTATATTATGACCTGAGCAATAGTACAGCGGTAGGGCTCTTGATTTGCACATAGCCGACTCTGGTTTAATCCTCGGCATTCCATATTGTCTCCTAAGCCTGCCAGGAGTGATCCCAGAGCACAGAGTTGGGAGTAAATCCTGAGCACTGCTGGGGGTGGCCCAAAAACATTAACAACAAGAACAACAAGAGGCTAGTACTAAATAACAATTAATAGAAATGTTTACCTTCTAATCTAAATAATAATTAGAGAAAATAGCAAACAACATCTATTGTGTGCAGAGAGAATTAACGAAAATTAGACAAAGGGGAAATAATAAGATGCTAAACTTGGGAAATTTAATTGAAATTTTCATTCGGATTATTGTAATATTGTTCTGTAAAAAATGTTCTTTTGCAGTCTGACAAATGAAGTAACTGTCAAATGTGAGCTGGAAGGGGCATGAAAAACTGGTGTCATGCTTGTTTTTCTTCCCCAACTTTGTTATGTTCTTCTGGCATCACAGCCTGTCTGTCAGACTGTTTTTTACCTCATCTAAATCTCACAGACTTCAGTTAAGATCCTTTTCTTCTTTCTTATCACTTTTTTCTACATCCTCTTCTAGGTGCACAGTCTAGTACTTCACCCCAATTTCAGTTTTTAAAATCCCAAGTACATTTGCTTGTGTCCCAATTTTCTTGAAAGCATTTGGATGTCTCAGAAAAGAAAGTCTGCATTTCCTCCTGCTCTTTTTTTTTTTTTAATTTTATTGAATCACCGTGAGATAGTTACAAGCTTTCATGTCTGGGTTACAATCTCACGATGATCAAACACCCATCCCTCCACCAGTGCACATTCCCCACCACCAATATCCCGGGTATACCCCCCCCTTTCCCACCCTCCCCCTACCTCCATGGCAGACAATATTCCCCATACTCTCTCTCTACTTTTGGGCATTATGGCTTGCAACACAGACACTGAGAGGTCATCATGTTTGGTCCATTATCCACTTTTGGAGATGCATCCTCGTGCTCTTGAACTGATGCTATGCCTCTGGGCCCATGTCTGGGAACCTCTGGATCTTCAATAACAACTCTGGAACCTCTTTAATTTCCACTGTCTGGTCAGTTCCAAATTAAGTTCCCAATTCCTCTTTTCTTCTCTACTTCCTCCCTTCCCTTCCTTTCCCTTCTTCCTTCTCCCCATCTCTACTTTTTTCCTTTTCCCCCTCCCTCCTCTCTTTCCCTCCTTTCTTCTGCTTCCACTCCCCTCTATCTCTGCCTGCCTTCCTTCCTCTCTTTCCCTCTCTTTCTTCTTCCCTTCCTTTCTTCCTTTCGCATTATTGTCAGACTTCCTTACTTCCTAGTGTTTTCAGTCAATAAGGAGATAGACACTAACCAATCTATAATCACAAGCAGTAACAAGTGAGTTAAAAATAGATATACAGGGAGTTATGGGCATGCGAAAGGAGTTTTAGCCTGATCTTGTGGGTAAGAATAAACCCCTCCCTCCCAAAGTGATATCTGAATTGAAACCTAGAAAAGGACAAAGAAAGTGTTCCCCAGAGAAAGAGTTTTCCAGAAGAAGGGACAAGTTAAGCAAAGGCTCTTGGGAGACAGGACCAGTGAAAGTGCCATGCAAGTTCCCAGGCCAAGGTAACCATCAGCTAGCTCTCCCTTCACCCTTGGTGGCTGAGAATGTTCAGTGCTGAATGGACACTCACTGAATACCAGATGACCAGGGCTCTGGCTGATCCAAAAACGCCATCAATGTGGGAGCAACGGGCCCACCAGCAGGAGAGGAAGGAGAGCTGAATGGAAGCAAGGGGTCCGGCTGAGGGAGCAGGCAAGGGCACCAGGACAATATCTGCAGAACAAGCAAAGAAGCAAAAATAATGCAACAGGGACTGGAGGGATAGCTTAATGGGTAAGGTGTTTGCCTTGCATGCGGCCGACCTGGGTTCGATTCCCAGCATCCCATATGGTCCCCCAGCATTGCCAGTAGTAGTTCCTCAGTGCATGAGCCAGGAATAACCCTGGTGCATCGCTGGGTGTGACCCAAAAAGAAAGAAAGAAAAAAAGCAATGCAACAGAAGGGGGCCTGAGAGGTCTGGGAATACTTGGTGGATGGGCAAGGAGAGGGAGTCCAATAACCACTGTAGAGAGGAAGGGGCCAAGGAGACAGGGCAGAAGCTGGAGAGTCGAAGTAGAGCAGGGTCCCACACTGCTCGGGAGGGTGGCAAAGCCACGGGCACAGGCAGTCTCCGTCAGAGTGTGGGGGAACCGAGCCAAGTGAGGTACTTGTCAAACTGATTTTTATTCGCTCCAAATGTCAAAACTGTATATGTTAACCATTTTGGGTGGTGATAATATCTATCCTTCCCTTTCTTAGCCAGGGAGCCTAAATAGAACTTGGTCTTCTCGTGATGATACAGGATGACGATCATGAGGATGAAGTCATTTCATGCCGGATTATAAGGCAGTTCTCAGGCTACTTTTCTGGTTCTTTCAGCCTGAAGCAATCCCTGCCCCCCACCTCCCAGCTCTCATTACAAAACCCTCTTTCTGTGTCTGCTTCAGTGTCTGTCGAACTGAGAAACCAAGTAAATACACGTGTTGGCAATCGTGTGACTAGTATACAGTAAGCTTCAGTAAATATTTGTTAAATAAATGATGGATTAAGCTTTGATTGGGTGCCTAGAGTCTGGGGTTGGTGTACAGAGAAGGGGATAATTCCCCCTGGGACCAGATTCAAAGCTTTGCAAAGCCAGACCTCCAGATAATGGGCTGTTACTCTGCTATTTTTGCAGTGTTGCTTAGCAAACCAAGCTGCCAACCAGCTGAGAGCCTAGTGACTAAGAACTATTTTTTATGCCCCGGTGATGCTGGTTGCCATGGTGCTCTGGGTGACATGCTTGACTTTTTAATAATTGCCTTTTAGTGGCTCAAGATTTTTACATGTGTGCGGTTTTAAAAAAGAAAAAGGTTGATTACTCCATTTTCAACAAAATAGAGCAGGACAATTGCTACAGAGGACAACCTTTTTGGATGTTTAACTTAGATAAAGGGACAATTTTGTTTTTCAAGATCAAGGTGGTTGCTGCAGATTTAGCAAGAGAACTTTGTGTTTCTCTTCCTGATTTGATTGTATAGATGAAAACGCTTTAACTGCTCATCTTATTCCAAAGAAATACTTCGATATTAAAGATATAAACTGCAAGGCTTCACCGCCCTTTATACACTCCAGAGTCTGAAACTGTTGGCACGCTAAGATTTTGGTCTGTCTTCATTAAAAAGCACCCTGCAAAGCCAAAGTAAAACCCAGAACTATTTAGATTTACCACACAGTAGAATTTTAGAGCCAGGAATGAAACAGATGATCTCTTGCTCCCATTCTTTCATTTCAAGGTGCAGAAAATCAGGATCTAGAGAGGACAAATAATAATAATAACAACAATAGACATGATACTCTTATAATTAAAAGGTCTGTATTGATTTGGAAATATTTTTGAAACAGTAACTTATTTTGTGCTAACGGTCCTTTGAAGGTCCTGCAGAATAATGGTGAGTGAGACAGAACCAAAAGCTGTAACTGTGACCTTCCATGACCCTCAGACAGAGCCACCAAAGAAGAGCCAGAATATACCTGGGTTCAGATTCCAGCGTCTCCCATTTATTACTTGTGGTCACGTGGGTCAGGTCACTCTCCCATCGGTTGAGGCTTATCTTCCATCTTCTTAATGCACAGATAATGATGCTACATTTATAGGAACATGATAATGGTAATGCACTTCATTAAAGCAGGGTATCCTCTATTCACTTTTTACCTTGCTGACCTAATTAAATGAATTCTCTCTAGTTAGTCATTTGGCAAAACAAGTTCTCTCCCCCTGTCAATATCCTGTATAGAATCGGAAAACAAAAGTAAGAATTATTGTTAGGGGTGTAGCTCAGCGATGGATTTGTGAGACCCGGACCTTGATTTCCAGAACTGCAAAAAAAGAGAAAGCAAAATGCAGAAGTGGAAATTTTTTGTTGTCGTTTGGATGTGGCTTAGGAGATCACGTATGCATTATGGCAGTTTCCTGACATTTCATTTATCCTGTCAACAGTATTGGATCTCCGCCCCATCACTTGCCCCTTCCTCAAATTTCCCATGCCAAGAAGAATAATACTAATCAGTCACCATGGAAACAAAGATCTCAGAAGAGCAGAGATGTGTCTCAGTGCTAGAGGGAACATTGCACAGATGCTCGAATCTGCATCCCTAAAACGAACTGGAATAAAAGCCATGATTCTAGCCCAGAGCAACAAAAGCCATCAATGCTCCAAGCAGTCCACTAAAATAAAATACTGGACTAGATCTAGGAATGTTGGCCTGGACCCAGGAAATACTGTTGGGAGAGAATGACCTCTTTCCCCTTTCCCATTCAAAGACCTTCTCCCAGGGACATGTACGAGTGAGGTGCTGGTAGAAACTGCACACTTTCCTACAGGTGTTGGCGGCTTACCATAGCAGCCCCCATTGCACTGCACTCAGTAAAGACAGGAAACATGAGGTTTGGCCTGAAGACTGCTAAGCGTGTTGGCGAGAGCAGGGCAGACGTGTAGGAGGTGCACACAGGCCTCAAGTTCTGGAGTTGCACCATGACATACTAACTCTTGACAAGCTTTGGGCAAGTCACTTAGTTTTTCTGAACTCAGTATCCTCAAAGGTGTTAGGATTAACAACCTCCCCTGGGAGAGGCGTGAGGAAGTGAGGAAGCCCGAATGTGTGCCCAGAGTAGAAGGTGTGGGAATCACCACTAGGAGCAAACCTGGAAACGGGGGTGGCAAGGTTGACCCGCACTCTCGGGTTTAAATCAGAACCAGCACAGAGAACGCTGGCATGTCGGCAGGCTGTTCCACCTGGAATGAGAGCTGCTCAGAAGGCAGGTCATCCAGGTGGTCCGGCTTCCTTCAGACAGAGCCCCTGTGAGTCCTATCCTCGATTCCTCCAGGCCCAACCTTGGCTCAAGCCACTAATCTGTGTGCCCTGCTGGATAGCGCAGGCCGGGCCTGTCTACCTTTCAGTATATCTTCCTCATGTCTGGGGTTGGTTTGTGGCCTGAGAATGACACCATGAGCTAACACTTGCCAAGTAGTCAGGATCAGGGGCTGGAGCGATAGCACAGCAGGTAGGGCATTTTCCTTGCACACGACCGACCTGGGTTCGATTCCCAGCATCCCATATGGTCCCCTGAGCACCGCCAGGAATAATTCCTGAGTGCATGTATGCATTGCTGGGTGTGACCCCCCCCCCACCAAAAATAATTGTCAGGATCACCCACTGTTTACCATTTTTTTCTTTTGTTTTTTAACGCCGAGATAGCTCTGGCTTACAAGACAGTCTGTGTTTTAGCAGTACTCTCTCACTCCTCTCCCAAGGCATGTGACCACATCATGCCCAAGTGCCAGAATACAGCTGCCCGCTACCCCGGACCAACAGGACCCCTCTTCTCTTCTCGCCTCTTGCCCCACTCTGCTAAGCTCAGTTCTGTGGTCAGAACCCAAAGGTTTGTTTTCTCTCGACTTTCTTTGTTCCCTTGCTTTCATTCTTTATATCCCACGTGAGTGAAATAATCCAGTATTTGTCTTTCTCCTTCTGATTCGTTTCACTAGAACACCATGGTAAATTTTTTTAAGCACGAGAGTTTGGTGTTAACCTGAGCCTGGAGAAAGAGAAAATCACCCCCCAGGTGGCCGCTAAAATGATTTTTGTCTCTAAGGTTCTGGGGTTTATAGTTTCCTGCCTTGTTCAGTTGTGTCTTAAAACATTCCACAAACCCTTGGTAAAGGTGGGTCTAAGTCCAGAATTTGCTTTTACCATTTATTCTCTCAGTATCCTTGATGCTGTTTATTTGGGGAAGAGGCACCACACCTGACAGTGCTCAGGGCTTGCTTCTGGGCTCTGTGCTCAGAGGCCACTCCTCGTGGGTCTTGGGGGACCATATTCAGTGTTGAGGAGTGAAACTGGCTTGGCCACATTCAAGACAAGTGGCCTATCTGCTGTACTCTCTCTCCAGCCCCAAACCAGTTCACTACTGAATGGAGAATAAGTATAATACACTCTGATAAAATAGGGGAAAGCCGGCATGGTATATTCCCCAAACCCATGGAGACCTTCAGTGGCAGGAAGAAGAGTTCAGCAATGACCTCCATAGGAGTAACTGTACGTGTTTTGGAGAAGGGGGATAATGTTTAGAAGCAGTGGGTTTAGTCTGATTTTAGTATGTTCGATGGCTTTGACTTGGAAAAACAAAAGGCTAGTTGGTTAGGATGGTAGTGCTTTTATCCGGGAAGTGAGGGACTAGACACTAGCGTTTGGAAGTGGGGGCATCTCTGAGACTGCGTTACCTTCCAACTCCTCCCTAGCCTCCTTGACTGGTTCCGCCTATGTTATACTCGCTCATAATGTCCTTAACACTTGGAACAGGCTCTACCCAGGGCCAATGCTCAGAGATTGTGGCATTAGACGTGGCCCTGCTGCAATCTCTAAATACTGGAAATCGGTTCTTTTCCTCTACTTTTATCCCTTGGTCACTTTGATTCATTTGCCCAAAGATGCCATCAACCCTGCACTTCCATTTCCAACTGCTACTTGGCATCACCAATGGGATGTCTGAAAAGGCATTTTACTTAAACCTGCCCAGAATGAAACTCTTGCTCTCTTTGCCAAACCTCCATCTCACACACTCTTCCCAGACTCCCTAAATTGCAGGGCCAGTCATCTGGTTGTTCATGCCCAAATATCTCTCTCCCTCTCTCTCTCCCTCTCTCTCCCTCTCTCTCTCCCTCCCCCTCTCCCTTTCCCTCTCTCTTTCCCTCTTTCTATCTCTCTCTCCCTCCCTCTCTCTCTCTCTCTCTCTCTCTCTCTCTCTCTCTCTCTCTCTCTCTCTCTCTCTCTCTCTCTCTCTCTCTCTCTCTCTCCCCCTCCCCCCCCCTTGTAGGCTCCAATTTCAGCACATCAAACAATCCACAATCTGACTGCATGTCCCCACCTCCAATTCCTCCCTTTCCATCCAGGCAACCAGCTATTGCTCCCTTGGCTGAATGCCCACACTTCCTTTGAGGTCTCAGCTTTTACTTCTTCTTTTTACTTGTGCTCAATTTGTACTTGTTCTCCACCCCCCTTTCCTTCCCATTGTTTTTGCTGCTGCAGTGACTGGGGGGTGGCATACATGATTGTATTACTTGCACACTTGGTTGGGGTGCTTGCTGGGGATCACATACTTTTAGTTTGCTTATATACCTGTTCTCGGTGCTCACAGTTCTTTAGTTGTGGTGCTGGCCAGGGATCACATGTTTTATGGTGAGTGCCAGGGGGTTCCTATCGCAGAGGCTCAGATAAGGTGCTAGGTGCTTGTGGTTGACACCGGGGACCAGCCTTTCTTTGTTTTTGTTCTGAAAACAGCAGCTCAAGAGTTCTTTTTAAAATGTAAGTCAAGCCTAGGGAGAGAACACAGAGGGAGAGGCACTTGCTCACATGCAGCTGACGCTGGTTCCATTCCTGGCATCGTATATGGTCCCCCAGTACAACCAGGAGTCACTCCTAAGCACAGAGCCCTGAGCAACTCGAGATATGCACCCCTCCCCGCCACCACACACACACAAAATACACATAAATTAGATTATATCATTTTTTTAAAAAAAGGAAAGGCACAAAAGTCTACCATGTTTTTACCTATCTCATGCAGAGTCCAAATACTACAGAAGTCATGCAGGCTGTGTGGAGCTGCTCCTATCCCAAGCTCAACCCTGACCTCGGCTACTCCTGTCCTCTCGCTTGTTCTGCAACCACCATGCTGCTTCCTTATTGCAATTGCATTGCACCATGCTGCAATGCCTCAAGCATCCCTGTTACTCTACCAATTCTTGTTCCATAACTTTTCTAACTCCCAGGTATCTACTGACTTCCTGTCTCACTACTTCAGTCCATATTCAAACTTCACCTTTTTCATGGCATTTCTCCCTGGCATGCCTGCCCCCTCATCACACACACACACACACACACACACACACACACACACACACACTTCCTCATCACCTTTTCTGGTTTTGCTTCTCCCATAGCACTGTGCTATAGATTTTATATTTGTATCTGGGTTATTCTCTCTCATCTTCACATATTATTATACAAAATATATAAGGGAATGATTTTGTCCATTATGTTCACTGTGCATTTCTAGTGTCTAGAAAGGTACTTGTCACTTAGTCGGCAAACTGTAAGTACTTGTTAAAAGAATGAAGACAAAAAGAAAAATTGGAAGCATGTGGGTTTTTTTTTTATTGGTAGGAACAATGAGAATTAGGTGAAAATTGGCTCCTGGTAACTGATAGGTGGATGGTGCTATGGACTATAATAAAGAGGAAGGAAGCATGAGGATAGATCTTAAAGCTCAGAGTTCCAGTTTACCTTAGTCATCTAGACAAAGGGACAGTTCAGGTAAAATTTCTAAAATGAGATGAGAGTTCAGAACAGACACTGGTGTTAAGATAAATTTAGTTCTCAGGAAAGAAGTGATGGACATATTTAAAGTGGTGGCTCTGCTTAGATCATTGAGAGGGGGGAGAAGAAAAGAGGACCAAGGTCTAGAACAAGAACTTAAATACTCTACCCCTAGTAGTCACTGCGGACGTTGTGAATATGCCAGAACCTGCCCCACACCCCAGATCAATCATTTCAGAACCTGTAAAAGTGGGCTTTAGTGTCAGTATTTGTATTTGTGCAGGACCAGGTATCAAACTCAGCTGTGCTTGACCACTGAGCCACATTGCTGACCCATGAGTAGGTTTTCAAGCACTCCAGATGAGACTACCACGGCTGGAGCAATAGCACAGTGGGTAGGGTGTTTGCCTTGCACACGGCCAACCCAGGTTTGATTCCCAGCATCCCATATGGTCCCCTGAGCACCACCAGGAGTGTTTCCTAAGTGCAGAGCCAGGAGTAAGTTTGCACACGACTGACCCAGGTTCAAATCCCAGCATCCCATATGGTCCCCTGAGCACCACCAGCAGTGATTCCTATGTGCAGAGCCTGAGCATCGCCAGGTGTGACCCAGAAAGCAAAGAACAGAACAGAACAAAACAAAACAAAACAGATGAGACTGCCAGAGTGGATCACAAAGCTAGAAACTTCGAGATATATTTATTTTAAAGAAATCCACAATGGAAGCAGTAAAATACGGGTGACAAGGGTAGGAAGGAAACAGGGTAGTCTTTCTTGTGGGGCTTAGGGGCCACTGGGTGTCCAGAGGCCACTCAAGGAGTTATTCTTGGTGATGCTCCCGCAGGCATTCGCCCTGCAAATGGCGAATACTCCAACCCTTTGAGCCCACTCCCAGGCTGCCAGGGCAGTCGAGCAGCTGTCTGTGCTCTCAGACATGCCTTAGCATCTTAAGGAAGTGCAGATTCTGGTTCAGATTGCTGGGTGAGTCTGGACTGTGCTTCTCTCCCGGCTCCCCGGAGAGGACAGTACTCTGGTCCAAGGGTCATGCTCTGTGCTATAGTGCCAAGAGCAGCTGCTGCCCCAGCTCCAGTGAGGATGAAGTCGTTCAGAGTTCTTTGTAAAACAGCGGTTCATCGAGATCCTGATTCTGTTGCCCACCCTCCCCTCCGCCCAAGCCCTAGAGAAGGTCAGTGCTGCTACTGGCGGCACACCTGAGGTCGTAGAGGGTCACCAAGACCATTATTCGAGAGCAGAAGCACTCAAGAGTGCCTGCCAAAGCAATGGAAAGGCTTTCAGGATAATGGCAGAAGATTAGGGTAAAACGTCTCTATTTTATTTATTTTTCCCATTTTGCACCTCATTTATTTTTTATGTGTTTGCAATATTAGAATTAAGGAATTTACATAGTTTCTCTACTATAGTGCCAGTACAAGTCCTTATTTTGTTAGTGGATATTTAAGAAAATGAAATGCAGAAATAACAATAAACTAATGGGCCTCAGTTTTCCATGATAAAATAAAATTCTCTCTCTTTCCTATTTATGTAAAATAAGATAATATAATGTTATAAAATTTATATCAAAAGTTCTGTTTGCCAATTTAGTTGATTTTACTCATTAATATGTTAGCATGAACTGGCTAAATTATTTGTAGTTGTCAAAATTAGTAAGGCACTAATTTAGATATCCAGGTAATAAACTATTGTAAATTGAGACAGGTAAATGGTACCTGGCATAAGTCTTGCTGGTCTCACACACACACACACACACACACACACACACACACACACACGCACGCACACGCACACGCACACACACCACTTTATTTAAACACGTGATTTACAAAGTTGTTCATGATGATTTGTTACAGGCATTCCGTATTCCAACACCAGTCCCACCACCACTGTCACCTTCCCTCCACCATTGTCTCCATTTTCCCAACCACCTCTCAAGCCTGCCCCCATAGCAGGCCCACAATAATTTATTTATAATGCATTATTTATTTATAAATAAATTTATGAACTTTGACCAATGGCCAACATCCAGAGACTATAAAACCAAACTCCCGGAAGAGAGCGACTCAGAGTCTCTTGCCCCTGTGCCTGGCTGTCTTCCCTGGGGCCCCTTGGAGGGGGGGGGGGTTCAGTTTCCCTCCCCACCCCAAGCAGAGCTCCCATAGCCAAAGACCTCTGGAGCCTAGCCACAGCCATGCTTCAAGCCTCTCGCATGAAGGAACTGGCAGAGGAACCCAGATGTGTGGGACCCGGGGCTGAGACCTCCAAGCCTGCTCAGATCGGGAGTGAGCCTCTTGAACCCAGATTCGCCATTTTCCAGTAGCTAGACGGTCATATTCAGGGACTGTCCCCGGCGCTGTGTAATCCCACCAATGGCCAACATCCAGAGGCTATAAAACCAAGCTTCCGGAAGCACGTGGCTGCAAAGCAGCCGCCCAACATCTTATTGCCTTGTTCTCCCTCTCGCAGAACTGACAAGCTACCGAGAGTTTCTTGCGCACATGGGAGAGCCTTGCAAACTCCCCGTGGTGTATTCATATGCCAAAACCAGTAACAATGATGGGTCTCATTCCCCTGACCCTGAAAGATACAGCACCATTGGAAAGGATGAGTAAAGAGAGGCTTCTAAAATCACAGGGCTAGGACAAATGGAGACCTTACTGAGACCGCTTGAGAAATTCGCTGATCAACGGGATGATGATGATAAACTTTATAAATTTATTTTTAAAAATTATAAACAATAATTTATTTATAATGGCTTAAAGAATGATGACTAAATTATTTCCATAGAAAATATTGTGAAAATTGTTGTATCTCACTATAGGGACATTAAGTCCTTGTCTGAGGTTTTACTAAGCTGTTGTTGCAAGCTAAGCCTCTATGTTATGTAAATGTTTTTGTTAGTCGACATTGGGTGGCTTCTGCATTGCATCCTCTCCAGTCTGGTATAATCCTACTGGAATGCCAGTGCTGTAGCGTTTAGACACATCGCACAGCCATGAATGCAGCCACGTGCTCTAGAAAATCCAGAATATTAAACTGGGCAGTGAAATACTTACCTGTATGTGGCTTCCGGGTCTTCAGGAAGTATGGGGAGGTAGTGGGAGGAGTGGGGGCGTCACCCACCCCAAATCTGAGAAGGCCTTGAATTTTCAGCCACAAAGCTCTACTACCTAGAGTTTTCAACAGATTAGGTTCTCTGTGGTGCTCCGTCCTGCGGTGGTGGGGAACTATCGGAAGCCTCTCTATTTTATAAGGTGAAGGTCATAAAGTAGAAACCATAAAACCATAAAGTGATTTTTGCTTTCCTTGGTTCTCTGTTTCCAAGCAAGAAGATTTCCTCCTGGCTGCCATTTGATCTTGGCAACAGTTACCTTGCAGAATCATTCTAGCTATTTTTGAAGGAGTGAAGAATCAATTATTTACTCTAAGGCAGAGGAGGGGTGCTAACAAGGTCCTCGGGAGCCCTCCTCCATGAGCCATCAGGAGATGAGGCTCTATTGATTTCAGCCCTTGGAGGATGCTTCAGCCTCTGAAGATCCCAAACACTGTTGTGATCTTGAAGCCATCTCCCAGTTTTTGTCTCGGAAGCAGTTTCCAGTTGCAGCATTCCTGCCCTTCCTCCCTGGGGGCTCTGTCCTGTGCATCTGGGGTGTGGAACCCACCAAAATTGTCACCAGACATTGCCTCTTGTCCCTTTGGGACAAAGTCAGCCCTCGCTGAGAACCACTGCTTTAAAATCAATGTCTGTACAATCGAATTGCCCTTTGAGTTTGAGTCTATTACTGCCAGGTGGTGGTGAGATCCTGCACTTCCAGTAATCAGCACCAAGATTTGCTCTTCAGATTCTTAGGGCACAGAGAAGACCAGTTTGATTTTCAGTAGCGGGAACTTTGATTGACCTCTGACCCACGGGGAGTCCCATAGATCATGTGGGACTGCAAGCTTATCTCAGAGGTGCTGGGGTCAAAAGCTTTAAGGGGCCCCTTGGCAAGCTCACTCAGCCCAAGCGGTCAGTAAACAGCCACGCTGCCCAACGTCAGTTGTACCACCCCCTGCCCTATATGGAGAAAAGGCTTTCTGCAGTGGCCACTCTGACTGCCTTTTTATTTTATTATATTTTATTGCCTTTTTATTCTTGGAAGTCTTGTCTTTTCATGAGTACTCAGTGTCTTGTGGCTTTATTTATTTTTAATGTGCAAAAGAATAAAGTATTATTGCACAATGCTTTTCCTAATATTTTAATTTCTTTGGTTACCATGTTTACAAGGGCTGGAGCAATAGCACAGCAGGTAGGGCATTTACCTTGCACACGGCCAACCCGGGTTTGATTCCTCCATCCCTCTTGGAGAGCCCGGCAAGTTACCGAGAGTAATCCTGCCCACACAGCAGAGCCTGGCAAGATACCCATGTTATATTCGATATGCCCAAAACAGTAACAACTCTCACAATGGAGACGTTTCTGGTGCCCACTTGAGCAAATCAGTGAACAATGGGATGACAGTGCTACAGTGCTGCCACGTTTATGTATTTTTATTTCATTTGGTTTTGGGGCCATACCTGGAGATACTCAGAGGTTACTTCTAGCTCTGCACTCAGGAATTTCTCCTGGCAGTGCTCAGGAGACCATATGGAATGCCTGGAATTGAACCCAGGTCTGCTGCGGGCAAGGCAAGCACCCGGTCAGCTATACTATCTCTCTGAGCCCTGGTCATGCTTACATATTTTGAAGGAAAATAATAAGATTGATGTAGATATTAAAACTACTGAGAGAAACATGAAATGCAGTTGACTCTCTGCTCATGGTTGGTAAAATCTAAGTTAATCTTAGTGAGCATCTTGTGACCTTTCACCCAGTGCACCCAAGGCACCAGGACTAAGTAAAAATCTCAGTGTTCCTTTTCCTTCGTCCTTTAGTGTTTAGGCATTTTAAATGTCTCAAATGATACCAACATTTACTGCCAACCAGGTGAAATATTGAACAAGGTATGCTCACTTTGGCAGTACATATACTAAAATTGGATCAATACAGAGAAGATTAGCATGTCCCATATACAATAATGACACAAAACATTGAACTAGGTGACATATGTTCCAAAGCATTGTGCACAGCAGGTCTTACCAAGGGCACCTGTTTACTGGAGGGCTCAACTATGACTTAACCCCAGACAGGTGTTATCCTGGGCTTACTTCTCTGGTTCCAAACCATCCCAACACTGATCAAACAAGGCTGACACTACAGTGTCTGTCCCCTACTTTCCCTCCCATTAGGATGAGGAGAGTATGAAGCTGAGATTGTAGCTCCGAGATTGGGGGAAGCAGCCAAGGTTGGAGGGAAACAAACCAAGACTTACAGAGCCCACCCCCTCCTGCTCTGAGTCTGGAGAGACAGATATTGCCAAGCCACTCGGGCCAGGCTTCTGGATCAGGCCAGACTTCTGCTAAGACTGAACACAGTCAAGCCAGTGTCAGTAGAAACATTAGGGTCTGGGGATGCTCAGTAGTTAATGCACTGGCCTTGTAAGCATGATGCCATGAATTTGATACTCAGTGTTGCCCCGTGCATTAAAAGGTCCCCCAGCACAAAACAGAATGTGCAATTTCCAGTGTGTGCAATTACAACTGGGGCCAAGCCCCCAGCCCCCCACCAGGGAGCACAAGGACTATAAGAGGAGTGAGCTCTACAGTTAAGAATTGTCAGGGCTGGAGCAATAGCACAGTGGGTAGGGCATTTGTCTTGCATGCGGCTCACCCTGATGAGCATCACAATCAGAATGTGTGTCACGGCGTCACTGCAAATGAGTCTGGCCCCCAGTGAGCAACTTGACTGAGTGTGTGAGCGCACAATCAGATGTGTGTGTCATGACCAAGTGTGCGGGCACCACATCAACGATGTGCCAGATATAAGAAAGGAGAAGGGAAGAGGGAAAAGGCTTTTCATTTAAAAATTATAAAATGTAGAACATCCATGAACCTAGAATAAAATCTGCTCTTTACAGTAACAGGCTCAGCTGTAGCTTTAATTTTCAAAAAGTTCATTGCTGGAAAAAACCACTGTCTCTCTCAGCTGAGCCTAGAGATTTCCCATCTGTTGGTAATTGGTGCCATGAATATGGTCACGGGACATGTAAAAATACCTCATAAAGTAAGTAGTGTTCACTACTTTTCTATTTAAAGAATTACCATTTGCCTCCACTAAATAGGCTTTAAAAATCAATTTGGGAAGCAGAAAAGATGGCATAAGGGTTAAGTATTGCCTTGCATGCAACTGTCCCTAGTTCAATCCTTGGCACCATATGGTTCCCCAAGCACCACCACATGGGGCCCCGGAGGCCCTGAAGCTCTACCACCCGGGAAATTCAGGGCCTGAGCCACGTCCTCAGGCTCTGTGTTGGTCCGCCAACCCTGTTGGCCAACAATCACTGGTACAGGCTCCTGATCCTCCTCAACACCCCTTGACACCCTTGCCCCAATCGTTTTAATTGATTTGTTACTGGTTTGCAATTTTTTTCTTTGCTTTTTGAGTCACACCCATCGTAGCACAGGGGTTACTCCTGGCTCATGCACTCAGGAATTACTCCTGACAGTGCTCGGGTGCCCATATGGGATGCTGGGAATAGAACCCGGGTCGGCCGCATGCAAGGCAAACACTCTACCCGCTGTGCTATCACTCCAGCCCCACTTGTTTGCAATTTTATGGCATCTCAAGACTAGCTTCACCCCTCTCTGTGTGTAGTTATCACCACTCCCTCCACCAAAGTCTTAGAAACCTCCCACTACCACAAATGCCCCCCCCCACCTTCATTCCTCCAAATCCCCTCCTTGCCCCTGTGAAAAACCATAGCTTTTCATTAGACGCAGTTTTCATGTCACCTGCCAGATCATTTGCTTTCTACTGCTTATCTTAGTGAGCTATAAAATAGCTCTTAAAATTAGTGAGTGGGAAGTTTGGCACTTTCAGAGTTCTTAGCGGCTGGATGGATGGTTCTGTGTGCCACGTGCTTTGGACTTATCTCAAGGGTGAGAGCATGTGGGGAAACTCACTTTGCCCCTTATTTTTCTGCTCCTCCGCATCTGACGTTCAAGCACAGCTTTGCCGTCTACTCTCCTTGTCTCTAGTAACGAAACGTTTCCTGATTATGATCATTAGCTTAAATTATTCCACAAACTTCCTACATTTTTTCTTAAGAAAGTTGGAAGGAAATAGAAATGAAGGATTGTGTCGTGAGAAGGCACTTGGGAAATTCTGCCTGTCTGGGTTGGAGCAGCACAGCAGGAAGACTGTGAAGTTCTCATTCACAGACCCTCTCAGGCCTGCAGAACTGGGGCACAGCCAAAGTGTAAGTGACTCCCCCAAGTCTGCCATTAAGAAGTAAACACAGCCTCCATTTATGGAAAGGAAACCCAGCATTTGCTCAGAAAGAAGGCCCTCTGGGACCCCAGTTAATGTTTAAGACTCATGTCATGCCTGGAGGGTTGATAAGATCTTCAGTAAGAGAATCTCTAGGCTTCCTTCCCAACCCAGGCCCCCAGGGTCCTTGGCTTCTCTCCCATTCATCAGAGAGAAAAGCTCACCCCTGCTTATTCCACTGCCATGATGGGGGGGGGAGGTCCTCCCCCATTTCTAGTTTCAGGGGCCTTACCGTGTCTATTTCAGATGTCTCTTATTCTAGAACACTATAGTGATCACATTTTACCTGCCTTCCTACGCATGTCCAATTAATATTGCCCTTTCATTCCAACCAATTCTCTTTTTATGAAGCCCTTCTTATTTCTACTAAATTATATAGGTTACCTCTTTCAAGCCTACCGCTTCCTTTTTATCACTTTTTTTTCAATGAACAGTTTTATTAATAAAAAGGCGAGAACCCTACCTCCTGTACTGTCTCTCTAAATATAAAGATTATTTTATTTGTTTTCGGCACCATGGTTTACAAAAGTGTTATTATTAGGGTTTCATACATGAAACATTTCTGCACTGCACCCTCCCCCAGAGTATCCGCTTCCCTTCATCACTGTTCCAATGACCCCTTCCCTTCTCTCATCCCTCTGGTAAGCTTCCTACCTAAGATCTGTTCTCAGGTTTTGTTGCCTTTGAGCATTTGTTCTTCCTCTAGTAGGATTCTTTATATCTCACATATGAGAGAGAGAGCATTTTGTGTCTGACACTCTCCTTCTGACTAGCTTCACTCAACCTGATATTCTCCAGATATTTACTGCTAACTCACTTAGCAGTAAATTACATGATTTTATCTTTAAGGTTGAGTAATATTCCACTGTGTACCATAGTTTCTTGATCCAGTCATCTGCTCTTGGATACTTGGGTTGTTTCCAGGCTTGGGCTCTTGTGAATAGTGCTGCAACATAGGTGTGCAAAGGCACTTTCGGAATAGAGTTTTAAGACCTCGGGATAGATGCCTAGAAGTGAAAGCTCAATTCCCAGTTTTTTGAGAAGTGTCCGTGTTTTTTCCAACACAGGTTGGAACAGTTGTCTTTCTCAACAGCGGTGAATGAGGATTCCTTTCCCCCCACATCCACACCAACACTTGTTGTTCTTGTTCTTGTTCATTGTGATGTTTGCCTTTCTCACTGGTATGAGATGATACTTCATTGTTGTTTTGATTTGCATTTACCTGATGGTAAGTGATGCTGGGAATTTTTTCATATTTGTGAACTTTGTGACCACCTTATCTTTTGTCTTCTTTGGGTAGGTTTCTGTGCATCTCTTCTCCCCATTTTTTGGTGTTTTCCTTGTGTAGAGTGCTAGTGCTTTGTATATCTTGAATATCAATCCCTTATCTGATGAGTGGGCTGGAGCAATAGCACAGCAGTTAGGGCATTTGCCTTGCATACAGTCGACCCAGGTTCAATTCCTCCGCCCCTCTGGGAGAGACTGGCAAGCTACTGAGAGTATCTTGCCCACATGGCAAAGCCTGGCAAGCTCCCCGTGACATATTCGATATGCCAAAAATAGTAACAAGTATCACAATTTGTTGTGAGATGTTACTGGTGCCCACTTGAGCAAATTGATGAACAACGGGAAGACAGTGATACAGTGATACAGTGATCTGATGAGTAGTGGGAAAATATTCTCTCCCAGTTTGTGGGATGTCACTTTATTTTGGTCATTGTTTCCTTAAAGATACAGAAGTTTCTTCGTTTGATATAGACCATTTTGATTATCTTCATTTCATTTTGCTTGGTTCAATGTTACTGAATCATTAAAGATACCTCTAGCTTCAGTTTCTACCACGATTCTTTATATCCCACATATGAGAGATTTGAAATGGTTTATCTCTATTTTCCTCAATATCATATTTTTTGGCTTTTTGGGTCACACCCAGCAATGCTCAGTGCTCAGGGGACACATATGATATCGAACCCAGGTCGGCCACATGCAAGGCAAATGCCCTATCCATCGTACTATTGCTCCAGCTTCCATATCTTCCTCAATGTAATTTATGGACTCAAGTCTGATATTGAGGGGTTTTATCCCATTGTTTTTCTTTTTTGTATTTTGGGCCACACCCTGTGATGCTTGGAGGTTACTCCTGGCTCTGTACTCAGAAATTACTACTGACTGGGCTCAGGGACCATACGGGATGCCAGGGATCAAACCCATGCAAGGCAAGTGCCCTACCTGCTTTACTATCACTCCAGCCTCTGATATCAAGGTTTTGAATCCATTTTTATGATTTGAATTTTTGGCATGATATTAGAAAGTGGTCTGAATTCATTATTTTACATGTGACCAACCAGTTTTCCTAACACCATTTGTTGAAGAGGCTTGGCTTGCCCCCTAACTACCTGTATTCCTGGGGATCTGTTCTGGGCCTACCACCTGCAAGGCTCAGCCTGTTGATGTATCTTCCTGGCCCCATACTTTTTGTTGTTGTTGTTGTTGTTGTTGTTGTTGTCGGGCATCCCAAGTGGTGCTCAGGAGGCCCAGAGTCCCTTCCCTGTGGTTCTCGGCTAACTGGGGCAATGATTGAATGCTCAGGTAGAGGATGTGGTGCTAGGGATACTGACATGGGGATGCTCATGGGCCTCCCAGGCTGTGCCCAGCAGTCCTCAGAGGACCATAGGATGCCAGGGGTCAAATCAGGGTCAGCTACATTCAAGGCAGGTGCCTAACCCCTGTATTATCTCTCTGATCCCCCAATTCATTGTCTTTAATAGTACATAATTAAAACTTAAAACTTCAGTTTCTCGAACTTTGTATGGGGGAAACATGAGCACAAAAATGTATAAATCTGTAACTGTACCCTCACGGTGATTCACTAATTAAAAATAAAAAATTTTAAAAATAAAAATAAAAAAATAAAACTTCAGTTTCCTGGGAAACATGTAGTGTCCTCCAACTGACCTTATGACATGTAGCTTAGTGATGAATTTTCAAGGGGATGTAAGTTGTGGGGACTTTTGTGAAGTGTCATCAAGTGTTGATTTGTCTTTTCCTGTTTAATCCATTGTGTTTTTCTGATTATTCCATTCTGTCATATGGATTAATCTCTCAGTGACGAGAAGTGTGACTATATTGGGTATATTCAGGGCTCTGCATTAGAAGAATTATCCCATTATAGAAAATAAATTTAAGAAATCCCTTTTTCACATTTTTCTATTATGCCAGTCATTTGTTTTGGCATCTACTAACACATGTTAGCAGAAAAGTGAGAACAGGTGCCATAAGTTTAAGAACAGTGTGTTGGGAAGGGAGGACGTTAAATTGAGCACATACTGAAAATGAGTGTACTCTAATTTAAGCTGGAAGCATTTCAGTCCAGCTGGGTAGGGGGCAGTGATTTCAGTGAATGATAATCTTAGAACCACTGATTTGGAATTTAAATACATTGTATTTTTTTGTTTGCTTGTATTTTTGGTTTGGGGGCATACCCAGTGGTGCTCAAGGATTACTCCTGGCTCTGCCCTTAGGAATTACCCGTGGTGGTACTCAGGGAACCATATGAGATGCCAGGGATCAGGGATCGAACCCAGGTCGGCCACATTCAAGGCAAAGGCCTTACCCTACTATCTCCCCAGTCCCCTAAATACATTGTAGCACTGTCGTAGCACTGTCATCCTGTTGTTCATCAATTTGCTCAAGTGGGCACCAGTAATGTCTCCATTGTAAGACTTGTTGTTACTGTTTATGGCATAATACTCCACGGGTACCTTGCCAGGCTCTGTCGTGCGGGTGGGGTACTCTTAGTAGCTTGCCAGGCTCTCAGAGAGGGACAGAGGAATTGAACCCGGGTCGGCCGCGTGCAAGGCAAATGCCCTACCCGCTGTGTATTTTATACACAGGAACAACCTCCAATGTATTTTATAAAATACACTGTATAAGATTTTAGTGTCTAAACTTAAATATCATCCACATATATCACCAATGGGTTGTTGATATATGTAGATGATACTAAATTTACTCAGTCTTAGTTCTGTTCCCAGGTATTTTTATGGAGGAAACTCTGGCTATATGTCCTGAAGTCTGGATGTATGTCTGGAAGGGCTTATGATGTAAGGATGAGACATGATCCAGAAAAGCAAGCAAGCATGCATAAATGTGCACATGAGCACACACACACCATTCTTGAGTGATACAAATACCATCTTTCCAATTAAAAATCCCACTGGGCAACTATCTTGTGATCTGGTTACCTAATACAGAAATTATTATTTTATTTTAATAAAAATGACGCCTCCGACAACTTGACTACCCCTACCAGATGTTTCTAGCAATGACCAAGAAAAAGTTTAAGAGTAACAATGATAAAGCATGAATCATTGTTTTCTTTCTTTTCTTTTCTTTTCTTTTCCTTCCTTCCTTTCTTTCTTTCTTTCTTTCTTTCTTTCTTTCTTTCTTTCTTTCTTTCTTTCTTTCTCTCTCTCTCTCTTTCTTTCTTTCTTTTATGTTTTGTTTTTGGGTCACACACAGCTCTTTTTTTGTTTTGTTTTTTTGTGTGTGTATGGAATGGGGAGCCTACACCCAAAGTGTGATGCTCAGAACTTACTCCTAACTGCACTCGGGAATCACTCCTGGCGAGCTCAGGGGACCATATGGTTTGCGAGGGATTGAACTAGGTCAGTTGGCCACATGCAAGGTGGACTCCCTACCCACTGTACTATGACTCCAGGCCCTCCAGCTAGATATTTTTCCATAAATATCTTAGCCAAGGAAATGACTCACCTGGATTTGCATCTTAAAACAGGATCTCAATAGTGGAAAGCAATCCAACGTGAAGCATTTGAGGTAAGACTCAGTCTCAGTACCGGGTCTGCCATCTAGTCTGCCCCTTGCAAACTGTGACCTTTTTTTTTGGGGGGGGGGCCCATATGTGGCAGTGCCCAGGGCTCACTCCTAGAAGTGCTGGGAAGCCCATGTGTGATACCCAGGATTGAACTCGGTAGCCACATGCAAAACAAGCGCCTCAACCATCCCATGTTGTCTAACCAAACTGTGCTATCCTAAATCAGTAGTTCTCGCATCTGCCAGATGGAGATGATAATGGTACTTTCCTGGAGGCTTCTAATGAGACCGGGATGATACACATAAACCCAGGTATAGTTAGAGCTCAATAGCATAATGATTTTTATTCAGTTGCTAGGCAATACAAAAATAACTAACTCAGGGCTAAATGTGTAGCTAAACAATGAACTGCCCTTGACAAACTACCTTTGTAACTGTGTTTACAAAGCGTTTCTATATAGTAACTAGGTCAGTGGTCTACATGGAGAAGTTAGGAAGGATTAAAAACCACTGCACTTGCAGACTTTAGTGCCCAGAAGGAGAGAGAGAGAGAGACAGAGACAGAGAGACAGAGAGACAAAGACAGAGAGAGAGGGAGGGAGGGAAGGAGAGAAGGAAAGTACCTGCCATAGAGCCATAGAGGCAGGCTGCGGGAGGGAGGAGGGGTAGTGGGAGGTAACCTGGGGTCATTGGTGGTGGGAAATGGATACTGGTGGAGGGAAGGGTGTTGGATCATTGTATGACTGAAACCTGATCATGAACAGCTTTGTAACTGTGTGTCTCATGATGGCTCAATTTAAAAAATTAAAAATAAAAAAAAAGGAAAGGAAAGGAAAATCAAAAGAAACATAGTGGGAGATGGAGAAGGGCACTGGCTTGCCAGGTATAACCCAAAAACCACCCCATGATGATTTGCTACACTAAGGTATATTGTAATCTGGGGTGGGGGGTTGGGGAACCACTACATTGGGGGCCAGAAGGATAGTACAGTGGGTAGGGCACTTGCCTGGCACACGGCTGACCCAGGTTTGATTCCCAGCATCCTATATGGACCCTGAGCCCACAGAAGTGATTCCTGAGTGCAGAACCAGGAATAACCCCTGAGAATTGCCTGGAGTGGTCGAAAAAACTGAGAAACACACACACACACAAAAAAAAAAACATTGCACAGGGGAATTTGAGCTACAGGTTATTTGAGCTGTAGCTCAAATGAGGTCATCCTCATTACCATAGCTGCTAACAAGCCCCCACTAAAAGGCAGAGTCATAAAATGGCCACCCTTTGATTATGCTCAGAGATTTTGTTGAGTCAGGAATTGGGACGAGGTGCAGCAAGATGGACAGTCCCAGCATCCCAGCTGGATGACATCCCAGCACTGGGGAGGGCCCCAGGGGGTGGCGCTGACCCGCTGGGATTAGCAATGAGTCAAGATGCTTCTTTGCTAAGCACATCAGCACTTTGATGGGGTTCCTGGAAGATGGGGCTCTGCGGAGACCTTGTTTCAAAGTCAGTTCAGCTGGGATTATTCCCAAATCCTCCGTGAGGAGCCTGAGGCTCAGGAGAGTTTCCGTTGCATCACAGTAACTGGGAGGTTGGTGGCAGAGGATGGGTTAAGCTGGAGGGAAACGGCAGCTAGCCTTACCGGTCTGATTCCAAACTCACGTTCTGTTGGTTAGATCAGCGTTTCCCAGAGTAGGCAGTGATGCCCCCTACACCCCCCAGATGAAGCGCATAGTGGGGATAGTGGCCTCAGTGCAATTGGGACATGCTGTAAAGGAGTTAGATTTCCAGGGGCATGCTAAGTAGGTTTTGGGGTTTGGGGTTTTTTTGTTTGTTTGTTTGTTTGCTTTTCTGAAAAGGAAACATTAGGCCAAACAAATCTGGGAACCTCTGACTTAGGCAAATCATTCTCTTTGTTTTATGGTTTTTTTGGTTTGGGTTTCTTTTTTTATTTTTTTAGTTGGGTGGGGGGAGCCCAGCAGTGCTCAGGGCTCTGTGCTCAGGGATCACTCCTGGTGGGGCTGGGGAGACTATCTGGGGTGCCAGGGATCCAACCCAGGTTGGCTACATGCCCGTTCTCTGAACTCTCTCTCTAGCCCCGTGCTCATTTGGTTTAGATATACTTACTAATAGGTGAAAGTCTGAAGAAAACACATTGAACTGGGTTGGGCTCTATTAGGGTCTGTGTCATTTCTAAAAAGAAACAGATATGAAGGTCCAAGGCCCCTTTCTGAGAGCTAGAGAGCTAGAACCGCAGGTAAGGTGCTTGCCTTGCATGCGGCTGACCTGGGTTCGATTCCTGGCACCACCCATAGGGCTCCCCAGCCCTCCAGGAGTGATCCCTGAACACAGAGCCAGGAGTAAGCCCTGAGTAAACCCTAAGCCAGGTGCAACCAAAAAAAATTTTTTAAAGACCTGCCTTTCGAAGAACTTCTGCACAAACGTCCACTTTCTAAGGAGTTCCTTAAAATGGGTTCCTTTCCAAGATGATCAAAGGGCGACTTTGTGTCATTTTTCTTCCAGTGGAAAAGTTCCTGGAAATGTCCCAGAGGCTTCACTAGGGCACTCATTTGTTTCTAGGGAAATCTCACCTGGCCATTGTCCAGCGGGTGAATAACGAGGGAGAAGGGGACCCTTTCTACGAGGTGATGGGCATCGTCACCCTAGAGGACGTCATCGAAGAGATCATCAAGTCGGAGATCCTGGACGAAACAGACCTGTACAGTGAGTGCTCGGCCTTGGCTGTCTCCCGAGGTCACGCTGGGTTCCTCTGAGGTCTCGGGGCTGGCTGAGTCAGCTCTCGAGTGTGCCAGCATGGCGGGCCAGCCCTGTGCACGGTCCCAGGCGCTGGCACGGGCAGAATGCTCTAATCCACTCCGCCTGCACTGAAAGTGGGCATGAGATCACCCGCCGGCCAGCTAAGCTAAAATCCTCAACGCCCCCTTAGACTCTGCTCCTCCGTGAGTCTTTCGTAGCCCTGCCGCCCCGGTTTCTCGCATTCCTCCCTCCCCCTCCAACTCCGGTCCCTGCTTCCTTCTTTCTGGTTTCCTCACCCTCCTACCCACTCCTGCCAGACTCAGTGTAGATTCCTTTGGGTCCCTGACAACCCTGCAAAGGTGCACTCATCTCTGAGCTGGGGAATGCTAGTTCCATCCACCCGCCCCCCTAGATCAAGATGCCTTTCCTCCTGGGAATTTCCTTCTGTGGGAATGGTTCATGCTCAGCTATCAATCAAAGGTTCGGACACAGGCAGGCAATGAGTCATGCGGGTGTCTGTCCTTCCCAGTAATAGACCAAACCACGGAGCTGGACCAAGGCTTGAGGACACATAGGAGAGTCACAGCACATAGCAGGCGCCTGGTTTGGCTGTGAGGCCCCTGGCCAACCTCCTTGTCTCCTGATGGGAACTGAGCTGTCTCTGCTGCTTCCTCCATCCCTTCTCCTTTGCCCCACACTCAGTTTAGAATTGCATCTCAAAGAGGTCTTAGGGAAGGGGTTCCCACGGAAGCGTTAGGGGCCGACAGGAGTGCTGGCCGCCTGCATGAGTCATCACCTCCTCACAGCCTTCATGCTCCAAACACCCTGACCGTCAGCAACATTAGAGATGAGAGGCCCACTTCTCTGGCAATGAGCGTCGCATCCTTCAGCTGCAGGAGAGAGAGGAGCTGTTGAGGCAAATGCAGAGGAGAGAGAGAGGGAAGAAGGTGGCTTGCCCATGGCTTTGCTGTTCTCCTGAGCAATCCTTATTCTAAAGGAGAGTCTCTCCTTTAGAAATAAGCTCAGAAATAAGCTTCTGCCATGATGCCATTCCTTCCTTCCTTCCATCCTTCCTTCTTTTCAACCTTCCTTCCTCCCTCCCTCCCTTCCATCCTTCCTTCCTTTCTTTCATCCTCCCTTCCTTCCTCCCTCCCTTCCATCCTTCCTTTCTTTCATCCTCCCTTCCTTCCTCCCTCCCTTCCATCCTTCCTTCCTTTCAACCTTCCTTCCTTCCTCCCTCCCTTCCATCCTTCCTTCCATTCTTCCTTCCTCTCTTTCTCTTTTCTTTTTTCTTTCTTTCTTTCTTTCTTTCTTTCTTTCTTTCTTTCTTTCTTTTCTTTCTTCCTTTCTTTCTTTCTTCCTTCCTTTCTTTCTTTCTCTTTCTGTTCTTCCTTCATCCCTCTTTCCTTCCTTTCCCTCTTTCCTTCCTTTCTTTCTGTCCTTCTTTCTCTCTTTCCTTCCTTCCTTCTTTCTTTCCTTTTCTTTCTTTCTCCTTCTCCCTCTCTCTTTTTCCCTCCCTTCCTCCCTCCCTTTCTTTCTTCCTCCCTTTCTTTCTTCCTTCCTTCCCTCTCTTTCTTTCCTTCCTTTCTTTCTGTCCTTCTTTCTCTCTTTCCTTCCTTTCTTCTTTCCTTTCTCTTTCTTTCTCTCTCTCTTTCTCCTTCTCCCTCTCTCTTTTTCCCTCCTTTCCTTCCTCCCTTTTTTTCTTCCTCCCTTCCTCCCTTCCTTCCTTCCTTCCTTCCTTCCTTCCTTCCTTCCTTTCTCTCTTTCTTTCTTCCTTTCTTTCATTCATTTTTGTGCCACACCTGGCTATACTCAAGCTTACTCTAGCCCTGCACTCAGGAATCAATCCTAGTGAGCTCAGGGACTGTATTCAGTACTCGGGATCCTGCACGAAAGCAACTGCCCTAGCTGCTATACTGTCTCTCCGGCCGTGATTCCTTAAGTGCCCTGAGAAGGGGAACAGTGGGTTTCTCTGGCCCCAGCCCAGCAGACACTAGGGTCTATGTCTCATTGTTGCAATCCCAGGAGGGAGTGTCAGAGTTGGAGCCAGATGACAGCAAAGGCTGGAGTCTGGGGCAAGACTGGTACATGTGAAGGTCAGTTCTTCCTTCTAGCAGGAACCCAGGAGTGTGGCAGACATAGAAGAGGAGGGAGATCTTGCACCAGAGAGCCAGTCCTGGGCCTTGAGCGTCAGCCCTTTGTTTCATGGCATCTGCTCGGCCTGTGCTGAAAGGTCCCTCAGCCTCATTTGAGTCCAGACTGAGCTTTGAGAAAACCCAAATGTTTTTCATTGCTTCCCTTGGCACAGGGTAGATAGGCTAGAAGAACTTTTGTAACTCAAAACTAAGGAAGGGTAAAAGAAAATGAGCCAAAGAAATCGTACCTCTTGATACAAACTTGAAGACATGTTTCACAAATTAAGGGGGGAGGGATTTAATTTGGAAAAGATATACTGCCTCAGTCTCTCAGGTCCCAGCTTCTGCTGAGACCCCCACAGGACAACCCCCACACACACACACCACTGTTAATGCCCAGGACGGTGCTTGTGTCCCCCTTGACTTCCCCTAGTTCACCCACTGTGGAAAGCAACGGGGAGAGCCTGAGAATTGTGAGTGACAAGAGGTCATGCTCTCACCCCAGCCCCAAGTGGCTGGCCTCGGGCATTGCTCAGAGCATGGTTGACAGGAAGCAAGCAGGCAAGTCCAGCTCTGAGGACAGCAGAAAGGCAGTGGCTCGAACGCCACCCTCTGCAAACACATCATCCCTTATGTTTGCCATCTTGTAAGCGTTTCCCAGATACCTTCTGGTTGGAGTCTCCTGCTCGCTGCAGAGGGGAGCAGAAGAGCTGGTGCTAATCCGTGTGAAGCCCCTGGGGTCCCTTCAGACGAGCACTGATGCTACAGCATCACAGCTGGTAGGGGGGACGCCAGGCCAAGAGCCCAACCGGTGCTCCCTCTCGACCCCACCAAAGTGTCAGTGCATGCGTGAGATGGTTATTCAAGGGCCCTGGTCCTCCTGCTCCCACCCTCTCCTCCTTAGCGACATCCATCCTCACCCTGGTAGAGGGCTGTGCTGGACCCTGGGCCTGACAGTTGGCAGAAATCCCTGTGGTCCCAGAGGACGTGTCCGTGTGCATCTGGGGAAGCCTGCCCGAGAGCAGCAGCAGCAGCAGTAGCAGCCCCAAGGCAGCCGCTGTCTCTCCCCTGTGACCCCACAGCCGACAATCGCAAGAAGCAGAGGGTGCCTCACCGGGAGAGGAAGCGACATGATTTCTCCTTGTTCAAACTCTCTGACTCGGAGATGCGGGTGAAGATCTCTCCACAACTGCTGCTGGCCACGCACCGCTTCATGGCCACAGGTAGGACCAGCACCGTGTGTGAGTGTGTGTGTGTAGGGGTGGGGGAGGGATCTGGAACACCTCACTGCCTGCAGCCGGTACTGCTCCAGGAGTTGCCCTTGTCTCCAGCAGGGGAACAGGATGCCACAAACTCAGTGTCACCCTCCCCATCCTCTCTGGAGGGAGGGCGCACAGTGAGCTTTGTTTGGCTCTGCAGCTTCTGCTGGAGAAAGCTCCAGAAATCCCTGCGACAGTCCCTGCCTCCTCTCTCCCACCTCCAGGTGGAGCCCAGGTAGACTTGTGCCCCGCTGGAGGTGGGTCCGTCATGGGCTCTTGGAGGAGAAAGGAGGTTGTGTCCTCTCCAGCGGCCCGGGGAAGAGATGGTTCTCCCCAGCAGCAAGGTCCTGGGGTTCACGGCCCTCCCAGGGTCCATGGAAGCCCGAGGACTGGGAGCTCTTCCAAGACAGAAATGGACTGTGAATCTTGGAATCTTTAGAAAGAAAGAAAAATAAAGTAGAGCATGCAAATAATCACTTCTTTCTTCTTTTGGAGAAAGTAGTCTTTGAACCCTCCAGCCTCATCCAGACCTAGGATGGTCACACCCCATTAATGAGCACAATAATTAACCCAATATGAATTATTGGGTCAAGAACAAGTGCTAGTCCTGTGCCAGGTAATAAGAACAGAAGCGTTTAGATCGGAGCTTCTTTCCGAGTTAACTTATGGAATGCTACCTCTGGGTTTCTCTTTAACTACTGCCTGATTTTTCGGAAGCTGAAAAAAATCTGAAAGGCTGAGAAATCAGCCAGGAGTTAGAGAATGTGGATGCCAAGCGAGGATGTCAGGATGTGGTTAGGATGCAGGGCTGACTCTCAGAGCAATGTCCGCGTCTATTAATAGATCACATCTGTTCCCCTGAGGCATGACGTCATAGTAGTGCTTCACACTCTGGAGAAGCACTTACCAGGCATAGAATTCATTGTCTCTCTTAAACTGATTTTATTTCATTCTTTTCTCCAAAATATCTTATTGAGGTTCTGGCTTCACAATACTTTTAATGATTGTCTCTCATACACATAATTCCCAGACCACACCCTTCACAGGTGTACCCACCTCCCTCCCCAAGGACTCCTCCCTCTCAACCCCCACCTCCACCTACTCAGTTTTATGGATCAGTTCTCCTGTTGTGTTGTCTTCGGCCCTTTGCTGCTACCTAGCTGTGATTCTTTAAGTCCCACAAAAGAGCAATCATTCTGTATCTTTCCCCCTCCCTCTGACTGACTTCATTCGATGAATGAAGTATCCTCTACTCCCATCCATGTTGCTGACTTCATTTCATTCAACAATATAAAATTAAGACCAATAAGGTAGATTAAATTCTCTCTTTTTTTCATAAAGGTCTTTATTGCTCATGAGACTTACTTATCCCTACTGAACTTTTTGGTTTGCTTGTATCTGTTTTTTGGGGGGAGGGCATGTGCAATGCTCAGGGGTTACTCCTGGCTCCATGCTCAGGAACCCATACATGGTGCCAGGAATGGATTAAGACTTGGCCACATGCATGGCAGACACCTTTACCCCCTGTGCCATCTCTTTGACCCCTTTTTCCAACATTTGAAAACCATCATCATCATCTATTCTATCAATCTTTCCACCACTTCCAAACATTTTCTCCCACTTTATTTCTTTATCATTAGTAATGTGATAAGACAACAACATGGCATTGACCTCTGGGCAAATCAAGTATGTATGACTGGGCTGCTGGCTGTGGGCCCCGTGCAGTATGTTAGAGCTCATGGGATTACTCAGCTTGCCTGACTGAACCTCTCTACCCTTGACCACTAGGCTCCCCAGCCCCTCTCACTGCCCCCAGCACTCACCATTCTGCTCTCTGCTTCAGTGAGTTGGATGATGTCAGGCTTTGTCATTCGGAGGCATCCTGTGGTATTTGCCCCTCTGCAGCCTCTCTCACTTGGGCAGCCTCTCCTCCTGGCAGGTTCATGCATGTGGTCACAAATGGGCCAGATGATCTTCTTTTTCTTTTTGTCCTTTTTTTTTAAGTTTGGGGGAGGGGTTCAGGGAGATCAGGAGCACATACTTTACATGTCAGAATCCTGAGTTCATTTATTTATTTATTTGCTTTTGGGGGCCATTCCCAGTGGTGCTCAGGGATTACTCCTTGTTCTGCACTGAGGAATTTACTCCTGATGGTATTTGGGAGACCATATGGGATGCCGGGGATTGAACCCAGGTGGGCTACATTCCCCGCTGTACTGTTGCTCTGGCTTCTATCTTCTTTTTTCAAGTCCATGTTCAACCTCAAAGAAAATTAGGGCCTGAGGTAGTAGAGGGGTTTGGACATTTCGATCCTTAACGCTGCAGACAATCTCCTGAGCTAGAAGGTCCTTCCCCTTCCAGAAAGAAAGAAAGAAAGAAAGAAAGAAAGAAAGAAAGAAAGAAAGAAAGAAAGAAAGAAAGAAAGAAAGAAAGAAAGAAAGAAAGAAAGAAAGAAAGAAAGAAAGAAAGAAAGAAAGAAAGAAAGAAAGAAAGAAAGAAAGAAAGAAAGAAAGAAAGAGAAAGAAAGGTTAATAAAGAAACTTACCTTTTCAAAGCGGTGACCAGCTTCTCCTGCTAATGCAGGAGCACCACTCTCCTTCCAGAGGGGATGGGGAAGGCAAAAAAGGTGGCACAATTGGGTTTAAAACCCACGCCCTGGAGCCAGAGCTATAGTCCAGCAGGGAGAGCGTTTGCCTTGCATGCGACCTACCTGGGTTCGATCCCCAGCATTCCATATAGTCCCCTGGGCACCACCAGGAGTAATTCCTGAGTGCCGAGCCAGGAGTAACCCCTGAGCATCACTGGGTGTGACCCCCCCAAAAAAAAAGCATAAATAAATAAATAAATAAATAAAACCCACACCCTTCCTGGGGGTCCCAGGAGCCCCACCACCTTGGCATCTGGGAGCATGAACAGAGACGCTTGTACCCACCCCTCCTGCCTGCCACTCTTCCCTAGAGGTGGAGCCCTTTAAGTCTCTGTACCTTTCGGAGAAGATCTTACTCCGACTCCTGAAGCATCCCAACGTGATCCAGGAGCTGAAGTTCGACGAGAAGAACAAGAAGGCGCCCGAGCACTACCTCTACCAGCGCAGCCGCCCCGTCGACTACTTCGTGCTGCTGCTGCAGGTGAGCTGGAAGGACCGGACATCTCCAGGCCGAGGAGGAGAGGAGAGGCCAGAGGGGCAGGCTGGGGTGGGCCTTCGCCCTGACTCATGGACGGAGGGGCGTGTCTGGGGGCACAGGGCAGCCTTTAGTCTGACATCAGTGATGTGTATGATGGGCTGCGGGGGACCCTCTCTAGTCTCGGGATTCTGCCACGAACTCCCAAACAGCTGCCCCACTGGGACCCTCCGCTGCCTCCCAGGCTCCAACCCTTTCTCGTTTGAAGTCCTTCTGACGGCTGAGCTGAAATTTCACCATCTGGGTCTTGCCCCTGGGGCTCCTGCTCTGATCTCGGGGTACGTGGAACACTGGGCTACAGCCTTCTCCATCCCCAGAATCTCCTCTCCCTCCCTGGAGGGGACCAAGCGGGGAGTCAGTGACTGATGAGAGGCACAGTCTCTCCCTCATCCTCACGTAAGGATGAACCATCACCTGCCCTGGCACATTCTCAGGAGGGAGCCCAGCTTGTGACACCACTGGCACCCTGGCCGGAACAGACCCTTTGCTCCGTCACCAGTCCCCTCCCCTCCGTAAAAGACTCCAGTGAGCCCTAACTACAGTGATTCTTTGACTATCTGAATGGAGCCAGAGACATAGCTCAGGGGGTAGAGCGCATGTGAGGCCCCGAGTTTGATCCCCGCATCCACGCCCTTGTAATTCCAGGAATAGCCCCTGTAGAAATGAAATAAAATCGAACCTTAACTTAGCTCATGGGTAAGTTAAGTGGCTATTCTTAAGGCATTTCACCCGCAGACTGTCTCCTCCTTTCCCCCTTCCAAATAGCCCCAGTAGAATGAGCTGTCCTGGTAGAACGGGTGGACCGGTCAGTGTTGGAAATAGGGCGGGGACCCGGTTACACCGTCTACCTGACACAGCACACACGTCCAGTCTACAGCGAGATGCTTCATGCAGATGTCACAGTTTTCAAATAAAACCTAGAGGTTATAAAATGAAGGGGCGAGAGTTTAGGTTCAGAAATTGGAAAATCCTCATATTTCCACCTCCTCTTGGCCCCTGGCCCGGGTATTTAATCCCCCAGCCTCAAAATGGATGCATCTGAAAGCTGGAAGAAGAGCAGTCATATTCATTTAAAAAGTAAAATTTTAAAAATATAATGCTATTTTTTTTAATTAAGATGTCTTGATTTACAAAGTCATTCATAGTTGAACTTTAGGTCTACTGTGTTCCAGCACCAGCCGGACCACCAGTTCCAACACCTATCCACCAGTGTCCCCAGGGTCCCTCCCATACACCCCCAACTCCCTTGACAGGCAGTTTTTTAAAAAAAGCTTTTTTTATTGAATCACTGTGAATTACACAATTACAAAGTTATTCAGAATTGAGTCCCAGGCATACAGTGTTCCAACACCAATCCCTCACCAGTGTCCACATCCCTCCACCAACGTCCCCAGTTTCCCTCCTGTCCCCCAGCCTGCCTCTATGATGGACACTTTTTTCTTTTTACCTCCCCCCTTTTAGGCCCTGTGGCTTATGGGAGTGTACCCAAGAGGGCATCGTGCATGTCACTTCCGCTTTCAGGCGAGGCGGTGCTGATGCGGAGAGAATCGTGAGCTGTGCCTCGCCCGTAAGGCCCTAGACGAGCTCTCTCTGCTGCACATTAGCCATCGTTATCACTGGTGATGAATTATACAAGGCTCGGGATTTTTATCTTGGCCAGACTTGCCAATGTCAGACCGAAACAGCGGCAGTGTCCAGGGTCCTGGGGTAGCTGGTTTCTGTTATGAGGGAGTCTTCACGGTCACAAGGAGAGTTTGGCTATTTATAGCAGCTGCTTCTCTGTGCACCCACTCTTTAACTGCAGAGGCCACGGGAGGGCTCGGGACACATTCAGAGGGCCAGATGGTGTGTCTGGCATGTGGTGAGGCATGCAGAAGCCCTAGGTTTGTTTCCTGGCACCACATGGTCCCCTGAGTACCTAGCTATGAACCTGTAACCTCCTGCACCCCACATTGTTGGGCCTCAACAACACTGGACCAAGTACCACCAGGAGTGGCCCCTGGCAGAACCTCCTCAGCACAACTGGGGTAAAACTAATCATGGTAATTTGGAGTTTGAAAAAGAACATAAACACAAAGCCGTGGTTTGAGAGCTAGAGAGGTAGGTCAAAAGGCTGGAGCAGGAGGCCCAGATATGAACCCACACCCACATGGTCCCCCCACACCTCACCAGGTTTGGCACCCTCTCCACACACACATACACACAGGTGCTGTTTCTGAGCCGCAAGTCTGGTGGGACTCACGGTGCCCTGAGATAGGGATGTAAGTCCCTTGTTATCCAGGCAGACGGGCTGAGGGGCTGCACCAGAGCTGGCTGTGCTCATACGTCCCCTGTGTGTGTGTGTTTGCCTCCTTCTCCAGGGTAAAGTGGAGGTGGAGGTGGGTAAGGAGGGGCTGCGCTTCGAGAACGGAGCCTTTACCTACTACGGCGTCCCAGCCATCATGACCTCCTCCTGCTCAGGTATCCCAGGGTGATGCGGCAGCAGTGGGGAGGCGGCCGGAATAGCATCAAAGTCTTTGGTTTCACATTTTGGGGTTTTTTTTGGGGGGGAGTTGGGTTGGGGGCCAGATCTAGCCATTGCTCGGGACCAACTCCTGGCAGGGCTCGGGGAACCCTCTGTGGTTGCTGAGGATTGGAGAACCAGCGAGGGCCATAGGCAAGGGTAGTGCCGTAAGCCCTGTGCATCTCTCCCGCCACCTCCCCCCCAACTCCAGACTCAAAGCCTTTACTCCTGTTACAAACCCCGGACTAGCCATGTCCCTTCCTGGGCCTGGGTTTCTTCCATTGTGAAACAGGCCCGAGAGACATAAAGGTAGAATTTGTAGCCATTTGTGGTAGATGCTACCAGGACCGTTGTGAAGGCCTGGAGGCTGGTACTTCTCAATAAGCAAAGGAAACCTCGTTTCCTCTCTCCCTTTTCCTTCGGTGCCCTGTGTCTGACTGGGTCTGTGCTGGGTGTGGGGAGGGGGAGGGGGATCCCCGAAGAAGGCGTGCCTGAATTGCTTCTGTAACTCCGGGTCCTCTCGTCCTCAGACAACGACGTGCGGAAGATTGGCAGTCTGACTGGATCCTCTGTCTTTTGTATGTATTTCGCACCCCCATCCTTGTCCTCCCCACTGTGGTCCTGTCGAAGCCCGCTCGGGGGGTCTGGACCTCACACTTTGTGGGATGGGTCTAACGAAAATTGCTGGCTACCTCTTTAGAACTGTTTCCTGCCAGGTACTAACAACCCCCAGCAGCTGGGGGGCGGGGAGACTGTATTCTGTTGCTCATGTTCAAGTGACACACAGCAGGGCGCGGGGAGCAGGCTGGTTTGGGGTGGCACCAGTCATTGTGGGCAGTTGGCTTATGTGCTTGGGTGGTGATACATGCGGTGGGCTGCCGCCGGCCTTCCCCTTCTCTGCTGTGGTTATTCACCCACGGGCCTGTATGCGGAAGCCTGAACATGCTGTCTCAACTGTGGGGGTTCAGAGGCTGTGACTGCAAGATCTTGGAACGATGTCCAGGCCGGGGTAACTGTGTTGCTTTCCTGCTTCTCTTTCCTCCTTCCCCACCTCGCCGCTGGTGGAGAGGCGCCTGCCGTGCATGCCAGTGGCGGGGACTGGCACGGGGCTGCTGGCTGGTTCGCTCTGCCCCCGCTGTGCTCGACCTCCTTGTTGTCTCCTGTCTGGAGTTCCTGCACTTGTGTTCAGACGGCATGGCCTTCATTGTGATCTAAGTGTGATGCAGAAACGAATTCTTTTCCTAGATGTGCTTTTGGATTCGCTTGGTCTGAATTTTGCATTGCCTTCAGTGGTTATTTTTCACGGTGAACATTTTAATATCCCATGGGGTGTTTGATCTCGCCATGCAAGAGATGGGACCTAGCACATTCTACGGGGATTTATCAGAGGGTCCCTAGCTTGCTGCCACAAGGGACGGGAGTTACTGTCTCAGCACAGAGACACCATGAAGTGACTCGCTTCATGTCACCCATCGGGTCGATGCTTGACCAGACCCATCCCGTGTTCCACAAGCTCCCGGGGCACAATGAAATGCAGATTTTAGAACCACCAGGTTCAACCTGCGATTTCTGTGTGGGAATCCCAGAGCAGCTCTAAGTGTTGCACCCGAGACCAGCAGAGCACAGAAACGAAGCCGAAATAGCAACCCACATCCAAGGGCTGGCAGGAACCTGAGTAAGAAATTAAACCCAGGTGCATTATTATATTCATATGAGCCATCAAATCTTAGTAAAGGCTGATGAGAGACTCTCAGGACCCAGAATAAGAAGACTGGCATGTAAGGGAAGGGCCACAAGGCCTTGGAGACCTTGGTTTTCTAAAGGAAATTTTCACCACCATGAGTGATAGGAATGACTCAGAGTACAGTCACTCCTGGGATTCTAACCGTATTTAGCCCTATATGGACACTTCCAGAAGACCAAAAGACATGGGAATTTCAGGGGTAGGAAAGAGAATTACATTAGGTTCCCCAAATCCACTTAACTTAAATAATCTTTCTTTAAAAAAATAAAAAATAGGCCCAGAGAGATGGTCAAAGTGATTTGCATGTGAGACCTCCCAGATTTGATCCCCAGTCCTGCACAGTCCTCCAAGCACCCCTGGGTGTGTTTTCCCCATGCCCCCCCACCCAAAAAAAAACAATTTAAGATGCTATGTGGTTTCATCCTTGCCTCCTTCCTGTCTCTAGTTGTTTCTTACCAGAGCCATTTGGGGGGGGGGGGAGCACGGGCAAATGTGCGACAGGGTCCTTGCCACCAGAGCGGGCGGACAGAGAGGCATCATTCAAGTCTGCTCCCCCTGTGCATGGCTCAGCACCTTCCCCCTTAACCAGGAGGAAGATGCATCTCACTAGCCAGGAGGACCGAGAGATGCTCCCATTCTCCCCCTAATGCCCTTTACTTAGGGAAGTGGGAAGTAGCTACAAAGTCCCCCAAACACACACAGTGGACCCCAGTGCACTCTCAGTCTGGGACCCTGACACCACTTATCTTTCACTGGCCAAGAACCAGAGCCTGAAGGGCGGCGAGAGCTGAAGGCTGAGCCACACAGCTCCAATGCCAGCAGGGCCAGGACAGAGGTCCCTAAATGTATCTGGCCTACCGAGCAAACAAAAGGTGCCCGGCCCCCGCTTTCATCTGAGGCTTCTACTGCCCCCCTCAGTTGGTCAGGCACCCCAGGACTGGGCTAGCACAGCACCCCTGATCTGGAGCCAGCCTTTGCGGATCCTCGATGAAAAAATGATGCATTGGCCCTGTGACCTGTGACCTCAAGCTGAGGTCACGCTGGCTGTCCTGGGCAAGATGAAGGGAACACAGTCAGTGCTGCCCCCCTGCTCTTGGTTCTCTGGGAAGCTCAAGGGAACCTGGTGAGCCCAGCAGTGTAGAGGACAAGGCCCAGCGCAGGGAGTCAGGGCAGATGCCCACATTGAGGTCCAGGCTTGGAGAGGGAAAGGTCCCATCTGCCGGCGGGGGGGGGGGTGCGGGGGAGGCAGACTATTCATCTGCAGCCCAGGAAACGCTGGGATTCTGCTGAGATGCTGAAGGTTTTAATGCCAGTGTGTCTGGCGATGCTGGGCGTCTGTTCAAGTAGTCTTTGATCCAGCGTGTCAAAATAAATGATCACTGAGTAGGCCTAAAGTGCCCCACGGTCTCTCTGTGAGCATATGCCGTTTCAGCAAACAGGACGGCGGAAGTGGGCTGTGTCCCTGTGTCACCTGCAAGCTGAGCACAGTTAAGCCTAGAAAGGGACGGTGGGAATGACCAGATCCCAGGATAAAGACAGAAGAGGCTCACCCAGGGGCACTGCCTGATCACACTCAGGAGCGGGAAGGACTGGAGTGTCCTGCACCCTCCACCCCACACCAGGGTTCCCTGGGATAGTGACAATAGTATCTACACTGTGGGTGGCCAGAGGGAAGGGAAGGATCTAGACTGAGAGGTGTTTTGGAGCACTGGGTCTTGCTAAGATGCTACCGAGGCTGGAGCAGTAGTACCATGGATAGAGCACTTGCCTTGCATAAGGCCAACCCTGTTTCCATCCCTGGTAGCCCCTTGGTCCCCTGAGTCCCTCCAGGAGTGAACCCTGAGCACGGGGCCAGGAGGAAGCCCTGAACACTGCCAGGTGCGACCCTCAAATCAAAACAACAACAACAATAAAAGAAGCAACTCTGAATGAACGGATCCAGTGGATTTTCACTCAGATTGCTAGAAGGGTTGCAGTGCCTCTAACCTTAGTGCAGTTCCTCCCCAGCTCCAGGAGGCTATGTACCTCTGGGAAGCTGAGACCTAGGCAGAACTCAGCTTCCCGAAGAAAGACCCTAGCAGGGGCCTGCCCACAAACACCTCCTGCAGTGACAGTCCCAGGCGGCTACCTGTGGCTACAAGGGACCACCCATGGCCACTGAGAGCCTGGTATGGCCTCCTGCACTCCCCACTGGGCAGCCTCCTGCTTCCCTCTGAGAGGACTATGTGCTTTTCCTCTGTGTTCTCTTCCTTGCTCTGGAGCATGGCTGTGAGAGGCTGCCGCTTCCATGTGCAGAGAAATGTGATGCGGTGAAGATCCAGGAACAGACTGTCTCACCCACTTTGCTCTTTGTCTCTCTCTCTTTGTGTTTATCTTTCCCTTTGCCACTCACAAAACCTTGGCCCTTGACTCTTTAGTGCCCGTCTCTGTGTCTCGTTCCTTCGCCTTCAGCAGAGGGGACTCCCTGGCAGGCTCCCCAGGTAAACATGCGTGGGGACCGGGTTTCTGGAGCCAGTGGGGTGTGCCGGAGCTCTTGGCTCCCTGTGGGTATCACAGCAGGAACACCCTGGTGGAGACAAGGGCTGGTTTGATGCTCACTGGTCCGGCTAGTTCTGCTCTGAATTTAGCTCCTGGGACTATACCTAGATAAATAACTTCATGGAGAAATGGTGGGGTTGAGAAAGGCTGTGAGTTCTTCCTCCTCATTTGACTGCAGAATGTCAGGGGGAGAAGAATAGGGAGGATCAATGGAATATAGAACGCTCTGCCTTGTTCCCACCTACTTTATCCTCTCCCTTTCCATTTCGCTAACCACTAGCCCATCCTAATCTCCCTACTCATATCACTGCGTGGTGATCATATTCTCTCGGGCTCTGAACATATCAAAGATGCTGTATGCACGTGTCGCATTGAGCTGAATCTCCCGCATTTTTTGTAGGAAACTTAGGGGGTCTGGGGCCAGGAGATAGTACAGGGCTAAGGGCACATGCCTTGCAGGCACCTGACCTGAGTTCAATACCCCACCCCACATGGACTGTATGCAGGGTGTATGTACCAGGGTAGCCAGGGTATCCCCAGCATTGCAGGGCCCAAGTAGCATCACATCCTCAGGCCCTGGCACTGAACAGATCCTCAGATTGACTGAGAATTGCCAGTGTAATCCTTGGACCTCCTGAGCATCGCTTAGGAGACTCCCCCAAAAGTTGGGGAGGGGGATTCTTCTTCACCAGGTAAAGCAGCTCCTTCAAGAGCTCCATGGCAACTCAAGGACAGGGAGGATATAATAAATAAGAATGATCCGTGAGGGGCTGGAGCGATAGTACAGCAGGTAGTGTGTTTGCCTTGCACGCGGCCGACCTGGGTTCAATTCCCAGCATCCCATATGGTCCCGCAAGCACCACCAGGAGTAATTTCTGAGAGCAGAGTCAGGAACAACTCCTGTGCATCGCCAGGTGTGACCCAAAAAGGGGGAAAAAAATAATCCATGAACTTTTTGCATTGTACTCAATCCTAATGGATGATCTCTGAGAGCTGTGGAGTAAATAATGGTGAAACCAAGAAGTCACTCGTGAAATTGCCCTGAAATTAGAGCACGGCCCATTTCCTGCGCCCATTTTACCGTTTTCCCTATCCACGGACAGTAACTGGGAGGTTTCTGAGCACCCACCGTATCTTCACTCATCGTGGCTCCGTGAAGTCTGTCTCTGCAGCAGACCTTCAGCATCCAAAAGGCTTATGTCCCGACCAAGCTGGCAACTTCCAAAGTGTTGGCGCTAACAGGTCCCTTCCTTCCCTCGAAACCCATCCGGGTCCCACGTTTATCTGTACAACACAAGGAAACTGTCTTCTCGGATTCCACCAAAGTTTTCCCTCCCGTTTGATGGTGATTTTCTACCCAGAAATAATCGCTCTTGCTTCCTGAGATCTCAACCTTTGTGACATCGCCAAGACAGTAGGATCGACATGAGATACCAAGATGGTGCCCTCACCAGCCAGCTGATCCGTGCCAGCTGGGCCCAGACTCGACCCTGTCACAGACCTTCAGAAACCTCCCCTGAGAGGCATCTCGGTGCATGAAGAATGTGTTGTGTTAGAAGAAAGGGATTTTATAAAAGATGATCAAACTAGAGGGTCAAAGCAGAGGGTGCACTCCTGCTTAATCAGTCCTCAGTGAACCAGAAAACCAGGCTGACAGCAACCTTAAGAGAAAGTTCGTTTTCGCTCACTGTTACTTAATTCTGAGAGACTTCACGGTAACCCCGTGTCAGACAGAGGTTCAGGTGACTCATCAATTAGACTTCCGACCCAACTCTGACTGCTCTGAGGTTCAACCTTCCCCTGATTTCCCGTGATGGTGGGCGTGAGACCAACCTAATTGAAAATAGGTGTGTGATAAAGCGGTTAGAGCAAGGCCAGTTGTTTTTGGTTTTGTTTTTGTTTTTGTGCGTGTGTCCTTGGTAGAACCTGGCAGGGAGGAGCCGGGAAGGGCGTGAACAGGAAAAGTGAGCAAGATTTTTGGCTTTTCCAGTTCTATCCTCTCCGGCTTCTCTTGCCTAGACTCCAGCGTGAGCCCACCCCCACGCCTCCCCCTGGAAGGACTGCGGTGGGCTAAACATCCTCTCTCTTGCTCTGTCCCATCTCGCCAGCAAAAGCCCCAGTCATACGGTCATGTGGGAAAAACAGACCTGGGTCGCTCTGGCTCCAGGCTCGACTGAGGATCCCGACATGGGAGATTACACATTGTCTGTGTCTTACACAGAGGCGAGGAGGAATCGTGGAAATGAATCAGGCCTTGATGGTTCGACAGAAGTCTCTTGTTTTGTTTGATTCCCACAACCCCCCCGAGGGTGGATGGGAAACCGTGAGTAAGGAGGATGTCGGCCTCGGCTCAGTCACTGTGTGTAGGAGGAAGGTGGAGAGGGACAGGTTCTAGAATCCAACTCTTCTTGGTCCTGCTCTGATTTCCGGGGACCCTGCTGCCCCCTCTCCAGGTTGGCATTGTGCTCCCTCTAGAGGGCTGTGACTTGTTCACATCTAGAAAGCGGCCGTGCTCACAAACAGGAGGCCAGAGGAGCCATCCTGACCCACAGGGCGTTTCCCTGCTGAGCCTGGGTCTGTGGACCACCTCCTGGGTTGCAGGTGTTTTCATTTAAACATGCAGCCTCTGGAAACAGAGCAGTAGTCCAGCAGGGAGAGTGCTTCTTGCCTTGCATGCGGCTGACTCAAGGTCGGTCCCCAACGTTCCATGGGGTCTCTGGAGCACTGCCAGAAATAATTCCTGAGTGCAGAGCCAGGAGTAACCCCTGAGTATCCCCCCCCCAAAAAAAGGCAATAAAAGAAAGGAAGAAAAGGAAAAAAAGAAGAGCTGCTTCGGCTCTCAAAGAGGCTGTTTGTGTTTGAAATGGGGTTCCCAGGGCGTGGAGGCTGAGTGCAGCGAGGAGGGGACACTGGGGTGCAGCTCTGGCCCCCATTTCCAGCAGGTTCAGGACATTGTTCAAAGGTGACCTGGAGCTGTTGGCCTGAGAACTGCCCTGAAGGCCTCTAGGGCTGTGAAGCCAGAGCTGGGCAGAAGAGGGCTCCTCGGGGAGCCACGGCTGCTTCCTGCTCGCACTGGCCCGCACTCTCTTCCCTTGCTCCATGCGCAGCTGACAGCCAGACCGCGGGGTCCTGGTTTCCCAGATTCCACCCACAGAAGCCCCTCTCCTGCAAGGCCGCCTGCCCCACTCTCCCACGGAGAGCCCCCAGGAAGCACCCAAGGTTTCCCTGGCCTGCTGCCTCTCAGGAAAGTCCCCGAGGGCTGTGGCCACACCAGAGATGTCTGTGAGTTCTCCAGGGATCAGGACCAGGAACCCTGTGCCCGGGACACTGCGTCCCCCAGCGTGAGGCTCTATTCTGATCTTGGTGGCACCTCACTGGGACCCTCACCTTGGTGCCTGGTCACTTAGCACGCCACAGCAGTCACCGCCCTCACCCAGAAGAGAAGGTTGGCCCTAAAGAGAACCACAGAACCGCCAGACTCCCAGGCTTTTATTCAACAGACAGACAGACAGACAGACAGACAGACAGACACACACACACACACACACACACACACACACACAGAGGACAGCTCCTACAGCCTCTTCCTTCAGTTACAGGGCTTCCTTCAGTTCAGTTCAGCTGGGGGTGCTTTGATTCTCCAGACGCACTGGTTAATGCTCTCCAGCTGCTTTTCTGGGGCGACTTTCTCCCACCCAGCTCCCCGGGACTGACTCTAGGGTGCAAAGGAAAAGCTCTTCCGCGTCCAGGATAATTGGAGAGCGCTGAAACTTTTTAAACCAAAATTTAGATTCTAAGTTGAAATTCCTCGAGGGCCCCTTGTGTGTGGGTTCCATTCTCCCTGTTTTCATTCAGCACGTGCTCTGGCCCCGTGCGTGGCTGGCTTCCAGAAAACATCCGGTGTCTCAAGAACGTTTTAGTGAAGTGAGGAGACACAGCAGGGACAAGTGTGAGCGTGTCGTGAGTGAGAACTGACGGAAAGGAGGGCTGGAGAGATAGTACAGCGGGTAGGGTGCTTGCCTTGCATGTCACCAATCCGGATTTGATCCTTGTCACCCCGTAACGGCCCCGCTTGCAGAGCCCTGCCAGGACTGAAACTCTGAGCTTTGCCAGGTGTGGCCCCAAAACAGCAGTAACCAAGAGCTGTTGGGGAAGAGCCTTGAAGGAATCCAGAGGGACGGTGATCAGGGAAAGCCGGAGAACTTCACTGGGTGGCACTTCAGTTGAGAGCTGATAACAGATGATGTGCACATAACGGAAGCCGGGGTGAGGACGGAAAAGAAAATAGGGAGTAGAACCCTGAATCCTACAGATGCTGTCCCGGAGGCGAGGGTCACGGTGCTGTGGAGAGCAGGAAGAAGCATTGACTGTCATCTGGATCTTTCTACCACTTGGACTGCCCAGACACAGAGGGGGCGTGATTGCTGCGGCAGGGAAACGCAGGTCGGATGTTTGGATGGCAGCGTCATCTCAAGAGCGCACCAGATCACCAAGCTTCTAGCCCGCAAGGACAAAGAGTGGACGGACGCGACCTTCTTCCAAGCCCCTCAACCCCGCCTGAGACCTGCTGGCACCTCTTTGGCGGGAGATATGCAGAATGGCATCTGTTGAGAAGGAGCTGGGGTGGGGACAGGGGAGTCTCACTGGGGTTGGCTCCGGGGGTGAGCGGGTGCTAAGGTCACCTCCAGAACCTCTCTTCTCTTGCGCCTCCGAGGCCCGGAAGCTTGCACAGTCCATGTTGAAACCGTGTCATGTGGCCTTAACTTCACTGTACTTCTCCCCCCCCCAAAAAAAAATAACACCCTTTGACTAACACGTTGGGGGCCTCTGAGAGAGGGCGGTCAGGTATTCCAGCCCCCACTGTGTGGTCCCTGCAGGAGGAAGTCCCGCCCTGCATCCATTCCCTAGAGGGCCCCTGCTTCAGTCCTCCCCAGCCCTGCCCTTTCATGCCCAGGGAGGGGGTCACAGGGCCAAAGCATGAGTCTACCCAGGCCCAGCTCTTCCTCTCAGGTCATATCTCAGACCCCAGAATCCTGGAATCCCCAATCCAGACACCCCCGGGGGTGAGTGGCACAGGGAATTGAAACCCTAAGATCAGGAGGCTGCCCGCCCCCCTACAGCCCTGCTTTCTTAGCACAATCTCTAAGGAGTTGGGCAGATCCGGCCTTCAAGCTGTCACAAGGTGCATGTGTCAAGGACCAGAATCAGACGTGCTTTCACGGCGTATTCACAAGGCCAGAGAGATGGACAGAGATGGGACAGTGGCTGCCTTGCATGCAGCCGACCCAGGTTGAGCCGCCAGGAATGATCCCTGAGCACAGAGCCAGGAGTGAGTGCTGAGCAGCTCCACTGGGTGTGGCCCCAAAGCTAAAACACAAAACAAAAATGTGTTTGACACACTTGCCACGCAAGTGTTTGTATTCCCGAGGGCTTGGGGGCCTCCTTGGGTACTTCTTTCCGGGGCCCTGCCCTGCTGGTTGGGCCTGAGTCAGCCCCTGAGGATTGGTTCTCTGAGCTCTGAGGACAAACCTAAGACCTAAGAAAGGTTTGACTGGCCCTGGCCAGGGGCCTTCCCGCCTCCTGGGCCCTGTGCCCACGGGACGGAGCCCAGTGAGGGGTTGAATCACCGGCTTCTCCTGATGGAGGTGGTGGGGAGCAGAAAGGGGTGACTGAATTCCTGTGTCAGTATCTGCTCTCCCGGGAATCAACAATTGCTCTCTGAGGGATGGGGTGACGGGGGTTGGGGGGCTGGTGTGCCAAAACCCATTGTCTTTGTTTAGAAGTCCTGGGGGACCTCAACAAATCTCTCTCCCTCTCCCTCTTTCCCTTCTGTCCCTCTCTCCCTCTCTGTCTCTCATCCTCTTCCTCTCTCTCTCCCCTATCTCTCCCTCTCTCCCTTGTTCTCTTCCCTTCTCTCATTCTCTCCTTCTCCCTCTCTCTCCCTCTCTGCCTCATTCCCTCCCTTTTTTGTCTCTTCCTCACTTTCCCTCTCTCCCCCTCCTTCTCTCTCTCTCCCCCTTCTCTCATTGCTCTCTCCCTCTCTTCTACTCTCTCCCTCTCTCTTCCCTTCTCTCCTTCTATTCTTCTTTCCTTCACTCTCTTTCCCTCTCTTCCTCCCTCTTTTCCCCTCTCCCTCTCCTTCTCTCCTCCTCTCTTCCCCTCTCTCTCTCCCCCTCCCTCTTTCTCCCACTCTCTCCTTCCCTCTCTCTCCCTCCCTCCCTCTCTCTCTCTCTCCCTCCCTCTCTCTCTCTCTCCCTCCCTCTCTCTCTCTCTCTCTCGCTCTCTCTCGCTCTCTCCCTCTCTCTGCAGTAAACAGGTCGCCTTCTCGCTGCAGCGGCTTGAACCGCTCCGAGTCTCCGAACCGAGAACGCAGTGATTTCGGGGGCAGCAACACGCAGCTCTGCAGCAGCAGCAACAACCTGTACACACCCGACTACTCCGTGCACATCCTCAGCGACGTGCAGTTCGTGAAGGTACCCTGGCCCCACCCCCGGGCCGCCCTCAGGATAGGGCTGCATCCACCATGGCCCCTGTGTCAGCCCATGTGCGGGGAGCAGGGAGCCATGCATCTGCCCTGGTGTCAGTCCCCACCCCTCCGGTGGCACGGCCGAGACAGAGGCCTCGGGGGTCTTCATCTGACACTCGTCACCAGCACAGCCCTTTCCTTTGGGTTCTCTGCCATTGGCACCACACCCGTGTGTGTGTGTGTGTGTGTGTGTGTGTGTGTGTGTGTGTGTGTGTGTGTGTGTGTGCATGCATATACATGCCTCAAGATAAATTTTCTGTCGACTAAGTATGGGGCTGGAGAGACAGTACAGCAGGGAAGGTGCTTGCCTTCCATATGCCCCACCAGGGTCTGACCCTGGCACCTCATATGATCCCCTGAGCCCCACCAAGCGTGACCCCTGCGCACAGAACCAGGAGAAAGCCCTGAGCACCTCCAAGTATGCTTCCCCGGCCCCCCCCCCAAAAAAAAATGTGTAGAAGAAACCATACTATGAGTTTTCCCATGGTAGATTCTTTTGTGCATTGAAGTTTCAACCCTCAAGCACAGTTCCGCTCTACGGGAAGTGAAAACCCTCCCAAGTAAGTCTCAGCCCCAGAGCCTGGCTAAGCTGTTTGAGCCATGGCTCCACCTGGCTCTGCTTGCCTTGCATGTGGCCAACCCGGGCTGGACACCGGGCACCACGTATGGTCCCCCAAGCCCCATCAAGGAGTTTTCCCTGAGTGCAGAGCCAGGAGTAAGCTCTGAGCACTGCTGGGTGTAGCTTCTCTCCTTCCCCTCCCCCCAACTTAAAAAAGCAAGAGCGGGAAGGTGGAAGTGGGGTGAGCGTGAGGTGATGGAGAATCAGTGCTGTGGGTGGGAATAAGGAGACCAGAACCAATTCGAGGCCTTGAATTTGACCGTCACCCACAGACCCCCAGGGAGGCGGGGGGAGGGACTCAGCCCAGGCAGTGGGGAAATTGGGGAAGGAAGGTACAGAAAAAGGAAGAATTGGGGAGCAGGTGAGGAAGAGACCCGTTGACAAGCGGCCACTGGGTTTTTTTTTCTTTATATTCAGGAAAATAGACTTGAAAAACTGAACAGGTAGACATCTACCCCCCCACCCCATGATCAAATAACAATGCTAATGAATGAAATTCCAAAGAAAAAACTGAGATGAAAAAAATATATATCCAAGTAAAAGCCAACACTGCTATTCAGAGTTTTCTTTGAATATGCCACGAGATATCTTTTTTTTAATAATGTAGGAGTTCTGCTCTGTTTTCAGCCATTGATTAAGCTGATTGAACTGGGAATGAATTCCACTCCACGAGATATCTTGATTGTATATTTTCCAAAGTACTTTTTCAGCTGCATTTACCAACCCTTCCAAAAGACTTCACCGTTCTTTCCAATGCAATATAAGATTCTGGCTTATGTTGTTCTGTCCACCATCTCTTTTTAAGAGCAATATAATCCTAATGGCTTAATGGTCATACAGTCTTACCACAAGGAAAAACATTTACAAATATCAGAAACCCAATTTTGAAACATTTGCATTAATTTTGAACTGAATCAGCATTTTTCGGGTTTTTTTTTTTTTTAAAAAGGACAGCAGTTTGAATTCACAATTTGCTGACCAGCACATTTCTGCTGAGGGAAGGGGAAGCAAGGAAGGACACACGTTGCATTTCTCTATTGGCCCTTAAGTGCTCATTTCATAAAGGGATCCATCAAAAGCAAACATGCGGGGCTGGAGCAATAGCACAGTGGATAGGGCGTTTGCCTTCTACATGGCCAACCCAGGTTCGATTCCCAGCATCCCATATGGTCCCCTGAGCACTGCCAGGAGTAATTCCTGAGTGCATGAGCCAGGAGTAACCCCCTGTGCATCGCCAGGTGTGACCCAAAAAGCAAAAAAAAAAAAATGCAAACATGCAATGGTGTTTAAAACTTTACTGCAAAAGGGGCTGGAGCGATAGCACAGCGGGTAGGACATTTGCCTTGCATGCGGCTGACCTGGGCTCAATTCCCAGCATCCCATATGGTTCCCCGAGCATCGCCAGGGGTGATTCCTGAGTGCAGAGCCAGGAGTAACCCTGAGCATCCTGAGTGCAGAGCCAGGAGTAACCCCTGAGCATCACCGGGTGTGACCCAAAAAGCAAATAAATAAATAAATAAAACTTTACTGCAATGTAATAATGAAGTAAACAGTAATTAGACACCTACCATTTTCACCCCAACAACAAACTAAAAAAAGGAAGCAGGAAAATAACTCTGCCTATGCTTGTACAGCTTCTCAAATCATGTTGTAAGGGTCTCGCATTCAGTGATCAAGAAATTGTAAAGTAGCAGTTGTTATTTTCATTTTAAGAGAAGGTTCTGCTCCCCACCCTGCCACCCAGTGTTTGACATGAAAGAATGGGATTCCTTGTACGTTTATTTTACAGTTATTTGAAGCAGCAACAATAACCATTAATAATTTGGCATTCCTGTTTATAGTTGCTTCAAAAGAAATTTTTTTTTTGAAATTCACAAAACCATCATCCAGTGTTGCCAGGGAATAGATTGGAGATTCTAGAGAGCAAAGAATCTTTGCAGGATGCCCTTGCAAGATGCCCAACCAGCCTCAGACGCCCCCTGGAGTCACATGCCAACCTGCTTTGTTGGCCTTGGGACCAGGGATCCAACCCAGGGCCTTATGCATCCGAGGCACGTGCTCTGCCGCTGAGCCACATCCCTGAGGTAGAAATTCAGGAGCCTCGCCTGCAGCCAGATGGCTCTGACCTCCCTCCGAGCCCTGGCGGGAACAGGGCCACGCGGCTGGCTGTGCGTTGCCTTTGCGCCCTCCCCCACCCCTCCCTTCAGGGCCCTTTGCTGTTTCTGTAGCTGATGCAGGGACAAAGGGACCAAAGCAGCTCAGAGGATATTGACCTGGGGCAGAAGCTGCAGTCAGCCCCTTCCCCCTTCCCTCCACGCCCTTCACGGGGACACCTGTGAAGGGGTCGCCTGCCTGCCTGTGCCCTCACCGACCCGTCTCTGGTGGGAAACCAGGGTTCCCAGCGTCCTTCTGTGACGGCCACCAAGGGAGCACTGCCAGGGCATCCTTCCCGGCCTCCTGCCTGGGGAGAGGAGGGGGGGGAAGCTCCCTCCTGCTCTGGCGGAGGCACACTCCGCAGATGCCCTCACTGGTGGGTGAGGGGTGACCCACCCCCGCCAAGATCTGAGGAGGCCACTGGAGTAAGGGGGGGAATGCTAGAGACTTTAGAGACTTTTCCCCATGGGGCAAACACAACCAGGCAGGACCACGGCCAGATCAGAAGTGCCCAGGCGGCCTCAGGCCACTGCTACCAGCTTCCTGCAAGGGTGTGGCGGCCAGGAGCCCCTTCCCAAGTCCCTGCCGCCGCTTGGGGACGAAGACGGCCCTCGCCCATGGCACTGACGGCCACACGTGCTCCCCGGGCTTCTCGAGTGCTCCGCCAGAGTCCGTGCAAGTGACCGAGGACACTCGGGCAGCAAACCCACCCAGGTCTCCTGGTGGTCCCTCCCACCGGACGCCCCCCTATGGCTGGTGACCGGTGCAGCTCGGGAGAGGCCCTCCTTCATGGGTCATGGGCCGTGGAGACGCCAAAGTAGCCTTTGGGGGGCTGCCCCTGAGCTGGGGGAGCCAACCCCCAGCCCGCCCCCCTGCCCCCCTGCCCTGCAGATCACGCGGCAGCAGTACCAGAACGCGCTGACAGCCTGCCACATGGACAGCTCGCCCCAGTCCCCCGACATGGAGGCCTGTGCGGACGGAGACTCCACCAAGGCGCCCACCACCCGGGGCACCCCGCAGACCCCCAAGGACGACCCTCTCCTCGCCCTCCTCACCAGCAGGGGCAGCCTGCCGTGTGAGTGCCCTGGGCAGCCCCACCCACCCCGGCCTGCGCCACCCTCTCTGGGCACACCCAGCTGATAGGCTGGCTGTCCCCCCCACCCCCCACCAGGCAGCCGCTCCGAGGGGCTGAGGAGCCCCGGCGAGGCCGTGTACCTGCGGATGGAGGAGCTGGCCTTCCCCCAGGAGGACGTGGAGGACTTCGAGGAGACAGACCTGCGGCCACTCTCGCTGTCCCCCTCGGCGGGTCCCCTGAGGGCAGGTCAGGGGGCGTGGGGTAGGGGTGGGGGGAGAAGAGGGTCCAGAGGAGCAAGTCCAAGGGTTGTGTCGGCCTGGGTGGCCTGGGCAGAGCCCGGTGAGGGGAGGGTCGGAACCCCCACCCCGCCCAATGGCAAACTTCCCACCCTGAGCAGCAGGCCCCTCCCCCCGTGCCCCTCCCCCGGTGACACTTGGGAGTGCAGGGCAGGGGCTCGGCCTCATCCAGAACTTTCGGGGCAAGTTCCTGTAGCGCTAGACTCCGTGTCATGTCTTGATCGCTCTGAAGATCTGATGCTCCATGCCAGCCCCGATGCCAACCTCAGAGCATGGCCATGCGCAGGAAGGAGCCGACTCCCACGGGCAGTGCGTCACAGTGGGCGGCCCTCACAGACCCCACGGGCCGCGCGTCACGCTGGGCGGCTCTCACAGACTTGGCTTACAGCTTCAGATGGGCTCACCCGCTCCAGGGGACTCCAGAGACCAGGGTCCTCTGTGGCACCTACCCAAGGCCCGAGACTGCCTCTGCCTCAACGCTTCCACCCTGACGGGGCTCCTGGGGTCCCCCCAGTCAGTCCCGGGGGCCTCTGTGCTTGTCTCACTAAGATATGTTCCCCTTCTCTCCCCCCCCCAACTAAGATAGAGCCACCCCAGCCCACCCTCGGCCAGCTGGGCCCCTCTCTCCCGGCCCTTCGCTCCCCCTCGCAGTCTGAGCTCCCCCTCAGGTCCAGAGTAGTGACCTGACCCGCTCATGGGGATTTTTTGTGAGTCAAGACAACCACATCTGCGCACTCACCCCGGAACTCTGGGACGGACACCGGAACCCCCTTATTCTCAGGGCTGAAGTGAGAAGTAATGTCCTTCACAGCTGAGGCCTGGGGCAGGGAACGGCGGCAGAGGAGTGAGCCTGGAGGAGCCGGGTGGTCTTTGGGGATCACCTGGTCCTTCCTCCTGGTCTGACCTGGGAGGCCAAGGGGGCCTAAAGCCCACAAAGGGTGTGGACTTGCCCAGGTCCACACCCGCCCGGGCCTTTGGGCTGGGCCCCTTCCCAGGGGAGAAGGTTCTACATTGCTCTGAGCGCTGTCACTTTTCCGGGTCTGCACAAACATCGGGCAGGTGGCCAGATTCCTTTGGTCCTCCCGCTCTTTGGTGCCCTGCTCCCTACGCAGCAAAGAAACCCCCTGCTTGGGCTGGGGCGACAGCACACCAGGTAGGGTGTTTGCCTTGCACAGAGCTGACCCGGGTTCGATTCCCAGCATCCCCCGAGCACCGCCAGGAGTAATTCCTGAGTGCAGAGCCAGGAGTAACCCCTGAGCATCGCCGGGTGTGACCCAAAAAGCAAAAAAAAAAAAAAAGAAAGAAAGAAAGAAACCTCCAGCTCTCCCCCACCCCCCAGCAAACAAAAAAGTGCAGCCACGATTGGATTGTACCCAACGTGACTGCCACCCCCTGGGTCATTCCAGCACCTGCCCTCCAGGTGGGACTTGTTGCTCCGGGGGAGTAACCGTAGTGGAGGAGGGAGACCAACACCTCACCCCCAACGCCCAATCTCGCGCCAAGTTCAGAACCGTCTGTGCTGGGGGTGCTGGGAGGGCTGGTTCCCCCTCTCTCTTCTTGCTAATGGACCGACACCAGCAGCTTCCCTGTGACAGCCCAGCCCCGTGACAGCCCGCCCTGAGCTTGCAGCCATGAAGCCACTCACGGGGGCAGCACCTGTCCCACAGCCTTGGGTCTTTGTTCTCTCCTTGCTCACAGCGTCAGACAGCGACTGTTGTAACATCAACCTGGACGCGGGAAGCACCAGCAGCAGCGATCACGAGGAGACCGTGGGCCAGAAGCTCCTGAGAACCCTGAGTGAGTGACTGTCCCCGGCAGAGACCACCCGCCTGGCCACCTGGGCACAGCACAGCAGCGGGAAGGGCGCTCGCCTGGCACGTGGCCAACCTGGGTTCCATCCCCACCCCCACGCCACATCCCAGAGGGTCTTTCCTGAGCGCAGGGCCAGGAGCAAGCCCTGAGTTCTGCCAGGTGTGGCCCAAAGCCCCAAACCTTAAAGCTGCTCAACATGAAAAAGTGTGTCGGGGTCTCACTGTGGGCGAGAGGGGGCCTCCTCCGGGGAACCGCAATGAAGTTGGCGTAGAATCCCACCACTGGGCTCAGGTCCGGCACTGCATCCTGGAGAGCTTGGGGATCCGGCCCAATCAATCGTTGGTAGTTGTCTTGGAAACAAGTCAGCAAATCCTGCCCTCCCACCACCCCACCCCACCCCAATGCTTGCTCTTATAAATGCTTATCGGACCACATACAGACCCCTGGTCACCTCTGGCCACCGGGGAAGAGCTGAAGCCTTGCAAGGATCTGTGATACCCACCATCACTTTGACCACCTCCTCCCACAAGGGAAGAGGCTGTGTCCAGGAGGCTGGAGGGAAGGAGGCTCCTTCCTTCCTCAGAAGCACGGGGTGCCCTGACAGAGACCCCCCACCCCCACCTCGTCCTGTTGCAGCCAGCAGCACTTCCAGCTGGGCCATGAGTCCCTATTGGTGGGACTGTTGAAGGACTAGAGGTCAGCCCTCTGCTAGAGGGGTCCGGGCCATGATTCTGGTCCTCTGCCAAGACATTTCCATTTCAGAGGCAGGTCACTATTTATAGGCTTCTAGGTTTTTTTGTGTAAATGTTTGTTTGTTTGTTTTCTTTTTGGGTCACACCAGTGATGCACAGGGGTTACTCCTGGCTTTGCACTCAGGAATTACTCCTGGTGGTACTTGGGGAACCATACGGGATGTTGGGAACCGAACCCGGCTTGGCCACGTGCAAGGCAAAAGCCCTACCCTCTTGTACTATCGTTCCAGCCCCATGCTTCTAGGATTTTTGGAAATCTCAGGTAGAAGGTGACTCCTAAGCGTCTGAGTCAGATGTCCTGACAGCAGCAGGAGGGGGCGGGGTGGGGAGGGGTCCCCTCCGCAACAACCAGCAAGGGCATCTGGCCTTTGATTTTTTGGGTTGTGGGGCTCACAGCTGGCAGTGCACAGGGTTCACTCCTGGCAGGGATTGGGGGACCATATGCGGTGCCGGGGATGGAACCGGGGCCAGCTGTGCGTAAGGCAAGTACGTGCCTTCACTCCTGTCCCTTATCTCTCCAGCTTGCAAGGACTCTGCCTCTCTGCTTCGACTCTGAAGAGCCCTGGGCTCACCAAGCAAATCTGCACGTGCTCCCTGTCCTGCAGACGGAGCCTCACCCCTTGTGTCTGTCTTACAGGCGGTCGGAAAAGGAAGCGGTCGCCGGACGGAGAGCGGGCCTCCGAGGACAACTCCAACTTAACACCGCTGATCACATGACGGGCAGCCGGCGGCCTGGACCGTGAGGCCCAGAGCTCTGGGGAAGGACCCACGCTCCCATCCTTTGCTTCCCCGAGGGCTCGTGCGGTGACAGGGCACTCAGCACCCCTTACCACCTCCTCACCCCTCGCTGTCAGTTTGGCCGGTTTTGCCTCCAGTTTGACTCAGAGCCTGATGGTGGCCATCACGGACAGGGCTGCCTCTGCTGGAACATGCTAGAAATGTCATGTCGGCGGGAACACCACCGCCCGCAACTGCCACCGCCCCGCGGGGACTCCTGAGGCCCTATTTTTTTGTTGTTCCTTGGGGTCCCCTTGATGCCATATCTCATGCTTTGCTTAGCTCAGGAGCCCTGGCAGGGCTGAGGTGCGGGGATGGAGTGAGCCGGGAGCAGCACCGAGAGCGTGAGCACCGTGGGCCCTGCCACGGGGCTGTGTGCCCTGACAAAGACAGATGAGTGCCCCCCGGTGAGTGTCCTGTGAGCCTCAGTCTTGGCCTGGGGAGGGGTGTCTCATCTCGGCTGGGGGCGAGGAAGGTGAGCTCCTTCCTCCCAGAGACACTCTGGTTTCACTCCTGCTCAGCTGTCGCCCTCAGGGAGGGAGAGCAGGGAGAGGAGAGACCCAGGTGGGAGCCAGAGATGGAATTTCAGGTTTTAAGTTCCAAGCAAAGCAAAATCAAAGAAAGAAAGAAAGAAGAAGAAGAAAAAAAAACCTCACGTGGAAAATACCTAAAGCTGTAAAGCAAGTTTAAGCCATGACAAACCAAAGAGTGCCCGGGCCAGTCAAGGATGCGAGCTCTCGTGTGCATCACACGGAAGAATCCCTCTTCCTTTTCGCCCGTGTCCCACCCCCGCTAGACACCCCCGTACTCCAACCTCTGCAGGTCAGCTGAGTATACTTTAGTCCAGGAAATGATTAAATCTCTGATTTTTCCCACCCGTGTTGGGGGGGGGGGGGCAGGTGCAATTCCTATCCTGACCACTAGGTGGCACAAGGACTACACCTACTAACTCCTGCAATCAAGATTCTGAATTGCCGACAGCCAGCTTTGGGGAAGATGTGCCATGAAGGTCGTCCTTCGGACGCTCACTTCCCTTCCTGGTCTCTCTCCAGCCCCTTGCACTACCTTGACTGGAGTTCAGTAACGCAGTGCTGCCTGCAATAATTGCCCCACCCTTCCCAAACCGTTCTTCCTTCCCATCTCCCACATGCATCCAATCAGTGGTCACGTTGTCAGGAGGGGTAGCTGGAGCTTTCCTCTGGGTTATCCGCATCTCAGATGCTTCCCCACTGGAGCTTTAACTCAGGGGTTCTTACCTTGGGGGCCATCACCCCAGGGGAGTCCATTGTTGGACTTGAGGGTCTGTGAAGCCCCTAGCACTGTCAGAATTTAGTGTTTGCATTCTTAGTTCTCTTTTCCTGAGAGCGTTATTATAAGATTCCGAAAGGTCTCAGACCCACATGTGTTAAAAAATAATAATAACGATGATGAGAAAAGAACAAAGCCACTAGTTTAGTGGAATTTTCAGTCCCAAAATTCTGCAATGCAGAGAGAGAGAGAGAGAGAGAGAGAGAGAGAGAGAGAGAGAGTGGCCAGGGGCAACTTGAGTCGGGTAGGTACAAATGGTCTTCTCCAGTGTCCAGCCTCTCTCTGGAGGCAAGGGGTGGACAGCCTCACTCTTGGCAGGCCTGGCACCGAGGGTCAGCGGTTTCTCAAGGTTGGCGGCACCCTGGCGTCACCAGGAAGGACTTACCTACCCTGACAGCTGGGCGCCCCCTAGCAGGGACTGTCCTCTCACTGTCCAGGCTGGGATCTGGCCTCCCCCCACATGACGGGCAGCTGCAGAAACTGCAGACACTCTCCAGGTGACTCAGACGAGGAGGAAAGGCCGAGAACCTCTGCCCTCGGGTCCTGCCCAACCTCGGCCCCACACCTGTCCCCTTTCCCGCCAAAGCAGAGCAGGTGCCACGGACCCGAGGGCCAGGCAAGGCCACAGCCTGCAGGGGACAGTCCTGGAGGCAGCGTGTTCCCGGGTCCCCTCTGGGCCTGGCCCTGCCGGAGGCTCAGCGGTGCATGATCTCTCCTAGTTCGCCTCTAGCCACCCGCACACACACCTACTCGCACCCAGTAGGAACTGGAAGAGGCGGCCTGAGGAGGGTGCCCGGCACCCAAGCCCGTGAGTGCTGAGTCTCCCTCGGGGCAGGCTCCCTGCCGCACCCAGGCCTGCCCTGCTGCTCCTCCAGCTCCTCAGCGCCCCCCACACCGCTGGGCTCAGGCCGCCGCTGCTGCTGTGACGTCCCCTCCCTCCCTTTGCAAAACCCCCCAGGAGCCTGTCACCACGCCCCGCTCTCATCCCTTCACTCTCCCCAGGTTTTCTTCAGGTTTGAAGAGAGAGATTTAAAAAGTAATAGTGATAATAAAGCATTTATGAAGGCACAGTACATTGTAAATAATTTTTCAATAAAATGAAAATGCTTTTCCTGAACGTGGCCGTTTTCCTTGCTCCTCGCGGAGCCGAACGCCCAAGCAGCCTCCCCGCGAGGCCCGTGAGGAGTGAGGGGACCCCAGGGCCACCTGCGTGAGCTGTGCCTGTTGTGGCCTGCTGGAAGGCCCCGGTCAGTTCCAGGGCAGCGCCAGACACTCTACTTCAGGAGCCCAGAGGCGTGAGAGACAGAAAGCAGGGCCCACGCAGAGCCTGGAGTGTGGTCGGGGCCCACGATGCCCTCTATGGAAGGAAGCCCTGGAGGGCCAGTGGGAGGGGCAAAGATCAGGAAACCACACGCTGTGTAGAAACACAGGAGCCTGGGGAGGGATCCAGTGTGAGAGCAAAACCCAAATCCACTTTCAAGTTTTTGGAAGGTGCCTGGGTCAGAAGCCCCACTTTAGGGGCCGGAACGATAGGTCAGCAGGTAGGGGGCTGACCCAGGTTCGATCTCCAGCATACCCTATGGTTCCCCAAGCACCTCCAGGTGTGAGTCCTGAGTGGAGAGCCAGGAGTAATCCCTGAGCATCAGCAGGTGTGGCTGCCAAACAAAAAACCCCAGAAGGACCACTGTAGTACCTGGAGTTTGGAGGGAGGAGGGGACCAACCAGGCATGGGGCAGGGGGAACCCAGAGGTCTGCTATGGTCCCGGGGACTCAAACCCGGGGCCTTGAGCATGCAGGCCTGTGCACCACCGCTGAGCTGCAGCCCCCCAGAGCTGCTCCATGAAGATGCTCCTTCAAGGAACCAAGGCCAGCTGCCTCACCCCTGCTGAAACGTCCTGCCCTCCCGATTCCAGGTGAACACAACCAGGTCAGGGTAAGTGAGGGACAGTGACACCGGGCAGAGACCTCGAGACTACAAGCTTCTACAATCTAAAGGAGTCCTACAAAAAAAAAAAAAAATGGGGAGATGCTGTTAAAATGAAAATAGCCACCAGTCCTTTGAAGTACTCTAGTCAGGCTGGAGAGTACAACGAGTAGTTGCTTGCCTTGCATGAGGCCAACCCAGGTTCAATCCCTGGCATCCCATTTGGTGCCCCGAGCACTGCCAGGAGTAATTCCTGAGTATAGCGCCAGGAGTAACCCCTGAGCATCACTGGGTATGACCCCAAACCCAAAAATAATTTTTAAAAAAAACCACTTTAGTGATCTTGTGTAAACGGGAGTCACACCCAGCAGTGTTGGGGAGGGGGACTCGCCTGGTGACACGAGGACCCTGCAGGCAGTGTGGCCTGGTGCTACAGTGCTGAGAGGGGCCACTCAGAGGACCAGTGCCAGGGACTAAACGTGGCCTTGGTGCCTGTCACAGGGGTGAGCTAGTCCTGCCGCCTCCTGCCATATAAAGACTCACCCCCTGGGGCTGGAGGGATAGCACAGCGGGTAGGGCGTTTGCCTTGCACGTGGCCGACCTGGGTTCGATTCCCAGCATCCCATATGGTCCCCTGAGCACCGCCAGGAGTAATTCCTGAGTGCAGAGCCAGGAATAACCCCTGTGCATCGCCAGGTGTGACCCAAAAAAGCAAAAATAAACAAATAAATAAAATAAAGACTCACCCCTGTCAAACACAACAAACCCCACTAGGCAAGTGCCCTGGGCTTCTGTGGCGCCGTGGAGTCCCGGCTCTGCCGTGACGAGACAGCCACCCTCTGTGGATGGCACCGGATCTTCCAGCCAGGCCGTGATGGCCAGGGAGCCCACCGGGATGTCTCCTGAGCGACGAGCAACAACATGCATAGGGCACAGACTGGGCTCCCTGCATCTCGATCACCACTTTTATTATTTTTTAATGAAACAGAACAACAGAATAGCTAGAAAACAACAGCATGGGGCACACGCTGCCAGGGCAAAACACTGCTCTGTGAGACACGTTTGAGGGGTGTGTGTGTTGGGGGGGAGGTGTTGTGTGTGTGGTGTGTGTGCTCTGTATGTGAGCTGTGTGTTGAGTGTCTGCTGTGTGTTGCGTGTGTGTGCTGTGTGGTATGTGTGCGTGCTGTGTGTGTGGTGTGTTTGTGTATGTGTGTGTGTGTGTGTGTGTGTGTACGTGCATGTGTGGCAGAAAATCAACTTCGCGTCCTGATGGCCCGACAGAACCCAAGCGGAGGACGAGGGGGCCACAACCGTGCAGAGAGAGCAGGGACACACGTGTGAGGACACGTTTAATGACACAGCCGACAACCACAATCGCGGGTGGCTCCTCAGACAACCTGAACGTGGGAGGAGCCGGCAACACTCCGGGATCAGCTGGCGGGGCGGGGGTGGGGGTAGGGGTGGGACTGGGGGCGGGGGACGGGATATCGACAGTGCATGATCCAAGGGTCTTTCTTTATTCTTCTTAAATAAAAATCTTGACTTGCGCCCACCTCCAGGAGGGCTCTACTCCCGGGCCCCCCACCCCGCTTCTCTTCCCGGCGGTGTTCTCTGCACGTGGAGCCCCCCGGGCCGCCTCCCCGCGCGGCCTCTCTGGCCGGCCTCCCGCGATGGACAGCTAGACTCGAGCGGGTGTGGAGCATGCGGGGCGGGGGCCGGCGGGGGCGAGGGCGGCTTCGGTGGGGCTGGTCTGAGGGGGCGGCGGGGGGCGGGGCTGCTGCTCACTGGACTTTGGTGACGGCCTCGTGGATGGAGTTGGCCACGTAACTGATGTTTTTGGTGGTCACGCCGCACATGTTGATGCGACCGCTGGGCAGCAGGTAGATGTGCTTCTCGTTGATCAGGTATTCCACCTGCTTGGCTGTGGGGAAGGGGAGACGCAGCGCGGTCAGCGGCGCGGAAGGGCTTCTCTGCCCAGAGCTGCCCGGGCTGCCCGACCCCGCCACACCGAGTGACGGAACACACGGAACTGCCTGGCCGCCCCTGGCACGGGGGACCGCAGGGGGGAAAGTGCTCGGGCGGATCCCGAGGCTCAGGAAGTTTCCCCAGGAGTCCTTCCGAATCTGGGGCCACGTGTCTTACCTGTGACATCTCACAGGACGTGACCCTCCACTAAAGCAACACTCAGACCTAAAGAAATGCCCCCTTGGGGTTGGAGCAATAGCACAGCGGGTAGGGCATTTGCCTTGCATGCGGCCGTCCCGGATTCGATCCCCGGCATCCCGTAGGGTCCCCCAAGCACCGCCAGGAGTAATTCCTGAGTGCAAAGCCAGGAGTAACCCCTGAGCATCACCGGGGGTGACCCAAAAAGCAAAAAAAATAAATAAATAATAATAATTTTTTTAAAAAGAAAAAAATAATAAGAAATGCCCCCTCAGCACGTAAAGTGGGTTTTCGGTCACTTCCTTCCCTCATCCTCCCCTCGCCTCTGCTCGCGCCCAAGCACCCAGCCTTGGCCTCCGAGACAGCTCCCGTCTGCTCGGTCCAGCCCTTCTCAGCTCGCCCTCAGCCCCCTCTTCCTGGCTGAGCACAGAAACCGCCTCTTTAAGCACAGTGCCGAGGGCTTTTTGGATTTTTCGCAAATGGACGAGAGAAGCTTTTTGTTTGGGGGCCACGTTTAACGACACAGCCAACACCCACAATGGCAGGTGGTGACCTGAACTTGGAAGGAGCCGGCACCACTCCAGGGTCTGGCAGCGGAGTGTCGGCGGTACTCAGGGCTCAGTCCTGGTTCTACACTCAGCAGTCACGCCTGGCAGGCTCGGGGGAACACACAGGAGGGGCCCGGGATCAAACCCAAGTCAGCTGCTTGTAAGGCAACCGCCCAACCTGCTGTACTCTGGCTCCGGCCCCCAGAGAATTTTTTATTTTTTTGAAGGGGGTGACATTCAGTGGCATATTCAGACCCAGAGGAATGTGGGGAGACCCTGTGGGTCCCGGGGATCATAGCCAGTGGCCAGATGTGCCTGGATCACTGAGTCACGTCCAAGCCTCTATCTACTCCCATTTGACAAATGAGGCAGAAGCTGATAACAGGAGCATCCCCAGTGACACAGGGAGTTGGTCAATAGTGGATCTGGGATTTGCAGGAAAGTCACCTGGTCTGGATCAAACCCAGGCGTCCTGCATACAAGGCATGCATTTAGCCCACCAAAGCCACTCCTCTGGCCTCCCCCTGTCCTTTTGAGGGGGTTGGGTCCACATCTAGCTGTGCTCAGGGTTTACTCCTAGCTCGGTGCTCAGGGAATCACTCCTGGTAAGACGTGGAAGAACATACATGGTGCTGGGGGTTGAACCCAGGGGGTCGAACCCAGGCTGGCTGCGTGCAAGGCCAAGTGCATGATCCACTGTGCTCCTCTCCATTACCCCTCCCCCACACCGCAATCCTTGTTCATCCAGTCATTCTAGAGGACAGAAAGCAGCATATCGCTGGGGTTTTGATTTGCATTTCCAAGCCGTAACCGGGAACTTTTCATGTGCTTTTTGGGCCATCAAACATCTCTGGCTTCCAGCTAAGGTATAGGAGGTGGATGACACCTGGCAGGGCTCAGGGATACACGGAGCTTGGTTTTGGGAGGGGGGGCACTCCTGGCATTCTCCAAGGCCCCTCTGCCTCAGTGGCTTGGCTCTGCCTCTCCGGTCTCTTCTGCTACTCCCGGGGACCTGGATCTGGGTCTCCCAAATGATCCCTGGGCCCCCTGGTCCCCCGAGCCCACCAGGAGTGATCCCTAAAGACAGAGGCCGGAGTAAGCCCTGAGCACTGCTGGGTATGCCCCCCCCCAAAACAAAAACCAACGAACCAAAAGGAGATACCGCCCAATCTCACACCAGAGCGGAGCCAGAGACTCCCCGGGTTCAAAGCCTCCATGTGGACATCTGTAGATACAGGCCCCCTCCCAGCTATACACATTTATTTTAAGTAAAAGGAGAACTTCTCGACTTTTGGAGGAAAGAGGGAGGCGAGTCGCAGTTGAGCAGCTACTAAGTTATGGACTCTTCCTCCACAAAAGGTGAATAACCATCATCCTACGATGATGATTTCAGGGCCAGAGGGACAGTAAGAGGTTAGGGCACCTGCCTTGGTTTAGATCCCTGGCCCCACAGATGGGCTCCTCCCCCCCCCTACACCTTACCCCCCTACCCCCTCGCCCCCCCCCCCCACTGCTCGGAGTAATCCCTGAGCCAGAAGTTAAGCTCTGAGTACTGCCGGGCATCCCCCAATCCCTTCCCCCACAGAAATTATAATTCCAGGGGCTTACACACACACCCCTATGGAGTGTCAGGTTAAAAGCCTGTTCTGGTGGGTAAACTACACTGAAGGCCGTAACATGAGACCGAGAGGCACCAAACGGGTGAGGAACTGTACTTTCCTGAGTGTGTTCAAATATTTCCCAACGCCAACGAAACATTAAGGAAGAAAGAATCCTACTTTATAAAGAGTAAATGGTGCCAAGTGCTAATAATACAACTTCTGTTTTCTGAGCGCAGGCCTGTTCTCAGTCCCCGGTAAAGCTGGTTCCTGCTCCGGAGGGTGGGATACCCCGGGGATGGGCATTTCATGGAGAACCTCCCATCTGGTGAGTTTCTAGAACAGTCCTTCCAAGCTCTACTTCTTTGCACTTAACATGTTTTGTCAATTACATAATGATTATGTAATTTACTATTTAGGTAAACTAATGCCTCGTTCCAGAGCCCTGAAGAAGGTCGCCAAGGGCTAACAGGACTGAGGAAGTAAAGGCCCTGTGTTGCCAAGTTACATCTTGTCCCCGAAAGTACCTGGAAGGGAATCCAATACACCATCTTTTGCTTACATCTATTTCCTTTGACTTTCCTGAGCCCATTTCGGACAGGAGATGGGAGAGCCATCCCTGCTGTTCTGCCCATGTACCCCAGGCAGGCTCACGGCTGTCCCCAGAGCCACACGCTCAAGGGCAGATGTGGCCCCATCCGCACCCCGTGCCCGGGGGCTTGGCCAGCAGGTTCTCAGGAGTAAGTGAATGAGCAGAGCCTCGCTCCGCCAGAAGGGGCAGCCAGCGACCTGTGCCCTGCCAGCATCTGCACTCGGGCACGGCGGCCCATGAGGTTCCTCAGCTGCATTTCAATTCCTACTCGCTCCTCTGAAACAGATCCATCTGCCGCCTTGGACCGCAGGCACTGCCTGGAGGCCTGGGAAGGGAGGTTGAGAAATCAGGTCCCAGGGGCTGGGGAGAGAGCCCAAAGGCTGGCAGGCAGGCTCCACAGGGGGCCCAGGGCTCAACCCCTGGCACCACAGGGTCCCCTGGGTACCGCAGTGTGGCCCAAAAACCAAGAAAGAAATCAGGTCCCTGGACAACCATCTGTAATACTTATATTCAGGATTAAGGACCAGCTGAAGAGACCCAAGAGACCTAGTTAAGAGATCCGTCATGACTCAAGGTTCCACCCCACAAACATGGTACCTCCTGGCTGGCTCTGAGCCACAGCCCATCCCTCCCCTCCGCCAACACACACACACACACACACACACACACACACACACACCCTTGAGCTTTGAACAAAGAAGACAGCCCCGGGCACTGTTCTGAGGCCCCCAAGTCACAGCATGGGTGGCCCACAATGAGGTCCCAGCCCTAAGTCACAGCTGGCCACTGCAGCCAGGGCCACTTGGAGACTCGTGCCCGCGAAGGCCACTACTTACGGGTCAGCCCAGTGAAGCTGAACATTCCAATCTGCTCGGTGATGTGGTTCCAGGTGCCAGGGGTCTTCAGAGCCTCAAGCTGCGCCCTGAGTTCAGATCTCATGGTCAGAATCCGGTCGGCCATGGTCTTCACGTTTCCCGTCCTGTGGAAGAGGGCAGCTGTCAGGCGCCCGCCCACACCAGCAAGGACGTGCCCTTTCTTTCTTTTTTTGTTTTTTGGGTCACACCTGGCAATGCACAGGGTTACTCCTGGCTCTGTACTCAGGAATCACCCCTGGCAGTGCTCAGTCAGGGGACTATAGGGGATGCTGGGAATCGAACCCGGGTCGGCCGCGTGCAAAGCAATGCCCTACCCACTGAGGATGTGTCCTTTTCAAGACACCATGAAATCAGGACACAGAACCACCTCTCCTGCGCATGCTTGGAAGGGAAGCTAGAAGACAGGGAGCGAGACCCACCCGAGAGAGAGAGAGAGAGAGAGAGAGAGAGAGAGAGAGAGAGAGAGAGAGAGAGAGAGAGAGACTTGGCGACAGGGGGGGGACTCTTTGCGGACAGAGGCTGGTCACTACGGCCCCGGCCACCCCCACCCCACGTGGGGATTCGGGATCCACCCAGGAGCTGAGCTGTATGGGCTGATGGAGGTTCTTTTCTTTGGGTGTTGGGGCCCCACCCGGCAGTGCTCAGGGCTAGGTACTGCCCTCAGGGATCACTTCTGGTGGGACAAGGGATGCCGGGGCTCAAACCCGGGTCGCCTGTGTGCAAACAGAGCACCCTGCTCTCCCGTACTTCTGCTCCAGTGCCTCTGATGGATCTGCTCAGGCGCCACACAGCAGAGACGGCAGGTTTAGCCACAGTCCATGAATGACTGTGCCCAAGTCAGCTGGGGCGGGGAACAGAAGGACAAAGTGTGCCCACCCCCCAGCATCCCCAACCGTCGCCCTGATTGGAACCCGAGAGCAGAGCCCACCAGGAGGAGTTCCTGCTTGTGTGTCCTGCCTCTGGGAGAGTGGAGTGACCGCCTGTGGGCAAACTGGCCGTCACCCGGGGCTGCGTCATACCCGGGAAGGCCAGAACCATCTCCTGCCTCAGCCGAGACAGAAGGCAGAGCCGTGTGTGTGTGTGTGTGTGTGTGTGTGTGTGTGTGTGTGTGTGTGTGTGTGTGTGTGTTGGGGGGAGGGCAGGGCAGCTCACCACTCCTTGAAGAGCTGCGGGTCGGAGAGGGTGCGGGCCACGATGCGGGCGCCCTGCGAGGGCGGGTTGGACCACGTGATGCGCACGATCTTCTCCATCTGGGACAGCACCCGCAGGATGCTCTCCGAATCCTTGGCCACCACGGTCAGGTTGCCCACGCGCTCGTCTAGAGGGAAGGGGGAGGGGGTGTCGGCCGTGGCGGGTGGTGGTGGGGGCCCTGCGGGGCGCCGGGGGAGGGCCAGGCGGCGGCTCAGGAGAGCACTCACTGTAGAGCCCGAAGTTCTTGGAGAAAGACTGGGCACAGAAGAGCTCGAATCCTTCGGACACAAAATAGCGGACGGCCCGGGCATCTTTCTCCAGGTCTCCGGAGGCGAAGCCCTGGTAGGCCGAGTCAAAGAAGGGGAACAGAAACCGGCGCTGCGAGGGAAGGAGAGCGAGTCAGGCCGGGAGGTCCTCCTGCCCCCGGCCGAGGGCACCAGCCTGCCTTCCCCGACGGGCCGCCAGGCCTGCTCACACCAGCCTCTCCCACTACTTTTCTCTTCCTCCGCGCGGTTCCGCAACAGCCACCCGAGTCTACTGATTTTGTCGGATCTGATGATTGACTCTTGGTCGCCAGTCTACACTGCCAGCAGGGCCCAGGTCGGGTTCCTCCCCCATGGATGCTCAGTGCAGGAGCTCAGATGAGGGCTGCGGCACCCTGGAGCCTCGTCTGGAACTCGGGGTGACTCTCCTGGGAGGCACCAGGCAGCGGAGAGCATCGTCCTCGACTCTCATCCGCTCCAACGTCTCCAAGCCACTGCCCAGGCCGATGCATCCCAACACCCCCGCGCTGCCGCCAGCTGCCCAAGCCAGGGCTCAGGACCTGCGGCTGCCGCCTGCCTCTGGGGCTCAAGCTTCAGACACTGCACTCTCGAGCGTCGCAGCTCCTGGGTCCCCTACACCTGCTCCCCCCAGGCCACCAAACACCGTCTCCTTCTGGGTCCACCCGCGCCACGACCGCCCCACGGATATGCAGCCAGGCCACACTGGGGCACCAAAGACTCCAGGGCATATTGCCTGGTCTCTGGGTACTAACCAGTGGCCTTTCGGGCCTCCACACTCCCCAAAGCCCTGGGCCTCTCAGGCAAGCTAAGAATCACTGTCCCTCCCTTCCATGGGCCGTGACCGCTGACCATGCTTTTCCTTCTGGCAGGAACATCTTCCCACCCAGCTGTCCTCATCCTTCAAGTCCCCACAGGGGAAAGTGACTGAGTCAGGAAGCGCCCCACCCACCCACCCACCCACCCCACCCCACCCCACTGCAGACACACTCAGCCACTCTGGATCGGGCACCTCCCTGTGAGCCAACACAGAGATCTGGGTCACAGCACCTAAGCGCCTGCCCTCCCACACAAGGGCTTGGGGGTCCGGAAGGGCAGGGACCAGCTCTGCTCTGTGTGCTGTGTGTGGGGGGGGGAGCAGGGGGCGGTTGGGGCTACTCCCCAATCACTGCTCTTTACACATGGCACAGGCCCGGAGAGGCCGGTGCGGTGAGCTAGAAGGTCAGCCCGCAGGAATGCCACCACGGAAGTCTCTTACTTAACTGTTCATCAGAGCGAAGCCTGAGCTCTCCATGGCCTTGGGGAGACTTAATCGCCTCCCTGAGGCACGGGTCTGCGCATGAAGAAGCATGGGACCGAACAGGCGCGGCCCACCAAGGCGTCCGGGCGGAACACAGAGAACGCCCCGAGGTGGTCTGGACAAAACGCCCCCCTCATCTTTCTGAAACAAACGCGTGTACAGCCAGACGAAAATTTCACGCAAAGATGCTCCCAGCCTGTGGACCCAGACCTCAGCGGGGGCTGTGTGAGGGCAGCAGCAGGCGCCGCTCGGGGTCCTGGTCTCCTCTGAGCGCTTCCCCACCTGCCTCGGGTCTGGGAGACCCCGCCCGGTGACACACTCGGGGCCTCGGGGCCACTCTAACAGGCAGTTACCTTCATAACCATGGCGATCTCCTTCCACTGCTCGGGCGTCGGGTCGGTGCCCGTGGGGTTGTGGGCACAGGCGTGGAGGACGAAGATGGAGAACTCGGGTGCGTTCTGCGGGGAGGGAAACCCCGTCAGCTCTCCGTGAGCAGGAGGATGGGTAGGTGCAGGAGGCGGGCGTGACTGTGTCCCTGGCCTGGGGGTGAGCTCAGAGACCCCCCTGTACTATTTAGGGAAAGACGCCTCGGACTCACTTCTCGAGGAATCCAGGCTCAACCTTGCCCCTCCTCAGGCCACGGGGCACCAGGGGGGTCTGCGGCCTTCTCACCACCTACCTCCATGTCACTCAGCAAACCCTTCAGGTCAAGTCCTCTATTGGCTGCGTCCCAGTAGCGATAGGACCGAATGTCCTTAAATCCAGCAGCGGCAAAGACACCGTTGTGATTCTCTGTGAGCAAAGGGATGAGTCGGGAAGAGCCGGGAAGAGCGTCCCCCAGCCCGAGGAGGCCGGGTGAGGAGATGCCAGTCAGTGCCCAGGGCTGGCACAGCTCCGGCGGGCACAGGAGACTCGAGGCGCAGAAGGCCATGGCCATGCACAAGTCTACGTGGGCTTTCTGTGTGGACATCTGGGGCCTCCTGGGGAGTTTCACTGCCCACTGAGATGTAAGCTGGGGGACAGTGTCCTCTGTCACACCCGGGCACCAGGCTACTCGGACACCACCGTCCCCAGATGTCAGCTGACCCGGCCAGGGCTAAAGCGTCCACATGGACAGTAAAAGTTGCGAGCAAGACTCCCCTGGCATCTGGGTCCCTCCCTCCATGCTGCAGCCCCACTCAGGGACTCACCCCAGGTGGGCGAGGACACGTAGACAGGTGTGTCCTTGTTGTTGGTGCCATTGTACCAGCGTGCGAGGAATTCAGCTCCGATCCGAAGGGCACCGGTACCCCCCAGGGACTGCACGCCTCCTACCTGGAAGAGAGGTGGTGGGGTTGTGGGGTGGTGAGGAGGAGGTCCGGCGCGCCCGGGGGGCAAGGCGGAGCCCCAAGCGTGTCCTCGGCACACAGCATGCTATCTGCAGCCCGAGTCCCATCCAGACCTCACAGTGGTACAAAGAGGATCCAAGCGGCGTGTGGAAACTGAGGCTGAGAAGGTAACCTGCTCTGAGGAACCAGTTCCCAGGCACTGGCCGAGTTGTCACCCTAGGAAGCCCGGCTCCCCGGAGGGCACTGCCTTCTCCAGACAGACGTGTGTCATTCCAGCTATACTGGTGCCCCAGAACGCAAGGCCAGTCTTCTGGACGCCCACCCCCGCCCCCCACTGGACATGAGAACAGCCCCTAACCCGTGAAACAGCCGATGACAGTCATTTGTAACACTCCTTCCACCACTATCAGGCAGCCTTAGTATCTCTAGAACTGTCTTCTAGCAAAACGAAGGTGATAACATGAAAACTCCTCTCTTCTCCTGGAACAATGACGCCACACGGGCAACACTCAAAGTCCCGTGTTTCACTGCTGACCCAAATCCCTGCCACGTGTTCTCGCTTGGTCCTCGATCCCCCAGCCCCCGAGAGTGAGTTCCAAAGAAACTGGCCGGGAGAAAAGCTCTGCCTCAGCTGACCTCGCCAGCGAGTGGCTAGTGGCCTCCGCTCAGGGCCCCCTTCCCCGGCCAGCCTCTCTGTCCTGCTTTCTTTCCTCTGCTCCCTTCACAGCTCTAATGAACTTTGAGGGTGACTCGGTGGGGAAATAGAATGTCTGACATGCTGCTTCACATGTTGAAAGAATTAAGGAGTGAAAGAAAAAACAGAACTGGAAAAGAGTCGACAAGAAAGTCCAAGTAAAAGGAAGTGTGTGTGTGTGTGTGTGTGTGTGTGTGTGTGTGTGTGTGTGTGTGTGTGTGTTTGTGTGTGTGTTGGGGGGGCGGGGCTGGAGACACAGCTCAGCGGCCGAGCACATGCCTCACATGTGCAGGACATAGGTTCAATTCCCGGCACCTCAGTGAGAAAGTTCCAGGGCACATACGCGTTGGATCATGACAGTCTCTGGGGATGTGGGAATGGTGGTCACGGAGACTGTCACCGCAGGTGGCCAAAGGAACTGGAGACTCGTCTTTGACTTTGTTTAACGAGAAGAGTGTGTCCAAATATGCATGTATCTGTCGAGCCTGGAGGTGGGATTTCTCAATAGGGGGCCACACCCTACAGTGCTCTGGGGACCCGAGCCCCCACCCCCACAGTAGCACCTGGTGCCATGTGCCTCACAAAGGCTCGGCGCTCCAACTGGGTGCTGTGTTGCTGGGGGCCCAGCAGTCCTGGGGGAGCACCAGGATGACACTCAGGGGTGGCGGGGGGCGGAGAGAGCCTGCAGTGCTGGGAATCCAACTCAGAAGCTTGTTTGTGCCCGGTGTGTGCTCGCCATCGCCCCTTCCTTACATCCTGTCCATGCCACCCTATCTGTGATCACTTTCCCTCACTTTAAAAACACAGGGACTGGAGCACAGCAGGCAGGGCGCTTGCCTTGCCTTTGGCCAACCCAGGTTCGATTCCCAGCACCCATATTTAGATGCCAGGGAGTTGCTGTAAGTGGCTCAGCTGAGGGAGGAGACTGGGAGGGTGCAAGGCAGGCCTTACACAAGTCAGGAGAGAGATACCTGGGGCTTAGTCATGACACTGTTTTCTCTACTTTTGTATATATTTGAAATGTTTCAAAGCAAGAAAGCAGAGTAAAAAGAAAAAAAAAAGCCCAGAGACTGGACAGACAGCTCAATAGGCTGAGCTCATGCTCTGCATCAGGAGATGTGAAGACTGGGTCCCTGAACTGGATCCCTAGTTGGATCCCTGGGACCACATGGTCCCCTGGACACTGCCAGGAGCAAACCCTTAGCACAAAGCTGGAAGCAGCCCCTAAGCACTGTTGGGTATGGCCCCCAAACAAAATTGAAAACAAGAATAAAATCTTCTTAGATAAAAGGGGGGAGGAGAAGGAGAAGAAGAGGGAAAGAAGGAAAGGAAGAAAGAAAGAAAGAAAGAAAGAAAGAAAGAAAGAAAGAAAGAAAGAAAGAAAGAAAGAAAGAAAGAAAGAAAGAAAGAAAGAAAGAAAGAAAGGCAGGAAAGAAAGAAAGAGAGAAAGAAAGAAAGAGAGAAAGAAAGAAAGAAAGAAAGAAAGAAAGAAAGAAAGAAAGAAAGAAAGAAAGAAAGAAAGAAAGAAAGAAAGAAAGAAAGAAAGAAAAGAAAAGAAAGAAAAGAAAGAAAGAAAGAAAGAAAGAAAGAAAGAAAGAAAGAAAGAAAGAAAGAAAGAAAGAAAGAAAGAAAGAAAGAAAGAAAGAAAGAAAGAAAGAAAGAAAGAAAGAAAGAAAGAAAGAAAGAAAGAAAGAAAGAAAGAAAGAGAGAGAAAAAGAGAAAGAAAGAAAGGAAAGAAAGAAAGAAGGAAGGAAGGAAGGAAGGAAGGAAGGAAGGAAGGAAGGAAGGAAGGAAGGAAGGAAGGAAGGAAGGAGGGAGGGAGAAAGAAAGAGAGACAACTGATTCTAAGATGAAAAGGAAAACCATTTAAGAAGGAATAGATCCAAGCCAGGGATATATATCCATGTCCATGGTGGAATGCATGCCTTGTCAGGAGTAAGGTCCTACATTTGATCCCTAGCAAAACACACACACACACGGGTGGTGGTAATCTAGTTCTTTCTTGAGCACTGGTAAATTCCTAAATAAATATTGATCAATAGTATGCATCCCACAGAACATTGGACTAAGATGTTAAAAAATAAAAATGGGCTGAGGGATAATACAGCAGGTAGGGCTCTTGCCTTGCACAAAGACAACCCAGGTTCAATCCCCAGCATCCCATATGGTCCCCTGAGCACTGCCAGGTGTGGCAATTCTTTAATGCACAGCAGGAGTAACCCCTAATTGCCAGGTGTGTCCAAAAGCAAAACAAAACACTATAGCACTGTAGCACTGTCGTCCCATAGTTCATCGATTTGCTTGAGCAGGCACCAGTAACATCTCCATTGTGAGACTTGTTACTGTTTTTGGCATATCCAATACACCATGGGTAGCTTGCCAGGCTCTGCCGTGTGGGCAGGATACTCTCGGTAGCTTGCCAGGCTCTCCGAGAGGGGCGGAGGAATCGAACCTAGGTTGGCCACCTGCAAGGCAAACGTCCTACCCGCTGTGTTATCGGCTCCAGTCCAAAACAAACAAACAAAAAAATAAACCAGAAAAATAGCCTGTGATCAAAGAGTCATCCTCTGAAATGTCTGATTACCCTGTGATCAAAGAGTCATCCTCTGAAATGTCTGATTACCCTGTGATCAAAGAGTCATCCTCTGAAATGTCTGATTACGAAAGGTTATCAAATGTCATGCTGATAGAGAAAATAAGACACTCAGCAAAAAAGAAGTGAAAGGCATCCATTCTTGACATCAACCCTTATGAAAATAGCTGGGGAAATAATTCGATCCAGGAGCCAGAGAGAGGTACAATACAGAGAACAAGGCACCTGCCCTGCACACAGCTGACTCCTGTTCAATTCCTGGTACCACGGATAATGCCCTGAGCACCACCAGAAGTGATCCCTGAGCAGAGAGCCACGAGCAAGCTTGAACATCACTGTGGCCCCCAACCCAAAATAAAACAAACCCCAAAAAACCATTCGATTCTATTTTTTTTGTTTCTGGGCCACACCTATGCAAGGCAAGTGCCGTACCCATTGTGCTACCTCTCTGCCTCCTGACCCTTTCATCCTTTCACTTCTTAAGTTGGTTTCATCATCATTGGCAGAAATGCCCCCCCCCCTTGTTTTTTCTTTTTGGGTCACACCCAGCAATGCACACGGGTTACCTCCTGGCTTTGCACTCAGGAATTAAGACTCCTGGTGGTGCTCAGGGAACCATATTGGGATGTTGGGAATCAAACCCGGGTCAGCCTCGTGCAAGGCAAACACCCTACCCGCTGTACTATTGCTCCAGCCCCCAGAAATCTCCTTTAAACCAAAACTGAAACAAGGGTACCAACCCTTTCTGTTTGTTTTTAGAAATCTGAGCCCCAGAATCAAGTGAAACCTAAGCAAGTTGAGGCTCAACAAGGAAGTGGATGAGGGCGGGTGAAGAGTGCAGAGAGAAGCAAGAGCAGTGGGAGGAGGGGCTGAGGGGCTGGGGGGCTGGGGAGAAGGCGCCGAGGTTCAGCCCTGGCAGACTCACTCTTGTGTCCATGCTGAGCCCCAGGGAGCCTGGTCCCTCCTTGCATCCCCCGTATGGCTACAGGCATGCTTTACACGGACACCATTCAAGTCAATATTGCAGACGAGACCTTTCAAGTCCAACCCGAATATGCACAGTGGTTCAGGAAACTGTCACTCCCCTAAATCTAATATTCTTTTTTTTTTTTTTTTTGCTTTTGCTTTTTTGGGTCACAGCCAGCAATGCTCAGGGGTTACTCGTGACTCTGCCCTCAGAATTACTCCTGGCGGTGCATGGGGGACCATATGGGATGCCGGGGATTGAACCAGGTCAGCCATGTGTAAGGCAAACGCCCTACCCGCTGTACTATCACTGACCCCAAGCTGTACGTTCTTTCAACTTAATACACCACTTCACTTTCAAGGATATGAGCTATTCCAGCAGGTTCGTACTTCCTATGTCAATGCTCAAAGCCTTCCCTGAACGTGGTTCAAATCAAGGAAACACGACAAAGGGACAAGAATGTTTGTGTGATCATAGGTAAAATTGTCCCCAGGCATAAATTTTATTTCCTGTGCTCGGGGAGACGAGGAGGCCCACCCAGCTTTGCTCAGGGCTTACCCCTGGCTCTGAGCTCAGGGGGTCACTGCCAGCAATGCTCAGGGGAACATATTCGGTGTCAGGGATTGACCGAGGGTCGGCCAAGGGAAGGCAAGCGCCTTGACCCCTGCACGCTCTCCCCACTCCCTCCGCTCCATACTGAATTTTAACTCTACCTCCTCCTGTCCCCCGATTCCAGAAAGCAAATTAAAAGTCTACAAAGTCAGCCGGCCAATCTGAAAATGTGTTAGAAGAAAGAAAGCCACTTCACTAACATTAAATGTTAATCCTTGGCATTCCAAAACATACATCCTATTTGAAATGGTAAATTCCCAAGAAACTATCGCTATTTGCCTTGCACGAGGCTGACCCAGGTTCAATTCCCAGCATCCCATATGGTCCCCTGAGCACCACCAGGAGTAATTCGTGAGTAAAGTAAAGCCAGGAGTAAGCCCTGTGCATCGCCAGGTGTGACCACTAGGGAGGGTAGGACCAGCTGCTATTGAGCTGCCTGCAGCCCTAGAGGTGCAGGTGTTCAAAGCTGGCAGGTCTGTAATTTCCAAGGGGTCTGGGACATGGTATTTAGCACACATGTGCTGAAGGACAGCAGAGAAAAGAGCAAAGCCACAGTGAAACCTTCCTTGTCCCCGAGGCCAGGTCAAAGCGGCACCCTGTCCTGTCGCTGTGGTGTACTGGGGACATTGGTGGTGAAAAATATGCACTGGTGGAGGGATGGGTGTTAGTCATACAATGACTGTGACTGAAACTCAAACATGAGAGCTTTGTAGCTGTATCTCATGATAATTCAAGAGAGAGAGAGAGAGAGAGAGAGAGAGAGAGAGAGTGAGTGAGTTCCGGGAACAAGATATATACAAGTTGACTTGTTATGCGCCTTAAGGGGGCAGGTTGGGGATGGGAGGGAAAATGGGGACACTGGTGGAGGGAAAGTCACACTGGTGGTGTTGGAACACTACATGCCTGAAGCAACTATATAGTGAACAACTTTGTAAATCACGGTGTTTTCAATTTAAAAAAATGTTTTAAGAGAAAAAAATTAACAAATTAAGGTACCATTACTTTACAAAAAGAGAAAAAGAGTGTTCTGGGAGAGAGTTAGATGCATACATTCTAGAGCAGTAAGTTCTGCTCATGTCAAGCTGTGAACAAAGTCCTTTGATGACTCAAAGGACAGTACAACTAGCTCCAGGCCATGAGAGCTAAGGATGCAACCCAGAAGTGACCCTTGTGCGGCCTTGGGGACTCAAAGGTGGGGACTAGGGAGTGAAAACTGGATGGTATGTGTGGAGGAGGGGGTGTTACTCTAAGCAGAATAAACAGCTGAGGCAGAAGTTCCAGTTCCTACGTGTGGCCGGTAGGTCCACGGCGGGGACAGGAGGCGTGAGGCTCAGGAAGAGGGAGGAGAAGGCCGTGTGTGCCCGGCTCAAAGTCTGCAATCTGTCCTGGAGATAATGGAGAGGGAGGAGCAGGTGACATGATTAAGTTTGGTTCCCCCCACCCCCACCCCCCAGGAAGATGATTCCAGCTGTACTTGCAGAATGTTCTAGAAGGGGGAGCAGATCAGAGGCAAGTGGCTGTGACAAGAATCCAAGTGAGATGATGGCGGGCCAAACTTGAACAAAGTCGAGGGTTGGGGGGACACGTCCACACTGGAGAAGAAAGGCCCGCCAACTGCCCATAGAAACTGGCGCCCGGCGTGATGCAGACCCCCAGAGAGTACCCTGAAACATCCAAACATGCATGGAGACTGCCAAGGCCATTTCAGCATGTTCGACGGACACTCAGCACGGGACCAGCTACACCAAGAGTGAGGGTTCCGCTCACGCGCAGCAGGCCCAGGTCTCACCCCAGGAACTAAGTGACCAACACAGGGAGCCCTGAACCAAACAAGGGTCTGCTCGGCCGTGAACCACCATGTGAGAAATATATAATCAGAGGGAGAAGTGACCCAGCACGGGGGCTGTTCGCCTTTCCCACAGCAGAGTTCCAACTCATTTACCACAGTGTCTGGGAAGGTGGGAAGGTGGCTCTCAGGGGTACGAGCGAGCGTACGGCAGACAAGGCGCTTGCCTTGCACGTGACCAACCCCAGTTCCATCTCAGCGCCCCAGGTGGTCCCCTAAACCCCGCCAAGAGCGATGTCTGAGCACAGAGCCAGGAGTAAGTCCTGAGCACCTCCGGGTATGGCCCCCGAACCAAAACAGATCGCTTCCAGGTGCCAGAATTCCCAGCCTTCGGAGTTCCCTGGAATTTTTCCATCCTGTTAGCAACAGTGGGAGGTGTGGGGACAGAGCACACGGGTTAAGGTACTTGCCCTGCAGGTGGCTGACCCTGTTTTTATCCTGACACCATGCCCTGGGTGTGGCCCAGAAAGAAAACACTCTGAAGATTTCCAGGGCAAAGATCCAAAGCTGCTCCTAATCTTAACTCTCCCATTACTGACCATTAGTCGATCCAGTGAAAACCCTCATGTAGGCAACCACTGACCTGAATTCCAAGTCCTTCTTCCAGAGACTCCCCGATTCCTGATACACCTAAGCAAGGAGCCAGGGGCGGGGTGATTCCGCCCAGTGGCTCTGAAGAAAAGTCCTGCTGGTCCATGAAAAAGTTATTCATATGGTTTTCATTTTATATTAGAGTTAAAAACTAATACACAAAACATTATTACAAATGATGAAATGATGGGTTTTTGGTTTTTTTGGGTTTTTTTTGCTTTTTGGGTCACACCCAGCGATGCACAGGGGTTACTCCTGGCTCTGCACTCAGGAATTACTCCTGGCGGTGCTCAGGGGACCATATGGGATGCTGGGATTTGAACCCGGGTCGGCCGCGTGCAAGGCAAACGCCCTACCCGCTGTGCTATTGCTCCAGCCCCATGATGGGGTTTTTTTGGAGGGGGGAAGAGTAGGGGCACATCCAGTGGTGCTGAAAGCTATTCCCAGCAGTGAGGGGGTTGGGGATTGGGGGGAACAGAGACGCAAGGTGCTTCGGAGGATAAAACCCACCACCTTCCCCCCTGCAAAGCAAACGCCAAATCCACTAACTCTCACTACTCTGCCCATAACGGCTTCGGCCTGAGCAGTCCCCGAAGTATTCTTCCTCTTCTTTCTTTACTTTTTTTCTATTTGGGGGGCCCCACCTGGCAGTGCTCAGAGGTCACTCCTGGCTCAGCACTCAGGAATTACTCCTGGCAGTGCTCAGGGCATGCCAAGGGTGGAACTCAGGTCAGCCATATGCAAGGCAATAGCGCGCCCTCTCCACTGTGCTGTCGGCCCTAGTCCTTCTCCCCTAAGTGGCCTGCGGTGGAAGCTGGGAACTGCTGATGCGGGTGGGGCCTGGAGACCCCTGAAGCCGCTCAGGCTGGTCTCCATTGCACAAGGCTGGACTGTTGCACCAAACCTGAGCTCTTCCTGCTTCCCGGGGCACATGGGTTTGTGTTCCACAAATAGCTCTTCATTGGGTAACTCCTGTGTGCAAACCTCTGGTGGGCCGGCCCGATCCCCCATGCCCAATCCCGACCCTAATCAGGCGAGTCTCTTTCAGACCTGATTGCCTCCTGCACTTGGCTACTCCAAATGTCCCCATCTCCCCTTCCTGCTCTCAGCCCTGGGGAGTGCTGAGAGTTGGTTCTCGGTCCAGGGCACACTCATGGAACGACAGGAACTGCGGGCAAAGGAGAGGGGTGCCAGGATGGTACCTTCCAAGATTCCGATTTAACTGGCCCGACATGGGGTGCTGCCATCGGCATGCTTTAGAACTCCCCCACGGATGCCCCTTCGGCCAGTGCCAAGAGTCGGGGTCCTGGAGCCACTCCTCACTTAAGGTTCAGCTCAAGTCCCAGCTCCCAGGCCCCTGTCCCCCAGATCCCTGCAGCCCAGCCTCAGTCATTCCACTGCCTGGTCACCGAGGGGCAGGGAGTCTCGCTGCATCTGTTTCCAAACGTTCTCTTCCACGTGTTAGACACGGTCACACATCAGACCCAGAACACAGACCGGGAAGCACTGACACAGGGACACTGGCATCACGGCAAGCACAGCTGTGGACTATGAGAAGCGGCAGGAACTTCAAAGAGCCTAGGGACGCCTTAACTTGGGTGCACCACAAATTCCTTTTGGAAAAAAAAAATTACAAAAGCCTTCTCTCCCGAAATACAGACACAGAACATTCTGCATGAAACATCAAGGGGCTCATGATTCCCCTGCGGCGGACACCCTAGTCCAATACCCCTTACAGGGCCAGAGTTACAGCATGATGTGGGAGGGAGAGCATTGGTCTTGCACACTGCCGACCCATTTCAACGCCTGGCATCCCATACGGCCTCCCAGCCTGCCCAGGAGTGATTCCTGAGCACAGAGCCAGGAGTAAGCCCTGGGCACCGCCAGGTGTGGCCCAAAAACAACCACCATAAAAACCAAATCAAATTCCCCTGCCCATGAACCCCAAGCCAGATTTTCTCCAGCGTGCAGGAGCTGGAGGAGGAAATAACGTGCCTGCAGGAAAGGTGTGGCACAGCTGGTGCAGACCCTGCCCATCCCTCGCCCTTTGTGCCAGCATTTCGCTGACTGCTCCACACCCAGCCCCTCTGTGGGGGCGGAGCGATAGAGCAGCGGGTAGGGCACTTGCCTTGCAGGTGGCCAACCCGCGTTCTAGCCCTGGCACCCTATGTGCTTTGCTGAGCCCCGCCAGGAGTGACTCTGGGCACAGAAACCAGGAGTAAGCCCGGAGTACCGCTGGGTGTAGCCCCCAAGCAAAACAAAAACAAATACACCAAGCAGCTGCAGTCTACTGGGCAAAAACAAAAAGCACTCGGGAGACAGGGCTTTGCAGTGGAAGGCCACCGGGCAGCGAGCGGCCACAGCCATGCCCCCTCCATCACTGAGAGCCGAGTGAACGGCGCACCTCATCACTGAAAACAAACCGGACGTCCCACCTCTTTACCCCTCTCAGCTGCTCCAGAGAAAACAGCCTCCCCCAGAAACTCACCCGCTTCTCCTTGAAAGCCGGGCTGTCCGCGCCAAGGGCCAGGGTGGAAGCACAGGTCCGGAAGTCCGGCAGGCCCAGGATGGGCAGGTACTCGTGGTTGAGACTGTCGTCGTTGGCCAGCTGCTGCTCTACCTTCCTCACCACGGGCAGAACCCAGGGCTGGCTGTCATCCGTGCGGTACGCTGCAGCGGGGCGGAGAGACGACGGGAGAAGCTGGAGGCGTCGGCCAAGTGAGAGTGGGGGGTGGGGAGCAGGGAGCGCTCAGCCGCCGTCCAGTCCAAACTGAGCTGGAGGGGAGCGAAACTCAGGTGTCCACTCAGTGTCCACTGCAGGCCAGGCACTGAGCCTGGTGCTGAGCAAACCAGAGGACGGCCATGGTTTCAGGGCTGACAGGGGGCACACTTCTTAAAGATTGGGGTGCTGAGAAGCTGAGCAAAGTGGGACTGGAGCAAGGCAGAGAGTGACAGAGTAAGTGCGTGGGCCCATGAAAAATTTCACAGAGGTCGGGGCTGGAGTGATAGTACAGCGGGTAGGGCGCCTGCCGGCCGACCTGGGTTCGATCCCCCGAGCACCGCCAGGAGTAATTCCCGAGTGCAGAGCCAGGAGGAACCCCAGAACATCGCCAGGTGTGGCACAAAAGCAAAACCAAACCAAACCAGAACAAAGAAACACTTCACACAGGAACAATGTCAGCATCACAGGGGCGTGCGGAAACCTTCTGCCCTCTAGCCCTCCCACCCGGATTTCTAGAAATTGGGGTGAGTGAGATGCCTTCCAACATAAACCCAGTGAGTGTGCAGGCAGCATTAAGGCCCGGCTCCCTCTTTTCAATTTTTTTTTCTTTTGGCTTTTTGGGTCATACCCAGAGATGCTCAGAGGCTCCTCCTGCTCTGCACTCAGGAATTACTCCTGGCAGCGCTCAGGGGACCATATGGGATGCTGGGAATCAAACCCGGGTCGGCCGCGTGCAAGGCAAATGCTCTACCCTCTGTGTTATCGCTCTAGTGCCCCAGCTCCCTCTTCTTCTTGCTCCCTAAGAACAGAAAAAGGACCGCAGGGAACCCTTGCCCCTCTGTGTCCTTCACTACACTCTGACATCAACTGCCTGTTTACCGCTGGCGCTCCACCTGCTTCATCTGCTTCCCACTTGAATTGATTTGAGTTTATTTCATAACAGCTCATCCCGCTTACGGCAGACTTCGAGCACTTCCTCCACATGAAAGAATTCTGAGTTCACGGTGAGCTCCTAGCCCGGGTCTGTTTTCCCCGGGAGCGCGTGATGCTTCTGTTGGGGATTAGGGCCTCCGAGGGCAGCTGCCCTGGCTCACAGCCCGGCCAGGCCCCTTGAAAGCAGCCACTTGCCTCTCCGCTCTGCTCAGGCCTCCCGCAACCCTGTACGTTTGCAAGGGATTTTGGAAGAGAAAGCCGGGGGGCAATTCTGAGTCAGTCTTCGCTTGTTTACTTCCACCCAATGTTGAGTCTACCTCCCCCTTTTTTTAATATCACTTTTCTGAATAACTGATATTGTTTACAGAATACATAATCCAAAAAGCAAGTACAAATATAGGGCTGGAGAGATAGTACAGCCCTGCATGCAGGCGACCTGGGTTCGATCCCTGGCACCCCACATGATCCCCTGAGCATCACCAGGAGTGATCCCTGAGTGCAGAACCAGGAGTGACCGCTTGAGCATTGTAGGGAGGAGGAGGAAGGGGAGGAAGGGGAGGAAGAGGAGGATATGGAAGGAAGAAGAGAAGAAGGGGAAGGAGGAGGAAATAGAAGAGGAGGAGGAGAAACTAAATACAAATATATATGTATATATATATTTTGCTTTTTGGGGTCACACTGGCAATGCACAGGGGTTACTCCTGGTTTTGCACTCAGGAATCACCCCTGGTGGTGCTCAGGGGACCATATGGGATGCTGGGAATATGGGATGCTGGGAATTGAACCCGGGTCAGCCACATGCAAGGCAAATGCCCTACTCGCTGTGCTATCGCTCCAGGCCCAGTCAATACAAATATTAACATCTATTCTCAACACTTGAATGAGTTAGAAATTTGGTGTTCCCTTCTGAGCTTTATTTTACATTTTTTAAAATAAATTATCAATATCTTCTTTTCCTCTGCTGAAATAAATGACATGTATAACTTTATTCTTAACCATTCTTCAGACAGGTGCTATAGTTAAGTCACATGTCCCCAGCCACCTTGCCCCTTCATTCACTGGGTTGCAAACGCTTGCCCACCGGAAAGAGCAGCTGCTCTGAATCTCCTCTGGTGGCAGTCAAAATTCCCTGTGCTTACTCGGGCCAATATGGCTTCTCTTTTTACACAAAAGGGAGCATACAGAAAACTATTCACTGTTTTGTTCCTAGCTTTTCTCCAGCTGAAGGCCTTTTCATATCTGGGCATACAGTTACTCTGCTCCTTTTCGAGATACGTAAATGAAATGGCCCAGAACTGATTGTGCCATTCTCTGGCTGACGGACACAGCGCACTTTGCTATTTTGGGCTGTAACAAAATTATACTTCAATGCCGAATCTTATAACATATGTCATCTTACGTACATGTGAGTCTAGCTGTAAGGCGCAGGGCGGCAGATGTAAGAGCGGGCAGAGATGTGTGCTGTTTTTGTACCCTCCATATAGATCCAAACAGCCTCTTTGAGGATTTGCGTAGCTTATGCTCTTTACAGCAATAAATCAGGAACCGTGTCCCCACAGACTCACCCACTGAGTAAATTTTCGCCAAAATGAGGGTGCTATATAAGAGTAGTTCTGGGCTTCTTTTTTTTTTTGGGGGGGGGGGATTCCCAAACAATGCTCAGGCCACCCCCTACAATACTTTAGTAACCAAGTTTGACAGATCTATATAGGGCCCAATAACATGACGCTGCTCAGTCCCTGGGTGCTGGAGGCAACCAGGCCCACACTCAGTGATGCTCAGGGCCAGCACTGACCATTGGGCTTCCTCACTGGCCCCCAGGGTAGTCTTAATTTCCATTCCTCTCCATTATTAATGTCAATGGGTATATATATGAGTAACTTATAAGACAATTTGCTGGCTTATGCTGCTTCTGATTATTTGCTAACATAAGTACTGTGATGAATATTCTCATATTGTGACACATGAATATTCCCATAGGAAACATTCTAGATGTAAAATTACTAGGTGAAATGTTATACAACCAGTGAGACTTTACAAAATCATCTTGATTTTGTGTCTGCCTCCTATCCTATCAATAACCTATGCTCCAGGAATGTCTCATCTATACATCTGAAAAGGCTATCGATCTAAAAAAAAAAAAAAAAGTGGGAGGAGGGAAAGAAGTAGACAGAGATTCCTTCCCACAAAGCCATGAACCAAGCAATAGCATCTGGGTGGGAGACTCGAACTCACAACACGGTCACACCACCCCCAGCAACTCCCTCCCCCCCAGAATGACTCCCCCTCTCTATAACACTGAAAAGCTTACTGTAGCAGGCGGGATTTTGTCTGGGTTTTTTAAGTGGCACGAAAATAAGTAGTTCCAAGTGAGAGTGTCCCTGAAGCAGATCACCCAAGCTAGGATCACAATGCAGCCATTGTTCAACATGTTCTTGGAATTCTTTTGAAATTGTGTTTAGCGGCAACATCTCATTATTATTTTTGGATATTCCCAAAGATGCCAGATCTTTATCCTTTGAAAGGATCTCAGTTTCCAGATTCCTAAAGTAGAAATCTGAAGTTTTTCAGTCTAGCTTTCAGAAATAGTTATTTGCATCATGTACAACACAGGAGAAGGATGAAGAAACTGGGGAATATTGACAACAATTATTAACAGATGGTCTTTTGTGAGGCTCTAACTTGCTTTGAAAGCGATTCCAAGAGATTTCCCAGAAATCTTTGAGCAAGATCAGTATAGATATATACCAAGTGTCTTACAGGGAAGATACAATTGGAATACTCAAAATTTGAGTGTTCATATGGGGTGGGGGTGGTGGGAGGGATACTGGGAACATTGGTGGAGGAGAACGGGCACTGGTGGAGGGATGGGTAAACGATCACTGTATGACTGAAATGCAAACACGAAAGTTCATAAGTTTGTAACTGTACCTCACGGTGAGTCACTAATAATTTTTTTTTAAATGTGCTCATTAAAAAAAAAATAGGGCTGGAGCGATAGCACAGTGGGCAGGGCATTTGCCTTGCACACGGCCAACCCGGGTTCAATTCCCAGCATCCCATATGATCCCCTGAGCACTGCCAGGGGTGGTTCCTGAGTGCAGAGCCAGGAGTAACCCCTGTGCATCGCCAGGTGTGACCCAAAAAGCAAAAAAAAAAAAAAACCAAAAAAACAATATTCTATTATGTTTCACACATCTGTGTTTGGGTGTAATATATTAGAATTATGACATTATGTCATTTGTAAATCATGATTATAAAAAATAAAAATGTGAACATTAAAGGAAAATAAAGAAAACCATACTGGGGCTGGAGCGATAGCACAGCGGGTAGGGCGTTTGCCTTGCACGGGCTCGACCCGGGTTCGAATCCCAGCATCCCATATGGTCCCCTGAGCACCGCCAGGGGTAATTCCTGAGTGAAGAGCCAGGAGTAACCCCTGTGCATCGCCAGGTGTGACCCAAAAACCAAAAAAAAAAAAAAAAAAAAAAGAAAACCATACTATCACTGTTCTTGGTTCTGTTCGGAGCTCCCATCTGCCAGTGCTCAGGCTTCCTACTGGCTCGGTGCCTGGGAGGTGCTCCCAGCAGTACCCAGGGGAGTACACAGGGCCAGGGATCAAAACTGGGCCTCTGCCAGGCAGAGCGCGTGCGCCGTCCCTTTGCACTCTCTCCCACACCCAGCAGCACTGTTCTCCTCTGTGTACCTTCTCTGTACAATCCAGAAAGTCCTGAAGCACAGTCTGGGCCAAAGAGAAACTATCCACCTGTAGCTCCCCACCCTCCCCCCAGCCCCACCCCCATCCTGCTGCCCAGCTTCCCCAGGGCTCCGCTCCAGATGTATTCCCACAGCATCACCTCCCGGCCCTAAGGAAGCCGAGATGGAGACAGTAAAGTCAAACACCAACAACAAGTAACTACGACTCCCGTCCTCCGGGGGATCTGCACGCTTGTCGAACCCATGCGTTTCACCGGGGCATCCTTTCGCTCCCTCACTCATTCTACAAGATTTAATGAATTGACTATGAACCAGGAATGACTGGAGGTAAAAACCCAAACATGAAAATAAATAAATAAATAAATAAATAAATAAATAAATAAATAAATAAATAAATAAATAAAGACACAATCTGCCCTCGGGGAAACAGGGCCCCTGAGTGACCTCTGAGGGATCAAGGAAGATTTTACAGAGGAACCAGGGAACGGAAAAAGCTGGGGAACACCAACTGGAGCCTGGGGAGCTAAGAGCTGCAGTGTTCAGGGATGTCTATTTTTTTTTTTTTTTTTTTTTTTTGCTCTTTGGGTCACACCCAGCTATGCTCAGGGGTTACTCCTGGCTTTGCACTCAGGAATTACTCCTGGCGGTGCTTGGGGGACCATATGGGATGCCGGGGATTGAACCCGGGTCGGCCGCGTGCAAGGCAAACGCCCTACCCGCTGTGCTATCACTCCGGCCCCCAGGGATGTCTATTTTTATGGCTCTGCCAAAAGCCCCCAGAGGAACAGCTGGGAGTGACTCGGAGAGTCTTGGTGTGGCTTTGAGAGAATTTCGCTTCAGAGGAGAGGGAAAGCCGGGAGCACTGAGTCAGGGGAGTGATGTGGAAAGCTCCACAGTTAAAAGAGGATCACGGGAGAGACGGGATGGAAAAGAAGCGGGGACGCAGGGCAGAGGCAGAGAGAGAGGGGGCCCAGGGGGCATCCACTCCAGCTCAGGAGGGATACAGCCAGGTCCTGTGTGTGCCTCGGGCAGGGGCAGCAAGAATCAGGCATGGGGGAGGGATTCCAGACACAGTGATGAGGCAGGAAGAGAGAATCTCGCAACAAGGATGGTGGAAAGGGTCGCCCTTGACAGCCGAGGGCCAGGACCGGCTCTACTCTGGAGAAGGGCTTTGAAGGCAGCAGGCGCAACCACGGTGCAGGACAGAGGAAGAGAAGTGTGAGAGAGATGGAGGCATGGGAATGATGCTCAGCACTGCTCACGTCTGGAAGCTACCGGATAATTCTAGCAAATTTCTTTTTCTTTTTGGGTCATACTCGGCAATGCACAGGGGTTACTCTTGGCTCTGCACTCAGGAATTAACCCTGGCGGTGCTCGGGGGGACCATATGGTATGCTGGGAATCGAACCCAGGTCAGCTGCAGCTGGAGCGATCATTCTAGCAAACTATGTGACCAGCGCACAGCCCGCACCGCAGGGAGCAGCGCAGGCTGGCTGACAGGTAGGTTCCCAAACTACACACAAGAACCGTAACTGGTTTTCTGGACACACCAAGCAAGGGCTGTTGGTTTGGGTTGTTTTGGTATATATATATATATATTTTTTTTTAACTCATTAAATTGTTACACAACAACTTACAAAATAGTTCTTGTGGTCCCTGTTTTTGAATCTGGGGCCAAATCAGCTGAATAATTGGTCCAAGAGTACAAGGACTGTCAGAATAAGTTTCTGATGAAGGGCCTTTTCTTATTTCATTTTGGGGTTACCACGCCCAGAGATACTCAGGGGCTATTCATGGCGCAGTGCTCAGGAGTTGTTCCCAATAGTGCCTGGGGGAACCACACAGAGCTGGAGACCCAACCTAAGGTTCCCAAAGGCAAAGTGTGTGCTTCATCCCTTTCTGCATCTCCTCCTGACCCCCATGAGCTTTCTGAGGGTAAGAGTTGTGGAGAGCAAGCAAAACAGGTCCCGGAGCACTGCAATAGGAAAACCTTTTCTCAGCGTGCACCTAGACTCTGTGAATCACTGCCATTCTCTGGGGAAGAGTGAAGGAGTCACGTGGGTCTCAGATGAGCCCAGAACCTTGCTTTGCAGAAGTATAGGAAGAAACAGATTGAGAAAATTAAACCACCACTCTCATGCACTTGCAGGCTCCACATCCCTCACCGAGAGGGCCTGTGGGTACTTCACTAAGGTTTCAAAGATGCTAAAGACCAGATTAAAAACAACAAACAGGGCCAGAGAGATAAGACAGCAGCTATGGTGATTCCCTTACATGCAGCTGACCTGGGTTAGAGACCCAGCATCGCATATGGTTCCGCCCAGGAATGATCCCTGAGCGCAGAAGCAGGAGTCAGCCCTGAGCATATCCAGGTCTGGCCCCAAAACCAAAAGACAGCAACAAATATTAAAGCAAACGTGGGACCAAAGGAAACTAAGCCTATGTGATAAACTGGCACCCATGGAGAAATTTCTTTTCTGGAGTTGCATCAGGCTGAATCCATTATCTCCCCTACTGTAAACCACTTGCCTGAAACGCCGAGATGCTAAAACAGACAACTGAAAGGGCATCTGGCTCTAAGTTTCCATTCTTGGTGGAAAATGTGATGTTGTTTTAACTATAAGGAAGTGACTGGAATAGTCACAGCAGAAGAAAATCTCTGGGGGAACCCTCTGCAAGTAGGAACTGGCTAATGAGATTACAAGTATTCTCAACACATCAAGCGTCACAGCACCCAGGCCGAATAATCTCCACTGGGCTTTACCTTAACTAAGGGCAGAGGGGGGAGGGGAAGAGAAAAATGTCACGACTTCCTAGCTCAGAGATTAATGACCTTTCCTTCACAAAGAATGTACTTTGAGATGTGCACAGAGCTGGAACGTACTGGAAAGAAACCTTTCATTTCACTCCAATTAGGCCTACTGTAGCACTTCCCGTGCACAAAAAGGTGAGTCTCGGTGATTACCAAAAATATTTCCAGGGGTCAGAGCAATAGCACCTCAGGCAGGGTGTTTGCCTTGCATAAGGCAGACTCAGGTTTAATCCCTGGCATCCAACATGGTCCCCCGAGCATCACCAGGAGTGAGTGACCCCTGAGTGCAGAACCAGGAGTAGCCCCTGAGCATTGCTGGATGTGGCCTCCGACCAAAAAAAAAACATTCTGTAGCTCTTTTTATTTTTATGCCACATTTCACATGTAATTTATTCTTTTCATCCTCACAACCAGTAAGCCCATACCATCACCACCCTACCCTGCAGTCATGTCATGTATATGCCAGTGAACTGGAAGGGCAGACTGGAGTGTTTATTCGGTCCTGGCTTCTCAGTGAACAGACCGGGTCCCAGAAATATTGAATAGTGACCCCAAGTCGCCTGGCTGGACCCAGACCTCCTGCTCCCAGCAGTGTCCTGGCTGGCGTCACTGGCACCTGGAGAGGCCTAGATAGAAGGGAGCACACAAGTTCTAGGAGCCGAGAGACTCGAGCTCGAATCCCAGTGCTCCCCTCTCTGGCTGCATGGCCGGGGCTGCTGCAGTCCGTGCTCCGGCTTCCTCGCCTCTAGGGCAGGAACCATAAGCACCCTCAGTCGGCTTGAAAGGACATGAAACCCTAAGTCATTTACTCATGGTGAGGAGCACGTTCCTGGGTTCCTGGAAAACGTGACAAGGGCGCAGTCCCAAGCGAGGTGACCCTTTGAGCCGTGGGCTATGTTTCTGAGCCAGTGCGTGCTGGCAGGATATGTTTTTCTCCACGAGCAGTCGGCTTCTGAACCAATGTCATGAAACATCTCACTTCACTGTCCTTGAGCTAAAGGTTTATATTCACCATCTTTTATGCAACCCCAAAGAAACATTAAGTCAGTAACAGCAGCTAACTACAGAACTCCTACTTAGGGCCCCCTCTAACATACTAAACAATCTAATCCTCACCAAACAAATTTACACTGTAAGACAGTTCAAAGGTACCGAAGTCAACAAAACACGAAATTACTAAGTGAAAACATCTAGTCTTGAAAAATACTTAGAAGTTTAGGTTTGGATTTAAATTAAGCGCTTGAATAGTACCCACTCCTGTTCAATCCAATTTCACTCAATTTCCAATTCCATTGTATGTCATAAATTGCCATGTTCCCTCCACATAGTATTATTGGTCTTAAAAAAATACTTTAGGGGCAGGAGAGATAGTACAATGAGTAGGGTGCTTGTCTTGCATGCTGCAAACTCAGGCTCAATTCCGGGTATCCCATATGGTTGCCAGAGTACTGCAAGGAGTAATTCCTGAGTGCAGAGTCAGGGATAACCCCTGAGACTGCCAAGTGTGGACCAAAACCCAAAAATAAATAAATAAAAATTTAAAAGAACTCGGGGGCTGGAGTGATAGCACAGTGGGTAGGGCGTTTGCCTTGCATGGGGCCAACCCAGGTTCAATTCCCAGTATCCCATATGGTCCCCTGAGCACCGCCAGGGGTAATTCCTGAGTGCAAAGCCAGGAGTAACCCCTGTGCATCGCCGGGTGTGACCCAAAAAGCCAAAAAAAAAAAAAAAAGAAATTTTGAAAGAACTTTACTGTGGATATTTTTAAGCAAATGTATGTGTGAAATATAATAATGTGTGAAATATTATAATAAAATATAATTACCCAGCTTCAACGACTTACCAACTTCAACACAACATTACTTTTAAAAGGTATTTTTCTCATCCCTGGCCCATACTCTTGCCAGAAGACTTTTTCCACTGCAGGGACCCTAATCTTCACGCCCCTTTTCCCTAACCTCTGCTACAAACAGTTGAATTACATCTTTCCAAACAGCCTAGACCTTTGACTCCACATTGTTCCCTAGTATGGAACTTCAGCCCTTAATTCAGTTCCTTCTCCATGGTTGGTCAGCCCAGATCTTCTTGGCAGATGAGGAAATTCTGAACTCAGTCCAAAAAAACAGAAGGCGAGTCCAAAAACTAGAAGGAAGCCTTGAAGACAAGGATGTGTGGGAAGCACCGTTTCTACATCTCTGGCTCTTTCCATCCTCCACCTCTCTACATCACTTTTAAAAAGCATTTTTCTCATCCCTGACCCATACGCTTCCCTGAAGACTTTTTCCACTGCAGGGTCCCTAATCTTCTATCCCCTTTTCCCTGCCCTCTGTTACTAACAGTTCCATTTTCTCTTTCCAAAAGGCCTAGACCTTTGACTCTCCATTGGCTCCCTCCCTCGCACACCCCCGGGAATCTGTGACAGCCCTGGGCACCAGACCTGTCTCAGGCATTTTAAGGGGAGCTATTCCAGCGCTTAACAATCTGCTTATCTGAAGCTCCTGGAAGCCAAAATTTGAACCGCAGGTTTCCCACCCCCCATAAGTTCTAGCACTAGACTGTACTAGATACTCACTCTAACACTCACCCAAACCAAAGCTCCCTGCAGCTGAGAGTTCTGCACCCCACGCTTAACGCATCTTCCTATTTTCCTCCTCCTCGTGACGACCTCGGGCCGTCCCATTTCTTAAAAGTCAAAAGGATGACGGGGCTGAAGCGATAGCACAGCAGGTAGGGCGTTTGCCTTGCACGCGGCCGACCCGGGTTGTATTCCCAGCATCGCATATGGTCCCCCAGGCACCGCCAGGAATGATTCCTGAATACAGAGCCAGGAGTAACCCCTGTGCATTGCCGGGTGTGACTCAAAAAGCAAAAAAAAAAAAAGTCAAAAGTCAAAAGGATGTCGTATACAGAACTCGGGATGGGGAATGAGGAATTCCGGGTTTGCGAGGTCCTGGTTGCTCCATCTGTTCCCTGCGCGCCCGGGTTTATTTCTGGGAAGCTGATATGCCCATCTGTAAAATGGGCGGGGTGAGCACGCCGCGTGGATCCTGCCGCACCTCCGAGGTCCCCCTCTCCAGGAGGGCCCCGGCCTGTCTGCCAGGGGCCAGCGCCGGGGCCGGGCGCGCGCGCCACTCCCGAGGCGGTGCCCCCGCGTCCAGGACACTCGGCATCCTTACCTCCCACTCCTAAGTTGACCTTGCGGGGGTCCGGGTCCTCCCGGAAGTCAGCGGTCAGTTTAAAGACCAGGACCGGCTGAGCCTGCGGGACCTCGGCAAAGACCGACGGAGGCGCCATGGCGAGAGAACACGAACGGCTCGGAACGCTTCCAAAGTGCGCCTGGAGCCGCCCGTTCGGGTCTAGCCGAGGTGGCTGGAGGAGACACTCACCTTCACCTAGCTGGCGGGGGCGGGCACGCGGGCTCCAATGGCCGGGCCGCGTCTGGAGCTTGGCAACGCGGCTAACCAATCGCGAGCCTCTGACGCAGGCAGGGCGGGAGGAGGCGGTGCTATTGTCCAATCCAATAAGGAGATCTTATCTGAGCCCCGGTAATGATGTAACCAATGCAATGTGCGCCGGATGGGACGGGGGCGGGGCCTAGGGGTAATTGGCAGATTGTGCACCTATCGCGGAGGCTCTTACTCCTCTGAGTCTTCAGCGCCGAGGGGTGGAGCCCAGCGGTCGAGGTGAGCCCGGGGCGGCCTCCTAGACGTGGGCTCCGGGATTCCCGCAGGACCGGCCTTCCTAGTACCCTCAGCGCCCGGTTCGTTCGTGACTCGGTCTGGCCCAGGCTGGCAGCCAAGTCCTCGGCTTTCGCGCATGGGACACTTGTCCTGGGGCAGGACGTGCAGCACCGATGTTCGCGCCGTTGACTTTGACCCTCTCCCTGCTGGACAGGCGGGTATTCCGCCTGCCTTTGATCTCAGACAGTGAGAGTCAGCCTACCCGCAGGACAGGGTGGCCTGAAGTTCCTTTCTGCAGCTCCTATTTAGTTTGACGGTTTTGCCCCACTGGCCCCGCGGGAGCTGTAATTAAGATCTGGCGAGGCCTCCTTTCCCCTCGCTCCCCTGGCATGCACATCACGAGAAGTTGCTGTCGTCTGCTGGCTGAGGCCCAGGCTGCTGCTGCTGCTGCTGCTGCTGCTTTCTGTTCTGTCCCTTGATACTCCCTCTCCACCTGTTCACCCAGAGCAGTTGCCTTCTCCCATAACCATAAGGTTAAGGGAGCTTCTGCAGCGCTTCTGCGCCCAGTGGTGGGCAATCTCTCAGTTTTAGAAAACCGCCTCCCCCACCCCCCCAGCCCCCGCCCTGAAGCCAAGCTAAGGTTTAGATTCTGATTCTGCCATTCACTAGATTGGACAGGTTTGGGCGAGTGACTTAAGCTCTGGGTTACTGTGTACTGTGTGTTTGTGGGGATTCTGTGAGTTAATGCATCCTAACATGAACATATATTCAGGCGTGGTTGCATCTAGCAGGCTCTCCCTAAGTGTTAACTGTGATCACTGTACATATACAATAGTCCTTTCTCCATGGTAAGCTTTATTATTATTGTTATTATTATTATTAAGAACTTTTCTTGATAGTTGAGTTTTAGGCATATAATATTTCAATACCAGTCCCCCCACCAGCGTTCCCATATTCCCTCCCTGCCCCAACCCCCACCCCTCCCGGTCTGTCAATTTGACAGGCACATGACAAAGTTTCAGTGGTTAAAGCTTAGATCAGTTTTCTTAAATCTGTGTTTTGGAGATATGGCTATACCACTCACCCATATCATCGAAGCCCTGATGCCTGTTCACCCATTAAACATTTTTTTAAATACTAGTGTTTATTGTATCCTCCAGGTAAACTTCCACCCCACCCCCATCTTACAATTCCTGTATTCTATCAATGGTGAGAGAAATCAGTTCTCCTGGTGTTTATGAAGAAAACTCTGCTCTTAGAATACAACACATCAAATTGAATATTCCACTCAAAGGAATTGAGACAAGTAACTTTGTGTGACACCTGGAACCTTCTGCTGCCTTTCAGAAATGCCACCTTGGATTCTGAAGGTGACTTCCAGCAGTGTTTTATTCCCCACGCTTCCCCAGGATAGCACATTCAGCCCTGAAGGTGAAATGACAATGAACTTTCCAGGCTTCCAAAGCAGAGGCAAAGGACTGGTCTGTAGCTGCCGAGAGAGGGCTGTTCTATAACTCGGCCTTCCCAGAGCTTTATTTATAAGTCTGATCTTCTCAACATTGACCAACAATATCAGGGCCACTTCTTACGTCATTCCCTAGAGGGACAAAATCATCCTGGCCAACTCCAAATAAATCATTATTCATAGCCTACACACCATACTCAAGTCAAATGGTACCATCGCCTTTCTCTTCATGCCATCAGAACATATCTTCTGAATTTTAGAAAGATGAGGGGAGGAAGGGCGACATCCTGTGATATCCCGGCCTTGGACACTTTTCCTTGAGAATATGAATCATCTTGGAGATTGCTTTTCTGGGGGCTGGGGGTGAATTGGCTGCAGCAGGCCACAGTGCTGGCAGTGCTCGGGAGGGGGGTGGGTTTATTCCTAGTGCAGTCCTCGGAGTCCACTCGCAGAGGCGTTCAGGGGACTGTACAGCACTCGGCATGAAACACGGGGCTCCCGCATGCAAAATACGTGTTCCTTTAATGCCTCTGAGCCATCTCCATGGCCCTGCTGATTACTTTTAAATCAGTGCCCTGGTGTCTTTGAGCCCTGCAAAGGCCAGTCTTGAAATAAACAAAATGCTTCCCAGGCCATTGCTAATTTTAACACTTTGATTCGAATGGACTCAGCACTGCCTCCCTGCTCAAAGGATAATTTAAGCCAGAGACTCTTCACAGAGAACATTGACCAGACAAGCTGGCAGCCAGGTAAAGTGGGTGTCTTGAGAAAGGGCAGGAAGGGGCAGAAGAAAGAAGGGCTGCTGTTCTCCTTGCTTCCTGACTTCATTAGGATTTATCAGAGTCCTTCCTGCCTTTTCCCTTCTAACTTTCTCCCCCTCCTCTTTTCTTCAGAAGTATTGGACTCACACGGAGATCATTGAATCCACTTTTTGAATATACACTCAGTAATGTGAAAACTTCAGGATAGAGAGAGGTGCCAGTCTGGGTATCAATGGTCATTGCATGGACCACTGAGCCGCTCCACACCTGCTCTTTGTACCATTTCTTGTCCCCAACACCCATAAGGTCTCACAAAACTCAGGAGCAGGTCAGGAGAGGGGAGTTGCTCGTTACACTTTACACTCAAGGGCAAAGTGCTTTGGAAAGGCTCTGTTTGGGCATCGGCGGTCGGCCGGGGTTGTATATTGGCTCAGAAGCTGGGCTGTGTGCTGAACAAATGTTTCTTTCAAAGCCAGGGCTGTAAGAGGAGACCTGTTCAAAGTCACAGAGCTGCTCTGCAGTGGACAGTGAGATAAGAGCTGTTAAGATGGTGCTGTGCTCTCGCCACTGTACTGAGTCCACTCTTTAAGTAACTGCAGGTCAACCTCGCAAATTCATGAGCTTATTTCCCGGGAGTGCCTTTGATGGGGTCAGCTCCCCTTGCTGCTCCCCTCAGTGGCCTCCTCCCTCCCTTGTGTAGAACTCCTCGGGCCACTCTCATTAGCACACACGGGTAGGACCAGGGACCTGTTTCTTGCTGCTTTATTATCTCAGGATGGGGCATGTCCAGGGGGCGGTCCAGGATGGACAGAACCTAAGGTTAATTCCTAAACCAGGCGCCCACATTGGCAGAACCTTTTTCAGAGCAGTTGAGATGTTTGTATGACAGCAGTATCAGCAAGACACACAACTGCTGATGCTTGATCTATTTGGATAGAATGAGATTCCAGAGCACCATTTAGAAATTGTCATACTGTATCATTTGGGGGCTTTACCTAAGAAGGAAGATCGAATCGTGATTGGAGTCATGGCCTCCGGGAGGATATTTCTCTTGTGCCCCAGCCTCCCTCGTTTGTAATATGGAAATACTCGTAAGTCTAAAAGTTGCCATGAGAATTACATTATTTAATGTAAAATGTTTTTAATTGTCCTGGATACCTAGTCAGTGCTTGATGTGTCAACGGTCACAGCTTTCGTCATCACCATCACAGGTGTTTTCATTTGCAGTTGATGTTTCTCTAGTTTGCTCACTGAATCTTGAGCAACACGGTAGGACAATGCATAGGCTTTGCAATGAAATTCTAGTTCTGCTAGGTATGTTTGTTTGTTTTTACTGGGGGGGAAACACCAAAATAAAAAATAAAAAAGAAGAGGTGATTCCTGGCTCTGTACTCAGTGATCAGTCTGGACGATGCTTGGGAGACCATCTGGGATTTTAGGGATAGGACCCAGGCTGGGCATGTGCAAAGCAAGTGCCCTACCCACTGTACTATCATTCCAGGCCCTGATTTTTGAAGGGATGAGTAAATTAGTATGTCTAAGAAAGACTTTATTCTTTATATATATATATATATGTATATATATATATATATAAAATTGGTGGAAAAAATGTATTTAGAAGGAACCAGCTGAACTGTTTCAATAATCCCAATTATGTTAACAATGTCCAAGGCATCCTAGTCAAGAGCCAACGGAACAATGCTTTCTTCTCCCCATCAGGTGATCAGGGGGCTGACCTTGGCTGGTCCTGGAGCTCTTCACAGCCTGTTGCATCTGGTTCTGCTTGTACTTGACTTTCACAATGAACACACATGTGTTGTCATCATCTGTCTTCTCTGTGGCTGATTCAGTGATCAGAGGAAGGAAACTTGATAGTGGCTCTGTGGTCAAACTTGTTTCATTTCTCCTGGATCACTTTCCCAAGGATATTTGTGCTGCCTTCTCAGCCATAGTGTTTGGGTCTTTGAAAGGTAGGTGACCTTTTGGAGGAAGGTTCTTCAGAGTGTGGGTGACAGGGGCTGGAGCCATGGTACAGAGGGTAGGGTATTTGCCTTCCACGTGGCCGACCTGGGTTCAATTCCCAGCATTCCATATGGTCCCCCGAGCACTGGAAGGAGTAATTCCTGAGTGCAGAGCCAGGAGTAACCCCTGTACATTGCAGGTGTGGCCCACAAAGCAAAAAAAAAAAAGAAGAATGTGGGTGACATATGGATCTGTGTGCATGTGTGTGTGCGTGTGTGTGTGTGTGTGTGTGTGTGTGTGTATGTGTGAACACCTTTCACCTCTGCTCTCTTGGCTTTCAAAGCTTTAGCTTTGCCTTCAACTTTGAGGTGGGCAAGGGCTTTTTTCTTGGCTTTCAGCACCATTGGTGGAAAGGGCTTTTATTGTTATGTATAATTTGAAACAAACCAACAAAACAAAAAGTTTTTTGGTATGGTTTGATATAAACGCCATCCCTCTTGGAGAGCCCGGCAAGCTACTGAGAGTATCCTGCCACACGGCAGAGCCTAGCAAGCTACCTGTGGCGTATTCAATATGCCAAAAACATGTTACTGGTGCCCGCTCGAACAAATCGATGAGCAACGGGATATATATATACACATATATACATATATATGATGTTTCATGTATATATATATATATATATATATATGAACCCAGGTCAGCCCGCTCGAACAAATCAATGAGCAACGGGATACATATATATATATATATATATGTAATGTTTCATATATATATGAACCCAGGTCGGCCACGTGGAAAGCAAATATATATATATATATATTTGCCTCTCAGAGAGCCCAGCAAGCTACCGAGAGTATCCCACCCGCACAGTCAGAGCCTGGCAAGCTACCCGTGGAGTATTCGATATGCCAAAAATAGTAATGATAGGTCTCACTGCTCTGACCCTGAAAGAGCCTCCAATCATTGGGAAAGACAAGTAAGGAGAGGCTGCTAAAATCTCAGGACTGGGAGGAATAGAGACGTTACTGGTGCCCGCTCGAGTAGATCAACGAACAATGGGATGACAGTGATATACACGCATCTCTTAATATGATCGTAGAGTGTCATATTATTGCCCTAGAGGTTGCATGCCACTCTTGGGGAGATGTAGGACAGTTGGTAGGCTGGCTTTTTGAAGCAGTTCTAAACTCTCGCAGGCATATTCTCTGAAATGTTTTTTTTTTCTTTTTTTAGGGGGGGTCACACCCGGCAATACACAGGGGTTACTCCTAGCTCTGCACTCAGGAATTACTCCTGGCAGTGCTCAGGGGACCATATGGGATGCTGGGAATCGAATCCGGGTTGGCTGCGTGCAAGGCAAACACCCTACCTGCTGTGCTATCGCTCCAGCCCCTCTGAAATGTTTTTAAAGTGTTGTATGGGGTAGAGCATGGGGCGAATGAGGGAAGATAGCAGAAAACAAATTTTTTGAAGTATTTAGAAGTCCCTGAAGAAGTCTTTGTAGTGATCTAAAGAATACCAAGGTAATTTGAAAGTACAGAAGATAGCATTTTAAATAGTTAAATGTCAATATATTAAAAATAGGCTTTTATGGCTGTTATCTTTTCTGAAGAGAAGAGAGGGGTTTTGGAAACACAATTCCACCGTTCTCAGACACAGCAGACAAATGTCTCCAGTCAAAGAAACACAAAGAAAAGCAAAAGCAAAAGCAAAGGAGACTGAACAATGGAAGAAAGGTTGTCACCAGTCAGTAAAAAAAAACTTGTCCCTGCTCTGTGTCTTCCTAAACATACCACATAGAGCCTCTTACTTCTTAAACAACAGCTTAAACATTTTTCCTCAAAGTTCGGCCTCTGTATTGTTATTGTTGAGTCCTTTAGGGCTATTGTTGGTACAAGATGAAGGCAGATAAGAAGATCATGGGGGAAACATAGTCAGTTGCCACGGACACATTTCTTTTAAACTCCTAAAGGCATCCTTTGAAAGCAATCTAAATGTTGTCTTGATGTGCATTTCCCTGATGATTGTGATGTACAGCATTTTTTTTTTTGCTTTTTTTGGGGGTCACACCCAGCGATGCACAGGGGTCACTTCTGGCTCTGCACTCAGGAATCAACCCCTGGCGGTGCTCAAGGGACCACATGGGATGCTGGGAACCAAACCCAGGTCAGGCCGCATGCAAGGCAAACACTCTACCCGCTGTGCTATCATTCCAGCCCCTATAGAGCATTTTTTTTCATATGCCTGATGGCCATCTGTATTTCTTCTTTGAAGAAGCTTCTGTTCACCTCTTCTCCCCATGTTTTGATGGGGTCCAGTGTTTTTATTTCTAGTTCAGTTCTACCAATATTTCATACTTCTGGGATATTAGTCCTTTATCAGATGAGTGATGGGCAAATAACTTCTCCCAGTCTTTGGGGTATCTTTGTATTCAGGTCCTCGTTTCCTTTGAGGTGCGTTGAATTAATGAGTTAATTTCACATATTTCCATTTGTTTACCTTTGCTTCCATTTGCTTGGCCAATGGTGTTGCCTCCTTATAGATGTCTCTAAATTCAATTCAATGTCTGGAGAGTTCTGCCTACCTTTTCTTCTACTTAATTTTTATGCCCTTTGGGCAACAGTTTCAGCAAACCACAGTGCCTAAAGGGAAGAGAAAAAAAAGAAACAAAGTGCCTGCCCTAGAGGCATGCTGGGGACGGAAACCACGCTAGATGGAAACTGGAGGTTTTGGTGGACAATGGTGAGGGGTGTTGGAAGGTTGTATGCCTGAAACTCAGTTACGAATAACTTTGTAACTCATCGCAACTCAATTAGGAAAAATAGTAAAAGAAAAACATGAAAACAATGTAACAATCTTCCGTATAGCCAGCGGGGATTTACAACACCGAGCAGTAGAGGGCAGCACTGCCCTGCTTTTTGCAAAGGGCTCTGCCGAGAAAGCGAAGTTCTTGACCAGTACTGGTGTTTCCTTTTTTTTTCTAACTTCTCTTTCCTTTCTTTTCTTCCTTTCTTTCCTTCTTTTTTTTTCTTTCCTTTCCTTTCTTAGTGTTTGGGTGATCATGTAGAAAGAATGTCAGGGCCAGTATTACCTTGAAGTCATTGGGGAAAAACATGCAAGGATTTAGGTCCCTTGCTCAGGATACGGGTTCTGTCTGGCAAAGATAAACAGTAGCTTGACCCCGGACAATCAGATAGGGGTATTGTATGAGCAGCCCTAATGCCCCAGCACTCAGTGTGTAGCAGTCAATCAACTACACTCTCAGGATGTGTGAGTTGTGTGTGTGTGTGTGTGTGTGTTGTGTGTAACTTCTGTGTTCTTAGTTCTGATAACTGCTTTTAAATTTGAAGTTATTGACTTTATTCTGCTATCCTCTCTTTCATACCTGGGTCAGATCAGACTTATCTCAACTCTGCCATGTGTTAGGACTTTAAAGACAAATGTCAGACATGATGGGTCAGGAATGTCTTTCATGGCTCTGCCCTTCGTGAAAGGGCTGCCTGTTGAACACAGAGAAACGCGTTTGCTAATCCTTATTCCACTGCAGTATGATTTTGGTCTGTCCATCAGTAAATAGAAAGAAAACAACAATCTGCTATTTCACACTAAAAATTAGTGGGGGAGTGGGGGTGTGGCAGGAAGACACAAAAGAAATAATAATCCTAATTTTAGCAAACCTATAACTGCAGTGTCCCCAGAATTTAGATTATACCTTAATAGATATTTTGGAGAGGTAAATAGTCAGTATTAATTTAAATGAATCCTGCCAGGAATGAGAGTAGAAGATGTGAAGCCTCGTCACCATGTCTGCTGTGTAAACAAGTAAAAATTAGGACTCTAAGCATTTGTTTCCCCACCTATTAAGAAAGAAAGTGTCTGCCCTAGAGGCATGCTGGGGACGGAAAGAATGAATGCCTTCTAGAAAGAATGCCTTCTAGACCTACTAAAAGGGCCAATTTAGGGAAATAAATACTAAAGCATTTTTTTTATTATTTTGCTTTTGGGTTCACACCCAGCAATGCACAGGGGTCACTCCTGGCTCTGCACTCAGGAACCACCCCTGGCAGTGCTCAGGGGACCATATGGGATGCTGGGGATCGAACCTGGGTTAGCCGAGTGCAAGGCAAATGCTCTACCTGCTGTGCTATCGCTCCAGCCCCACTATAGCATTTTGAAAGCCATTTAAGTACCTAACAAATATTTCTATCATTGTAAATCCTGCAGAGTTCTTTTCCTGTTCTAAATTCCGTAACACTCTGTGCCTTTTCTTCTCATTTGATGTTCTAGTGCCAGCAATTATACCCCCTGAGGTAACTGTAGCCACAAGATATTTGGGGGGCCAGAGCTATAGTCCAGCCAGGAGAGAGTTTGCCTTGAGCACGGCTGACCCAGGTTTGATCTCCGGCATCCCATATGGTCCCCTAAGCACTGCCAAGAGTAATTCCTGAGTGCTGAGCCAGGAGTAACCCCTCGCCTGGTGTGGCCCTGAATGCCAAAAAAAAAGAAAAATCAAAAAAGATATTTGATACAGAATAGGTATTTGAATATTGTCGATTGGTTAAAAAAATAAACTATAGTACAGAATTCTCTTTTTCCTTAATTGTTTAAAGTCATATAACATAACTATTACCATCTTCATCAACATGTGCAGCATCGTGTTGTATCTACTCCTGGATCTGTGCTGGAGGTTGCACAGCCAGGGATCAAGCTGAGCCTCAGACATTGAGCTATCTCACTGGCCCCGGAACTTATTCTTTTTTTTTTAATTTTATTGAATCACCGTGAGATAGTTACAAGCTTTCATGTTTGGGTTACAATCACACAATGATCAAACACGCATCCCTCCACCAGTGCACATTCCCCACCACCGACATCCCCTGTTTACTGCTCTCCTTTTCCACCCTCCCCTGCCTCCATGGCAGATAATATTCCCCATACTCTCTCTCTCTCTACTTTTGGGCATCAAGGCTTGCAACACAGACACTGATGACACTGAGAGGTCATCATGTTTGGTCCATTATCTACTTTCGGCACACATTTCCCATCCCGACTGATTCCTCCAGCCATCATTTTCTTAGTGATCCCTTCTCTATACCAGGTGCCTTCTCCCATCCACTCATGAAGCAGGCTTCCAGCTAAGGGGCAATCCTCCTGGCCCTTGTATCTACTGTCCTTGGGTGTCAGCCTCATGTGATGTTATTCTATACTTCACAACTGACTGCAGTCCTTCTATATCTGTCCCTCTCTTTCTGACTCATTTTACTTAGCATGATACTCTCCATGTCTGTCCATTCATAAACAATTTTTTTACTTCATATCGCCTAACAGCTACATAGTATTCCATGGAGTAGATGTACCAAAGTTTCTTTAACCAGTCATCTGTTCTAGGACACTTGGGTTGTTTCCAGATTTTAGCTATTGTGAACAGTGCTGCAATGAACATATAGGTACACGTGTCATTTCTACTGTGCTTTTTTGCATCCTCGGGATATATTCCCAGGAGTGGTATTGTGGGGTCATATGGAAGCTCAATTTCTAGTTTTTGAAGGACTGTCCATATTGTTTTCCAAAAAGGCTGGACCAGTTGGCATTCCCACCAACAGTGAAAGAGCGTCCCTTTTTCCCCACACCCACACCAGCACTGGTTGCTTTTGTTCTTTTGAATGTGTGCCAGTCTCTGTGGTGTGAGATGATATCTCATTGTTGTTTTGATTTGCATCTCCCTGATGACTAGCAATGTAGAGCATTTTTTCATGTACCTTTTGGCCATTTGTATTTCTTTTTTGAAGAACCTTCTGTTCATTTCTTCTCCCCATTTTTTCATGGGGTTGGAGGTTTTTTTTTTTTTTTAATGCAATTCTACTAGTGTCTTGTATATCCTGGATATTAATCCCTTATTAGATGGGTATTGGGTAAATATTCTTTCCATGGGCTCTTTCTGTATTTTGGTCACTGTTTCTTTAGAAGCACAGAAGCTTCTTAGTTTGATGTAGTCCCATTTGTTTATGTTTGCTTCCACTTGCATGGTCAGTGCTGTTTCATCCTTAAAGATGCTTTTAGCTTCAATGTCATGGAGAGTTCTGCCGACATTTTCTTCCATGTACCTTGTAGATTCATGTCTGATATTGAGATCTTTAATCCACTTTGATCTGACTTTTGTGCCTGGCATTAGACAGAGATCAGAGTTCATTTTTTTGCATGTTGCTATCCAGTTTTCCCAGCACCACTTGTTGAAGAGGCTTTCCTTGTTCCACTTCACATTTCTTGCTCCTTTGTTAAAGATTAAGTGGCCATATATTTGGGCGTCTGTGACAGGATATTCAACTCTGTTCCATTGGTCTACAGGTCTGTTTCTAGCCCAATACCATGCTGTTTTAATTATTACTGCTTTGTAGTAGAGTTTGAAGTTGGGTAAGGTGATGCAACCCATCTTCTTTTTCCCAAGGATTGCTTTAGCTATTCCTAGAGGTTTATTTTTTGCAAATTTTTTTGCAATTTTTTTTGCAAATTCTATATGAATTTCAGGACTGTTTTGTCTTTTTCTTAATGGGGAAAACCTAAAAGCCTTCTCTTTAAGATCAGGCACAAGACAAGGTTGCCCTCTTTCGCCACTCCTATTCAAGATAGTACTGGAGGGGCTGGAGTGATAGCACAGCGGGTAGGGCGTTTGCCTTGCACGCGGCCGACCCGGGTTCGATCCCCAGCATCCCATATGGTCCCCTGAGCACCGCCAGGAGTAACTCCTGAGTGCAAAGCCAGGAGTCACCCCTGTGCATTGCCGGGTGAGACCCAAAAAGCAAAAAAAAAAGATAGTACTGGAAGTCCTGGCCATAGCAGTTAGACAAGGAAAAGATATCAAGGGTATACAAATAGGAAAGAAAGAGGTCAAGTTATCACTATTTGCAGATGATATGATACTGTATAGGGCAGAGTCTGGCAAGCTACCCATGATGTATTCGATATGCCAAAAACAGTAATAACAAATCTCACAATGGAGACGCTACTGGTGCCCACTCAAGCAAATCGATGAGCCACAGGATGACAGTGACAGTGATGATACTATACTTGGAAAACCCTAAAGGCTCTACAGAAAAGTTCCTAGAAACAATAGGTCGATATAGTAAAGTGGCAGGCTACAAAATCAACACCAAAAAGTCCATGGCTTTCTTATATACAAATAATGAAAGAGAAGAAAGAGACATTAAAAAAAAATAATCCCATTCACAGTACCTCAGAAAATCAAGTACCTTGGAATCAGCTTAACCAAAGAGGTGAAGGATCTATACAAGGAAAATTACAAAACACTACTTCAAGAGATAAAAGAGGACACTAGGAAATGGAGACACATCCCCTGCACATGAATAGAGAGAATTAACATTATCAAAATGGCAATACTGCCCAAAGCACTATACAAACTTAATGCAGTCCCTATCAGGATACCCATGATATTCTTCAAAGAAATAGACAAAACACTCCAAAACTTATTCTTTTTTTTTTTTTTTTTTTGCTTTTTGGGTCCCATCCAGCAATGCTCAGGGGTCATTCCTGGCTCTGCACTCAGGAATTACCCCTGGCCATGCTCAGGGGACCATATGGGATGCTGGGAATCGAACCTGGGTCGGCCGCATGCAAGGCAAACGCCCTACCCTCTGTGCTATCACTCCAGCCCCCTATTCTTTTTTTTTAATTTTTATTTTATTGAACCACCGTGAAAAAAATACAAAGCTTTCAGGTTTAAGTCCCAGTCATATAATGATTAAACCCCCATCTCTTCACCAGTGCACATGTTCCACCACCAAGAACCCCAATATACCCCCCTCCCACCTGCCCCCCACCTAAGTAGCTAATGATCTTCACTTTATTCTCTCTATACTTTGAATATATTCAATATTTCAATAGAGAACTCACTATTATTGTCTGGAATTTTCCCCCAATAATCAGGCCTGCTGAAAAGGCATCATTTAAAAATTTCTTTTCATTGCTGAGAATGAAGACTATGAGCTCGCAAGGCCGCAATAGCGGCCACGCGGTTTTGGATTTCTGATATTTTAGCTCAGTTCACAGTCTAGATGCATTTCTGTAAGAAGCCGCTCTGGGTGCCAAAATGGGTTAGAAGACCTCTCGGATCATAGTCTTTAGGAGCAGAGGGTCCGTTTTGCGAGTGGCAGCTCTGGATCTTATCTGGGCGGAGGGTGTGCTGGTAACACCCCCCCTCTATGATCGCCTACAAGCAACGTCACTGCAAAACTCATACCTCTGGGTTGGGAGTCTTAGGAGGTGGCTCTCGCCACATGGGTGTTGCCACCGCCGCCATTTTCCGCACAGAAAAACAGGGTGGAGAGGGAAAATCCCTCCCTGGGTGGCACGGGGTTGTAGCACAGCTCACAGTCTAGATGCATTTCTGTAAGAAGCCGCTCTGGGTGCCAAAATGGGTTAGAAGACCTCTCGGATCGGGGCTGGAGTGATAGCACAGCAGATAGGGCATTTGCCTTGCACGCGGCCGACCCGGGTTTGAATCCCAGCATCCCATATGGTCCCCTGAGCACTGCCAGGGGTGGTTCCTGAGTACACATCCAGGAGTAATCCCTGTGCATCGCCAGGTGTGACCCAAAAAAAAGCAAAAAAAAAAAAAAAAAAAAGAAGACCTCTCAGATCATAGTCTTTAGGAGCAGGACCGGAACGTACTCTTTTTTTTCTTTTTTTAAATTATTTATTTTATTGAATCACCATGTGGAAAGTTACAAAGTTCTCAGGCTTATGTCTCAGTTATACAACGCTCCCTTCACCCGTCCCTTCACCAGTGCCCATATTCCACCACCAAAAACCCCAGTATACCTCCCACCCCCCCCTGCCTGTGTAACTAATAAACTTCACCCCATTTTCTCTTTACCTTGATTACATTCCATATTTCAACACAAAACTCACTATTATTGTTGGCGTTCCCCCCCGCCCAAAGAAATAGCCCTACTGACAAGGAAGCATTTGATAATTAGTATTCCATTGCTGAGAATGAAGGGATATGAAGTCGTGCGGCTGCGGTAGCGGCTGCGCAGTTTAGAATTTCTGTATTTTAGTATTTTAGTAATTAAGTCCAGGGAGACTTATGTTAGAAATTGCATCATTTCCTTTCCTGGGGCAGTATGGGGCAATGGCTTAGTTCACAGTCTAGAGACATGGCTGCAAGCAGTTTCTGGGACTAAAAGTAGTCTAGCTGGCCTCCGGATTGTGGTCAATCAGCAGCAAAGCGGCTGCACTAAAGTGTGGCCGCCTGGGTCGAGTCTCGGCGGAGCGTGCGCTGGTATCAGCCCTGGCCCAAGACTCTGGAACTTATTCTTTTTTTTTTTTTTTTTTTGCTTTTTGGGTCACACCCAGAGATGCTCAGGGGTTACTCCTGGCTTTGCACTCAGAAATTACTCCTGGTGGTGCTTGGGGGACCATATGGGATGCCGAGGATCGAACCCGGGTCCGCCGCGTGCAAAGCAAACGCCCTACCCGCTGTGCTATCGCTCCGGCCCCTCCGGAACTTATTCTTAACCGCGGTCGTCCACAGTGTTAGTCCCTGGGTTCACAGTTAACTTCTCTGTTAATTGGTAGGAAAGTAGGGAAGACGTTCAGGACCTGCTCTCTGTGGTCTGGACAGGTGGAGCCAGAAATGAAAGCTCACCTCACAAGTTCTTCCTCTCATCCTGGTGTTGTCTTGGTCTCTAACTTACAGAACATTTTCTATAAACCCAGGAGGCAACTCAAGAAAGTGCTTCCACAAGTCATTTGCATTTAACATATCGTTAAGTTTATATGGCAGAAACTCTCATGTTAAAAATGCACCTTTACTTGCTATAAAGCTAAATCCACAGTTGCTTTGTTTCCAAAAGAACTGACTTCGTTCTTAGTGCTGGGGAAGCATCCCAGGGCCTCAGTGATCTATGAGGCATCTGCTGAGCTACGGAGCCACGTCTGGTCTGGGGACTAGGACTCTTGCCTCTTGCTAATTGCTGAACATGGAGTCCTGCGGTTGATCATTGTTGTGATGACAAAAGCTTTTGGATTCAGCTATTGTGTGGGAGGACTGGGGTATAGAAGAGGCTGTCACAGAGAGGAATCCTGCATTTGCTATTGGTAGCTGGTGCTGGGGGCCCTCTCAGGATCCAGTATTTAACTCTGAACTTGTGCTTTTATGAACAAGACACATCTTCAAGCACTGATCTTCATCTTCCCATTAGTACTATCAATTATTAGATCAAATAAATTTATTTGGGCTAAATTTTTTTTTCTTTGTGTCTTTGTACCAGGTCACCAGATAAGCTCAAGAGTTAGGAGTTAAACATGTTATTTGGTTTCAGGGCCACACCTGATGGTACTCAGAAACTGCTCCTGACTCTGTGCTCAGGAGTGACTCCTAAGGATGCTGCAGTGCTAGGGATAGAACTGGGGTCAGCCACATGAAGGCAAATGACTTAACCCTGTGCTATCTCTTCAGCTGTATATAAATTGCAATATATATTTATATATAAATTTATATATATTATATATTTATTATATATATTTTATATATAAATATATATATGAAGAGCAATTTATATATATATTTATATATAGAAAAGCAATATATATATATATTGCTTTTTGGGTCACATCAGCAATGCACAGGGGTTACTCCTGGCTCTGCACTCAGGACTTACCCCTGGCAGTGCTCAGGGGACCATATGGGATGCTGGGAATCGAACTCAGGCCGGCCACGTGCAAGGCAAAGGCCCTACCCACTGTGCTATTGCTCCAGCCCCACAATTTCAATATTTTAAGCTACAAACAAAATCAAGTAAACGATGGAGACTTTTGAAATAGTGTTCTGAATAAAGAGACTTTCCAGTTCCCGGAACAATCTCAAAAGCCATAAAGAAAAATATGACTTGTATGGTAATAAAACACTATAAAAAAATTAAAAATTGGAATAAAACATTTGGAGCACGCTTATTAGTTGTGTATTCAACGTCATTGTATTGATAAAAAAATGAATTAAGGATATAAAGCAATCAATCAGGAAATGGAGAATTTCTATGCCAGTTTACTACACAATCTCCCCTCTAGGGATATTTACTAAATAAATTGATATGGGATCGAAGCAATAGTACAGCAGGGTTGTGCACAACCCACCCAAGTTCGGTCCCATATGGTCCCCCGATCACTACTAAGAAAAATTCCTGAGTGCAGAGCGAGGAGTAACCCCTGAGCATCGCTGGATATGACCCAAAAAAAGAGAAAAAAAGAAGAAATAAATTGATCCAATACCTCAAAGGTGGATAGGTAAAAAGGTAGCATTGCTTAATGGAAAAATAGTAAGCAGGGACATATTTCCAACAAAGTAATACTTGAATCCTAAATATCAGAATAGTATTGCAAAAATAACTATTTTGGAGACCAGAGAGAGTGCACAGGGACTAAGGTGCAGTTAAACTTCCTCCAACACGTGGTCCCTTGAGCACCGCTGGGTGAGACTCGGGGTTGCCTCCAGCGCCCGGCCTGAGCAACATAGCATCTCAGGCCTCACAGACCCCAGGGCCAGACAGGCAGAGAATCCCACGAAGTCGCCCCTGGCCTTCTGAACACTGCCCTTGGGGGGCGGGGGGGGGTCCCATCACAGAACAGGTTTGAAAGAATCTTCTCAAGAACACAAAATTGAGGCAGTTTCTAACAACAGTGAAATAGAAGAGAGGAAAATCGAGTTCTCCAAAGCATTCCCAAGGTAGAGATTTCGACTCTCCAAAGTACATTCCTCCTCAAGAATCATGTGGTGTCCTGCTGTTGAGAGCTGATCTGAACATGGAAGCAACTGTTGTAAAATCATTTCCTGATGCAAGAATGATCTGGGGCTGGGGGCCACCGACAGTTCTTGGGGGCAATTCCGAGCAAGAGCCCAAGGATGTGGTCTGCTCAGTCCCTGCAGTGTTGGGGAGACTTGGGCCACCCTGGAGGTGCTGAGGGCTCCAGGGCTGCACCCATGATGCTGAGGGGGACCAAGCAGTGCTGGGAATTAAACCTGGATTGGGGGCATGAGATAAAAGCACTGATTTTGTTCTGTTTTGTTTGGGGGCTCCACCCAACAGTGCTCATGGCTTACTCCTGCCTCTGTGCTCAGGGGTCCATTTTGGTGGGTTTCGGGTGACCAGAAATGGTGCTGAGGATTGAGCCCGTGCAAGGCAAGTGTCTCACGCTCCATGCTACCACTCTGGCCCCTGAATGCAGTTGTAATGGACGACTGCTTTGCCACATTTTATAATCCCTGGGAGGTATTGGTTCCTGGGATGATGCTGTAATTGCCGTCTGACACCGTATTCATTGCCACACAACGGTTTCAAGTTCCAACCAGAGCAGCCGCCTTCTGCAGACATGGCAGAGCCAGGGCTTCCTGCGAACGAGGCAGAAGTGTTCACTTAAGTAAATAAATAATGTTATTTAAATAAAGGGGAGCTGTTCTGTCTGTTTTCATCTTCCACATAAGTCTCCAGCTTTTCCGAGCAGAAATCTTTCTTTTGCAGCTAAGTTGGGTATATAGCTTAAGAACTTTTTTCAGGGGCAGGGAGGAGAGAGAGAGGCCAAAGGCTGAGGAGTGGAGGGCAGTGGTTTGGGCCACACCTGGCAGTGCTCAGGGTTTACTCCTTAATCCTGGCTCTATTCAGGACTCACTCCTGGCAGGGTTTGGTGGACCATAGACAGGGCCTGGGATCAAACCCAGACCGGCTGCATGCAAGGCAAGCACCTTTCCTGCTGTACTATCACTCCGGCCCCAACATACTACCTCGGCGACTTTTCCCAGGACACGTTGGTGTGTACATGCATTTGATTGGTATTTACTGACATCCTGAGAGGCACTGCACTGGTGTCAGGACAATGTGGCAAACAAATAGACAGTGTTCTCTCTAATCTACAGAGAAGACAGATAAGGAGAGTGAAGTGTAAGGAAAAGGACTAAAGTGATGGCCCTGGTGAGAGTGAGAGACCTATAGGGGAGAGGCACCTGGAAGCATTAGCCGGCCAGTTCCTTCCCCCTCGCTTTCGCCCTCCCGCGTGGCTGGCATTCCACTTCCGAGTCCTCCCCACCCCAGCAACATTTCTTAGAGCTTACACTTTGCACATACGAATCATAGATCCATTTTGGTACCCAATGTTTTTCTTTTAATTTATTAAAAATGGTACCTTTAGGGGCTGGAGCGATATCACAGTGAGTAGGGCATTTGCCTTGCACGCGACCAACCCGGGTTCAATTCCCAGCATCCCATACAGTCCCCTGAGCACCGCCAGGAGTAATTCCTGAGTGCAGAGCCAGGAGTGACCCCTGTGCATCGCCAGATGTGACTCAAAAAGCTAAAAAAAAAAAAAAGTACCTTTAATTTATTATTACTGATAGCTCTTTTACAACAAAAGATAAAAAGACCAAATCATGTTGATTTTTAAAAATCTATCATTTGCAGATACACATGTTTTTCTCTTTGTGATTCAGTTGAGAAGCATGAAGCAAGTGAGAAATTGAAGACCTTTTTTTTTTGGCTTTTTGCTTTTTGGGTCACACCTGGTGATGCACAGGGGTTACTCCTGGCTCTGCACTCAGGAATTACTCCTGGCGGTGCTTAGGGGACCATAGGGGATGCTGGGAATCGAACCCGGGTCGGCCGCGTGCAAGGCAAATGCCCTACCCACTGTGTTATCACTCCAGCCCCGAGTGTTGTAGGTCTTGATGAAGTTACTTTTTTAAAAAATATTGACATGGGGCTGGAGCAATAGCACAGTGGGTAGGGCGTTTGCTTTTCAAATAATACTGATAGAATCCAAAACATTGATTTCCATGTTTATTAATTTTATCTTAAATAAATCAATAAAGGTGAGAGGAAAACTGGGGACAAAGAGGACAGTCCTGCTGTAGGTGGGGGGGGGGGTGTCACTGGCAGAACGAGGGGCCTCAGAGTCTACTCCAGATCAGAACTGAACCAAGAACGTAAATGATGCATGAAGACAAGCAAGTCCAGTGTCGAAGCCGCTGGTTCTCCCCAGAGGGTCAAGCAGTAGCAGGTGGAAGGAAGTGGAATGAGCCCCCAAAGAAAGTCAGGAGCAGAGACCCACAACCTGTCAGGCAGGGCCCCTGCTGGCAGGACGCCAGGAAGCTTGGCATGCTTCCAGGTTTTGTTTGTTTATCGTTCTTGTTTGGGGTGGGGAGTTCCTCACACTTTGTTGTGGTGTGGAGGATTGCATTCAGACATGGATGCGGGGGCCAGGCTTGAACCCAGGGCCTCACACACGCAAGGTGTGTGCTCATTCACTCCCTGAACCCGCAGGCAGTGTTTCCAGCTCATGGGCTAGCACATGCGCTGGGCCAGGCATCCAGTTCCTCCTATGTGTGATAAAAAGACCAAATCATGTTGATTTTTAAAAATCTACCCTGCAATTCTGCTCCCAGGATTCTATCCTCCGAGAGTACCTGGTCAAAATCCTATGTGCCCAGAGACTTGTTAGGGTATTGTTTGCCGACACACTGAAAACAGTTCTAATGTCAGTTGGTGAGCACTCACAAAAGCAGGCACACCCACCTAACGTATCACAGCGTATCACAGTGCTCAAGTTAAAAGCAGCGCGGGAACCCTTTGTGCACTCTTATAAGATTATCTCTTGTGAGGCCTCCATCCTTCCTCCTCTTCCTTCCCTCCCTTCTTCGTGCTACCAAGTATTCCATATGTTGGTCATTTGGACAACAGCCATTGCCTTGCTTTGGACTGGACTCTCCATTGTATCCAGCTGACCAATCTTCTGTGAAGGTGTTTAGTGAGTGTGACCCTGACACCCCCAATCAAGATTATGTCAGTGCCACCGAGGTGACTTTTAGAAATGCAGACTCGGGGCCGGAGCGATAGCACAGCGGGTAAGGCATTTGCCTTGCATGCGGCCGACCCGGGTTCGATCCCCGGCATCCCATATGGTCCCCCAAGCACTGCCAGGAGCAATTCCTGAGTGCAGAGCCAGGAGTAACCCCTGAGCATCGCTGGTGTGACCCAAAAAGCAAAAAAAAAGAAAAAAGAAAGAAATGCAGACTCTCGGGCCCCAGCCTGGGCCACTGAGTGAGACTCTTAACCTTTCAGAAAACCTTCTAGAGGATTGGGAGGGAGCTAGCTGAGTGGTGCAAGGGCCCTCGTTGTAAGCACTGGGTCATGGGTTTAGTCCTTGGAGTTGTCCCATGCTGTCTGGCTGCAGTCAGGTGTGGGAGCACTGCAGCCATCCCTAGGGAGCACTGCAAGAAGGTACACAAGAATGATGGGTAAAGGAGTGCGACGCCCCCCCCCACCCCCAAGAGCTGCAGCTAAATGCACAAAAGGCACAAGAAAGCATGTGTGAGACCCCAATGTATATATGAGACCCTCAGTCACTGCAACAGGAATCTCGACAGAAGGTGGAGTAGGTGATTAGTGGGAGAACAGTAGGAAAGGAAAATACCCCAGAGTGTCTTCTGAGCATGTTAAAATGGAAAGAAATCCTTTTATCCCCGTCAGTTTCCCGGACTGCAGAATGAACATAGGTCTCGCTGGCCCACCTTGCTTAGCACCTTGAATTGAAGGTTTTGAGTTTTCAGTTGAGGTTTTAAAAAAGGAAAGTGTTGCAGTCAAAAAAATTTTTTTTTCAAACAGGAGTTGGGGAGATAGTGCAGGGGCCAGGGTGCAACCTCCCCCGAGGTTGGAACCCCAGTACACCCTAGGGGCCCCCAAGCACCACCAGGATAAAGAGGAATGATCCCTGACTGCAGTCAGAAGCCCTGAACATCCCCAGATGGGCCCCCCCAAGAAAAAAAGAAAAGAAAAGAAGGGAAGGCCGAGGGAAAGCAGGGAAAGGAAGGAAGAAGAAAAAGAGAAAAGAAGGGAGGAAGGAAATCCAGAGAGCCTATTCCTAAACCTTCTGATTTAACGGACTCTGGCCTAGGCGCCTGGTGATCCAGCCCAGGGCCTCACACAGGCACTAACCTGCCCTCTCAGTCGTACATCCTTTTTTTTTCTTTTCTTTTTGTGTCACACCCAGCGATGCTCAGGGGTTACTCCTGGCTCTGAAATCAGAAATTACCCCTGGCGGTGCTCAGGGGACCATATGGGATGATGGGAATCGAACCCGGGTTGGCCGCGTGCAAGGCAAACGCCCTACCCTTCAGTCATATATCCTTAAAGAGTCTCTGAGTTTTAAGAGTAATGGCTCAAAGGGCTGGAGAACATGTTCTCCACATAGGAACCCCAGAGTCAAACCCCAGCACCGCATGGTTCACTGAGAACCACAGGAGCAACCCCTGAGCACCCACCCAAGAAGAAACCCTGAGCACCGTGGGCCCCCAAACAAAAGCAACGACAGCTACCACCACAAAAAGAGCCACTCGGGTAAATTTAACATACCACGGGGTCCAGAACCTTAGAGATGAATAAAGACACGAACAGAGTCAGACGTATTGCATGATATACTAATGTAGAAATGAGAGTGAAAGAAATCAGAGTAATGGCTTAAGCTTTGCCACGGACCCTGCAATTCTGCTCCCAGGATTCCATCTTCGGAGAGTACCTGGTCAAAATCATATGTGCCCCGAGGCTTCTTCGGGCATTGTTTGCCGACACACTGAAAACAGTTCTAACAGTCAGTGAGCACTCACAAAAGCAGGCACACCCACATAATGCGGCACAGTGCTCGAGTTAAAAGCAGCGCGGGAACCCTTTTGTGCACTCCTATAAAAATATCTCCAAGACATGTACTATCCAGTCGAAAAAAGTTATCTAACTTGTGACGTATGGTCTCATTTCTGTAGAGAGGTAAATGTACATATACACATGTACATGTGTGTAAATGTTTAGAAAAAGCACCCGAGGAGCCTCACAAACTGTTGACAGTGGTTACCTCTGGGAAAGGGATGGGAGGGAGAGGGACTTTCTACTGTGTAAACGTCTAAATATTTCACAAGAATGTATCCACGCAAGACTTGTATAACCATTCTCTACACATTCCAGGGCTGTTGGCTGTCGTACCATCTGTAATCCTGGAGAACAGGCCAATTATACCAATGATTATTTCAACATTACAATCAAGAATGTCTCATTTTGTGATTTACGGTAGTGATCCAGAAAAAGAAACAAAGACTATATTAGGAGCCAAGGAGAGAGGAAGGCGGGTAAGGTGCTTGCCTTGCGTGTGGCCTACCTGGGTTCCATTCCCTGGCTCTGAAGAAAAACCAGGAGTGATCCCAGAGCTCAGAGCCAGGAGTAAGCCGGGTGTGGTCCCAAAACCCAAAATCTCTGGGGCTGGAGCGATAGTACAGCGGGTAGGGAGTTTGCCTTGCATGCAGTCGACCCAGGTTCGATTCCCAGCATCCCATATGGTCCCCTGAGCACCGCCAGGGGTAATTCCTGAGTGCAGAGCCAGGAGTAACCCCTGTGCATCACCAGGTCTGACCCAAAAAGCAAAATATATATATATATATATATATATATATATATATATAATAATCTACACAAAACTAAGAAGACCTGGGCACCCATGGGTTTTGCTATTGAACCCATCATGTCTTGGTGGTAGGGTTTCTGGAATCCTGTCTGATTTAAGATGCCCACCCTCCCCACATTACACTGGGCATTCACTCAATGGCTTATTCCTCAAATAGGCCCCCTGGCGAGCAGAAGGATCTCTCCATGAGCACTCTGTAAATCCTCCCGGCCATAGTCAAACTATGGTCGCTGTGAACAGAGGTTACCTACAATTTTAGGGGGCCGCTGTGGACCAGAGGTTACCTACAGCCACTTGCAGGTCAGAGAAGAGCTCGGCCGCTGAGCTGAGGATGGAGGGATGAAGTCCTCGGAGAGCTCTTCCTCTCTGAAACAGTGATTAAGCACTAGAAGGGAACAAGGAGAGACAGTACTTAGGAGTCTGTGCTGCTCAGCCCCAGGCCACTTTTTTTCTCTAAGAGAAACTTGAGGTACTTTCACACACACACACACACACACACACACACGTAGCAACTGGAACCATGTCAGGGCGGAGGGTGGAGGACCCAGAGCGAGGCTTCCAGCCCGTCTGCCGTGGGGCCCACTGACAGCTCCTTACAAACTGTCCCTCTTCTGCTCATTTCTCCAGGTTATCGAACGTGACAGGGTTTGATGGGAAAACCAAGGAGTAACATTCCCTGAGGCGCCCACTCCCCTGCTAGTCTATCTTGTTTGACAGATAAAGAGCACAGATGTCACCTACAAAACTCTTCACTCACCTGAATGAAGCTTGCTGTGGGGACCACCCTGTCACCTCAAAGGACCCAACAGGTGGCCACCAGACCACAACCCCCTTCACCTTAACTGAGATTTCTCTCAGGAGAAAATCAATTTTAGCAAGGCACTCCCTGGAAATCCAACGGCCCACCCCCTACGTTGCCCTCCCCCAAAGTGCCAAACACCTCACAATTCAGAGTAACCCTTACCCTCCACAGCAGTCTTTCCCAGCGCCTGCCTGAGATCTGAGAAGTCCATGAGACCGATGTCTGCAGCTCCAATTCTACCAGACTCCCTGGACGGGGAGTGTGACAGAAGAAAACAGAAACAACCCCGCAGACAGCAGACAACACGAACTCCTCAGCTCACTTCTTGTCAGAGTTCCCTGACTTCCACCCCCCTCAGGAAACTTAGAAAGCTCCTCAGAGTCCACAGCCTGCTTTGGTGAAGGAGGTGGACTATGGAACCTGCCTGGACAGCCATCCCCTGTGGCCCCCAGGGCTAGTGCCATCAGAGAAGGCTCCTAGCAGGGCTAAGTGAGTCTCTCAGCATGAGGTGACTCTAAGTGAGTCTCTCAGCATGAGGGTCCACAAGAGCCAGTTCTCAGCAAAGGCGGAGTCTGTCATGTCTAGGATTCCCCTAAAGTGACCATTGTCCTCAGAGACCACTCCCAGCAGCACAGGCACCCCCCCAAGAGCTGCCCCCCCAGTGCACCTCTAAAGTCAACTCCCCAAAATCCTGCTAAGCCTCGATGCTGCCACCCAATCACAGGAATGGCTGGTCTTACCCACTACTCTAATTCGATCACAGATTCTAGTTTCTTTTTTTTCTTTTTTTTTCTTTTTTGCTTTTTGAGTCACACCCAGCGATGCACAGGGGTCACTCCTGGCTCTGCACTCAGGAACTACCCCTGGCGGTGCTCAGGGGACCATATAGGATGCTGGGAATCAAACCCGGGTCAGCCACGTGCAAGGCAAACGCCCTACCCGCTGTGCTATCGCTCCAGCCCCCATAGATTCTAGTTTCTTTCTTTGATAGGAGTGGGTGGGGGTTGGTGGTCCTCCTGGCAATGCTCAACCTGTGGTGCTCAGGGGTTAGCAGGGCTGTACTCAAAGGTGTTTGGCAAGGGGTGCATATGGTGCCATTAGGGCGTGGGCATGTGCTTCACCATGTCTCACATTCTCAACTCATCAACAGTAACAAAGCTTAACTACTGTATTATAAACCCTGAAATCTAAAATGTCATTAGGAGCAAATGGTTCTCTTTTATTGTTCTCAATGTTCCTAATGACTGTCCACCTAAGCGTTTGAATACTTTCTTAAAGGGAACAGCTACTTGACTAAGTACAAATGGTAGCATCTATACTAGGGCGGGGGGAGATGCTCAAGTGGAATGAGCACAGGTTTTGCGTGCTGGAGCCCCAGGTGCAGTGCCCAGCACCACATGTTCCTCTGAACACTGATGGAAGCAGCCCTCCAGCCCTGAGCCGGAAGTAGCCCAGACATGGCTGGGCGTGGCCCAAACAATAAAGAGAAAGAAATGTTGACTTATTTATTTGTTTTTGGTTTGGGGCCACACTGCTGGTGATCAGAGCTTACTTCTGTGGAGCTTGGAAGAGGATATGTAGTGGCAGAAGTGGAGCCTGTGTAGGCTGTATGCAAGAGGAGTGCCTTAATCCTTGTGCTATTTCCCTTAAGAAGTTAGGGGGTTTGGGTTTCTTTTTCTTTTGGTTTTGGTTTTGTTTTAGGGCTACACCTGGCAGTTCTCAGGGGTTACTCCTGGCTCTATGCTCACAGATCACTCCTGGCAGTGCTCAGGGGACCACCTGGGATGCCAGGGATTGAACCCAAGTTGACGTTATACAAGGCAAGCACCGTACCCCCTGCACGATCTCTCCAGCCTCAGTTTTTGTTTTTTATTTTAAGAAAATCTATGCATGGGGCCGGAGCGATAGCACAGCGGGTAGGGCGTTTGCCTTGCACGCGGCCGACCCGGGTTCGATCCCCGGCATCCCATATGGTCCCCCAAGCACCGCCAGGAGTAATTCCTGAGTGCAAAGCCAGGAGTAACCCCTGAGCATCGCTGGGTGTGACCCAAAAAGCAAAAAAAAAAAAAAAAAGAAAGAAAATCTATGCATGGCCCAGAGAGGTAGCACAGCAGGTAAGGCACTTGCCTTGCATGTCACTGACCTGGATTTCACCCTAAGTATGATCTCTGGTCTCCTGAGCAGTGCCAGGAGTGATGACCCCTGAGTGCTGAACCAGGAGTAAGCTTTGAGTATTGCTGGGTGTGGCCCAAAAACCAAAAACAAATCTAAATTTAAAAAAAAAAATTATTGAAGTTTTTTAAGTATTACTGTTTTCAAAATTTTTATTTTATTTTATTATTAGAATAAAAGTATCACGATCATAACTCAGCCAAGTTCTTATTATATGCCAGGTGCTACTCTAAGCATTTTTTTGTGTGTTTTTTTTGGGTCACACCCGGCGATGCACAGGGGTTACTCCTGGCTCATGCACTCAGGAATTACTTCTGGCGGTGCTCGGAGGACTATATGGGATGCTGGGAATCAAACCCGGGTTGGCCGCGTGCAAGGCAAACGCCCTACCCGATGTGCTATCACTCCAGCCCCCTACTCTAAGCATTTTTTTTTCTTTTTGGGTCATACCCAGCAATGCACAGGGGATACTCCTGTCTCTGCACTCAGGAATCACTTCTGGCGGTGCTGGGGGACCATATGGGATGCTGGAAATCGAACCCCAGGTCGGCCACATGCAAGGCAAACGCCCCACCCACTGTGCTATTGCTCCAGCCCGCTACTCTAAGCCTTTTTAAGAACTTAAATAGTTGCTTTTGGGTTGCAGAGATAGCCCAGATGGTATGGCAAACCACAAAATACAAGACATATGCAGCATTTGGCCCCCAATTTTTTTTAAGCTGATATTTACCAAGCAATTTGCTTTGTGATGAAAAACATTCTTCTACTTAGCTAGTCACTTCCTCTAAGTATTTCAGACGGCAGATGAGAAAAGCAAAGCACAGACAAGTTTGTTTACTTGCCAGAAACTGTAGCTGCTAAGCGGGAGAGCTAAGATCTGAACCCGAGCTCAATCCTTTCTATTCTGATTGATTTTTATTGGTCCACAATAACATGGAATTTCAGGTGTTCAATTTCACACTCCTCTACGAGCTAAGACTTCTGATAGCTACACTCCTATCCCAGTATCATTTCATTCTTTTGTTGTTGGTGTTGTTTGGGGCCACATCCAGCAGTGCTCAGGAGTTACTCCTGGCTCTGCACTCAGGAATCACTCCTGGCAGTGCTCGGGGGACCATATGGGATGCCGGGGGTTGAACCTGGGTCGTCCACATCCAAAGCAAACACCCTACCCATGGGACTGTCGCCCTGGCCCACACATCTTATTGTAAAAATGATATCGCGACCCACCATAGTTCAGTTATTAAGTACAAATCAAATCATAGTTGCATCATATTAATGATGATTTGTTGAATAAGGACCTGCTGTAAAACTCTTAAGTTCCAATCTTTGGGGTTATGTTCTAAGTATACAGTGACAAACAAGACCAACTATGGTCCCTGCTTTTGTGGACTTAGATCTATTGCAATTCAAATAGATAAGCAGTTCATTAGGGCTGAGTGAAGAGGAGGAGGAGGAGGAGAGTACCAGGACAGAGCAGAGCTACGTGCTAAAATGCCTACTTGAGAACAAAAGGAGCAAAGTTGATCTCTCCGGAAAAGTGAGGTGTGAGTGCTCCACATCACTAATCATCAGGGAGATGCAGATCAAAACAACTATGAGATACCACCTCACACCACAGAGACTAGCACACATCCAAAAGAACAAAAGCAACCACTGTTGGAGAGGATGTGGGGAGAAAGGGACCCTTCTACACTGCTGGTGGGAATGCCGACTGGTTCAGCCCTTTTGGAAAACAATATGGACGATTCTCAAAAAATTAGAAATTGAGCTCCCATTTGACCCAGCAATACCACTGCTGGGAATATATCCCAGAGAAGAAAAAAAGTACAGTCGAAATGACATCTGCACTCATATGTTCATCGCAGCGTTATTTACAATAGCCAGAATCTGGAAAAAACCCGAGTGCCCTAGAACAGATGACTGGTTGAAGAAACTCTGGTACATCTATACAATGGAATACTATGCAGCTGTTAGAAAAAATGAGGTCATGAACTTTGCATATAAGTGGATCGGCATGGAAAGCATCATGCTAAGTGAAATGAGTCAGAAAGAGAGAGACAGACATAGAAAGATTGCACTCATCTGTGGAATATAGAATAACAGAGTAGGAGACTAACACCCAAGAATAGTAGAAATAAGTACCAGGAGGTTGACTCCATGGCTTGGAAGCTGGCCTCACATTCTGGGAAAAAGGCAGCTCAGATAGAGAAGGGAACACCAAGTAAAATGTGGTTGGAGGCCACTCGGGAGAAGGGTGAAGCGTGCTGAATGTAGACTAGAGACTGAATACAATGGCCACTCAACACCTTTATAGCAAATCACAACACCTAATTAGAGAGAGAGAATGAAAGGGAAGACCCTGCCACAGTGGCGGGGGGGGGGGGGGGGGGCGGGGGGGGGGAGATAGGATGGGGGGAGGGATGCTGGGTTTATTGGTGGTGGAGAATGGGCACTGGTGAAGGGATGGGTTCTCGAACTTTGTATGAGGGAAACATGAGCGCGAACATGTATAAATCTGTAACTGTACCCTCACTGTGACTCACTAATAAATAAATTAAAAAAAAAAGTGAGGTGTGAGTGGAGGTCCTAAAGGGGAACTATGAATCAGACAAACGAAGAGAAGACACTCCAGGCTCAGGATGCACCAATGGGGAAGGACTCAGAGTGGAGAGAATGCATGGTTTGTGAAAAAACAAAGAAAGGTTTTGTTGAACTGTTGGAGGAGAAAGAAGACAATGGGAGTGATGCATCTGGAGACAGAAACAGGAATCAGATTTTGAAGCATAACCATGTGAAGCATGTCTGAGCGTTTAGGGTGTCGGGAAGCAGATGCTATTGAAAAGCACCGGGTACAGAGCCTGGGGATGTGGCTCCACTGTAAAGTGTGTCCTTGACTGTGAGGCCCAGAGTTTGATTTGGGTGCCCCCATATCACCGAGGCACTTCAGTGCTCTTGTGGCACTGAAGGTATCATCCCCAGGGCCACAGGTGGGAGCTTAGCATTGCCACAGAGGATTCAACATGCTGTCTTAGCAAAGTGTGCCACCCAATGCAGGGCAACTCAGGTATGTGACTCCCAGCTCCCAACACCAGCAGACCCTTGAGTCCCCCAAACCATTTCCACCAGAAAAATAAAATCAAAGGAGAAAGCATTAGATAACATGTAGCTGAAGAGAGAGATTTAGCCTACCCATTGCCTATGCGTCATGGGCATGTGGTGGTACCTGAAGGCAGGGGTACCTGAAGGCAGATGTTACCTGGTTGAGGGGGAAAGGCCTTGGACAGCAGCCTGGGGAACACCAGCATTGCAGGGCTGGAAAGAGAAGGAACTCCAAAGAGAAATTCCAGGGAAGGTAGGAGGAAAACACTGAGCGGACACAATGCCTAAGATCACAAAGCTAATACATGGCAAAATTAGGATTCAAGGGGGCTGGAGCAATAGCACAGCGGGTAGGGCATTTGCCTTGCACGAGGCCTACCCGGGGTCAATTCCCAGCATCCCATAATGTCCCCTGAGCACTGCTAGGAGTAATTCCTGAGTGCAGAGCCAGGAGTAACCCCTGTGCATCGCTGGGTGTGCCCCAAAAAGAAAAAAAAAAAGAATTCAAAATGTCTCTCATTCAGACTCTCCAAACAATAATAGTGAGTTTTGTTGGAATATTGTATGCAATCAAAGTGAAAGTAAAGTGAAATTTATTAGTTACACAGGCGGGGGGGGGCTTAGGGTGGGGGGGCTAGGGGCGTGGGGGGGTTGGGGTGTGAGGGGGCGGTGTGGAGCTATACTGGGATTCTTGGTGGTGGAATATGAGCACTGGTGAAGGGATGGGTATTCGAGCATTGTATAACTGAGATTTAAACTTGAAAACTTTGTAACTTTGTAACTTTCCACAATAAAAAATTAAAAAAAAAATGTCTCTCATTCATGTCCTGGTGAGGGGGCAGAGGAAAGGGACTCTGGAGGAAGTTAGAATAAAAATTGGTACAGCCTCTAAAAGATAGTCTTGTAAAAGCCCCAAAATAGAAATTCATATGTCTCAGCAATGCCTTTCCTATGTACTTATCAGAAGACTACAGCCAAAATATAGACACCCTGTAGTTATCACAGTATGATTCACAATAGCCAAGACATGGAAACAACCTAAATGCTCATCAACAGATGATAATCCAAAGATATAACAGTACTCGTGCGCGGTGGAATATTCCTCAATTGAAAAGATGGCATCTTGCCTTTTCAACTCTGGGATGGAACTTGGAGGTGATTAGGCTAAGGAAAGTCAGTCAGAAAGTGAAAGACACTTTACCGGATGGCTTCTCTCATATGTGGAGTATAAATAACCAAAACAAGGGAACAAACAAATTGCAACAAAATAACTCAGACTCCCTGAAAAACACAATGGTTTGCAGAGGGGGGAAAGGGGAGGGGCTGTGTGGGGAGCAGGGAAGGAGTCAGTGCGACTAGGGGGCCCGCACAAGAAGTGGGGTGATGAGGCGTCTACATTCACAGAGATGTGATGCTTCCCTCCTAAAAGTTAGCACTCTACAAGGATGTCAAATCAATAAAAGGGTATGTTTTTAAGTTTATGAATCTAAATTCATAAAAACTCATTCTTTTTTTTTTTTTTGGCTTTTCGGGTCACACCCGGCTATGTTCAGGGGTTACTCCTGGCTCTGCACTCAGGAATCACTCCTGGTGGTGCTCAGGGAACCATATGGGATGCTGGGGATTGAACCCGGGTCGGCCGCATGCAAGGAAAACACCCTACCTGTTGTACTATGGCTCCGGCCCCGAGGTCACATTCTTGACCTCAGCATGTCTTGGGTATTGTTTTTCCTGGCAGTCTAAAGTTCATTAGTCTCAAAAGTTACTCTTATTCTTTTCTAGGAGTTTATTTATAAAACAAATTTTTTCTCAAGACAGTGCCAGGGATAGAATCCCAAGTCAGCAAGACCCTGACCTACTGTGGTTGCTCTCTAGCACCACCCATGTTTAATTGAGATATGCTTTTGCTCCACCAAAGTGTCCCCCAGGCAGGGCTTTGCAAGGCCCATAGGCAGATGCTTAGGAGTTCTCTGCAGAAGTCCTCTCAGGAGATACCTATACAAATCTGGGAACCATTTGGTCCCCCAGTTCAAGGACCAAAGCAAATACTAGTCTGGATTTCATCGTTCCCTGCAATATGTATATCTTCTTCAAGAAATTGGGGGCCGGAGCGATAGCACAGCGGGTAGGGCATTTGCCTTGCACGCGGCCGACCTGGGTTCGATCCTCGGCATCCCATATGGTCCCCCAAGCACCGCCAGGAGTAATTCCTGAGTGCAAAGCCAGGAGTAACCCCTGAGCATTGCTGGGTGTGACCCAAAAGCGAAAAAAAAAAAATAGATTCATGAAGACCCCAGCTGCTTTTCTGATTTCTTTATTGTCTTACTAAAGTAGTAACTGCTCATTTGAAAAATACCTACATAATTAGGTGCAGGACAAACGACAGTTATAAAATAAAAACAAGTCAAGTTCCCTCCTCTCTCCTCCACCCCATTGCCTACAACCACGTTCCCAGATATGCCATGGTTAACATTTTGGTCTAGATCCTTGTGGGCCATTTCTTATATAAATATATATGGGCGGGGGCGGAGGGGTGGGGGAGTGAGGCTACACCCAGAAATGCTTAGGCGTGACTTCAAATAGTGCGTGGGGGACCATACGTGGTGCTGGGGATTGAACCCAAGTTGGCCATCTGCAGGGTAAGAGCCCTACCATGTATTTTTAGATGAGGAGGGTAGCGTTGTCTGCTTTCTTCTGAGACTATCTCCCTGTGCTCGCCTGTCAGTGCCTATTGCCTTCTCCATGCCTTCTGGCTGTCCCATCTACCCTATGAAGGTGTCATCATCTCTTCCACCACCCCCAAGGATGGCCACTGGCACTGCTTGGGGAAGAAGGGGGACCTGTTTTTATTTTACAGAGTGTGGGGGGCTCCCACTCTAGCTCGGGCTGTAATTTGGACTGAGTATTTCCTCCAAATTGACATTGTCTTTATCTTTGCTCCTGTTTTATTTGAGCTTGTTGGATGTTTTCTTCCCGCTGTTTTCTCTAATCCTGTGGCTACTCGATTAAGGTATGTTTGTTGCTTTAAAGCTCCTCTTACAGAATCTAGGACTTGGTGGCGGGAGGTAAAGTTCAGCAAATAAACAAACTATTGTCCCAACTTAACATCCTGACTCTAGAGGATTTCAGAGGCACTGGGACAAGTTCTCTCGTTATCTGGGAATCGGCTTTAAAATCTCAAGTCATGTTTGAACTGTCCTTTTCATATCCTTTTAAAGAACATCCCGGGCCAGAGATTGACTGAATATATTTAAGTTGAAGGTATATCTTAGAACTTCAAAGAGTTTACCCTCTCTCAGAGTCTGCTGGGAGGCAAAATTAACTTTAGGGAAACAATTAGAGAGCAGTTGAGTGCTAAATTATGTGTTACAAGCCCCTGGGCACCAAAGACTCATGAAAGAGGGACCCCAAAGGAGTTCTCTGCCTCTGAGGGTTAGAAAGCAGAAGAAACATTCCTAGAAGTATAGGCAGCCCCGCAGAAGGCTCTTCAAGTACCTGGTAACTTTTCATTATGTGGTATCTTTTTAGTTTCTGTTTAGGAACTGCATATCCCCACAGAACATAAGAACAAAGCCCTATTTCATTCACTAGTTCTTAGCAGGGAGTCAGTGGCTAGCACTGAGTGAACGGTCAATAGCTATATAATATTTGTGGGGGTACCAGGCAGGGAGGAGGGAGAACTCTTAGGGACAGTGAGAAGACTGGCTGATGTGGACATGAGTTGACTTCTTAGGAAGCAAAGACTATGCAGCAAACCAGCAAAGAAAGGGTCAACTAAGCGGGCCTGTGTGAGATTCCAAAAGATGGTCAGCAAGTGGTACCCACTGAACAGAAAAGGAGAGCGAGCCACTGACAATTGCTAGGTGGACCCTGAAGCGACTATAAGGTACTTGAATCTGAAATTTAAGCACAAACAAACAGAGCAAGATTGTGCAGCCTCCTGGTTCTCTCCCTACTCAGCCAGCAAGAGTTTTACTTAAAAAAAAAAAAAAAATCCTTTAGTCCAACCTTTTTCTTATTAAGAGCCTGGCAAAGTACTAATATGATCACAATAGTTTCATAAATGCCTCTGAGGCCCGTGTTCACTATTTATGCAGTTCCTTGTATTGAGCCAATTATCTACCGAAATTGTTTTCCTTTTGGTTTTACATAAGCTGCTGCTCTTCGGGTCTTTCCATCTCGTGCTTATCCCATTGATTACTGGACCTAAAAGCAACGCGTTCCATCTATCGTGGTGCGTCTGCGCTTATTGATTTCAGACCACCTTTCACCGTATGGGATTCACTCTCAGCTTTGATTTGGTCATCAATCATAGCCGTCTTCCTTTTAGCTCAGTGTCATCCATATAGATGATCCGTAGCTCCTCTAAGGAGGCCTAGAGGTCATTTAGAGCGTTGGGGGGGGGGGGGCAGTCAAGGAACACCCACCCATACACAGCCATGTGTAAAGTAAGAAATAGAGTGCCCTGGGTTGGCAGTGGGTGAATATGTGGGGCAGCCCTGGAGGGTAGGGCTGGGAAAGGCCTGGTGAGAAGCCACTTTGAAGCCAGCCAAGGTCCCACAGTCCCTTTGTACAACCTAGCAAGGTTTCTTGGAGGAAGCAGTATTTGGAAGTAAAAGGGGAGGAAAGGAGCCTGACAAGGAGAGGAAAAGGGCAGATCAATCAGTTTAAATGCAAAACTGAGGGGCTGTAGTGATAGCACAGCGGGTAGGGCGTTTGCCTTATACCCAGCGGACCTGGGTTCAATTCCCAGCATCCCATATGGTCCTCTGAGCACCGCCAGGAGTAATTCCTGAGTGCAGAGCCAGGAGTAGCCCCTGTGCATTGCCGGGTGTGACCCAAAAAGAGAAAAAAAACAATAAATGCAAAACTGGGTGGGGGGTGTCGAGGGGGTAGTTTTGCATCTAAACAAAAAGTAGGGGCAGCCAGCTAAGACTAAACCTCGCTCCCTGGCAGGCAGATAATAAATTCACAAGCAATCAGAGGTTTCTCCTTGAGTCCTCTCTTAGGGATAAATCCGACGCTGCCTTTTTTTTTTTTTTTTTTTTTTTTAATGGTTGTTTCTCCTTTCCTTAGCCAGTCTCCAGGCTTTCCCCCCTGGAATTCTGCACCACCACGGAGCCTCCTTCGTACCTCTCCCCTCACCCTGCCTGGGCTGTGAAATCAATGACAATTCGCTCCCAGCTCCCGTTAGGGCTCCTCGGGCCATCTGCACCCACTCCCAGCGCCGCCTTCCCCTGCTCGGCGGAGGCAGTTGCCCACGCGGCGCGTCTCCGGCACCCAGCCCTGCCCCCAGTAACTTTATCTCCTTGAGCAGCTCAGAAGCACAGATGTTTTCACCCTGTCGCCCCAGGACCGGGGTATTTTCCCAGTGTCTCGCTGTGTGTACGCTCCAGGCACCATCTCTCTGGGGAGGGAGAGAGTAAATGTTTTCATTCCAAACCCTCAGGGTCAGGTCTTGTTTGTCTAAACTGTGTTTGTTGCCGTAATTATCAGATTAGTTGATCTCTGGCAGCAAGTTGGGGGGCAGGGGGGGAGGGGGGAGCATTAACCCTTTGTAGACGGTGGCTGTGCTTTGTCAGGGGAATACCTTTGTGTGGTGGGGGCGGGGGCGGGGGTGGGAGCTGGTGCTTCTCTTTGGACCTGCAGGCTATGGTAAGAATTTTTTTTTTCTTTTTTGCCACCATCCTCCTTCCTCCTCTTACTCCCCATGCCACCCCCACTCCCACCCCCCAAACCTCAGAAATAGGCTGTTCAGACTCAATCCAACCTTCCAATGGGGCTCCTGGTCTGGGATCCCAGGAAAAGCCTTTAGCAGAGATGGAGGTTCATAGGGTATCTCTCCAGGGACTTGCTGGGGGAAAGACAGAAATGGAACTTACCGGGCATCTGGATAAGAGCCCACAAAGGGGGTGCAAGTCTCTCTTGGGCCCAGCAAGAAAACCCGGAGTGTACACTGAGCTCTGCTTACCCGCTTCCCCCAAAGAGCAACACTCTGGCTCTACCTGAAGCCATGGAGGTTTGTTGGGGGTGGGGGGGATTTGTGTTCTGAAGACTGTTTAGATCCTTCTTCACTACTGCGGTGGGAACAAGACCTTCGGTCCTGGTCTTGGCAAGACATTCCCAAGCTTTTGTCAGCCCCCTCGGAAGGTTGGTCCTTTCTAAGTTTTCTCATCCAGCCTAACCTACTGTCTTCATTGTACATCTAGAGATTTGCTCTCCTCTCAACTCTGCCATTACTCCTTTGTGTCTTAATGATCTCTTTTACAAAGAAAGGAATCTTGTCTCCTCAAAAGTATTGTAGGCTCTTTAAGGGCAAGAATAGTCACTGATTGGAGGTGGAGAATGGACACTGGTGGAGGGATAGGTTCTCGAACATTGTATGATGGAAACACAGGCACGAAAATGGGTAAAGCTGTTACTGTGTCCTCATGGTGATTCACTAATAAAAAAAGAAAGAAAGAAAGAAAGAAAGAAAGAAAGAAAGAGGGGGGCCGGAGCGATAGCACGGCGGGTAGGGCATTTGCCTTGCACGCAGCCGACCCGGGTTCGATCCCCGGCATCCCATATGGTCCCCCAAGCACTGCCAGGAGCAATTCCTGAGTGCAAAACCAGGAGTAACCCCTGAGCATCGCTGGGTGTGACCCAAAAAAAGCAAAAAAAAAAAAAAAAAAGAAAGGAAGGAAGAAAGAAAGAAAGAAAGAAAGAAAGAAAGAAAGAAAGAAAGAAAGAAAGAAAGAAAGAAAGAAAGAAAGAAAGAAAGAAAGAAAGAAAGAAAGAACAGTCACTGAGGGAGCCGGCACACAGCTGATCCCAGTTCCATCTGCCTCACCCCATAAGGTCCTCAGATTCTCAGTAGGAGTGATCCCTGAGCACAGAGCCAAGAGTAAGCCTGAGCACTGTGATTATGGTCCCCAAATGCAAATCTTCCCAGAAGAAGAAGAAGAAGAAGGAGGAGGAGGAGGAGAAGGAGAATGAAGGGAAGGGGAAGAGGAAGAAGATTGAGAAGGAGAAGAATAATCATCCTAGACTTATGGCTAGATAGGGGGTGCTAAGTACAATGTCTGTACATATCCTTTATTTCTGAAACAATCCCCCAATCAGTTCATACTCATCAACTCACTTCCTCTTCTCTTTTCCCCCGCAGGAGCAGTGGGGCCGGAACAATTACTGAGTGTCTATATACTCAGCACTATGCAAACTTATCTCATACTCTTTTCCAAACATCTTGTTTGAAACCCACATGGGTTGTGTGATAAGTGCTTTCTACCACATGGAAGTGAGTGGAAATTCCGAGTTAGTCACATATACAAGCTCCTACAATGTTAAGAGGAGGGATAAAGACTGAGGATCGGGTGTCTGACCTAAAATCCGTACAAGTGTCACCTTTGCTGATAACTACAGTGGAGAAAAGTTCAATTAGGGAAATCATAGTTTTGCCTAAAACCTAACTAGAAATTGACCCAAAACTCCTCAATATGTACCCCAAATCAACACAACTATAATGACACATGTATAAAAAAAACCTGAAGAAGCCCAAATCCAGAGCATAAATGTCACTCAGGTGTACATTATGGAGACCCTGTGCCAGTAGCCTTAAGGCCTCTGAACACTGTAAGAGTGCTTGTAGGGAGTGCCACCCCCTCCCCAAAAAAACACTTCAAACCCAATAGACAGGGGCTGGAGTGATAGCACAGCAGGTAGAGAGTTTCCCTTGCACACGGCCGACCCGGATTCGATTTCCAGCATCCCATATGATCCCCTGAGCAACACCAGGGGTAATTCCTGAGTGCAGAGCCAGGAGTAACCCCTGTGCATCGCCGGGTGTGACCCAAAAAGAGAAAAAAAATAGAAAAAAATTGAATTTTGTTGCATAAAATAGTTTAGGCATTATTGTTTCTAGCTATAAATTGAATTGGACTCTTCTGTGTACTAATAGACCAAATTTGTGCTGAAAGCAAGTGCTGATGTAAGTTATTCCTCTGTTCTAGATGAAAGTCTTTACTCTTTGAAGATTCTAAATGTGGTCCTGTACGTGCATGGGCACTGTGAGGGGGTCTCCGGAGGAAACCAGTTAACAGCCAGCATCACAGCAGTCTCCACGTCCAACGCCTGGGCTGCACATGTGATGGGGCAGGTGATTGCCAGCAGCCTACTCACCTGTGCAGAGGCTCCTCCTCTTTCTCTTCTCCTTCCTGGCAATACTCAGGGCATCATGCAATGCTCAAACTGAACCCTGGGCTCCTGCATGCAAAGTATGTGCTCCAGCCTTCTGAGCTGCCTCCCCAGAACTTTCTTTCTTATCTAAGTATCAAGCATTCATTGTGATTTTAAATAATATTTAGGTGACACTAGACATTTTTTCACATGCACATTGGAGTCTTGGGTGAAGTGTCTGTTCAGCTCTTCTATCCATTATTATTATTATTATTTTTTAATGGGGATATTTGTTTCTTGTTGAGTTTGTGAGCTCCTTATGTATCTTGAACATTAGATCTTTGCCTGTATGGTGTGCAAATATTTTCTCGACTCATAGGATGTCTTTTTTTATTTTTTCATTTTCTTTGGATTTTAGGCTACACCCAACTGTGCTCAGGGCTTAACTCCCAACTCTGCACTCTGGGATCTCTCCTGGCCAGCTTGGGGGACCATATGGGATACCAGGGATCAAACCAGATCAATCACATGCAAGGCAAACATCTTACCTACTGTACTAGCTCTCTGATCCCAGATGTCCTTTTTTATTTTAGTGCTAGCTTCTTTCACTAAGCAAATGAGTTTTAGTTAGATGTGATCCCATTCATTCTTGTTTTTTTATCCTTTGCTATTGGAGTTGAAAGCCCAAATACATCACAGAAAGCAATATCATAGGGTTTTTGCCTTTGTTTTCTTTGATGGATTTCAGTCAAATATCCAAGTCTTTCATCATTTTGAGTTAACCTTTGTACATGGTGTGAAATACTGGTTCTGTTTCATTCTTTTGTATGAGGCTACAGAACTTTTCAAATACTATTTATTGAAAAGACTTTCCATCTCCATTTAATTCTCTTAGTTTCATGGGGCCGGAGCAATAGTACAGCGGGTAGGGCGTTTGTCTTGTATGCAGCCAACCTGGGTCCCCAGCATCCCATATGGTCCCCGAGCACCACCAGTAGTAATTCCTAAGTGCAGAGCCAGGAGTAACCCCTGAGCATCGCCAAGTGTGACCCAAAAAGCGAAAGAATAATAATAATAATAATAATAAATTATCTTGGCTTCTTTATCATAAATTTACTATATATAAGTGAGGATTTGGAAAGGGGCTTGGGGCCACAATCAGCAACTCTTGAGGGTTGGAGGCCACTACCAGCTCTGTGCTCTGGAGTCGCTCCTAGCAGTGCTTGTGGGATTATACAGTGCTGGGGCTCAAACTGCAATCAGCTGCATGAGAGGCGAGTGCCCTAAACCTGTACAATGTTCCCAGCCCTATGGGATGATTTAATTCTGTGCTTTCGATTCTATTCCATTGATTTCTGTGTCTTTTCTGATTCCAATACCATATTGCAGGAAATGAGGCATCAGAACCTTTTAGAAATGAATCAGTGGATGTTATATGTACTATGTGCATTATTATTATTATGCCCGAGAAAGAGTACAGTGGTTAAGGCATTTGCCACGCATGTTACTCACCCCAGCTTGATCCCCAGCATTGCATTTGTCCCCCAAGCAGTGCCAGGACTGACCCTAGGACAGAGCCAGGAGTAAGCCCTGAATCCCTCTGGGTTTGACCCCCAAACGAAAACTAACAAAATGGTTTAATTTTAGGGGCTGGAGCGATGGCACAGCGGGTGGGGCATTTGCCTTGCATGCGGCCGACTTGGGTTCGATTCCCAGCATCCCATATGGTCCCCTGAGCACTGCCAGGAGTGGTTCCTGAGTGCAGAGCCAGAAGTGGCCCCTGTGCGTCGCCGGGTGTGACCCAAAAAGCAAAAAAAAAAAAAAAAGAGGTTTAATTTTAAAAGGATCAAATAACATTTCTTCTTTACAACCAGAAAAATAAATCATACTTGCTAAAAAAGTCAGAAGTATCCATGAAAGTTAAGCCTCTGATTTAGATTAAAAGCACTGTCATAGCACTCTTGTTCCATTGTTCATCGATTTGCTCGAGTGGGCACCAGTAATGTCTCCATTGTGAGACTTGTTGTTACTGTTTTGGGCATATCAAATACACCACGGGGAGCTCTCCAGGCTCTGCTGTGCGAGCAGATTAAAAGAATTAAAAAAAAAAAAATCCTGGACTTAGTTACTAAAATACTAAATTACAGAAACCCAAAACTGAGAGGCCGCTAAGTGTGGTCACTCGACCTCACACTTCTTCATCCTCAGCAATGGAAAACAAATTATCTAATGCTTCCTTTTCAGCAGGTCTGACTTTAGGGGAGAGACTCTCCAAACAATAATAGTGAGTTTTGTTGAAATATTGTATGCAATCAAAGTGAAAGTAAAGTGAAATTTATTAGTTACACAGGCGGGGGGGGGGCTTAGGGTGGGGGGGCTAGGGGCGTGGGGGGTTTGGGGTGTGAGGGGGCGGGGTGGAGCTATACTGGGATTCTTGGTGGTGGAATATGAGCACTGGTGAAGGGATGGGTATTCGAGCATTGTATAACTGAGATTTAAACCTGAAAACTTTGTAACTTTGTAACTTTCCACAATAAAAAATTTTAAAAAAAAAGAATTAAAAAAAAAAACCGCCTACAAATGGAATGCCCAGTTTATGTGGGAGGTGAACATTCTACTTTTCAGAAACTGCCCAGGGCTGGAGAGATAGTATGGCAGGTAGGGTGCTTGTTTTGCACACCACTCACCAAGGTTCTATCCTTGGCACCAGTAGTGATATGGTCTCCCAGAACTTCCAGGAGTGATTCCCTGAGAAGAGCGTCAGAGGAAGGCCTGAGCGCTGCTAGGTATGGTCAAAAAGGGGGGAAAAAAAGAATAAAAGAAACTACTCAGTGTCTAAGTGATTGTGACATTTACAAATAACCAGTGATATGAGAACTCCAGTTCCTCCACGTGCTTGTCCAGCACTTGAAAAAACTTGTCTCTTCAAAACTTTAGCCACAGTGGAGGGCAAGTGAGACCCCTTCCCATCCCAAGGGTCCAGCCCCTGCAGCTGAAAACCTCTAGAAGTCAACCGCAGCCATGCTCACTGTTGCTCTCCACGCCCTCAGGCTGAGGACACTTTGTAGGACACACCCTACCCATAATCCAAGAGTACAGTACCACTTTTGGTGGGATTCAAAGTAGGAGGCAACCAAGTTTAAAGGGAAGTAATATACTATTTCTGTTCTGCTTTGGGGCAGGGATTGAGGTACGGGATGCAAACACCCGAAATATGGTGGTGGGAAGGTGTATGGTGGTGGGATTGGTGTTTGAATATTAAATGTAATCAAATATTGGGGCTGGAGAGATAGCACCGTGGGTAGGGCGTTTGCCTTGCAAGCGGCCAACCCAGGTTCGATTCTTAGCATCCCATATGGTCCCCTGAGCACTGCCAGGAGTAATTCCTGAGTGTAGAGCCAGGAGTAACCCCTGTGCATTGCCAGGTGACCCAAAAAGCAAACAAACAAACAAAAAACTGTAATCAAATATTGTGAACTACTTGATAAAATAAAACAAATTTTATAAATAAGCACTTCAGCATTGTTGTTCCATTGTTCACCGATTGCTCAAGTGGGCACCAGTAATGTCTCCATTGTGAGACTTGTTACTGTTTTTGGCATATCAAATATGCCACGGGGAACTTGCCAGACTCTGCCTAGTGGGCAGGATACTCTCGGTAGCTTGCTGGGGTCTGCGAGAGGGACGGAGGAATCGAGGAATCAAACCCGGGTTGGCCGCATGCAAGGCAAATGCCCTATCCGCTGTGCTATCGCTCCAGCCCATATATAAATAAATAAATAAATAACTGCAGTCCCTGTAAAAGTATGTATTGATAGCCTATTGTGGTTTTAATTTGTACTTGACTAATAGAAAATGACACTGAACATCTTTTAGTCTGTATATTTTCTCTTAGCATATCCTCATTATTCAGGTGTGTAGATACTTTGCCCTTTTTTTTTTTTTTTTTTTTTTTTTTGCTTTTTCGGTCATACCTGGCAATGCACGGGGGTTACTCCTGGCTCTAAAGTCAGGAATTACTCCTGGTGGTGCGCCAGGGACCATATGGGATGCTGGACTCAAATCTGGGTCAACTGTGGGCAAAGTAAATGCCCTCCCTGATATAACATCGCTCCAGCCCCTCCCATCATCATTTTGATCTGTATTTCCCCGATCACCATGTACCTGCTGGCCATCTGTTTGTCTTTAGAGAATGTTGGTTCAGTTTTCCTTATTTTTTGATGGAATTGTTTTTATGTTGTTTAATTTTGGAAGTGCTTGATATATCTTGGCTATTAGCTCTGTGTAGGTATCTGTTGTGTAAATATTTTCTCCATTTAGTGGCTATATATATAAAACAGTAACAATAAATCTCTCAATGAGAGATGTTACTGGTGCCCGCTCGAACAAATTGATGAGCAACGGGATGATAGTGATATATATTATATATATATATATATATATATATATATATATTGCTTTTTGGGTCACACCTGGCTATGCACAGGGGTTACTCCTGGCTCTCTACTCAGGAATTAGCCCTGGCGGTGCTCAGAGGACCATATGGGTTGCTGGGAATCGAACCCGGGTCAGCCTCGTGCAAGGCAAAAGCCCTACCCGCTGTGCTATTGCTCCAGCCCCTAGTGGCTATATTTTTGTCTTAGCCAGTTTCTTCCACAGTGCAGAAGCTTTCTGGTTTGGGGTACTCCCCTCTATTTTATGTATGCTTTTGTTTTCTTTGCCAATGGGGTCAAATTATTGAAGGCAGAGAAGTCTTCCTTCCAGTTAGCTGCTCTCCAGAGTCCTCTTCTCCTTGATACCTGTTGCCCCACAGTCCCTTACATCTGTCACTGCCATCTCTGAAGAATACCGGTGGACGATGTGCATATCTTGAATAGGTCAACTAAAGTATGTCAGTTGTCCCGATCAGCCATTCTGATAAGAAGCTCAGTGGCAAAGAAATTGAAACTATTGTTTTGTTTCTGGCTTAGAAATCCCAGTTTGCATATAGGTGGAGCAACATGGAAAGTATCATGTTAAGTGAAATGAGTCAGAAAGAGAGGGACAGACATAGAAAGATTGCACTCATTTGTGGAATGTAAAGTAACAGAATGGGAGACTAACACCCAAGAACAGCAGAGATAGATACCAGGAGGATTACTCCACAGCTTAGAAGCTGGCCTCGAATGCTGGGGGGAAAGGCAACTCAGACAGAGAAGGGAACACCAAGTAAAGGGTGCTAGGAGGGCCCACTCGGGATGGGAGAGGCAGGATGAAAGTAGACTATAGACTGAACATGATGGCTGCTTAATACCTCTACTGCAAACCACAATACCTTAAAGGAGAGAGAGAGCAAAAGGGAATGTCCTGCCACAAAGGCTGGGTGGGATGGGGGGGGAGAAACGGGGTAAGGGTGATGGGAGGGATGCTGGGACCATTGGTGGTGGAAAATGGGCACTGGTGGAGGGATGGGCACTCGACCATTGTATGACTGAAATGCACGCACGAAAGTTTGTAAGTCTGTAATGGTACCCCACGGTAATTCGCTAATAATAATAATAATAATAATAATAATAACAACAACAAAATCCCAGCATAACTTGGAGGGAGATTCACTCGGCTGCACGAGGAAAGTTTTTAAGTAGACCAGGAAATGGAAAGAAAGATGATACAGGGGCCCGTGAGGAAACTCAAGGGAGGGTTTGGTTTTATTCTTTGCAGGGCCGGTGAGGGAGACAGGACTTCACACATGTAAGATCAGTGCAGATGTCAGGTAACAAGGTGACCCCCAGGACTCTGAAGAACCATTCTGCCAATCTCTCTACAATCCTGAAGCCAAACCTACCCAGAATTACAAAATGCCCCAGTTCCCGTGGACAGTCGATCGCTGAGGCTGGGCTCAGGAATACATATCTAGATCTGTAAGAGCATCAGATCAATAATCTCAGTACTTGGAATACGATACAGGTAGTCTGGAACTTCCGGCTCCTTGACAGTGAAACTCTGTCTCTCAGCCATGAGTGGAACAATGAAGCATGTTGCTAAGCTAGTTTGTCTCTCTTTGATGGTGAGACAGACAGAGCGTTAGAAACTCTTAGAAGCAACAGGCAGACAGTGAAAGAGACAGAATCCAGAGCACTGGGTTTCTCACTAGTCCTTCCTCCCTATGAAGAGATGATGGTGAACTGAGTCTGGGTAGAAATTTGTAGGCAGTGTTAGAGGAAGAATGGCAAATAAAATAGAAAAGGAAATGAATGACCAAAAGAGGGAGAGAGCAGGAGACAGCTTGAGAGGCTGAAGGAGAGAAAATAAAGGCATGAAGGGGGTCCGGAGCGATAGCACATCGGGTAGGGCGTTTGCCTTGCACGCGGTCGACCCGGGTTCGGTCCCCGGCATCCCATATGGTCCCCCAAGCACTGCCAGAAGTAATTCCTGAGTACAAAGCCAGGAGTAACCCCTGAGCATCGCTGGGTGTGACCCAAAAAGCAAAAAAAAATAAAAAATAAAAAATAAAGGCATGAAGGGGCTTTATAAAAAAAAAAAAACTTTAAAAAAACAAAACAAAAATCTCTGGATTCAAGAGAAAAATAGAAAGATTTAACATTTTTAAAGCAATTGCTAAGGAATAAAGATGGAAAGAAACCTACACTGATTACTAAGAAAGCTAAGTGGAAAAACTTAATGTTTAAAAACTTGGAACCTAGGGACCAGAGCTATAGCGGGTAGGTGGTTGCCTTACATGTGGCCAACTCAAGTTCAATCCCTGGCACCCCATATGATCCCCAGAGGGATTCCTGAGTACAGAGCCAAGAGCAAACCCTGAGCATCACCAGATGGGGGCCAAAAAATCAGAAGAATAAATAAGTACATTTCAGTCTTGAAACTGGGATTGAAATTTTGCTTGAGGGATCGTGGTAGAGGATCGTGGCACTTTGATGATGACGCAGAAACTTTGTACATCACAACTAAAAATGTTAATATCATTATGACCATGTTACCTATATAATCATAAAAAATATTTTAATGAATTATGTATAGATCCTGCTTTTTGAATTCCCTTTCTGCACAAACAAGAATCGATGGAATATTTCAAAACTGGCAGAGGTTCCCAGCTCCCCATTCTCTTTCACAGTGCCCAGCTGAAGATTACTATGATCTTAAAAAACGATTATAAGTCAGGCTTTTGCTTTTTTAACAAAAAAAAAACAACTTCCCCTTCCTCTGCTCTCCCCACCCCACTTCCCTTCTCCCTCCAGGCATCCCAAATGGTAGGATCTGTCTGAATAGGGCCAGGATTCCATGAATACTCAGTAAATATTAACTCACTCACTGTTCTATTAGCCACCTCACCCTCCCCCCCACACACACACACATCCACACCCCCTATAAGTGCTTTTACTGTCTCTCAAATTCAAATCATTTCCTCTTCTTTTACCAACACGGTCATTCATGCATCCAATTCAAATCGTTGTTGACTGAAGCCTTCAAAGGTCCCCACAGATGTGAAGCTCTGTAACGGTGTAGGACAACCTGATCGAAGGTGTGCAAGGCGCGAGGGTGTGCAAGAGGAACACTGCAATGGAAGAACATGAACATCACCACGGCCAGACGGGACTCAGTGATTGCCTTGTCTGTAAAGACGAAGTGTAGACAACCTGGCTCACCGAGCCACTGACCACAGGAAGGTTGGCGACGATTGTGAAGTGCCTCGGCCGCTGCAGTCCTCCCCGATGTTCTACAAAGAAAGCAAGTGGGATTCAGTGGGGTGGACAGCCCTGTCCTGGAATTCCACAGCAGGCAACAGATGCTGCAGGAAGCTGAATGCACCCTGCACTCTTCGTTTTCCTACCTGTGTGGGGGGAGTGGTGTGGGATTAAACAGCTGTCAGAGGCTTCCGCATGCCCAGTCTGTTTGCTTCCTCTCCTTCTAGACAGAAGAGGACATGAGACTCCAGGTAGGGTGCTCATCCCTGTGACTCTAACACTGGGGTAGGGAGGGGGCAGGGGGAAGGATGCCTTAGAGGGGGAGACGGGCTGGCAGGGCCCTCAGACCCAGTGTTGGTTCAAGAAAGAGGAGGCAGAATATTGGGGATTGCAGATGCGAAGAGATGCTGATAGCCTCACAGAACTTCCTTACTCTGCAAGGATCACATGTTCAATGAGGAAGAGGGTCCTCCCTCCCTCTATCACCACAGCTACTCAGACAATGTTGTCTTAGTTTGTCTATAGTAGTCAAGGTCCCTTTACTTGGGAAAAGTTTGCTCCTTGAGTTGGTCTCCTCCCAATGTGGCTTGCAGAGAGACCACAGAAGTATCTCTGGGCTTGGAAGTGAAGGGACTGGAGTGACAGCAGGTAGAGCATTTGCCTCACATGCAACCAACCCAGATTCAATCCCCAACATCCCATATGGTTTCCAGAGCACCGCAGAGCCAGGAATGAGCCATGAGCACTGCTGGGTATGGCCCAAAAACAAAACAAACAAACAAAAAAAGAGTAGTGAGAGCAGCTGGAGTGCAGGCAGATGTACAGATGTGTGGTGAGACATAGGAAGCAAGGCACATAGTCAGAATGACTCACCGCCCCAGGCTTGTTCAGTCCCCACCCAAAGGCAGGCAGTGTGCTCCAGGAGACCAGAAATGTGGATGTCCAAACACCATTGGGAAAAAAGGAAAAACCTGATGGGAGAAATGTGGTGTAGAGAGACATAAGAAAGCTTGGGGCAGGAGCTGAAGCAATAGCACAGCGGGGAGGGTGTTTGCCTTGCATGCAGCCTTGCATGCAGCCAACCTGGGTTCGATTCCCAGCATCCCATATGGTCCCCCGGGCACCGCCAGAAGTAATTCCTGATAGCAGAGCCAGGAGTAACCCCTAAGCATTGCCGGGTATGACCCCAAAAAAGCTTGGGGCAGGGATGCAGGGGACAAGGACATGAAGTGGCAACTTTGAACAAGCTGTCTTCATGTAGAGGGACCTCTGGGCTGGGGGCTGGGGGCTGGGGGTGGGGGTGGGGGATAATTGTGCTCTTACTCACAGAAGACCAGAGAAGGTGACTGTTGAGTGCCTGGTGAAAGATGCAAGACTCAGCCTGCAGGGGCTGGAGCAATAGCACAGTGGGTAGGGCATTTGCCTTGCACACGGCCGACCCTGGTTAGAATCCAAGCATCCCATATGGTCCCTTGAGCACCGCCAGGGGTGATTCCTGAGTGCAGAGCCAGGAGTAACCCCCGTGCATCACCGGGTGTGACCCAAAAAAAGCAAAAAAAAAAAAAAAAGACTCAGCCTGCAGCCCCAATCAATGGCAGAAGCTGCTTTTGCTCCCTCTTACCCAAAACCTGACTGGGCTATCCTGACCCCATCTCCGCACCCCCAGGGAACTGTGTGAGCATGGTAACTCACACAGACACCAATATGAACCAAAGTTAGTCCACTTGGGAAAGAGAAGGGAACTGCAAAAGAATTTCTTTATCAGTGAGAATAAAGGGAGAAGGAAATGTTTCAGATAAAGAAATAAATTCTAGGGAAAAATCTCAAAATTCTCAGTTGACAGTCTAAATTGAACCTTAAGAGGAAGTTCAGGTGACTGAAATGGGATGAAAGCAATCTTGTTTGTTGACTAAGTAATCAGAGGTTTATAAATTAAGTTTCAAAAAAGTTTGGGGGGGGGCTCCCAAACAATACTAGGACAACCTAGGACAACCGAACGCTTGTACCCTGCAGTGCAGTGCTACAGGCTACTAGGAGGAAAGAGTGTCATTCAGTGTGGAGGTTTGAACTCGGGGACTCAAGAATCTAAGACCCCCTGAAATATCTACCTTTCCCTACAGGGCCTTTTCAAAAAGAAAAAAAAAAACAGTATTGTTTAATAAGGAAAAGAAAAGAATTCTGCATAGCATGCCCAACTTCTTTGTAGCTGCAGTGAAAATTTTTCCTCTTCACTATCCTATGTGCACAGCTCCACTGTGTTAAGTTCGTTCTCATTGTTCTACAACCCTATCCCTGCCACCAACCGCCAGAACTCTTTACCAACTTGTTCAATTCAACAATAGCTTCCTACTTGCCCCTCCCTCCAATCCCTGGCAACCACCATTCTACTTCTGGCTGTACAGACTTGACTACAACCCAAGGAAATAAAATCATACAACATTTGTCTCTTGGGGTCTGGCTCCTTTCACTGAGCATAATTGACTCCAAATTTTCAAACTAGATAACTAGATAAGCTATATAGATAGATATTCCATGGTAGTTTATATAGTGGTTAATGAATATAAAATTACAGGAAAAAATGTTTTGTATTGCCAAGTATCAGACCGGGATTCATACATGTGTGGCTTGTGGTTCATTGCTAAACCAGAGCCCTGGCCATAAGTATTTTAAATAAAGTGCAAATACATACTCTACCAGACTGACATGCTCCCATACCAGTTTTCACCTGAAAGAAGAACAGATATGCCTCTTCTCAGACTTGGAAGAGGGAGCAGACATCAATGAATGGTGGGATCCAGTGAAATTCCACGTACAGTTTTGGGAGCCAGGAACTTCAGACCCTTTCCTGAATTTTTTTTTAATATGCCAAAAACAGTAACAACAAGTCTCACAATGGAGATGTTACTAGTGCCCACTTGAGCAAATCGATGAACAACAGGACAGGACGACAGTGCTACAGTGCCACAACATAAGAATCCAGGGGGGAGGGGGCTGGAGAGCCAGTACAAGGATTAGGGCACTTGCCTTACATCTTGGTGGTCTGAATCCCTAGCGTACGGTCCCCAGAGTGCTGCCAGGAGTCAGTCCTGAGCAGAGAGCCAGGAATCGTCTCCACGCATCACCAGATCCGGCCCTCCCCACAAAGAAATATTTTGGAGGGAATGTTGACATTAAAATTCGAAGCTTTTCCCTCATGTTTTCTGAAGTTTTCATATAAAGTCAAAGTCACAGAGACATCAGAGTCCTCAATGACGTAGATCAGACTCCAAACTGCATCAACTCTTCCTGTGGTGTATTTGTTTGTGTTTATCTGGACCAAGAAATGTTTAAGCCCCTGGAGTCAGGTCTTCGAACACTTACAGCCCAAGTCATCCTGATTGCTGTGGTCTATACTGTGTCCCCTCCAATTTCATTTGTCGGACCCTTAGCCAGTCCATGTGACGGTCGCTAGAGAGAGGGATTCTGGGAGGGGACTGTGAGGAGAGTGGGTCTTCCAGGTGGCTCCCCTCTGAGGTGGTAGAAGAGGAAGCAGAGAGCTGCTCTCAGAGCCCTCAGCAGGACCTGAACTTGGCACTCCCATGCCTTTGATACGGCCTCACAAGCGAGCTGCCTTTGGCACCCCTGATTCCATCACTGCTTGGGACCCGGGGTGGAGCAGCAGAAGTCACTCCACAGGAAAGATTCTTGAGACCAACCAGAGAGGAGCAGGAAGTGAGACCAGCAGCACCTGTATCACCCCAGGCCACTGCTGACTTGGAGGGTCAAGATGAATGAACTTTCGGGGCTGGAGCGATAGCACAGTGGGTAGGGCGTTTGCCTTGCACACAGCCGACCCGGGTTCGATTCCCAGCATCCCATATGGTCCCCTGAGCACCGCCAGGAGTAATTCCTGAGTGCAGAGCCAGGAGTGACCCCTGTGCATCGCCAGGTGTGACCCAAAAAGCAAAAAAAAAAAGGATGAATGAACTTTTAAAAAATGCAGCAAGCCTCAAAGCTGGGAGTATTGCAGAAAATTCTCAAAATATGAAGGCTTGGGATACTTGGACTTCTGGGGCATTGATAAAATTAATAATAGTGGCGAAAGTCTTATTTGCTAAAATATGATGGGCCAACCCCTTATCCGCCATAGGGTTCACTAGGTTAACTGTATGTCAGCTTTCTTTCCTTGTGGAGAAAATAGAATCAACTCCAGTCGTTAACCCTAGCTATTTTATGTAGTCAGCGTGACTTAGATTTGTTGAAATCTCAGAAATTTTTGGAATGTTAATGGCCAACCTGAACATCCAGCAGTGAAGCCATGAGTCATTGTCGGCATGAATACAGAGTGGAAACCTAAGATAATGAATGACTGCAGAGAACAATACTTTGGGGGGAGGGAGTCTTGGTTATTAAGAGGTTGGGAATAACTTTTGAAAAACTTTTAAATAGTTTTCTAATAAAATCTAATGTCAAGTTTAATGTAGCTATTCAAATCCTACCCCAGATTTCTGAGATCTCCAGGGGTTTCAGATTTGGATGAATGCTTTTTGAGTTTATTTCGGAATTTCTATTTTTATTTCAGCATGCACTGGGACTTAAAAAAAAATTAGTGTCCATTAAATACTTAAGTAAATTGTTTGTGGTGGTATTCCAAAGGGCTCAGCACCGTGTATGTGCAGTGTTTAAGAAATTCATTTGACCACCGTGGTGTTTTTGGTTTGCTTGAAAGCTGGCCCTCTGTGGTGAGAAGCTTTGTAAATGGTTCCAAGCTGTCAACTTACCTTCATCTGCTCTTCGGGCAGCTAAGCACCATTGCTGAGTAGTGTGTTTGTGTAGTTTTAGCCATGTCCTATTGTGCTACAAGAAGTTACATGACTTCCCCTCCCCATTTCCTGTCTGCTTCTACCCTCATCACTTTGCTGCCCAGACCCGGGAGCTCCAGGGAAATAGGAAACTTTCTTGTCATGGCATCTCCCGCAGAGCATCATTCTGGGATCTCATCCATGCTGGAGCAATCCACATGCGAACCCCAGAGGGCTTGTGGGTCAAAGAAACCTGAAGATTGGGTGAGTGAAGGATGGAGGGTGAAATAAAACCCTATAGTATTATTTTTGGAAAAAAATAAAAAGAACAAGAGGTTATCTGACAGCCTTGAAAGACAGTGAAAAAATAAGAAATTACAAGATAGTTCATGTTTTCTTTTCCGGTTTTCTGTAAGACCGACTGTTTATTTTCGTGCTCTGAGCTTCCTTTGCAAATGATTTACTGCATTTTAAGTAACAGCCAAGGAAGGGGCTGCTGGGATGGCTGGGTCTCAGAGAAAACCCCCCTTGGAGAGGAATCAGCTGGGGCATGACCAGCATTTGACCAGCATTTGAGCTGGTGCCCCCAAAGCACTGAGGAGGCGGTCCTAGCAATCAGAGGTTCTCCGCTGGTACTTTTCCTGGTCCTCACTTTTCTTCTTTTTTCTTGGGGGGAAAAAATTAGTTTTTCTTTTTTTTTTAATTTTTTTATTGAATCACCATGTGAAAAGTTACAAAGCTTTCAGGCTTAAGTCTCAGTCATACAATGATCAAACACCCATCCCTTCACCAGTGCGCATGTTTCACCACCAAGAACCCCAGTATACCTCCCATCCCACCCACCCCACACCTCCTGCCTGTGTGGCTGATGATTTTCACTTTACTTTCTCTTTACTTTGATTACATTCAATATTTCAACAGAAAACTCACTATTATTATTAAGAATTTTCCCCCAACAATCAGACCTGCCAGCATCATTTGATAGTTTGTTTTCCATTGCTGAGAGTGAAGAGCATATGAGGTCGCATGGCCGCAACAACGGCCGCGCGGTTTTGGATTTCTGGTATTTTAGTAACTAAGTCCAGAGAAATTTCTGCCAGAAATTGCATCATTGCAAGCTAGTACTTCTGTTTAGTGGGCTTTATAAGATGGTGGTCACCACACCACTGCTGGGGAAAGGAAAGGCCAAGAGAGAAAAACCTTTCCCCTCCTGGTGCGGCATGGGGCCGTAGCTTAGTTTACAGTCTAGAGAGAGGCATGTCTGCAAGAAGCCGCTGGGTGCCAAAAGTAGTTAGTTGGACCCCGGGATCATGGGCGTTCAGGAACGGAGGGGCCCTTTCCTTTGTTCTTTTAAATGTCTATGTCTCCTTTGCACTCCTTTTTCCTATGTATGTCTCACCTTTTTTTTTTTTTTTTGGCTTAATAATTTCCCTCCGCTCCTCTGTTTTTCTAGTTCATTCTCTCTCTTTCTCTTTGATTCCCTCCTTTTCTATCCTATCTCTCATTCTATGAAAATGATTCTCCACTTCATGCTGCAGACTGTATGTCCTAAGGTGTGTCCCACCAAGTGCCAGGTGGATGGTGGGGGAAAAAAGCTGTTGAGGATAGAGCAAGCTCTGTGGGCAAATGAGTTCAGGAAACATATAGCCTCACACCCTCTGTTGGCCTATGAGCATTTTACAGGTTCTAAAAATTCCCACTGTGAAGAAAAATAGTCACTAGCCACAGTGTACTCATCCTGTACTTCCTTGACTTCAGTCTCTTTCCTTCCAAATGAATGTCTTGGGGCCTGAGAGATATTCCAACAGATTGGAGCACATGCTTTGTATATAGGAGGTCCAGGTTTGACCTCTGGGACCACCACCAGGTGTGGCCCCCAAACCAGAAGCAACCAAATGATTCTCATGGATAATACATTGATGACATCTCTGTCCTAGAGTCTTGTCTGAGCCTATTTGGAAGCATGAAGAATTACAAAGGGTAAGGACTTGGATCCACAGTGCATGGTGTTGAGGCCAGAGATAGTACAGCAGGTAAGGCACTTGCCTTGCATCTGACCCACCCAAGTTCAATCTCTGCAGCCCATAGCGTTCCCTGAGCACCACCAGGAGTGATTCCTGAGTACAAACCCAGTAGTAACCCCTGAGCACTGCAAGGTATGCCCCCCCAAAACAAAGACAAAACAAAACCCCAAAAAGCAGTGCATGGTGTTAAGGTGACCTCCCACTTTCCTGAGATTTTGGGGGTGGGGGGTAAGCCACACTTGGCCATGCTCAGGGTCACTCCTAGTGGTGCTGGGGGATGTGTGGTACTGAGGATGGACGCTGGGGCTTTGCATGCACTCTAGTCCTTGGAGCCATCCTCCCTGCCCTGCTTGAGACTTTTATTCTTCTTCTGTTAAAACTGAAAAAATTGTCAAAGACTGTTTGTTGAAGAACTCATATGCCCTCTGGCAGAAAACTGGGAAACATTTTCATTTCCTACCAGTGGCAATATTACTTGGTCAAATCATTCCAGGGGGCAGTTTGACCCTATATAGCCAGTCTTAAAGTCCTAGTTTGGAACTTGATCTTAAAATAATTAAGAATGTAAGCACAGATTAGCTATAGTGCTTTTTTTTTTCCTTACTGGAGTATAATTTATAATAGCAAAAACTTGGACATACAGCGGGTAGGGCGTTTGCCTTGCACGCAGCCGACCCGGGTTGGATTCCCAGCATCCCATATGGTCCCCTGAGCACCGCCAGGGGTAATTCCTGAGTGCAGAGCCAGGAGCAACCCCTGTGCATCGCCGGGTGTGACCCAAAAAGCAAAAAAAAAAAAATAAATAAAACTTGGACATAATCTTACTATCCAGCAGAGGGGACTGGTTGGATTCACTGTGGCTTATTCATAACACGGGTTATTCAGCATTCTATGGATGTAATATCTCTCTCTCTCTCTAAATATATATATATATATATGTAAAAGTTAGAGTATTCACCAAAATTTTCTCTTACAGTAATTATCTCTTACTGGATAATGGGATTTCAGCAACTTCCTGTTTCTTTGTGATTACTGATTCCCTCCTCCCCCTACTTTTTTGAGGGGAGAGGGGCCATATTCAGCTCTTCTCAGAGTTTGCTCCTAGATCTGTGTTCAGGGATCACTCCTGGCACTCTCAGGGGACCATAAGGACTGCTAGGAACTGAGCCTGGGTCAACCCAAGCACCCTGCCCATTGTACTATCTCTCTGGCCCCATGATTTTTCTATAAAGAGTATCAATAGTTTAGGGTTTAGGATATTTTTTTTGGAGGGGGAAGCGGGGAGTTGTTTTTTTGGTGGACTTTTCTTGTTTTGTATATTAAAGGGAATCAGAATGTTGGAAAAATGAACAAAAATGGTTGGTGGGCCGACACAAGCTTTGTTTCCATCTGAACTCCCAGTTTACTCCAAATAGGGTTCTGTCAACACCAACTGGGACATTTCTGTCTCCTGGGGGGTAAGTGCTCCATGAAGAAGGTCAGAGAGAATGTCAGCCTTCCTTCTGCTCTCTGGACACAGGGCCTGGCAGCTAGGTTATGGTGCTGCAATTGACTGGGGGGGCAGGGGATCGAGGAGATCCACACACCCCCACCATCTATTTATTTAATATTAAAAATAATATTTCACTGAGTTTGGCTGGCGTCAGCCTGAGCAGTTACTCATACAGGAATTCAAACAAAAGCAGTCTTGGCCGTGGGCCAGTGGGCTGGTGCTGGGTGGTCCATGTCCGCCCCGTCAGCTCCCAGGAGCTCCGCGGCTGCTTCCCGACCTGCTTGGGGCTGGGAAGATGATGTATTCATTTATTTATTAGAAATGTTTTAACAGGAAATGCTAATAGTTTGCATTTAGGGAGAACTGTCCCGGAGACAGCTGGAGGACACCCGTAGACATGGCGGGGGAGGCGGTGACTGCCCCTGAGTCCGATCGGGCCTGCTCGGAACATCTGCACAGGGACCCGGCACATTCACTGGGTCCCAGAGACCCTTCCCGCTTTGCTTCGGGACAGAAGAGGAAGAGGCAGAGGGGGGTTCTCTCCGCTGCCCCGTTCCCCTTCTCTTTTGCCACTTGTCTCTGAGGAAGCTGAAGGTGTGTTTCTCACGAGGCGGTGAGGACAGGGCTGGCTCTGCCGGGTATGAACAGGCCCTGTGTACACAGCCTCCAACGAGCGCAGGGTGTGGATGCTGAGAGAGGAGCGAGCACAAGGGGTAACCCGAACCCACTTTTAGTCTGCCTGTGGGCCGGCAGCGTTCTGTGGGGGCTCGGGTACAGGTGCAGGTCCCCTTTCTGTGTGTGAGGAGGAGTGAAAGACAAGTATTTGGAGGGGGTTTCAGGCATGCTCTGGGGTGCATTCCAGAGTTGGATCACGCTCATGGGTAATTTGGTGGAGCCCAGAGAAAATGAAATTAAAAGCAGGAGCATAGATGACACATAGAGTGTGTGTGTGTGTGTGTGTGTGTGTGTGTGTGTGTGTGTGTGTGTGTGTGTGCGTGCGCGCGTGCATGCAGGTTTGTGTATTTTTAAAATTCCTCTTCCAGCTGACTTGGGAGCAGACAGAACTCGACTCGTGGGGGGGGATGGGCATGGCTGCAGGGCTGTGGGGACTGGGGTCCAATGTCTAACCCAGTCTGGCACGACAAAAGGGCTGTTCCTGTGTTTCCAGATAACAATGGAGGTGAAGCCTGACCCTGGAAACCAGTCAAGATTCCCAGAGATAAACCCTCCAGCAGCAAGAATACTGTCAATGAAAAGAAACTGACCTTTTGCCTTCTGGAGTCACAGAATTCCCACAAACGCTGTGTTGTCCTCAGCGGCTCGGGCAGCCCCAGACTCCGACGCCATTTTGTAAACAGCATGGAGCCTGCTGCCGGTGCCTGAGGAGGGGCCGGGCTGGAAGTCAGGGCACCTGCCTCCCGGGCACCTCAAAGTACAGGGCACCCCACTACCCCAGGTTCTTTTCTGGTTGGCCATAGAGGATCATCAGAGACTCCCTGAAGGGTTTTCCTCCAACAGTGTGGCCTGGTCTGGCACTACAGAAGGCACACCTCTGCACTCAGGAGTCACTCATGGTAGGCTCCAGGGACCATATGGGATGCTGAGGGTCAAACCTGGGCCATCTGTTTGCAAAGCAAGAGCCCTTCCCACTGTACTAGTGCTCTTGTCCAAGGGGAAGGGGAAATTTAAGAATTGCTCTGAGTGGCTGAAGTGATAGAACAGAAGGTGGGGCGTTTGCCTTGCCAGCTGCCAATGCAGGCTTGATTCCTGGCACCATTTAGACCCTAACTACTGCCAGGAGTGATTCCTGAGCTCAAAACCAGGAGTGAGCCCTGAGAACTGCCAGGTGTGACCCTCAAACAACAACAATAAAGAATTGCTTCGAACGCTTTTGAATTACCTCCTTTTGAATAGTCTTAGAGCATGGTAAGCAAATCTTTTCATTCCTTTTACAGTAGTTCCAGCCGCTGGAACTGTTTTTCCTGTTTATTGTTGCTTTGACAGTGGACCACGTGTCCAGATTCTATTTGGATTATATAGGACACCACATTTATCATATGTAAATAGTTGTCAAACCCTGTGGGCCTTTCCCTCCATCTCCCTTTCAGTTGTAGCATGTTTTAGGACACAGCAACCCCATCATCAGTGGTTGGTAGAATTCCTCAAGATGCCCAACTTTACCCCGACAGACTTGGGCTCACTCTGCTTCCTCACTCAGAATCACTGCCCGCTTCCATGGTTCGAAGTTCTGTCGGTGCTTCCAGCCTAGCTCAGATCCCACCTGCTCAAGAAGCCCTGTTGATGCTGCACACAATCAACGTGCCATTCTCCAAAGCAACAGCAATAATGATCATGGAGATGGTGCCAGCCACTACTGTTTAGACGAGCTCCTGGTACTCAGGCTCATGCAAGGTGTTTTCTACAGATCGTTTTATTTAACCCTTGTGACAACTCTCTGAAGTTGTACTCTAGGAACGTCAGCGGTTTCCCCCCAGTTATCACATGGCACACACATAGCATAGAGTCACAGAGCACACAGGCAGAGACTGATCATAGAAAGGATTTGAACCCAGGCTAGAAACCCTCAGTATTTCTTAAGCAAATAGACACATTAATTCTTCAAAACATGGGGCCAGATAGTACGGTGGGGAAGGCATCTGTCTTGCATGCAGTTAACTGGGTTTAATCCTCAGCATCCCATATAGTCCTCTGAGCACCACCAGTGTAATTCTTGAGTTGCAGAACCAGGAGTAACCCATGAGCATCACCAGGTGTGGCCCAAAAAGCCAAGGGAAAAAAAATTCTTCAAAACATGCCTGATCCCATCCCTGCCCTTCTTGTGTTTACAGTTTTCATTAGTAACTACTTCACACTGGGCTCCCCACTTCAGCCCTGTTAAATTACTGCTTGTGTTTCACTCGCTATTGTCATGGCCTCTGTCATAAATTTACATGGATTTACATAGTCACTTAACAATTCCCACTGGTCTCCAAATAGAAGACATCCAGCCTGTGCATGATCAGGATTTTGATTCCAGAGATCCACTTTAGTTTGAAGCCTTCAGGGACACTTAATCTAAGAGCAGGGAGCTTATGTTTATAAATCTTACCTTTGAGCTTCATCTTCTTCCTCATAATGTCTTTGACGTGTCAGCTGTAAAGCAAACCACAGAATGGCCGTACTTGAGTGAGGCAGAGATTTAATGCTGCTGCTCAAACTCAAGTGGCTGTGCCTAGAACTAGAGCCGCGTGCTGCCAGTCACCGGGAAGTATACACATCGTGATTCAGCGCAGCTTGGTTTATATTCACACGCAGCTCGGTTCTAACGTCATGGGAGTGAGCAATGCGGGTGTTATTAAAGCAAAGGACAAGCAGCTTGGTCAGGACCGGTGTTCAGGTGACGAAAACTAGAGCTGTCATTTTTTTTTTTTTTTGAGGGCTAGGGGAACAATACTGGGGATAGAACCCAGGGTCTCATGCATGCCAGGCCTAAACTTTACCATTGGGACACATCCCTGACCCGGAAAACTATGGCTTTGATTGAGGAAGACATAAATGAATTCTTTTTCATCTGAAAGGCTATGTAAAGAACTTTTAGAATAGAAGCACAATTTAAATTTAAATATAGGTGTGGCTGGAGCGATAGCACAGTGGGTAGGGCGTTTGCCTTGCACACGGCCAATCCAGGTTCAATTCCCAGCATCCCATATGGTCCCCCAAGCACCTCCTGGAGTAACCCCTGAGCATCGCCAGGTGTGACCCCAAAAAGCAAAATAAATAAATAAATAATTAAAAAAATTAAAGGTAGCTGCAATTCCACTTGCAGCCAGGATGAAATTCATTCTTCCAACTGGACAACACAAAGAATAACAAACTATGTGAAACTAGCACTTGAAAGGCACTGGATACCAGGTAAAGAAGGGCAGTAAATGGAGTATGTCCAGCTAACTGCCTCAAGCAAACATAGTGAGACACAGCACCCAGCCACAGCACAGACACACAGCACCCAGTCATGGCATAGACTAGAACGAGAGATGGCCAGAGACCAGATAGATTGCGTAGGGCATTTGTCTTGCACGTGTCCAACCCAGGTTCAATCCCCAGCATCCTATCTGGTCCCCCAAGTACGGCCAGGAGTAATTCCTGAGTGCAGAGACAGGAGTAATCCCTGAGCATCTCCAGGTGTGCCCCCTTCAAACTGAGAGAGAGAGAGAGAGAGAGAGAGAGAGAGAGAGAGAGAGAGAGAGAGAGAGAAGACTACACAGAGAGGAAAGTTTTCAGAGAGCCCGCCCACCCTCAGTGTTCATCTGAGGACTAATCAGTGCTAATGAGAGAGTTAGGAAACTCAGCCCAGGGACAGAACCATCTGAGAATTAATGGTAGCTGACTGACACAGGGGCTCAGTAATAATATCTGTTCGCCATAGACTTGTTACCTCCAAATTCACGAGGATTTGGAGGTAACAAGTTATTACTGAGGGGCTCAGTAATAATATCTGTTCGCCATAGACTTGTTACCTCCAAATTCACGAGGGTGGAGGAAATGGTATTGAGGGTGCGGTAGGGGTATAACTATAAATGGGTTCAAAGTAAAGGATAAGAAAAGATAAGTGGCACTAATGCTTAGCAAAAGAAAATTAATACAGCTGTGTTCATGTAAGATGGGAAAGATTTCAGGGGTACAGGGTGGGGCTCAAGTGGAAGCGCATGCACCTTGTGTGTGTGAGGTCTGGTCCTGGGTTCGACCAGCACTCAGACAGTTCAGCATACTTAGTGTGACCCCCGAAACAACAGCAGCAGAAAGTGACAAAAAGGAGTTCAAACCAAGAAAAGCAGTGGAGGGAGGGGCCCGGGATGTAGGCCCGAGGGCGGGAGGCTGTACCTGACGGGAAGAGACCTCAGGTGGATCCCCTTCCGGGGTCACCCTGTAGTGTCTTGCTGGCCCCCAGCACCACCCCGTTGAGGGGCACTGCTTCACCCAGCCAAGCACCAAACCATGAGGCCACAGCTCCAGGCTGGGCATCACTCAGGAGTGGCCCCTGTGCCCCCAAGCACCTGGGAAGCCACACCCCTAAAAAGAATATTAACAGGAATAAAGGTATTAAGTCATCAAAAGAAGATAATAATCCTAAATATTTACGTACCTAAGCGCAGAGCTTTGAAATACACAAAGCCAAAACTGATAGTACTTCAAAAAAGAAAGGACAGAGCCACAATTATCATTTGACATTTAAGTACCCATCTCTCAGCGGGTCATAAAATAAGTAGAAAACTCAGGATGTAGAAGATCTAAATAACACTATGCACAACTTTCCCTAAAAGACATTTCTAGAACATTCCACCCAACAACAACAGTTTCCACATTTTTGTCCTGTGCACACAGAACTGGCATTAAGACATGTCACTCACGTCCCAAGCTAGTCTAACGAACTCTGAAAGATTCAAGTTATGCACATATGTTTTCTGATCAACTGAATTAAGGTATAAATTTGTATAAAATGTAATTTTTAAACGTATTCGAAAATATCTTTGGGGCCAGAAAGATGTAACGTATTGTGCTGAACACATGCTTCGCATGCAGTAAGCCCAGGTTCAGTCTCCAGCACCACTTCGTCTGCCAGGCACTGCTTGTAGCAGCCCCTCCATCTCCGAGTGTGGCTGAGTGTGACCCCAGAACACAAGAAGGAAGGAAGCAAGGAGGGAGGGAGGGAAGGAAGGAAGGAAGGAAGGAAGGAAGGAAGGAAGGAAGGAAGGAAGGAAGGAAGGAAGGAAGGAAGGAAGGAAGGAAGGAAGGAAGGAGGGAGGGAGGGAGGGAGGGAGGGAAGGAGGGAGGGAGGGAAGAAGGGAAGGAGGGAGGGAGGGAAGGAAAGAAGGAAGGAAGGAAGGAGGGAGGGAAGGAGGGAGGAAGAGAGATAGGAAAGGAGGAAGGAAGGAAGGAAGGAAGGAAGGAAGGAAGGAAGGAAGGAAGGAAGGAAGGAAGGAAGGAAGGAAGGAGGGAAGGAGGGAGGGAAGGAGGGAGGGAGGGAAGGAAGGAAGGAAGGAAGGAAGGAAGGAAGGAAGGAAGGAAGGAAGGAAGGAAGAAGGAAGGAAGGAAGGAAGGAAGGAGGGAGGGAAGGAGGGAGGGAGGGAAGAAGGGAAGGAAGGAAGGAAGGAAGGAAGGAAGGAAGGAAGGAAGGAAGGAAGGAAGGAAGGAGGGAGGGAGGGAGGGAGGGAGGAAGGGAAGGAGGGAGGGAGGGAGGAAGGGAAGGAGGGAGAGAGGAAGGGAAAGAGAGAAGGAAAAGAGGAAGGAAGGGAGGAAGGAAGGAAAGGAGGGAGGGAGGGAGGATGGGAGGGAGGGAAGGAGAGAAGGAAGGGAGGGAGAGGAAGGAAGGATGGAAGGAAGGAAGGAAGGAAGGAAGGAAGGAAGGAAGGAAGGAAGGAAGGAAGGAAGGAAGGGTGGGAGGGAGGGAGAGAGGGAGGGAGGGAAGAAGGGAGGGAGAGAAGAAAGGGAGGAAGGATAGAAGGAAGGAAGGGAGGAAGGGAGGGGAGGAGGGAGGGGAGGAGGGAGGGAGGGGAAGAGAGAAGGAAGGGGGGAGAAAAAAGAGGGAGGAAGGAAGGAAGGAAGGAAGGAAGGAAGGAAGGAAGGAAGGAAGGAAGGAAGGAAGGAAGGAAGGAAGAAGGAAAGGGTGGAGGATAAAAAAAGCAGAGGAAATCAAAATTAAAGAAATAAAATATAAAAGAACCAGAATAGGCAAAATAGCAAACAGAATAGAGAAAGTCAATGAAATAAAAACACTTATCTTTGAAAAGACCAATAAAATTAATAAAACTCTAGACATACTGATCATGGAAAAGAAAACATAAAGCTAGTATATAAGGAATGAGACGTGATAGGATTACCGATTCTATGGTGGGGAGATAGGGGGAATGTTATATAAAATCAATGATAATACATTCAACAACTTATGTGAAATATGATATGAATCAATTTCTTGAAAGATAGAAGCTACCAGTATTCACTCAAGAAGAAATGAATGATCTGCATAGCCTTTTAACTGCTCTTTAAGTTTATCACTTAAAGGGCCGGAGCCATAGCATAGCGGGTAGGGTGTTTGCCTTGCACGTGGCCGACCCGGGTTCAATCCCTGGTATCCCATATGGTCCCCCAAGCACCGCCAGGAGTAATTCCTGAGTGCAAAGCCAAGAGTAACCCCTGAGCATCGCTGGGTGTGACCCAAAGAGAAAAAAACAAAAAACAAAAAAGACTGCTCTTTAAAAAAGAAAAGCCTTCCCAGAAAGAAAACTCCAGCCCAAAGGACCTCACTGGGGAATTGCACCAAACATTTAAGAAAGAAATAATACTAATTTTATACTAACCCTTCCAGATAATTGAAAAACTGAAAATACTTACTTCCTAACTCATTCTCTAAGTCTCATTCTATAGATAACTAAAATCAGATTATCATTACAAGAAAAATTAGAAATAGCAATATCCCTATGAGCGCAGGTGCAAATAACTATTCTTATTATAAATTTATCAAGTAAAACTAACAATATATAAAAAGGATACATCATGAGCAAATGAAGTTTATCCTGGGAATACTAGATTAAACATAAAATTCTATATAACTTGCTATATTGTCACTGTCACTGTCATCCCACTGCTCATCGATTTGCTCGAGCGGGCACCAGTAATGTCTCCATTGTGAGATTTATTGTTACTGTGTTTGGCATACTGGATACGCCACAGGTAGCTTGCCAGGCTCTGCCATACTCGCTATATTAATAAACTAAAAATGAAAGTGATATTGCCAGGACTGGAATGATAACACAGAGGGTAGGGCATCTATTTGCCTTGCACATGGTCAACCCAGGTTCGATTCCCAGCATCCCATATGGTGACCTAAGCACAGCCAGGAGTAATTCCTGAATTCAGAACTGGAAGAAACCCCTGTGCATTGCTGGGTGTGACCCAAAATGATATTACCATCTCAACAGTGAAATCATTTGACAAAGTTCAACACCCAGTGCTGGAGGGTTTTGTTGTTGTTGTTGTTGTTTTTAAGTCAACAAACTAGAAATAGTTAAGAATTTTATCAAGGGCTAGAGAGATAGTATAGGAAGTAAGACATATGTGGTTGACCATTATTTGAATCTCTGGTACAATGTGTGGTTCCAGAGCACTATCAGGAGTGAACACAATTCACAGAGCCAGGAGTAAGCCCCTGAGTACCACTGGGGGAGGAAGGGGAGGGGGGGGGAAGGAGGGAAGGAAGAAAGGAAGGAGGGAAGGAGTGAAGAAAGGAAGGAGGGAAGGAAGGAAGGAAGGAGGGAAGGAGTGAAGAAAGGAAGGAAGGAAGGAAGGAAGGAAGGAAGGAAGGAAGGAAGGAAGGAAGGAAGGAAGGAAGGAAGGAAGGAAGGGGGGAGGGAGGGAGGGAGGGAAGGAAGGAAGGAAGGAAGGAAGGAAGGAAGGAAGGAAGGAAGGAAGGAAGGAAGGAGGGAGGGAGGGAGGGAGGGAGGGAGGGAAGAAGGGAAGGAAGGAAGGAAGGAAGGAAGGAAGGAAGGAAGGAAGGAAGGAAGGAAGGAAGGAAGGAAGGAGGGAGGGAAGGAAGGAAGGAAGGAAGGAAGGAAGGAAGGAAGGAAGGAAGGAAGGAAGGAAGGAGGGAGGGAAGGAAGGAAGGAAGGAAGGAAGGAAGGAAGGAAGGAAGGAAGGAAGGAAGGAAGGAAGGAAGGAAGGAAGGAAGGAATAGCTATACAGTTTTACTTGTAACAGCTGGCAAATGTGGTGCCTGACAGACTGACATCCCCTTGGAACTTGTTTTAAGTGCAAAATCTTACATCCCCCAAACTGAAGGTGACTCACTGGGCTATGAGTTTCTCTCTGGACTGGCACAGTCCAGCACTTTGAGATTACCTTCGGGTGATTCAGCAAAGTATGAAGCCTGCAGCCCACTGCCTCATTGCCCACCCCAGATGGGGATGGTGCCCCGCCCACACTTTAGGAATCACTTCTGAATGGGTTCTCAAGCTTCCCAAAGCCTGGGCCACAGGCAAATGCAGATGATGACTTGGTCTGGGGAGGGGTGAAATCTGAGAGTCTGCATTTCTAAAAATCTCCCAAGTGATATGGGTTCTGCTGGTCCTTGTGACGAAGACCATTCCGAGGGATGCCCTAATTTCTCACAAGCAAAAAGAATCCATGCATGCTGGGATGAATATTCTCTTAAGCTCTCATTCGAACACAGGTTCCCTAAGGAGCTAAAGCCTGCCCCTCACTAAGACTCTGATCTGGAAGGTTCTCCTGACTGCCACGATTTCAGCGTGAGCCTGGCCAAGATGTTCTCAATGTTAGACTCATTTATGCAGCTATAAAAACAAAACAAAACAAAATCTCTGTTTCGATTTCACTGGTGTGGGGTCAAGACATCAGCATTTCACATGTTTGTAGGTGACACCCCAAGATGCTCAGGAGCTACTCCTGGCTCTGTGCTCAGGAGTGACCCCTGGCAGTGCCTGAGAACAAACTAGGGTCTGCGGTTTGCGAGGCAATGCCTTGAGCCCCGCACTGCCCTTCCACCCAGGAACAGTATTTTCAAGATTCTGGTCATCTTCCCATGAGCCAGAGCTTAGAACCTCTAACTAATCTTCTGTGTACCCGCCTCACTGTCCCCTCCCCCTCTCAGATTAATTCACCAAGAATAAATAGACCACCCTCTGCACCCCAACTCTGAGGGTCACCAAGATGAGCAAAGCCAGAACCCTGACGTCTGCACACGATGCTCGGACCCGTGGCGTCTGCGGCAACAGAGCTGTTCTATTTGGCAAGTCAAGATGGAGAATATTCAAGTTTCAGGTACCAGGAATGCTGCAATGAGCAAGAGACAAGGAAAAAGGGTCCCTAATCCAAGCCAAGGATCATCAGAATAGGGTCTCCACCAGGCCTGATGCTTTTTGGAATCTTTTTGTTTTTGTTTGGGGCCACACCCCATAGTGTTTCTGGTGCTCAGGGGACTTGAGGAGGGCCAGGACTCAACTGACTCAGACGCATGCAAGGCAAGTACCCAACGCCGATAGTGTTTCTCCGGCCCCGAGCTCTTTGACATCTTGTGACTGTTGGCCATTTAGGCCCAGGAAGAAAGGAGAATGTTCCAGGTTTCCACTAGGAACAGAATGGGCAAAGGTGTTAAGAGAAAACATGGCCAGTCACAGATAGTAAGGGGATTAAGGTATTTTCCCTGCACGAACAAACCCCCAGTTTGACTTTTTTTGGGGGGGATCACACCTGGCGATGCACAGGGGATACTCCTGGCTCATGCACTCAGAAATTACTCCTGGCAGTGCTTGGGGGACCATATGGGATTCTGGTAATCGAACCCGGGTCGGTCGCTTGCAAGGCAAATGCCCTACCTGCTGTGCTATCGCTCCAGCCCCAAAGCCCCCAGTTTGAAGCCCCAGCAGCACTCAGGGGTCAGCACAGAGCCAGGGATAGCCCCTGAGCACCGCCAAGTATGGCATAAAGAAAACAAAAAAGGAAGAAAGAAAGGAAAGATAAAGAAAAGCAAGGAAAGGAAAAGAGAAAAGAAGAGGAAAAAGAAAAGGAGAAGGGTCAAAGACAGTGCAATGCGTAGGGCATTTGCATTGCTTGGTCCAGAGCCCTGCCAGGAGTGACCCCTGAGTGCAACTGGGTGTGACCCCAAAACAAAAAGAAGGAAAATAGTTGGGGGAGGAAAGGAGAGGAAAGAGAAGGGGGAGGAGACCGTGGGGAAGAGGGATGGGGGGTGGGGGCGGGGGGGGGCGGTAACCCATGGCCACGGTGCTGGGGGTGCCTTCCCTAAACCCAGCCCTGTCCCTTTAATAGCTCCCTCCCGCCCCACGCTGAAGGCGTCCTGCCCCCTTCTCCTGGCTAGCAGGCACCCCTGTCGTCCAGCGTGTGCTTTTAACAGAGAGCTCTGCGCTTCTGACCCCGCCCCCGACTCTTTTCCAGACCCCAAAATTACCGAGCTGACCCAGCCTGGTCACTGCCGCCTCCCACCTGCAGCAGCACCGGCCTCCAGGGGGAGCCCTTTCCCGCGGCGCCTCTGCCTGGGCTGCAAAGTCCCTCTCCTGAGTCCACCTGCTCGCCTGCCAAGTCCCTTCCCCACGGAGCCCAAGATGGGATGCATAGCCACCTTTTGCATTGAGCGAGTTGGTCACAGATGGCGTCGTCGGTGCACGTGGCAGCCGGGTGGCTCCCCGCCGTGAAGCACCCCAGCTTCCCCAGCTTCCTGGCTCTTCCACTCACAGTGAGTTTGGGGCCTCCACACCCCGGGATAAAGATTTCCCTGCGGCTGGAGAGATGGGACCCTGGCTTGGGCGTTTGCCTTGCACGCGCTGACCTGGGCTCAGTTCCCCGCACTCCATCTGGTCCCCTGAGCCCACCAGGAGTTGATCCCTGAGCACAGGAGACTACCCCCTACATCACCAGGTATGGCCCCCAAAGAAAACAAACAAACAAACAACAACAACAAAAACCCTGCTTAATAAAAGCAACTCTAGGAGCTGGAGCAATAGCACAGCGGGTAGGGCATTTGCCTTGCACAGAGACGACCAGGGTTCGATTCCCAGCATCCCATATGGTCCCCCGAACACCGACAAGAGTAATTCCTGAGTGCGAAGCCAGGAGTAACCCCCGTGCATTGCTGGGGGTGACCCAAAAAGCAAAATAATAATAATAATAATAATAAGCAACTCTATCACAAGGGGTGAGTATTATGGGGAGAAGCAAGTGAAAAGTCCACAGGAAGGCAAGAATTCAACTCTTGGCGGGGAACAGGTGCTGAACTGTAGGGAAGCACCTGAAAATAAAGTATAACTGCTCTCATGCTATGTTACTTCTGACTATTGACATGAAACGTGAAATCACTCAGTAAACCACCTGAGCTGGAGCAGATGCGTTTGGAAAGAACTGGTGACAACTGGGGTGTTACCTGAAGTGGTCCCAGAGGCAGATGCCGCTGCTGTGGCCAGCAGGTGTGTGGGACCTGGCCCTGCGCACATCTGCTGACTTTGAAAGCCTGGGGGTGGGGGACATCCAGTGACTCAGCCCCAATCCTCATACTTCACTCATCACCTTCAGGCCTCCAAGCAGGGGAACACCCAGCACCTCCTTTTGTCTAGCAGGGAAAGAGGCTGCTTGAGCTCTTCATTTTTCAAAGACTGACATGATCATATGAATAGGCATGAAATGTCACTCAGCCTCAAGAGAGATTTTCTCTGCTCGCATTTTTTAAAAAACCTTTTTCTCAAAGGGGAAAAAAAAATCTCTTAAGGAACAAGTGAGATCATGTCCTCATTCTGCCACGCTTTAGAGACACACACATACTCGCGCCTGCCGTGGCCCTGCCTCTATCTCTTAAGGTCCCTCTGTACCCCCTCGCTGACAGCATAACCAGAGGACAGACCCAGCCCCTGCTCTGGAGACACCCTCCATCCCAGACAACGTCAGGGAAAGGCACTTCGGCCACTGCTGGTGCCTTAAGAATCATGGCGTGTGAACAGTGGCACAGTCACATTGAGCTGGAGCAAGGGGGTGCAGGAAGAAAGATGGAGATTTCACCCACCTGCAAACAGTGGAGCACCGACTTCTTTCAGCTCTGAGCCCGGCACCAGAGGGGCGTGGAAGCAAGAGAAGCATTGTGATGGGAAAGCTCTGGATTCCAGAGACTTGAGCGCTTTTGCCATTTTGCAGTATGGTCTCGCCTGGCTTTTTGTTTTCTCTGAGGAGAACCAAAAAGAAAAAAAACCAAAAATCTCCTTTACCAACCCTGGGGGCCTTGTGAAAATCAAAAGTGAGTAAAGTGCTTTGTCAAGCCTTGGGCCTGTGAGGGCTATTATTATCACGTACCATTGTGTGGTAGGAGGTTAGAGAAGGAAGAGGACTGGGCAGGAGCTGTCAGGGAGGACTTGATGGAGGACATGGGTCTAAGTGGACCTTGGAGGAAGGAAAGGATTGGGAAAGGCAGAAAAAGGCATCTGGCGGGGGCGGGGGCGGTGGGGGTTGAGGGAAGGATTTGTATCCTGTGGGAGAGGCATGAAATAAGGAAACTTGACCTAACCTGATTGGAAAGTGTGGTTGAGGAACCACTTGGAAATCAGCTTAGCAAGATAAGGGAGATTGCAAGAGAGCTAGAAAAACATGGATGTGGGAAAGTGCACAGATACTAGCTGAAGGGTGCCCATCAACTTCATCTTACCTATCCAATCCGCAAAATAGAGCCACTATTTCAGTGCTTCCGCAATATTTATTGCTCTATATGCAAAAGCAACAAGAACACACCAATCATATCATCGAATAGCAAGAAGAATGTTTTGTGCAGAGAGGGTGCCCTGTGAAATGTGCCCTTTCTGTTCTCAGGCACAACTGCATAAAATACATTTTTGCAAATGGGTACGAAGAGGGTCGGTAGCAAGGAAAAGATAGCAACAAAGCTAATTCCCATAAGTTCTCAGTATGGAAATTCTCTTTCTTGGAGCATTCTGATATATACCAGTCCTAAATCAGCATGCTGAGAAAAATGGGCAGTATGCAGCCCTCCTCTGCCATCCACTAAAGTTCAATCTGTTTGTCCTGTTTCCTGGCTCTGGGTGCTTGTATGCCTCTTCCATGGTAAAAAAAAAAAAAAAAAAAAAAAAAAAAAAAAAAAAAAAAAATCCACATAAAAGCCTTGTTATTAGTGGTTTTGTTTTGGGGGGGTTGGGTTTTTGGGTTTTCTGCACAGTTGTTCCTAATTTTTCTTTGGTATTTTACTACCTTTGGAGACTCCATTTATATGACTTGTTTCCTCCTTTTGAAGAGGAAATAGCTGAGGAATCTGACTGAGTGTTAGAGAAATGAGGGGCTTCCCAAACATAAGGGAAAACTCAGTCCTATTGCAGCAACAGGATCATTTGGAAGGAATCGTGCAAGACCTCAAAAGCTGTCACCTCTCCTGGTCCTTGCCAGAGTAACCCAAATTTTACACGAAATTATGGGTATTATTTTCAGGTTTTTGCAAAGCAACTACAAAGCTAAACTAAATAAAACATTTTTGAAATCATAAAAAAAAAGTAGTAATTAATGCCTCAAAACTCGAAGTCAAAGATGGTGTCTTCTTTCGGTTTTTTTTTTTTTTTTGTCCCTCACCTGATGAATGCTTGTTAAATGAATAAATGAACACTGTGAATACTATCTAATGGTGATAGTAAATAGTAAACATAACTAGATTCTAGAGTCAACACAAAAATCAAATGAAAAGGTTCATTTGGGTACAGTTTCAATCTACAAATGTAAATGGAACCATGTCATTACTGGGAATAAATATAGATTAACTTCCCATAACACAAAAAACAGCCTTGGAAGGATGGGGAATGCCCAACCTGTGGGCCATAGAAGGCCCATAAAATCCTGTGGCCTGGCCCTTGGACATAATGGGACAGATACTCATTCTTCTTACCCGCTCCTTCAGACCACTCGCCTGTACATATGGCCCATGGTTGACAATATAAACAGTCAAATGACCCTGGGCAGAAAAAAAGGTCCCCCGCCCATAGTCTAGAGAGTAAAATCGAGTCATAATGTCTGTCCCGAGAGAGCTTTAAGATGAACAGAGAAAAATTCACAAATTTCTCCAACAGAAATATTTGAAAACAATTCTCTGCAGATTGGCGTGAGAAAGATGGTGTGTGAGAAATCACGCTGGCAAGCGGGAGGCTAGGCGGGGCCACTCAGGAAACATGAAATTCCTTCTCATCAGACACTGTTTCTGGAGGCTGCTATTCCCTGATCATGACGAACAAAAGACAAAGTTAGGACTGAGAATGCTTAAGTTAGAGAACTGAAATTAAGTTAGAGAATCGAAATGAAGTAGAAATGGAAATCACTAACAAAGGTGAGAGCGGAGGGGAAAAAAGCTCAGGCTGAGGAAAGGCCAGGATCATCTATGCGCTCTGAGTACATTCTGAGACATTCTTTTTTATTTTTTGGGGGGGGGGTTCACACCCAGAGATGCTCAGGGGTTACTCCTGGCTCTGCGCTCAGGAATTACTCCTGGTGGTGCTCGGGGGACAATATGGGATGCTGGGGATCAAACCCGGGTTGGTGCAAGGCAAACACCCTACCCGCTGTGCTATCACTCCAGCCCACACATTCTTTTTTTGCTTTTTTTGGGTCACACCCGGCAATCCACAGGGGTTACTCCTGGCTCTGCACTCAGGAATTACTCCTGGCGGTGCTCGGGGAACAATATGGGATGCTGGGAATTGAACCCGGAGAGGCAAATGCCCTACCCGCTGTGCTATTGCTCCAGCTCCCACAGCCCGACATTCTTATATAAAAGAGGGTGGATGGATTTCCTTCCAGTTCTGTGAGAAAAATTTCTCATCCTCCTGGACGCCTAATTTCCTCCTCTGTAGGGTGTGATAATAAAGCCATTCTTGGTGATAGTATACTGAGGCACTTGCCTTGCATGCAGTCGACCAGAGTCGGATTCCTGATATCCTACATGGTTTCTAGGGCTCCACCAAGAGTGGTCCCTCAGCAGAGAGCCAGGAGTAGCTCTGAGTATTTCTGGTCGTGGCTAAAAACAAAAATAAAATAAAGCCATCTCCCACAGAATCATACCTCATGCTTTCAGGGACCTCACCAGTAGTGTCATGCTGAGTGACCCCTCACACCTGGCACACAGCAGGTGTGCCACACATACTGGCTCTTGGATGAGTCCCCTTGTGATCTTGTTACAAGTTTTCCATTCTGACCACAACAATGTCCACAGATACTGGTCCTTGTCCCAATTCCAGGCTTTGTCCACAACATGACCTTCGGTCAATCTTATGGGTCAATCTTGGAGCCCAGGCTTCACATCAATGAAATCGGGATAATCATATCTGTTCAGTATGTCCATTCATTCTCTTAGTAGGAATCTCACCTTCATTTGTTTAGGCAAAGCCAATGGCACTGTAGACAATGCCAATGAGTTACCCACAGATACTGGGGAACACTAAAAGCAATTCATTTTTGTTTTGTTTTGTTTTGGGTCACAGCCAGCAGTACTCGGGGGATATTCCTGCCTCTGGGTTCAGGAGACCATAAGTAGTGCCGAAATTTAAACTTGGGTCAGCTGTATGCAAGGCAAGAATTTTGTCCCCTGTATTTTTTTTTCTTTCCTTTCCTTTTTTTTTTTTAGGTGGTGGGTGGTGAAACACCCAGCAATGCTCAAGATTTACTACTGGCTGTGCCTCAGGAATTACTCCTGACAATGCTCGGGATACCATATGGGATGCCAGGGATTGAATCTGGGTTGGTCACGTGCAAAATAAATGCCCTACCTGCTCTACTATCACTCAGGCCCCTTTCCTTTTTTTTTTTAAAGATCCTCCCATTTTTCCCATGATAACCTTTGAGGGATATTTCTTTTTTTATTTTTTTATTTTTATAGTTTATTTTTAATTAGTGAGTCAACGTGAGGGTACAGTTACAGATTTATACATTTTTGTGCTCATGTTTCTCCCTTACAGAGTTTGATAACCCATCCCTTCACCAGTGCCCATTCTCCACCACCAGTAAACCCAACATCCCACCCCCCCTTCCCAGTCCCGTCTCCCCCCACCCCACCCTGCCACTATGGCAGGGAATTTGAGGGATATTTCTTTAAGATGACTACCCAGGCGGGCCAGAGCAATAGAGGGTGCTTAGGGGACTGTATGGGATGTTGGGGATCAAACCCAGGCTGGACACATTCAAGGCAAATGCCCTACCCACTGTCCTATTGCTCCAGGCCCAAGTTTTACATTTTTAAAATTTTAAGTCAGACTTGCTCTTCAAGTCCATGTTCTCGCTTGAAGATATATCTCTCTTGCTTGTCGCTCTCTCTTTGATTGCCTGTTTCCACTCTGGAGAAGCCTGTGTTCTCTCTTGAACACACCTTTATCTTCTTTCTCTCCTCTCACATCTTCCTAAGCAAGTTTCATTCAATAAAAACTACCATACTTCACACGCACACATTTTGGTAAATTCAGGCAAAAATCATAGATAATAAAAACCATGTTGGGGGGCTGGAGTGATAGCAGAGCGGGTAAGGCGTTTGCCTTGCAAGAGGCTGACCCGGGTTAGATTCCCAGCATCCCATATGGTCCCCTGGGCACTGCCAGGGTTAATTCCTGAGTGCAGAGCCAGGAGGAACCCCTGTGCATCACCGGGTGTGACCCAGAAAGAAAAAAACATGTTGGAAATGTACTTAAATTGGCCATCAGCAAGATGTGCCACCATGACCTTACTCTGGAAATACCCCTCTGTAATCAACACAGCCACGTCAAGTCTCTTTAATCACATGGGCTGCCGTGGAAAGCTTTCCTCATGGCAGACACATGGCCAGTTAGACCAAGTGAGTAAGAAGCGGATTCATATCTCCTCTCTGACTTCCTCTCTTGGATCATCCAACTAAGCCACATTACTGCATTTAAGGTCTGAACTCTGGCAGGGCTTGTCTGTCTCTGCCTCCTGTTTCCAAAAGTCTCTTTTACAAGAAAACAAATCCAATTTCATTAGTGTACAATGTACTCACACCTCCACCTTAAGTTTACAGTTTGAGGAGTTTGACAAATGAATACACTTGTGGGGTCATTGCCACATGAAAGATATAGAACCTTTTTATCACCCCCAAATTCTCTTGTACTTCCTTACAGGAAAGTCCTGCTCCTGACATGAGGTTGGCTATATGATTTTTTTACACTCTTCTAGAATTTCAGATGAATGGAAGCGTATAGTATGTATTTTACTATGAAAATCACCCACTTGAACAAGGGTTTAACCCGGTTATAAGTGGTAAAGCCTTTAATGTAACTTAAAGAGATGAAGGAATGTAATGAGGCTATAAAGGAGGGAAATCGCTCTATAAATATAGAAGTTGCTGAGTCCTTTAAGATAGGAGAATCCAGGGTAGAGAGATAGTATAGGGGTGAAGGGGCTTGCCTTGCATGCGGCTGACATGCATCGATCCGTTGCATCACTAGGGATGGCCCCCAGCAGAGTCATGGAGCCATAAAATCAATTTCAGAAGACATCTAAAAACTCAGTTTGCAGGTTGCAGAGATGACTCAAAGGACATAGTGTATGCTTTACCTGCAGCAGGACTGGGTCCATTCCTGGCACTGCTTGGTATGACACTCCCCCCGCCCCCCCCCAACACACACACATACACACTCCACGTCACAGAGCCTGGAGCAACCTCCAGCCCAGCTCAGCTGGATGTGGCGCCAAAACAAGCATCCACAATCAAAAAACCCACACCAGTTCTCATTCATTATGTCTGTCTCCTCTCGGCCTCCCACACCCTTTCCCCTTCCTCACTTTGACCTTGTCCTCTTCAGCCAGGGAGACCAGGGCCATTCCCCATTCTTCATCCTTCATTAGTTTTGATGCTGACTTTCCAACTTTCTCTTTCTTTACCTCCAAGTTCATGCTCCTCTTTCCCTGATTAAAAAAAAAATTGCCTAGTAGGGCCAGGGAGCATGCTGAAAAGGTTGGGATTCATGCTTTGTATGTGGGAGCCCTGGGTTCAACCCCTAGTACCACATGGTCCCACAAGCACCACTAGGTATTTCCTTTTTTTCAAGAAAATAAAATAAGAGCTAGTCAAAGGTGTCAAGGACTTACTCCTCTGAAAATGTTTCTTTTCCAAGGGGAAATAATGAGAGCAAGGGAATATAACCATATGACAACAAAAAATATTTGGCCAAGCGACTTCTAAGTGGCCTTTAGACCACACTCCCCACTCCTACCTTCTTGGTGGAATAAAAAACAATAAACCTAGGGCTGGAATGATAGCACAGCAGGTAAGGCATTTGCCTTGCATGCAGCCCAACCCGGGCTCGATTCCCAGCATCCCATATGGTTCCCTGAGCACCGCCATGAGTAATTCCTGATTTCAGAGCCAGGAGCTACCCCTGTGCTGGGTGTGACCCAAAAAAGAAAAGAAAAGAAAGAGAGAGCCAAGTTAGTAGCCCCAGAGTATAGGCAGGAGAAGGAAAGAAATAGAGTGAAGAATAAGGGCAGAAGAGATTGATGAGAAGCAACAGGGGCAGGGGTCAAGGGGACTCGGGTACATCAGTTAAGGAATGATAGAGCTAAATATCCAAGCCATAGTGTCAAAAACACTGAAATCACAAGACCTATACTTTAATAACCAAACAGAAAAAAATATGTCTGGCAAAAGGGCAGGGCTGGGGCAGAAGCTGAGGTAGGAAGGGAACCTGGGAGCATCTGTGGAGGAACATTTACTCCAACACTGGTAGCAGGTGCTGAAAACATTGTCAAAAATCCAACTATGAATAACTTTGTAACACATGGTGCTTAAATAAAATTAAATTTATAAGGAAAAAAAGAGGACCAGAGCAATGATACAGTGGCTAGGGCGCTTGCCTTGCACATAGACCCAGGTTCTATCACTGACATCCCCAATGTTCCCCTGAGCCTGCCAGGAGTGACTCCTGAGCTCGGAGCCAAAAGTGAGCCCTGACTGTCATCAGGTGTGGCCCCCAAGCAAGCAAACAAACAAACAAAAAGAGCCACGTACTCCTGCTGCCAGGGAGCAGGACCGTTGGAAGGGAACGTAGTAACTGCATGCTTAGCTTCACGTGCCAGTTTTTGCTTCTTACTAGGATGCGAGTTACTTAACCTGTCCCATCTCTAAAATGGGGATGATAGCACCTTCCACCATAGGTTCCTGTAAAAGTTGAAGGAGTTGATACCGCTGAAGTCCAAGAAGACCTGCTAGGAACTCATAGAAGTTCCTGCTGTTGTTGTTTGAAAATCCAACACTTACTTCCCAGGACTGGAGAATTAAAAGGGCTCCTGCCTTAGGCACTTAGCACTGTTCTCAGAACACACCAAACACTAAATTTTTTTTCAAACACTAAATTGTTATCATTATTAAAATGTAGCACTATAGCACTGTCGTCCCCTTGTTCATTGATTTGCTCGAGCGGGCACCAATAATGTCTCCATTGTGAGACTTGTTACTGTTTTTGGCATATCAAATATGCCACAGGTAGCTTGCCAGGCTTTGCCGTGCAGGCAGGATACTTTTGATAGCTTGCCAGGCTGTCTGAGAGTGTCGGAGGAATCGAACCCAGGTCGGCCGTGTGCAAGACAAACGCCCTACCTGCTGTGTTATCACTCTAGTCTATTAAAAATGTCTGAGTGAATAATAGTCTCTTTTTCTTTTTAGATTTTTGGGCCACAATGGCAATGCTCAGGTGTTACTCTTGGCTCAGTGCTCAAGAATTACTCCTAGAGAGCGCAGGGAATCATCCGAGGTGCCAGGGATTTAACCTGGGTGGGCTGAGTGCAAAGTAAGCTCCCTGCCTGCTATGCTATCTCTTCAGTCCCTCAATAATCCACAGAATCTGTGACTGTTACTTGACACGGAAAAAATGACTCTGTCAGATAAATGTTGCATCAGGGGAACAGAGAAACTCGGCAACAGTCACAGAATAGCTCAATTCAAAATTTTCTCAATGAACATACACAAGTGTTGAATAAACACATGAAAGAAATGCCCAACAGCATTGATCATTAGGGAATTACAAATCAAAATTACTGTGAGATATCATCTCATTCACCAGCTCGTTGACTGCTATCCTTGCCAACAAGTAACAGATGTTGGCAAGGGTGTGGCAAAAACTGAACTCCTGTGGGAAAAATAAAACAGTGCGCCACTGTGGAAAATAATGTAACCGTTCTTAAAATAGACCTACCAGATGACTCAGCAATACCACTTCTGAATATATATATGCAAAAAAAATTAAAAACAGAGCCTCAGAGAAGTACTTGTTCACCCCGTGTTCACAGCATCATTATTCACAGTAGCCACAAGGTGGAAGCAATCCAAGTGTTTATCAACAGATAAATGGCTAAGCAAAATGTGAATCTGATTCCGTCTTTTAAAGGAAGGAAATTGTGACATATGGTACAACATGGTTGAACCTTGAGGCCACGAAGCCGGCGATATAACTGAGATAAGCAGAGTCCCAAAGATAAACACCATATGATTCCACTTACGAGACATAATTAGAGCCATTACAATCACGGAGATAGAAGGGAGGATGGAGAGGGGAAAGGACAGACATTGTTTCATGGGTTTAGACTTTCCACTTTACAAGACAAAAAATGTTATAGGGACGGATGGTGGTGATAGTCACACAAAATCGTGGGTTTAAGACTCCCAGACTGGATGGGAGATGCATGCCAAAAGTAGATAGTGGACCAAACATGATCAGTGTCTGTGTTGCAAGCCATAATGCCCAAAAGTAGAGAGAGAGTATGGGGAATATTGTCTGCCATAGAGGCAGGGGAGGGTGGGAAAGGGGGGGGTATACCTGGGATATCGGTGGTGGGGAATGTGCACTGGTGGAGGGCTGGGTGTTTGATCATTGTGAGATTGTAACCCAAACATGAAAGCTTGTAACTATCTCACGGTGATTCAATAAAATTTTTAAAAAAATTTTTAAAAAGACTTCCAGACTTTATATTTAAAATGGTTAAGATGGTAGACTGTGAATTCTACCATGATTTGTTTAATGAAGAAACTTCTTGTAAAAGAAGGCAGAGAGGCCAGCAAATGCACAAAGAAAGGATGCTATATTGGCTATATTGCTAACTCTGGAGATGGGGGATGAGGTTGTAAACCAAGAAACGCTGACAACCCCCATAATTGATGAATTTTAATCCTGATTGAGTCAAGGAAGGGGCGTGCTCCTGGAGCCTCCATAAGGAACCAGCCCTGCTAGAATCTTACCTTTAGTTCCACTTGTGAGCCCGGGAACTGTAAGAGAATGAGTTTTTATTCTTTAAAGCTCCTGTTTTTTGTCACAGGAGCCCAGGAAAACCAATACGTGGGCTACCACTGAGTCCTCACTTCATTCTTACCTTCTTTATAGCCCAGTATAGTCTTAGGAAAGTCAGAGGAATACAACTTTTTGAAGATAAACAGAGGCATTAACACTCTTTGGGGAAAACACATATTGGGGTACGTCTCCAGACCACTGGGGGGAATCCAGTGAACTTCCTTTTGCTTGGAAGGAGAGGAAGCCGCAGACGCTCCCAATCTATTTGCAGAAATATAATAGTCAACAGCCCAAATGGTCCGTTTCGCAGGATTTCTTTTTTTTTTTTTTTAACAATGGGGTTTGTTATTTCTTTTCGAAATTCCTGGGTCAGGCCAGTGGAGGTCTGGAAAGCGACAGCTAAGATTAGCTTCCAGCCTCTGCAAGGAGACCTTGAGTGGCTGTCAGCGCTGCAGGGAACAGCAGCAAGCCCTCACGCAAATGGCCTATAAAAAAGACCTTGTCGGAGGCACCTTGACCTGCCGGGGCGGCTCTGGTACTCACATTCCCAGCGGCCCTCCCAGGGTTATGCGCCCTCGCATGATCTATTTCCCCTGCCTTTTTTAGAGCTGCATTATGCTTGCTCCAGGAAACAGCCTCTTCCTTCTCATAAACACAGCCCTGGGTTCCTGACCAAAAGCCCTGCCACTCTGCAGCTCCTCGTCCATCCATCACACCTTGCTGTCACACTGGCTGTGATTGTAAAGAACTGGTCCCATTCCAGAGGTGAACCTAGGGTGGGGAGACGGAAGGGGAAAGCCCTGGGAGCAACTGAGGGTCACACACACCCCAGTTCCAGCCCACAAATGAATTCCTTGGACGCTAGCTGGCTGTGTGATGAGCAAGCTTTTCCAATGGCCTGCCGTGTGATGGAAAAGTCTTGAGAAGGTCACCACCAGCGCCCAGTTCGACATGGCTTCTCTGCTCAGTGTGCCTGCCCGGCGGGAGGAGAGAACAGAGGCCCCACGGAGAGATTAGATTCTGGAAGGTGTGTCTCCAGGCATGAGAAAGGGAGAGGCAGTGGGAAGCTCTTTGTGTAAGCTGGGTAGCGACAGCTGATGATGGAACTGGAAGGGTCATCTGATCTACCACCAGCAGATCTCTCCCGGCTCTAGCAGGGCACCCAGAATTTCCAACAAAGGCTTGGGAAAAAATGCTGACATCTATTGAGTGATTTCCGTGTGCCAGGCACTATTCTCAGCACTTCATTTCATTTTTGCCATTGCTCAATAAAAGCCCATATTGCCCCATTTTATATATGAATTGAGATACAGAAGTGCTAAGTGGCCAAAGGTCAAAGAGTTAGTAAGTAGTAAAACTGAGATTCAGACCCAAAAGAGACACAGACCAACGGCTGCCCTTGCCACCATTATGTCTCCTGCATCTTAGGGCGGTTAAACATTTGGGTCATGTGATCTTCTTACACCAGGGTTTCATCTCCTGAGTTGAACAGCTCTCCTCAATCACAGCCAAGGCCACGGTGAATACTTTCCAGAGTGCTGGAAATGGTCTTCATCAGGATGGATCGAGGTGGCAGCTGCCCAGGACAGACTATGCAAAATGGTACCAAGGTCATCAAGCTGTACCCTTAAGATCTATACACTTTTCTATATGGGATTTCACATCCTTAGGTGAAACAAATGTTTTTACATTTCTTTCATCCAGAGAAAAAACACAGGTGTATTCCGAAGAGGATTAGGACTTCTCAATATTAACAAGGAGGCAGATGACAATGTTTTGATAAGTTCCAAGGGAACTTAGTTTGCAAACAAGAATTTAGACCATCAAAGGAGGTTAGAACAAAAGTCATTTTATTAAGTGATTTGTCCGTGCTCATATACCATTAAGAGAACATTCACATTAAAACCCACTCTATACTATACTTCCTCTTCAGAAGAAAGAGGTGGTACTTAACTTTACAGCAAATCTGTCTTTAGCCATCTGTCTTTTACCCCACTATACTATTTCTCCCACCCAATTCTGTGTTTATGGCTCTTTGTGCTCATTCCTTCTCCCCAAACTTACATTATATATTCTCTTTGAAGGGCATGTAAAATAGTAAGTCACCCCTAAATAATAAGTAAATTCAAAAGACTGAGTTATTTTATTCCTTTGCTTTAATACCCTGCAGCTTTTTTTTTTTCTTTTTGGGTCACACTCGGCGTTGCACAGGGGTTACTCCTGGCTCATGTACTCAGGAACTACTCCTGGTGGTGCTCAGGGGACCATATGGGATGCTGGGAATCGAACCCGGGTCGGCCGCGTGCAAAGCAAATGCCCTATCCGCTGTGCTATCGCTCCAGCCCCTACCCTGCAGCTTTAATTACCAACAGTGTTCATCTATTTCATTAAGTAATTGGTAGGTTTTCACCCAAATGGGAGGTTCCCAGTGGAATTATTCTCTGTCCATAATGAACACATCCATATATCAGGAATAAGACAACCCCTGCTTGCCACACAGACAGATGTCATGTTTTCTGAGAGATCACAAGAAGGAAAGCTGAAGCTCTAACCACAACTTACAAACTTGGCCTCAGGGACACAGTAGTAGCACTCAGCTTCCATTGGTGGCTCGGTTATCACAAGAACACCTTGAAATCAAAGTCATTTCATTTCCTCCTTTTACCCCTGCAAGGACTGTCACTGGACCAGGGTTAATCTGCTTGTATAGGGAGGACTTAGGACTCCATCTCATGTCTGCCTGAGTCTCATACATCTCACCTCTGAGTGCAGCTGCTCCACAGAAATGGAACCTTAAAATAAAATCTTTGGGGCTGGAGCAATAGCACAGCGGGTAGGGCATTTGCCTTGCACGAGGCCGACCCGGTTTTGATTCCCAACATCCCATATGGTCCCCCGAGCACTGCCATGAGTAATTCCTGAGTGCAGAGCCAGGAGTAACCCCTGAGCATCGCCGGGTGTGACCCAAAAAGCAAAACAATAAATAAATAAATATAAAAAATAAATAAAATCTTGTAATTCTTATACTTCTAAGTCCCACATGGCAACGTCAGTTTTCAATAAAATGGTAACATTTGTGAATACTTTTACAAATAGCAGTTGAAAACATGTAAAAGATAAATATGAAATGAATTAATAATATTACCACTGAATGATTGCTATCGTCTTAGACTACTCTCTTCCTATTCTTTCCCACAGATAAACCAAAAAAAAAGGCAAAAGAGATAGTACAGGAGATAGTACAGGGGACTATACATTTGCCTTGCCCATAGCTGACCCAGGTTCAGTCCCTGGCACCACATATGGTTCCCCGAGCACTGACAGGATTGATCCCTGAGCACCGATCTAGGAAAAAGCCCTGAGCTTTGCTGGGCGTGGTTCAACAACCATTCTCCATGCAAAGCACCAAGTCTCTCTCTCTCTCTCTCTCTCTCTCTCTCTCTCTCACACACACACACACACACACACACACACACACACACACACACACCCATCCTGGACCAGGGAGGTAGCTCAGCAGCAGACAGCTTGAGTGTCTGAGTTCAAGTCCCAGAAATATAAAAATGGGGGAAAATACTTTTAAAAGCTCAGTTGAAGGTACACTTCTAAGCAGAAGAGGCTGTTGAGTGTGAATGGCACCAAAGACAATCGGCAGCTCTTCCACTGTGGCTCTGCCTGGGGCTCATCCATATCACTAGAAACCTGGAAATAAGACAAAGAGTCATTAACAAAAAGTGGTTTTCTGAACACTCAATGAGAGTTTTCATGCAGCAGAATCCTGGGAAAGAGAAGCAGGGACCAGAGAGATTGTACAGATCAGGGCACTGGCCTTGCAACTCTGACTCAATCCCTCATACAGCATGTGGTTGGTTCCTGGCATCAGCAGGAGTGATTCCTGAGCACAGAGCAGGAGTAAACCCTGAGTACACTTGGGTATGGCCCAAACCTTACCACTATCACCAATAAAAATGAGGAGAGGGGAAAAAAGATAATAGCATGGGACCGGAGCGATAGTACAGTGGGTAGGGCGTTTTGCTTTGCACGCAGCCAACCCAGGTTCAATCCCCGGCATCCCATAAAGTCCCGCAAGCACCACCAGGCATAACTCCTGAGTGCAGAGTCAGGAGTAACCTCTAAGCATCGCTGGGGTACCCAAAAAGCAAAAAAATAAAAGTTAATAGTTTTGGTTTGTACTGAGTGTCATATGGTAAACCTACAACAGCTAAATGCGGTGTAAGTTACAAGAAAGTGTTGAGCTTTTCATTCGTGTTCTTTGGTTTTGGTTTTGAAGCTGCACCTGGTACTCAGGGATTATTCCTGGCTCTGTGCTCAGGGATCACTCCTGGCAACACTGGAGACCAGAGCTGATGCTGGGGACAGAACCTGCGTCAGCTGTATGCAAGACAAATAACCTGTCCACTGTACTACTCTCCGGTGCATACTGCATTCTTATTTTTTTTGGGGGGGGTCACACCCAGCAATGCTCAGGGGTTATTCCTGGCTCATGCACTCAAGAATTTACTCCTGGCGGTGCTCAGAGGGCCATATGGGATGCTGGGAATCGAACCCGGTTGGGCTGTGTGCAAGGCAAACGCCGTACCTGCTGTGCTATTGCTCCAGCTCCGCATAGCTGCATTCTTAATTGATCAGTTACTGGAAGTCTAATAACTTCCGAAAACTTTACTGAGGGAAATACAGGAGGAACCCCCCTTCCTCCCATCTCCCCATTCTCTTATTTTTCTCTCCTCTCAGCCCCCACCCATCACCCAGACCAAGGCAGAATAATGGTCTCCAAAGATGTCCATGCCCTAATCCCTGCACTAGGAATTTATTACTTTACAAGGAAAATTTGCACTGTGATTAAGAGTACAAACTTTGATATGGGGGAAAGGGAGTTACTATCCTAGATGATCCAAGTGAACCCATGAATTCCCTAATACCATGAATCCTTAATTTCAGAGAATCTTTCCCAGCCGAGGTTAGAGAAAGATGCAGGAAAGTAGCAGCTGAGAAGGTGCTTGCTGGCTGGTCATTGCTGGCTTTGAAAGTGGAGGTGGGACTATTCACCAAGGAATGTGGGCAACATCCAGAGTGGAATTCTGCCTAGAGCCTGCAGAGAGACTAATACTTTGATTTGAGCTAGATGAGAACCATGGGGAATTTCTGACCTGAAGAACTCTATTATAAATCACAAACTTTGGGGCTGGAGAGCCAGTACAGCGGGTAGGGCATGTTTGCCTTGCATGTGGCTGACCCAGGTTCAATCCCTGGCATGACATATGGTCACCCAGGAACTTTCAGGAGTGATTCCTGAGAGCAGAGCCAGAAGTAACCCCCCCAAATTTTTTTTAATCACAAACTTTATGGTAATTTGTTACAGCAACAAGAAAAAATTAATTCTGTCCTTTGTTCTGCCCCACACCCCCACTCATGGTGTCCACAGTGACCAAATGCATGTCACTCTTTGTACTTGCTAAAGGAGCTGATGATAGAAATCTAATGGGCAGGGTGGGGGCTGGAAGATAATATAGCGGGTTGGGTGCTTGCCTTGCATACAGCTGACCCAGGTTTGCTTTCTGCAACCCCATAGGGTCTCCTGTGCACCACCAGAAATAATTTTTAAGTGCAGACTCAGGAGTAACCCCAAAATATCTCCGGGTATGGCCCCAAAACAAAACATAATTTTTTTTAATTTCTGAACTCCAAAATCTAGAACAGAATTTGGTACACAGGAGTAGTTGAAGAAATGTTTTTGATTGATGGTTTGACTAAGCAATGATAAGTCAGAGACATATATCTTTTCCCCAAGCCCTGTGCTGGTGGTTTCTCTCTCAGCCTGGTAAGAATTTCATCTTCCTCCAAGAACAGGGGTGAAGGAATTGGGTCACTGAACTAAAAGCTAAGGTTGAAAATGACCCAGAAGGAGACCTGCTTGGTCAATGAGGACTTGAGAAAAAGCTATAAATGTTGTGCCTGGTGATTCAAAGCTTCCTTAATCATTCGTTTTCCCAAGTTGGAAGTCTACTGTATGAAGTACAAACTACCTTATTCTAAACAGGACAGTCACTGTCTCCCCAAAACAGCAACCTGGAAATGGCTGTTGGCTATCTTGTAATGTGGCAGATTCTTCAACTTACAAAAAAATCATTTAAGGGGCTGGAGAAATAGAAAAGCAGATAGAGTGCTTGCCTTTCATGCTGCTAATCTGGGTTTTATCCCTGCTACCTCATATATTCCCCTAAACCCTATCAGAAGTGACGCCTAAGCACAGAGTCAGAGGTAAACTCTGAGGAGAGACAGGTTTGGCTAAAAATCAAAAGCTAAAAAAACCTCCTCCAGCCCCCCCCCAAAAAATCATTTGACTCTTACCATAGCGATACAAAGAACCAAGTACCCCATTTTATGGATGAGGCAACTGGAGCTCAGAAAATTAAACTGAGGGGGCTGGAGCAATAGCACAGGTAGGGCATTTGCCTTGCATGTGGCCGACCCAGGTTTGATTCCCAGCATCCCATATGGTTCCCTGAGCACCGCCAGGAGTAATCCTGAGTGCATGAGCCAGGAGTAACCCCTGAGCATCTTCGGGTGTGATCGCAAAAAGAAAGAAAGAAAGAAAGAGAGAAAGAGAGAAAGAGAGAAAGAGAGAAAGAAGGAAGGAAGGAAGGAAGGAAGGAAGGAAGGAAGGAAGGAAGGAAGGAAGGAAGGAAAGAAAGAGAGAGAAAGAAAGAAAGAAAGAAAGAAAGAAAGAAAGAAAGAAAGAAAGAAAGAAAGAAAGAAAGAAAGAAAGAAAGAAAGAAAGAAAGAAAGAAAGAAAGAAAGAAAGAAAAAATTAAACTGTTCGGAGAGATAGTACAGCCTTGCATGTGGGGGACCTGAATACAGTCCCTAACACACGGTATGATTCCTTGAGCACTGCCAGGCGTAATCCCTGAGTGCAGAGCAAGGAGTAAGCCCTAAGCAATGCTGGGTGTGGCCCAGAAACAAAAACAAAAGAATCTTAAATCACCTGCACAGTTTTTTATGACAGGTAAGTGGTTCATGCCAGGCTTGGAATCCAGATCCACCTTGCTCCAAAAGCATATAATAATTATTTACAATTACATTATATAGTCACTCACATTTTACAAAGCACTTTCATCATCCATTCTCTTACTTACTTAGACAAGTTTATGAAATAGGCTTGGCTACCCTCACTTACCAAAGAAAAAGCTCGGTTCATTTGCCCAAGACAGTTTTTTTATCTGGCAATGCTCTGGGATTACTTCTAGTTCTGCACTCAGTAATCACTCTTGATGGAGCTCAGGGGACCATTATAGGTGCAGGGGATTGAACTGGTTGCGTACAAGGCAAGTGCCCTACCCACTGTACCAATGCTTCAGCCTGCAACAGAGTTCTTAAGTATCAGAAACATGTGAACCTTATGCCCTTTCAATTCTTCCATAAACTCTAACTTGCACACACAGACCCACCTGCTCTCAATGAGCATATGATCTAAGACCTGAGAAAGGCAGTGTGAGAATTCAGCATGAGGCCAACAGTACTGCTAGAATTGAAGCTCAGGCCAGGTGAAAATGTATTAATTAGAGCTGTGTTTAGCCAGTGTTGTCAATTATAATCACTTGCTTGATCTGAAGCCAGAGATTTCATGTCACGTTGAGCATATTTTGCACATTTCTTACATTTGGAACAAGCCCCACTTTGTTCAACACTTTGACATTATATTGGTACTCATCAAGGCTTATGAGCTAACTCTTTCTGTTGCAACCTTTTACGACAGAAAAACAGAAAAGGGAGGTCCCAAAGTAATCGGAAAGCTACAACTTCTTCCCCACTTCCAAGCAGACTTCATTAGCCTTTAGTGATTGTGCAAGACCCAATCAGGCGTGGATCAAAATAAGCTTGGTGCTTATCATGGTTACTTAAAGTTAGTAGTGACTAGGGTGTATGTGAAATTTTCTTTAGCAATCACCTAAGTCATTCCAGCATCTTCCATAACATTTAGGACAGGGCCTGATTCATGGCACTCATTGAATGGATGGATAAATACCTGAATGAATGAATGAATGATGAATGAATGAATGAGCTCAAATGTGTCAATATAAGAATACCCTATAAGGGCTGGAGTAATAGCATAGAGAACAAGGTGTTTGCCTTGCACGCGGCCAACCTGGGGTTTGATTCCCAGCATCCCATATGGTTCCCTGAGCACCGCCAGGAGTAATTCCTGAGTGTAGAGCCAGGAGTAACCCCTGTGCATCGCCAGGTGTGACCTAAAAAGTAAAGAATAAAAGACGCCATAAGGCACTCAGAACTAAGTGAAAGTCCCTCCCTTTCCGCAACAGTGGAAAGAAAGCCAATATGGGGCTGAAGACCTTTATACAGAGTCACATGACCTGTCACTAACCCTGTGCTATTTTCTGATCTCGCTATCACCAAGTATAAAAATAAAACTTGGCTTTTCAAGACAGTGGACCAATGATCCACTTCTGCCACTAGCAACATATTCTTCAGTAAGAGTATCCTCTCAAGTGTAAAATACACCACTGATGAGGGTGTAGAGATGGACTATTTCCGAAGTTTTCCGAGAGCCTCTGCCAGCAGGTAGAGACCCATCACCAGGATATCCCACTCCATCTTCCTTCCCTGTTTGTCCACTGTGCCAACAAGTTAAGGTTTACCACCTCAAAATAGTAAGCGCTTCTGCAAGGGGGTTGGAGAGGTAATACAGGGTTTACTTCTATGTTCATTGCAGCACTGTTTACAATAGCCAAAATATGGGGAAAAAACCCAAGTGCCCGAAAAGAGATGACTGGTTGAAGAAACTTTGGCACATCTACACGATGGAATACTATGCAGCTGTTAGAAAAGATGAAGTCATGAAATCTGCATATAAGTAGATCAACATGGAAAGTATCATGTTAAGTAAAATGAGTCAGAAAGAGAGGGACAGGCATAGAAAGACTGCACTCATCTGTGAAATAAAAAGTAACAGAATGGGAGACTGACACCCAAGAGTAGTAGAGATAAAGACCAGGAGGTCTGCTCCATGGCTTGGAAATCAGCCTCACATGCTGGAGGATAGGGCAGCTCAGATAGAGAAGGGAACCCCAAGTAAAGGATGTTGGGAGGACCCATTCGGGGTGAAAGATGTGTGCCAAAAGTAGACTACAGGGGCTGGAGCAATAGCACAGTGGGTAGGGCGTTTGCCTTGCACGTGGCCGACCCGAGTTCCATTCCCAGCATCCCATATGGTCCCCTGACCACCGCCAGGAGTAATACCTGAGTGCAGAGCCAGGAGTAACCCCTGTGCATCACCAGGTGTGACCCCAAAAGAAAAAAAAATAGACTACAGACCAACCGTGATGGCCGCTCAATACCTCTATTGCAAACCACAACACTGAAAAGGAGAGAGGGAGCAAAAGGGAATGCCCCGCCACAGAGGCGGGGCAGGGTGGAAAGGAGGGGGGCGGGGAGGAGGCATGCTGGGACCATTGGTGGTGGAAAATGGGCACTGGTGGAGGGATGGGTACTCATCATCGCATGACTCTGTATTTGTATGACTGAAACGCAAGCACGAAAGTCTGTAAGCCTGTCACTGTACCCCAAGGTGATTCACTAAAAAAAAAAAAATAGTGACTGGGGCTCCATAACCAGCTTGACTCACTGATACTTTCACAGCACTCGCCTGCAACAACCTTATCATTGTTTGTTTGTTTGGGGGCCATGCTTCTTTGTTGAGGGCCATCTCCTGGTGATCACTCCAGGTGGGATTTAGGGATGCAGAAGAACCTGCAGCAAGCGAATTCTATTAGGGCTCTGGCCCTTGACAGGTTTTGCGTCTTTCCCTTTGTTTGTTTGTTTGTTTGGGGGCCACACCCAGCGATGCTCAGGGGTTACTCCCTGGCTCTGACTCAAGAACTGTTTCTGGTGGTCAAGAACTGTAGAAATAAGTACCAGGAGGTTGACTCCATGGCTTCGAGGCTGGCCTCACGTTCCGGGGAAAGGTCAACTCAGAGAAGCGATCACCAACTACATTGTAGTCGAAGGCCATTGCGGGCTGAATGAGGGCTAGAGACTGAGCACAGCGGCCACTCAACACCTTTATTGCAAACCACAACAGCTAATTAGAGAGAGAAAACAGAAGGGAATGCCTTGCCACAGTGGCAGGGTGGGGTGGGGGGGAGATGGGATTGGGGAGGGTGGGAGGGACACTGGGTTTACGGGTGGTGGAGAATGGGCACTGGTGAAGGGATGGGTTCCCAAACTTTGTATGAGGGAAGTATAAGCACAAAAGTGTATAAATCTGTAACTGTACCCTCACGGTGATTCTCTAATTAAAAATAAATAAATTTAAAAAAAAAAGGAAAAAAAAAGAACTGTTTCTGGTGGTGCTCAGGGGACCACATGGGATGCCGAAGATCGAACCTGGGTCGTCCCCATGCCAGACAAGCGCCTCACCCGCGGTACTCTCTACCTCTCCCGCCCCTGACCACTTCTTTTTCAAGAGACTAAAGGCAAAGCATTAGAAGCCAGCTAAATGGCTGCCCGAGGTCACAGAGCGCATGGGCAGTGCCCACTGATTATGACTCCCCAAGGCTTTATAGATTCCTAAGTAGCTGCTGAAAGCACTATCCAGTTAACAAATGAGGAAGGCGTCTGGAAGACAAGCCCCCTCGGCCCCCAGCACCATTCACAGGGCGCGCTCTCTGCGGAGCGCTTGGAGGGCGCTGCCGAGTTTATCTGCGCATCCCCAGCAGGAAAGGAATCCGCATTCCCGCGCTGGGACTTTAGGAAAATTAATGGCTAGGCTAGACGCGTCCTGGGGACTCCCTCGCCTCCGAATCCTGACACGCAGGGCGCGATTTCCAGGCCGTTGGGGAAAGTGTCTTCGGGTTTTGGTCGAGACTAGGATTTCTTAGAAGGTTGGGCGAGGGTGGAGAGGTGGGGGGTGGAATTGGAGGTTGGTGGCAGTCCGCAGCCATAAATCCTAGAGAGCCTTGCCTGCTTTACGAGGGAGTTCGCGGGGGCTGGTCTTCTCCGCCTTTCCTCTATTTACAACGCCCAAATCTCCGTGTTAATGGACCTGGGATAATGGTGTTTATTTTACCGCGATAACGCGCTCAGCTTCCTGGGGGAGCGGCTGTAAAATGTCCTGAGGTAGGGGTGTGTGGGGGGGGGTGCTGCGTAAAAGCGCGCGCTGGAACGGCCCGGGGGCACCAGGTTCTCTTCCAGGCCGGCCCCGCCCTCCACCCCTCCACCCCGAGGCCGGCAGCACAGCCCAGGCCTCGAGGCTGAGGACGGTTCCCACATAAATCACCCGCGCCGGAGTCTCGGGGAAAAGGCACATTTTTCATTGCGGGCCGCAGGGCAACTCCAGACAGCGAACGAGAAACAGAAGTTGTCTTTAGATAAACCGTTTACCGGAGCGCGCGTCCTGGCAGCGCGGCCGACAGCGCACAGGGCAGTCGGGTCCTGGCGCAGCGCCCCGGCCAGCCCAGCACCCACAAGAGGCTCCAAGAAAAACGTGGAGCCTCCAAAAGGGCAGGCACCACGTCCCCTCCCCGCAGGAGAGGGCGAGCCAAAGTGGGCAGAATGGAAAACAAACGGTAAGGGTCTGGGGAAACCCGCAAAACTGCGCTCAAAAGTCGGGTCCAGAGACAAAAGCCCCAGGCCACTTTTACGGGCTGTGTGATCGCCAGCAAGTGGCTTGACCTCCCTAAGCCTCAGGATTCTTTGATTAGAAAACAAATTTTCAAAAGTACCGGGTGGGGCGGGGTGTATGGGGGAAGGGTCGGGCAGAGCTGTGGGAGCTTCCCTTGCACACAGCAAACCCAGGTCGATCCACCGCATCACATATGGTCCCCTGAGGCCCGCCAGGCGTGAACCCTGAGCAAAAGAGCCAGGAATAAACCCTGAGCACCGCTGGGTGTGGCTCAAAACAAAATATATAAAAGCATCACAGGGTGTGGCCCCCTGCCACCCCAACAAAACAGAACCCAAAGAAGCGCTGTCTTCTAGTGTGTTTCAAGTTAGCAAAAAAAAAATTTTTTTTTAATCCAATAATATGTATGTATATAACCTGTGAGTCAAATATATTAATTCAAGGCTCCTGAATTCTAGGAGATTTCTTTAAGTCCTGGGAATAGTTGGAAATGGACTGAAGGGGCCCCTACCTTCCACTACAGTTCTGAGCTGGTGCTAGGACCAGCAAATACTGGGACGCCCACGCTAGTTCTGTGGCTGGAAGGCGCCTGTGGAATCTAAGAGTGACACTGTATTAGTGATGAGATCTTGCCCAGGTTACCCAGCTCCTGTTTAACTCTTTCGTAAACCGGGATTATGGTCTCTAGCCTGGTCAGGAGTGCCTGGTGTGGTGTCTGGCAGACAATAAATGCTGGTTAAATACTAGAATGTTCGTTGGGCTGGGTGGGGGCGAGTTGCCATTAGCGCCTCACCCAGAAGTGCTGAGGTCCAGTGCCGGCATGGCCTGCCTCCCGCAAAACCTGCGTGGGGACCCTTGGAGCTGTCCAGGGGCCTGCTGGCTATTCTGAGACACCCCGCCTGGTTCTGCAGCAATGACCCGAAGTTCCCAATCAGGGGTCCTGAGTCTTTTTCAGCCTGAAGGAAGCTGGAGCAATAGTACAGCGGGTAGGGTGTTTGCCTTGCACGCAGCTGACCGGGGTTCGATTCCCAGCATCCCATATGATCCTCTGAGCACTGCCAGGGGTGATTCCTGAGCGCAGAGCCAGGAGTAACCCCTGTGCATTGCCAGGTGTGACCTCAAAAAGAAAAAAAAAATGAAGGCTACCAAGGTCCAGTCGCTTCTCTTCACACTTACCCTCACCCCAACCGCCCAAACACTCTCTGGTCTCGGGCCCCAGCGAGCTGGCCACCTGCCTGGGGAACGGATGGCCATTTGGCTCTGAGATGCTTCGGTGCGGGAGCGCTCCCCGGTGTGCGGGGCTGAGCCCTCTGACGGCGGCTCTAACCTAACCCGCCGGCCGCCAGGCGCCCGGGGCTCAGCCCTAATCCGGATTTGGAGGCCGGAGTACTACAACTGGCGGCCAGCGACCCGGGCCATCAAAGCGGCCGCCTCGCTCCGGGCTGGGGGTCTTGTTTACTTGTTGAGGTGGACGCACCGAAGCGGGACGACCACGAGTTTGGAATGGCCTTGGGCCCAGAGGCAGCCCCCCCTCGCCGCGCCCCCCGCGAGCAGCACCTCCAGCCCCCACCGCACCGGAGGCCGAAGCTTCCTATCGCGCGCAGACACGTTTCCTTCCCTCCGAGGGTCAGGGGTCGCGCCAGGAGCGGCCTGTTCCCCAGCCCGCCGGGCCCACCCCGCGCGGCCTCCGGGAGCCCCGTTTCCAGCCGCGCCCCCGCCCGTTTCCCTCCCCCACCCCAAGCTCGCCATCCATTAGTGTAATCCCCTGTCCAAACACTGCGGCCAGGACGGCCAGACGTTGGTGTAAACAGACCGGGGGGAACTATTCTAACGATATAAATAAAATAACCATTAATCGAGCAAACTGTTCGATGAGCTAGAAAGTCGCGCACGGGGACCGTGGCCGTGCTGGGATTTGTGTACACAGCGTGGACACCACATATCTGTCAGGTAAACCGAAGTCTCTCGGCCCCGCCGAAATCTAAATTCTGCGCAGGTGACGCAGGCGCGCCACCTGGGACCCACCTGGGACCCACCTGGGACCCACACGCACAGGCTCCCCCACGCTCGCGGCGCGGAACACACGCGGCCGCCAAACACGCCCTTTGTAGCCCCGACGGCTGCCAGCCTCGAACGGATCTGGGGTGCGTTCGATCTGCTTCAGCAAACCCGCGCGCCAGCCACCCAAGTATCTCGGTGCGCCCCGGGGACCCAGAGCATCCCCACCCCACCCCACCCCCGTTCCTGTTCCCCGCCCCCACCCCCCTCCACGGAAAGCGTGCTCCTGCACGCGTCCCGAGGGTTACTAATCCTAAACTAACATTGATCGCGGGCTCAACGTGCCAGGCCTGGCGCTCGGGGCTGCAGAGGAACTCGGAGCGACCTAGGAGGTAGGTACTTGCAGTGTTGTTCCTGGAGCAACAGTGCAGAAGCGCAGGAGTGCACCCGGGCTCTGAGATTTGAGGACTTTTTTTTTCTTTTCCTCCGAGGGAGGATTTGAACCCAGAGCTCTGCTCCAAGAATCGTACCGTGTGTACCTGGGTGCAGAAATTCGCTCAGATTCCCACGCACTGGTTACCAAGGCCTGGCGCCTTGGCTCCAGAGGGCCCCTCCTCTGCTGACCTGCGGGGCTTCGCTTTCCACAGGGAAGTTACTGCTTTTGCCCATGGGAGTGGGGCAGGGTAGCCGGAAGGGTCGGGACGGAGGCGAAGCGGGGCCGCCTCAAAACCTGTTGCCGGAGAGATAGGACAGCGGGTCGGACCCTTGCCAGGAGGAACTCCTTAGCGTCACCGCCCGGGTGTGGCCCAAAAAATCAAACCAAAAAAAAAAAAAAAAAAACAACCTCTTAAGTCGTATTCTCGGGATGCGGGAGGGAGTGGAGCTGGCGGCGGTCCTAAAGCTATCGCCCGGGGTGCGCAGAGCGGGACACAGGCTTGCAGAATAGTGAGGCAGCGCTTCCTCGCCCCCCTCCCTATCCCCACCCCCACCCCCGCCCACCCAGGCCTGCACGCAGACTTCAAGCGCATGCGCTTGGAAACCTTATATACTTCCCCCAAATTCCCCCGCCCCGCAACAGCTCTGAGACCTTAGACAAGTCCTTTTATTTCCGCAGTTCTCAATTTCCAAGGAAATAAGGGGGGGTTGTGCACTAGTATCTGGATCGATCGGAAGAGGTGGTGGTAGATGTGGAACTTTTTGCCGATTTGGTGGGCAGTTTATTATGATGATTAATACTAACTCCGTGGCAGTTGCCCCAGAACACGAAGCCCATCTTCGTTTTGGACAAAGCAGAGAACGAGGGTTGGGGGGGCGGGGGTTGAGGGAGGAAGGAGAAGGAAGCAGTGTTGAGTGGGAAGGGGGGTATGAGGCTGGGCCGCACCTCACCCCCTGCGCCTTAATTTCCAGGCGCATTCTCCTGGGGCACTGCCCAGCAGCGGGCTGGAAGTTTGCAGAGGGACCAGGCTGTTTAAAATTACCCAGTAGGAATTCGCTCAAGCCGAATAAACGGTGCTAGGGCAGGCAGTCCCTGCGGGGAGAGGGCCATGGGAAGGTGGAGGGGGTTGGGGAACTCGCTGCAAGCACAGACGCTCCTCCAGAGAGTGGACGGCCAGAAGAGGGTCACCTCACCAGTCCACACCCGGCTTCCTCCTCTGCAAAATGGTTACATCAATAAGGTAACACGTAAGAAGAAATAGCCACTGCGGGCACACACAGCTTGTCTGGGAGTATTCTAAGATCTCCAAGCGGCAGTTCATGTCCCCGATTCCCAAAGAGGGGGACTGACTCTGTAACAGTTTTCCCGGTAGCAGGAACCCGGGAATGTCAGTGACTCTCAGCAGCTGCTCGTGGCTGGTGGGAATGGTGGCGCTTGCGCAGCTGGTTCATTCTCCACTAACTAGCGTAGCTCAATCCTGGCCCCGAGACGGAGTCCTCATCGCAGACTGGGGAGCGAGGGAGCACTGCACGCCGAAGGCCTTCTGCCGGGACCCAAAGGAGCAAGCGGGTGCTGGAGCCCGGAGTAGGTGAAGGGCTCCCACCACCCACCATACGGGTGCCCCCCCACTGATTTATTTACATTCCAATGAGGACACTAATTGGCCAGATCTTTATCTAAACACAATAACAATGACATGAGAGTTCGGGATTTGTTTACTGCCGCTAAAAATGATGCATTTGCGGGAGCAGGGAGCTCGTCCGGTGTGGGTTTGTTTGCTGCAGCTACCACGGGTGAGGGGTGGGATCTGGGAGGGTGGACCAGGCTGGGGACGCTTCCACTGCCGTTTCCGAAAACGCTGGTGATGAAGAGATGAAGAGAACGGGTGTCCTGGTGTAGACTCCTCCCCCAAACCTGCACAATTTAATCCACAGCGAAATCCGTTCCCCCCCCCCACCCCCCCACCCCCGCCAAGTGATAAAAGGTACGCCAGGGAATCCTGATTCTCGGTCTCTGCTTCTGGCCTGGAGCTGAACAATGCTCACCACCATCACCAGAACACTGACTGCACATAGCAGGGCTGGCCTGGGACATGCATTCCTTCGCACATTTCCAGAATCCTGGAGGAAGTTCTGGAAAGACCTAACACTTCATATCTTTCCTTCTAGAGGTGAAGCAACCGCTGCTTAACAGGTGGAAGAACCGCCTTCAGGTTCCATGGCCAGAGGAGCGGGAGCAGCCCCAGGGCTGGTGGCTGACAGGTGGGTGCTGTAGCCCAGGACAGAGATGTGACTACAACCTGGAGAAAGCCGCCACGCTGCCGGGCCCCACCCCAAGCTCAGCCTCTGGTGTCAGCTGTCAAGGCTGGAACCAGTGGTACTTGGGAGACCATGTGATGCCAGAGATCTCAGCTGTCTCCCTGACCTCCCAGCTTTTTATTGAGGGAGGGGGTGTAGTGAGTCCACACTTAGTTCCTCCTGTCAGTGCTCAGGGATTGAACCTGGGCCTCCTGCTTGCTTCCTGCATGCTAACCCCCTGGAGGTATTGCTCTGGCTCCACCCCTCCCAAATTTTTGTTTTGGGGACTTACCTGGAGGTGCTCAGGGCTTACTCCTGGCTCTGTGCTCAGAGGTTACTCCTGGTAGTGTTGAAGGGACCATGTGTTATTTCTTTTTTTTTTTTTTTGGCTTTTTGGGTTACACCCGGCGATGCTCAGGGGTTACTCCTGGCTCTGCAGTCAGGAATTGCTCCTAGTGGTACTTGGTGGATCATATTGGATGCCAGGGATTGAACCCGGGTCGGCCACATGTAGGGCAAATGTGAAGGGACCATATGTGATGCTGGGAATTAAACTGGGGTCAGCCACATGCAAGGCCAGTGCCCTGCCCGCTGTACTGTCTCTCCACTGCCGCCCCTACCACTCTTAACATACATGTAGCTTGTGAGTTCTGTGTGTGCCCATAGACACATGCACAGACGTACTGGGTGTGAATGGTTAGAACTGCATATATATGTGCACTGGCCCCTGCCCTTGTCTACACTTAGGCAGGAGAAGCATGTAGGGTTAAAAAAAATACCTAAGTTGCGGAGTAATTTCAAAGTGGTTTTATTAGTTTTAAGTACATACAATCATTACAATTCTGGTAATAAAACCTATTCCTTCCACTTTGATGGCAGTTTAGACAGGTCCTTATGGGACCACTTTGACCAAGACTAATGGCGGCGATCTCATAAATGGATGGAAATGGTACATCTGATTGTCAGAGGAGCTAGCCTTCATCTTGGATCACATAAACATGTCTGTCCAAATTTCATGTCACTACCATGGTTCATTGAAGAGAGACGGAGGGGAATTAAAAAGAGTGTTGGCCCAGCCCTCCTGCTGTGACCACCTTCTCAGGGAACCTGCGTGGAGTCTGATTTGTGGCAGGTCCTAGGCATCTTCTTTCCTGGGTCTGCTCAGCTGTGTCTTCCCATCGGGAAGCAGCATCTTTCCTCAGTTCAAGGAGAATAAATGGCCTTAGCGCAGCCATCCAAGCCAGAAACAAGCTCACAGAGGGGAGGTAAGGGGCGTAAGGGGGCTGGCTGCCCCCACACTGCTGAGAAATTGGTGCACGGGGCAGAAGGTCCCAGGCCCTGTCTCCTCTCTCCAGAGGCCAGTGACTCAGAAGCACCACAGGAGCCATTCCCTGCAACTAGGAGGAGGGTGAGAAATTACTGGTGGTGCTGGAAGAGTTATGGAGCCACCAGTCCTTGCCACCCCCCATCCTGCTGGCTGACGTGAGGAACCACCACTTCCCTTTCCAAAATTCTGACCATGCATTTTAATATAAATGTATACACACACACACACACACACACATCTCACAACCATCAGTACTTAGGGAACCCTTTGGCAGGGCTCAGGGGACCATATGCTGTCCCAGGGATGGTTCTGGGGTTCTCCAAAGTGCAAGTCAAGTGACATCCCTGAGTACTTTCTCTCAGACTCCGAGGTCCCTGCATTTAAGGTGCTCCCTGAAAAACCTCCCAAGTGGGATGATCTCAAGCTAAATACCTGCCCCACCCCCATCCAAAGTGGGGCTAGCAAGAAAGCAGGAGGACCCGAAGGTTTGTTCCTGTGTGTGTGTGTGTGTGTGTGTGTGTGTGTGTGTGTGTGATAGGGGTGGGGCCGGCCCTGGTTGGGGAGCCCCCATCTGTCCTCAAGGGATGCCTGGGGCCCGTATGGTCACCTTTCACTCCACTTCGATCCTCTCCGCTGCCACAATAGAAGGAAACGCAGCTCCGCAGGATCTGCCCGCGGCGGGGATTTCCACAAGGAGGGTGGCCAAGCCTGGCACCTGGAGCCCCCCCACCACCACGGCTTAGGGCCCCCAACAGAGACTGAGCTGGGAGTGGGGGCACTGGGAGGGGGATCGGCTCTGTGGGAGCACCCCATTCTACACGCTGGGTGGCTGGATCCTTTCCGAGTGGCTCTGCGACAGTAAGCACTCGGGTGAAAAGGGGGAGGGGGCAGGCTCTGGGGCTGAGGAGTCAGCCTTGCTCCCCTCCTCAGATGCCACTGCTGCAGCCCACCCATATAACTTGGGGTTTCCTCCAAGTCAAACATCCTGAGGCCCCAAGACAAGCCCCAGAAAGCACTGGAATGGAGAAGTATGTGTGAGGGGAGTGGAAAGGGGGTCCTCAGAGAGGGGAGAGGAGAGGAGATGGGGGAAGGGGAGGAGTAAAAATGCAGAGCAAAAAAGGGGAAGGGGTGGAGGAGGAGGAAAAGATAGGCCCCATGACAGGGGAGGGGGCAGGGAGGGCCTGGCGTGCTAGGAGGATGGTGAGGACCACCTGGAGTCCTGGGCTGGGGAGGGCTGGGGGCTTCGGGGTGAAGGAAGAAGGATCTTCAGTCTGGTGAACAGGATTCTGGGTGCCTGCAGACAGGTTCAAGGGCAGAGAATGCCAGTGCGGACTAGTTGCCTGGCGCTTCTCCTGAGGACAACTGGAAAGTCCTCAGGCACAGTCCTGCACTCCAGCCCGAGCTGCACCCACAAAGTGCAAGACTGGGCTGGAAGCCAGCGTCCAAGGCAAGCAGGGCGCAGTGAGGCGTGGGAACCCCCAGCCCCCGCAGCCCCACAAGCCTGTGGCTACTCCGCAGAGCGAGGCCGCTGAGCCCAGAGGCCTTGCTGGCCAGCCTGGAGGTCCAGCCAGCCAGCCGGTCTGTCTTCTGTCCCCTGTGGCGACTTCAGAGCGCCAAGTCTGACCAGGGTCTCTGTCCTTCGGTCTTTTCTAGGCCTGGTCCCTGGCTGATTGCAAGCAAGAGAACCTACGCGCTGCAGGGTCAGGAAAGTTGGGGCTGTCGCTAGGGCAGTAGTAATTACTGGGTGCCCCTCCCCAGCTTCAGGGAGCCAGGGGCAAGAGGACAGCTAGAGATGACCACACACCATCGCCTACTAACTAGAGCAAAGGTCTGAATGAAACTTGCTTGGGTCTTGCTCCCAGATGCCCTCCTGGAATTGAACTTCTAGACTAGACCCAGGGGGATGCATCCTTCTGAACTTAAACCCACGAGACTTCTGCCAAGGTTTCTTTTCACATGAAAAAGCTCTTATTTTGTTTCCAAATGAGTTAAAGTTATTTGCTTCAACATGACACCCAGGAAGATTTGGGGAAAGATTTTTTGGGGCCCCTGAGGCCAAAGTCTCCCTAATGCTTTCGGTTGAGGGAAGTGGGTTGAGACTATCACGCTAGACACAGGAATAATCTCTGCTTCTTGGAAGGAGATAACCACATTCCTCCACCGCAAGGCAGGGATCCATCCGGAGCTGGAAGGGCTCTGGTTTAAGAGAAGTAATTTGCCAAAGATGGCAGCCTCTTTAGCGAAGTCGAATTTTAAAAGCTCCACAGGTATTGCCGTTTCCATACAGTTTAACTTGCTCATACACACAAAGCTAAAGAATGCACTGAAGATTCCAATTTAATCCCCCAAACAGCTCCTGCGCTCCCAAACAGCACACACAAATAGTACAAATATGTCTGCACATAGGTGTCCTTCATTTAAAGCATTTCTGTTTGGAAAATAACTGATTTTCATTTGACATAGGTTTAGTTACACTTTCTGCTTTGTGTTTTAGCTACAAAACAGGACCAGTTTGGGTGATGGAAGACATATCTGTGTTGTTATCTTTAATTTTCTTTTTTTTTTTTGAGGAGCAGACATATGTACATAAGACTGGAAATTTCTCACTCGGAGAAATCGAAACTCTCTTCCTCAGCCACTGACAAAGAAAAACACCCACTGCTTGAAATTCCCCCCGTTTGATTTTCTCCCAGGGAACAAACAGAAAATTCAGGTCCAATCGAAATTGGGGCAAATCAGGTATCTATGCAAAAAACATGCAAAACAAGCTTTAAAATCCTCAAGATATATTACAAATTTTTCCTCTTACAAAATTACTGAAGTGAGAGAAGAAAAAAAGTCCTTTCCTGAAATCAGATTGGTTTAATGCTTTTAGGAATGGTCTTGATGATGTATTCTTAGAACTAGTAATTTATTCACCCTTCTGAGGAAAAAAAAAATGTCTCTACTCACAAATTCTGGGTAGCGTTCTAACATCCCCAAGTAAAAACCAAACGCAAACACATACATTCCACCACTGCCAGCAAACGAAAGAACAAAAACCTGTGCAACGCTGCTGCTAAAGACAGAACACTTTCTTGGTAAAATGGCACTAAAATGAAATTCCTAAAGGAAATAAAAAGCAAAATCAATGAAAAAAATCACCTGAGGTTTATAATTATAGCTAAAATCATCACAGGACAGCTATTCATGCTTCAGTAAAAAAAATTATTTTTACTTACTTTTAAATTAAAATGTCATGAAAGCTTTCAATTTTTTGTGGCTTGGTAACCTTAAATATTTGCCTATTTGATAAGCTGACTAAGCAGCTGCACATATAAATAAGATGATCCATTATGTGAATGATACATCTATCCATTAAATAATTTTGCGTTGAGAACTTATAAAAACAGTACAATTTCAAACAAAAATCGTCATGTTAGCCTGATGTATCTTTTAGTGGACGGAATATGAATTTTCTCAAAAAGGGAATAATTTTATTTTTTGTGCATGCATCTAAATAGTGCTTCTCCCTCACAGAATCTGCCACTTGTTTTACTTTAATCTTATATAAGAAAGGGGGAGGGTGATTGGATAAACAAACGTATAATGTGACAAAAGCGGCGGAGACAGATACACCCTATTAAAATAAAATCAATTGCTTCCGTACTTGTAACGATATTTACTCTTTCTAACCGTAATTAGCTAAACTATCTGGAACAAAAAAACCTGTTATTAGTTGAGCACCAGCTCGCTGGAGGATTTCAAAGATGCTCTTTTCTGACAAGAGAATGCAAATACTCCAGAACGCTAGTGTAACTGGATACTAGTTGGAACCAGATTCGAGTTCTGATAAGTGTCTCGGAGACCCAGAGCGCAGCAGTAGAGAAACGAGGGCTCTGGCGTTTTCCTATCAAACAGAAGCGCGCAGCAGCTCCAGCTCCGTGCGCTCGGGGCAGCCGGCTCCGGGTCTGGGAAACCGGGCAGCCTGGACGAAGTAGCCAGGAGGATAACCTCGTTGGGACGCTCAGCCGCAGGCTACCAGATCTGCCAAAGGGCACCTGAACAACCGGGAGAGAATGGCTCGAGACCAGCTGAGGTCCTTGCGGTGGGCAAAAGACCTAGAGCTGCTCTAGATAGAGGGGTAGCACTCGCGCGCGCCAGATCAACCCTGCGCAGGAGTGGCAGAGAGGCAAGAACGGAGGGAGGCGGCCCTGAAAGCACCCTCAGGGCCTCTCCACCGGACGGTCGGTCCCTCCTCCCCCTCATCTCCCCCGCAGGCCCCTAGCCCCGCAGGAAGGCTCCGACTGTGCGTTCCTGGGGCTGAACGCCCTGGAGCGACCCAGTTTGGGATGGGAAGGGGTGGGGGGGTGAGGGCTCAGGAAAGGTCCTCAGGCCTCCATCAAGGCTACCTGGGTCGTAGTGGGGCTGGCAGGTTTCAGGGAGACCGTAGGGGGTGGGACAGCCTCGTGCATGCCCGGGACGCGGGACCAGGTGGACACCTTAGACATCACGATGTGTGTGGGGGTAGGGGAGTGGGGGTGACTCCAGGTTTCAAGCACTAAAGCCCTGGGTTCCAGGACTGGGCGATCAAGGAAGGGAGCAAGGCTTACGGAGGGGCCTAGGAGCTGAGAAGCGAAGAAAAATGCAGGCTCGGCTGGGAAATTCGAGAGCTGGAGTTCGGTAATTGACAATTTCGGGGGGGGGAGGGTTGTCCCCCCCCCTTCTTACTGAGTATAGAAATGACCCCTGAAATCACGAAGAAAATTGAGGGCTACCAGGGAACAAACATTCCCAGTGCCCATCTTCCCCGGGGGTGGGGGAACGGGACGAGAGCACAGGCCCCTTTTCTTGAGCCCCCCCACGCACGGACGCACACACTTCAGGCCCCGCACCCCGTAGCGCCGCGCACTCACCCCCACCTCTTTCTGGAGCTCTCTGCGCGCGCGTGCTTCCAGCTGCAGCCAAACTCTTGGCGTGTTCTCCTCCGCAGTCCCCGGGCCTAGTTTGGAGATGCCGGCCCTGCCTGGGACGCCTAGAGTCTCAGGATTCAAAGACAAAAGGCCCCGACGCCTGTACGGCGGCAGAGGCCCCGCGCTCCGAGGGTCAGGGTCGTCCCCGCGGGCCTCCTCCCGCCCCACCCTAACTACTCGCAGGCGCACGTGGCCGGCTCCGCATCGCAGCTCCCCAGGCGGCCTCCGGGGCCGACTCCCCGCACCATTTCCGCTCGCTCCAGAGCAGCCCCGCCTCTCCCCCCTCCCGACCCGCTGCTCCCTCTCTCCCCGGCCCGGGGCACCCTCTCCGCCCCCCCCCCTCCGGCGTACCGCACCGCCGCGCTCCACTCCCGCTCGCGCACCCCAGTCTGCGGCCGCCGGGGGGCGTTGTCCGCGGTTCCGCACCTTCCCGCCTCCCGTCCAGCCCAAGCTGGTCTCCCCCAGCTCCATCTTAGCCGCTGGAATGCGTGGGGGCGGCCAGGACCGGATGAGGGGCGCATGATGGGGCCCAAAACCGGTTCCTAAATGTCTAAGCCCAGCACGCCTCATGGGTTTCCTGTTGGGCCTCACAGCAGAGCCCGCACACCCACCCCCACCCCCCTTTGCACCTCGCTGGACTGGAGGTGGGGAGCAAACATCTATTGTGCAAAAGGATGATTCCCCCCCAGCGTGGACTTCACAGAATCTCAGGAGACCCCTAGGTTCGCCCAGGAAATATAGAAGGTTTCACTGGGACGCCAGATAGAGCGTGGTTAGGAGGAACTAGAAAGATTCCTGCAGTGTTGAGGCCTAGTGCCTGGTGCCAGGTTTCATAGTGGACAAGACAGGCTGCATGGTTCGGTCACTTCCTTCACTTCCTTCCTGGGAACAGGCACCTCTTCAGCCCTCAGGGCAGCCCACAACACAATCACTGCTTGGGCTCTGTGGCAGTTTAGCTCGGTGGCTTGGCTTAAGCAGCTAACACGTGCAGGGCCTGCCCTGTTGGGCAGATTTAGCGTTATTTATCCCTGCCCTTCCCCCCCCCCCCGAAAAAAATCCTGCAGAAGGTATTACTGTCTCCCTTTTAGTAGACAAAGAAACTGAGGCTTAGAAACGTTCAAGGACACACACTGAATTATGTCAGGGTTGGAACTCAGAGCCGTCAGGCAGTAGAGCGCAGTAAAAGCTCCTTCTTTCTCTCACCTGCCTGCATAGTGCAGCGCGCGGCTGCGTTGACCTGGCCAGTATGACAGATGCAGCAGCCAGAGCCTTGCCCTTGGGGACACGCAGGCAGGCGATATGGCGACAGCACTAGGTGGGAGGCATCAGTGACACGAACTTTCTTTACTTACAAGCGCTCAGAGGAAGAAGAGATAACTTCCGGCTGGGCTACAGTCATCGTTGGAGAAGGTGGCATTTATTTGAACAACCTTTGGAGTAGAGTTTCCAACGTATGGAGGAGACAAGGTGAGGGGGAAACGCTCAAAAGGGGGGCGGGGAGGGGACAGCCTTGAGCAACGTCAACTAGGCGAAAGGGACAAGTCGCCCGTCCACAGACATGTAAAATATTCCTGCTCCTTAAGATTCCCGATTCCGGTATTTACAAGCCGGGAAGTTTTCCTGCCCCAGCAGCCGCTGGTCAAACCACGCTCCCTCTTGGGACATCATTCCAGGCAAGTCGTTTTCTGGACCAGAAGTCTCCCAGAAACGGCCCGAATCGGGAAGGTGCGGACAGGTGCGGCGGGAATCGGTGATTGAGGCACTTAGGTCAGTGCAGCCTGGCTCGCAGCGACTTGAACTTCGCGACTCTATACTAGTCCTTGTCTATTTCTGGTAGCGCCACCAGTACCCGACTCCGGGGATGCTGGGGGCGTGGTCCACGTGAGCCGAGCCAATGGCGAGAGAGGCCGAGGCGAGAGCTCCGCCCCCGGCGTGACGCACGACCCTCGGACACAGGCTTCGCAGGCCAGGCCCCAGTCCCTGCAGTGGCTGTAACAAAACCCAGACCCCCAGGTCCGGGCCAATGGAGGCGATTTAGACTGGAGCGGGACTGCGTCTGTCAAAAAGCCCTACTCAGCAGCGGCGGCAGAGTCCAGAAGCAGCGCTGGGGCCGGCGCGCTGCCTCCCCGCCCCCGCCGGGATTTATTGAGTATTTGGACTGGACAATTAAGTGGCCCTGATGATGTTACCAAGCCCGGTCACCTCCACCCCTTTCTCAGTCAAAGACATTTTGAATCTGGAACAGCAGCAGCAGCAGCAGCAGCAACAGCACTTCCACGGCACGCACTTGCAAGCGGACTTGGATCAACACTTCCACTCGGCCCCCTGCATGCTGGCCGCCGCCGAAGGGACGCAGTTTTCCGACGGCGGGGAGGAGGATGAGGAAGAAGAGGGCGAGAAGCTGACCTACTTGAACTCACTAGCCGCAGCCGAGGGCCACGGCGATTCGGGGCTCTGTCCCCAAACCTACGTGCACACGGTTCTGCGAGACTCGTGCGGTGGGCCCAAGGAACACGAAGAGGGGCCAGAGATCGTGAGGGACCGGAGCCAAAGTGAGTAAAGGCGGTGTGGGGCGGGGGCGGGCGGGGGAAAAGCACCGCACATCTGGAGCAATGGCGGGGCGCTGGCAAATTTCCCATGAATCTCGCCGTTGGGACCTATGCCTGCGCCCTGGTCAACTGCTGCCACGGAAAGTGCAGGTGCCTGCCAGGGCGCCCGGGTGGAGGGAGAAGGACGAGGTGACCAGCAGGGCTGCCCCTCCACCCCTGCGCAGGGGGAAGTAGGAAGGGCACACACACAAAAGGAAAGTCGTTTTTTTGCAGCCCCGATGCTGATCAGGGACCAGGGCTCAGCGTTTGGGTCCTTGACAACTCACAGTAATTTTGCCCTTGCCAAGAGTTGTAGGAACAGGAGGCTGAGCCCTTTCCGCTTGCCCTCTAGCATGACTTCTCCGGGAAGCCTTCCTCTGCAGCATGGTCCACGCAGGCTGTGTCCCAGCATCCGCAGGACGCAGGAAGTTCAGTGGAGGCCAGCGGGGTGCTGTCCTCCCTTCTCTGTTTGGAGCCCCGCGTCCACTCAACCATGTCCCTGAAAATGGTAGGAGGGAACATGGCCTGTCCCTGCCTCTCCCCAGGGCTGGCCTTGTTTTTGATCTTAACACTGAGTTTTCATGTCCCAGGCTGTGGCACTGTGGGCAGAGGGAGAACTCCTGAACCTTAATCTGAAGTCCCGCATGGGACCGGGAGCAGAAGTAGAGAGAGAGCTCAGGTAACTAAATAAAACACCTCCCAGGAAGTGTTTGTTTAGAAAGAGAACGAATCAAAAAAATTTTTTTCTTTTTCTTTCCTGGAGAGATAGGCCAGGCAGAAGTTAAGATGGAATTCCTAGCAGTAAACTTGGGACCAAATTCCACCAAAAACGGTCCCAATCAGTCCATTCTATTTATTTCTCTCAGGAAACGCAGACATCTTCACTCAGACATTTAGCTGTGGGCGTGAAGCTTTTAAAAAGAAGTGGGTGGGTGGAGGGGGGCTGAGCAATGAAGAAGTTAAGCGCTACCATTGAGAAAATTTTTTGCAAACACGGGCCCCTAAATACCGACACATCTCACCGCATCAGCAACCCGTGACAGAGGGGAAGAGGTGAAAGAGAACAAGTTTGCAAAATCCTTACTTGTTACCAAGTAAGTAGTTGCAACTTTCATCCCGAACATAATCATTAGCACGCCGGGGGCCCCGCATGCAATACAGGGTAAGTCCTTCCTTCCTTCTCTCTCCAAGATGCCCAAGCCCTAAAAAAGAACGCGCACAAATTCTCCCTCCCCGTGGAGCGTGCCACTGCCTGCCCAGGACACCAACTGCCACCAAGTTATCCCCCCTCACCCCCACCCAGCTCAGGCATTTAGGTGCAGCACGGGGCCACGGTTCTGCAAGACCGAAGCGCCCACCGGGTGGCCGGGACAGCTAAGGGACGCTGTTGTTTTGCTTCTTCTGCAGAAAGCTGCCAGCTGAAGAAGCCTCTGGAGGCGAGCGGAGACTGTAAAGCGGCGGAGGAGAGCGAGCGGCCGAAGCCCCGCAGCCGCCGGAAGCCCCGGGTCCTCTTCTCGCAAGCTCAGGTCTTCGAGCTGGAGCGCAGGTTCAAGCAGCAGCGGTACCTGTCGGCGCCCGAGCGCGAGCACCTCGCCAGCAGCCTGAAGCTCACGTCGACGCAGGTGAAGATCTGGTTCCAGAATCGCAGGTACAAGTGCAAGCGACAGCGGCAGGACAAGTCCCTGGAGCTGGGCACCCACGCACCGCCGCCGCCACCGCGCCGCGTGGCTGTGCCGGTGCTGGTGCGGGACGGAAAGCCGTGCGTCACGCCCGGAGCTCCAGCCTACGGCGCGCCCTACAGCGTGGGCGCGGGCGCCTACTCGTACAACAGCTTCCCCGCCTACGGCTACGGCAACTCGGCCGCGGCCGCCGCCGCCGCAGCCGCTGCCGCCGCCGCCGCCGCGGCCTACAGCGGGAGCTACGGCTGCGCGTACCCGGCGGGCGGCGGTGGTGGCGGCGGCGGCGGTGGCGGCGGCGGTGGCGGGGCCTCGGCGGCGGCCACCGGGATGCCGCCCGCCTGTAGCGCGGCCGGGGGCGGGCCCTTTGTGAACGTGAGCAACCTGGGCGGCTTCGGCGGCGGCGGGGGCGCGCAGCCGCTGCACCAGGGGGCCGCGGCCGGGGCGGCGTGCGCTCAGGGCACCTTGCAGGGCATCCGGGCCTGGTAGAAACGGAGCAGGTCACGCGGCGGCCGCCCCACCGCAGCCTGGCGCCGCGGGACTCTAGCTCGAGAGAAAGGCTGGATCCGAGGGCCAGACCCCTCTCGTTAAAAAAAAAAAAGAAAAAGAAAAGAAATGAAAGAAGAAAAGAAAAGAAAAGGACACGTCTCACTCCCCCAGAGTCCCCCGGAGCTCAGTTCAAGCGAGGCCTGCAGGACGCGGCGGACGTGGGGGAGGGAAGGGGTCCGGGCGCAGAGACTGTCGCAAAACGAAAAGCCCGTCCAGGGGGGCTGGGGAGGATGATGGTCCCTGAGCCCAACCTGGCCCAGGGGAGTGCGAGAGGCTGGAACTCTGGCTGCCTTGTTCTGCTTCTTCCAGAGCAAGGAAAAGGACTTCTCTCCCTTGGCCATTCCGCAGCCTCCGCCAAGCGTTGGCAGCGCACTCAAGGACAAAAAGAAAATAAAGCGGAAAAAGGAAAAAAAAAATTTAAGCATGAAGGAGAGTCAACCGAGAGTAGGGAGTCGCGGCTTGAGAACCCCCCAGGCTCTGGAGAACTCCTCTGTTCGCTTTGCGGGCCCAGAGCCCAGAGCAAAGAGAGTTTTCCCGCGCCCACCTCCTGCCCTCTGCAGCGGACACCTGGGGCCGGAACCGCCGGGCTGTCCAGGAGCAGAAAACTCTTTGGGAGGGGGAAAGAAAAGAAACAACAACATAACAAAATCAGCCCAGCGAGATCAAAAGTTGGGGCGGGATCTGGTGGCCCAGCGAAGGTGTGACCGGTTTCCTTTCTGTTTCATATTCTGTATCCAGCACATTTAATATATATCTAACTATATCCACACGCCGTGTACACGCCCGCTGCCATACACTACAGGAGTCAATAAACAAGGTGCAATATTTCCAAACCTGGGCCTGCTACCGACTTTGTTTACCACCCCCAAGTGGGGAGGGGGGGGTTCCTTGAAACAGGGAGGGAAGGAAAAGTGGCCGCGAGGGAGTGGGGAGAGTGGACTTCCCTGGGCCATCGCAGGCCTGGTTTCCCGTGCGCCAGACCCGGGGCTCAGCCTGATCTCTTCTCGCCTTTGTTGGTTCATTTCTCTTTTTATTCCTGGAGGGAGGACAGACAGGTCGCCAGCGCCGGACCTTTCTTTTCGAGGTTCTGGGGCTTTTAATCCCCTCCCCTAGTTTTACCCAGATGTGTTGCGATCATGTCGGAGTCTGCGTCCCCGGCCAGCGTTAGCCAGTCCCACCTCAAGCGAGGGACGCTCGGGGCGGGTGGTGGTGGGGGGGACCAGCGGACCCCCCCGAGCCCCCCAAAGGCCCAGCGACTTGGGGCGGCGGCGCGGAGGCGGCTCCTTCACCGCCGCAGGGGCTTGCGGCGCGCCCGGGGGTCGCTGCCGTGCGCCCCGCCGCGGCCCAGCTCTCCCCCGCGGCCGCCCTCCCTTCTCCCCCGGCGGCCGCGGCTTTATGCGAGTCCTTGTCACTTGCGGAGAATGGCTGCGCGGGGCCGGGGCTGCCACACGGCCGATTGTGAGCGTGCCAAGGCGGTGAATGGGGAGGCCTCAGCGCGCCGCGCCATTGTGGGGCCGGGCCTGGCTGAAAGGCGGCCCCGGGCCGGGAAGGTGCGGAAAGAATGGCTTTTTATTGGAGTCCCGAACAAAAGGTGTGGTAGGAAGGCGAAGTCCCCTGCGCGAACAAAAACCCCAGCGCTTCGGGATTGACGTCCCCCCCCTCCAGCTCCCTATTGCTTCTCAGAGCCCAGGCTTTGTGCAGGAGTCTGCTCGACAGAGGGACGGGGAAATGCGCGGGGGTTTTGTTCCCCGCGTTTTGTGTGCTGGGGGAGGGGGGCCCGGGGGCTGGGCGGGCAGCAGGGAGGGGCGCGCTGATTAGGCCCCGGCCGGGCGCCGGCGCGGACACTTTCAGCGGGAGTCGGCGGCGTGAAAGCGGGTCATTATTGCTACAAGTTTAGCAATTTCGCCCTTCCAGGAGGGGGTAGGGGCTGCGGGGCGGCGGCGGCGGCGGCGGCCTGTTGGGGAGCTGCTGAGACCCGGAGGGAGGAGGATGGAAGAAGGAGGAAGGAGAAGAAGGAGGCGGAGGAGGGAAAAGGAGGAGGCGGAGAAGGAGGAGGAGGAGGAAGGAAGGAAGGAAGAAATAAAGAGCAGAGAGGAAGGGACGGATGCTGACAAGGGAAGCCTCCCAGGCCTGCTGACCGCCCAGGATGAGGCTCGGTCGCCTCCAAAGGGCCTAGCGGGGGACAGGGGCGGGGCGCGGGGGAGCGGAGACCCTCGCTCCCTCCCCTCGCCTCTCTTGAGGTTGAAAGACCCCCCGGAGCCTTCCTTGTGTTAACGCACCGGACTGCAGGTCATTCCGCTCCTGACCCGCGGTGCCCTCCTCATTGGCCGTCGCGGAGCCGGGACACCGACCCCCGCCTCCCAATACCGCTCTCATCTCAAACCCCTTCCAGGGGAAACCTAACTTTTCTGCGGGTATAACCGTGCCGGGAATTGCTCAGGCTCGGGGCCTGGGAGAGAATTCTCCTTTCCTAACACATCCCGCTGCCTGCAGCTATTAAGGACTCATTCATTCCTTCACTAACCGTTCAGAGGCGTTTGCGGGGCACCCCTTAATAAAGGTGTACTTGTCCTTCCCAGGTGCTCGGGATGGTAGAGAAGTATTGTTGCAGGCTGTTGACACTTGATTTGTGATGTGGGTAGCTGGTGTGTGTGTGTGTGTGTGTGTGTGTGTGTGTGTGTGTGTGTGTGTGTGTGTGTGTGGACAACTAAATGTTAAAGAAATCGTAGAAAAGAAGAAGAGAGATAGTATAGGTGTTAAGGCGCTTGCCTTGCATGAGGCCGATCCTTACTCCATTTGCAGCCCCCCTATGTGGTCCCCGAGCCCCGCCAGGAGTGATCCCTGCATGCAGAGTAAGCCCTGAGCAACACCAGGCATGCCCCCCCCCCCAAACAAACAGAAAATGGTAGTAGATAGGGGCCAGAGCGATAGTACAGCAGGTAGGGAAATTGCCTTGCATGCAGCCCACCTGGGTTCAATCCCTGGCATCCCATATGGTCCCCAGAGCACTGTCAGGAGAAATTTGTGAGTGCAGAGCCAAGAGTAATCCCTGAGCACGGCTGGGTATGACTCAAAAAGTGGGGGCGGGGGGAAGAGTAGTAGATTAGATTGCAAAAGGGTAATCAACCAAGTGCTGGAGGAAGGGCTTTTTGCAGCAGGTGACCTCGGAAAGCTGATGCCAGAGTGACAAAAAGGAAGCAGTGGAAGGCACGCTCTGCCCTGGCCTCTCTGTCTCTGCCTTCCACTCGCCTCCCTCTGCTCAACTCTTGCCCCACCTTCAAGGCTGGAGTCTCTTTACTTAAAGGCATTTAAAAATACATTTAATTTTTTTTCCAATTGCTCCCATCATCCCCCCACCCCCTCTCACTGCCAGAGTTTCCTTCTTGAATCATCCAAGAGGAGTTCAGCTCCGCCTCCTATGTACCCCGAGTCTTAGGTACTTTCCAATGCCACAATTGAGTGCAACATTTTCTCTCTCTCTACCTGAGGTCGCAGTGAGGTCGTGGGGGACCATAGGGCATCTTGTCCCTGGGGGAAGGGGGTACTAGGAGAGCCTTTTCCTTCAGCAGAGGCTTTTCCTCAGGACTGGGGGCACTTGGTGACACTCCCAGTGTGAGGTCACTTCCTGTGTGTGGATCGACACTGACTGCTGGTGACCAGGGATGTGTGAAATATTCCCAGAATTGCTCAGGGAGGAGTTGCCTGCTCTCCCAGATCCCAGGGGCAGAGGCTGGCTGGCCACAGGGATTCCTTAAGAAGGTCAGTTGCTCCTCGTCCTGCAGTTCAACACCCCCCCATTCCCCACCCCCCCCCCCCCCCGACACACAGAGGACATTGAGAACGTGATAGAGATCCTTGGACACAAAATTTAGGGACTGTGGAGGCCTTGGGACTCTGGGGGAATAGAAATGGAGAACTGGGATTTAGGAAATAAATCCTGGGGGTCTGCACCTGGGACCCGATGCCCCCTGGAAAACCTGGGGGAGGTGAGTTGCCCAGTGGAGCCCTGCTCTCTCTCTCTCTCTCTCTTCTCTCTCTTTCTTTCTCTCTCTCTCTCTCTCTCTCTCTCTCTCTCTCTCTCTCTCTCTCTCTCTCTCTCTCTCTCTCTCTCTCTCGTCACAACTGCCTATGCACAGGGATTACTCCTGGCTTTGCACTCAGAAATTACTCCTGGCGGTGCTCAGGGGATCATATGGGATGCTGGGAATCGAACCTGGGTCCGTGCAAGGCAAATGCCCTACCCGCTGTGCTATCGCTCCAGCCCCAGAGCCCTACTCTTAAGACTGATTTTAAGGCCTGCATGCTCAGACCTCAGGTTCTTAGTCACTGACTAATGTTCCTCGCTCCTGGGGCTTTCCTAGATAGGGAGAGCAGCTTCCTTTTCTCCAACAACTGGCATCCTGCAGGACCCTGGCCTCTCTGTACACCCAGTGCCCGGGCCCCACCTTCCTGGCCTGGCTTGCTCACTCCTGTTCTACCTCAGTCGGCCTTAGTTCTGCATCCTCTTCTGTTTTGGAAGAGAGTGACCCTTTTGGAGGAAACAGGGCAGTTTCTGTGAATTGACTTCCATGCCCTTTTGTGTGTCTTCAGATACTTAAAGACAAGACAACCAGCCCCCAGGCCCCAGCCCCCAGTCCCTCCAACCCACTCTACTCCCTGCCCCGAAGTTTGAGACTATAAATAGCCCTCATCTCCTAAATGAAGGATTTCCGCACAGGTCTGCTGGGGGCCCTGACCAGCAGGGAGGGAAAATCCTTGACCAGGTTCCCCCTCAGAGCTCAGGACTCCCGCTTCACTGGGTCAATTGTCCCAGGAAGCAGGAAGAAACACACAATCCGGAAGAAGTAGAGGAAAAGTTGCCCCTCTGGGGGTCGGAGCGATAGGACAGCAGATATAGAGTACCTAGCCTTGCACATGGCCATCCTTGGTTCAACCCCCACCATCCCAAAGGGTCCCTGGAGCACAGCCAGGAGTGATTCCTAGTGCAGAGCCAGAAGTAACTCCTGGGTGTGGCCCCCAAACCAAGCAAACAAAGAAACAAAAAGTAGCCCCTCTAGGCTCTGATTTCTGAGCTCCAAGGCAGAGAGAGAGGGAGAGACAGACAGACAGACGACAGACAGACAGAGACAGACAGAGAGGGCTATCTTGGGGTCTCACATTTTTAAAAATGTGGGTGTGGAAACTGGGGAGACAGTATAGAGATGGAGCACTTGCCTTGCAGGCAGCCCACCTGGGTTCCGCCCCCAGCGCCCCCTATGGTCTCCAGAACCAGGACTGATCCCTGAGCACAGAACCAGGAGCGAACCTTGAGCACTGTTGGGTGTGATCCCCAAACTCAATAAATAAATAAATAAATAAAATTAAAATGTGGATGCACACCCAAAAGTAGAAAGGGGTCTAGAAAACCAGTATTTCATTGCTTCTGGGCCCTTTGGCTAAGATCAAGTGTAGCAATCCAGCATTCTGCAGAGTCTCATCTTCAGGGTAAAGTTTAGAGGCTGGTCTAGGGTCAGACCGTCTGGACTTTACCTCCTCACTGCAGTAGCCCCCCCAGAACCTCCCAGAGGGCAGGGACCTTGAGGGAGTAAGAGAAGTTCTGCGACTCCGTTTCCTCCTCTAGAAAACGAGTGTGCTTAAAGCATCTCTCTTGGGGGTTGGGTGTTAGCCCTGTTGTATATTTTACTGTTTTTTGTTTGTTTGTTTGTTTTATGTCAGCTAGAGATTGAATTCAGGGCCTCACACCTGCAAAACAGGAGCTCTACCTGAGCTACACCCGGAACCTTTTCTCTGCAGTTATTTGCTTGTGTTTGGGAAACACACGTGGCGATGCTTTCTTCTGTGCCGGCGGGATCGTGCAGTCAAGCCCCGGCCTTCCGCATGCGCTCCAGCCCGTTGAGACATCTCCTTTGCCCTCTCAGTTACTTTCTTCCTCCCTACCCCCTCACCCCCTTAGCCTACAGTAGTAAAAGGTCTAGCGACTCAGCGCACTACGGGCTGAGGGATGATTGTTTACATATGTAAACATTCATTACCAATCACTTTAGCTTTGAACAGTAAATGAGGTGATCCGGATAAAAGCAGCTTAGCGCAGCGTCTGGCACGCAGGGGCTATTGCGCCGCCGAGGTTACCGGCTCCTGCTCGGCGGCTCTGTCTGCAGAAAAGCCGGGGACGCCGTTGTGACCTTGAGTCACCCCCGAGTATTCCGGATCCCCAGCACGGCAGGTGGGAGCCAGTGGTGGTTAGGAGGGTGTCCCGCGGGGCCTGAGGAATCCCACCCGTGGGGAGGAAGGTGCAGAGGGCGTCGGTGGGCGCAGAGTCCGGAGACCCTCGGCCCAGCGCATTTGCAGGGATTCTCGGGGCCCGCCTGGAGGAGCTGGGGTCTCGGTTCTCGGCCCTGGCGGGGCCCGGTGGGCGGCGACTCCCCAGGCCCGCTTTACAGGGGTGGCTGCTTGCAGGCTGGGGTCGCCGCCGCCGCCGCCACCAAAAGTCGAGGGTCCCGGGGGGAGGGAGGGGGAGAACTTTTCTGGATTCCCAAGTCCAGGGGCCAGCGCCTTGCACCCACTCCCCCCGCGCCACTAGGACCAGATTCCGGGCTCGACGGCGCCACCACCGCTCGCCCCGCCCAGAGGCAGGTGCCGCCTCCCGGTCAGGCCCCGAGCGGTCGGAGCCGGCGAGACCTGGAGCGCCCCGGGGAGCCCCGGGAGCGCCCTGTCCACCCGGGAGCGGGTCCCGGCGGGAAGAGCCGGCGCAGCGGCCAGGTAGGAGGCTGGGAGGCTCCAGGGGGAGGCAGGAAGGTCTGGAAGTGCCCGGGAGCGCGCGCACGGGGTGCGGCGGGGAGCAGGAGCTGATCCCAGGGCCTCCTTGGTTCGCGGCGTTGGAAGGACGCGCAGAGCCAGAGGCCCACAGCCAGGAGCGTTTAATGTTACTAGCCGTCCCCAAAGACGTGTGGAGCGTTGAAAGAGAAGGAAAAAGGCGTCAGTGCTTAGATCCCGAACTAACGCTGCCCCAGCCCCCAAGGAGAAGCAACAACGTTAGCCGCCCCCCTGCCCACCTCCCCATCCCTCACCCACCCATCCACTCAGGTCCCCTTCTTGTCAGCTTGCAACGGTGTGGATTTCTTGGGCCTGTCCGGGCACACGCATAAAGTCCCGAACGGAACAGAGGAACAGAACCTCAGCTGTCTGGCCTCTTGCCTTTGGTGGAAAGCCGTTTGTTCTCACGTTAGCGAATTCCATTTTGTGAATACACCCCATGTGGATTCTTCCATTCTGCCGTGGACTGCCATCTGGGGCAGTTCTCCGTAGCGGGTGCTGGAAGCAGCGATGTTTCCGGCATCCTCCCCCAGAAGGCACCCGTTGCAGCCTTGCCCGTCTGCTCTGCCCAAATGTCCTCTCGCGCCTTCCAGTATCTTCGCCTTGACATGTGGCCGGTGTGACTGACCCTGGGATGCTGCATCTTTCTAAAGCAGTCACTGGTTTAAATGCGAACAGCCACATTTGAACACCGCAGTCCTAGTCTGTTTTTGAACACCGCAGTCCTAGTCTGTTTTTGAACACCGCAGTCCTAGTCTGTCTTTGGGTGGCACAACATTTGCAGTACCCGTTTGTGTTCTGTAGAGACTATCGCTGTCCAAGGCCATGGGCAGCTGCTTTTGTAGCTTCCCAAAACTGATGCGACCCCTTTGCACTCCTCCTGGCAATAGCAGGGCCTGCTCCCACATGCTGAGATGATTCGTTTTTCTTTTTCATTTGAACCATTCTGGTGAGCATGTTGTCAGAAGAGAGATTTTTCCTGAGTGTGGAACACTTTTGATATTGTCTTCCCTGTAGTACAGATGATGGTGGTCCTGGTGGGCGGAGGTTTCTTGGGGATGGAGAGATGATTTAGGCCTCAGCATCCTGACACCCCCCCCCCCAGGTCAGCCCTCCTGCTGGGAGTGGGAGCAAGTTGACAGGGCATTAGGGAAGGGGCCAGGCATTTGGAAGGGCTCTATCTCCCACAGCTCTTCTTTATGCCTCTTTTCTTTTTTCCTTTTTTATTTTTAAATTTAATCACCCTGAGATACACAGTTACAAAGTTGTCATGATAGGGTTTCAGTCTCACAAAGTTCCAACACCTGTGCCTTCACCAGTGTACATTTCCTGTCTACCCACTACAACCTGCCTCTATGATCTATGACAGAAACTTTTCTCCCCACCCCCCTCTCTCCCTCCCTCCTTTCCTTCTCTCTCTCTCTCTCTCTCTCTCTCTCTCTCTCTCTCAGCTCTGTAGTTTGCAATACTGTTTCTGAAAGATTATCATGTATATCTGCATATCACTTTGCCTCCTTTCAGTGTTCAGTTCCTGTCTAAAGTGATTATTTTCAGTTTTCCTTGTTATAGTGGTCCCTTTATGCCATTTTAAATTTTTTGAAATTGTTTTTTGGGGCCACACCTAGCAATGCTCAGGGCTTATTCCTAGCTCTGTGTTCAGGGATCACTCCTGGCAGTGCTTAGGGGACCAAATGTGTACACGTCCACATGTCAGCTGTGTACAGGACAAGCATTCACACAATCTCTCCTGTCTAACCTGCCACTGTTTTTTATTCTTTATTTCATATATTCCAGAAAATATTCTTCTCTGGAACATTCTACCAGTGGAGGTAGTGAGTGGTTAGCTACAGCTGTGCAGGGAAGCTTGGTTTTGTGCTGGCTGGAGTCTCTGTTTGCAGAGTGGCTTGTCAAACTGATGTTAACAAAAGCTCTTTACCTCCCTGGGAGCTGAGACCAGCATCAACCCCAGGCAGACAGCAGAGGGACTTAGCACTGCATGGTAAGTTGTGCATGTATGTATGTGTATTTGTATGTGTTGCTTTTGTAGACACTCTCTCGGGTCCTCTGGTAACCGTGCAAGTTAGGTATGTTTAGACGTGTGGGAACTGGAGCTCAGAGAAGTTAAGTTCTTCTCTAGGTTGCACAGCATTTGCCCAATTGGGACTTTCCGTGTAGTGGCACCGAGAACATTGTTGACGTTTTCTATCTCTCTCCTCTGAGTAAACAGATCTTGACATTCCGGATCAGATTAGATGCCCTCTGCTAAACGTCCCTTTTGATGGACCCAAACTGATTATTGGTCTCTTGTTATGTTGTAATGAGGGTCAAATTCACCTTGAGTGCCACCCGAGTTCCTGGGAACTTGTGCACAAAGAGCTTTTTGTTTGTGGGGAGAGAGTATGTTTTAAGTTAATGCTTAGAGTTTGTTACTTTAAAGTATTCAATGGTGAATGATTTTGTAAAGTGAAGGATTCTTTTGAAATACGAATAAGAGCACCTCACCCAGATTTCCTCTTTAGCTGAGAAGGGCCATCGTGCCAGTTTCACAGGACCCATCCTGAGAGTCAGCTCCCTGCGGGTGCAAAGGTTAATTTTCTTTTTAGCTGATAAGTAATTTAATCCAAAGAAATGAGTACAGCAGGTAAGGTACTCGCCTTGCATAATCCCTGGCACCACATTGGGTTCTGAGTACTGCCTGGAGTGATCCCGGAGCACAGAGCTAGAAATAAGCCCTGAGCAACACCCGGGGGTGGCTCCCAAGCAAAAACAAACAAATGAACAACAACAACAAAAAACCCACCCCAAAGTGTAACAGGAAACTCTTTGTCCATGGAGGCTGTTGGTGGCTTCAGACAGAGCGGGTGCCTTTCACAGGGAGCCTACAGGGGCTCAGGAGGCTAATGGGTGATTAGATTTTGGTGACCTTTCAATTCAGCTATATATCTCTACTCCCTTCTGGGACGGGACTTACACATTATGGAAATCCAATCACTTCCCCTTGTCGGCTCCTGTCTGCAGTGTCCAGGGCACTATACCCACAGGAGAACACTCACTGCTCTGCCTGAGAGGTTCTGCTCTCATGGGCTCTGTCTCCCGCTATCCCCAGGTCTGTTCTTCCCATCCCCGAAAACACACGTGAACTGTCTCTCGTCCTAGTGGGCAGCTGCATTGCCTGCTGGTAGCTCTTCCTTCTTTGCAGGCTAGTCTCTAGGTTCCCCATGTCATCTCCTTCTGGGCTGTTCTGGTGTGTTCCCGTGAAAAGACCTTGCTTCCCAAGCCTCTGAACATTTTTTTTTTTTTTTTGCTTTTTGGGTCACACCCAGCGATGCTCAGGGGTTACTCCTGGTTTTTTGCACTCAGGAATTACTCCTGGCGGTGCTTGAGGGACCATATGGGATGCCGAGGATCGAACCCGGGTCGGCCGCGTGCAAGGCAAACGCCCTACCCGCTGTGCTATCGCTCCGGCCCCCATTTTTTTGATTATTGATTCCTCCACCCCTCTCAAGAGCCAGGCAAGCTACCGAGAGTATCTCGCCTGCATGGCAGAGCCTGGCAAGCTATTGTGGCATATTCAATATGCCAAAAAAAAAAAAAAGTGACAAGTCTCACAATGGAAACATTACTAGTGCCCGCTCGAGCAAATCGATGAGCAAGGGGATGACAGTGACAGTGACAGTGATTATTATTTTTTAATTTTATTGAATCACCATGAGATAGTTACAAGCTTTCATGTTTGGGTTACAATGACACAATGATCAAACACCCATCCCTCCACCAGTGTACATTACCCACCACCAATATCCCCGGTATACCCCCCTTTCCCATCCTCCCCCTGCCTCCATGGCAGACAATATTCCCCATAGTCTCTCTCTACTTTTGGGCATTATGGCTTGTAACACAGACACTGAGAGGTCATCATGTTTGGTCCATTATTCACACATGTCCCATCGCGACTGATTCCTCCAGCCATCATTTTCTTAGTGATCCCTCCTCTATTCCATCTGCCTTCTTCCCTCCGCTGATTAAGCAGGCTTCCAGCTATGGGCAATCCTTGTATCTACTGTCCTTGGGTGTCAGCCTCATGTTTTTTTATTCTACACTCCACAAATGAGTGCAGTCCTTCTATGTGTGTCCCTCTCTTTCTGACTCATTTTACTTAGCATGATACTCTCCATGTCTATCCATTTATAAGCAAATTTCATGACTTCATCTCTCCTAACAGCTGCATAGTATTCCATTGTGCGGATGTACCAAAGTTTCTTTAACCAGTCATCTGTTATAGGGCACTTGGGTTGTTTCCAGATTTTAAGCCCCTAGGCATTTTCATCTTCTTGAGTACCCTTTTGAGAGGGAAGAGGGCCCCATGCTCCTTGATGTGTGTTTTGTTCCTTCATCCTGAAAAGAATAAGCGTCCCTTCTCTGGAAGTGATGCTTTGCCTTAAAGTGCTAAAGGGAAGTCAAGTTCTACAAGTACAGTTTAACATCACCTACTTTCCTCTTCTCTTCTCAAACTCTTTCTTCTTCTTCTTCTTCTTCTTCTTCGTCTTCTTCTTCTTCTTCTTCTTCTTCTTCTTCTTCTTCTTCTTCTTCTTCTTCTTCTTCTTCTTCTTCTTCTTCTTCTTCTTCTTCTTCTTCTTCTTCTTCTTCTTCTTCTTCTTCTTCTTCTTCTTCTTCTTCTTTCTCCTCCTCCTCCTCCTTCTTCTCCTCCTTCTTCTCCTCCTCCTCCTCCTTCTTCCTCCTCCTCCTCCTTCTTCTTCTTCCTCCTCCTCCTCTTCCTCCTCTTCTCTTCCTCTTCCTCCACTTCCTCTTCTTCTTCCTCTTCTTCCTCCTCCTCTTCCTCCTCCTCCTCTTCTTCCTCTTCCTCTCCTCCTCCTCCTCCTTCTCCTCCTCCTCCTCCTTCTTCTCCTACTTCTTCTCCTCCTCCTCCTCCTCCTTCTTCTCCTTCTCCTCCTCCTCTTTTGTTCTTCCTCTTCCTCCTCCTTCCTCTTCTTCCTCCTCCTTCCTCTTCTTCTTCCTCCTTCCTCTTCCACCTCCTTCTCCCTTTTCTCTTCCTCCGTCTCCTCTTCCCTTTTCCTCCTCCTTTTTCCTCCCTATTCCTCTTCCTCCTGTTCCCCTTTCCTCCTCCTCCTCCTTCTTCTTCCTGTTCCTCCTCCTCCTTTCTCTTCTTCCTCCTTTTCCTCCTCCTTCCCGTTCCCCCACATCTGGTGGCCCTTTCTCAAATATCTTTCCTTCCTATTTAGGATCAAAATTTTGAGTATTTGTCTTTACCAGCTATTTTCCTCTACCTTTCCTTCCAAATAATGCTTGTCACCCCAAAAACAAACTGGAGTGGGGGGCTGTTGGGGTTGTACCAGTCAGTGCTCAGCTTAATCCTGGCTCTGACCTTAGGGATCACTCCTAGTGGTGCTTAGAGGATCTTGTGAGGTGCTAGGGAAGGAGCAGGGGTCAGCTGTGTGATAAAATGGTTATTGACATCCAGTTGGAAGTTACCTTTGTGAGCAATTCTTTTTGGTGCCTAAAGCTCTTCTCTGGCACTTCCGAGGGTACAAATCTTGCCTTTCTCCCTCTTTATAAGAGACTCATTCTTTGGGGTCAAGTGACTTCTTTTCAGGCTTGCTTTATTTATTACCTCTCACAAATGTTGGATACAGTTACTTCTATGGAAAATAATTTTTTGAATAATGTTATTTATTGGGGCTGGAGCGATAGCACAGTGGGTAGGGCGTTCGCCTTGCACGCGGCCGACCCGGGTTCGAATCCCAGCATCCCATATGGTCCCCCAAGCACCGCCAGGAGTAATTCCTGAAGCCAGGAGTAACCCCTGAGCATTGCTGGGTGTGACCTAAAAAGCAAAAAAAAAATGTTATTTATTTGCCATTTGTGTACAATTCTACATAAGTTAGGAGAGTGTAGCTTCATACTACAAGATGCATGTAAGATGTGTGTAAGCCTCCCCTCATCACACCCGCCACCCAGTTCTCGTGCCAATCCTATGACCACTTTGTCCCCTCCACTCTCGTTCCACCCCTCCCCTTCCTCTTGGGGTACCACCTCATTTTAATAGAATCTCTGAATTGTTTTATTGTGATTTATTTGTTTATTTGCTCTGGCTATTTCTACACTAGTGGAATGTTCTTGTATTGTCTTTCACTTTTTTTTTTTTTTTTTTTTTTTTTTTTGCTTTTTGGGTCACACCCGGCGATGCACAGGGCTCACTCCTGGCTCATGCACTCAGGAATCACCCCTGGCGGTGCTCAGGAGACCATATGGGATGCTGGGATTCGAACCTGGGTCGGCTGCGTGCAAGGCAAACGCCCTACCCACTGTGCTATCACTCCAGCCCCTGTCTTTCACTTTTGATTGTTTGTTCAGCATAGCACAGCGGGTAGGGCTTTGCCTTGCACTCGGTGGACCTGTGTTCGATTCCTCCATCCCTCTCAGAGAGCCCGGCAAACTACCGAGAGTATCCTGCCCACACGACAGATCCTGGCAAGCTACCCGTGGCGTATTCCATATGCCAAAAACAGTAACAAGAAGTCTCACAATGGAGACATTACTGGTGCCCGCTCGAGCATATTGGTGAACAACGGGACGACAGTGCTACAGTTCAGCATAATCACCTCAACCTTCCCCTCTGTGTTACAGAAGGTGATATTTCATGCTTTTAATGACTGATCAGTAGTTCATTGAGTTGTACAACTTTTCATCCAGTCACCCATTGATAGGCATTTCATTTGCTTGCATGTCTTGGCTGTTGAGAATAATGTACAGGGAGTTCTATATCTTTTTTTTCCTTTGGTGTTTTCATATTATTTGGATAGATACTTTGGAGTGGTATTGCTGAGTCATACAGGATTTTTCATACAGGATTTTTATTTTCAGGGTTTTTTCAGTGCCAGTGATGGAACCAGTGCCTCATACATGCAAGGAAAGTGCTCTACCCTAAGCTGCAACCCTGGCATTCTATTTGTTGTTGTTGTTGTTTTGGGACCACAGCTGGAGGCGGTCAGGACTTCTTCCTTGCTCTGTGCTCAGGGATCACTCCTGGCTTGAGGGACCAAATAGGATGCAGAGGATCGAACTCAGGTCAGCCTCATGCAAGGCAATCACACTACCTGTTGTACTATTGCTCCAGCCCTGGTGCTCTATTTTCAGCATTTTAAGCAATCCCTGTTTCATTTTCTGTTGAGACGGCACCAATCTGCATTCTCAGCAGCAGAGTGTACACACTCTTTTTTCTCCACACCCCTGCCAACATTAGTTATTTTTTGTTAGAAGGTTCTTACAGGTGTAGGGTGATAGATTTGTGTAGTTCTTTTTTTTTATTAATTTTTATTTTTTAATTTATTTATTTTATTGAATCACCATGTGGAAAGTTACAAAGCTTTCAGGCTTGTCTCAGTTATACAATGCTCGAACACCCGTCCCTTCACCAGTGCACATATTCCACCACCAAAAACCCCAGTATACCTCCCACCCCCCACCCCCGCCTGTGTAGCTGATAAATTTCACTTCACTTTCTCTTTACCTTGATTACATTCCATATTTCAACACCAAACTCACTATTGTTGTTGGATTCCCCCAAAAAAACAGCCCTGCTGACAAGGAAACATTTGATAATTAGTTTTCCATTGCTGAGAATGAAGAGATATGAAGTCACGCAGCCAATATTGCGGCTGCGCGGATTGGGAGTTCTGTATTTTGGTATTTTAGTAACTAGTCCAGGGAGATTTATGTTAGAAATTGCATCATTTCCCTTCCTGGGCAGCATGGGGCTATGGCTTAGTTCACAGTCTAGAGACATGGCTGCAGGCAGCTACTGGTACCAAAAGTAGTCTAGCTGACCTCCGGATCGTGGTCAATCAGCATCAGAGCGGCCGCACAAACATGTGGCCACCCGGGTCGCATCTCGGCAGAGACTAGATTTGTGTAGTTCTTATTTGCATCTTCTTAAGAGTAAGTAAAATTAAGCTTTTAAAAATGACTATTAAGGGGGTGGAGCAATAGCACAGCAGGTAGGGTGTTTGCCTTGCACGCGGTCGACCCGGGTTCGATTCCCAGCATCCCACACGGTCCCCTGAGCACTGCCAGGAATGATTCCTGTGCAGAGCCAGGAGTAACCCCTGTGCATCGTCAGGTGTGACCCAAAAAGCAAAAAAAAAAAAAAATGACTATTAAGTCTTCCTCTCAGCTCTCTGTATGCTTTCTTCACAGAGGTGCCTATTCAAATCTTCTGCTTGTTGGTCGGGTGTTTGTTGCTGTTGAGTTGTTTGAGTTCTCTATGTTTTTTTTTGGGGGGGGGGGTTGTCGCACCCGATGCTCAGGAGTTACTCCTGGCTCTGAACTCAGCAATTACTCCTGGGAGTGCTTGGGGAACTATATGGGATGCTGGGAATCGAAGCCGGGTCGGCCGTGTACAAGGCAAAGGGCCCTACCTGCTGTGCTATCGCTCCAGCCCTGTGGTGGTTGCTTTTTGTTGTTGCTGTTGTTTTGTTTTGGGGACACACCCAGTGATGTTCAGGGATTACTCCTGGCAGTGCTCAGGGGACCATATGGGATGCCGGGGATCGAACCTGTGTCAGCCACATGCAAGACAAATGCCTTACCTGCTGTACTATCACTCCAGCCCCTGTGGTGTTCCTTTCACAGTGCAGAAGCTTTTAGTGTTATGTCCTGTTTATCTGTTTCTGCCTCTGTTTCCTTTGCCAGGGGAGTCGAGTCCCTCAGGCCTGCTTGGGGATCCGTGTCCCTGGGCGTATGTGTGTTGCCTAGGCTTTCTTTATTCTTGGTGTTTTCTGGAATGTCTGGTTGTGGTTTTCACACTCTCTACCTTCCTGAGCATTTTCTCTCACAAGGAGTAATAACCCTCCTTTGCCACCGCCACTTGTGGGAGGCCTCTGAGACTTGCTGTCTTCAGGTTTGTCTCTGCATCCAATGTCTGCTGTCCCCAGGATGTCCCATGGATGTCCCATGGATGGAAGTGTCTCTGAACCCACAGTTTCTGCCTTGGTCTCCCTCTCATCACATTTACCAACATGCTGCTTAAACCTATACGTTTCCAATTTGTCGCCTCCCCTCCTTCCTCAGAGTCCAGCTTCTGCAAATGGCACTGCCATTCTGTATTCACTTTCCATTGCTTGGACCCTGGCACTTAACTCTGAATTCCTGAGAATCTTTCTTCACCTCACCAAGAAGGAGCATTGACTGAGCCACTAGTACACACCAAACCCTGGGCTCTGCATAACCCTGGCCTGCTTTATACCAGTCCCACCCTGAAAAGCACAATGCCAGGATTTCCATTTTAATTGGTTCAGAAATAAATATTTAAGAATATAATCATTTTGCTCAAAGATACCCTTAAGAGCTTTAATCCAGGGTTCAAATCAATGTCTCTCTGATTTTAAAATTTTAGTATTGGGGGAACATGGTGGTGCTACCCCCCCAAAAAAAAGGTGCTCAGGGGTTATTCCTGGCTCTGTGCTCAGAACTGACCCCTCATGGAGCTTGGGGGGGAGCATGCAGAATGGAATTTGAACCAAGGTCAACAGGATGTAAGGCAAATGCCCTAACTCCCATATGATCTCCCTGGCTCTAAAACCTAAGTACTTGGCTTTAATGGCCTCTTACCCTGGGCTTGGCTGTGCAACTCATGAACCACATCTTCATAGCAGTCCCACATCCATTTTCCCCAAATGTGATTCGAGGATAAGGATACCAGCCGGCCGAAGGGATAGTCCAGTAGGTAGGGTTGCCTTGCATGTGGCAGACCCAGGTTCGATCCCTGGCAGCCCATATGACCTCCTGAGCACTACCAGGAGTGATTCACGAGTGCAGAGCCAGGAGTAACTCCTGAACATTGTCGGATGTGGTCTCCCCCACCCCAAAGCCCCCGTCCAAAAGAGCACAATCCCTGGTAAGCACACATGCAACACCCCAACTAATGCATGAAGCCCCAGGGGCACCACAGGCAACTGTGAAGCACAGCAGGCTCATCTTAAACCCCAGGAACAACGAAATGTGCAAGTGCCAACGCCACATCAATAACAATGAGAAAAAAAAAAGAGCAGGGTGAGTTCTCTCCAGGAGGCACATGCCCAGTACAATGGCCTGCTCCCGTACCAGCTCTGTGACCCAGAACAAGTTGTTTGACCTCTCGGAGGCTCGATTCACTCATCTCTAAAATGGAGCTCCTTTAATCTAGGATCGCAGAGTTGCCACCAGCCTTCTAGAAAGTCTGCGGCACAGCCTAGCACTTTAGGCAGTTGGACTGTGCTCCCTTATCCAGATCTTACCATGTTCCTGGATTTACGGAAATAAGGAAGGCCACTGGGGTCTTTCCAGAGGGCGGCCCTGGAGAGATTCTGCATGGTAAGCTCGTCGTGGAGGTTGTGTTCCTCCCAGCACATGTTACTCAAGTGTGCAGGCACGCCTCCTCGGAGGTATTTTGTGTTTACATTCCCAAGAGCACTGCGTAAGGCATTCAACACAAACCGGGGGCCAGGCAGAGTGCTGAGCGGGGAGAGGGGCTGTGGGAAAGGAAACGTGCCTGGGAGGAAGGAGCTGGAGACTGCAGCAAAAAGGAAGGCAGTGAAGGGAGCGGGAGAGGCTGGATGGCATGGGGGGGAGCGGAGGGGGGGGGACACAGAGAGGCTGAGTGACCTGGGGACACGCCTGTGAGAGATCAGCTTCTCATCTTCAAAATATAGAGAATAGGGGGCTGGAGAAGTAGCACAGTGGGTAGGGCGTTTGCCTTGCATGCAGCCAACCGGGGTTCGATTTCCAGCATCCCATATGGTCCCCTGAGTACCACCAGGAGTAATTCTTGAGTGCGTGAGCCACCTCTGTGCATCACCGGGTGTGACCCAAACCCCAGAACAACAACAACAAAAAATATGAGAACAGAGACACACACACACAAATACACACACACAGAACACAGAGAGAGAGAGAGAGAGAGAGAGAGAGACAGACAGACAGACAGACAGACAGACAGACAGACAGAGACAGAGACAGAGACAGAGAGAGTGTCGTAGGTAAGGCACTTGCCTCACATTTTGCTGGCCAGGGTTTGATCCTCAGCACCACGTGGGGTCCCTCAAGCCTTGCCAAGAGTGACCCCTGAGCACAGGGCCAGAGTAAGCCCTGAGCTCAACAGGTGTGGCCCCCAAACAGACAGACAGACAGAACAATAAAATATGGAGTTGGGCTGATTCCTTCCAGCTCTGACCTCTCACTGTGGGGCAGGAAGAGAAGCTCCCTTGAAGCATAAATGGAGGGAGGTCAATGCCAGCCACTGCTTCAAAGTATCTCTCTGTTCTTTCTCTCCTTCCTTTCTTTCTTTCTTTCTTTCTTTCTTTCTTTCTTTCTTTCTTTCTTTCTTTCTTTCTTTCTTTCTTTCTTTCTTTCTTTCTCTCCTTCTTTCTTTCTTTCTCTCCTTCTTACTTTCTTTCTTTCTCTCCCTTTCTTTCTTTCTTTCTTTCTTTCTTTCTTTCTTTCTTTCTTTCTTTCTTTCTTACTTCTTTCTTTCTCTCTCCCTTTTTCTTTCTTCCTCTCTCCCTTTTCTTCTTTCTTTCTTTCTTTCTTTCTTTCTTTCTTTCTTTCTTTCTTTCTTTCTTTCTTTCTTTCTTTCTTTCTTTCTTTCTTTCTTTCTTTCTTTCCTTCTTTCCTTCTTTCTTTCTTTGTCTTTGGGCCACAGCCTGCAATGCTCCTGGCTGTCCTGTCTCTTGGACCCTGCATTACACTTCTTAGCTGTGGGCACTGTCCATCTTTTAGTGGTGCTTGATGAGAACCCTTTAATGGCGGTGCAGGCTGGCTCGAGTGTGACTGGTATCACTCTTGCACAATGGATCGAAGACAGCAGAGCTGATAGGTGACGAGTCATGCGGTAGCACCAGAGGTCAAACTCACAACCTTATGGCTGCAGGGCAGGCACCTACCACCGCACCGCTGAGCTAGCCCCCTGGAGTCCGGCAGAAAACTCATTAAGACCATTGGCCTCCTCTGTCCACTCCACTTGAGTACCCATGCCTTTCTCAATGGCTGCTCTCGATGAGGTCCACCGTCTAAGAGCTGCCCCTGTGCCTTAGTTCATCCGTGCTGAGCTAGTCTGAGCAGCACTGGGGCACTGAGACGCAACAGCCTGTGTGCGCCCTCTCGTGGCCACACGGGGATGCGCCATTCTTTCTGCATCTCCATCAGCACCCTCTGGCGTTGGCGGGGGTCCCAGGATCCCTGTGTCTAGACAGCCTCGGGAAATGCAGCCTTCAAAGGTCTCCCCACTCCCACCCCCAGCTGTTCCTAGAGGAAGGACCTGGATTATCAGGGTCCCCCACTCCTGCTAGCCCTTCAAGGAAAACCCACCCCTGTTTGACAGTGACCAAAATCAGATAAGACGGGGACTTGGCAGCACTTCCAAATTCCTATCCAGGGAGTCACCAGAGCATCTGACTCAGAGTCTGTGGAGCCTCGTCTGCTCTGGCCTCCCAGCGCCCTTTGTTCGCCGACACACCTATTTCTGGCATTGTGTCCCCCACACTGGGAGCAGTCTAGGACTCTCTGAACCAGCGCCTGCAACTGAGGACAGGAAGTCGGGCTTCCCTGGGGGGGCCTGCGGGAGGGGGGGAGAGGTGGTCAGCAAGAGCCCATGTGAGATTCGTGTGCCCTCTCTCCCCTCCTGGTGAGTCCTGGAGGTTGGGGGGGGGGGGTCTTAGATCTCTCACAACCTGTGGTCAGAGGCTCCCAACTTCGTGGAGAGGGAAGGAGACCCATTCTGGTTGGGTTCTGGGCTGGGGACAGGGAGCTACACTTTGGGGGAATTAGGAAAAGGTGCCTCTTCCTCCAGGGCCCGGCTCTCCGGGGCCTCCCCTCTGTGTTCCGTGCCCAGCCGTGTAAGTGGGGGTGGATGCCTTGCTGTCCCTTGCAATTATGACTCCCTTAACAACAGCGTAGTGAGCAGGCCGTGCTGAGCTCCTTGCGAGGGCACCCCACGGCAGTCTTGGGGTGATACACTGGTGGCTCCGGCTCTCCCTGGCAGCGGGAAAGTCCAGACCCGTGACGGGTTTGCCTGACTTTGTAAGGCCCTGGGACAGGTATGTCCATGACCCCGCTTGTTGGGGGTGGACCCTCTAATCCAAGCTCCTTGCTCTGTTCCTGCCCCACCCCAGAGTGTTCAGAGAAAGGCAAGCAGGCCCTTTCAGTGACCCCCAAACAGAGAAGAGAGTCCCAGAGAAGGGCTATCACTTCTCCCAAGGCACACAGCCCGTGCAAGACAAAACCTTGGGCAAAGCCCATTTGTCAAACGCCAAAGCTTCTTACACAGGATATGTAACCGGAGGATGTCCTTGGCGCTCCAAGAACTCGAACCGCTTAATAAGGCCCAGTTACTACCGAAATGGAGCGATGCTCTCTGGGGAGAAGGTGAGTCACTTACCCAGCACTCGCTTACCAGGTGGACTAAATCGCATTTGCCCCTGAGTCTATAGATTACATGTCACACTTAGAGCCGGACACCATAGGTCACCCTAATGGAGGGGCAGGCGTGGGGGTCGGGCACAAGGAAGATGATCTGATTTCCATCCAGCCCTCCACACACACCCTGCGCCTCCCTCTCGGGCATGTCAGACCCCGGCCCACAGCACCAGCTGCGCCCCCTCCTCTCCGCCCGGCTCCTCTGAGTGCTGCAGGGAGCCACGGTTTCTTCCTGGGCCTGTGGTGACCTGTGATTACAGCACAGCATCATCTTGCTCTCTGGCTTTGAGTTTATTAAGTCCCAAATTCCCAGAGCATTCTTTTGTTTTTTCTTTCTCTTCTTTTAATAGCATACCGGGTAGGGCGTTTGCCTTGCATGTGGCTAACCCGGGTTCGATTCTTCCATCCCTCTTGGAGAGCCTGGCAAGCTACCGAGAGTATCCCGCCTGCACGGCAGAGCCTGGCAAGTTCCCCGTGGCATATTTGATATGCCAAAAACAGTAACAAGAAGTCTCACAATGGAGACATTACTGGTGCCCGCTTGAGCAAACCTATGGACAACGGGAGGACAGTGCTACAGTGCTTAATCACACTGGTCACTTTCTAGTCTGTGAAAAGATGCTTAGAGAGTATTTGCTATAGCTGAGTACTTGGAAGTACTAGGAACAGAGCCTGTAAGCTCCGCCCATTGTCCCCTATAGGTTAGCGTCATGGCAGTGGGAGAAGTCACACTTAGAACATCTCCCCACTTGGGGTTGTGAAGGGAGAACCTGTAGGGTGATCAGGGTAGGCTTCGAGGAGGAGGTGGGCCAAGTTTAGAGGCATGAATAGGAAGTTGACCAGCATAAGTGAAGAAAATTAAAACGAGTTCTCTACAAGGGAAAGCAGGGCATGGTGGGAGGGGTGGAGAGGGGCCGGGACAGACTTGAAACTTTACCCACATTGAAACCACCTCTCTGTTCTGGGAAGAAGGAGATCGATGCACAAGTGTTGCTTCAGCTCTAGAAACCGTTTCCTCTGACCTTAAACTTACATCAGAATAATGGGGAGGGGGACTTCTGGGAGGGGGACTCTGTAATTGGCTCAATTTTTCTGTGAATCTAAGAATTTTTTTTTAATGTAGGGGTCAAAGAGGTCGTATTGGGGGTTTGGCATAAGGCACTTGCCTTTGGGGCCGTTCCGTCCCCAGCATCACAGGGTCATGCCCAGCACTGCCAGGATGGACCCTTTTGTACAGAGATGGAAAGAAGCCCAGGCACTGCCAGATGTGTCCCCAAGGCCCCCCCAGTTAAGTGTATTTTAACCTTTTATTGGGTTCTTTGTCTTTGCGGGGGAGAGCCCATTTCTGTCCCTAAGAACACAGAGCTCCCCGATTCTCTCCTCACCCTCATTTCTCTTGGTCCTTCTCTGTCTCATCTGAGGGCGCCCACAGCCTGATTTCACCTCTGATCCCTCCCGTCCCCCTCCGACGCCATCACCTGAGCCCCTGAGATGGTACATTGCACTCCTTTCTAAGCCAGGGGCTGGGGTGCAGTTTCCCCATTTACAAATGCCTGTGGCCGGAGTGGCAGTACGGAAGGTAGGGCGCTCACCTCGCTCCCCGCTGGCCCGGCTTCCATCCATAGCACCCCATATGGTCCCCCGAGTCCCATCAGGAGTGATCCCTGAGCTCAGAGCCAGGAGTAAGCCCCGGGCACAGCAGGATGCGGCCCCCAAACAGAACAAACAGCAATAATAATGCTAGTGCGTGTGCAGGCAGGTCCTCGGGAACCTCTGTGGAGCATATGTGCAGCTTCTCAGGAACAACTCCGGGGGCATTAGGGAGCCTCGTATGTGCTGAGTTCCCACGTCACACCCACTAGCCCTGCTCAGCCCCGCCTGTGCCCTGGAGCCCCTCATCCTTGGCTGGGGGCAGTCCTGGCAGACACAGAGCAGCCGCAAATACACAGGCCACCTGGCAGGCGCTGAGTGATGAGCTGATTTCAGCGCTGAGTGCAGTAACCCTATGCCGTGGCTCCCTGTAATCCTAGAGGCAGTGGGAGACGGTGGCGAGGCCAGCCTGACGGTCTGCGGGTCTCTGCGGCCAATTCCAAGGCTCACATGGAGACTCCGGAGGAAAAGGAGACAGTGGGGGTGCGAGAGGACGATTCTTTTCACTAAGGGAAGCTTCTCGGCGTGAGATGGGGTGGCAGGCTGCATGGCCCCATTGAATCTCATTCTTGTTCCTCCTTAGGATGAGATGCTGGTGTGTGTGTGTGTGTGTGTGTGTGTGTGTGTGTGTATGTGTGTGTGTGTGTGTGAGTCAATGAACCCAGGGCCTCACTTTTACTCGTCTGCTGAGCTCTGCCTCCAGTGCCCCGTATTGTCTCAGACTTCTTGTCTTTGCTCTGGGGTGTGCTCAGGGACTGTTCCTGGCTCAGTGCTCAGGGGTCACTCCTGGCGGTGCTCTGTGGGGATTATGCAGTGCTGGGAATGCACGCTGGACTCCCCCCATCTTAAGCCTCTGAGCTCCCTCCCTGGCTTCACAGCAGATTATTTGAGTATAGACTTGCTATATTTTTGGTTTGCTTTTGTTTTGGGAGGCCACCCCTGATGGTGCCCAGGGCTTATTCCTGACTTTGCACTCAGGGATCACGCCTGGCAGGCTTGGAGAACCTCTGGGGTGTTTGGGGATTGAACCCAGTTGCGAGGCAAGCACCCTACCCGCTCAACTGTCGCTTGGACCCCCAGGTGCTTGCTTGGTAATATTGGTAATCCACATTGTTTGACCAATGTTGGATGTGGCAGATTCAACACTTTGGTAGCCCTCTGCAGCCTGGAGGGCTTGGGAGCTTCCTACATCTATCAAACCAGCTTGTTCATGATTATGTTGGTTTAGTGCATTTTGCCAGAGCAACTATTAAGATATGTTCAGGCGAAGTACTTATTTAACTTTGTTCATCCTCTTTACAGCAAGTTTTGAGGTGAGTTCTTTTATTATTTCAGAAAGTAGCCCTCCAAAAATAAGAAATTAAAAAGGGGCCAGAGTGATAGTACAACAGGAAGGGCGTTTGCCTTGCTTGCGCCTGACCGGGATTCGATTGCTGGCATCCTATATGGTTCCCTGAGCGCGCGCACACACACACACACACACACACACACACACACACACACACACATACACACACACATTATTTGCCTTGGTCGTGATTTATTTGCAGCCCTCACACACGGTCTCTCTTGTGTCAGCCCTAAGAGCCAATCCTGCCATATGGGATGCCTATCTCTGCTCAGAGGCGACCCTGTCCACTAGGCCAAGTTCCCGCCCTGCTGTCCAGTCAATCGGAAACTGCTAAATCTACCCTCCCCCTTTTATTGTGACTTTGATTGAGATATAACCCCAGCAGTTCTCAGGGCTTACTCCTGGCTCCTCACTCAAGAATTACTCCTTGCGGGTTTGGGGGACCATATGGGATGCCGGGAATCAAACCTGGGTCGGCCACATGCAAGGCAAGCTCCCTACCCACTGTGCTATCTCTCCAGGCCCCTTGTTTGTTTATTTCTGCTTGGGGGCCACACCTGGCATATGCTCAGGGGTTACTCCTGCCTCATGCTTCAGGGTCATTCTGGGCAGTGTTCCGAGAAATATGTGCTGGGTTTGGAACCCAATCTCCCTTGTGCAGAGCCTGCGCGCAGGCTGTAGAGCTCTCTCTGAGCCCCCTGGAGAGAGACCACTTACACCAGTGGTCTCCAGCCGCAGGGCCATGGACCACTGGATTGGCGGGGGAAGGGAGGCTGGAAATCACTGGTCTGTGCCTTGGCTTTAGGTGCTGTCTGCGGGTGGGGAAAGGGTGAAGAACGCTGACTTACGAAATGGTTTGCACGGCTCTTTCATTGTTTCAGCATCATTCATATAATTTATACATCACAAAATCACATCCCCCCCTTAAAGTGTACAGTTCAGTGATCTGTGGGACATCCATAGAGTTGCATAACCATTATGACCACCTGATTCCAGGAAATTTTCAGCACCTCCGCCCGTTAGTAATCACTTCTGTCACCCCAGTCCTGGCAGCCCACCAGTGCAGTGCTGGTCAGAATTTTCCCACCCTTTCCCCTGCAGAGAAACACAACCTGGGCGAGCGCTGGCAGAAACACCTCGGATTCATGATGTGTTTGATTTTGAATTGATTTGCCATTGTTGCAGACAGTAGGTACAAAAGGCTCAAAAACCTTGTACTGTCATCAGACTTTTCACTACCCCAGATGATCCCCTCTGGAGTCCGAACTCAGTTTCAGTGGCTTGGCACTTACGGAGTCTTTTTAGAAATTATCCTCTTTTGGAGATTTGTCTCTCATTTTTTCCCCAAGTAGACTCCCAACCAGTGCTCAGGGACCCACAGCATCCCTCTGAGTGCAGGACACCTTTCTGGAGTGGGGACACCTTTGAACTAGCTAAGATGTCCCCGCCACATCTTCCTTTCAGAAGTCTTCCTCCAGAGTTTCAGACGCCTCAGAGACAATGACCACTAGGGGGCACAATTTCACCACTTGAAAGTCTGGGTCCTCTTGCCCTCACCATCCCAAGATTACAGGAAAACAGACCTAAGGAATGAAGATACTTCCAGTGAGGGGAAAGCCAAGGCCCAGAATCAGTCTCTCCTGTCTGAGTCGCTCCCCGTGCCTCTCTCCTCTAGGCCAGAGCTGGCATCAGTTCTAGTCACCTTCAGCGACCAGCCTTACTTTGCTTACTCAGCCAGACGTTTCCTGGAAGGAACTTTTCCCCTCTGTAAACAGTGCAGCTAAATGTCATTTGTGCTTACAAAGCCCTGCTCAGAGCTCCTATGAGCTTGGAAGGACTTTCTCTTGGCCCAGAGTAGCAGAAAGAGTGTCCCTGTTTCTCTTCAGCCTACCAGCATCTTAGCAGGTGGTTTAAGACTGTACCTTAAAAATATGTGTGGGACCTGGGGAGATAGTACAAGAGTTAAGACTCTCGCCATGCAGGCAGCCAAGACTGATTTGATCTCTGACACTGTGTATGGTCCCTGAGCACTGCCAGGAGTGATCCCTGAGCCCAGAGCCAGGAGTAAACCCTGAGCACTGCTGGGTGTAGCTCAAAAACAACCAAAAGAAGGATTTCCGTGTGAGGAGCAAACTTCCCCCAGCAATCAACTTGGTGCCATTATTACTGAAGGCCATTTCTGTGCTTTCCTTCCCAGCCCTAGAAGCCTCCCTTGCTCTTTCTCTTTTGCTAAAGAGATGTTTAAAGATGAGCAATTTTCAATTTTTTTTTTTGCTTTTTGGGTCACATTTGGCGATGTACAGGGGTTACTCCTGGCTCATGCACTCAGGAATCACTCCCGGCAGTGCTCAGGGGACCATATGGGATGCTGGGAATTGAACCCGGGTCAGCCTCGTGCAAGGCAAATGCCCTACCCTCTGTGCTATGGATCCAGCCCCCCCCCCCCAATTTTCAATTTTTTAAATTGAGCAAGAATCTTGCAGAGGACCATCTTTAAAAGTGCTGATTCTGGAGACAAAGATGGGCTCACATAGTGGAGTGAACGCTAAAGCATCTGCGGTCCTGAGTCTGATCATCAGCAGCATGGCGACAATCCCCGACCACCACTGGATGTGGCCCCTATTCAAAAACAAAGTGCAGGGCCAGTGCAAGAGTACAGTGGGTTTACCTTGCACAGGGCCGACCCGGGTTTGACTCTTGGCATTCCATATGTTCCTGAGCACTGCCGTTGTAACTCCTGAGTGCAGAGCCAGAGTAACTCCTGAGCATTGCCGGATGTGGCCCAAAAACAAACAAAAGCAAAAAAAATTTTTTTAAGTGCCAGGAGAGATCGTACAAGGCTTAAGGTATTTGCCTTACACCTTGCATCAGATCTTGATGGATGACCTTGATCAGATCCCCGGCACCACCAGATCCCCTGAGCACTACCAGAAATGAACCCCAAGCTCATAACTGGAAGTAGATCCCGAGTGCCTCCAGATGTGGTCCAAACTCTCTTCAAACAAAACAAAAAGATGCAGATTCCGCCACCTTTGCTTAGCTGCCCCAAATAGGAAGATGTTGGAGGGGATACAGAGGAGCCGGAAGCCTGAATGAAGCTGAGGGGAGTGTAAAACAGGGAAATGCTGAGGAAAGATGGTGGGTCATCCAGAAAGCGAGCACTGAGGAGCAGGGAGATAGTCCAAGTGCCTGAGCACAGGCTGAGATGCTCGAGGCCCTGAGTTCAATTCCCAGCACGGCTGGATGTCCTGAGGGCCCTTGTGTGTAGCACACCAGTAGCACTACTGGACATGGCCCTGATCTGTGGGTCCCCAAATATATCAGGACAAGCTGGAGGGTATGGCCTTGGGGGCCTCTGAGCACCACTCACCCAGGAACTCTGGGCAGGGCTGGGCACGATTTAAAAATGAAACATAGAATTACCATTGGATTCATCAGTTTTGCTTTGGGGTATATGCCCAAAGTAATGGAAAGTGGGGACCCACATGCGTGTAGACGTGTGCAACTGTATTATTTGCAATAAACACAAGGTAAAAGTAACACAAATGTGTATAGGTAGATGAGTGGATCAGAGCAAAGTAGCACTGTATCAGTGTCATCCCATTGTTCACATCGATTTGCTTGAGCGGGCACCAGTAACATCTCCATTGTGAGACTGATTGTTTCTGGTTTTGGCATATGAAATACGCCATGGGGAGCTTGCCAGGCTCTGCTGTGCGGGCGGAATACTCTCAGTAGCTTGCCGGGCTCTCCGAGAGGGACGGAGGAATTGAACCCGGGTTGGCCGCATGCAAGGCAAACGCCCTACCTGCTGTGCTGTTGCTCCAGCCCCATAGCAAAGTAGGATCCATATATCCAGTGGTGGATTATTTAGCCTTGAACTCTGATTCACATTACAACATGGATGAACTTAGAAAACTTTTGACCAAGGTAAGAAAATCAGACCCAGGAGGACAAATATGGTATATGTGGCATATTTATTATATACAAGGAATCTAGAACAGGTGAACTCGTGGCAGCGGAGAATAGGGAAGCATTAGGGAGGGAGCACTGGGGACTTGTTTGGCGGGTGCAGAGTTTTCATTTGGGGTGATAAAAGAATTTTGGAAGTGGAAAGTGGTGATAGTGAAGTTCATGTCGACTTAAGGCCACTCAACTGGATGCTTGAATGATTGCAATGGTAAGGCATTAGGACATAAGAAAAAGAAGCTGACAATTTTTTTTTTTAAAGCTAGTATGTGGTTTAGCAATCCAGTACCTGCTCTGAGTATGTGAGGCCCTGGGTTTGATCCCAGGCACTATAATAAAAAAAAAGCAAACTATTTTAAGACCTCTGGCAGGACCTAATTTTTTTTTTTTTCTGCAGGAGATGGGGCTTGGTCACTCCTTTTAGTGTTCAGGGGCTATTCCTGGCTCTGGGCTCAGTGCTCAGGAATGATCTCTGGCTGTGCTCAGGAGGTTGTATGTAGTATAAGGTTGTACATGGGATGCAAAGCCAGTACCTTAACCCTTACACTGCCTCTCTGGTCCTAGGGCCTAATTTTTCAATAACTGATAATACATATTCTCCAAAGTTAGGAAGCAGTTACCTTTAGCAACTAGTTTAGTGGGATGAGGTTGAGATTTAAAGATTTTTCTGCTCCGGCAAAGGGTTTAGTGGTGACAATTTTACCCATGAGAACGAGGGCTTGCCTTAAGATGGGGGAGGGGGGCCGGAGCGATTGCACAGTGGGTAGGGCATTTGCCTTGTATGCGGCTGACCCGGGTTCGATCCCCGGCATCCCATATGGTCCCCCAAGCACCACCAGGAGTAATTCCTGAGTGCAGAGCCAGGAGTAACCCCTGAGCATCGCTGGGTTGTGACCCAAAAAGAAAAAAAAAAAGATGGGGGAGGGGCTGTGATTCTGCCTTAGAGTTCCAATAGGTTTGCTTTAAATTATCCTGGTACATTTATTTTTTTTTAATTTTTTTTTTGTAACTGGTAAATTTTACTTTATATTCTGGTACATTTAAAGAAAAATCTCTCGGGGCCGGAGCGATAGCACAGCGGGTAGGGCATCTGCCTTGCACACGGCCGACCCGGGTTCGATCCCCGGCATCCCATATGGTCCCCCAAGCACTGCCAGGAGTAATTCCTGAGTGCAAAGCCAGGAGTAACCCCTGAGCATCGCTGGGTGTGACCCAAAAAGCAAAAAAAAAAAAAAAAGAAAAAAGAAAAATCTCCCAGAAGGGGAAGGACAGAGAAAGGATAGAAATCAAGGAGTGAAGAAGAAATAGACAGGAAGTAAGGGTGGAGGGGATCCTAGTGCACAGTGGTGTAAAGGAGTGTTTAAGCTAAATATCCCAACCACAGAGTCAGCAACCTTGGAAACAAGAGATGCTAACTGCAACAATCAAACTTAAAACGATGCCTGTTGTAATGGACCCTCCTCTGTCTAAACTATTCTTCCATCTCCCACATAATTGACTGACCATTGACCAGTCCTTCCTGACCCATCTTCCCTGGCCTTGGATATTAGTTTTAAACTTTTTTTTTCCACTGTCACTGTCACTTGTCATCCCATTGCTCATTGATGTGCTCGAGCGGGCACCAGTAACATCTCTATTGTGAGATGTGTTGTTACTGTTTTTGGCATATCGAATACACCACAGGTAGCTTGCCAGGCTCTTCAAGAGGGGCGGAGGAATCGAACCCGGGCTGGCCAGGCAAACGCCCTACCCGCTGTCTATCGCCCCAGCCGTTTAATCCCACAAATTGTAAATGATCACTTTGGACAAGAACTGAGCGTTGAAAGCAGGTAAAGGCATATATATGATAACCTCTTGGTATCTGTATTGCAAACAATAATGCCTAAAATGAAAGAGAAAGAGAGAGAGAGAGAGAAGAAAGGTGCCTGTCAGAGAGGCAGGCAAGGGTGGGGGGTGACTTGAAGGGGTGGGAGGGAGGGAAACTGGGGCCATTGGTGCTGGAAAATTACTCTGGTGGACAGATGGGTGTTGGAACATTGTATGACTGAAATGCAATCGTGAACAATTTTGTAATTATTTATCTCACTGTGATTCAATTAAAAAAATTTTTAAAAAAATGATGCCTGTGGAGGTGGCAGGCTGGGGAGAGTTTGGGTGGGAGGGAACCTGGGGATCCTGGCGGAGGGAGAAGACACTGGTGGCAGAACCAGGGCTGGAACACAGTATGTTGCTTTGTTTTTGTTTTTCCTTTGGGGCCACACCCGGTGATGCTTAGGGGTTACCCCTGGCTCTGCACTCAGGAATCAATCCTGGTACTGCTCAGGGGACCAAATGGGATGCCGGGCATCGAACCCAGATCGGCTGTGTGCAAGGCAAATGGCCTCCCCTTTGTAGTATCGCTCCAGCCCCTGGAACATAGTATGTTTAAAGCCCAACTCTGAATAACCTTGTAAATTGTAATTTTTTAATTTAAAAACAAAACTGATTAGCAGCAGTTAGGGAAAAAAACCAATGACAATGATGCTTCGCTTAAAAAAAAAAATCTAAAAGAATTTCTGCTCTGGTAGCAGAGTAATAGTTGCCCAGTAGAAGGTAAAGAGAATTCACCCTATCTGCTTTCTGGGGTGGTTTATTTTAAAATATGGGGCCCTGGAATACTTTTGTCCTTAGGAAAGATTTTTTTTTCTTTTTAATAAAATATGGTATTAGATGTGGCTGCTCTCTCCTATTCAAAGCAACGCTGGCAGTAAAAAACACAAATACCCACTCGAGCTAATATGTAGTATCCTCAGCTAATAATATGGATGAAGACGGCTTCATAAACAGCAATTTCCAGGGGATGTTCACGTGGATGATCTGACTTAATCTCCCGCTGATTCTGCAGCGGAGACTCAAAATGTTGCCTAAGCTGCATCTTTCTCCCTCCTGATCCTTGGAGTGTTGTCTTGGTTCGCTTCTCTGTAGTGTTTCTGGCTCTTGATCTCGTCCCATAATAAAGCGTGTTTGTAATTCGTTTGCTTGCAGATAAGCGTCCGTTGTTGAAATCGTTGAAAGAATATAGAGGCGGGAGAGGGGACGACCGTTGCCTTCCTAGCCAGGTAGGAGCTGCTGCTAAGTTTGTTTGCCTCCCAGGGGTATCAAAACAAAGTTCCTAAAAGCAGAATTTTGTGCACGGCTCCGGTCCAGTAGAACCATCCTATTGTTTAGTCTGCTTGGCGGGCAGAAAGCACGTGGGTTTTTTTTTATTGTGTGTCCCTCCCTTTCACAAAAATTCCAACTGTCAGGTGGCTTTTGAAGAGTTGTGAATGGCTCTCCCCTAGGCAGAAGCCTTCCAAGGGACAGCTTTCTCGGGCCAATGTGTAGTTTTCGGTGATGGGGCCAATCCCAATGATTTGTGTTGTTTGTGTAGCAATTGCAAAGACTTATTTGGGTATTTGTATCAGGGTGGTCATTAGTAGTCCCAGGAAAATGAAAATGTCTTTGAACTCCGCAATATCAGCTTTTTAAATCATGACTCAGTGCTGGTAAAATCAAGGGTCTCTCGAGAACAGGCTCAATCATTTATACAGCTCAGGGCAAGATGAAAGGGAAGGGGCCTAGTTAAAAAAATTATGAACTTTCAAGATGGCAACCCAAGAGCATTAAACCGAGCCCAGGGTCCCTTTTAAGTACCCGCTGAACATACGTGAAGGCAGCCTTGGGTCTCTCTCACACGTGAGACAGATGGTTATTGGTTGGTTGCTAGAAAGAACTTCAATGTATTATAAAATCTATGTTACAGAATTAAGTCTCTACAGGGGCCGTGGCTCCTGACTCTTTGTGTTCCTCCCCAGAGATGTTCATTGTTTCTAAACACACACATGTATAATGTACAACCTGTTTTCCTTCAGGACACACACATTAAATAGCACTGTGATTACACACTTCTGCATTTGCTGTGTTCACATTCTGTCTTGGAGATCATTTCAAGTTTTTAACAAGAGCCCACAATTTCGTTTCCTGTCCAATGGTTAGGACACAATGCGTTCCTTATCAGTGAAACTGTCTTTAAATGACTGAGCCAGTGAACAGACTGTCCTAATTCCTCCTCCTCCTCCTTCTTTATCACTTTGGGGTTGGGGGCACATTGATTATGGTCAGGGATTACTCCTGGTAGGGCTCAGGGAACAAATAATATGGGATTATGGGATGCCAGGATCAACCCCAGGGTCAGCATGTACAAGGCAAGCATCTGCCCATTGTCCTATCTCTCCAGCCCCTCATTCTTTCTGGATGGTATTATGTTTTTAATATTTTTCTTAAACTGTACAAATGCTTTATCTTTTTTTTTCTTTTTGGGTTACACCTGGTGATGCACAGGGGTTACTCCTGGCTCTGCACTCAGGAATTACTCCTGGTGGTGCTCGGGGGACCATATGGGATGCTGGGAATTGAACCTGGGTCAGCTGTGTGCAAGGCAAACGCCCTACCCGCTATGCTATCACTCCAGTCCCCAAATGCTTTATCTTTTAAGGAAATTGTTTTTTTGATTTATGATGCCTTGGAAATAACCGCCCCCGCCCACAGCTAGGTTTGTTATTTAACATTGCCTTGTATAATCTGTCTTAAATATAGTGACATTTATCAACTTACATTTTATGGCTTCTGAGTTTTAGTTCCTACTCAGGAAGATCTTTATTTCCCTGCTCTTCTTAGAGCTTCTCTCATTTTATTATCATATACGATCATTGCACCATTTGGAATTTATCTAAGTACAGAGTGTGAAATAGAATCCAGCTTCATTTTTTTTTCCTCAGGTGGCTTTTTGATTACCCCAACAACAGCTGGGTAATCACCTTCCTCTCCACTGATTTTAAATCCTAGCCTTATCAAATAGTATCACTGTATCACTCACTGTCATCACTGTAACCCTGTTGCTCATGGATTTGCTCGAGCGGGCACCAGTAACGTCTCCATTGTGAGACTTGTTACTGTTTTTGGCATATCGAATACGCCACAGGTAGCTTTCCAGGCTCTGCGGCATGGGCAAGATACTCTCGGTAGCTTGCTGGGCTCTCCAAGAGGGGCAGAGGAATCAAACCTGGGTCAGCCGCATGCAAGGCAAACGCCCTACTCGCTGTGCTATTGCTCCAGCTCTATCAAATAGTAAATTCTTAAATGGATCTTTGTCTATTTCTGAACATTATATTTTGTTTACAAGAATGGTTAAATGTAATGTGTCCAGAAAACCTTATTTTTCTGCAGTCTGAGGAGTGATTGTAGGGAGCTGTACTTATCCCTAATTTATCCCAATATATCCTAAGGGCCTATCTAACCTTAGTGTATGCTTATGTTCACAAATATTTGAAGGAGAAAAATGATCTTTTTTTAAATAATAATTTTATCATTTTATCTTTTTTGTTTTGGCTTTTTGGATCACACCCGGCACTGCTCAGGAGTTACTCCTGGCTGTGCACTCAGGAATTAGTCCCAGCAATGCTCAGGGAATCATATGGGATGCCAGGGATCAAACCTGTGTTGGCCATGTGACAGGCAAACGCCCTGCCCACTGTACTATCACTCCAGCCCTGAGAAAAATGATTAGGAAATGTGGGTATGGGACCAAAGAGAGGACATAGGAGTTAAGGGGCTTACCTTGCACGTGGCCAGCCCCAGTTTAGTCCCGCCAACCCCCAAATGAATGCAGACTTGATAGTCAGATAGACCTGGGTGTAGCCCTAGCCCTACCCGGGCTGTGTGACGAAGGTGGTCCCTGACTTCCTCAGTCCTCAGTCCTCAGCGTACCGCAGCAGCAAGTCCGGCACTTCTCTTGAGTTGTGGGCAGTGAGGGGGAAGTGCTCCGGCCTGGGTGGGGCACCTAGGTGTTGCTGCTCTCCCCCTTCCCTTCCCTTGGCACACAGGGTTGCTGGCTCCTTTTCCCTTCCCTGGGCTGCCATGGCAGGGCTGGGGGCTGTGCTGGCTGGGCATCAGGCACTTGGTTCCCTGCTGGCACCCCGCTCCCCTGGGCTCATGCTTATGTTGGTGTGGTGCGGATGCACACCTGCCCTGGGCTTCACGGGGGCACCGGGGCCCTTGCTCACAGGTGCTCACACCTCTTAGTAGTGCTGTTTGCTCAGTGAGGCTGTGCTCACTTTCCACTTGTAGTGTTCAAGGACAAACAATCGTGTGCCAGAGATACCCCCCGCCCCCGCTGCTGCAGCGTTAGGGGGTCCAGGGTAATAAGACCGCTGGGATGCGATTCAACACATATGGGGGGCATCAGGGGTGGAACTCGTGGACTTGCGTGCCAGGTGGGGCTTCTAGCCAGTCGGCCGGCCTGTCCCATTGTTGTTATTTACCCAGAGGGTGATCACCTCATTCCTACTTGTCTAGGACTTTTCTCTTCCTCCACCCAAGTTTTTTCGAGAACTTTGGAGAAATTCCCCAGTTCTGAAAGCGCGGGCACGTGGGGTCACTCTTCCTCCTGTTGTCAGGTGCCATGCATCTGATTTTCTTTATCAAAATCTGACTGCGCTGTCCTCACATTGATTAGCTGGACTCTTGCATTCATATCACAAAATCATAAACTGAAATCTCCGCTCTTATCTTATTCCAGTGGAGTGCCCCTCCCCGGCGCTGGTAGACATTCTTTGGCCATCAGAGCCTAATCTGGGATTTCCTCTGGTTTCCCCCTGAGCTGAGATCAAAGAGAACCCCCCCCCCTCAACTCCCCACACCTCTGCCAAGAAGGGGAAGGTGCTGGAGAAATGTGGGGGATGGGGTGGGGGGGTCAAAATTCGGCTACATGAAAACACCAGGAGGAAGACCCTGGACCCAGGAAAGAGTTTGCATCTCGAGTGAAGAATCAGCCACCACCGCAGTGGGCGAGACTGCAAGAAGAAGGAGATTTTGCTCAGCCCCTTGTGCTCACATTGGCGCTGTCAGATTCCCCCTACTGAAGCTCTGTCTGTTCTCTGGGTCACGATGGGGCCATCTGACAGGCTCTGTTAAACCGGCAAAGGACAGAAGGGCCCGGTGCCGGCCGGAGGGAAGGGGGAAGGAAAACATCATTTGTGTTAAGGAAATCAAGCGTTGGTCTTAATTAGATTGCTTTTGGGGGGGAGCAGTGGTGGTGGTTTCGGCTATACCTGGTGGTGGTACTCAGAGGAGATTGAGCCCCTGTCCCTTGCATGCAAATGTGTGCTCAGTCTTAGGAATTCTCTCTCTAACTCAATTAGACTTTGGGTAATGGTGCAACAGGGTGCAACAGGGAGAGAGGCCTGGACTGAACGTCAGATGACTCAGTTTCCATCCCCTGCCTCTCACGACCCGCTGACCCAAACTGCCCATCTGTGCCCTCCCCACCAGGTTACCATCAATGGGTCTGTGGGGCACATGCTATTCACAGAGATGTGCCCCTTCAAGCTGGCCATACGGGGACCCCCGGAGCTGGCCATACAGGGACCCCCCAGGGCTTCTCCAGCCCTCCATGGCTTCCTCAGTCACCTGTAGGACTGGTTTCAGGCCACAGCTGGCTATACTCGGGGCTTACTCCTGGCTCTGTGCTGAGGGAGCATTTCTGACAGGGTTTGTGAGATCACACACAGTGCCAGGGACAGAACCTAAGTCAGTGGCATGGAAGGCAAAGGGCCTTCATCCCTCGCCCAGGAATTAATTTGATGCTAATCTTTATTGCTCTTGGTGATTAAGTTCTACTAACCCAATTGGGAGAAATGGAATTCTGTTACCTAAGGCTCCCTCCTTGGTCACTGTCCCTGAAAACACCCCGGATGCTGCTGCCCTTCGGGGTGTCTTTGATACTGTCCTTAGAGCATCATTTTCTAGCCAGAGGCCATATGACCCACCAGGGACCCTTAAAATAGTCTGCGGGAGCCATGAATGAAAATGTGAGGAGCACAAAATGAGAAAAAAGGTAGGACAAGGGCCACAGGTGGGAAAAGAGTGAGAAACACGCCTTAGGGAGCAGGATGATGATGGGAAAGAGTCAGAAGAGCAGGAGGTGAATGTCTCACCTGGCAGCCTCACTTGCTTCCGTTCTGCCATCTCTTGCTGGCTGCACTGATTTTGTTTGCTTGGCTGGTTTTTGGCACACCCGGTGGTCCTCAGGGCTTACTCCTGGCTCTGAATTCAGGGATCACTCCTGGCAGTACTCTGGGGACCATTATGAGATGCTTCGGATTGGACCCAGGTTGGCCGCATGCAAGGCAAGCGTCCTACCCACTGTACTATTGCTCCGGTTCCTGTCCTTGATTTTGATGTAGAGAATCACCCCTTTTACTAGATAATGACTGGCTGACCCATCACCCTCCTCTGATCAACAAGAAAGATGATCCAAGTTTGCCAATCAAATATTTCCTCCCTTGAACTATAATGAAAATTATTCTTTTGTTTATTTTGTTTGGGGGCCACATCCTGCGTTCAGGGGTCATTCCTGGCAGTGCTCAGGAGGCCATAGGGGATGCTGGGAATCAAACCTAGGTCAGCTGTATGCAAGGCAAGTCATACTATCTCTGGCCCTGGGGTTTTCAATTTTTTTTTTTTTTTTGCTTTTTGGGTCACACCCAGCGATGCTCAGGGGTTACTCCTGGCTTTGCACTCAGGAATTACTCCTGGCAGTGCTTGGGGGACCATATGGGATGCCGGGGATCGAACCCGGGTCAGCCGCGTGCAAGGCAAACGCCCTACCCGCTGTGCTATCGCTCCGGCCCCGGGGTTTTCAATTTTAAATGTGGAACTGTCTGAGGCTCACTGGGATAATTTGGTCATATCAGGCTGTTGCCAGAAATGAAATGCATGCTGTTTTTATTTATTTATTTATTTATTTATTTATTTATTTATTTATTTATTCTTTTTGGGTCACACCAGGCGATGCACAGGGGTCACTTCTGGCTCTGCACTCAGGAATTACCCCTGGCGGTGCTCAGGGGACCATATGGGATGCTGGGGATTGAACCCGGGTCGGCCATGTGCAAGGCAAATGCCCTACCTGCTGTGCTATCGCTCCAGTCCCTGTTTATTTATTTTTAATTGAATCACTGTGCGATAGACTCTTACAAAGCTGTTCATGATTAGGTTTCAGTTGTATCCCTCCACCAGTGTATATTTCCCAGTCCAACGTCCCCATCATATCTCTCTCTCTGTCTCTCTGTCTGTCTCTCTCTCTATTTCTCTCTCTCTCTCTGTCTCTCTCTCTGTCTCTCTCTCTGTCTCTCTCTCCTTTGGGGCATTGTGGTTTGCAGTACAGATACTGAAAGGTTGCATCTCCCTTTACCTACTTTTAACACTGAGTTCTTATCCATCGTGATCATTTCCAACTATTATTGCCTTATTGAATGCATGCTGTTTTTAAAGCTTATGGTGTAGATGTAAACTTTCCTCTCTCCCCTCCCCTTAGCTATTGCTGCTGGGGTTTCTGCAGAGACTCTGGATCACACACAGCCGGCCCTGTCGCTGCTTCCCCAGCCTCGGTGCTCACACATTTGCGGTGCTTGGACCCCTTGACACCTTCTTTTGCACTTCCCGCCTGGGGTCGTGCACGGGGTGGGGTGGGGGGACAAGTTTACAGTGTTTACAGTTTCTGCACACTTTGGCTGAGAGGCTCCCCGGGGCTTGCACATTGGACCACCATGCTCACACACTTAGTTGAGGTGCTTGCCTGGTTTGCAGGTTTTAATGGTGGCACTGAAGGTCTGCAGAGGCCCCAGGGTTGCATGGGGGCATGTGGAGGCAGGGTTGGGCACTGAGTGCTCTGCCTTGTTTGACCTCATGCTTGCAAGACAGGTGCTTCACTGCTGTGCTAGCCCATGCCCCAATATAGGCGGTCTTGAAAAATCTAAGTCAGGGCAGGAATGCATGCTTTGGGGTCCAATCCACAGCCTCACATGCCCCCCTGCAAGCATCACCAGAGGAGACCTCACACCAGCACCTCACTGGGAGTAGTTCCTGAACACTTCTGGTTGAGACATCACATCCCCAACTTAAAAATCAAAACAAGAGTAATATTTTTGTAAAATTCAAAGGGGAGGTTTCTCTTTTTTTGGGGGGTGGAGTCACATTTTGGTGATGCACAGGGGTTACTCCTGGCTTTTCACTGAGGAATTACTCCTGGTGGTGCTCCGGGGACCATACAGGATGCTGGGAATTGAACCTGGGTCGGCCGCATACAAGGCAAACACCCTACCCTACCCACCTACCTACTCCAGCCTGGGAAGTTCTTTTTTTTTTTTTTTTCATTATATTGATGTACTTTTAGTCACAGTATTTATTTATTTATTTGGTTTTGGGGGCAAACCTGGCGCTGCTCAGGGCTGATTCCTGCCTCCGAATTCAGGAATCACGCCTGATGGTGCCTGAGGGACCGTATGGGCTGCTGAAGATCCAACTTGGGTCGACCATGGGCCAGGCAAGCACTCTACCTGCTGTACAATATTTAAAGCCTCTACAATATTTAAAATAATTTAATTTTTCAAGTAATATTAATGGAGAGCATGAGATTTTTGTGTTTTGTGAAGGGAGGCAAGTTTACAGTGTATAAGAAGTTCTGTTTACCGATTTCCTTTAACATGGGAGTGGTAAAAGTTGATTAATGTACCCTGGAATGTGCTTGGGGCTCGGGTGAGGATCCCTGGGTCAGGCACCTGTCCTGGGTCCACATCCTACCTGGGGGGTAACAGCATCTCTTCTGAGAAGCAGAAGGAGCCCCATACATGCAAGATGTTGCAATTATTGGTGGAAGGAAAGAGTACAATTGCAGATAATTTCTGAAATCTGGGCCAAGAACCAGAGCCGGGTTGGTGCCGGCGATTTCAGAAGTGAATCCAGTGCCGATGCTTGTGTGAAGGAAGGAGACTGATCCGCGGGATTTGCAGAGTCCTGGAAAATACCTTTGGTGATGAAAAACATCTATTTGGATTAGGCAGCCTCCAATAAGTAGGCGGATTATCCAGCTTCCTTCGTTCAGAAGTGACAGGACTTGTTCGACGGCTTCCTCGCTATCAGGAAGGAGGACGAGGGCTTGTGCGTGTTCAATCTGGTGTGAGTCTGAAATGTGCTGAGCTGGAAGACAACAAGGTGGGTAGGGGTTGTGCATGGAGGGAGTGAGCAGGCCCTAGCAGTGGAGGGGCGGGAGAAGGGGGGGGACCCTAGAAATGGGAGAAAACCCCAAATTCATTCTGAATGACCCTACAGCCAAAAATCCAGAGGGACCAGCGGTTTGGCGAAAATAAAAATAAAAGGGAGGGGCTGGAGTGATAGCACAGTGGGTAGGGCGTTTGCCTTGCATGCAGGTGACCCGAGTTTAATTCCCAGCATCCCATATGGTCCCCTGAGCACCGCCAGGAGTGATTCCTGAGTGCAGAGCCAGGAGTAACCCCTGTGCATCGCCAGGTGTGACCCAAAAAAGAAAAACAAAGGGGGACGCTTGGCAAAAATATAGATCTCCCTCTACTTTTCCTAGGAAATAAGAACAGAAGTTATTGGAAACAACCATAATTGAGACTCAATTATGAAATAGAAGTCAATGCAATATATTTTAAGTGCTAGAGTTGAAAACTTCTCTATGTAAATATAAGTAGGTTGTTTTTTAGAGAATATATGTAATTTTAAAATATTTATTTTGGGGCCATATACCTGGCAATGCTCAGGGCTACTCAGGGCTCCGCACTCAGGAATTATTCCTCAGGTGACCATAGGGAATGCTGGGGATTGAACTCAGGTTGGCCATGTGCAAGGCAAGTACCCTACCTGCTATACTATTTCTCTGGTCCCCAAAATTAGGTATTATATTTTGTAGTATTAAATGATTTTAATTTATTTATTTATGTAGGCTAACATTGTATAGCAGTCAATCAGCACAAATTGACTTTTATTGATTTATTTTTCGATAATTGTATTTACCATACATCTAGGTTTTCTTTGAGCAAGTAATATAAAATAATTTGTTTTGTGCCTACAAAGGGGAAGGCTGGGGAAAATTGGGGACATTGGTGGAAGGAAGGTCACACTGGTGTGGGTGGGATTGGTGTTGAAATATTGTATGCCTGAAACAACTATATTACGAACAACTTTGTAAGTCATGGTGTGATATTTTGGCGGCATTTTTTTTTCTTTTTGAGTCACACCCAGTGATACTCAGGGGTTACTCCTGGCTCTGTGCTCAGGAATTATTCCTGGTGGTGCTTGAGAGACCATATGGGATGCTGGAGATTGAACCCAGGTCATCCACATGCAAGTCAAACACCCTACCCACTGTACTATTGCTCTAGCCCCATCACGATGTTTTAATAACACTGCACTGTAGCACTGTCATCCCATTGTTCATTGATTTGCTCAAGCAGACACCAATGACGGCTCCATTGTGAGACTTGTTGTTACTGTTTTTGGCATATTGAATATGCCACAAGTAGCTTGCCAGGCTCTGCCGTGCGGGCTAGATACTCTCGGTAGCTTGCCAGCTCTCCAAAAGGGACGGAGGAATCGAACCCAGGTCTGCCGCATGCAAGGCAAACGCCCTACCCGATGTGATATCACTCCAGTCCAACCTAAAATTATTCCCCATCCATTTAAGAATTTAATTAACTAGCCTGAATTCAAAATGATAAATATAATGATTTTGCTGGAAAAGTTGGATGAAGGCTGGAAAGCAAGCAGAATCAGGAAGGTGCTTGCCTTGGACACTGATGCTCCTGGTTTGGTCCCTAGAGCCCCAGGTGTTTCTCTGAGCCCCACCAGGACTGGTCTCTGAGCACATACATTTTTAAAGATGAAATTGGGTTTGGAGCTATAGTGCAGCAGGTACGATGCTTGCTTTGCATGCGGCTGACCTGGGTTCAATCCCTGACATCCCATATGGTCCCTTGGGCACTGCCAGGAGTGAGTCATTAGTCCCTTAGTGCACAAACAGGAGTAACCTCTGAGCATAGCGGTGTATGACCCCCAAACAAAGCCAAAAACAAATTCTTGAGAATAGGTGTCTGCTGACTTGGAACTGCTATCCTCCTTGGATTAAAGTGGTCTATGGCCTTGAGCGTGTGTGTGTGTGTGTGTGTGTGTGTGTCTGTGCAATCTTTTTTTTTTTGCTTTTTGGGTCACACCTGGCGATGCACAGGGGTCATTCCTGGCTCTGTACTCAGGAATTACTCCTGGCGGTGCTCAGGGGACCATATAGGATGCTGGGAATCGAACCTGGGTCAGCCGCGTGCAAGGCAAATGCCCTACCCGTTGTGCTATTGCTCCAGCCCCCTGTGCAATCTTTTCTTTAGTTTAGCTGTTACACCATGGATCCCAGCTGTCTTAGTGAGGCCCCAGGGTTTGTTGTTAGTAGAATCACACATTTTCATTAGTACTATTAAAAATATCTGGATATATTACAGATATTAAGTGCTTTAAAATGATGATAAAAATTAGAACATGTTGCTTCATGCACAAGGAAGTACTTATATTATTACTATATTATGTGCTTTTGATAGCTATGTTTATATAGTGTCATTAATTTATTTGTAATAAATATTTTCTTTTACATACCCAACTGTGTTATTTGAGTAGGGGTTCAGGGTTCCAGCAGTTGCTAATGGCTCTATTTCTGGCACTCTCCAGGCTCTGCCCTATGAATTATCCCCTCTGCCTTCTGCCACCCCTCCTATCGTCCCAATACTTTATACCTTTATAAATAAAATCTTTGGGACCTGAGAAATAGTCCAATGGTCAAGGCACTTGCCTTGCACATGGCTAACCTGAATTTGCTTTCCAGCACCCCATATGGTACCCTGAGCCCTGCTAGGTGTGATCCCTGAGAACAAGGAGTAATCTCCAAGCACTGCCTGGTGAGCACCCCTCCTCCACCACTAGAAAAAAGAATACACAAACTTTTAAACCATTAGAAAGTTTTGGAGAAACATGAACAATTTTTTTTTAAAAGCAGGATTGCTTGCTTTTTCTTCCAAGTCTGTTCTTAAACATCTCTCTCCCTGTATTTCTCTCTCCTTCTTTCTCTTTCTGTCTCTCTCTCCCTCCCTCCCCCCCCCTTTCCCTCTCTTTCAGTTTGGGCTTTATGGTTTGCAATACAGATACCAAAAGGTTATCATGTATAATCCTTTTACTTATTTTTAACACTCAATTCCTGTTCAAAGTGATCATTTCCAACTATTATTGTGATACTGGTCCTTCTCTATCCTAATTGCCCTTTGTCCCCAAAATACTTGTGGAAATCTATCTATCTATCTATCTATCTATCTATCTATCTATCTATCTATCTATCTATCTTTCAGTATGGGCAGGAACGATAGCAATAGCACAGCGGGTAAGGCGTTTGTCTTGCATGAGGCCGACCAGGGTTCGGTTCCTCCATCCCTCTCAGACAGTCGGGCAAGCTACCAAGAGTATCTCTCCCGCATGGCAGAGCCTGGCAAGCTACCTGTGGCATATTCAATATGCCAAAAACAGTAACAAGTCTCACAATGGAGACATTACTGGTACCCGCTCGAGCAAATCAATGAGCAAAGGGATGACAGTTGATACAGGGATCTTTAAGTAAAAATATTTGTTCTAGTCCTTGTATGTGGATTAAAAACTGGAGACCAAAAATCAAACTGTGTTTACTTAAGAGAATACTCATGGGCCAGAGTGATAGTACAATGGATAGAGCACTTGCCTTGCATGTGACTGATCCAGGTTTGATCCCCAACACCCCATAGATTCCCCTGAGCCTAGCAAATGTTATTCCTGAGTACAGAGTCAAAAGTAAGCCTTGAACACAGCCGGGTGTGACCCAAAAACCAAACAAGAGGGAAAAAAGAGCATTTGTTATGCCTTCAACATAATTAATATAGGTTCACTAGTTTTTAAAAAATCACAAGTGGGGCTGGAGTGATAGCACAGCGGGTAGGGCATTTGCCTTGCATGCGACTGACCTGGGTTCGATTCCCAGCATCCCATATGGTCCCCTGAGCACCGCCAGGTGTAATTCCTGAGTACATGAGCCAGGAGTAACCCCTGCGCATCACCGGGTGTGACCCAAAAAGCAAAAAAAATTAAAGAAAAATTAAAAATCACAGGATACAAAGGTGTCCAAAGGAAAATGTTCAGTCTTCCTTAACCAGATTTTTTTTAAAGCATACCTCATTCCATATGACATTAAAAAGCATTAAAAATATTCTAACATGAGAAAATTCATGCCATTTATTAACTGGGAAAAAAAGGGATATCAAATAGAATCTCCTTGTCCTTTTTGACAAAAGTATGCATCTCTGTCTGTGAAAATGCCTGAGTGGCCACACGTCAAGCAGGCGTTGGTGTTCACTGTTTGCGATTCTGTGCCCGTATTAGCCAGTACAAGTTATGCAGGAGGAAAGGATATCCTGGCTGGGCGAGCCCAGTGTTGACGCCAGGATTAGCAGCTTCAGGGTGTCCCAGCTGTATCCTGTGGCGACCTGGAGAGGCGGCTCTGTGTCAGGTGGCTGGTGCCTGGGAGGGGCTCTCTGGGCACCCCCTTGCCATTCTGGAGGCCTGGGGCTCCCTAGCAGGCTCCGAGGTGGAGGTGCTTGTCTGCTCCTACACCCAGAACACCTTTGTTTCTGGAGAAACAATTCCATGCATCAGAGGCCATGCCGAAAGAGAGCCCAAATGCTTACTGGGAATGAGCCCACCTGCCTCCTAGGGCTGCACATGCAACGAGAGAATGGACCAGAAGCCCTTTGTAGCTTTGTAGAGTGCTGAGCCTGTGGAGTGAGGCACTTGCCTTGCACAGAGTTTGATCCCTGACATCCCACATGGTCCCCTGAGCACCACCAGGAGTGGTTCCTGAATGCAGAGCTAGGAGTAACCCCTGAGTATCACCGGGTGTGACCCCAAAACAAAAACAAAAATAGAAACTAAAACCTGGACGTGCCTAAGCAGTAGAGTCCCAGGTGTGAAGTCCCCTGGGCTCTGTCTCTGACACCACAAAACAAACAAACGAACAATAAATATGACTAAGAATTGGGCCAGATCTTTACTCATTCTTGGAGTGTGACTATCAGCCCTTCATTATTTTTTATTTGTTCATTTTGGGGGCCATACCTGGTGGTGCTCAGGGGTTATTCCAGGCTCTGTCAGCCCTTTAAATTGATTCTGCTGTACCTGATAACCTTTCAGAGCCCGTATTTCAAACCATAATGCCCAAGAGAAGAGAGAGAGAGAGAGAGAGAGAGAGAGGGAGAGAGAGAGGGAGAGAGGGAGAAAGAGAGGAGCGAGGGAAACAGAGGGAGAGAGGGAGAGAGAGGGAAAGAGAGAGAGAGAGAAGGAGAGGTGCCTGCCCTGCTGTAGATGCAGACGGAGGGGAGCAGTAGCAGGAGGGAAACTGGGGACATTGGTGGTGGGAAATGTGCACTGGTGGAGGGTTGGGTGTGATCCCGCATCCCCTTCCAGTGCTGGGGTCCCAGATCACTTGTTCCCCGGGGAACTCTGAGTGTGGGGACAAATGAGCATGGTCTTTGGGGCAGTGAGCACCGAGCTTTGTTGCCAGGGGTTGGAGTTGCTGAGTCAGGAAATCCCGTCCCTAGACAGCTGGGTCCAGGCTCCCTGGCCTCTGCTCGGTCCTGTTCTCAACACAGGACTTGGCCGAGCACAGTTCTCTGGAAGTCTGTGGCGGCAGTGACCTGGCAGCCAAGCATGGTCCACTGCAAGCATGTTTGGACTTAAAGGGGCCAGAGAACCTGCTGGTCCCCTGCTCAGCTGGACTCAGCTGCGTGCTAGGAGGGGCATCATGCTGTGCAGATTTTATTCCTGGCCATTATTCCAAGACAATGGAATTCTTGGGAGCAACAGCAAAATTTTTTTTCTAATTAATTTCTTTTTGTTCTCATGCATTCTTCCCTTCATTGTTGTCTGTGGCACGCCAGGCTGTGGTGCTGGGTCACTTGAATGCTCGCTGAGGCTGGCCCTGTTTCAGCGGCGGGGCTGGCACATGTGCTCCCTGGTCGAATATGCTTCGTTGGGGCATGTGACATATGATGTGTACAGTTACAGGGTGCTGGGGATACAGCACAGTGGTAAAGCCCTTATCTTGCGTGTGTGAGGTCCTGGGATGGATCCCTGGCTCTGCAAAATATAAAATAAAAGTTGGGGCTAAAGTGATAGCACAGTGGCTTGCCTTGCATGTGGCTGACCTGGCTTCCATCCCCAGTAAACCATATGGTCCCCCGGAGCAATTCCTGGGTGCAGATCCGGGAGTAACCCTGCAGAACCGCCAGGCAGGGCCTCCTAAAATGCAATACGATGAAATAAGAATGATGGTGGGTGGTGCTTGCCCAGAGTCACTCTGGAGCTCACACATGGGCTTGGTGGAGGTAGCACTTCCTGGTCACGGCATTGTTCTCAGGTTAGTGCTCCCTAGAAGTTGTGCCCCTCTTAGTGATGTTTACACATGCCTGGCTGCAGTGTGGCTGGACTCCCTCATGGCACTGGGGACGGCAGAGAACAGGGCGTTCCGGATCACATTCATTGCACACGGGGCCCTGGGGATTTGAACTCATGACCAGAGGCAGGTACTAAGCCAATGCACTCTTCCACAAGGGTACTTCTTATTGAAAAAGGTGCTGCTCACAACGCTGTTTCACTCAAGTACGCTGATGTCTTCATAGATGAAGGACACCGTCCACTCAATCCCACTAAACCTTCAGGCCATCTACACCCAAACCATTATTCTTTTTGCTTTATTTTATTGTTGGGCCACACCCACCTGGGCTCAGCGCCTACTCCTGCCTCGGTGTTCAGTGATCATTCCTGGTGGACTCAAGAGACCACATGTGCTAGGGATGGAACCGGGGTTGGCTACATGCCCGGAAAACTCCTTACCTGCTATGCTATCTCTCTGGTTCTCGCCCAAACCGTTATTATCATATAGTCCATATCTGAGTTCCCCTCATAATGCCATTTCCCTAAATGTTGGGTTTCAGTGAACTTTCTTTTCTTCTTAAAGAAGTTAATTTGGGGGGGCCAGAGGAGTAACTCGCCGGGCTAGAGCCCATGCTTTGCAAGGATTAAAGCCTTAGCACTGAATTATCCCCTGTGTACGGCCAGGTATTACCGTCAAGCACAGAGCCGGGAGTAGACACCCACACCCCACACAGTCTCTCCAGCATCACCTCAACACCTTCTGGCATGGCCCCTCTTGTTGTCTCTCGACCCTGGCCAGACCTGTGGACTCCTGAGGAGTCACCGCGTCGCCTTCCCAATTGTCCCTCAGGCTGTGGGCCTGCTCCCGGAGAGGCCCTGCTGGAAGTGTGGCTCCCAGGCCAGGAACCCGCTTCCACTCAGACTTGACTTCCTTCCTGTCGGCAGAGGCGCGCCATGTTGCTATTGATTGGTGATGGAACAGCGACCGTCCGCCCGCTTTCCTCCCTGGGGACGGAGCACTCAGGCAAGGCCCAGGGGAAGGAGACCTCAGAGGCGTGCCAGCCGCCAGGCTCAGGATGGGCTGGCCTGGCGGGCTAAAGGACGGACGTGCGCCTCGCACCCACCAGTCACGGACGGACACTCGCCTCAGTGCACAAAGACCCCAAGGGAAAGGATGAATCTGGAAGCACCAAGTGCGGGCTGGGGGGCATCTGTCAGGGACCCCGAGCACATCCCTCACCTCTGGAAGCTCAGCAGCCCCCGACAAAGTGGAATGGGTGGACGTTGTCACACGTATCTCATCTGTAGTCGAGGCTGGGGGGAGGCCTGAGTGGGCAAAGGAATCCAGGGAGATCTGGAGTCTGGGGCTGCATCCTCAACTCTAGGCGCATTTTCGTTGTTCTTGTTCTTGTTTGGGGGCCACATCTGGCCCTGTACTCAGGAATCATTCCTGGCAGTGCTCTGCGGACCATATGAGGTGCTGGGGATTGAACCCAGGTTGGCTGTGTGCAAGGCAAATGCCTTACCCACTGTACTATTTTTCCAGACTCTCAGTGAGAGAGCTCTTATCTTCCATATAGGCAGCCTGGATTGAATCCCTGACACCCCCCCCCCCAAACACACAGACCCCCCCCACACACACACACACTCGGGGCTGGAGCGATAGCACAGCGGGTAGGGCACTTGCCTTGCACATGACTGACCCGGGTTCGATTCCCAGCATCCCATATGGTCCCCTGAGAACCACCAGGAGTAAGTCCTGAGTACATGAGCCAGGAGTAACCCCTGTGCATCGCCAGGTGTTACCCAAAAAGCAAAATAACAAAACAAACAAAAAAACACACACAGGTACACACACACAGATACAGAATACAAACAATAATAATACAGAATACCCATATAAATTTAAATCTCAGCTAAACCATGAATGATTTTTAGTATAAGTACATCCTAAATGTTGCATGGGCCATACTTACAATTTTTTAAAAAGTGTGATTTTGCTGAAGCTTGACTTTACCTGGATGTACTGCATTTGATCGAGACCCTACCTGGGGGAGAGAGCAGAAGGGATGCAGGGGGAACAGCCCGGCCAGGCAGCCGGGCCACTGGGCTCTGCGAGGCCGCTGGCCTTCACAAAGGCAAGTTTTAGGAAACAGAACGGTCACCCAAGGATTGTCCTGGCCGTTGTGATTTCTTCCGCCCAGTGAAGTCACCGACTTTACCTTCCTGCAACCCTATGGTTTCTGGGAAGGGCGTCTTGGAAGATGAACAATTGTCCGGGCCATGAGGCTGGGTGGTGCTGGGGGCAGCCTGGCCCACTGGCTGACCTGGACGAGCATAGCGTGCGGTATATATTGTTTGGTCTGAGCTGTTAAGTGCTCTTTCCCTGTTTGTTTGTTTAATTCCTGTGCTTTTGTATGGGATCCCCCATAAATCTCCCTCTCCTTAAGGACTATGTTTGACAACTTCATTTCCCCCAACTGGAGACATTTCCCCTGCTAAGGGTCAGAAAGACTAATTATCCTCTGCCGAGGCCCGCGAGACACCCACAAGCTCCCACGTGGCCAGGAGTGCACAGCTCAGTCATGTGCAGACATATGAAGTGTGCAGGGCCGAGCACACGGGGTGTGCCATGTCGTGGACCTGAGCATGCGCCTGCTGGGAAGCCAGTTTCCACCCCTCCCCAGTGACTAGTGGGGGAAGCCTCACAGTCGCCGGGGCACAGGACAGCGCTGTCTTTCATTTCCGTGGGAGGACATTGAAGCCTTGAGAGGCAGAGGGGCCTGGATTTACCAAAGAGCCCGAAATTGATGATGGCGTTGGGGCCAAAGTTAAGAGTTCCTAGTGGTCCCATCAGTCTTCCGTCTACCCAGTTTGGGCTCGGTGAGGGCACTGGGGTGTGAGGGGTAGGCAGAGTATGGAGAGAGGTGAGCCAAGTGTCGGCCAACTCTCACAAAGCATTGAATCCCAACAAAGGGCTTCTCTCGATGACCCCCACGAAGGCAGGTATAGTTTCCCGTTGCAAGGGGGAAGCCTGGAGCTCAAAGAAGTTAAGTGACTTGTCCCATGTCACACAGCTCCACAAGTCACAGGTGGCTCTTTGGGTTCTTTGTTCTGCTTCTGCCAGGCCCTGGAGAGGTGAACAAGTTGAGAGCAGCTCACTGGCCCGTACTGGAGGGATTCGAGGTGAGGGAGGGGGTGCAGGCAAGGGTGAGGGAGAAGTGGCCTACGATGCCAGCCAGAGGGTCCCTGTCCAGACATCCTCTCCCTCACCGGCCGTCACATCAGATGTGGGCCGGGGTACTGTCCCGTCCACCTTGCGGAGGAGAAACCTCCGTTCAGCAGCAGAGCTGGGCCTTGCTTGTGTCCACGTCTCTGGGAGTTGAGAGCTCCAGCAGGTCTCTGTGTTGAGGTCTGGGGGCCAGTAAGTCTACAGGAACCAACCGAGACACAGAGAACATGCCAGGAAAAAGAGCTGGAAGCCTTATCGGAACCAAGTGTGACCCTGGGAGGGGCCGCAGTCACGTCCGCTCTCCGTGGCTCTCCTCTGTTCTGGACGCAAGTTACGTTGGTTTTTTTGGTTTCTTTGTTGGGGGAGGGTCACACCCTGCGGTGTTCCAGAACTGCTACTGGCTCGGTGCTCAAGGGTCATTCCCCTGCAGTGCTCCGGGGGCCAGGCGGTGCAGCAGTCAAGCCCAGGACTGCCTGGTGCTTTCCGAGTGCTCAGCCCACGGGGGCTGGAGCGATAGCACAGCGGGTAGGGCATTTGCCTTGCACGCAGCCAACCCGGGTTTGATTCCCAGCATCCTGTATGGTCCCCTGAGCACCGCCAGGGGTAATTCCTAAGTGCAGAGCCAGGAGTGACCCCTGTGCATTGCCGGGTGTGACCCAAAAAGCAAAACAAAACAAAACAAAACAAAAACCAAGTGCTCAGCCTATGGAGGCTCATCTGCGGCCAGGAAACAAGGGTCATCCTAGAAGCGTGAGCCCATCCCTTCTTCTCTTGAAGACCTGCAGGAGGTTTTGGGCTGGGATCGGGTAATGTGTCTCAGTGGTAGCGCTCTTACACGTGTGAGGCCCTGGCTTCGATCCCCAGCACCATGAGGAAAAAGATCTGTCAATTGGCATGTGGGTTTTGCGGGTAGGAGGTCACTACTCAGGGCCCAGGCTGCTCGGTCAGAGCCCTCGCCTCCAGCCGCTGCTAGCAGCATTCCGGAACATTCCGGACAGAATCAAAGCAGGATGGCCCTGTCTCAGATGAGAGCATGTCCCCTCCTCGCCTGCCTCCCTCCCACTTCCCACCAACTTCCTCCATTGTTTCCAGAATACCTGGGTGATCTCTGCCTCCACCCCAGGTTCCTGCTGGCCGCCAAGTGGGGAAATGTCTCCCAGACCTCCCTTAACCTTCCAGCCCACTGGCTTATGCAGCTGTGGACAGAGACGTTCTGATTTGCCCAAGGACCTGCCTCGGACCAAGTGCCTGATAGAGTCCTCCTGCCCTCGGTTGCTAGGGAGGAAGAGGCAGGGGCTGTCAGTGCTAATGGTTTCCTTGTTTAGACAGATCTTGTAGCTGATGAATCTCTCCAGCTTGGAGTCTGGAACATTCCTTCCCCAGGAGGCCAGTCACTGGATGACCCTCCTTGTCCTCTGGGGGAACGCTGGGAATCAGTTCGAGGGTCCCCACTGTGCCACGTGGTCAGAGGAGCTGGGAGTCCCCAGCCCCAGGGTCATCCATCAGTGAACACCCCCCATGTCCAAGGCCAAGTCAAAATGTTAGATTGGTCAATACGTTTTTGTGACTGGGTTGGAGGAGCAAGGAGGACAGCTGGGAACGGATGGAGATAGGGAAGGGAGTGTGAAGAGTACATGGGGGGCTGGAGAGATGACTCAAAGGGCTGGGCACATGCTCGGCAAACAGGAGCCTGAGGGGTTGAACCCTAGCACGGTCTGGAGGCCTGAAAAACATTGGAAGTGACCTTTGGAGTCCCCCTGGGTATGGCCCCCCAAAGGAAACAAACCCCAAAAGGTGAGGGCTTTGGGGTCAGTGAGAACAGCGTCGCACCCTGCTTTCTCACTTAGGAGTTACCATAACTTGGACAGGTCCCTTCTTCTCTTTATGTTTCATGTGCAAAATGGGGGTGACAATGTTGAGCTCCCTACAATAAATATCCAGGGATACATGAGATCACGACTGGATAGCGTCTACTTAGCGGGAGACTTGAGGCTTCGGAAGGGCTCGTAAGCAGTAGGAAGAGGGTGAAGAGATACAGAAGGACCTCTCCAAGCTCAGTGACTTATCAGTGGGCCACTTAAGGCCCTGGACCCCACACCCAAAATGCACTACGTTGTTGTAACTAGCTCCTGGCTTGGATCTGAACTTGCCTGGGGGCTGAGGCTGTTTCCTGACATTCCCGACTGGTCGTCTTTATGTGGTGGTAGATGGTGGGAGGCTATGCTTGGCAATGCTCAGGACGGCTCATACCTGGGGGTGATGGAGGCTGCGGCGAGGAGAGACCAGGTGCAGTGCCCAGATTCAAACCCACGGTCTTGTTTTGTTTTGTTTTTTGGGGGGGTTGGGTCACACCCGACAATGCTCAGGGCTGACTCCTGGCTCTACACTCAGGAATCACTCCTGGCGGTGCTCAGGGGACCATATGGAATGCTTGGAATCGAACCCGGGCCAGCCGCGTGCAAGGCAAACGCCCTACCCACTGTACTATTGCTCCAGCCCCTCAAACCCACGGTCTTGATGGCAGCATCTTAACCTTGGCACTGTCTCCCTAGCCCTCAAGTGGTCATCTTAAAAGCCAGAGCAAGATGCTTATGGATCTTTCTTAGCCTCCATGCTAATGTCATTCATTCATCACAGCTTCGCCGGGCAGGATGGAGGGAGCCATGGGCCAGCACTGTGCTTGCTATGGATCCAGAGTGGCCTGGTCCTTGCTTCCCAAGGAACTTGTTTTCCATCTGGTTCTCTCTTGCTCCTCTCTCTCCTCTGCCTCCAGCCCGTGTCTTTCCTCCAGCACGCAAAGCCCTTTGCTGCCATGTGCAGACAGCTTAGGTTCACATGGTCACAAACGATGGGGTCAATGGCAGGGCATTGGCAGTTGATGAGTCATTCTTCATGACTTGGGGTATAACTGGGAGGAACTGGAGGGAATGCAAGAGACACCACTGTGTGTGACTGTCTGATCTGCAAATATGTCATCTCCCAGTTGCTTATCCCCAGCCCCTCCATTGAGTTGTGTGTGTGTGTGTGTGTGTGTGTGTGTAGGAAGGGTGGTTTTGGGGGCACACCCAACAGTGCTCAGGGATTACTCCTGACAGTATTTGGGTGGGCCATGTGTGATGCCAGGGATAGATCCGGGATCGACCTTATACAGAGCAAGCACCTTACCCACTATACTGTTGCTCTGGCTTCACTGTACTGAATTTCTTAACTAGTCTTTGCCAAGACGCTCTGCCCAAGACTCTTCCTCTGCGTACAGTCCCTTTGGTCTGATATGCTTTTCCCAAGGACCTTGGCTCTGGAGTCAGATGTGCCCTGTGCCCACCAGTAGGCCTTGCCCTATCCTGCCAGGGCTGCAACACCTTCCCACTCACCACTCCCAGCGTCAGCATTGTCAGTCACAGCCTCTCCATGTGGCTGTTTTCTGATCATTTTTTTTTTGTTTTGTTTTTTGCTTTTTGGGTCACACCCAGCGATGCTCAGGGGTTACTCCTGGCTCTGCACTCAGGAATTACTCCTGGCGGTGGTGCTTGGGGGACCATATGGGATGCTGGGAACGGAACCCGGGTTGGCCATGTGCAAGGCAAATGCCCCACCCACTGTGCTATAGCTCCAGCCCCTCTGTTCATTTGTTTTATGGAAAAACTGAGTAACAATCCAAGCCCAGGACAGAGGGATGGGGAAAGCAGTCTATCTTGTTTATTCTCAGATTTACAGCTATTTTGGTAAACCTCTTACAGTTTTCACACTGCTTTTCAATAAAAATTCACTGTTGTTGTTGTTGTTTGTTTTCAGTTTTTTTATGTCATTATTTAAAAATACATATATTTTATTTGTTTAAAACATGCTTGTCGGGGCTGGAGCGATAGCACAGCAGGTAGGGCATTTGCCTTGCACGTGGCCGACCCGGGTTCCGTTCCCAGCATCCCAGAATTACACCAGGAGTAATTCCTGAGTGCAGAGCCAGGAGTAACCTCTGAGCATCACTGGGTGTGACCAAAAAAATCAGAATAAATAAATAAATAAATAATAAAACCTGCTTGTCTTTTATATTTTTATTTTTATTTATTTATTTTTTTGGCTTTTTGGATCACACCTGGAGATGCACAGGGGTTACTCCTGGCTCTGCACTCAGGAATTACTCCTGGCGGTGCTCAGGGGACCATATGGGATGCTGGGAATAGAACCCGGGTTGGCTGCATGCAAGGCAAACGCCCCACCCGCTGTGCTATCACTCCAGCCCCGAACCTGCTTGTCTTTTACAACCTGTAAAGAAGTCACATAGTCTTCATAAGTGAAACCTAAAATATGCACCCATACCCCGAAAAGGGCTGTAGAGATAGCTCAGTGGGTTGGAATGCATGCTCTAGATGCAGGGGGCTGGGCTGGGGTTGATCCCTGCATCTCATGGTCCTCTTAGCATTGCCAATAGTAACCTTGAGCACAGAGTCAGGAGTAGCCCCTGATACAAATAGGTGTGACTCATTGCCCCTGATCCCCATCAAATGCAAAAGAAATGTAATACATACAAAAGGAGGCTTCAGTGAATTCTGTTCGATGAGATGTGGTGGCAGATATTGTAATTCAGTCTCTGAAAGGTGAGTGTTGTGTCTGCATTAGGTCAAGCAAATTAAAAAATGCTTACTTGTTAGTTTGTGATTTTAATATCATAAAAAATATTTTTTTCCCATAAAGTCTAAAAAAGAAGAAAGGAAACGAGGCCTGTAAGTTAGACACAGTCTAGCCTTCTACTTTAACCATACAGTCGGTATAAAAATTAAAAATCACAGACTGGAGAGATAGTACAGGGGCAAGGCTCTTGCCTTGTTTGTATGTGCCCAGCCCTGGTTCTACTCTGGCACTGCACACGATCTGCCAAGCACAGCCAAGCGTGATCCCCGAGTACCACTGGGTATGCCCCTCCCCCAATGTTGTTATATATATTTCTAATGGGCAAATGCTCCAACAAATGGTAACACTTACTGCTAATGGTGTGTTCCCCTCCCGCCAAGTCTACCTTCCACTTCTATTTATTAACACCACCCTAATTTTTATCTGGACATGTGAACTCCTTACATCTGGGTACAACTGTGGGACTAGATATCTGGACAAAAGTATTGCATGGGGCTTCCAGGATATCTTTCCAAATGAAGGAGATGCCCTTTTGCCTGGTAATGGTAGGAACTTTGGATGTGATGGCTGGCTCCTCGACTGCTCATTTGGGGCATGAGGAAGAAGGCCACTTCCTTGGGATGACATTGCAAAGAGCTAAAGAATGTGGGTGCTTGGGGAGCAGGGAGCTGCCATTCCAACTTGGGACTTCCTGAGGATTTCTTTTCATAAAATATAAATTATTTTTTCTCCTATTTAAACCATTGTTTTTCGGGTCTTAGCGTCTCAAAGTGAAGCTAATCCCAACTAATATTCTATAATTATTATTGTCATCATAATTTTATTAGCCCTAACCCACAATCCTGCTCTCACACAGCTTCCCTCTTTAGGCCATTAGAAACAGCTTAAATATCATTACTAGTACAAAGAATGCTGCCATGAATGGATCTCTGTTGCCAATCCATTCATGTCTTTAATGTTGGGGGCCCTGTGTGTCTCCCGCCCATGACGGCAGGCCCAGCACGCCCACTGCCCTCTTGCTCTCTTGTTTCCCCCCCCCTTTTCCCCCTTGCTTGCTGCATTCCTGAGACCAGGTCTTTCCTCCCAGTCCTGGGCTTCTGCCTTACAGTGTGCTCAGCTGACGAGCTGGGACTTTGTCGGGAAGCTCCCGGAGAGCGGAGGAGGATTTGGATGAGGTAGAAAGGAGAGGATGCATTCCAGGTGGGAGGAAATAGAAGCACGAGGAGAAAGCCAATGGGCATATAATCGGGCCCCCTCCCCCCCCCCCCACATCTGCAAGGGAAGATGCAGATGGTTTCTGCCGAGGGTGATAAAAGATCTGATGGGTTTGGGAAGCTGATGGGAGCCTCCCCTGGAGGGTCTTCAAGGCCCAGTCCAGGCGTTTGGACTTGATCCCAGAGGAAATAGTCACTACAAGTTACTGAGCAGGGAAGTGACAGGAGGCAAATGATGTTTTCAGAGGAATTAATCTGGCTGAAGTGTGCAAAACAGATTGGAGGCGGGAAGAGCTGGAGCCAGGGAGCCCGACTTCGTTCTTGACCCAGTAAATCAATGGTCAGATTTTGTCAACACACTTTGAACGGGGCCGTATGAAGCAACAAGCTTTACATGTGATGGTTTCAGGGAGGCGGAATAAGAAGCTCTAAACAAAGGCGTCCCCCCGGAACTCCTGACACAGTGGCCGTTGCAAGCTTCCAGACGGTGAAAACTGCTCCAGTCCTTTTGGAAACTAACTTGGCACTGTGGGCCAAGAGCCTTAAATATGTTCACACCCTTTGACCCAGAAATTCTACTTCTGGGAATGCTAAGGAAATAATCCAAACTAGAGAAAGGAAAAAAAAAAAGCATGAAGATCTTAATCACAACATACTTGGTAATGACAAATAATTAGAAACAATATAAATACTAGCGCTAGGAGAATGGCTCTCGCCGAGCTGCTGGCCAGCCCTGAACTCTGAGGGATTAGAAGGCAGATGACCTGGGGAAGATGCTTGGGAAATAATTGGGGAAAGCGGTCCACAAAATACATCTTGTGTGTCATTAATCAAAAGATACCTCAAGTGTGGAAAAATAAGGCTGAAAAATCATCTTCTAAATTACTTTCAGTTGTTTCATGAATATGGGAAGGGTTATAGATTTGGTTTGGTTTTTAGACTTACCTGAGTAAGTGCTGAGGCTAGTTCTGGTGGACTATGTGTGTGTATGGTGGGGGGGGGTACGGAGAGGTAGGGGGAGTCGTGGCCAAGATCAAACTGGATCTTCTGAAGACATTCAACCCCATTTGCTTGCGCTATGGCTGCAGCTCAGAGACTGTTGATTTTATTTCTTTTCTCCTTGTGCTTTTTTCTCCCTATGCTTTTTAAAACACTGATGCTTACAATTGCAGTAATTATCAAGGAGAATTCTTCCTTTTCATTCTATTCATCCTGGATTGTTTGACTTTATAAGAATGTGGCAACCATGTTTGACTTGGATATATATTTTACTTTTTGATTTTTTTTCCCTTTTTTTGGGTTACACCAATGCACAGGGGTTACTCCTGGCTCTGTACTCAGGAATTATTCCTGGCAGTGCTCGGGGACAATATAGAATGCTGGGAATCGAACCTAGGTAGGTTGCATGCAAAGCAAACGCCCTACCCGCTGTACTATCACTCCAACCCCACTTTTTGATTTTTTTTTGGCCACACCCAGAGGTTCTCAGAGGCAGAGGCTGCTCCCAGGGGTCCCCAGGAATCATGTGGTTCGGGGGATCAAACCCAGGCCCATGTGTGCAAAATGTGCATTCCAGCCCTTTGAGCGGTATCCCTAGCCCTAAGCTGTGTGTATATATATTTAATGATTTTTTAAATTTTTATTTTATTTTAGGAAGTGTGGTTTCCAACACTGTTCATGAGAGGGTTTCACGCCTAAATCATTCCGGCACCACACCCTCCACCAGGACATCTGCTTCCTTCCACCACTGTCCCAGTGCCCCCCACCCCCACCCCATTTCGTTTTTGTTTTGATTCGTTTTGGGGCCACACCTGGTGATCCATCAGAAATTGCTCCTGGCTCATGGATCACTCCTGACCGTGCTTGGGCAACCGTATGTGTTGCTGAAGGTCGTACCAGGGTCAAACACAAGCCTGTCAAGTGCCTTAACCCCTGTACAATCCCTCTAGACCCTCTTTATTTGTCTTTTTTTTTTTAGTTTAAAATAAATTTCATATTACAAAGTTGCTCATAATACAGTTGTTTCAAGCAATCAGTGTTCCAACTTTTTTTTTTTTTGGAGGGGGGTGCAGGGAGAGTCCCAGCCCAGGGTGACCTTCCCTTCACCAAGGTCCCTCGTTTCCCTCTCACCCTCTAAGCCTCCCCCTTAGCAGGCCCAAACAGATTTATTTCATATTACGTGTTATAATGAAATGGCAATGAAATGATCAGAAAACAAGATCAACAGGAGCCAGTCTGTGGTGACTGTTCTCACAGTGACTTCGCTGAGGTCATTGTCTGAGCATCTGCTGGGCTGGTTGGTGCCCGCGCAGCCTTCTGGGTTCTTGTCCAGTCTCAGGGGCTTGGTGGGCTTCTGTGCAGCTTTCCCACCAGAAGAGGGGAATATAGAAGAGGTGTCACGCGGCAGCGTCGGGTGTGATGGCTGCCGGCCCGTCCAGGGAGGGATCTCCGCCCTCCCGAGTTCTCGAAGGCCTCAGCCCAGACATCGATCTTCCTGGGATGATTTGGTGACTTTCCCGCCTCTTTATGGATCGATGCTTCCCTCTGTCTGGGGGCCACAGGCCGCTCTGCTGCCCTGGGGAGGCAGGACCACTCCTAGAGGTGCGCAGGGCGTCCAGGGCTCCGCTCGGCAATACTCAGGAGGCATCTAAGTCAGACACGCTCAGGGCCTCGCATGTGCTTGGCATGTGCTCTACCACGTGAATCACATCCCTAGCCCCCCAAATGACTTTTCAAGCCCAGGGCGGTCTCTGCCATGGGGCAGATGGAGGAGAAAATGAGGGCCAAGCCCGCTGACTGATCAGTTGCCGTTTATTCCATTCTCCCCATGCGCCAGTTCCAGTCTCTCTGAGCGCCCCCATTCTAGTCTCACACTGGCCCTCATTCCCGTCTCCTCCTGTCTCTCTTCGCACTCCATCTCGAAGCCTGGTCTCTCTCTCTCTTTCTCTCTCTCTCTCTCTCTTCTCTCTCTCTCTCTCTCCCCACGTGCTTGCTCCTCATTCTTCTACATTCTTCTTCCTCTGTCCCCCTTGCCAGTCTCTCCGCCAACCCAGGTTTGATCCCTGGCACCCCATATGGTTCCCTGAGCTCTGCCATGAGTGTAGAGACAGGACTAAGCCGTAACTAAGCATCACACAGCATGGCCCCCAAACAAAATTCTTCTCTGTGATTTTGTTCGTTTGCTTTTTTTGTGTGTGTGTGGGCGGAAGGGGCGGGTACACCTGGCAGTGCTCAGGGGCTACTTCCAGTACTGTGCTCAGGACTCACTCCCACTGCACTGGTGTTTGCAGGTAGATATGGGGTATAGGGGATCAAACCCAGTCCTCTTCTTGCATTGCCGAGTACTCTACCCCCCCCCACACCCCCAAGTGACCTTTCTGGCCCCTAGCATGTGAAAACTGGTAGAAGGGCCAGGAAGGTGGCTCCAGGGGCTAAAGCACATTATTCGCTCCCCCAGGCTTTTGATCCACCAGGAGTGTGTCTCATGACCATCACCAGGAGGGACTCCTGAGCACAGAGCAGGAAGCAGCCCCCAAGCGTGACAAGATGTGACGCAAAACCAACACACACACACACACACACACACACACACACATAAATGACAGAGGCTTTGGAGTGGGGCTGAATGGAAATGCTGCCCCGTTGGGTGAGGGGCACTGGTCCCTATGGGAAGGGGGGTGTTCATGCCATCCCTGCAGAATGACTGAGACCAGTAGGTGAGCGAGGCTAAGAAATCCCTTAGCACCGTGTCGGCCTTCAGCAGACATAGTTCCAGAGACTCAGCTGTTGTCTCGATTCTCTCCTGCTGCAGGCAGGGGGCAGCTGTGACCTCCAGGAGCTGGTTGGGGAGAGACAGAAGGTTCAAGCAGGATCCTCTGCCATCCGCGTGCTCCTCTTTCCCCCATCTTTTCCCTCCTCTGAAGTCATTAGGTAACTCCTGCCCCATTCTCTGCCTTAGCAATACACCCCTCACTGCCCCCTTCCCCCGTGTCCCCACCTCCACTGCTTGGACCATGCTTTTGCCATGGGATATAGTAAACTATGTTGGACTGAGTTTATTTTCGAAGGGAAGGTTTATGCTCTAACTCCTTAGCCAGCATGTATATAAGCAGAGTTTCATGTTTCATGTTTTCAACATTACGGCTGGAAGCTAAAGTGGCCTTTGTTTAAATCTTTCTGTTCTACTTCCACTGACCCTCGTTTTTATGCAAGTACCCATTTACTGCCCCGCCCAAGTCCCTTTGAAGGATGTTTTATGATTTCAAAGAGTCACTGAGATTGGGAGATAGAATGGGGAGTCAGATAACTATGGCTCGGGGACCACCTAGGACAATGCAAATTAATGTCAAGAATGATTTGGAGGGGTGGAGGGATGGCTGAGCAGCACTGCTAATTTGCCCAACATCCTGCTTAATAAAAATTTCACACTTGGCCCTATTTTCCAAGTTTCTCAAGGACCACTTAAGTGGGAACCATTGAGAACTGTATTAAAGTGCAGCAGTTGACGTTTATTGCCTCAGCGAGGTGTGTGGAGCCTGCTCGCGTGCTCTCGGCTCATGGGCCTGGTGCTCTGTGGGGGACGGAGCAGCTCCTGGAACCCAGGATGGGTCCAGTCTGAGCTCAGAAACACTGTGGTTGACGCTTGGCCCCCAGATTCTGTGGCTCCAAGAAGTGGAGGCTGAGGACGCTGGTGAGAGTGATCTCAGGGCAGGGCTGGAGTGAGGTTTCCTGCCACCCTGGCCTGTGGGACCCCCAGTGCCACGGCAGCTCCCGTCTCTGGTGTACCTCAAGCCTGTGTGACCCCCATCATGCAGCAACAGCACAAGAGAAGGAAACTGGGGATATACAGATTTTTCCAAGGTCTGGGGAGCTAGCACAGGGGTTAGTGTATGTGTCTTGCATGCGTCTGATCCAGGTTTAATCCTGGACACCTCTTAGCCTCCTGGCCATTGCAGAACGTAGCCCTGGATGCCCCCAGACACTGCCAAAGTGGCCCTAGCGACCCCTAGCACCCCAGGCCTCAAAGCACCACCTCCTTGCACAGAATCTCCAGTTCGGTTGTTGAGTATGGCCCGGAGTATCCAATGCCTGATGTCACCACATGCACCTAACACGAACCTGGCAGCTCCACTCCCTGGCACCACTGGCCATTTCTGGCCGCACCACAGTCAGGCACGTGTATAAGAATAAGAGCCTGGGGGCTGGAGCGATAGCACAGCGGGTAGGGCGTTTGCCTTGCACGCGGCCGACCCAGGTTCAAATCCCAGCATCCCATATGGTCCCCTGAGCACCGCCAGGAGTAATTCCTGAGTGCAGAGCCAGGAGTAACCCCTGTGCATCGCCAGGTGTGACCCAAAAAGCAAAAAAAAAAAAAAAAAAAAGAATAAGAGCCTGGCTGGAGAGATCGTGCTGTAGGTAAGGCACTTGCCTTGCATGCAGCCGGTCTGTGTTCAGTCCTCAGCACAACCTGTGTTTCCTAAGCACAGCAAGGAGTGAGCTCTGAGCACAGAGTCAGGGGTGAGCCCTGAGCATCACTGAGTATGGCCCCTAGACAAATTAGTAACTCTAAAGAGCCTGTGACTCCCTTCCCCTAACTCCAGCAAGCACCGCAACTAAAAAATGTGTGAGCCTATGTCCAGGAAGGAGCGACCCCCGGCAAGCGTGTGTGTGTGTGTGTGTGTGTGTGTGTGTGTGTGTGTACACTGCATCCAACCAGAACCAGAATGCAGGCCCCTCAGCTGCAGAGTGCGACCCCAGCAAGCACATACGATGGCACCGCGGCTTAGGATATTCTCTCATAGCCCTGGAGACTCCAGCCTGGAATCACGGTGCCTGCCAGAAAGGGTGTCATGTGCCCTCTGCACACAGTTGGGCAAAGGCCTTCCTTGCCTCCTGCAGGTTCTCTGGCTCTGGGAGACCCCGGGCCATCCTTGGCTTGCCTACTCTGCTCCGGTCTCTGCTCCTCTTCCCCTCGCCTCCTGCCTTCTCTCTGTGTGTCTGTTCCTTGCCTTCGCCTTTTTTTGGACAGGGGCTTCCCCAGCCATGCTCAGGAGCCCAGCAGCCACACAGTGATTCAGGGCTGGGACAGTGGTTCAATGCCAGGGCTGTGGTCCTGGGATGAACTGCCCAGGTCACCCTGGCGATACTTGGGGCCTCCACAGCTGTGCCTGATGCCCCAGAGGCCGGGCGCTGCCAGGGATGCAGCCCAGGTCAGTGTACGCTAGGCAAACCCTACTGCTGGGCCGTGCATGTTCCAGCCTATAGCCCGACCCTCTTTCCTTTCCTCACGGGGAAGCTTGTCGATGGGCTCAGGGTCCTCCTGAGTTCGGAACGAACGTGTCTCCGTCAGTGCTCACACCTACAAAGACCTGTTTCCAAATTAGATCTCATCCCGAGGGCTTGGGTGGGTAGGAGTTTTTCAAGGGAGATACCATTAAACCTAACTCACTACTTTTCCCGGAGTCAACTCCTGGTTTCTGGAATAACCTTTCTAAGAACCTAAATCTGGCCACAGCCACCCCTGCATTCAGTCCCTGGCGATTCCCCATCAGACTGGACAACAAAACCAAACCTCCTTAGCATTAGGGAAGACACGCGGAGAGTCTGGGGTCTGGGGGTCGGAAAACCCAGATTCTTACAATATGGACCTCATGCCTGGTGGGTGACTGGTGCCTGACACTGCATGGTCCCCGTGAGCACCATCAGGTGTGGCCCTGGTGACCCCCGAGCTTTGCACTGCCAAACCTATACTGCCAACCAGATATTGTTCAGTGTGGTCCTATTAAAAAGAAATTTTTTTTTCTTTTTGCGTCACACCGAGCAATGCACAGGGGTTACTCCTGGCTCATGTACTCAGGAATTACTCCTGGTGGTTCTCAGGGGACCATACAGGATGCTGGGAATTGAACTCAGGTTGGCTGCGTGCAAGGCAAATGCCCTACCCGCTGTGCTATCGTTCCAGCCCTAAAAAGAATTTATTTTTAACTCCTTTTTTTTAAACATATAAGAAAAAAAATCTTTGATTCACGTAGATTACAGCCTGATATTCATATTTAGATATTACTTTAAATGACTGTTAATCAAACAGAAAATTAATATATACCATATATAAATATTCACAAAATTTTGGGCTGGGTTATAGATAATAAATTAGGCAATTATCCCTAAATTGCTTAGAACATGCTTCCCCACATGGTTCTTTTTTGACACTGGTATTTACATATTTGTAAGTTAAAGGCCAATACATTGAGAATATTGTAGAGTCAGAGCAATAGTACAGCAGGTAGGGCACATGCCTTGCACATGGCCAACGTGTTCAATACCTGGCACCCCATACTGTCTCTTTGAGCCCTAAACAGAGCTCACAGCAACAAGTAAGCACTGAACATAGTTAACTCCTCTTTTTTTATTGTTGTTTTGTTCTTGGTGGTGGTGGCATGGTGGGGGGGCTACACCTAGTGATGCTCAGGGGCTACATCTGGCTCTGCAATCAGGAATCACTCCTGGCAGAGCTCAGGGTACCATATGGGATGCTGGGGATCGAACCAAGGTTGGCCACAGGCAAGACAAACCAATTCCCTACCTGCTGTACTATCACTCTGGCCCCTTGACTTCTGTTCTTAAGGCATTTCCCATATGATTGGGACAAAAATCTATAAAACTGCAGAGGAGAGAGGATCTAGTCTGACTCCTCTTGAGAGGGTAGGTACTCACAGCCAGGGCTTCCCAGAAGAGGGGCCAGGACCTGTCCCAAGGTAATGATAGTGATGGTGGCTTTTTTTTTTTTTTTTTTTTGCTTTTTGGGTCACACCTGGCGATGCTCAGGGGTTACTCCTGGCTCTGAACTCAGGAATTACTCCTGGCGGTGCTCAGGGGGACCATATGGGATGCTGGGAATCGAACCTGGGTCAGCCACGTGCAAGGCAAGCGCCCTAACCATTGTGCTATCACTCCAGCCCCATTGTGCTGGTGGCTTTTGAACCCAAGAAGGGTGGCTCCAGAGCACGTGCCACACAGTGCCACAGAGACCCAGCACCACACAGCTGGATGCCCAGCTACCCGGGCACAACCAGACTACCTGAGCATGGCTCTGCGGAGAGCCATTTATCTCTTCTTATCTACTGGACCTGGAGGCCCTGGCAGTGGTTTCTGGGGGCTCATTCATTCACTGGCGAGTCTAGGCATGCTGTCTATTAAATGTCCAGTATCGGACTTGGCTCTGGTGAATACGGTAGTAAAGAAAACACCTACTCTCACGGAATCGAGCTTAGCTTGAGGGAGATGGATGCTGACTCGAGGCCTGGTTAGCGTAAGCATTGTAATAGCAAATAGGGATTAAAGACCATGACAGAAAGAACCGAACCAGAGATGTGGAGTGATTGAGTGTATTCCTGGCCAGGCATGACAGTCTGAGTGACATCTGAGGCCAGACTTGAATGAGGAGAGGAAACGCCACCCAATGATCCAGGACAAGGGTTATGAGGAGAAGAAAGAACACAAGAATTAACATTATTGGGGCTGGAGTGATAGCACAGCGGGTAGGGTGTTTGCCTTGCATGCTGCCGACCCGGGTTTGATTCCCAGCATCCAATATGGTCCCCTGAGCACCGCCAGAGGTAATTCCTGAGTGCATGAGCCAGAAGTGACCTCTGTGCATTGCCGGGTGTGACCCAAAAAGCAAACAAACAAACAAACAAGAATTAACATTATTGAACACCCCCAAATCTCATTTTTCTCCCCTGAGAAATGAGAATAACAACACTGGCCTCTTATTACTGCTGGGAGGATTGGGTATGGGCCAGGCCAGGATTCCTCGCTGAGGAAGCAGGAGATGAAGGCACAGTGAGAGACCACAACATTTTCTCTCCATATGTACAGTTTCCTACCCCTGACCTCTGACCCGCAATCAGCCAGGGTCTGCCAGCACCAGAGCCGGTGAGAGCACCCAAACACACACATCTGCATATACATACACATAGGCATGGACTGCAGTTCGTGTGATTATATACCTGGGGGAGAGAGAGAGAGAGAGAGACAGAGAGACAGAGACAGAGAAAGAGAGAGAGAGAGAGAGAGAGAGAGAGAGAGAGAGAGAGAGAGAGAGAGAGACAGAGACAGAGACAGAGACAGAGACAGAGAGAGATAGAGACAGAGAGAGATAGAGAGAGAGATCTTCATATTTATACACATAAACTCTTAGCCACAAGCTGAAACTGTAGCCCACAAGTAAAATTAGTTCGTTTTTGTTTGCGGCCACACCTGGTGAAGCTTCTGGCTCTGTACTGGGAATTACTCCTGGTGGTGCTCAGGGGATAATATAGGATGTTGGGGATAGAACCCAGGTCAGCCGCGTGTAAGGCAAATGCCCTCCCCGTTATACTATTGCTCTGACCCCTATAATTACTGTGTCAGGGAAACCTCACTACTGCTCTGAAGCTTTTCAACTGGTTTAATTAGGTTCACCCAGATTACCTTGGGTTGTTTTTATTATTTCTTACTTGGAGTAAATTGATTATAAATTTATTTATTCTGGTTTTGGGGCAACACTCAGCTGTGCTCAGGGCTTACTGCTGGCTTTGTGCCCAGGAGATGATATGTGGTGCCAGGGATTGAACCCGGGTCAGCTGCATGCAGGGCAACTCCTTGCCTGCCGCACTGCCTTCCTGGATGCAGTACATCCATGCAGATAGTCATGTCCACAAAATACCTTCCCGCCAGTGTCTGTTTCAGCTTGATTGACAATCTAGGGGCTGACTGTAGCTATTGGCACTAAAGATCTGTCACCACAGGGACTGGGCATCTGCCCCAGTGGCCCCAGCCGCTCAGTTATGTGTAGCCAGCCTTGGCTCTGTCCTACCCCAATCACCTCGGTTCCCAGCCACCTCTCAGAGCCTGGCCACAAACCATCCTCTCAGGAGGCAATTCTCAACTCCTTGTTGGGAGGTGCGGGGGCGGGGGTCTAGCAAAAGGCCTTGCCCTGGGGTTCTATTCCTTCCTTCTCCCCAAACCAGGCTAGTGAATCAGCCAGCGGAGAGTAGCCGGAGGAGAGTAAGTTCCCACTTGCATCCAAACCCTGATTAAGTCTCTTTCCCATTCTTGGAAGCCTCTTTCTCAAGTGCTCTCCTCTGGCCCCCGTCTCTCCTCAGCCTGAGCGTCTCTCTCCATCTCTCCAGCTTCTTCCACTCTCTCTAGTCAGTAGTTCTTTTCCTGTGTGTGACTTCTCTTGTACACACACACACACACACACACACACACACACACACACACACACACACACACACACACACGCTTTGCCCGTGTCTCTTCCTAGCCTGGCCCTCCCCGGCTGATATGACAACTGTCTTCACGTTTGTGAAAGGCTGACAGAAGCAGGGCAAGGAGGGTTTGGCGCTGCCCTGTCAAGGCAGAAGGGGCTGATGGGATGGAAATGACAGCCACGTGCCTCCACAGAAAGGATTTTTCTCTTTCCATTTCAGTGAATGGCCATGGGTTGGCAGGCACCGAGGGGTTATCTCCAGAAGTTTGTGTGTGTGGGGGGGAGGGTGTGTGTGTGTGTGTGTGTGTGTGTGTGTGTGTGTGTGTGAGGTATGTGTGTATGTGCAATATGTATGTGTGTGGTGTGTGTATGTGTGTGTGGTATGTGAGGTATGTATGTATGTACAATATGTATATGTGTGGTGTGTGTATGTGTGTGTGGTGTGTGAGGTATGTATGTATGTATGTGCGATATGTATGTGTGTGTTATGTGTAGTGTGTATGTGTTTGGTGTGTGTATGTGTGTGTGGTGTATGAGGTATGTATGCATGTGCGATATGTATGTGTGTGGTGTGTGTATGTGTGTGTGGTGTGTGAGGTATGTATGTATGTATGTGCGATATGTATGTGTGTGTTATGTGTAGTGTGTATGTGTTTGGTGTGTGTATGTGTGTGTGGGTGGTGTGTGAGGTATGTGTGTATATGTGGTATGTTTGTGTGTGTGCTATGTGTGGTGTGTATGTGTGGTATGTGTGTGTGGTGTGTGAGGTCTGTGTGTATGTGCGGTATGTGTGTGTTATGTGTGGTGTGTGTATGTGTGGTATGTGTGTGTGGTGTGTGTGTGTGGGGGGGTGTCCCCGGGCTCTTTGGGCCCAGTGTGAGGGGACAGGAAATCACTCACCATCACACACTGAGTCTCAATCACCTGAGACTGATTGTTTAGATAGGATATTGCTTCTCCCTCAAAATAGATTGGATTTTTCCAGAAAAATTTCTCCCAAAGATGGAATCATTAAGATTTTCCAGAAAGTGCATGTTTGTTTAGGAACCTCGTGCTCGGGTGGAAGGTTTGGGCTGGGGAGGTTACTATGGCCCTGCTGGCCATGGTGAGGCACTGGGCCCTGACCGCTCAAGCAGAAGCTTTTTTTGGGGGGAGGCATCACACGCCCTACCCGCTGTGCTATTGCTCCAGCTCCCCAAGCAGAAGCTTTGTTAAATGAATAAGAAATAATCTGCCCTCGGTGCCTCGAGCGATAGTATAACGGGTAGAGCATTTGCCTTGCATGTGGCAGACCCGGGTTCGCCCCCGGCATCCCATTTGGTCTCCTGAGCACCACCAGGAGTAATTCCTGAGTGCAGAGCCAGGAGTAACCCTTGAGCCTCACCAGCTGTGACCCAAAAAGAAAAAAAAAAAATCTGGCCTTGGGGGTAGGACATTTTTAAATCACAAAACAAACAACTATGTGACCACATAATGGACATGGGGGACAGTGACGCGTGAGTCTTAGCAGCAGTGAAGTTATTGGAGCTGGCGTGGAGGATCCTGAGAGTCTGTGGGGGTCCCTCCCTGCGGAGGCCGGAGTCCACCTTGGGAGTGATTCCCGCAAACTCCCGCTGCCTGAGCTTGCAGCCCGGTCTCCAGCCAGGAGGTGGCGCCAGAGCTCCTCCTTAGCGGGGCTCTCTTCAGACCCTCCCTGGCTCTCAGATCCTGCCCTCCCAGTGACTGACCCAAGGAGCCCGTCATGGCCATTGACATTGAAGTGGTGGAAGAATATTGAATGTAGAAAGATGGGCACCGTTTACTGTCGTGTTGTTACAGAAGTCAGTCGCATGCAGAGGGACCTGAGTTTTTAATCTGAACAAAAATATAATACCCAATGGGGGCTGGAGCGATAGCACAGCAGATAGGGCTTTTGCCTTGCACGTGACTGACCTGGGTTCGATTCCCAGCATCCCATAGGTTCCCCTGAGCACCTCCAGGAGTGGTTCCTGAGTGCAGAGCCAGGAGTAACCCCTGTGCATCGATGGGTGTGACCCAAGAAGCTAAATAAATAAATAAATAAAATAAAAATGTAATACCCAATCTAGAAAAAAGATGCTAGATGGCGTGCACATTAAATGTCATATTCTCTGCCCTTCCACAGAGGTGGGGCGGGGGTGGGTGGGAGCAATACTGGTATTATCGGTGGTGGAGAATGAGCACTGGTGGAGAGATGGGTACTCGAGCATCTTATGATTGAAACACAAGCATGAAAGTTTGCAAGTTTCATGGTGATTCAGTAATAAAAAAAGAAAAAAGAGGAAGACAAAGAAATGGAAAAAGATGTCATATTTCTTATCATGGGATAGAAGGAAATGTCTTTTTTCTGCTTTCTAAATTTGGGGGACTGTGCCAAACCCAGAATGCTAGGGGGCGACTCCTGGCTCAGTGCTCAGATCCTGGTGTAGGTTGGGGGTCCTGCAGGCAGTTCCAGGGATTGTCCTGTGTGCAAAGCTTATACTTCAGTCCTTTGGGTCTCTCTGGGCTCCTACGTTTTCTAAATTTTGCTAAGTGTATTTTCTTTTATTTTACTGACTTTTATGAAAGTTCTTTTTTTTTTCCTTTTTTAAAATTCTACTGCTCGCTCGAGCAAATCGATGAACAATGGGACGACGGTGCTACGGTGCTGCTGCTCATGATAGCCTGCTACTGCTTGTCTGTTGACCCTGAATTTTTATTTTGTTTTGTTTTGGGGCTTCACCCGATGGTACTCCAGGCTTGCTTCTGGCTCTGCGCTCAGGAATCACTCCTGGCAGTGCCCAGGGAACCATATGGGTAGCCAGGGATTGAACCTGGGTCGGCCGTGTGTGAAGCAAATGCCCTGCCTGCTTTGCCATCTCTCTGGCCTCTGGTCTATGCTTTTCTGTCTCCATACCTCACCGCTGGTTCTGTGAATTCTGTATGTGGTTCTGTGTAATTTCACACACTGTCTTGTATAGATGAGATTGCTTGGATCCCATGAATCTGTCTCTCCGGATGAGAAATCCCATGAATTCTGCCTCATCTCTTGGATCACATAGTCTGGTGTGGGGACCGGAGCCCTGGGAGCCACGTGACCTGGCTTTCCAGGGAGCCTCTGGACCTGGGAATGCCCCGAGTGCGGCCATTCCCATAGGTGCGAGCCTCTGAAAGTGAGAATAGTCCTGATGCAGGAGCCAGTCGCCCCTCCCAGCCACCCTGTCCCGCCCTTCTGCCTGTGTCTTCTCTATGGTCCAAAGGAGCCGCACAAGTGAATGCCATGTCCAACTTCCTTTTGGTGGGGGGTGGAATTTGGGCCACACCTGGGAGCGCCTCCTGGCTCTGTGCTCAGGAGTGAGTCTCACTCCTGGCGGGGCTTGGGGACCCTATGGGGTGCCGGGGATTCAAACTGGAGGTGGCCTAGGTAAGGCGAGCTCCGCACTCTTTTTCTCTGATCCCAAGTTTCAGTCTGCCTGTCCTCTCACTGCTGGGACACGGCCGGAGATGGGACGGTCCCTCTCACGTTCCCTTCTCATCATTTGTAACTAGCATCAGCACCACGAGGTGTCCAGGGAAAGCAATCCTTTCGGATAAGCTCTTGTGGCCCAGGCTTGGGAAATGAGTCTTCCTGTCACGATGCCGCTAGCCTCTGACTTCCCTTCCTGCCAGGTGACTGCAGGTACAAGCTTTGCAGGTAGCTTCTGTCCCTCTTTTCCAGCACACCCTCCGCCAGGGCCGCCACCATCAGGCTCTCTTGCTCCCTGGGCCACCTGTGCCCCAGCGGCTGCAGCTCAGTCCATAGGGAATCTCTTCTCTCCCTCAGTCAAAGGGGCTGCACAGCTGGCTCCCAGAAGGGGCAGCGCTGGAGACGCTGCCTTTGGCTTGGTGGCCCTTTCCACGCGCGCCTCCGTCCTGAGGACTGCCAGCCAGGAGGAGGAGGAGGAGGTTTCTAGCCTAAGCTAGGACTCGTCTCCTTTCTCCATCCTGCATCCCTCTGCCAGGCCACCTCGCTCCCCATCCAGCTCCAGGCTGCCGTGTGACGTGGGCCTTACCTGAATGACAAAGACAACCGCCTCCAGCACGGCAGCCTGCCTGTCCAGTCTGGCGCCCCCTCTCCTCCCTCAGATGCCCGAGTGAGCTGTTCCCAACTGCAGCTTGGATCATGCCCCATCTCGTAATGCCGTGGCTCTGCCTCAGGGTCCCTGGCATGGCTTTGAACATTCAGTCCCTGCTGAGCTCATCCACCATGTCGTATTCTCTGGTAATGGGATCAAAGGACACTTATTTATTTATTTGTTTGCTTTTGGGGTCACACCCAGAGATGCTCAAGGGTTACTCCTGGCTCTGCACTTGGGAATTACTCCTGGCGGTGCTTGAGGGACCAAATGGGATGCCGGGGATTGAACCAGGGTCGGCTGTATGCAAGGCAAACGCCCTACCTGTGCTGTGCTATCACTCCAACCCCAGGACATTTCTTTTTATGCTTTCTAAATTTGGGGGCCAGGTTTGCCCAGCTCATGTAGGCCCTTCCATGACCACTTGCACTCAGATGTCAACTCTCACCTTCAGATCTTTGCTTGCTTAGATGTTTTTCTCTCCACTTGGTACCTTGTTAGCCTGTGTCACCTCAAATGTCACTTTTTTGCTTTTGGTTTTTGGGGCGTCACACCCGTGGTGCTCAGGAACCACTCCTGGTGGGGCTTGGGGGGAATCACAGGTGCCAGGGATCAACCCAGGTCGGCCACAGGTAAGACAAATGCCCTACCCCCTACCCACTGGACTCAGTCCAGTCCTCATATCACTTTTGGAGGAAGTGACCCCGTCATTCAAAGCGGGGTTGGGTTATTCCTCAGCTCTCTGAGTCCTCGAGCTAATAAAAATGCCTGTTTTTAGTCATTTTAGTTTGTAATTGCCTGCTTCCGGCTACCTTCCTCTCCACTCCATCAGCTCCTTGAGGGCTCAGAACCCTGTTAACCGAGTGAGTGACCAATGATAGAACAAGGAGAGGTGGAAGTCTGGGGTGGGGAGAGGTGGCAGATTTCCATCTGTGTTCCAAAGGACCTTCTAAGTATGGTGCCATCTGAAAAAGGGGCAGAGTGAAAATCCACAGGGCCAATCCCTCCGAGACAGCTCTGTCGGTCAGTAGGCAGGGAGCTTCTTGGGGAGACGGCGGGCTGGACGGCGAGCCTCACTTCTGGGGCCACTGGAGAGAGTACAGCGGGTAAGGACATATCACTGTCACTGTCATCCCGTTGCTCATCGATTTGTTCGAGCGGGCACCAGTAACGCCTCTCATTGAGACTTATTGCTACTGTTTTTGGCATATCCAATACACACGGGTAGTTTGCCAGGGCTGGAGCGATAGCACAGCGGTTGGGCTTTCACCTTTCATGCTGCCGACCCGAGTTCGAATCCTCCACCCCTCTCGGAGAGCCCAGCAAGCTACCGAAAGTATCAAGCCCGCGAGGCAGAGCCTGGCAAAGACATATACAAAGGACATATTGCTGATATGAAACTAATGTCTATGGCCAGGGAAGGTGGGCCAGTAGGACTGGTCAATGGTTGAAAATTACCCCAAGGGTGTGTGTGTGTGTGTGTGTGTGTGTGTGTGTGTGTTAGGGGGAGGGTAGTTAAGATAGAGGAGGGTCCATTCTGACAACATTAGTTGGAAATGATCACTCTAGACAAGAACTGAGTGTTGAAAGCAGGTAAAGGGATGTATCTGTATCTGCATCTGTATCGCAAACCAGAATGCCTAAAATGAGAGACTAAGAGGCAGGCCTACCCATAGAGGCAGGCAGGGGTTGGGGGTGGAAGGAAACTGGGGACACTGGTGGAGTGATGGGTGTTAGAACCTTGTATGACTGAAACCAAATCACAAACAACCCTGTAATGCTCTCACGACAAATCAGTTAAAAAAAAAAAAAAGAAAGAAAGTATATATTGCCTTGTATATTCCTGGTCCAGGTTCCACCCCCAGCACCTCGATGGTCACCTGAGCATGGTCAGGAGAGACCCCGAAGCATTGAGGGTTGTGACCCCTCCCCAAAACAAACAATACCCAAAAGCATTCAGCTGGGGTCTCTGTTTTACACAGGCTGTGAGACCCGAGAGCCCAGCTACTTTGGCTCTCCTGAGCTCTCCTTGTTTGTCCAAGAGGGGCGACACCCGCACTGTTGCCTCAAGGTCCTGTGGGAACCACGCGAGACCAAGCACTTTTCCTTGTTCCACTTTAAACCTGTGTCGTGATGTTCAAAATGACTTTGTGGTACAGTAATGGCTTACCTAAAAAAAAAATCGAAGAAACTTTTTTAGTCAGGGTAGTGAGATTACTAATTGGGTGTATTTATGATGTACTTAAAATCTACCAGCATAATAAAGGACTTTATAAAACCCTGAACATCTTATGAAAAATATTATTTGTTAAGAACCCGAGAAATGTTCTTGACCTCCTGTAATCTTCCTGGCTTGCAGCTTCACTGGATGATTCGCTGAGCTGCAGGAGGGAGCAGAGTGCCCCCTGCAGGCAGAGCTGAGAGTGAAAGCAGAGATCTCACGGCCACCCACTGCCCCAGGGGATGGGCGGGAGTAGAACCCAGAGTAACCCTCTAAGTGAAATGAGTCAGAGAGGGACAGACATATAATGACTGCACTCATTTGTGGAATGAGACTGACGCCCAAGGGCAGTAGACACAAGGGCCAGGAATATTGCCCCATGGTTGGCAGCCTGCCTCATGAGCTGGGGGAGAAGGCAGCTGGAATAGAGAAGGGATCATTAAGTCAATGATGGTTGGAGGGATCGTCCGGGATGGGAGATGTGTGCTGAAAGTAGATAAAGGACTAAACATGATAACTCTCAGTATCTGTATTGCAAACCATAATGCCCCAAATTAGAGAGTATGGGGGAAATTGTCTGCCACGGAGGCAGGGGGAGGGTTGGAAAGGGGGGTGTATACTGGGGACATTGGTGGTGCAGAATGTGCACTGGTGGAGGGATGGGTGTTTGATCATTGTGTGATTGTAACCCAAACATGAAAGCTTATAACTGAATCTCACGGTGATTCAATTAAAAAAAAAAAAAAGTACCAGCCTTGGGACTCTTGTCCCAAAGCCCCTTGTTTCTGCCAGCCGGGAGGGTCCTTGGAGCCTATTACTGAAGCCAGGGGAGCAGGGCCCCAAAGTCTTCAATCATCATGAACGGATGTTTGAAGACACAGAAATCACAGGCATTCTCAGCAAACCTTCCCCGCGGGCCCCTGAGTGCCGAGAACAGTTGACAGCGTTTCACTTCCCCTGTGACAAGACAAACCCAGTGAAACCTTTTCATGTAAAGGCTTTTTATTAGGAACCAGGGGAATGAGCTGCTTATTCCTCTCTAACAGTCTAGAGCAGATCGCCAGGCCCGGGATGGAGAGGTGGTCGGAGGGGCCTGCGTGGGGCCTGGAAGGAAAGGGTGGCAGGAACTGGTGCTCGCCAAAGCGCCAGCGGCCCAGGGTGGTGGTGGTGGTGGGGGGGGAGCCCCCCACCTTCCTTCCAGCTCCACTTGAGGATGGAGCATGCCGGGAGACAGAGAAGGTGGCTGGAGTGAGCGGGCGGCAGCCTGGTGTCCGAGCCCCCTGGCTTCGTCGGCGCCCCCTCACTTGCCGGCTCTCCACTCTTCCTGCCGTTTGGTGATGATGTACTTGAAGAACTCGTACACAGACCACGCGATGGCCGTGGAGGGGATCTGGTAGATGACTCTCGCCTGAACCCCTCGGAAGTAGGCGGTGAGCCCGCCCACTTGGTACACCGTCCTGAAGGCACTAGCCATGCCTGTGATGTTGGAGTTCCACGCCAGGGATTCCTGCGTGTTGAGCAAGGTTTTGCACACGTCCAGCGGGGTGGTGGCGGCGGCAGCCACGGCTCCGGCGCAGGCTCCCGAGAGCACGTGGGAGCTGGGGTTGTACCGTCTCTGGGGGTTAAAGTGCTCCTGCAGGAACTCGTAGGTCATGAAGTGGATGGCTTGGAAGGGCACGTTCATGGTCAGCTGCGTGGTGTAGCTGCGGTAGAAGGCGCCGGCCCCCTCGTTCTGCCACACAGCCCGCACACAGTCCTTGACCCGGTGGTAGGGGGAGTTGTACATCTGCATCCTCTGCTTGACCACTGGCCAGGCATGCCGTCGACCGGGAAGAAGGAAATGGCGGCGGTCACCGAAGAGAAGTGTCCGGGTTCAGCAGGCCAGTCAAGGGGATGGGGGACAGAGAAGGGGGAGAGGATGTGAGTGCTCGGTTAAGGATGTGAGCAGCCCCTGCTAAGGTTGGGGCTGGCTTTTTTGAGGAGTGGATAGAAATAGGTTAGTAACGAAATTTAATTTTTTTTTTTTGGCTTATGGGCCACACCTGGTGATGCTCAGGGGATGCTCAGGTTGCTGGGGATCGAACCCGGGTCGGCTGCAAGCAAGGCAAAAAGAGCCCTGCCTGTTGTACTATCGCTGCAGCCCCCAATAATTAAAAAAAAAAAAAAAATTACAGGCATGTGCCAGAGAGAGCCCAATGGGCCGAGCACGTGCTTTGCACAGGGGAGGCCTGGGTTTCAAGCCTGGACTCAGAAGTTCCCCCAGGGGCATCTAGAGCTTATTCCAGATGAGCACAGAGGCTGGAGCATCCCCCCGGCACCGCTGGGTGTGGCCCCCTCTGGGAGGGCAGGATTTCTTGAAATCTAGCCATAGGGAACACACCGGTCGTATCTACGTCGTTAGGCACTCTGCTTTCCTTGAAATAAGTGCTGTCGGTTGCTACTCTCTGGTCCTCTCCCCCCTCCCAAGACAAGAGATTCCTTGGCGGCGGCAGAACCCGTGAGCCTGTAGCCCATCGCCATCCCAGGCCCCACTCATCCCGCCCCAGGGGTAGAGGAAGCACAGCGGTACCCGGGTGAGGACGCCGCGCTTAAGTTTCCAGGCATCTCCCCATCTCCCAAGGAAGAGCTGCAGCTCTGCTCTGCCCCTCTGCAGGCCTTGGCCTTGCCCTGCCCGGCAAAAAGCAGGCACCCTGACGGCAACGAGGCCTCCCCCTTGAGGGGTGCTGCGGCACCTTGTCCTCCCCCCGAAAGCCACTGTGCAGGGACCGGGCCCTACAGCGTCTCCTTCCATTCGGATCTCAACCCCCTTCGGGCCACAGCAGGGAGTGGCTCGCACCCAGCCGTGCTTCCTGGTTACTCTGGACCCAGTGCAGGGGGGAAACATGTGGTGGCGGGGGTCAAACCCGGGGGGGGGGTCGAGCAAACCATAGGCTCCGGACCACGGAGCCATCTCCCCAGACCCAAAGCCTGTTTTTTTTTTTTTTTTTCCCAATGTCAAAATCCACCTTCCCTTCTTAGAAGAAAAACGAAAGGAACGGCTACACTTTTGGAGGAAACTCAGCTGCCTGGCAGGGGATTTCAAAGCCCGTCCAGTGAGCCAGCAAGGGGTGAGTAAGAGCTCAGCCGGGCTCCAGAACACGCGCCTCCGAAATCCCGTCTCGGAGGGAGGGAGCACCCTCTAGCGGTCAAAGCAGGCAGCCTTGGCAGCACTGCCCAAGCACCCGGTTAGAGGGGGCGCCTGGCCCGAAGGCCAGCATTGGGAGGGAAAAACCTGGCTAGAGGGAGCTGCCCGCGGCGGGTAGGGCGGAAGAATCGTTACCTTCTGCTGGATTCATGGCTGCATCATGAAGCAACGTGGCCACACAGCCGGCTGCACCTGCGGAGGAAAAACCACTGCCACATGTAAGGCCACGAGAGGGCGGCCGAGTCGCTGCAGCGGCCACGGGAGGGAGTGCTGAGCGCCCTTCCAGAGAAGCCTGCTGAAACCCAGCCCTGCTCCCGGTGGCCAGGAAGGGGGGTGTAGTCGCCTTGGATACAGTAGAGGGGGGCACCTGGGGGACACTTTGCTTGCTTAAAGAAGACAAGACTGGGGTTGGAGAGGCAGCAGAGGACGTCTTGCAGCAGAGCGCTTGCCGTACTGTCCCGAGTTAAACCCGGGGCATACCAAACACCGTAGCACTGTCGTCCTGTAGTTCATCCATTTGCTCAAGCGGGCACCAGTAACGTCTCCATGGTGAGACTTGTTGTTACTGTTTTTGGCATATCGAATATGCCACGGGTAGGAGCGCCTGGCAAGCTACCGAGAGAATCCTGCCCGGGCATACCATAGGATCCCCTAATTAGGCACCGCCAGGACTAAGTCCCGAGTACTGCCGGGTGTGACCCCAAAACTAAATAAATAAATAAGATTTCCAGAGGGAGGTCCTGATATTTTTCTTTCCTGAAAAACGGGCTCCAGGCCAGATGGGTTTGGGGAGCCTTTGTTCTCGAGCTTTCCTGCAGATTCGGAAACACCCTCCCCCCCCCAATCTGCTCCTCACCCAGTTCTGCCCTCCCTTCCCTTCCTTCCACACCACCCCCATCCCTCTGGTTGCCCTGGCCGGAAGTCTCAGGGCCTCGTCCCCATGAGCTGCCTGCTTCTGGGCCTCAGGGATCCTGAAAAGGTGAGGCAGACTGCTGGGGCCGCACGTGTCCTCCTCGGGCCAGCGGGGCCACCACCTAACCTGCCCCAGCCAGCAGGACACCGCCCGGCTGTCACTAGTGGGATGGGTGGGGGAGTGAGAAGGGGTGCGGGGGGGACAGTTTGGTCTATGGCTCCACGTTCCCGGGCGTTGGCAGTTGCTGTCAGGGAGAAGATGAGTCAGTCGAGCTGGTAGGGAAGGGAGGAATTGTAACCCGCTGTCAAGGTGCCCCAAGAGACAGGCGGGGCGGAAGCAGCCCGTGGTGTGAGCACGGCAGGTTTAGAAGTCCCTCCTCTACAATCCTGCCTCCCCCAACCCTATGAGACTGGAAAGCAATCGACAGCAGCAAAGCAGAAAGCTGGGGGAGTGCGGGGGGGGGACTTGGGGGGGCACCAGGAAGGCTCAATACCATTGGCAACATGGCTGTTGCCCCCAGGATGGATTCTATCACTCAGTGTCTTTTTTAACTTTTCGTAGCAGGCAAAATAGAGGGCGTGGGCCGGCCCGGCCCCCGTGGCAGTGACGTTCAGCCCCCGCATGGGCCTCCACAGGCCCTCGGTCCGTACGATCCTCCAGAGGGCCTCCAGCACGTTGCGGTACCGGGCTGCCGGGTCAGGCTGCAGGCTCTGCATCCGGGTCTGAAACGACAAGGGGAAGCAAGCGCAAGGTCAGTTGGCGGGAGCTTCTTGCCCAATCTTGGCAGCCGGGCTTTGGGCCTTGGGCAGAGCTTCCGCAGGGGACCGTGGCAGGGTGCGGGCCTGAGCCCTGGAATCCAGCTTGGCTCCCTCCCCAGCTCACAAGCTGTTTTCCCAAGTCCTGAGTCTTGTTTTATTTATTTTTTTTCTTGAGTCAGCTGTAACCCTAAGATGTGATGGTGTTTTCCAGGAGGAGTGTTAAGTCTCCTCAGTGTCCTGGTGAAGTATTCTCAAACTCCAGAATGATACCGAGCTCCAGCAACGAATATCAAGTGTGGGTTTTATTTGTTTGTTTGTTTGTTTGTTTGTTTGTTTTGCTTTTAGGGTCACACCCGGCGATGCATAGGGGTTACTCCTGGCTCTGCGCTCAGGAATTACTCCTGGCCGTGCCCAGGGGACCCTATGGGATGCTGGGATTCGAACCTGGGTCGGCCGCGTGCAAGGCAAACGCCCTACCCGCTGTGCTATCGCTCCAGCCCCTCAAGTGTGTGTTTTAGAAGTTGTTTCGAGCCTGAAACTCCAACTGACTACGAGACATATTCTAGTCAAAGACTTCCTTTTTACAACATACCTTAGGCATCATTTTTTAAAAACTGGGGAGGGGGGTGGGTGTAACAGGGATTTGGGACAGACCTACCGGTGCTTGGAGGACCAAATGTGGTACTAAGAATCAAACCAGAGTTGGCCACATACAACCAAACGCCTTAACATCTGGATTATCTCCCTGGCTCTTGGGCATCGTCTTGATTGATCCTGGGCCTCCTGGCTCCTTCAACACTACATGGATGATAGAATGGCTCCTCCTGTGATATATCCATAATCAAACAAGTTAAAGTTATGAAAAGTCATAATCTTAATTTTTCAGACTATCATGGCGGCTGGATGTCTAAATTGTTAGTCTTGGCCAAAGCAGCATTCCTATTAGATGGGACTCTAATTTTACAAGAAAGTTAGTTTACCTGGAAGTAGGAAGGTGGAAACCAATCTAGTACCTAAGATTAAGGGGCTTCTAGATTTCTTTTTCCATACTGATCAGATTCCAAAATGCATCTGTAAATAAAATCAGTATCAGTGAATCTTAAAATCTTTGGAATCTCGAGGGCTCTGTGACTGGAATAAAAAGCCTATGATTCGTGTGATGTTCCAGGGCAAAGTTGAATGAAATTTGGAAGAGGAATCTTATTTATGAATTTCAATCTAGTGTTTAGATCTCCTCAGGGGCTATAAAAACCATAGGAGGAGTTTACTCAGATTTTACTGCAGATGGCTATTAATACACACAAATAGGATCTGATGGTTCAACAACTGTTTTCTTTTTCTTGTTTGAAACTGGTCTTGTTGGGGCAGGAATGTGGCTCAGTGGCAGAATACTTAGCTCTGCATGGAGGCCTGGGGCTTGGAACCTGGACCACACAGTCCCTCCAAATGACTCGACTGACCCCTGAGTACCCAGTTAGAAATATCCCCCAAGCATCGCTGAGTCCGGCCCCTGAGCAGACAGAAAAAGTAAAACTGATCTTGTAAAGAGAAAATATTCCAAATTGAATGGTTCTGGGGCCAGAGAGGTAGGACAGGGGCTTGTCTTGCATGCGGCCTGCTCTGGTCTGATCCCCAGCACTGCAAGTGGTACTGAGCACCATCGGGAGTGACACAGGCGCAGACTCAGAAGAATTCCTGGGCATTGCTGGTGTGACCCAAACACTGTTCTACCCCCTCATCCTGACACCCCCCCAAAAAAAGTATATGGTTCTGCCGGAATGAATAACAATATCTGGGCAACCAACTATGTTTTGAAAAGGTCTGTTTTCAGTGGCCAGAGCAATCGTACCTGCAAATAGGGCACTTGCCTTGCACGCAGCTGACCCGGGTTCAATCCCCGGCATCATATATGGTCCCCTGAGCACAGCCCAAAACAAGAAAATTAAAAAAATTATCTGTCTCCAGGGGCTGGAGTGATAGCACAGCGGGTAGGGCGTTTGCCTTGCACGCGGCCTACCTGGGTTCCATCCCCAGCATCCCATATATGGTCCCCTGAGCACCACCAGGAATAACTCCTGAGTGCAGAGCTAGGAGTAACCCTGGTGCATCGCTGGGTGTGACCCTTCTCCCCTCCCCCCCCAAAAAATAATCTGTCTCCAGAATCCTGGAGCCCTTTTCCCCACTGGAAACCTGGACTTTGAATATTTTTCCTTTTTTTCCCCTGCGGGGGCTCTCAGACAGGGCTACTGGATGATGACCCAGGGCAAACAGCCACACTGGTGAGGAAGCTCATGGCCTCATGCTTGTCCGAGCCACCGGGTCATCATGCCGAGGTAAACCAGCTGCCAGGATCACCCCGCCTCAGACTCTGCAGGGGGTGCTGCGGTTGGAACTTGCAGTCCCAAACTGGTTGTGTAAGCGCTTTAAACCACTGAGCCCCTGAGTATTTCTCACACATCTATATCCAACGCAAGGAAAACACACCCTCCTGGCAAGGGCTGGGGCAAAGCATGCCAAATATAAAAAGAAATGGGCTGGGGCCAGAGATACAGCACAGGGGTTAAGGTACTTGTCTTACATGCCACCAACCCGCCTCACACAGGGTTGCCCTGAGCACCTCTGGTGGACAAGCAGGTGTGTGCAACTCTCTCTCTCTCTCTCTCTCTCTCTCTCTCTCTCTCTCTCACACACACACACACACACACACACACACACACACACACACACACTAAATAGCTCCCTAAATTTAATGGGCAACCCTCTCTCTCTCTCTCTCTCTCTCTCTCTCTCTCTCTCTCTCTCTCATACAGACACACACACACAAACATACACACTGAATAGCTCCCTAAATTTAATGGGTGTCTTTCAGAGAAAGATAAACTCTTAAGTATTTGAATAACCTTCAATTAAAAAAAAATGAAGCCACATCCACTCTCTGGCTCTGAAGAAAAGATCAGTTGAGAAGGACATGATTTGGTAAACAAATAAACCAACACACCAGAGCGTATCTGAATCAGAAAGCACAAATTTGAGCCTCCTAACTTTGTTCCATGTCAAGTCTTGGGCATGTATGTCATTTCTATTCTCTGTCCCCTCGCTCTAGAGTAAGGAGGGCTGGATCAGGCCTGCAGAGCTCGTGCCGCGGGTAAGGCAGCTGCCCTGCATGCAGCCAGGCTGGGTCTGATCCCTGGCACTGCATATGGTGCCCTAAGTGATCCCTGAATGTAGAGCTGGGAGGAAGCCCAGAGCACGGCCGGGTGTGCGTCTCAGGGCTGAGAAGTTGGCTGTTCAAAGAGTCAACACATATAAAAGCCTGGTACTTTATGAGATGCTAGAAATAAGGATTTTTATTGTATTCGAATATGATTCTCAGAAATAGTAGTTTATGTCTTAGCATGTACAGACCACGGCAGTGTTGGATGAGTCAGGTCACATCCTGCACAGGGACCGCTAATGGATACTTTCTGTTTTCACGTCAAGGTCTCTCTGTGGCTATAGTGATCTGTACGTCCAGCTATTCATGTGAAGGTCATGATGAAAGACAAGCACCCTTGCGAAACTGTCTTGCGTGGCTCTTGAAAAACTGCTTCTGGGAGACTGTGCAGAAGGCTTGGAAATCAGAGACTTTTAAGTCATGACTCTAAGGTAAGGCCTGCCTATAACACTGATCCGGTCCACAGCATTGTCGGGTGTAGCCAAGCCCACCTAAATATAAATAAATCATGACGCTACCACTTCAACTCTATGACCTTGGGCAAGTTACTTACTTGCCTCCTTTTATTTGTAAAACAGTGAACAAGGCACCACTTCCTGACTCGGCATCTGAGTTTGAATTGTGTCAGTGACTAAAAAAAAAAAAAAATCAACTCCAATAAACCTAAATGAGCACATTCCCCCTTTCCTCATCCGCACTGCTAACAAAAACATGAAATGGCACTCCGCGCAGCTGCGCGAGCAGTGTGTGAATGGAAGCCCAGTGCCGGGAAACAATGACCGCGCACTGAATACTTCATACAGGCGAGGAAGCGCGACCGCCCACTATTCCCACTTCCTAATCGTCCATCGATGAATGAATAACCCCAGACAACCATGTATACCTGGAGTTTAGAGAAGACTCACTGCCCCTTGCTCTTAATGTCTGAGATGAGGGAGACCAGGCTTTACCATGAGAGCCCACCAGTGGAGACCCGGGGAAGCCAGTGAGAAACAGTCTTGGGCCAGAGCGATAGCACAGCGGGGAGGGCATTTGCCTTGCATGAGGCCGACCTGGGTTCAATCCCCAGCATCCCATATGGTCCCCTGAGCACCACCAGGAGTAATTCCTGAGTGCAGGGCCAGGAGTAACCCTGGAGCATCACTGGGTATGACCCAAAAAAAAGAATAACGACAACAACAACAACAACAACAACAACAACAAACAGTCTCAAGCTCTAAGTTCTGGCTGCCAGAGCCTGACCCTTCATGGGCAGATTAGTGCGTGCTTCCGTGGCCGAGGAGAGGAAAATGTGAGTTGATTTGGGTTCCAAGGCCCCTTATTATGACCATGAAAAAGCCGGCTGATTAACTGTGTCCTGGCAAGGCTACGCTGACAGCCCATGGTCCCGCTCAAGGATATTTTACAACAACTTGAAATACTGGTAAGGGGGGGCAGCGTGTCATACCCAAGCCTGCATGACGAGAAGCAAACACTGTGGTTACTCTTTTAGGCTCCAGCCAGTCCCCAGATTTAGGGTATAGGTGAGCTGCTCTAGTTCCCCACCTCCTGCCCCGCAACAAAGCACTTTCTAAAGGAAGAGGTTTGAATGTTACTTTCTGATCAGCACAGAAGTATATGACCTGCTTCCACTCTGGCTGTCTCACCAAGTTCTTTCTCCTGGTCATTTAAATACCAGCATTAGTGGCAAAGAGAAAGGATTCTGCTGAGATAGGTTTCTGTGTGTCTGAAGATGCTGGAGTATTTTTCCTCCGGATCAAATAACTAGTTCTTTAATGTGAGGCTTGGAGGCGTGACCTCAAGATCATATGACTAACTTATAAAAAAATCCTAAAGTCCCAATGCTTATATAAATTAGTAAGAGCTGATCTTTAAAATGATTGCCTTGGAAGGCTAGATGTGACTTATTCCAGTAATGCTGGGGTCACCCATAAAACAGTTCTGGAACTCCTCTTTCAGGGGTATTCCCTTGGTAGGATTCTCAGCCTGGAGTCCACCAGCGGCCTGCCTCCTGGCCCCTTCTTATCTTTGGGATAATCAAATCAGTGTTACCAATCAGCATTACTCATTTTGATTTCCCACCTTTCCCATCTTATTGGATTCTGAATGATCTGTTACTACTAAATCAACTCCACCTTGTCAGAGGACACAAAGATTTGCCACTTTTTTGTTTGTTTTGGGGCCACACTCTGGTAACTCAGGGCTTGCTCCTGGGTCTGCACTCAGGAATCACTCCTGGTGGGGCTCAAAGGACTATATGGGGATGCTGGGGATCAAACCTGAGTCAGTCAAGCACAAGGCAAGTACTATCCCTCCAGCCCCAAAGGTTTACTTTTTTGAGGCTGGAGTGATAGCACAGCAGGTAGGGCATTTGCCTTGCACTCGGCCAACCTGGGTTCGATTCCCAGCATCCCATATGGTCCCCTGAGCACCGCCAGGAGTAATTCCTGAGTGCAGAGCCAGGAGTGACCCTTGTGTATCACTGGGTGTGACCCCCCCCCAAAAAATTTACCTTTTTGTTGTTGTTGTTGTTTGGGGGGGCTACATCCAACAGTTCCAGAGTTTACTCATGGCTCTGCGCTTAGGAATCATTCCTGGCAGGCTTGGGGGGACAATATGGGATGCCGGGGATCAAACCCAGGTCAGCTGTGCAGGCTGTATGATCTCTCCAGCCCAGATTTGCCACTTTTAAGGTTGTGGACCCAAATATTCTAGAGGCATTTCTCATAGATGAATTTATTTTTAAAAATGTTGAAAGCAACAACAGCATCATGCAACTATATGGTGTGAGGAAACAGCCCCTAAATTACTACATGGTGTACAAAAATAGCACTTAAATTACTACCTGATAGTACTATGTCTTGCATTTTGTTCACGCCATTAACTTTTGTTGCTCTGCTTTATTTGGTTTTCAGTTGACACCCTTCCTGAAACAACTGCCTGAAATCTGTACTCACAGCCTTAAGCAGAGTGAGGTTACTCTGCACTGCACTAAGATATGAATGTTTGCCATATATTCCACCTAGCCCCTATTACATAAACATCTGGATGTACTGATTTTGCTATCCCAATACTATGAGAGCATTAATCACCTTTCCCCCACCTCCTCTCAAGAATCTTACTGTTACCTTCTCTTTTCCCCACTTTACAAGCGTACTCAGAATTGCATCCACCTTAGCCAGGTCTGTGTACTAGTTTCAGTGGGCACTGACTGTCCTTGGTGGGGGTCATCTTGCAGTACTTCAGAATCCGCCTACACCTACCAACTCCATGTCCTTCACAACGCTTAACGAGCACTCTCTTCCTTTGCTCCTCCACGTTCCTAACAAAAACACGCAAAGGCACTAGATGCAGGAGCAGACGGGCTACTCTCTCCACCTGCTATCTCCTGTGGAATCTTTTAACATTGTGGGGAGAAAACGTTAACATCAAAGCCCCCGTTTGAACAGCTCTCCTTCCCACAGCAAGGAGGTGCGGGTCTCTGCCATCATCTCTTCCAACAGTCCCCGGGAGTCAGCCGGAGGCTGGTTGGTCCCCGCGCTCAGGCAGAAGTGTCGGGACTTGGGAGCACCTGACTTCCGGTCCCCGCTCGTGGCAAGTTATCTTTACTGTCAGGGGGATCGCGCCTGCCTGCCAGCACTCTGCATCTTCCGAACGCTTCTACCGGCTCTCCAGCTCACCCACCACGCTGCCCTTCGTTCCCCCGCTCCTTCCCGGCTTCCCGCTCACGCTCAGGAAATAGGTGGGGTCTCAGGCTCCCAGCACAGGGAAACCGAAACCTGCTCCGGGACCTCCGAGTCCTCCACGCTAGGCTTTAACCAGCGAGTCCTCTAAGGATGTCGGTCCCTGCTCCGTCCCTTCTAAAGGAGGACACGGCAAGGAAGCTAGCTGGTCCACGCGCTCGCCCTGACCACACAGCTCGGACCCCCACTGAAGGTGCGCAGTCTGAGTCCCAGGCACGACCCCTTGTGCAGAAGGTGGCACTGACCGGTGCCCCTCTCTTCCCTCCCGGGGCTTGGGGCTTTGGCGGGCACATTTCCACCGTGACACGGTCACGATCTCACCGAGGAAGTGGGTCCTGCAGCCTGAGCGCGATCGAGACCCAGTCGGGACCCGGCTTGCACAGTTGCACGGGTCGACCATGCCGGGAGCGGCAGGTAACCAGGAAGGGGTACCCGCCGGGATCCGGGCTCTGCACAGGACTCCCAGGAGTGGGCTCAGCCCCAGGGAAGGTTGGAAACTGGGTCCGGGGCTCACCTTGACGCAGTCGATGGGATACATCACGCAGTGCTCCAGGATCCCAGCCACGGCGCCCGCCACCATGTGCGTGGTGACAGTGGCTCCCGCCGGCAGCGCTTCGTAGTCCGGACCGGAGTCCGGATCTTGCCGCACCGGGGGCCTGCAGGCCCCGGACTCCCCGCCGCCGGCCCCCCGGCCCACGCCCCGCTGCAGCCACCCGTCCAGCAGCGCCGACTCCCCGGGGCTCCGCCCCGGCCCAGCCGTCGGCCCTCCCGCCACACCGCCAGCACCCCGCCCCTCCAACTCCATCCACCCGGGCCAGCTGCGGCGCACACCCCCGCCGCCGCTGCCGCCGCCGCCGCCGCCCCCCGGCCCCGTAGCGTCCGCCTCAGGCGCGGCCCAGAGAGCCCGGAGCCTCCGGCTCCCGCTTGGGCCCCGTAGACACGCCCCTCAGTCGGCCATTGGTACATTTTCCATATCAGCACCGCCCACTAGCTGACGTAGGAAAGATACCTCTATGCTATTGGTGAGGATTCCTGTCAATCTTCCTCCCAGCGGCGATGCTACGCTAAGATGCCACCCCGTTTCCCCTTTGATCTTGGAAGCTTCTTGTTTATTGGCCACTGATTGGCTGGGAGATAAAAATCAACCCACCCTCCGAGTTTTCTAGAGGGCGGGAGAAACTTAGGGCTGAATTTTGATAGGCTCGACCACTCTCGATGCTTCGGCCGCAGTCATTGGCCCGCACCACGTCGGGATCCGATTGGCTGCTGCAAGAGCGCTCAACGCCGAAGGGCCAGAGAGGCCAGATTTGGACCTGGGACCGGTGCGGGTGGAGCTGCGGATGCAGCAGGCGGTGATCGAGTTCGGGGTGGGGAGCGGCGCCTGCCCCTCAAGGGCAAACCGCTCTGAACTGCCGTTGGGACCCGCGCTCGAGCGCCCGGCCCAAATCCCCGGAGGCGTGGGGTGCGGGCGGCAGCCCGGGCCCGAGAGCTCTGTTCCCGCGGGATCTCGGGCTGGCCGGAGGCGGAGCCAGCCCGGGCCGGGCATCCCCTGGCACTGCCCGCGGGGCTCCCCGAGGCGCGGGGTGGCGGGGAGGTGGGTGTGGGAGCACCCGTTAGATTCCGGTGGGGACTGGAAGGTTGCCCTCGTGAGCTCGCGCAGCCCCGGAGCGCCTCTCCCCCAGCGCGCAGCGCGCACTGGGTTTGCACGTGGAGTCACCGAGTTGCACGAACACTGTGGTCTTCAGTAGTCCTGTGCCCGGCTCTGAGCTGGGGGGTGAGAGAGAGGGAGAGGTGAAAACAGGGCGGGGAATATTGGAGAGGAAAGTCCTGCAGGTGGAGACCGGGCTGGAGGCAGCCCCCCACGAACGCACCTGCCTGCAGGAGAAGCCCGGACCTCCAGCTTGTCCCTGCGCTCTTGCAGCGTTGAACCCCCAGCCCGGTAATAATTGCCTTTTATGATAAGACCGTGCCCCTCCCCGGGCCGCCCACTGCTAGAGGAGCGATGCCCGCAGTCTCCAGCTCGTGGGTCGTGACGTCACACGGGAGCCCCCGGGCCCGGTGGAAGAACTCGAGAGCTTTTGCTGCTCTCATCGACCTGGATGGCTCTGGCTTCCCTCCCTCCTGCGGGAGCGTGTCCACACACGCCTCCCCGCCCTCTGGGGCCCCGTCTTTCCTCCCCGGTTCACGGACATGGGGACGATGATGCAATCGCGAACTTTTCCATCTGTCCTTAGCTTTTACTCACACAGGAAGGTGTTTTTCCTTGTTTCTCTAAGATGCTGAGCCTTTTTCTAGGCCTCTGTTTTTTGTTTGTTGTGTTTTTTTTTTTCTTTTTGGGTCACACCCGGCGATGCACAGGGGTTACTCCTGGCTCATGCACTCAGGAATTACTCCTGGCAGTGCTTGGGGGAGACCATATGGGATGCTGGGAATCAGACCCGGGTCAGCAGCGTGCAAGGCAAACGCCCTACCTTCTGTGCTATCACTCCAGCCCCTGAGCCTCTGTGTTTTTGGTGGTAGGGGGTGTGGTGGTTTCAGCTTTGAAAAAAACTCACCTTCTCTAGGTACCCTTCTGCAGTGGTCATTAAATATCTCTCACTCCCCCAGGCAATCGTTATCATCTTTTCCAGGAGTTCACAGTCCCTGGAGGTAAACTAGTGGGTCGTGGTTCATTGACCAGGTTACGGATCCTTCTACAGCATGTTGAACCTTCTCCAAGTTTATGTCTCTTAAGCAGCTGGGTTGGGGCTCGAAAGATTCTAAGGCAGGTAGGACGTTTGCCTTGTACATGGCCGATGGGGTTCTATCCCAGGAATCCCATAGGGTCTCGCGAACACTACCAGGCGGTAATTCCTGGGAGCATCGCTGTTGTGACCCAGAAACCAAAGAAAGAAGGAAAGATAAAAGAAATGGCTAGGTCTCACAGGAAAGAATCCATTCAAGTCCACTCTGGTACTTATTTTTCAGAGAACTTGAGTGCCCAACTCCTCAGGGATGACTTCTGCTCTCTTCTCTCTCTTAAGCCCTTATGTTTCCTCCTTTATCCAATCCCTATTGACCTTCCAGAAATCTTTTCCCTAGTTTCAGGATCCACTCTTATCACCTCTACCTTTTGTTCCTGTCTCCTACCCTTCTCTACCTACCCACAGTGGCGACATTCCTAAAGGATTAGTGCATCTCGCTGATCACTGATCTGTACCTCCAAGAACTTGACTGTTCCAAAGAGGTATTCTCCACTGGAGTCCTGTCCGTATTGCTTTTTGTTGTTGGGTTTTTTTTTTGGGGGGGGGGGGGTGTTTGTTTTGGATGGGGGAGGCACACCTGGTCTTGCTCAGGGCTTGTTCCTGGCTCTTCTTGCTTAGGGCTTGTTCCTGGCCCTCACTGAGGGATCACCCCTGGTGGGCTCTGAAAACCATATGGGATGCTGGGGATTGAGCCTAGGTCAGTTGCATGCAAAGCAGATGCCCTACCCACTCTGTCTCTCCGATCCCTAAATCACTCTTGCTGTATACTTTTTAAGTGAAAATATTCATAGGGACTCTCCAGAGATAATGAGGACCAATTGTGGTATAGGGCAGCCCTTTTATTTACGGAGCTCACTTTAATGCAGGGAGGACAGTCAAATAGGAAGAATATCTGTTAGCCAGGGCCAGGTATTATGCTATTAACTAAAATAGGGAGGTGTGATAAAGTGATGGCTTGTATTTGTAGGGCCTGGAAGGCCCAAGATGACACTTCACTAACATTCTGAGCGGTTCTGATAGGTCAGACCCCAGACTGACCTGAAGAGAGTATTCTTACAGAAACAGGAAGTGTAATAATAAGGTGAACACAGAGGTAGGGCAGAAAGGTTGTATGGTTGGAAAATGGCAAAGAGATAAGGAGGTAGAAAATGAGGTAAGAAAGAGGCAGAGTGTGAAGACTCTCCTGAATTTCTGATTTTAGTGTGACTGCTCCAAACAACTTTCTCACCCGGTACTCAATTCCTTCAACCTTTTCAACAGATTTTTCCTTTTCTGTTTGCCTAATCAGAAGAAGGGGAACTTCTTTGTCTCCCCTTTGAGAATAATTACCCTGTCATGTTTCAGTCATGCTCTCCTTTTCCTGCTGATAACGCTTTTCCCGTATCCGAGCGCTGTACATCTTCACTGAACTGGATGCAGATCTTTTCAAAGGCCTCGGGGACCACTCTGGCAATTGAATCTAAATTGCTTGTCCCATCTTCCTGGAGAGAGACAGGAGAACCACACGGGAACTTCTCCTGCTTTCTTGTCTGTGCCGAGTCAGAGGCTGGAGATGTCATCCTCCTGGGACTCTGGTCAGTATGACAAAGCAGAGTCAGTCACCCCTGCCCTTACTAAACGGACGTTTGGCTTGGGTAAGCGATCTAAAGACCGATGTGGTTTCAAGGGAGATTGCAAGATTATCCCCTAGCGCAGTGTAGTTTAGTCCAGGGCTTCCCAGACTTTAATGTGATATTAGTCACCGAGAGTATATGGTAAGGACTGAGCCGTGGCAGAGGACTTGCCTTGCAATTATCAGGCTCTGAATATAATACCTAACACCACAAAAAGAAGAAAAGAAAGTGAGATATCTGAAAACATATTCTTAGAAGGGAAAAAAGACTAGGTTGGGTCAGGGAGATAATTCAGAGGGGTAGACCACATGCTTTGCTGGCAGGAGTCTCGGGTTCAATCCCTGGCACCACGTGGTTCCCCTAGTACCACCGGAAGTGATCTCTAAGCAAGCCACAGGGTAGCCCCGGTGCATCGTTGCCTGTGAGGCCCAAGAGCAACAACAAAGTGTGTTAAAAGGCAGATTATTCTAGAAGGGGACTTTTATTATTCTTGATGGGGACTGAGACTGCCTTTCTAACAAGCATCCAGGTGATATTGATACAACTCTACCGGGAATGGGCCAATAAGGGGGAGGAGTTTGGGCCACGCCCATTCCGATGCTTGGGGGGTCCAAGCAGTGGCAGGAATTGCACCCAGGACCTCACCAAGGTAAGTTGTCTATCAACTGAGCCACATCCCCAGCCCATCCAGGTCATACTTGGTCATATTAGGTCATCATAGGACCTAATCTAAGTACACCTGATAGGCTCCTCTCAATATGTCTGTACTTGCTGTACCTTCTGCGTCTCGAACCAGTTCTTGAACTTTCCTACAAGACAAAGGAGCAACTCTCGCGATGACTGTTACAAGCCCTCAGTATTTCCAGACCTGCTTCATACTCTGCCAGGCCCTAGAGACACATTGGACCATCGTTTTCCGTGTTTCCCCTTCTCTATCCTGTAATTTTTACTAGACCACTAATTGTCTCCTTATCAAACCTCTTTTGTTTTGTTTTAGTAATGGAAACCTTCGGTCTTACCTTGGGCACAGGCTTCCTAAAGGAAGTCCCTATTTTCCCAGTGTCCCCTGTAGCACTGGCGGTGTGACTGCTAGTGGGGTCTTAAGTGTAAGTGAGGCCAGATTTTCAGGTTACACCTTTGAAAGGAATGAGTGTGTCAGCCTTTTCCTCCCTTTCTCCCTTCTACAAAACCTATAAAACACCTCCATTCCCTAACACCCTGAGGCTGCTTTCTGGCAGGGTGTTCTCTGCTCCTCTCTCTCTGTCTCTTGCTCTCTCTGTCTCTCCTCTCCTCTCTCTCCCCTCCCACTCTGTCTCACTCGCTTGCTCTCATGCTCTGGTGCATGAGAGAACTTGCTGAAGCACTAGTTAGTCTGCATCCTGGTTACTGTAGCTCGTTTACATTCTAACAGACAGACGGGTACTCCTTCCTAGAATTCATTTTTTCCTCACCAAAATTCTCATCCTGGAAAGTCCAGAATAGACCCCGCTATTCCTGCTGGCTTTCATTATTTCCCTGAATTGCCATCAGACGAGAAGGTGGTAGAGTGACTTCCACACACAAGGAAGGCCACAAGCTTGAGCCCAGGTACCGTCCCACATGCCAAGTGTAATCCTGCTTGCATTGACGCTTGGTCCTGGCTCTGTGAAAGTGCAGCCCAGTGAGCATTACAGCCAATGTGCAAGCCCTAAGGCCAAGTGGAGGCAACCCCTGGGCATTGCCACAACAGCCACACCACAGGGAAGGGCAATAAATAACCTGAGAGAAAAAGGATTGATTCCTCAAGGTTTTCACATTCATCCTGTCACGTGTTTTAACTATTTTTTCCTATTTTTTTTTTTAATTTGGGAATTCTTTGCGGGGGGGGGTGGGGGGAAGGAGAGGGAGGGTGTTAGAAGGGTTTGTGTCACACCCGGTGATGCTCAGGCTTGATTCCTGGCTCTGCTAAGAGCTCACTCCTGGTGGAGCTCAGAGGATCCTATGGGGTACCAGGGATAGAATCTGGGTCACCCCCATGCAAGGCAAGTACCTTATATTACTTCTCCAGTTCCTGATTTAACCTTTAAAACACACACACACACACACACACACACACATTCGTGTTTACAACAAAAGACAGTTCCACAACATGCAGAGACACAGAAGGGTGCAGGATGGCCATGCACAGGGTGGAGGACGCAGACACTGAAACAGTCATACAATGACATCAGGTCACAGCAATGAGGTTTGCAGGCCAGCCTGCACTCTCGCCGCAGGGGAGCGGGGCTCAGGGACTGTAATCGGCTCCAATTGGGTTTGCCCTACAACAGTCACCTTGACCAAGGCAAAGGAACGGCTCAGCACAGTTTCTCCACCCTCTGCCTGCCCCTCTGCCCATCCCAGCTCCAGTATTCACCATTCAGCTCTCAGGCCACGCCCTGGCCAGGGCAGCAAAGCCCAGGAAGAACCTAGGCAGGTCAGCGTCAGAGCCGATGGCTGGGGCCCAGCAGTGCCATCTGTGGAGAAGACCACAATGGCCGGGGGGCAGCGCCCTGTTCTCCTCCGCTGGGCTCCCAGAGTTGTGTGGGACTCCAGAAAATTCAATTCCAAGGCCACCATGCTGGCATGTACCCCGCAGTCTCCACTGTGAGCCCGAAGGAGCCACCTTAGCATCAGCTCAGAAAGCCCCAGCAGCGGTGCCAGACAGCAGAGCAGCCTGCAGACTCTGCAAAGAAGGGAGATACTGCACCGCAGACCCGGGAAGAACCGTGTCAACGGGAGGGAGACGTGCCCGCAGCTTAGACCTGAGGGGGAGAGCACAAAGGAGAGCGGCCCAGAAGGCGTCTCCCCCTGCATGGTCCCCTGCTGGCCATCTACACCCAGCCCCTGAAACCCAAATGCTCCCTCCCGGGATGGCGGGGAGAGTGAGCCAGTCCGGGCGCTGGAGAGGACATGGAGGACACGCAGCCCTGCAGTCTGGTCCCCTCACGGGATGCACGTGAGGGTGCAGTGAGAAGCAGATGCCACTGGCTGCTCCCTCGGTGACACTTGTACTTCTGGGCAGGCAGCCCATAGCCAAGAGCCAGGACCTGCCCCAGGATGGCGCCAGGCGGGACCAGGCTCCAGCCGCCTCCTAAGGCCAGTGGGAACCAGCAGGGCCGGGGTGCCAGAGGGCACAGCACTGCCCGGGAGAAGGTGGTGGGACACAGCACAGACCACACAGGCCTGCCTAGCTCTGCACTGGGCCTGCCCCGAGGTGGGGGTCACAGAGAGGGCCCTGCTCTGTAGGCTGCTGTCTGCACTTGGAGGCCTCGGGCTAGAGGGATCCCAGGTCACTCTGTGGAGAGGTTCTTTCAGCCCCAAGTCTGGGGGCAGGGCCAGCCTGGGTGTGAAATCCCTGGCTGTCCCCCTTTCTCCCCATCCCAATCAAGTCCACGCTCCAGACGGCTCCTCCAGGCCCAGCCCCCAGTGTGCAGCCAGAGGATTCTTACTCCAGGGATGGACCTCATGAGCTTCCCAGGAGCGGGTAAGGGTCTCACCCCTGGACCTCCCAAACCTCTGAGTTGCGATTTGTCACCACACCAGTTTTGCAAGGTCACATGGCCCTTCCCACTTTCATGAAGTCACTCACTGGCATCAAGAGATTGGCGGGTTTTTTTTTTCTTTTTGGGTTACACCTGTCGATGCACAGGGGTTACTCCTGGCTCATGCACTCAGGAATCTCTTCTGGAGATGCTCAGGGTTGGCGTCCAAAGATTGGATGTCCCCTGAGGCTTGGCCCTCACCCTACTGTGTCCAGGAAAGCTGCCATTGCTCTTCCCCTCCCGCCCAATTCCCCGATGGACCTGAGCATGGCCTCTTTCTGCAGCTGGAAGCAGTGGCTTCGCTCATCACTGAAAGCTGTGGCCCAGGGAGGATGAGGTTAACTTTCTACAGCCTCCCCCGCCCCCCACACACATACACCGTCATTGTATCTTTACAATAAATAACTCAGCACTGACAATATTACCTTGAAACATGGCAAGCTCCTGGTCAGATTGGCATGAATATCAATTATTTAATGGATGAGAAACTCGTGGATCTTGTCCCTGAGTGAGCTGCTCCTTTTCCCCTTAGGGTCTGGCGATGACTCATCACAGGAGCTCCAGTTGCTTCATGCTCCCTCCAGTGAGAGACGGAACTCTCCTGTCCTGTCCTCATAACCTGGGACACCACCCCAGCTGGAGCTAGTGGGTCACCTCCCTTTGCTAACCTTGGCCTTCATCTGGGGCAGCTCTCATGGGTGGGACAGGTGCCCCCCCCACCCTGGTGACTTCCCAACAGGAGCCACAGATGAGAAAGAGAATCCTGCTAGTGTTCCGTGTTTCTTGAAAAGAAGTTGGGTTACAATTGAGTTCCTTTCCTGCCTCTTTCCCCGGTCTTGGTTTCTTAGCCATGGTGCTAAAATCACTGAGGGGAGCTTGTTGGGCAAATTTCCAGATCCTCCCTGTACCTGTCAAGTCATGCTTCTAGGAGTCAGGCATGGGAACCTGCATTTTACAAGATGTTATTCTTTTTTTATTTCCCCCACTTTGGGAGCCACACCCGGCAATGCTCACAGGTTACTCCTGACTTTGCACTCAGGAATTACTCCTGGCAGTACACGGAGGATCATATGGAATGCCAGAGATTGAACTCAGGTCGGCCACATGCACGGCAAGCCTCTTACCTGCTGTACTATCGCTCCAGCCCTCACAAGAGATTATTCTGCTGCAGGTGGCCCACACACCCGCTGGAGGGAACTGGGACTTGATTGCCACTATCCCAGTTCAGACACATGGCTAACAGTGTCCTCTCAGCAGGGGGCAGTGAAGTGTCATAATGCCAGTCAAGCCTTGTTCTTCCAAACACCCAGACCAGTTCCCAAACCAGGGGCTGGGAATAGGCTGGTAGAGCAAAACTGGGTGTAGGTTTGTCTCTGGTGGCATTTAGGGTCTTCTGGGAAAGATAATCCTTAACCAGAGACTCACAAATATAAAATCACCATGGAGATGTAGCCCGGGAAAGGAAGCCTAGGAGACTAAAGCACATCTCCAGTGGTCTTGGCTTAGTCTGGAGGGTTAGGTCACAAAAGCACAGTGATGCTTGAAATGAAATCCTAATGACAAGACGAATTAAATAGCGTAAATCAGATGGGTTCATGGAGGCAGAACTTTCTGGACAAAGAGAACATAATTGCAGAAGTCTACGAGGACAAAGCCAATATTTGGGGCCCAGAAAAAGTATTCTTTTAGAGGACATATGGAAGGTAAGTTGATGCCAGAGCAAGAAAGAATTTGAAGGCTAGATTAAGGGAATTAATTTGTATCTTAATAACAAGGAGGTCTCTTGGAAGACTTTTGCTTTGGAGCTGGTAACAGGGTTAGTTTTGCGTTTTGAAAAGGTCACTTTGCAGTGGAGAAAGACTGAGGGTAGCAGCCCTCTCCACTCTCTCTCCAGTCCCATCAAACCACTGACAGTTCTTGCCAGAACAGAAGTGCAAATGAGCAAAATTCCATGCAAGACTAGAAACATGTAAACCGATGGGGCGTACATGGAGTAGAGGACATCTGAACCGAGTTTTGAAGAATAAGAGTTCATACACCAGACCACACAGCGGTGGAGATGATTTGTCTTTCCCCGTCTCCCCATGCCTTCGGGGTCCTGGCTGTCACACCCATGAACTACCTTTGAGGTGTATTTAAGCACACCACCAGCTTGATCCAGAGACTCATAGTGAAGCCCGGAAGACAACAGCTAGTCAGAGATCTCTCCAGACCAACCCCTGGCTGAGCTGTTCTCACCGAGGCTCCTCAGATGGAGTGGGTATCCCCTCCCCACCCACTCCAGATGAACCCCGAGTGGCCACAAACTTTCAGAAGAAAAACCCATGTACTCGGGAACAGGATCTGAAGATGCCAGGCCACAAGGTGGCAGAGACAGTTTGTCCCTTCCTGTCTCCCCGTCCACCCCATTGGGGTCCTGGCTGTCATGCCCACGCACTGTCTCTGGGCCATGTTTAAGCGCACTATCAACCTTGATCCAGAGTCTCACATATGAATCTCAAAATGGATTAGTTCCCTACAGGGATGTCTCTGGACCCCAGCCATTTACATATTTAGAATTCCAGAAGCACGTGGCCACAAAAGCAGCTGCGAGATCTCTCATGGTATTCAAATTAAGCAATAGAAAATAAATTATCTAGACTCTATGGCAGGCAGGATTGGACAGTGGAGGAAAAATTTGAAATAATGGTGGTGAGAAGGTGTAATGGTGGTGGGAAAGTGTAATAGTGGTCGAATTGGTGTTGAAATATTGAATGTAATCAATTAATGTGAACAACCTTATGAAAATAAAATTTAAAAATTTAAAGAATAAGAGTTTATTTGGTAGAAAAGTGCATTGGAGTCATTATACATAGGTAACAGAGAAGGCAAAGGCTCAGAGGTAAGAAAAGTCTTAATTCTGGGATCTGTGACTATGTCAGGTTGTGGGGGAGGATTACCTATTGGGGATCATGGAGGATATGTGGGCTGGAGCACATCATACAAGGTAATTCATATCACACACATAAGACCACAGGTAGTAGACTGCAGATTCAACTTATGGAGAAACAAGAACAATGTTGATACGTAGTCTTTCACATAATAATAACCTCTCTACAGGTTACGGGGCTCCTATGTTGGTTAGTTTAGCTAATCATGATGTTCTATAATAAAAACAACCTTCTGTTTTGTCTGTATCTCAGTGCTGCTAGTCCCAAGCTTATCTGCCCATATAGGCAAAATGGTGATGTAGTCAACAATTCACGAATCATGAATCACGAAATCCCGTTGATTGTTGAATTTCTCGAGTGGTCTCAGTAGCATCTCCATTCGTCCTATCCCTGAGATTTTAGAAGGCTCTCTCTACTTGGCCTTCCCAACAATGCCACATTGGAGGCTCTTTCAGGGTCAGGGGAATGAGATCCAGATTGTTACTGGCCTTGGCATATGGATACACCATGGGAAGCTTACGAGGCTCTCCCATGTGGGCAGGAAACTCTCAGTAGCTTGCCAGTTTCTCCCAGAGGGAGAAGTAGGTTATAAGATATCTTGATATCTTGACAATTACATTTATTTATTTATTTATTTATTTATTTATTTATTTATATTTTGGCTTTTGGGGTCACACCTGGTGATGCACAGGAGTTTCTCCTGGCTTTGCACTCAGGAATTACTCCTGGAGGTGCTCGGGGGGACCATATGGGGTGCTGGGGATTGAACCCGGGTCGGCTGCATGTAAGGCAAACACCCTACCCATTGTGCTATTGCTCCAGACCTATAATTACTTTTAAAGACAGAAGAGGGACCTTCTCTTTCTCATCCTGTTAGCTTTTTTTAAAGTCCAAGTTGTACATTAATATAGGCACAACCCTGGCAGAGTTTGGCTGGGTGCAGACCAGAGGTGCATGGGGGCCATGTGGCACCAGGAGTTAAATCCAGGCCCATAAGCCCATAACAGCATGTGCTCCCACCACAGTTTACCCAGATCATTATTATGTCAACGTCTTACTGATTTATACTTGCATCTATTTAGGAAGGAAAAAAAAATCTTTTTCAGAAATGTCTTCTTTCCGCTTCACATTCCTCACAACAACTAACTTCCCCTCAGTATCAAAGACTAGAATTGCATAATATGCAGGTTCTTTTGTTTGATTTTTGGGCACATGCATTTGGACTACTCTCTGAACATGCCTGGAGTGGGGCCACTCCCAGAAGTTCTTGGGAGACCTGCAATGAATGGATCAAACCCAGGCCTCCTGCATGCAAAGCAAGTGACTGGCCCTTCGAACCATCTTCCTGATCCCATATGTCCATTCTTCAACAAATTAGTGACAATATAATCATGGTTTGTTTCCTGGCCTGGTATTGGAGCCTGCACTTACTTTTGTTTGTTTAGTAGTAAACCCATCTAGCTCTGTGATCAGGGATCATTTTCGGGGGGACTTGGGACTGTATGGAGTGCTAGATATGGAACTTGGGTTGGCCTCATGCAAGGCAAATGCCTTACTCACTGTACTATCTCTCTAGCCCCATGGGATTATACCACTTTTTAGACATATGATTAATGTTTAAAAATTAATTAGGAGTATAATTTCTCAAATATAATTGGAATTATGTTAACAAGATGGAAGTGGTATTGGCTTTTTTTCTTATCATCCAGCAGAATCTGCTACACTATGTTGAGAATTCTTAGGAAACCTTCCTAAAATGGGTTGCATTATTACATTTCAAACTATCAGGATGGAGGGACATGGATCTGGAGAGAGTGCCACCGTATATAAAGATGGCTTTTTCAGAAGATACTAGAGAGAATTTGAGGCATTTGAATTGAGAACACCTACTGACTAATGTGATGAGTTGGGGAACGGAAGAAGGAAAAGTCGTAGGATGACTTAGAAATTTCTGCGGGTGAATCATAGGCTGTTTCATCAAAGTGGGGAATATGGTTGGAGGAGGCTTAGATGGATAAGATGAGAGTGAATAGACAATGATTTCATTGTTCATTTTCAACACTGAGGCACCTACAACACACCAAGAGAAATGAATAAACTTGAAAGGAAGAGTTATGAGCATCGTATTCAAAATCATTTAGAGGTAAGGGCTAAAACTCACCTCTACAGGACTTGGAGTACACAAGGAACTGATGAAGACAAATAAAGTGATGCAAATAAGGGGCTGGAGCGATAGTACAGCAGGGACTATCGCTCCAGCTTGCCTTGCACGCGGCCAACCTGGGTTCGATTCCCAGCATCCCATATGGTCCCCTGAGCACCGCCAGGAGTAATTCCTGAGTGCAGAGCCAGGAGTGACCCCTGTGCATCGCCAGGTGTGACCTAAAAAGAAAAAAAAAGTGATGCAGATAATTGATACCTAGTGTGGTCTGAGTTTGTTCAGTGCAGGAGAAAGCCAAGAAATTTTTGGAGGAATTTGCAAAGGTAATTGTAGACAAGCCTTTAAAAAAAAAAACGCAGTTAAAAACCTGTTTTGAAATACAGACATCTAATTTGTTTCAACATGTTGAATTACACTAATTGAGATGGAGAAATGATGTCAATGTTTTTTTTTTTTAAACATCCTGACTGGAAACCTCAGAACTCAGCCCTGTATGCTGCTAATCAGAGAAGCAGAGCATTGCAGGCTTTTATAAAGAATTCTGATTTTTACAGGGGACCAGAGACAGAGTACAGGGATAAAAATGCCTTGTATGTGACTGACCTCTGTTCCCAGCACCCTAGAGGCCCCTGAACACTGTTAGGTGAGCACTGCCAGGGCTCACCGTGGCCCAGGTAGCACTGCGTGCTTGGCCCTTCACAATGAACCATCCATCTGACTGGCTGAAAATTGCTGGGAGGGCCCCTCAGAGTCCCAGTGTACCTCCTGGAAGACCCGCATATACCTCCCAAATCATGCTTTTAAGTGCCTGCCAGTATATGGACATATTAAAGTATTGTCCAAACAGGTCAACAAATTAAGTACAATGAGGTAATAAGGCTTTGGGATTAAAATGTAGGTTTCTTTTATTTTATTAACAGTTACTGTCACTGTCACTGTTATCCCGTTGTTCATTAATGTACTTGAACGAGCAACAGTAACATCTCTATTACTCCTAGCCCTGAGATTTTAGCAGCCTCTCCTTACTGTCTTTCCCAATGATTGGAGGCTCTATCAGGATCAGGGGAATGAGACCTGCTGTTACTATTCTTGGTATATTGAATATGCCACGAGTAGCTTGCAAGACTCTGCTTGTGCTTGCAGGATACTCTCGGGTAGCTTGCCAGGCTCTCCGAGAGGTATGTGTGTATGCACACACACACACACACACACATACACACAACTCTCTATGATTTGTTGCCTACTGTCTGAACTCCATCAAATATGGTGTGTTATTTATGAAAAATGGGTAGGAAGTATCTTATAATGTGTTGCGCTGCCGCAATGCAGCCGCACAGTCCAGAAAGTGACCTGGAGCTTGGTGGTGGTTGGGTAGTGGAGGTCAACTCTTGGGGCTGGGTCCCTTGGGGTGGGGAGGGCTCTCACCTGTCCTGCTCTGTGGTGACCCGAGTGAAAACAGCCTGGTGCAGAGTACAGTTCTGAGATACAAATTATAAGATATTTCAATGTAATTCAAATCTCAATCAATATAATTTATGAATCACATAAACTAGTTTAAATAGAAATAGAAATTACATTTCAACTCAAAAACATCCATTTAGTAGAATATTGGAGTTTGAAATATGTGAAGAAAGGAATGTTTCAAAACATTTTTCTGTCTACCTTGTTCTCAGCATGGAATTGGACTCTGAAATGATAAAAGTACTTGATATCAAGTGACTTTGTGATTAATTGTAGTTTTGTTCTTATGTTCAAGTGATGTCTGGTAGCAGGATGAAATAGAACACTTGGAGCAGAGTAAGGATTGGGGGACAGAGTAGAAATTGAGATCTTAGAATGGAAGGAGAAAAGAAAGAAGTTCAACAAGATTAGAGTGTAATAGAGGGGGGAAACCGAAAGAGAAGACCAAAAATCCAAACCAGAAAATGTCAGACCATGTATGTCCACTGGAAGTCTGAGCCACCATGTTGGTGGCCATCTACTAGGAGGAACTCTTAGTTTCCCGATTTTTATTTTTTGTCCCTGCCCTCCATTTGCCTTGCATGTGGCCGACCCGGGTTTGATTCCTCTGCCCCTCTCAGAGAGCCTGGCAAGGTACTGAGAGTATTTCGCCTGCACAGCAGAGCCTGGCAAGCTACCCCTGGCATATTCAATATGCTAAAAACAGTAACAACAAGTCTCAGAATGGAGATGTTACTGGTGCCAGCTGGAGCAAATCGATGAGCAATGGGGTGACAGTGACAGTGACAGTGACAGCCCTTCCTAACTAGAAAAAGCCAACCAGCTCTCCCAAGTTATTCATGTAAGATGCTCTTCATTAGCGTCCTCATTTTATTTATGTGTATTTTTTTGGGTGTGGGGCCACATCTGGAAGTGCTCAGGGATCATTCTTGGCAGTGCTCAGGGAGCTATATATGGTTCCAGGTATCAAATGGAGATTGGCAAGGTATAAGGCGCCTTAAGCCTGCTCTAGCTCTTTAGGCTCAGGTTCGTTATTTTATTTTTTGGATTTTGGGCCAGATTTCAGAACTTACTCCTGACTCTATGCTCAGGGATCACTCCTGTCAGTGCTTGGGGGACTATATGGGGTTCTCGGATCCAACCTGGGTCAACCGCAAGCAAGGCAAACACGCTACCTGCTGTACTATTACTCTGAGACCCGAGATTCCTTATTTTTATATGTAAGTATTACGTGAAAGTCCCCTCTCAAGTGAGAGTGGCCATCTGCCTTGTTATAGCAGACATAGGCTAATAGCCTCCTTTTGTCTCATTTGCATGGTACTTTTATTTATTTGGCTTTTTGGGTTACACCCAGCGATGCTCGGGGGTTACTCTTGGTTCTGCACTCAGGAATTACTGTTGGTGGTACTCTGGGGACCATATGGGATACCTGGGGCTTGAACCCGGGTTGGCCATGTGCAAGGTAAATGCCCTATCTATGGCTCCAGCCCCACGTGGTCTTTGTTTTTTCCCAGCCATTAATCTACGTATAGATGAGTATTTTATTTGCCAACATTGTGCCCAACATTGATATGGAGACACATAGCTCCTGACTTTAAGGATATTTTGTCTATAGGGACATACACAAAATTTTAATTCATTGTGGTTAAATGAAACATCACACAGATATAGATAGATAGATAGATAGATAGATAGATAGATAGATAGATAGATAGATAAAGTAGGTTAAGTAAAGCTGTTAGGGGAGATGAGATGAGCCCTTAAGTGGAAAGGGCTGAGTTGGTCTGGATAGAGGTGGGAAAGGTTGTTCAAGGCAGGTGCAGGAAGGGCAAGGGAGGCAAAATGACCAAAGCTGGAGATGCTGCAAACCACTGAGTTAGTGGCTGGAGAGCAAGGGTGGCGAGGAGGGCACGTGCTGTCTAGAGGCATCGTGCAACGCCTTGGATGTTCCACCTTTAAAGCGCTTTTCTTTTTCCTGGTATGGCTGGTGTAAGCAGGAAGGAAGAACAGCTTTAAGGAAACACCTTCCTCGTGTGTCACCACTGTCAGGTCCGGAAGGGCAGGGACACAACCGCTCCTCTCTGGCACACAGCACACCGTCCACGAATGATGGATGATGGATGAATGAATCTAAGCCTTTCGGTGTTGACGTCGTCGCCCCCAGTTTTGTTTTGTTTTTTTCTCGGACCTAGGCAATGAAGTCGCGGCATCGGAGTCGGAGGTATTAGATCAGGTAGGGGAAGGGTAGAGCGGGTGAACACAGCCTCTTGGGTGCGGGCAAGAGATACACAGCGGCCAACAATCCGAGATCCACTGCCTGGTCCCGGAGGGGGAGGCGGCTCAGCAGCCCGCAGCGGACTCCGGCCACCGAGAAGGAAGCGGGCACCTGGCACTGGGGCGCAGCACCAACCCGCTCACCTGTGCGCCCAGGGCGCGCTCACCTGTGTGCCCACGCCGGTTCCTGCAGGCGGGGCCTCCCCGCACGCCGCCCTTGCGGATTGGACCGCGCTGGAGATAGGGGGCGGGCATTATAGACAGCGTGCTCTGGGGATTGGCCTTCCAGGCGGACGGACGTGCGCCCGCAAGAGCTGGTTCGCGCGCCGCTGCTGCGGGCTGGAGGGCGGGCCCCTTGCCGCGGGTCCTCTGCCAGTCATTGGCTCCCGGCGGTTTCCTTGGGGACGTGGCGCCGCCACTGGCCCGGGCCTTCTTCCGGCTGGGTGAGAGGCCGGAGCAGCTGCTCTGTCCCGGAGCCTAGAGGTGCAGAGGGAGCCCGGCGAGCGGCTGGAGCCGGTGAGCGAGCGGGCGCGCGGCTGGGCTGGAGGACCCGGGGTGGGCAGGGAGGAGCGGCGGGACGCCACCTCCGCCACCCCCATGGGCATCGGCGGCACCTCGAGCACGCCACTGGCCTCGAGAATTTTTCCTGTCCTCCCTCCAAGGAGCCGGGGTAGGATCTACTGGGCCCCAACTAAGAACCGACGTGTCTGCAGTTGGTAGCTCCGGCAGAGCACGGGCTCCTTCTCTGCAGGTCTCATCTCGAGGGCACGCCGGGGGTAAGCCTGAAATCCCACCAACTCTTTGCATGCTGCAGATTCAGGAGATGCCTGGGCCAAGGAGACCACCTTCTCAGGGCAAAAGGAAAAGGAGGTGACAGGCATTGAGACCGCTGAAGGTAACCCATGGCTAGGTAAGGCTGCACACTTTCCCCCCTCCAGTTGGAGGAGGGGTGGGTGTCTCCGGAGCGGGTGACATATACTGTTTGAGGGATCCTGGGGAGCAGTTACAGTGAGGTTTGCCCGAGGGTTGCATTTGTACATTGTAGCCTCATCAGATGATGCTGAAACATCAAAGTTGCATGGTGGAGACTCGGGGAAAGAGGGCACAACAGATTTCTACTCCCTAACTCTAGGGTGCTGGAGTGTTTTATTTCCTTTTTGAAAAGTTCTAAATTGAAATGAACCCTCCCCACCCCTAAACTCCTGGCCCTTTGCTCAGGGGTCACTCCTGACAGTGCTAGGGGGATTGAATCTGGGTAAAATGTGTTGAAGGCTAGCACCTTACCCGCCGTACTATTTCTCTGGCCCCTGAAGTCATCTTTTAAATAAGTCTCACTCTTTTAAAGTGAGTCTGGGTCTCCTTAAGAAGACAGAACAAAGATGATACTTTTTAAATGAACTTTGGAAACAGACTGAGGTCTCTTCAGATCAGTATAGAGAGTGAACTGTCATATTGCAGTCCTTGTTTATCCATACCTTATAATACCCTGAAACTTTTAGGAGAAATTAGTCAATCATCTACCCATATGGGGCAGTTGTCAAATAGAGTAACTGGAGAAAGACACAATAGTAGGTATGGTGTAAACCCAAAAGGAATGGACTCACACACAGGGCTTTGTTACCGCATATGATGTTATTTATAAATAAGTGTACAAACTACTTAGAATGTCTCTGGGAAAAAATACATAGAAACTAAGTAGTAATGATTACTCTGAAAGGAAAAAGCTGGGGTTAGGACAACTGATTCACTCTGATTCATTGAGTGCCTATTAAAATATTTTTATAAATCAGTTGAACGTATTTTCTGACTAGCAGGTTTTGTACAGTATTGTGTGTGTGAAAATTGAAATTGTTCCAATCCTTCAATGTTTTGAGGTTTCCCAGGGAGACTGGTAATGTTTTCATTAATAAGAGATTAATTACTTGAATTGCACTCAAAAGTACAATTTGGATAAAAGGCAAAGAAGACTTCTCTTTTCTTTTCTTTTCCTTCTTTTTTTTTTCTTTTTTTGGGTCACATCCAGAAATGCTCAGGGGTTACTCCTGGCAGTGCTTGGGGGACCATATGGGATGATGGGGATTGAACCTGAATCGGCCTCATGCAGGGCAAATGCCTCTCCTGCTTCAGCACCAAAGAGAAGGCGTTTCTGATTTATATCATTAGGAACACCATGAGCCTTTTAAGTTCTTTATTTAATAATTTGAGATTAAAAGAACCTTTAGACATCTGATACTGTGAATTTTGTCCTTGGTTAGGAAGTTTGGCCTTTATTGCAATTATTCTGAATTAATTATAATTAATAATTATACCATGAAAGACATCTTAATTAATTAATTATAATTAATTCAGAAGATGGTTTTCTTGCACTCGGTTGTTCTTATTTGCACTTATTAATGTTTGTCTCATTTCAGGATCAGTTTTTCCTACCTCTGCCCAGCTTCTTGGTACTTCACTGTGCCCACAGTGAGCCCATTCTCCCGTCAACGGGCCTTCCTGGCACTCTTCTTCATATCCTGCCTCCTGCTACTAATGTTGATTGTGGACTTTCGACACTGGGGTGCTTCGTTACCAAGAGATAAGCAGTATGAAAGGTGAGTCAATGCTAGATCATTTTGATCAGCTCTCACATGAGTGTCGTATGTTTTTTGATAAACTAAGACACTACTACCTTTGACCCTCTTGGGGAGTACCGCACGTTTTTTTTTTTTCCATTTGTGGAGGTGGGAGTTGGGCGGGTTGGAGTGGTGTGGGGATCAAACCCAGGACTTCACGCATGCAGGAACTGTGCTCTGCCTCTGAGTCACATCTTGGGCCATCCTTTACTCTTGTTGGTAAAACTGTGTGCCACGTACTGAGAATGAAGCCTGAAGCTTTGTTTTAGCAATGTGCTGCCTTCTTTCGAGAATGCTGATACTGTGTTTAAACCATGAAAGACATCTTTCTGTTTCTTATCATGGTGGGCTGACTTACTGGGTGGATGCATATTTAAAATTGTTATGTATTCTTGAAGAATTCACCTTTTCATCATGATTAAATGACTTTCTTTATCCTGGGTTATGTTCTTTAATCTGAAATCTACTATTCTGGTGTGAATATAGTTATTTGATTTTTTTTATTAGTATTAGCAGAATAGATGTTTTTCTTGCCTTCAGTTTTTAGTTTGTTTCTGTCCTTAACTTTTATTTATTTGGGGGTAGGTGAGTCACATAACTCTGCTCAGTACTTATTTGTGGCTCTGTGCTCAGGGATCACTCCTGGTGGTGCTTGGGACCATATGGGGATGGCCAGGTGCAAGGCCAGTGCCCTACCTGCTGTATTATTCTCCAGCCCTCTGAAACATTTATCTTTTTTTTCTCTATACGTGGTGTAACTTTTATTTCTGGCAGCTTTTAAGATGTTCTTTTCGCCCCTGATTTTGAGAAATTTAATTATGATGTGACCTGCCTTAATTTTTTTTTTGTACTTTTTGTGCTCTGATTTGTTGATTATTGGATGTATGGATTTATAGTTTAAAATCACACTTAGGGGAAAATTGACCCTGTTATTCTTCAGATGTTTTTATTCAGTCTTCTCCAAGCCCACTGGGGGCCCTAGTGAGGCCCTGTTCAGTTTTGTGCTGTTTTCTCCCAACTGTAGTGCTGTTCATTTTTTTCCAGTTTCTTTTTGTCTCTCTGTGTGTTTTTTTCTGGGTATTTTATATTGCTGTGATGTCAACTTCATTAGTCCTTTGTCCTTCAGATTACTGCTGTTAATTCTGTCCGTTGAAAGCCAATCAATGCATCTTTATGTATGTGTGTGTGTGTGTGTGTGTGTGTGTGTGTGTGTGTGTGTGTATGACACATTACATTACACATGTCTAGTCAGTTTATAGATCTATATTCCTTTACAATAACAATTTATTTTTCCTGGGTTGCTTGGGTGTTTTCTAAAAGAATTTTTAGTTTCTTTCTGTCTTTAGGATAATGTGTAAGTTTCCTAAAATGACTTAACAGGCCGAGCCTGATCTGACCAGCTTTATTTCCCACCACTTGCTAATGATCCTCGCTCAGCTATATTCATTTGTGCAGGCTTTGGAACATGTTTGTGTTCAGCGTCTTCAGTGTGATTTTCTCTATTGCTTCTCTGAGATGTGTTAATTAGGCAGTGTTGGGCTGCGAGTGATCGTCAGCTATGCATGTGTGCTGACTCACATAGCTAGTAGTTAGGGATGGAGGGACCATAAGTTCCACCTTGGCTGGCAGGATGAGTCTTTACCTCTGTTGTTCTTGGTGACAATTTACTAAAGGGTTGCAAAGTCACAGCTAGTAGCACCCAGCGCTATACACACATCCTCATTTAAGTCCTCCAGGAGAGAAACAGACTTTCTGTGGCTCGCATGGTAAAGAATACCCTGCTCAGTAACCTCTGGTGACACTTTCTGTGACTTTTTTGCTTGAAATCGGGACACATACCTGCTCCCCTTTCTATGTCTGGGCTGTTCTCTCCCCAGTATTTTTCATTTCCTATCACTTTGGTCATCCATTTCTTTGACTTTTTTTTGTTCATTTGTTTGCTTTTTGGGTCACACCAGCGATACTCAGGGATTACTCCTGGCTCTATACTCAGGAATCACTCCTGGCAGTGCTCAGGGAACCATATGAGATGCTGGGAATCAAACCTGGGTTGGCCACATGCAAGGAAATCGCCCTACCCACTGTGCTATCGCTCCAGTCCCTCTTTGACATTTATTGAGCAGCTACTCTGACTATGGGTGATCACAGGTGTTAGGACAGAATTTCGTGCCTGTTTTCAATAAGCTTTTTGCTTCCAACTCTACCCTTCTGCTTGTACTAGCAGTCCTATTTATCCTTTGAACTCTTTTCTTTCTAGAAGAGGAAATACAAAGTTGGCTATACTTAGACTATAGTTGGCAACAGTTGTCCTTAAGAAGCTTGTTAGCTTTGGATAACTAAATCCATAATTTGAGTTTCTTTGATGTTTGTTGGAATTTTTTTTGTAGACCTAAGCAGTTCCCCACAGGAAGATAGAGTACTCTCATTATGAAATTCTATGTTAGTTAATATGGCTGTAATGAAGAGTATCAGAGAGTGGGTGGTGAGTGATAAAATTAGAGAGGAAGATCAGTGGCCTGTTGAACCATTTCCGAAGCAGTTAGACATTATCCTAAGGACATAGGGAAGTCTTTGAAAGGGATATGATTAATGATTTTGCTTTTGGGCCACACCCAGCTATGCTCAGGGCTCACTCCTGGCTCTGCACTCAGGAATTACTCCTGGCGGTGCTCGGGGGACCATATGGGATGTCAGGATCAAACTCGGGTTGCCCATAAGCAAGGCAAATGCCCTACCCACTGTGCTATGGCTTCGGCACTCTTAATGATTTTTTAAGGAAAGCTGACTTTGTATCATTGTGGAGAATGAATTAAAGGGAAGTAAGAATGAAATTTGGGAGACACATTGAAATACTGCAAGAGGGAGATGATGTTGGTGGCCTGAACTGGCGGCTGAAGTCATAAAAACAAGTAATAGGGGCTGGAGCGATAGCACAGTGGGTAGGGTGTTTGCTTTGCCTGCGGCTGACCCGGGTTCGATTCCCAGCATCCCATATGGTCCCCCGAGCACTGTCAGGAGTAATTCCTGAGTGTACGAGCCAGGAGTAACCCCTGTGCATTGCCGGGTGTGACCCAAAAAGCAAAAAAAAACCCCAAAAAACAAGTAATAGATGCATTTGAGAGCCACAGGAGCAGAGGGATCTGATAGTTCAGCTCTTGTCAGCCACTACTCCCCAGGGTATCGGATCCATTAAATACTTGTTACATTGAATTAATTGAAGTAAGCTGGAAGTACTGCTGAGGAGATCACCTTACCTGAGTCTGCTCACCCTGTGAAACTCTGGCTGAGCAATCAGTAGTCATGTAACCCAAAACTGCTGCTTCCTTCATGAACTATAATATGCATATTATGTGTAAATTTATGTGCATATTACTATTTTTTCCCCTGTGTACCATACCAGGCAGTGCTCAGGGCTTACTCCTGGTGAGGCTTGGGGGACTCTATATGGTGCCTGGGATTGAACCGGGCAAGGCAAGTGTCTTACCTGCTGTGGTATCTCTCCAGCCCTTATATGTGCATACTCTGCTGTGGAAAATTACGTGCATTCACACACAGCAGACTCGTGGGTCACTGAAGTAGCAAAACCTCCATGAGAGTGTGCCAGGAACATGCCGCTTTGCCAGGCACTGGGGTACAGGATGGCCAAAACATCAGTCCCAGAACTCATGGCGGTCCTAGACTAGTTCCAAAAAACAGACACACTTCCCAATAAGATAATTGAATGTGTATAACTGAGAATCAAGAGGGGCTGGAGCAAGAGCACAGCGGGTAGGGTGTTTGCCTTGCATGTGGCCAACCTGGGTTCGATTCCCAGCATCCCGTATAGTCCCCTGAGCACCGCCAGGAGTGATTCCTGAATGCAGAGCCAGGAGTAACCCCTGAGCATCGCTGGATGTGACCCAAAAAGAAAAAGCAAACAAACAAAAAAAAACCCCAAGAATCAGGAACTGCACTGTCCAGACTAAGGAACATAGTTTAAGAATCAGAAGTTAATCAGGACCCGTGTGTGGCCAAGCTTGATATTGCCCAGTTCACTAAGTTCGCGTTCCCTTGTCTCTTAAAGCTCACGGACTTTGCTGATAAGATAGGCCCTCGCTTGGAGATTGCTTGCATTTGTTTCACATGCTGTTTTAATTAGATTTGTTCTCTCTCTTGGCTCTGAACAAAGCAAATGACGGCACAGTAGAAGAGTGTGGAGGTGGGGACTGCATAGTGGTCATTAGCAATGGCCCCAGAGATGACAGTCGTCAGTAATTCCCAGCGTCCAGACTGTAAGGCAGGACAGAGGACTTTTTCTTTGTTTGTTTTTGGACTCCTGGCTTTCTGCTCAGGAATCTTTCCTGGTGGGGCTCTGGAGACCATATGTGGTGCTGGGAACTGAACTCAGGTCAGCCACATGCAAGGCAAGCACCTTGTCTGCTGTGCTATTTCTCTGGCCCCAGGAAAGAGGACATTTATTGGGGCTGGAGAGATAGTACAGCTGGTAGGGTGCTTGCCTTGCATGCAGCTGATCTGGGTTCAATCACCAGTATCCCATATGGGGCTAGAGAGACAGTACAATGGGTCAGGCAGCCTTACCAGCAGCCAATCTAAGTTTGATCTCTGGTATCCTATATGGCCTCTCTGTAGCCAACAGGAGTGACTCCTGAGCACAGAGCCAGGAGTAAGCCCCGAGCACCACCGGTATGGTCACAAAACCCAAACAAACAAAACTAAAATGCCAGTATCCCATAGGGTCCCCAGGGCACTGCCAGGAGTGCTTCCTGAGTGTAGAGTCAGGAATAAGCCTGGGTGGGTGTCCCAAAATTAAAATAAAAAAATTATTAAATTAAAATTAAAAAATAAGAGAGCATTTATTAAAAGTAGAGTCCATGGGGTGGAGGGACAGTGCAGAGTTCGGCGCTTGCTTTGCGTGCTCGTCATGCGTGTGCTTCCCTGCGCTCCTCCCGAAGAGATCATTGAGCCAGAGCCAGAAGGAAGCCACAAGTGGCTCCAAAGCTCAAACTAAAATTTAAAAAGTAAAAATAATGAAAAGGTTGGGGCTGGAGCAATAGCACAGCGGGTAGGGCGTTTGCCTTGCACGCAGCCGACCCAGGTTCGGTTCCCAGCATCCCATATGGTCCCCTGAGCACCACCAGGGGTAATTCCTGAGTGCAGAGCCAGGAGTGACACCTGTGCATCGCTGGGTGTGACCCAAAAAGAAAAAAAAAAAATGAAAAGGTAGCCTCGCAAAAAGCAGTTTCTACAAACCATTGCAGTGGTGACAAAGAGTCCTACATGTTTTGTTAAACTGATTTCCCTGGGGCCGGAGAAAGCTCGATGGGCTGAGTGCATGCTTTGCATAGGGGGACCCCAGGTCTGATCCTAGCATGGGGCTTCAGCGTGTAACGCTTGCCTCCAGCTGCCGGAGCTCTCTGGTGCCTTCCTACTCCTTTGCCATCCGGGAGCAGATTGTGAATGTAGTTCCTCCAGCTAGTTCCTAGTATTAGCCTTTGGGAGGAATTTCACTTCTGTTTAAATCAAGTCAAAAGGGCAACGGTGCTTTTGGTTAGAAAGAAAAAAAATTGCCAGCAGTAGACTATATGGTGAAGTCAGAGGGTGCTTATGTTCACTGGAACAACTCAGAGACTTTTTTTGCATGTGAGTTCACATTCATGCATCATTGGCGGGTCTGGTGTTTATAAGCAGAGCATTGATCTATGCATGTTCCTGACTGCGCCTAATCATCTTATTAGGAGATAGGCAATAGCCAAACAAAAGCGTTTCTGGGCCTGTATGGGCCATCCGTCATGTGGTGGCGGTGGTGTCTGTCTAGTTGGTTATGACCCCTGAATGGTGGTACGAGTATGATGGCGTTTAGCAAAAAGCTAGTTCCGTGCTGATGGGGGCTGCGTTGATAGATATATGGCATATTACTGAGCTCGGTTTAAATGCTTAAAGTGGTATAATTTGTGCTGATTTTGTAGGGTAGATAAAGGTTTGGTTAGTTACTGCTCTAATGCTGTTAGTGTTTCCGGGATAATGGCAGTGGAAAGCCGTTGTCTTCCCATTCTGTCCCGGGTAATGTACTGATGGCTCACTTTCTTTCCATTGACCCAGCAGTAAACCACTGGAGAATCATGTTTCTGGGGTGGGGGCGGGGGTGGTGGGAGGGGTGTGTGTGTGTGTGTGTGTGTGTGTGTGTGTCTGTGTGTGTGTGTGTTTGTGTGTGTGTCTGTGTGTGTGTCTGTGTGTCTGGAGAATCATGTTTCTGTGTGGGGTGGGGGTGGTGGGAGGGGTGTGTGTGGTGTCTGTATGTCTGTGTGTCTGTATGTCTGTGTGTCTGTGTGTGTTTTCCTAGGGATTTAGGTCCATTCAGGGATTGCTTAGTGAAATATCTGCAGGGCAGGAGGGTCCTGCTGTGCAGTGACCAGCTCTCACAGCCCTGGGGGTAAGTAACTCTGAGTCCCCGGTTTGTTTGCAAGATGAGGAGAGTAGTGACTTCCTGCAGCCTGCAGTGATTAGGTGGAGATGAGCCTTAAATAGGAAGTGGCCACTCGTGTGTCTTCCTCTCTCCTGTTCTAGCGTCAGCTGACGTTTGCTCTGTCACTGCAGACTTTGAAGAGAACAGGAAGCGCAAGGCAGAAGTGTCCCCAGATGAAAGCTGCAAGGTGGTTTCTTGACAGGAGCCAAAGGGGGCTATAGGATTCTTTGAAAAGCTGTTGAAACTTTTTAAGACCTGCTGATTTTTGTTACAAGCCACACAAGTGCAGAGAGGGGTTCTTAGTCACCGTGTTTCCAGCGTGAGCTGGGAGCCAAACCAAACCGGTCTTGGTGCATATCAGAAAACCATAGTGATAAGGCCACTGCTCTTGAGAAACTGATAATTCACATGAAGAGGTGGGGGTCAGCAGCTTTGAAATAATCCTCAGGGGCTCCTTCTGAAATGTAAGCAAACTGTTCCTCAGGAATACTGACCCTCAGCATTTTATTTTATTTTATTTTTTGTTAGGGGGCCCATCTGGCTATGCACAGGGGTTCCTCCTGGCTCTGCACTGAGAAATCACTCCTGGCGGTGCTCAGGGGACCATATGGGATGCTGGGGAATCAACCCAGGTCTGCCCGAACGCCTTACCCACTGTACTATCTCTCTGCCCCCAATATTTTAGACCAGAGGAGGAGTCCTCTAGATAGCCTAAGAGTCAGCTTTAGTGTGTTTTGTTTTTCTGGTTTTAGAGCCTCCCCTGGAGATACTCAGGGGACTATGTGGTACCCGGGGTCGAAATCCAGGGCCCCTGCATGCAAACTCATCAGTCTAGCCTTTTGATTTGTCTCCCGGCCAAGGGTGCGGAAGTGTTGGGTTGTGTGTTTATGTGTTGGTAAGTATCAGCATTGGTGAGTGGAGGAGAACTAGGAGCCCTGGTCAAGGAAGGGACAGGGGAAACAGCAGGTAGAGAAGTGGATGGACATTGGGAAAAGTCACAATAGAGTGGTAGCTGTCAGAGTGTGTCACAGCCTGTAACCTGGAGGCCCCCACGCACCCCCAGGGTGGTTTGGAGAATCCCTACCGGGGCAGGGCCTGAGCATCGTGGCATCCTCAGGCCCCCTCACATGGAACCAGTGGCCGGAACCGGTGACCGAACATGCCTGGCCCGCAAGCACGAGGTCCAGACTCCACCCCCAATGCTGTCACGGCGTCACTCGCAATCTTAGCAGCTCTGTGCAGTCTGTGATCCCCAGGGCCCAGGAGACCATAAAGGGGCGTCGTGGCCAGGAAGTGAGACCTCTCCCCCGCCATCGGTCAGTTCTACAGACTCAGGAGTGTGACCTTGGCGAGCAAGGGTGCACGCACCTCGGTGAAAGGAGCACAGCCCTTTGGGGATTTGGGTACCACAACCTGGGATGTCACTCCCCGCCTCCACCCCCCCTCCACCCCCAATCCCCTGCAAGCATTCAGTTAAAAATGTGTGAGCCCTGCAGCTGGGCATGGGTGTGACCCCCACCCCAGTCATTCCAACAACCACCACCATAATGACGGGAAGTCAAGGGAAGAAAATAACATAAAATAAAGCTCAACAAAAACCAACCCCCCCATCCCCCAACCCATAGTCTGAGAACCTTTGTCTTAGAAGAGAAGTAGGAGGGAAGGCATTGAGACGGTGAGAGAGAAGCAGAAGGGCTGGTTTTCCGAGAGAGCTCCTTGTAGGGCAAGGCTCTTTGAGGGCAGGAAATAAGAAGTGGGAACTGGGCTGGTGATGGGCCCGCCGGCCCGTTTCTCACCTGTCCAGGGCATCTCCCGTGGTGGGTCTGTGCAGGCGTCTGGGGCTGGTCGTTCTGTGCGGGTATCTGGGACTGGGTCCCGGTGGCTGGCCTCTTGTCGTGAGGTCAGCATGAGCCGTCCCGGGGTGGTGGGTGGCTGTGGCAGGTTGCTAAGGATGGGAAAGAGGGGTGACGTGGAATCAGGGGTCACCACCTGCTGCCTTTCCCACAGCTCACTCTCATTTCAGATCCAGGAAAAAAAAAACTGTCACCTTATCTAGGGTAATAATTTACAATATTACCATGAAATGCAAACCCTTGTTCTTCCCTTAAGCAGATGCCTGTGGGGGGGAGCTGAGTGCCTGTAGGCAGAAACCAGAAATCTCTTACAGCCACACAGCCCCCAGCCTCTGCCAGGAGGCCGTCCCCCCAAGTGTGTTGTGTATTGTAGACTATGAAACTGTGCCCAGCATGTAAAGCGTGGGCAGGTAGTGGCAGAGGGGGTTGAACTTAGAGCTTATTGGGAGGGGGGTGGGGGTAGGGTTGAGATCTTATTAGGAGCAACTCAGATTAGTACTCAGATTTCAAGGAATTTCAAAACAGAGTTGTAACATGCCTAACCACCTGCAGAGTTTGTATGTACTCTCAGCACCAAAAATTTAGAGCTCTCCCTTACTTTTTTTTTTTGATTGTTTGTTTTTGGGTCATACCTGGCAATGCACAGAGGTTACTCCTGGCTCATGCACTCATGCACTCAGGAGTTACTCCTGGCGGTGCTCGGCGGACCATATGGGATGCTGGGAATCGAACCTGGGTCAGCTTCGTGCAAGTCAAACGCCCCTTCTCCTTTACTTTAAAAAATTTGTTTAATTCAATTAATTTTTTAAAGTGTGTTCCTTTTTTTTGAGCAGTAATCTATGAACTGTTCTTACCAGGCCCCTCTGCAACCAAAACCTTTGTTTGTTTGTCTTTGGGCCACACCAGGGCGATGCTCAGAGGTTCCTCCTGGCTCTGCACTCAGGAATTACTTCAGTGCTCAGGGGACCATATGGGATGCCGGGGGTGGGGGGGTCCAGTCAGCTGCATGCAAGGCAGGCGCCCTCCCCCCCGTACTGTTTCTCTGGGCCCTAGCCTTTGAAAGGGGCTGGAATGTACTTGAGTGTTAATTAAAGCCTGGGCTCAGAAGAACTTTTTTTTCTTTTTTAACAGTGACCAAGTGCATTTTATTTTATTTTGGGGGGGTGGTATTTTTAATTTTTTTAAAATTTTTTATTAGTGAATCACTGTGATGTACAGTTACAAACTTATGAACTTTTGTGTTTGCATTTCACTCATACAGTGATCATTTACCCATCCCTCCACCAGTGCCCATTCTCCTCCACCAATGATCCCAGTATCCCTCTCACCACCCCCAGCCCATTCCGCACCACCCCACCCTGCCTCTGCGGCAGGGCATTCCCTTTTGTTCTTGCTCTTTTTTGGGTGTTGTAGTTTGCAATAGAGGTATTGAAGGGCCTTCATGTTCAGTCTATAGTCTGCTTTCAGCTCGAGTCTTTCAACCCGAATGGGTCCTCCCAACATCCTCTACTTGGTGTTCCCTTCTCTATCTCAGCTGCCTTTCCCCCAGCATGTGAGGCCAGTTTCCAAGCTGTGGGGCAGACCTCCTGGTCCTTATCTCTACAACTCTTGGGTCTTAGTCTCCCACTCTGTTATTTTATATTCCACAGATGAGTGCGATCAATCTTTCTATGTCTGTCTCTCTCTTTCTGACTCATTTCACTTAACATGATACTTTCCATGTTGATCCACTTATGTGCGAATTTCATGATTTCAGAAGCACTTTTTGACTCAGCCTAAACCCCTCTTCCCCACACCATCAACCTCCCTTCTTCCTCTTTTTTTTTTTTTGCTTTTTGGGTCACACCTGGCGATGCACAGGGGTTACTCCTGGCTCTGCACTCAGGAATTACTCCTGGCGGTGCTCAGGGGACCATATGGGATGCTGGGAATCGAACCTGGGTTGGCTGCGTGCAAGGCAAACGCCCTACCCGCTGTCCCTTCTCCCTTTTATCCCCCCCCAAAAATGGAGGTTGTTCATCTTATTTTAGTGTTCTAGTGAGCATAACAGAGTGCCCCCAAATTTAAAGGGTCGTAAACGGTCAGACCAGCTCTGTGCTGTGGGGTGGTGAAAGATTATTTGCTGACCAGCCAGGGTCAGCACAGAGCCCGGAGTGGAGGAGTCAGAGTTCGCCAGGCTAGTGGCCTCCCTGCAGACACACCAGCTGTTGTCTCGGCTGTGTCAGCAAGCACAGACAGGACTGTTTCAGCCTGTCAGTAGGAGACATGGTGGCAGAAGCCTGGCACATGTGGCTGATGATGAAGACCCAGGAACCAGTGAATTCAGCAGAGCTGCCTCTAGGGCCTGCTCTTCACGCCATGGTTGGATCCGTGGCACTGGGCCACAGAGGCCGCCGCCCCCGTGCCCACCGTGGAGCTCAGCTCCAAGCAGCAGATACCGCAGTAGCTAAAACTTGTATTTTCTAACACTGGATTCTAAAAGTGGAAAACGTTTGGTTTTCTTTTTTTCTTTCTTTTTTTTAAGCTTTTTGGGTCACACCCAGCAGTGTTCAGGGGTCACGCCTGGCTCTGTACTCAGGAATTACTCCTGGTAGTGCATGAGGGAATTGAACCCGGGTTGGCTGCATGCAAGGCAAACGTCCTACCTGCCGTACTATCGCTCCGACCCCTGCTTTCTATCTTAAATGTCAGCGGGTCCGTGAGTTATTTCTCCCCTTTTCACCGGTCAGTCGAAAGGTTGAAGAGGGCTGCGCGGGAGGGCGGGGCCTCCTCAGCCCGGGCTCTGTCTTTGCCTGGCCCAGGTATCTGGCTCGAGTGGGGGACCTGGAGGCCACGGACACCGAAGACCCGAACCTCAGCTACGGGCTGGTTGTGGACTGTGGCAGCAGCGGCTCCCGGATATTTGTCTATTTCTGGCCCAAACACAACGGGAACCCCCACGACCTCCTGGACATCAAACAGATGAGGGACCGCAACAGCCAACCGGTGGTGAAAAAGATCAAGCCAGGTACGTACCGAGTGCAGTGCCGCTCACCTGCCGGGCACCGGTGGGCACAGGGGCCAGGAGGGCAGGGGGCGGGCACGCTTGCTGCTTCTGGAGGCCTGAGTGGTCTGCAGCTTTCGACCACGAACCCCGGTCCCTTGTACTCCTGGCCCAGGGTTGGGGAGTGGGGGGGCCCCTCCTCCAAGGGGGGTTGTTTTCTCTACCGCAGGCATCTCTGCCATGGCCGACACCCCCGAGCACGCCAGTGACTACCTGCGCCCGCTGCTGAGCTTCGCGGCGGCTCACGTGCCCGTGAGGAAGCACAAGGAGACGCCCCTGTACATCCTGTGCACGGCGGGCATGAGGCTGCTGCCCGAGAGGTGAGGGGGTCGGGCAGGGGACGTGGGGCCAAGGGCTGGGGGCCACTGTTTGGGAGGTGAGAAGTGGGTCGTGCTGGGTCCGTGGGGGCTGAGGGTTGGGGTTCCCATCCCTGCCCTTTGCCACTGTGGGGAGGCTGCGGTAGAGGGCACGGTGGCTTAGAAGCCGGGCAGAGCCCCCGTGCACCCACCTCTACCAGGCCCAGTGCTTTCCTGGTGCTGCGTCTCTGGGAGGGCGGGGAGGAGGGCTCCCCTGGGAAGGCGGCTGTCTCTGTCAGCTTCTGTTCGGGGGCCACACCAGTGGTGCTCAGGACTGGCTCCTGGCCCTTTGCTCAGGAGTCACTCCTGTAGGGCCTTCGGGATTGAACTGGGTCAGTCACGCGCCAATCAAGTGCCCTACCTGCTGCACTATCTCTCCAGCCCTGAGAGGCCCTGAGAACGTTTTCGTATGAATAGTGTGAAAGATCCAAGATGATAGGTCTTATTTATTTATTTGGTTTGGGGGCCACACCTGGCAGTGCTCAGGGTTTATTTACTTCTGGTTCTGTGCTCAGAGATCACTCCTGGCAAGCTCGAAGGGGGGTGGGGGTGGGGCGTATCAGATGCCGGGGATTAAACCTAGGCTGGCATGAAAGACAATACTCTACCCACTGTACTAACACTCTGACCCTGATTGCTCTTTTAACCGACATTTTCTCCAGATTTGTATTATTCCGGTTTTGTTTCTTGCTTTCCTTTGTCTCATACCACAGATAACATAAAACTTTAGAGGAAAAAGAGTCACAGATATACTAAGCTTCAGCTATTATCCCTAAGATATTATCACCTTTGTATTTTAATCCTCTTTGGGTTCAACAGATAACATGTTTTATAAAGATAAAAATGGAACTTCTCTAGAAATATGGAAACAGGGATGAAAACATTCATTGTTAGTTTGTGTGAAGGATTGTGGATCTAACCTCACTTCTTGTGGCATTGTGAGGCATTGCTGCTGGCTTGTGTAAGATTTGAGAATGGGACTACATGCCAGCTTTTTTCCGCAGTAAAAACACTGTCAGTGCATCTATTCTATAGATTAGGAAACTGGACTTCAAATTCCTGTGGCTCGTTTATTCTCACCCTTATAAGAGGTCTCACACCATAGTTTCATCTTTTCAGTTGTCTTTTTGTTGTTGTTTGTTTTTGGGCCACACTCAGTGATACTCAGGAGTTATTCCTGGCTCTGTACCTGGAATCACTCCTGGCAGTGCTCGGGGAACCATATGGGATGCTGGGGATCGAACCCAGGTCGACCACATGCAAGGCAAGCACCCTCCCCACTGTACTATTGTTCTGGTCCCCATATAGTTTCATCTTTCACGCAATCTGGATTGTAACATTAGAGAGAGGAGACATACTGCTAGAACTTTGTCATCCTGTGAGTAAGAGGCTAGACTGGGGAGGTGGTTCAAACCTTTGGAACCAGGGAGAAGCTGGTGGAAGAACCAGGTGGAAAAGGCAGGTAAAAAGTGAACGGTGGCAAGGCTTAGTCGAAGGTCAGGATGATTGTGAGGAGTTTAACAATTAACTTTTGCTTCTTCTTCTTTTTTTTTTTTTTTTTTTTGGTGTTCTCTCTTGCAGCAAGCAGTTGGCTATCCTGACTGATCTCGTGAAAGATTTACCTCTGGAGTTTGACTTCCTCTTTTCACAATCTCAGGCGGAAGTGATCTCTGGGAAGCAGGAAGGTACTGGGCTCTGAGGGGTGTTCCGGCTCAGCTTGTGACCCTCTGTAGCTAGAGGATTACTTTACTTATTTAATTTTAATTTTTGTGAGATTTCTCTTGATTCGGCTCTACTGTTTTATGTGGTTAGTTGCATATTCTTGCTTTGGTATTTACTCTAGAACATGGCTTCTAAAAATGATACACTCGTGTTTGTGTGTGTGTTTGTGTGTGTGTGTGTTTCTTATGGGTTTTTGGGCCATAGTAGGTGATGCTCAGGGATTACTCCTGGCTCTGTACTCAGGAACTACTTCTGGCAGTGCTTGGGGACCATATGGGATGCTAGGATTGAACTCTGGTCAGCTCTGTGCAACCTAAGTGCCCTCCCTGCTGTACTTTCTTTTCAGCCCCAGTTTTTAGCTTTGTGCGAAACACTGAGCTTCTTAGGATGCTTCAGTATTCAGTGATAAGCCATAATAGGTCTTTGTTGAGCTATTTGTTGTTTTGAAAACTTGCATCTAGGCAACGTACTGAGCATATAAAGCAAATGGCTTGAGCCTCAAGCAAGGGGCACTTTCATTGCAGGGAATGGTGAGTTACTGTTTTTATGGGCTCTCCTGTTATTTTACTCTGTGGTATTGATACTTCTCTGAAGACTCACACTAGTGGAGTCTGGAGTTAACATCTTGAACATGTGCTCATAGTTCCACCCAAATATGGCCTGGGTGAGGAAATAGTTTCCGTTTTGTGAAAAAGAGAAGATCTTTCAGTTCCCATAAGGGAAAAGATCTACTTTTTGCAATTTTAGCTTGGTATGTTTTAATCCTAAAAATCCATTTGTTTCTTTGTTTAATCCTAAAGGGAATATGGATTCTGGGGCGTTGGTTCTAGCAGACAGCAGACCTGATTAGGGTCAAGCCTCAAGTTCTCACCCACCTTCAGTGGGTTGTGAGTCTATGGATTCATTTTTAAAGCCTGGGCACTGCAACTTGTCTGTGCCAGCCAGTGGCCAGTCTCAAACCTGGGCAGAGCCCGTTTAACAGGGTTGTCGACAGACCCTGACACCAACCCACCCACCCACCCAGACCCTTAGGCCCACATTTAGGGCAGATCTATGTGTGCGTGTTGCTTGCAGCTAAGCACTACGGCTTGTTCCCCACTGATCCTTCCCTTCTTCCACGATCTCCCAGGCATTTGTTGCTCCCAAGACTAACATTCAGGTCAGAAAGTCGTCATCCATGTCCATGATCGTGTCTATGTGGAAGGCCACTCGACAGAGGACAGAGAGAGGAGAAGAAGCTGCAGGCCTGCTAGCTCCTCTGAGCAGAGAGAGGGAGTCCTCATTCTCACGGTGCCGGGCACCTGTCCAGCCTCCACCTCTCCTGCTGCAGGCTGCCTGGCAGGGGACAAGACTTAAAAAAAATTTAATGGGGAACAGGGGAGGGCAGAGAGGATAGTACATCGGGTAGAGTACTGGCCTTGCACGCGGCTGACCCAGGTTCAATCCCTTGGCACCCATATGGTCTCCCGAGCACCCCCAGGAATACTTCCTGAGTGCAGAGCCAGGAGTTACTCCTGAGCATTGCTAGGTGTGGCCCAAAAACTTGAAAAAAAAATCAAGTGGAAGCCAAGTGATAGTACAGTAGGTAGGGCGCTTGCTTTGCACATGGCCAACTTGGGTTCAGTTGCTGGCACCTATATGGTTCCCTAATCACAGAGCCAGGAGGAAGCCGTGAGCACCACTGGGCTCCCCAAACCTCCTCCCCTGCTGTTCAAAACAAAACACACAAGAAAACAAACAAACTATCAAAGGATTTTCACTCCTTTGGAAACTTTGCTGTTCCTCTTCTGCTCCTTGAAGCAAGAAGCAAAGTCCTTCGCATTCTTCCTGTACACCCCACCTGTGCACCTCTGAGTTCCACGCCGACCAGGCAATTTCAGGACAGGGGAGGGAGGGGAGGCTAGCTACTGGTCATTTGGTGCTTTCACTCCTGTTCTCTGTCCCCGGGTTCCTGTTATCATGTTCCTTCAGAATTTCCAGAAAGCCCTACCATGCTTTCCACCCAGAGTCTGGGTATTTGTTGGTCTTTCATCATCCCTTGGGGAAATCACAGGAAATGTGTTTTATTCCATCTAGCCCAGCCCCAAGATGCCTTGATTTTTAAAATTTTAAACTTTTTTTTTAAACTCCTGCTTCTGTACATTTTTTTCCTTTTCACCAGAGGCAGTTTAGAACCGTTCAGTAGTTTTAAAAAAAGAGAAAGAAAAGATGTGGCGAAACCAATCATTCTTGATTCATGCTCTGAGGGGGGGTGAAATTTCATCATCATGTGCTCTGTAAGAGTGGGGGGAGGTGAAATTTCATCGTCATGTGCTCTGTAAGAGTGGGGGGGTGAAATTTCATCGTCATGTGCTCTGTAAGAGTGGCGCAGAGCAGGCGCTGGGGGAGGCTCTGGCCTGGTGTAGCAGAGAGAGCTAAGTGGAGGCACTTCCCTTTCTCCTAGGGGTTTATGCGTGGATTGGAATCAACTTTGTTTTGGGAAGATTCGACCATGAGGATGGTAAGTAATCCTGTCTTATGTGACAGTTCTTTAAGGATTGGAAGTGTAAATCATAACCTTTTAGTAGCATATTGGTTCTTTTTTTTTTTTTTTCCCCTTTCCTTTTTTGGGTCACACCCAGGTGATGCTCAGGGGTTCCTCCTAGCTCTGCATTCAGGAAGTACTGCTGACGGTGCTTGGGGGCCATATGGGATGCCGGGGAATCCTGGTTGGCCACGAGCAAGGCAAACACCCTACCTGCTGTATTATCGCTCCGGCCCCTAGTAGTTCTGATTTCAAGTGGTTCTTTAAAAAACATGTACCTTTAATTTTTAATTCGTTCCCCAAGTCTAATTTACTTTTAAAACTTTTTTATTGCCCAAGATTCAGTAGTTGAGCATAGGCTTCACAAGTAGGAGGTGCTGGGTTGGGTTCCTGGACACCAAAATGGACAAAAATGTATTCTTTATTTTTAAGGTCCTGATATGGAAAATTCTAAACATTCACAAAAGTTAATGTTAAGGATTAAATGAACCTTTGTGAGTAAATGACCCAGGCTCAATTTTTTGACATGTCTTTTTCTTTTTCTTTTCTTTTGAGGGAGGTGGGGAGAATCATGCCCCGAGATGCTCCTGGCTCTGCTCTCGGGAATTCCTTCTGACTGTGCTCAGGGGACCATATGGGATTGAATCTGGGTCGGCTGCATGCAAGGCAAATGCCCTACACACTGTACTATTGCTCAGGCCCCTGTTTTGCCATTTTGGGGTTCCCATTCTTTCACATATTACAGATTTTTTTTCTATTCATATTTTTTTTCTTCATTTTATGTTTTCTTTATTGATATTTTACTTTATTTTTTAAGGAACCATTTAATTGTACCTTCTGGGAAATAATTGAGTTAAATATATGGCTTTGAATTGTAGCAAAGAATGGTCTGTACATTGAGCAGCCACCATAACTAGGGCACCGTCATTCCAGGGGCTGGAGAGGTAGCAGGGGGCTGGGCGCATGCGCTTTGGGGGCCTGACCCTTGGCACCACATGGCCCCCCCCAAGCCCTGCTGGGTGTGACGCCTGAGGTTCCCAAGCACGATTGGGCTGGTCTTGGGGTCCCCGACAGCTCAATGCCCACGTCTTTGGGCCCTCATTTGTCACTGTCCTGGCCAGATGGCTGAGTAGCACTGGCAGTGGGTCTCCAGGCCCTCTGCCAACTGCTTGGGAGCCCCAGTTCATCCTGTTTATTGAATGTTTCAGCTTTGGGCCTCATCAGGGAGTGCTCAGGACTACTCCCTGGCTCTGTGCTCAGAGGTCACCACTCATGGAGGTGCTCAGGGGACCATATGCGGTGCTGGTTATCGAAACACTGAGGGCCTTGTGCCAGGCAAAAACCTGCACCCCCCTCTCTCTCTTGCCATGCACGTCGCAGACCTTGGTTTGATCCCTGGCACCCTATATGACCCCAGAACAGAACAAAACGAATAACCCCATTTAAAATGAATAGGAGAACTTTCGCCGTATTCTATTGTGTGACCTATTTTTTTCTCTTAAATTAAACAAAATGTAGTACTTCCTATTGGATTTTTATTTTAATTTTGGGCCACACCTAGAAGCCCTGGCAGGGCTTCAGCACCAGGTGGGGTGCCGCATGGTTGGGAGGTGGGGCCTGTATTTGGTGGTGCTTGCGGGATACTCCTGGCTCTGTGCTTGGGGGTTGCTCCTGGCAGTGCACAGAGGATCATGTGGTGCCAGGAATAAAATCTAGAGCCTGCAAGCAAAGCCTGTGCCCAGCCCCTTGCTCTAGCATCCCAGCCCCAAGCCAGTTTTTAAAGTCCTGGTTTCATTTAGCAGAAAATGACAGAGGCGGTGGTCCTGACACCACAGAGAGCTGTCACTCCTGGATTATCGTGGTTTCTAGCTTTCCAGTGGCAGGATTGGAAATGTGTCTTTTTAGAAAAAGAAAAATTATGGGTTATAGTGATATTTTCTGCATTTGGATCACACCCGGCGATGCACAGGGGTTACTCCTGGCTCTGCACTCAGGAATTACTCCTGGCAGTGCTGGGGGACCATATGGGATGCTGGAAATCAAACCTGGGTCGGCTGCGTGCAAGGCAAATGCCCTACCCTCTGTGCTATCACTCCAGCCCCAGAAAGTGATATTTTCAATACATACTTAAGATTACATGGATAGTTGGGGAGACAGCTAAGCAGGCTGGACCACTGCTTTGCACACAGGAGATCCAGGCTTGATCTGTGGCACTACATGCTCCCCTGAGCACTGTGGTAGTTATTCCTGAACACCCCTGAGTGTGTGACCCCCGCACCCTATTATATGGTTATTGTTTAATTTCATCGATTTCATACTTATGCCCATTTTCTTATGTCAGATATTTTTTCTTAAAGATATTAACATAAACATTTAGTTGCTTTCTCCCACAGCATATGATCGTTTAAAAATGATAATACTGTATTATTAAAAATAAAACTAGTAGAATACAGTTTAAAATATCTTTTGTCACTAAGGTACATCTTTTGGGGGTTATATATTCAAAATATCACGTCTAAGACACTTGAAATTATTCTCTGTAATATACAGTTGATAGAGTAAGCTTAATTATTCCAGTTTGCTTTCATGTTTGTTTGTTTGTTTTTGATTTTTAGGATTCACCTTGCAATGCTCAGGGGTTACCCCTGCCTTTGCACTCAGGAACCACTCCTGGTGGTGCTCGGGGGGACCATATGGGATGCTGGGGATTGAACCCGGGTTGGCCGCATGCAAGGCAAACGCTCTACCTGCTGTACTGTAGCTACCGATCGGGTTTTGTTTTGTTTCATTTTGTTTTTAGTGAAGCAAGGTAGTTTTTTTTCTTTTTGGGTCATACCCGGCAATGCACAGGGGTTCCTCCTGGCTCTGCACTCAGGAATTACTCCTGGCGGTGCTTGAGGGACCATATGGGATGCTGGGAATCAAACCTGGGTTGGCCACATGCAAGGCAAATGCCCTACCCCCTGTGCTATCACTCCAGCCCCAGCAAGATAGTTTTTATTGAGGAAAACTTGCTTAGCAGGATGTGAGGAGAGAAACAGAGGAAATGTGTTCAGGAGAGCACTCAGGCTTCTCCAGAATGGAGATAAGCAAAGGAGCCCAGGGCCAAGCAAGCAAGGTCCATGGCCAAGGGCGGGCAGGGGCTTGCAGAGCGAGTCACTCTCAGTTTTTTTAAGGATTCCTGGTTCCCACCTCCCCCCCCCCCCCCCCCCCGCCCCCTTCTAACTTCCTTGTCACATGCCAGACCCTTTCTGTTCCCTTCTAGAATCAGGTGCTGAAGCTCCCCAGGAGCTGACATCGGGGCGCAAGAGGACTGTAGGGATACTGGACATGGGAGGAGCCTCCCTCCAGATTGCTTACGAGGTTCCTCCCTCCACCACGCTCCTTCCTCCGAAGCAGGTATCTTGGCTGTGGGGAGGTTCACTTGGCGGTACTTGAGAAGGCGGGAGCACGTGTCTTTGGACACAGACCAACTCCACTTCCTTGAGCCACATCCAGCGATGCTCAGGTCTTCCTTCTTGGCTTGGAAGCTCAAGCTCTTGATCGGTTCCCTCTCGGAGTCTCATTTTCTCATGGGTGGAAAGGAAATAGATACTATCTCCTGCTTCATTCGGTTGCGAGGGTGCTACAGATGCTGTGTGTTAAAGCCCGCAGCAAGTTGTCCAGCATGTAATGTTTAATAGCTTTGATTCTTTTTACTTTGGGGATGGAGAAGGTAACCGCAGGGCTTGCGCCTGGCTCTCTGCTCAGGGATGACTCCTGGCGCTGCTCAGGGGGACCATATGGGGATGCCAGGGGTCGGACCTGGGTTGGCCGCGTGCAAGGCAACTGCCCTACCCGCTGGACTGTCTTCTCTGGTGCCATAAAGTTTAATAGCTTTTAGGAGTTCAAAATGTGCCACAAATCTCCTAGAGTTACTGTATGTATTCATATAATACACATAAGATGCATGATAATACATATAAAATAGCAGAGCATATATTTGATAAATCCTTATTAGCTAATATTTTTAGGAACATTTTTAATCTCCTTACCCTGTATTCTTTTGCTTCTAATTTTCTTCCTTGACTGAAATGTAAAGAATATAATTTTTGGTTGGTTGGTTGGTTTTGGAGCCACACCTGGCCTACACCTGGGCCACACCTGGCGATAGAACTCAGGATTTACTCCTGGCAGTGCTCACTGGGATGCTGGGGGTCACAGGTTGCCCACATGTAAGGCAAGTGCTCTATCCACTGTACTCTCTCTCCAGCCCCTACAAAGTGTATTTTGAGAGCTGGAGAAATTGACTCAAGGCACCGAGTTTGCATACGGGGACTGTGACCCAGTCTGTCTTCTTTTATTTTTTATTTTTTCACTTTTTGTGTCACACCTGGTGATGCAGAGGGGTTACTCCTGGCTCATACACTCAGGAATTATCCCTAGCAGTGCTCAGGGGACCATATGGGATGCTGGGAATCGAACCTGGGTTGGCCGCATGCATGCCTTACCCGCTGTGCTATTGCTCTAGTCCTGCAGTCTCTCTTCTTAGGAAGGTAATTTTGGAGTCAGTAGGAGAAAAAATGAAATCAGAAAACCTTGGGCAAGGAGTGAATAGTAGATCATGTGAACTGGATATGGGAGGATGTAGAGTTCAGGAGATATTGTAGAGTAATGATACAGGCTGGGAAAACCCTGAGAGTCCTGTGTAGATAACTGGTTCTAACCAGGTGGAGAGACAGTCCACCTGGAAAGGGCAGAACTGATGCTGAGCAAACCTACATGGCCTGGATGGCTTGGATGAGACCATCTTCCTGGTCGTGAGCTGAGCCCTGGAGTCCTACGGTTCGTGGACTCAGTTTGTGGAATACTATATTTGAGATAGCTGAGAAGTGTGTATCCAGACAGCTAGCAGGACTCTTGGAGATATGAATTTGCACTTACCCGAGAGTCTGTAGACCTAAGTTTTAAGTTCTCTTGTGTAGACAAGAATAGCTGGGCATAAGAATAGTGTACTCAATACAGCAATCACTGTATCACTGTCATCCTGTGGTTCATTGATTTGCTTGAGTGGGCGCCAGTAACGTCTCCATTCATCCCAGTCCTGAGATTTTAGCAGCCTCTCTTTACTCATCCTTCCCAATGGTGCCATATTGGAGGCTCTTTCAGAGTCAGGGGAATGAGACCCGTTATTGTTACTGTATTTGGCGTATCGAATACACCACGGGGAGCTTGACAGGCTCTGCCGTGCAGGCAGGATACTCTCAGTAGCTTGCTGGACTCTCCGAGATGGACAGAGAATGTATATAAGAGAATACAATCAAGCATGTTAAAACCAAACACATGTGTGCTGCAATAGTTCTTTTTTTTTTTTTTTAAAAGCAGATCCAGTGATGTTTAGCTCTTATTTCTTTGCTTAAGGGTCACTCCTAGCAGCATCGTGGATTGGATCTCTGTTGGCTACAAACAAAGCAAGCGCCTTAACCCCTGTGCTGTCTCTCCTGTCCCCATGCAAATCGTTCTTTTCTTTTTTCTTTTTTTGCTTCGGTGCTTGGGAGACCATTTGGGATGCTGGGCATCGAACCCCAGTCAGCCATAAGGCAAATGCCTTATCTGCTGTACTATCACTCTGGCTCCCGTGCAAACCATTCCTTTCTAAAAAAAATTTTTTTTTTAATTGAATCGCCTTGAGATACCATTGCAAAGTTTTCATGATCCGGTTTCAGTCATACTCATCCCTCCACCAGTGTACATTTCCCCCACTAATATTCCCTGTATCCCTCCTGCCACTCCACCCTCCTCCCCTAGTCCGCCTCAATGGCAGGCACTTTTCCTTCTCTCTCTCACTCTCTCTCTCTCTCCCTCCCTCCCCCCACCTTTTGCACATTCTGGTTTGCAGTAGAGATACTGAGAGGCCATCCTGTTTGGTCCTTTACCCACTTTGAGCGGTTTCTATGCACAGTAGCACAGCTGTAGCTGCCCGGGCAAAGGTCAGGAATGGGAGTGAGAACTCTGAGGGCGAAAGGGAGTAAATGAGGAAACCCACGGGGGACTTTGTCATGATAATGTGGCATGAACTGAAGAACCTAATTAATCCAGCCTCTGTATCTAAAGTCCCTGCCCCAAAGAGCCCCTTTTCATTGGAGGTGCAGTGATGTTGGACTTCCAATCCTCAAATCTGCCATAGGGACCATGAGGCTTTTTTTTTTCTTTTTGGGTCAAACCCGGCAGTGCACAGGGGTTACTCCTGGCTCTGCACTCAGGAATTACTCCTGGCAGTGCTCAGGGGACCATATGGGATACTGGGAATTGAACCTGAGTTGGCCTCGTGCAAGGCAAGCGCTCTACCCGCTGTGCTATCGCTCCAGCCCCACATGAGGGTTTCTTGATTAGTTTTGGAGAAGACCCTAGAAGAGCTCTCAGGATCATCTCCCAGATTCTTTGGGTTTATTTTTTATCAAGGGCTCCCCCCCTTCCTGCACCTAAGAAATGAACATTTCCACTTTGGGGTGCGGGTACTAGCCAGAGAATGACAGCCTCCGTAATGATTCTGTTTCTGTGTGTCTTAAAGATGGTGCTTTTGTCTCTAATTTGATATTTAGTCTCTGATTTGTTCATGTCTGTGCTTTTGTATGTAAAGGCACCACATATGTCTTTGTTTAAAGGCCTCATTTATGTCTTTGTTAAGCTAACGTTATGAAAGGGCTGGGGATGTGGCTCAGAGGTAGAGCACTTGTTTTGCAAGTGTGAAGCCCTGGGTTCTCCCTGGTACCACAAAGTAAAAGACAGGAAAAAGTCTTCATTTCTCTTGGGCCAAAGATGTGGCTCACTGGTAAATTTGAGTGCACAGCCCAGGGGGGTTGATCCTTGGCATCACACACACACACACACACACACACACACACACACACACACACACACACACACACACAGATGTAGCTCTCACTGGTAAATTTGAGTGCACAGCCCAGGGGGTTTGATCCTTGGCATCACACACACACACACACACACACACACACACACACACACACACACACACACAAATAATGCCATGGAGGTGAAAATGCTGCATGAGAAAAGCAGTCATAGCGAACAAGCCTGGTACGTTAGCAGTGTCACAGCTCTCCAGAAAGCCACCAACACTCAGATTGGCTTCTTCCTCTCTACATCCTATCACAGGAAGAGGCTGCGAAGATCTTGCTGGCCGAGTTCAACCTGGGCTGTGACGTGCAGCACACGGAACACGTGTATCGGGTCTACGTCACCACCTTCTTGGGTTTTGGAGGCAACTATGCTCGGCAGCGCTATGAGGACCTGGTGCTGAATGAAACGCTTCACAAGAACAGGTATCTGTTTGCTGGGAGGGTGTGTGTGTCTGTGTGTGTGTGTGCGGGGGGGGCTGTCTGTGTTTCTGATGCAGAGCATAGCTTGTGCTACAGAAATTAGGAAGCCGTATTCTCATCCTGCTACGAGAGATACCTTCACTTGCCGGTTTCTCCTGCCTGACTGCCCCTGCCAATAGGGTGACTTCTTAGAGACCCTTGGCTGCGTGGAGGTTACAGGCTGAGCAGGTGCTCTGCTCTTTTTTTTTTTTTAATTCTTTTATTGATTCACCATGTGGAAAGTTACAAAGCTTTCAGGTTTAAGTCTCAGTTATACAATGCTCAAACACCCATCCCTTCACCAGTAGGTGCTCTGCTCTTTTAAGGACTTGGAAAAGTATAACTGCGTATCGTCATAACCTGTCACTGCCGACTCTGTGGCATCAGATGAGGCTTATTAAGTCTCTGATTGAAGCCCTAGCAATGGAAGGTCACTTCCCCCTTGTTCCTTCTGCACGGAAGCCAGGAGCTGCGTCCGTGGCATTGCACAGGAGCCGAATCTTTGGAAGGACTTGGGGTCCATCGTGCATATACAAGCTCCAAAGCGCACTGTGCTCAGAAACCGATCTTTGGGGGCCGAGGGAGGAGCTTGAGGGCGAGAGGACTTGACTGGCACGCACAGGGCCCCAGGTTCAGTCCCTGCCACCGCATGTCCTCCCAGTCACTGCCGAGGGTCATTCTGGCGTCCTCCAGGCTCCCCCAGATCAGTCTTACTTGCATCAAGTCCGGCCTAGCCAGCCTGTGCTCCAGTGTGGCGAGATTGCTGAGTGCACATCCTGGTGAGATACACCAGAAAATACAAGCAGTTGTGTTACTTTTCGTCTTTAAAATGCTTTGGGAAGCAGGCAGAACGAGTTCTTCACCCCTCTCTTCTCTTCTGGTCTGCGTTCCTTCCTATTCTGGTTGTTTCTCTCCATTCCTTTAGCCGAAAGCACTCGTTTGGAGAATGACGTAACATTTGGAGTGATTTCCTTACAGCACTCAGTTACTGTCGATTGGGAACATGCTAATGAAAATATTGTCTCATGAGGTTTTTTGTTTTTGTTTTTCTTTATGTGAGCCAAGTATTTAGAGTTCCAGGCGCTTTGGGAGAATTCTGTTGTTCCAGATGATACGTTACCATCAAGCACTATGTTTCTATTCCTTTTGTCAGTTTTGGTTTGGTTTGGGCCATGCCTGGTGGTTCTCCAGTGCTCTCCCAGCTCTGTGCTCGGGAGTGATCCCTGGGAGTGATCCCTGGCCGTGCTCAGGGGTCGGCCAGTGCCAGGCAGGGGCCTTACCTCCTGTGCTCTCTCCGGCCCGCTGTGTCTGTGTTCTGAGAACACCTTCAGGTCCATGTAAGTGGCCCTGGAGCGGGGGCCGCGTACAGGCTGCTCCTGCTGGCCCCGAGGCTTGTGAGAAACCAGGAAAGCGTCACACCAGCCTTGTCCCTTCCCACTGTCCCATCGCTTCGGCCCCTGCTTGTGTCTTCAGGGAGGAGAATTCTGCTTCCGGGCCAGTATAGACTCGAGACCACCCAAACTCTGCCCAGCCTCCGTGGCAGTCATGACCTGTCCCCCTTCCTTTCCCCCTGGAGCCCTGGAGCCCTGCCCTGCCTCCTCAGGAGACACCCCGGGCCTCTCGTCATCTTCTCCCACATGTCTTTTCAACATGCTAGAACTGCTGTCAGTCTGGTGAGAGCCTTATTTTTTTTTTTTTCAAGAGGCAAGTGGGAAGAGAGATGGGATGGAGCTTCGTCCTTCTTCTTCTTCTTCTTCTTCTTCTTCTTCTTCTTCTTCTTCTTCTCCTTCTTCTTCTTCTTCTTCTCCTTCTCCTCCTCCTCCTCCTCCTCCTCCTCCTCCTCCTCCTCCTCCTCCTCCTCCTCCCCCTCCTCCCCCCCCCCTCCTCCTCCTCCTCCTCCTTCTTTTTTTTTTTTTTTGCTTTTTGGGTCACACCCAGAGGTGCACAGAGGTTACTCCTGGTTCATGCACTCAGGAATTACTCCTGGCAGTGCTTGGGGGGCCATATGGGATGCCGGGAATGCACGGCAAACGCCCTACCCGCTATACTGTCACTCCAGCCCCAACGTCCTATTTCATTGTGACCACGCGTGTGGAAATCCACATGGCCTGGGAACTGACCACTGCTGGCCATCCCTGCGCCCTCCCGCCCTTTCTCCTTTCCTTTCGGCCCAATCAAGCGTCCTTAAGCTGGGTGCCCCCTTTCTTCTGCCTGGATGGCAGAGATGAACATAACAACGTAACGAGATTGGGGGCCGGGTGGGGGGCACGTTCACAGGCCGAGCCGAGGAGAGCCCCGGGGTGGCTGTCTGATGAGCGGTCCCTGTTGTGGTCACAGGCTGCTGGGCCAGAAAACGGGTCTGAGTCCCGACAACCCCTTCCTGGATCCCTGCTTGCCCGTGGGCCTCACCGACGTGGTGCAGAGGAGCGACCGGGTCCTGCACATCCGGGGCAAGGGCGACTGGGCCGCGTGCGGGGCGCAGCTGAGCCCCCTGCTCCTCCGCTCCAACACCAGCCAGGCCTCGCTCAACGGCATCTACCAGTCGCCCATCGACTTCAACAACAGCGAGTTCTACGGCTTCTCCGAGTTCTTCTACTGCACGGAGGACGTGCTGCGCATTGGCGGGCGCTACCACGGGCCCACCTTTGCCAAGGCCGCTCAGGTACGGGGGGGGGCTGGAGTGGGAGGGAGGACTCGTGGCTCGCTTCTGGATGCCTGAGTTTTGTGCTGGACACTTTGCTCCCAAGGAATGGTGCCACTGGCATCCTGGCCCATGCCCCGGAACCTTCATCGTCTTGGTGAGGAAGGGGGCTTAGAGAAGCTCAGAAGCTGCCGTGTGATTCTGCTCCCCTCCCCTCTGCCCCCGCCGGGTGTCCTGACACCCCATGTCCCAGCCTCAGTATGTCACGGCAGTGAATAGCTTTTCCTCCCACTTGCCAACATTTTGATTTTGTGTGTGTGGGGTGGGGAGGGGGAGACTTAGGGAGCAGAGGGGCAGATTCTGAGACTCTCAGGAACACAGTGCCCACCTTCTGCCCAGAGCCCCCACGGCCGTCTGAGACGAGCTGCTGGTCAGCCACCCTGCCTTTAAGCTCATTTGTGTGCAATGTGGCTCAGCCCCACTTCTTGGAGATGTGGATCCTTCCTGGTGCCAGGGAACTTGAACTTGAACTTGGCCAGGCCTCGAGCCTCACTCATGACCTCCTTGTTCTGAAGTCCGGTGTGGATGGACATTGGCTTCTCCAGTGTGGACCCTGACCACCGTGTGCTCTGCAGGCCCCCCACCCCCACCCCCCAGGGACTCTTTGGAATCTAAGACATGGAAGCAGATAGGAATGTCCCCTGCACAGGGTTCCTTCGGGTGGCCTGTGCCAGTCGAGGGCTGAGGACACTCCCTCGGGCTGTGTGGGAGGGAAGAGCACCTTTGGTGCCACTGGGTGCAGATAACTGTCGGAAAGCCTGCCTGGCGGTGGGGGTCACCTGGGGATATTTCCCCTCAGCGGGTGCTCCAGTTCTAATGTGCTTTTGGAGTGGGTGTGCAGGGGTGGACAAGTCCACCTTCTTTTCCTTAGCTTGTGCCAGGAAGAGTCCAGGTGGTCTAGAGTCACCTGGAATAGTAGAAAAATGTTGCCGAAAGCAGAGGATGGAAGCATGGTTCCTATTCAAGATGCATAAAAAGTAAAAATCCACCTGACGCATGGATGGGACCTAAGCCTCTGGCATCTTCTCTGATCAGGATCTCCTGGGGAGAATTTGGCCCTTCCTATGTCTTACTCTGCCCTGGTGCTTTCATGCCATCCCCTCCTCCCCCCGTCCTGGTAGAAGTCTTCTGGTAGGCTAGCTCGGGTCAGCCTTGCGGCACTCTGCTCACAGGGACTGTCCAGCGTCCAGTTCCCCAGGAGTATCCTCGCCTGCCTTTCCCGGGCAGACTCCAGGCCCCCTGTGTGATTGGGGCCTGGGTCTTCTCTCATCTCTCAATGGGCTCAAGTTACTTCTTGCCAAGATGCTCATGGTTGATAGTGCTCTTTCCCAGGTCAAAGAGACTATTGTGTCCCTTTCTTTGTGGGGGTACACCTGGCAGTGCTCAGGGCTTACTCCTGGCTCTGTGCTCTGGATCACCTCTGCTGGGCTCAGGAAACCATGTGGGATGGCAGGGACTCCGCCTGGTTCGGCCGTGTGCAAGACAAGTGCCCTCCCTGCCGTCCTGTCTCTGTGGCCCTTTATTCTCACTTTGAAACCAAGTGTTCTCTTCCCCGGGACACGCGCCCTGGCCGCCCGGGTGAGAGTGTGGCTTCCCCAGTGTCACCTTCGCCCTCTCTTTCCAACCTTATTATTTCTTCTCAAGTGTTTCTGCCGTCCGGTGCTCTGTGTCCTGTGCATGTGGACACACACAGTTACCATCTATCTTTTGCCACAAGCTTCGCGGGGGCCTTTTGTCTCCCTCACTGTGCACCCCCCGAGAACAGTGCCTTGCACATAGCTGACATGCAGAGATGTTCCGTGAGCAAGCCCACGGGCAATTCCTTGGGTGCAGCTCCTGGCGGAGACAGGCCAGTGTCGGCCTTTGGCCGCTCAGCACCCTCCTGCTCTCCCGTCTCGGCTCACCAGGCCCCTGTCGAGCAGAGTAAAGTGCCTGGTCTCACCTTCCCCTTCTCTGAAGCAAGAGAGGACCCTGGGCCACAGCCTGGCTGGCTTTGTGAGGGATCTGGAGGTGATGGGAACACACAGGAAGAGTCCCGGTCGCTGTGGCCACTCAGCACCTCAGGCTCCGGGACCTGCATTGCACAGGGTCAGCACAGGGTCCATGAGGCCATCTACTATTTCTGCTTTTTTGTTTTTTTTTTAATCACCTAGTTGCAGACGAGTCACTTTAAAAGTGGTCCAGGAGAGATAGTACAGTGGGTTGGACACTTGCCTTGCACTTGGCCGACCTGGGTTTGGTCGCCAGTGACCTATGGTCCTGAGCCTGCCAGGAGTGATCCCTGAGTTCAGAGCCAGGAGTAAACCCTGAGCACCTGCAGGGTATGGCCCCAAACAGCCTAAACCAAGCCAGAACAAAAGGGCTCAGGACCAGAGGTGTGGTTGAAGCTGTGTGAGGCTCTGGGTTCCATCCCCAGGGCGGGAGAGGGGGGCGCAGGGATGGGAGGGGGTGGGGATGGGGGGGAAGCTGGGACCAGGGGAAGTGAGAGTTTGCCACGATTTAAATTTCTCGCTGTTTCTCTGACTGTTCCAGGATTACTGTGGCATGGCATGGCCAGTTCTGACGCAGAGATTCAAGAACGGTCTCTTTTCATCACACGCAGATGAGCATCGACTCAAGTGAGTACCTGCCTGCCCCCCCAGCCCCTGCCCTGCCACGGATGAGGCTTTACATGGAAGGTGGAAACAGAGCAGTTGTGCGGAGTGGATTTTAGTGTTTGAAAGAAAAAAATCAAGGCAGGGGTGGTGTGGGGAGTATACCTGGCAGGTCTCAGGGCTTACGCCTGGCTCAGGGCTCAGGGATCGCCTCTGACAGGGCTCAGGTGAAGAGTGCCAGTGGTCAGATCTGGGTGGGGTGTGCACTAGGCAAGCACCCTGCCTGCAGTACTGACTCTGTGGCCCCAGATTGGATTTTATATGGAGGGAAAATGTGATCATTTTGGATTTTGATTTTCTGTAGAACAGGAGCCCAAAATATGGAGCCTGCTTTAGCATAAGTCCAGGAAAACCAGTGGTTAGCAGAGAAAGTTCTCTTGAGTTGTTCACAATCAAAAGAGGTGGTCTTTTTATTTAATTTAATTTTTTTTTTTTTTTGCTTTTTTTGGGTCACACCCGGCAATGCACAGGGGTTACTCCTGGTTCTGCACTCAGGAGTTACTCCTGGCAGTGCTCAGGAGACCATATGGGATGCTGGGAATCGAACCTGGGTCAGCCGTGTGCAAGGCAAACGTCCTACCCGCTGCGCTATCGCACCAGCCCCCAAGAGGTGGTATTTTACCAAGAAAAACACACCCTTTCATTAAAATGTCAAAAGTGTAGATTTTTTTTTTTTTTTTTTTTGCTTTTTTTGGGTCACACCCAGCGATGCTCAGGGGTTACTCCTGGCTTTGCACTCAGGAATTGCTCCTGGCAGTGCTTGGGGACCATATGGGATCCATATGGGATGCCGGGGATCGAACCCGGGTCGGCCGCTTGCAAGGCAAACGCCCTACCCGCTGTGCTATCGCTCCGGCCCCAAAAGTGTAGATTTTTATAAAGCATGAACATAAACTCTCAGGTTATTACCACCTGACCTTTTTTTTTCTTTTCCTGGGTCACACCTGGCGATGCTCAGGGGTTACCCTGGCTCTGCACTCAGGAATTACTCCTGGTGGTGCTCAGGGGACCATATGGGATGCTGGGGATTGAACCCCACTTGGCCACATGCAAGGCAAATGCCCTACTATCAGTACTATTGCTCTGTCCCCCATTACCACCCAAACTTTTTTTTTTGCGGGGGGGGGTCACACTTGCGACTCACAGGGGTTACTCCTGGCTCTGCACTCAGAAATTACCCTTGGCGGTGCTCGGGGGACCATATTGGATGCTGAGATTTGAACCTGGGTTGGCTGCATGCAAGGCAAACGCCCTACCCGCTGTGCTATGGCTTCAGCCCACCACCCAAACTTTAACAGCAGTATTTTGCTGATTTGGTTCACCAGTCCTCTCATTTTGTAAGTGTTTTCACTGAATCACTGTATCACTGTCATCCCGTTGTTCATAGATTTGGTGCAAGCGGGCCAGGAACATCTCCATTCATCCCTTTCGAATGCTAGTGTAGCCTGATGGCGTATTGGGGGCTCTTTCAGGGTGAGGGGAATGAGGACTGTCGTTACTATTTTTGCCATATTGAGTACACCACAGGTAGTTTGCCAGGCTCTGCTGTGCGGGAGTGTTTTAGTTAGAAAATTGTTTTTTAAAAAATAATAAAACTGTAGAATGAATTCCTGTCATCTTACTTTCACTACCAGCTGCCACCACCAACTCCAGGCAGATCTTTTTTTCTGCTGTCCCACTCCCAAACTCTCTCAAACCCATTTGTGGGTTTTTTTTTTCTTTTTTGGGTCACACCCGGCGATGCACAGGGGTTACTCCTGGCTCATGCACTCAGGAATTACTCCTGGCGGTGCTCCAGGGACCATATGGGATGCTGGGAATGAACCTGAGTCGGCCATGTGCAAGGCAATCACCCTACCCGCTGTGCTGTTGCTCCAGCCCCATGTGTGTTATTTTGAAGCTGGTCCTTGAAACCACATGATCCATCTGTAGCATTTCAGTGTGTTCTTTGAAAATAATGGCACATTAAAAAAATAATAAATATATATGTATATATTAAAGATTAGCCTAGGGATGTGTGTTCATGGTAAGGCGCATGTTTCTCCTGGCTGAGGGTCCATCCCTGGAACTGCAGAAATGCACAAACAAACCCAGCAAAAAGAACAGCCATAAGTTCATCATCATTTGGAGGTGCTTCTCTTCATCACTGAGATGATTCAGTTGGCAGAGCTCTGAAGTGTGAAGCGTGAAGTGTTGGCCGAGTTGTGAAGTGGGGAGAAAAGGGACTCCTTTGACATCCGCGTGGATTGTGCAAAGGAACACCCGAGAACTTATTCTTTCCGTCTTTGAGAAAACATTGTCCCCTTTCTCACCACACAGATATCAGTGTTTCAAATCGGCTTGGGTGTACCAAGTCCTTCATGAAGGATTCCATTTTCCCTACGACTATCCAAACCTGCGGACAGCCCAGCTGGTGTATGACCGTGAGGTCCAGTGGACCCTAGGAGCCATTCTCTACAAGACACGCTTCTTGCCACTCAGGTAAACACCCTGGAGTTCGGGTGTTCATTGGCACCACAGAGGTGTAAATGATCCACATCCCTCCCGCCACCAAGTTACTGAGCCCCTGTCACTATCACATGAAGTGTTGTAACTGGCGACTTATGTCGAAGCAGAAAGGTCTCCGGAAAGTTATAGGGTGGAGTCTGTTTCTTAGCTTTTGCAATCTCAGAAATCCACAGCAGATCAGCCTTTAGGATGGAGCTCTTCTTACTGCCCTACTGACTGGTAAACTGACTGGTAAATTCCATTTTTTGGGGGAAGGGACTGCCAAGCAGTGTCTGGGAGCCCAGGGGCTACTCCTGGCGATGTTTGGCTAAGTAGACTGAATAGTTCTGTGTTCAGCCTGGCAGTCTGGGTGCTCCTCTGCCCAGGGGTGCTGGAAGGTGGTGGGGGATGGCGGTGGGAGTGGTGGTCTGTAGTGTGAGAGATGGAATTTGGTCTTTCCAGAAAAGAAATTTTAATTTGGGGTTAGAGGTGGGGGTTGGGCCACACCCAGCGGTGCTCAGGGCTTACTCTTTTTTCTGTGTTGAGGGATCATTCCTGGCAGGGCTCAGGGGCCATATGTGGTGCCAGGGGTCAAGCCAGTGTTGGCCATCTTCAAAGCAAGTGCCTTAACCCCTGAACGATCTCTCCAGCCCTTTAAAAATATTTAATTTAGGTCATCTGGTTATAATCATGTTAAAACTTCTCTCGATATACATAGTCACAGCATCCCATCACCACCAAAGTGCCCACGACATTCTCTGCCATTGTCCCTCTGTCACCTCTGATTTATCTTCATCCCCCCTTACCCAGTCCCCTCTCAACTCCCACTCTGTGTTAGTTTTATCATCCCAGGCCAAGGGTTCGCCTTTGTTATCAGCCAATTCCCATGATTTGTCATTCGTCACCCTCTATTCCATGGATGTGTGTGGTCATTTGGAGTTTAGGATTTCGGTTCTTATACAGGTTCTGGACCCATTTCCCTATGTACCTCCGCACCCCTTCCTCACCCAGGCATCGTTCTTAGGTTACCCTGGGACACATATCTGACTTGGGCACCTGTTTTCTGTCCAGAGGGATGGTTTCTCGTGGTAGTGCCTCTGGACACGGATCGTGTCGTTGGGGACCTGAAAGCTTTTTGATGGGTCAGAAACAGAACAGGAGACACGAGATGTTTTTTGGGAGCTATTTTCATTTTCTGTGGTCATCCACTCTTATATACTGTAAGGTGTTTGGGATAATTTCTACAGACTCTCAGTGCAGGATTATTTCTGATAAACCAAAGGGAAATCCTGGCCTGGCACCGTTAGCAGCTGGCTAGTACTGAGAGAGGACCCGGGAAGCTCATGCCTCGGACGAGTGCCTTTCTCTGATCTCAGTCACACAGATGTTCTGGCCCCAGCACCTAGCCAGTTCTTGTGCATGGGTCAAGAGAAACCAGAAATCCACGTCTTATAATGTTATCACCTTTGGATTCTTGCACTTAAACTCTGCGTGATGGCTCAAACAAAACAAAAATGGATCTTGGTGTCTTTCCCCTCAACGAGCCGCTTTCGTCCTGGACAGGCAGCAGACACCTGAACTCTGTTTTGCATTTATTTTTTCCAGCTGTTGACCTGGCTATCTTGTTATCTCCTAAATATCCCAGGAAGAATGGCCAGCCTTTAAATTCATTTATTTTTTTTTAAATTTAAATAGACTTAGATTTCTTGGATTCAGGGCCACCCTATCCTGCAAGTACCATACTTACAAAATTTGTAGGCCAGTGAGGGACAGAGCTATTGCTTAGCTTTATGCTTAATTTTTGTCTTCACTGTTGTTTTTGTTTTAGGTTTTTTTTGAGGGGGGAGGGTTGGCATTCTGGGTCACACCCAGCGATGCGGGTGGGCCACGTGCAAAGCAAACGCCCTACTATACTGTGCTATCGCTCCGGCTCCCTTAGGTTTTTTTTTTTTTGGTGGTTGGGTTGCTTCTGGAATTGGGAGCGGGGATGGCTCAGAGGCTCCCTCTGTAGGCAGGTGAGGAGGGTGCAGGCACAGATGGACCAAGCCACTGTCTATCATCTCTGCTTCTGAAACTAACACTTGTGTCCACCTCCCGACTCGCCTCTAGGGATCTACGGCAAGAAGGGGTCCGGCAGGCCCACGGGAGCTGGCTCCGCCTCTCCTTTGTCTACAACCACTATCTCTTCTTCGCCTGTATCCTGGTGGTGCTGCTGGCCATCATCCTGTACCTCCTGCGGCTGCGCCGGATCCACCACCGGCACACGCGCGCCTCAGCCCCGTTGGACCTGCTGTGGATCGAAGAGATGGTGCCCATGATGGGGGTACAGGTGGGCCCCTAAGGCGGAGCGTGGACTCCGGGAGCTCCAGGACCCCCAGGACCCCCAGGACCCCAGAGTTGCTGCTCGTTGAAATTGATCGCACCACCCCTTTCCTGTAACGGCTCAGATGCTGCGCGTGCCTGGCGAAAACAAATCGGGCATATTTGGCCTTAGAGCTTCCACTTCCGAATCAACGCGTCTTCCATCTCAGTTTCCACTCTCCCTCCTGAGAGAAGCTGTAATTTCACCGGTGGAGGATTAAACAATGAGAGATTGGTGCTAACGCAGGGGGACCAATCTTAGTCCCGGGAAGCCTGCGGCCTCGGCTTTCTGTGGCAGATCCGGTGTGTTCCTGGGATCCTTCCCGGCAGTGGGCACACCGGAGGGCTGGTTGGGACCAAACCGGGAGCATCTGATAAAGACATTTCTTGCAAGAGCAGCTGCCCCTCTTCTTCTCTGTAACAGAGATACCAGTTCTGTGGACTTCCACAGCCTTTAACAGGGATCTGAGCACTCTGCGGTTCCATGGGACAGATAAGAATTGCCAGGCAACCAAAATGATACAGCTTTCTCGCTTACTTGACAAAGGAAGCCATCCTGAGTGCGGCCCGGGATCCCTGGCATACAAGTTGCTGATTACTTGTATGTGATTTTAAAAGGTTCAAACTTCTTGTGAATCAATGGTCCATTGCGGATTTTGACATCGTCGCTGGTGCCTGGAATGACCAAGATGGGAATTTTTTTCTTATTTATGTGCCTCACAGGCTGTCTGGGCATTCATTTTTCTTTCTGAGCCATTAGCGTACTTGCCGGATGGAGAAACTGAGATGGGATGGATGAGCTGGATCTGTCTGGTTTCAGGTCTCCGAGGCATCTCTGCGAGCCCTTATCTGGGATGATTCAAGGAGAGATCCTTTATGCTACTGCTAAGATCAGTATGTAGGTGGGACGGGGATCGTTACTGTGGGGCTGTGGATCAGAAAGAACAGTAACAGGACAGAGGACATGGTAACAAAACCCAAGTTCTTATTTATTAATGTTTTCCCGAGAAGTAGGAAACATATGGTCTCCATATGGTATCAAAGGAAGCCAAATCTACACTTTAAAAAGAAATATAGGGGCTGGAGGAATAGCACAGCGGGTAAGGCGTTTGCCTTGCACTCGGGCGACCCGGGTTCGATTCCCAGCATCCCATATGGTCCCCTGAGCACCGTCAGGGGTGATTCCTGAGTGCAGAGCCAGGAGTAACCCCTGTGCATCGCCGGGTGTGACCCAAAAAGAAAATAAAATAAAAAAATAAAAAGAAATATAGATTCATAAACCCTTTGGCAACTTTCAGAACCTTTGTAAAGATATGGCTTTGTTAATAGCATTTCCACAAATGAGGAGTGAGAAGAGCCAAAATAGTCCTGTTCCATCCACCAGCCCTCAGGGGCTTTGTTCTCCTTTGTATGGGAATGGCCATTTGCAGATGGCTCTCTCTCTGTCTCTCTCTGTCTCTCTCCCTCTCTCTCCCTCTCTGCCTCTCTCTCTCTCTCTCTCTCTCTCTCTCTCTCTCTCTCTCTCTCTCTTTCTTTGGAGTCACACCTGGTAATGCTCAGGGTTGCATGGAAACTATATGGGATGCTGGGGATTGAACCCAGGTCAGCCGAGTGCAAGGCAAGTGCTATACTATCACTCCGGCCCCTGTTTCTCATTTCTTTCAACTCGTACTCCTCCATGGAGTCTTTCTGCTCTGCCTTTCCTTATGGAGCCTTGATGGCTCTGCTCAAGAATACATTCCCAGGGCTGGAGCAACTTGCTTCCTTTTTGTCACCTTACCCCCCTCCTTACATCCCCCCTCGACCCCAGTTCATGTTTTGTTTTTTGTTTTTGTTGCCTTTGATTTATAGGATTAAGTGAATAGGGAAAACTGTCCCTGACTCTAAAGGGGGCCGGGGGTAGCTGAATTAAAAATAAAGTCCATACTGGGAGCAGAAAGGAATTGATGCCTCATAAAACAGGAAGCAAAAAAAAAAACAAAAACAAAACCCCCAAAAAAACAACAAGCAATCAAGACTCTCCAATAATAAGTGGGCTGGAAATCAGTGGTTGGTGCCTGGGCCTGGCTGGCAGGTGAGAAGGTGATGGACTTTGGTGATTTTCAATTTCAGAGTCTTTCTTTTTTTTCTTTTTGGGTCACACCCAGCAATGCTCAGGGGTTACTCCTGGCAGTGTTGGGGGAGTGGGGGACCATATGGGATGCCGGGAATCGAACCCAGGTCTGCCGCGTGCAAGGCAAATGCCCTACCCTCTGTAGTATTGCTCAGGCCTCAATTTCGGAGTCTTGGTTAGAAGTATTTCTTACTTTTCATCAGGACTTGCGTCATAGCAACTTTTAATTTTTAAGATACTTACATTGTCCCCCCCCCCCATTTTTAACTTTTTGTGTCCCTGTAAATGAGCCCTGTAATCAGCACTACTCATTGATAACATCAAAATATGTTTTTTGCTAATCATTGCCTACTCAGGAAACTTTTCTGGAAACCTCGGTTTCCAGATACGTCACTTCCTGGCGAGATCGAGAACAGGGTTTCTCAACCTTTGCCCAGCGCTGGCCCTCTTCCAGCCTCGTTTCCTTCCTGCGGGCTCTTGTCCTAGTCTGGTGCTGTGGTTGCCCCCAGCCCCCATCCCATCTACAGGATTTCCCCCCCGGGAATCATCTTGGGGGTGCACATGAAGCCATATGGCCCCAATTGAGAAAGGGTAACCTAGAGAATAACCCGGAGTTCGCTGATTGGCTGGTCGTGATCATGTGGTATGCCCCAACCGGAATTGACGGGGAGGGGTGATGACTGTTCATTTGAAGCCCTTGTTAGAAAGTCATTCTTCGTCTTGGTTATAATCCTAGCAACTACCGTTTGTTAAGCACTGTGTATCAAACGGTCTTAAGAATTTTAAGTGTCTTATTTAATCATGATGACAACCTTTCCGATGGATAATACTGTGTTCTTTTTATAGCTGAGAAAACTCAGGATTCCCGTGTTCATTATTTTTCAATATAAGTGCATTCCTTTTTCCTAATATATTTTAATTTGTGTGTTATATTGTTTCAGTAATACTGTATCTAAGCTTGTCTTTAGGTAATAAAGACAAATTCATGGTAAATGAATATGATTTCTCAGAATTCCATGTTATAAAAATCAACTATGTTTTGATAATGCTTCTTAGGAGAAAAATAATTTTTTTCCCTTTTTTTTCTGGGGGGGGCCATACTCAGTGGTACTTGGGGTTACTCCTTGCAGTGTTTAGGGGCCCATGTGGCAGAGATGGAACCCAGGCCTTTTGAGTGCCAAGCATAGTCTCAGCCCATTGAGCTGTCTCTTTGGCCCAGAAAAACCTAATTTTTGTTATTCGTATTGGTTTCTGCACTTCTTCCATTTCTCCTAAAGAACAGATTTTTTAGCGACATTTCATTTTAGGTGAAATTTAGTGACATTTCATTAAAGACATATCATTTATTTCCTGTGAGAACCAGTCATCTATTGTTTTCTCATAATTAAACGTTCTTAACTCATAGAAACCAGACCATCTTGTGTTGCTTCGAATCCTCTTTTAGGCCTCTGCTAAGGTGTTTTAAGATGTCTGTGTACATTCCTGCATGGTGAGTGGTTCCTCTGTCAAGATGATTGTTTTCATAAAATTCACATTCCACTGGTGCCTTTGAATCCTCCCCACGCTGATCGGAGCAACAGTGAACCCGCACTGTGTGAGCACTTTTGTTATTCCTGAGACCCATCACAGACTTTATTCGTCAGTGCTGGCACAACCATCACTTCCCTCAGAATTCTTTTTCACTAGAATGTCAAGAAACTATGTGTCGCTGCCCACATGCCATTCCAGTCGCCGAGCTAGCTGCGCAGAGGGCTGACTTACACCATCCTTCTCTCCTAAGATTGATTTTTCTCGGTCAAGGAAATTTTACTCACATTCCCCCCAACCTTCTGTTTCTTCTCCGGATGTCATCCAGACTAGCTGGGCTCTCCCCTCCTCGGCCTCAGACTTTCTTTTACTTCAAAGGCTTTAGACTGGAGGCGTGAAACGTGTCTGGTTGGAAGCCCGCCCTGCGCCTGTGACTTTCATATCCATACTCATGTCTCTGGAACAGAGCAGCCACCCCTCATGACCGCTTCCTAGAAGCAGGTGCGCCTTTCCCACCACGTGCCCCTTTCCTCAGCCCCTCTTTTTCTTGGTTCTATGTTTTGCTCATTATCAGGAGTGAAGGGCACCTAGGTGGACTTGACAAAAGCCGACGACGTGGCTTCTGTCCCTGCCCGTCATTAACTAGCGCTGGTGGTCGAGCCAAGTCACTGAACCTCTCTGGCTCATTTATCATCTAGCAAACCAGTTGCTTAGACAAGACAAGATGAGGCCCCCGTAGCAAGGGAATTAATAGCAGGAGAGATGGTAGAAAACCCCATTTCAAGCCAGGGGGATACGGCTTTTGCTTTAGACCAGACTGTGCAAGAGAGCCAGTAGTCGCCTGGTCTTCCCTGACATTAAGGTTGATGGGAATCAAGCTTCCAGCCGCTGTCATTCATGAATTTCAGAAATTAGGACTTTGATGGGGAGGGTTTCCAGAGCATCAGCACCCTTGCTTTTGTGAATGATGAAACCGAGGCTGAGAGCGGTGCTGGTGAGCTGTACCACAGACATACTCCCTGCTTGGACAGCTCCCGCGAAACCCTCCGGGATGGGGTCCCACAGGATGGTCTTTTAGAGCAGAGAGTACAGCGGGCAGGGTGCTAGCATCCCTGGCACCTCATGGGGGGTTCCCCCAAACCCCACTGGGAGGGAGCCCTGAGCACTGCCAGGTGTGTCCCCCAAATGGAAAAACCAAAAGACTTTCAATAAGAACCTACTCCCGCGTGACCCAGCCAGCCACAGCTGCCCAGTCTGCTGCTGTCCATCTGTCACTGTTCTGCTCATGTATCGGTATAAGATGCCAAAGAAATTCTGTTAGAAATAGTACCAAGGTTTTCACTACCATCTATTTTCACTTATCTTTTAAGACATCGAAGATTTTAGATATATCTTTTAAACAATTAACTTAATTTTGTACAGTTTCCTTAGCCAGAAATTGTAATCCATGGGATGGAAACCATCTAAATCATTAAGGTATAAATGCCCATTAGATCCATCTCAGAAACTTGGTTGTGGTTCTTGGGTACTTTCCAGACTTCTGGAAACAGTGCTGGCGTATCTTTTTTGTTCTCTTTGACTTTCTTTTCATACCAGTTCAGAAGGAGTGTCTAAATAATTTCTCATTTTTTTGCTGTGAAGTAACAATTTAAAATTCTCCCAAATGAGTCTCTCAGATGGCAGGAGTTTGAGAATGCCATCACAGAACCATCTGCTTCTGCCAGGTTGAGGATTTTGTTAGTGACATGAGAAATACTTGTTCTAGTGACTCCTTTTCATGTCCTAATAGACTCCCTTTGTAGCATCACCCGAGTGTTCTCCTTTTGCGCTTGCAGTTCAATATTTCTCAGTTTTGGCAGCATTTTTATTAGAGGAGAGCGATAGCACAGCAGGTAGGGCATTTGCCTTGCATGCGGCCGACCCAGATTCGATTCCTCCGTCCCTCTTGGAGAGCCCGGCATGCTACTGAGAGTATCCCGCCTGCACGGCAGAGCCTGGCAAGCTACCCATGGCATATTCAATATGCCAAAAACAGTAACAAGTCTCACAATGGAGACGTTACTGGTTCCTGCTTGAACAAATCGATGTACAAAGGGACGACAGTGTGATTTTATTAGTGGAGGAAAAATACCTCCTCTCCATTCTGCTTCTCAGAAGTATGAGTCTTCGGAGACTTTTCTTTCTTTTTGGGTCACACCCAGCGATGCACAGGGGTTACTCCTGGCTTTGCACTCAGGAATTAGTCCTGGCGGTGCTCAGGGGACCATATGGTATGCTGGGAATCGAACCCGGGTTGGCTGTGTGCAAGGCAAACGCCCTACCCGCTGTGCTATTGCTCCAGCCCCTTAGAGACCTTTTTTTTTTTCAGTAAAGCAAAATTTTTTTATTGAAAGGAATTTAATTAGAGAAATAAACAGAAAGAGGACCTACATTGTCAAGAGTGCAGGGCCTTCTCCAGAGTGCATTAATCCTTCGGAGAATCTCTGTTTTGTAAAAACAAGCCATCACCCATTCTACAAGGGCTTTCTCCTTCTAAAATATATTCAATAATTTCTTGCCATTCTTAGAAAAACCAAAGTTGGAGTTTTGAATCACAGGCTATATTCAGCCATGCTTGTGCGTGTGCATGTGTGTGTGTGTGTGTGTGTGCGTGTGCGTGTGTGTGTGTGTGTGTGATCATAGGCAACAATGAAGCCTGTATTCTCCTGTGCCTCTCCCTCTCTGGCATCCCCTCTCAGTGACTCTCGTCCCTCTTCACACCCAGCTGACCCAGCAATGTCCCTTTTCAGGCTGTCCTGCGGGGCTGGGCCCATTACGGCTGCTCCTTTACTAGCTTAAAACTCTGCCTCTGCCAGCAAGGATCCCAGACACACGCTTTGGTTGCTGATGTGTCAGTGCGTTGTTGTCTGTGAGATTCTCACTACCCAGTTCCCCATTACCCGCAGCCTCAAGATGTCTCGTCTTCGCCATGATTTCTGCCGTGAGCGGAGGACTCTGCGGCAGTGTGTGGGAGGCGTTTCACCGTCTAATTTCCCCTGGGGAGCTGGGGAGTTGCTGAGGTTGTGTGTTTTTCTAGTGCCTCACGTTCATTTTTGCTGAACAGTTTCCCCCAGATCCTCACTGATACTGTGGATTCTGCTGAGCTAGACAGACAGTGCCCCCACAAAAAGGGACGATATTCCTTCATGCAGGGACATGGGCCCATGTGTCACGCCATTTGTGTCCTGTCGTTGCAAGCAACAGTAGTTAATCATAACCCCTGCCTCAAAGGACAGCGTTTGTCAATCTAACTTAAAGGCTAAACACCCAGATGGAGAGAGAGCTCGGTGGCCGGATCACGTGCTTTGCATGTAGGGGATCCAGGTTTGATCCTGAGCACTTGTAACACGGGTCCCCAGAACACTGTCAGGAGTAACTTCCAATAGCCCCTGTGCACCACAGCTGTGACCCCCAAATTAAACAAAGTAAAATAAGAAAGACTCAGGAGTTTGCTTTTTTATTTTTTTTTTTATTTTTTATTTTTTATTTTTTTTGCTTTTTGGGTCACACCTGGCGATGCACAGGGGTTACTCCTGGCTCTGCACTCAGAAATTACTCCTGGCGGTGCTCAGGGGACCATATGGGATGCTGGGAATTGAACCCGGGTCGGCCGCGTGCAAGGCAAACGCCCTACCCGCTGTGCTATTGCTCCAGCCCCTGGAGTTTGCTTTTTTAAAATTTTTTATTAGTGAATCACTGTGAGGTACAGTTACAGACTTACAAACTTTTGTACTTGCATTTCAGTCATACAATGGTCGAGTACCTATCTCTCCACCAGTGCCCATTTTCCACCACCAATGGTCCCAGCATCTCTTCCACCACCCACCCCGTCCCCTCACCCCACCCCGCCTCAGTGCAGGGCATTCCATTTTGCTCTCTCTCTCCTTTTGGGTGTTGTGGTTTGTAATAGAAGTATTAAGTGGCCATCATGTTTGGTCTATAGAAAGACTCAGGAGTTCTTTAGATAGCAGATGCCCTCAATTTCTTTAAAAATAATGGAATTGTTGGAGCTGGATAGTACAGTGGTGAGGACACTTGCCTGGCATATGGCTGACCTGGAGTCGATTTCTGGTATCCCATATGGCCCCCCAAGTCACCCAGAATGATTCCTGAGTTCAGAGCCAGGAGTAACGTGTAAGCATTCCTGGGTATGGCCCCCAAACAAAAAATAATGGAATTGTTAAGACATTTTGAAAATATGGTAAGTTCACTTAATCTTACACATGTCTGATGATTTATGTCGAAATTGATGTCTGGGAATATCAGTCTAGCATCAGTCTATTTTCCATTCATTCATGCAATATTTGGTGCTGGGAATAAAACAATCTTAAAATTCAGATAATTTCCATCCACCAGGAGCTTGTTGCATAATTAGTTATATTGCTAAATGCAACCTGATATGTTGTCTTTGTTCATCATCTTTAATAAAAGAAAAATTAAGTAAAACACCTGAAATTCGAACTTTATGAGTCCTTTGGTGATGTTACTGGGGGAAACCGGTAGAAGCGTCAGCGTGTGATTCTCTGTCTTAGACCATACTGCCCTCTGCTGGCTGAGATGTTACTAAGGACAACCTCAGTTGGGAACTGAGGATGGAATCGGGAACATTTCTTTTACCTAATCCTGGCTTGGGATGAGGATGTGGCTCAGTACTTGAGTGCATGTTGTGAAAACATGAAGCTATGGGTTCATGCTACAGCACCGCCAAAGAAAATTCTGTCTAAGCAAGGTCATAGTATGTTAAACATAGAATATCAAAACAAAAGACCCAAGCTAGAGAGAGTACTGGGGTCAAGGGGCCTGTCTTGCACACAGTGAACCCACATCCCAAGTGTTGTGGATGGTCCCCTAAGCACCACCAAGAGTGATGCCCTGGGCACAGAGCCAGGAGAAAGCTCCCTCTCCCCCCGCCCCCCCAAAAAAAAAGCATTTAAAAAAATTAGGAGAACCTGTGAAATTAAATGGGATGAAAATTTAGAAGCGATGGGAATTACATTAGTAAACTAAGGTAACTAAGCTAGATCAGTGCTTCCCAAAATTGTCTTCAAATTTTGGAATCACCTGGGGAACTTAAAAATGCACCTAAGGCCCAAGAGCTAGCTCACCAGCCTATGCCTTGCGAGCATTAGGCCAAGAGTTTGATCCCCAGTGCCAGCCACATGCGCCAAGCATGGCCCGGGCAGCTCGGCTGTGCAGAGCCACAGCTGTGCAGTCTCCGTAGCAGCAGAGAGGAAGGGTGAGACACCCCCAAACCCAGCAAGCACTGTGGCTGTGTGCTTGGGTATCCCCATCAAGCTTGCGTGTAACACCAGTCACTGCAACGACAAAGTAAGGGAAGAAGGGAGAAATATACCTCCACCATTGCTACAGATGGTGACTTGACCAGTCTTAGTTGATGCTTGGGCTTTGGAATTTAAAGAAGGTCTGGAATCAGATGAGTGGGAAATCACTTCTAGCACCAGGACCTGGGATTTTTAAATGTCAAAGACAAGCTGTCTACTTGTTTTGAGAATAGTTGTTAAACTGGGCCGAGATCCCCCCAGAGGAATCACACGAAGACAAGTTGTGATGCAATAAGCAAAGGGTCTTTATTGGCTAGCTCGGCTACCTCGAGCTAGGGCCCTCGTCTGCCTCACTGACACAGTGGCAGTCTTCTAGGAACGAACGGCCCCGAGTCTCAAAAGTGAGGGGCTTTGATACCATAACATTATATAATAGGGACTTTCCACAGGACCACCCTTTTGGCCTTAGCCTGAGGGGCTTTCTACTACTTGTACTTAGCTGATTTGTTATCAGTTGGAGATACATAAAGGTTGCATAAGAGTTACATAAGGGTTATTTATTTGGGGGGGGGGCTTCCCTACCTGCATCTGATTGGTAACCCTTACTTGATCTCACCATGGCTATCTCACTTCAGGGAAATCATGACTCAATTACAGGTATCTGTGCTCAATTCCAGGAATTCTGGGACCAAAACCTAGACCTAGCTTCTTCGGGCTTCATTATGAGCCTGTCGTTGCTTCTTTATGAGCGCTGCCGTTGCTTCTCTATCTCTCAGAATCAGTTGGTACACTGTGTAACACTGAAACTCACAGACCTTTAGAGTTAAAAGGGAACAGGGATCATCTAAGTTCAGATTGTATATGGGTAAATCTTAATAATATGACTCCTGGGGCCTTGGATGGAGGGGGGGAGTTGTTAGCTCACAAAATGTTCTTAAAAACTAAATGAGGTTATTTGCCAACACATTCATATAAATTTCTAGAGAACTGACTTCTGTTTCACTTGGGGCCATATCCAGCAGGGGTCAAGGCTCACTTCTGGTGGTATTTAGGGGACAATATGCAGTGCCCGGAGCCAGACTGGGGTCGGTTTCATGCGAGGGAAGTATGTTACTCTGTATTAAATCCTCCCCAGTTTTTTTAAATAATAGTTTTGAGTCACAGCCAACAGTGCTCGGGGCTTACTCTTGACTGCGCTTAGTAGGGATCACTCCTGGCATGACTCAGGTGACCCCATGGGGTGCCAGGGACCGAACCTATAGCAAACACTTTGCCAGCTTTACTGTATCTCTAGATAGGTTCCTCGCCCCCCCCACCCACACACACACTTTAAAAAATAGTTGGGAGTGGGGTTGAATCACACCTGCAGTGCTCAGGGATTACTCCTGGCAGTGCTCTGGGGACCAAAGGCAGTGCTAGTCATCTAACTGGGTCAGTCATGTGCAAGTGCCTTAGCCCTTGCACCATGCCTTCGGCCCTAGATGGTTGGCTTCTTTTGAGAAAGGAGTCAGAAGACCCGAGCCCCTGGCCTGCAGAGCGGCACACACCAGGTGCAGCAGGGAAGTATCCCTTCAGCTGGGGCATCTGTGCTCCAATCTGTCCCCACCAGCCTCATCAGTGGGTGCTGGGTTGGGTTCAGCTTATTCCTGCTTTTTGCAGGAGGGAAAACTGCAATTTTCACCTCGTTCTGTCTGATCTGCAGGCACAAGTGCTTTCCTTCTTGGACCACATGGGTTGATGCTAGGGGATCGTGGCTCTGTGCTTTGGGGTTGCTTGTCCCCACCTCACAGTGTGAGCTCAGACCCTTTAAGCTGTTTCTCGGACCCCACTTAAACTTCTTTTTTTTCCTGTTTTTTAAAAAATATATATATTGTTATATATATTTTAATGAATCACCATGAGAGTTACAGACTTACAAACTTTCGTGATTAGGTTTCAGTCATACAATGATTGAGTGCCCATCCTTCCACCAGTGCCCAATTCACCACCAGTGTTTCCAGTATCCCTCCTGCCACCAACCTCCTTCCAATTCTTCCCCTCACCTGTCAGAGAGGGACAGACATATATATGGCTGCACTCATTTGTGGAATATAAAGTAACAGAATGGGAGACTAACACCCAAGGATACTAGAGATAAGGGCCAGGAGGATTGCTCCACGGCTTGGAAGCCGGCCTCACGTGCTGGGGGAAAAGGCAGCTGGAATGAAGAAGGGACCACTAAGTAAATGATGCTTGGAGGGCTCACTTGGGTTGGGAAATAAGTGCTGAAAGTAGACTATGGACCAAACATGATGGCCACTTAAACTTCTTAAGCACAGGAATCTTGCTCGCTCTCCCCAGATGTCTCCAGTCGAACAGATTTGGTTTAAGAGTTGGGGCTGGAGCAATAGTACAGCGGGTAGGGTGTTTGCCTTGCATGCGGCCGACCCGGGTTTGATTCCCAGCATCCCATATGGTCTCCCGAGCACCGCCAGGAGTAATTCCTGAGTGCAAAGCCAGGAGTAATCCCTGTGCATCGCTGGGTGTGACCCAAAAATTGAAAAAAAAAAAAAGTTCTCTGTCATGCTCTGACTCCTCCCCTTCCTAAGTTCTTTACCTGCCTAGATGCTTCAGAGGTCAGAGGCCTTTGTAAATCCTGTGTCCAGAGTGAAATGCCCATTCGGTGGCTGTGACACTTCTGTTGATATTGGGCATCATATTGAAGGCTACCACGTGTTCTACTTCACCCAGTCCTTTTTGTTGTTGCTGATGTTGTTTTGTTTTTGGGTCACACCCAGTGATGCTCAAGGTTGCTCCTGATTCTGCACTCAGGAATTATCCTAGAAGATGCTGGCGAGTGAACCAAGGTCAGCTGTGTGCAAGGCAAGCAACCCACCTACTGTATTATCTCTCTGGTCAGCCCCCTGACCCTTGCCCCAGCCTGTTTTATCTGAAATAGCTGAAGCCAGGTTTCCCCACCCCCACATTATATAACACATTCCATGTTATCTTGATGATAGTTCTTTGGAAATACTTTTTTAAACTTTGACAGTTATTTATTATTAGCGATGTTGGGCTGCTCCTTTCTCAGATATGATCTTTCTGAAGTCTTCATCCAAATAAGTGACTTAAGGCTGATGAATGAGACGTAGGCTACTGGTGGAGTGCATGGGTGAGGCCCTGGGTTCAATCCCTGGCACCATAAAGTTGCTATCATTTCACTCCTGTCAAGATGGCTATTATCAAAAAGGAAAGAAACAGTACTGGTGAGGAGAAAAGGGAAGCCCAATGCACTTTTGGCGAAAATGTGAATTAACAGAGATACTATGGAAAACAGTATGGAGGTCCCTAAAATAGAACTCCCATATGATTCAGCAATTCTACTTTAACTACCCCCCCAAGAGAAAGAATCTGTTTTTTGCTTTTTGGGTCACACCTAATGATGATCAGGGGTTACTCCTGGCCCCATACTCAGGAATTACTCTAGGCAGCGCTAGAGGGACCATATGGGATGTCGAGGATTGAATCTCTGGTTGGCTGCGTGCAAGATAAATGCCCTACCTGCTGTACTTTTGCCAGTCCACCCAAATAAGTAACTTTTAAAAAGGGAACTAAACAAGATACATGCACATGTCTCTTATATTTACTGTAGCATTTTTTTATGATAGCAAGATATGGAAAAAACTCATCTACAAATTAATAAAGAGGTGGTAAACACAGACACATGTGCAGACATATATATAACAAAATACTATTCAATCATGAAAAACATGAAATCTTACTATTTGATAATATGGATAGATCTTTAAATTCTTTATTTTAGTGTAGAAGAGAGCCATAACTGTTGATAAAATTATAGAATTAGAGTGCATTCGATAACAAAGCTCCAATATTAAAATCAGTAAGTATAAAAAGATCAATTTATGTGAAAATCTGATCGTGGGGTTGTTAAGTCCTTGTCTAAGAATTCATTAAGATATTTGTTGCTAGTTGAGTCTTCTGTGTTTGAGTTTGGTTTCCATGTTGCTTTCACACCTCATTTGGTATGCTCCTACTGGAATTGCGGCATTGAAGACTTAGGTGTCACACAACCACATATCCAGACTTCAGGGTCTGTGGTCTGGGCCAGTGAGTTGAATGCTGGTGGCTGCGGGAGTGGGCATGGCTGTTGGGGCTTTCAGAAGTACGGGGTTTGGAGGGAGGCTGTCCATCCAAACTCTGAAAAACACCAGTTCTCAACCTGGGCACTGGGTACCTGAAATTATTTGTAGTTTGGCATCTCTGCGGAATATTCATGAAGTGGTGGAGCTGAGCCCTTGGCATGGCTGCAGGGGCTTTGGCAGGGTGGGTATTGAGCACACCCACCTCCTGAAGGTGCTTGGAGTACCCAACTGTGGGATCCAGTGTTTCCTTGAGTTTTAGCTGCTTTAGTTTTAGCTGCTTCCCAGACTGTGCACCTGAAATTTTCTGCAGGTTAGCATCTTTGTGGAGCTCATCTCCTGAGGGACTCAGTCAGGGTCAGTGGGTGAGTTGTCGGGGCAGCTGTGGGGGGGGGTGGGTGGGCATGGCTGCTGGGACTCCCGAAGTGTATGGGGGGTGTGTGTGGAGGAACAATATGGGCAGATCTTTTTTCTTTCTTTCTTTTTTTTTTTTTAAGCAATACCTGGCTGTGCTTAGGGGTTATTCCTAGCTCTATCTATACTCAGAAATGATCTCTGACATTGCTCAGGGGACCATACTTGGTGCTGGAGATTCGAATTTGGGTCACCTGGATCCAAGGCCAATGTCTTAACCACTGTACTATCTCCCCAGCTCCCAATATGGATAGATCTTGAGAGTATTATGCTAAGTGAAATAGACAAAGATAAATACTATAAAGTTTCACTTATATGTGAATTAAATTTTTTATTTAAATTTTTTCCACTTTAAATTCTGTGGTTTACCAATTTGTTCATGATGCATTTGTTACAGGCATTCCATATTTCAACCCCAATCCCACCACACAGTGACCTTCCCTCCATCACTGTCCCCATTTTCCCAACCACCCTTAAGCCTGCCCCCGTAGCAGGCTCAAATTAATTTATTTTATACTAAATGGAATTATCAAGAACTACTTCAGTAAAAGAAAAGTTGTAAAAATTGTTGTATCTCACCATGGGGACACTTAGTCCTTGTCCCAGGGTTTACTAAGCTGTTGTTGCTAGTTGAGCCTTCTGTGTTAATGTGTTTTGTTAATCAAGCTTCGTTGGCTTCTCCGCTACATTCCCATCCAATCTGGTGTGCTCCTACTGGGATGTCAGTGTTGCAGAGTTTGTTGATGTTGCTCCAGAAAATCCCAAATATTTGACTGGGCAGTGAACATACACGATGGTGTGGTGCAATGTGGGTGTGGCTGCTGGGTTTTTCAGTAGTACATGGGGGTAGTGGGGAGGGTTTCAGACTGTGTGCACCTGAAATTTTCTGCAGGTTAGCATCTTTGTGGAGCTCAGTTGTAAGGCGGTGGAGCCTGGCATGGCAGCCACTATTGGGGTGGGAGTGTAGCTGCGGAAACCTTGACACGGACTACCACCTCCCAAGATCGCCCCAGAGATCACCCAAGATCTCAGCCTGGAGAGGTATCTGGGGGATTTTTGTGGCTAGTTGATCTCTTTCAAGATTTATTTATGGGTCTCTGGAGCAGGGTGTGGCCGACGAGCTTCAGCTTGGCGGGGACTTGGCCTGCCCCCATCCCGACATGGCCCTGGGGTCTTAGCCTGGACAGTGTATCTGAGAAATTTTTGCAGCTTGGTGATCTCATTTGAGACTTAATCATGAATCTCTGAAGCAGGGTGGATAGATGAGTTTACATGGTAGTGGGACATGGTGTCTGAATTTTTTTTTTTGTAATATGTGAAATCTTAGAAACAAAAGAAGCTAAAAGCACAAGAGGCAGAAAACTACCAAAGGGTGGGAGGAAGTTGGCAAAATGGGTGAAGGTGATCAGGGACAAACTTCCAGTTATAAAATGAGTCAAGTAGCTATAGTGTACAGCACTAGAATTATAACCAGTTTGGTGGTCTAACTTTGAAGTTAAGACCAACAGATTTGTGGTTACGTATATCACTTGTATCACCTGTCGTCCTGTTGTGCATTGATTTGCTCGACTGGGCACCAGTAATGTCTCCATTTGTCCCTGTCCTTCCCAACGCTGCCATATTGGGGGGCTCTTTCAGGGTCAGGGGAATGAAGTCCATTATTGTTACTGTTTTTGGCATATCGAATATGCCATGTAGCTTGCCAGGCTCTACCGGGCAGGCGGGATACCCTTGGTAGCTTGCCAGTCTCTCTGATATACAGGTTATGTATATACAGGTTATGTATATTAAAAAGTGGAATCATGTATGTCTAAAACTAAAATAATGTTGTATATTAACACACCACTAACACATAAAAAAGCTGATAGCCTCTAAGACAGACCAACATCACATCAATTCTTAATAAATTGTTTAAATGTTTAAATGTCTGAATAGATGTCCCTGTGCCACACCAGAAGCTGTATGCTTTTTATTACAAAGATTGTAGGGAACCCTGCCAGGAATCTATTTACACTAATTATTCCATTCATCTGAAGGAGTGATGTAACAGTACTGTCAGAAGAGAAATAAGGATAGTGCTTAATGAACCCAAGTAGCTACTAGTAATTATCTCCTCTTAGAGAAAAATATAAACCGTTTTTGCTGCACATAACATCAACTGGGAGATCAATCTCTACCCACATTTATAAATCAGAATATTAGAAGACCCTGGCTTTTTCTGGGGGCTACCTAGTTACTCTAAAGCATGCCATTTCTCCCCCTTGATTTTTCCTTCACTTGATGGAAATGAAATTAAAATCCTAAAGGATTTCCAGAGGCAGAAAAGGGACAGAGATCAAAGATGCAGAACCAAGAACTTGCCAACATTCCGAAGCTTGAAACGGATGGAGCCTATGGAGAAGCCACAAATGGCGGACATTCCTTGATCTGCATTTACCCTGATTTTCAATATGAAAAGTAACATACTTGAACAAGCGTAAGTGTAACCATACTTAGGCCATTCTAGATCCAGTCTCAAAAACAAGAACAGTTTGAAATGTTTGACCGATTTGGAAGCTGCTGGATCACCTTCTTAGACAAGCACCAATTCTGTGCTCCTCTCGGGTCAGTTTTGGTTTGAGGAAGCTGGTCCCCTCGGAATCACTTTGGGACTCTCCGGAGTTCGCTCATGAGCCAAAGGGCGACGCTGAGGAGGGCCAAGGAGCCCGACTGGTGAGTGGCCGCCAGAGCTGTCGGAACGTACATCAGCAGAGTGCTAATGCCCAGGGCCACCTGTCACGAAGGAGAGGAACAGTAAGGGAAACAACTGGACAGACATCTGCATTCAAAAAAGTCAAATCTAAAGGAAAAAAATTTTTTTTTAAATTTTACAACTAAATATACTTTTAGAACAAAGAAACTCAAACAAAATAAACCTAAAATTTCCTTTCCCCATCCCAGATCCACCTCACCTCCCCACCAAAGGCAACTGACTGGCATCCTTTTTGAGTGTTTATAGAGAATATTTTTGTTTGCTCTGGGGGCCACACCCAGAAAATGCTTAGGGCGGGGCTGGAGAGATAGCACAGCGGGTAGGGCGTTTGCCTTGCACGCGGCCGACCCGGGTTCAAATCCCAGCATCCCATATGGTCCCCTGAGCACGGCCAGCGGTAATTCCTGAGTGTAGAGCCAGGAGTAACCCCTGTGCATCGCCAGGTGTGACCCAAAAAGCAGAAAAAAAAAAAAAAAGAAAAGAAAAAGAAAAAATAAGAAAAAAAGAAAATGCTTAGGGCTTAGTCCTGGTGGTGCTTGGGGGTCCATATGGGATGCCGGGGATTGAACCTTGGTTAGCTGTATGCAAGGCAAGCGCCTTACTGCACTACTGCTACAGCCCCTATAAAGTTTTGTGTTGTTCTAGGTTTTTTTTTTTTTTTTCCTTAACAATATAGATCTTGGTATTTTACACGGTCATTAGTTTAGTAGTGTCAGTCCAGGCACGCAGGCATGTGAGGCATGCCATCTTCTGCAAAATCTTACCAGTGCCTGCCGAGATCTTACTATTTTTTTTGGAAGGTGGCCATACCCAGTGGTTCTCAAGGCTTATTCCTGGCTCTGTGCTCAGGATCACCGTGGATGGTGTTTGGAAGATCACATGGGGTGCTAAAGATTGAACCCAAGTCGGCTGCGTGCAAATCAAGTGCCCTCCCCGCTGTCCTATCTTGCCAGCCCTGAGATCTTACTCTTTTAAACTGCTGCCTTATTGGGATGCGCCATGGCTATTTAACTATCTGCAACACTACAGCAGTTCTACAAGTAAGTTTTGTTTTTTCTGTTTGGACCACACCTGGTGGTGCTCAGGGGTTACTCCTGGCTCTGCACTCAGGAATTACTCCTGGTGGGGGCTGGGGGACCATGTGAGCTGATGGGTATTATCTCTTTAGTTCTACAATAAATTTTCTTGTATGTAGCTCTCTGAATGATCAATCAGCTGGGCTGAAGGACTATACATTTTACTGTGTGTGTGTGTGTGTGGTGTGTATGTGTATGTCACATTTTTCAAAGACATTGTCATACTGCCCTCTGAAAAAAACTATCAACTCCTGCTTATGTGAAGAACATGTGAAGGTGACTAAAAGGTACCCACACCTCTGCCAATACCTGCTTTTTTTTTTTTCATCAGAGACACACAAAATGGCATGAATAGGTTCACTCTGCTCCTCTCTGGTCATGAGGCTAAACAGCCTTTTGTATTTAGTGGCTATCTGCCACTCCCTGTGAGTGTTATGCTTTGCTATTCTTAATTTATGTGTAGATTTTTTTCAGTATACCATCAATATTAAAAGTATTGTCTGCTAGCGTATCACCTGTCCTTTGAAACTTTGTTTCGGGGGACACTGTCAACATCAAAAGGAAGAGGTTCGTACCTGGGTGTACCCCAAGGCCAGGAGAGTTCCTGCCGCCATCTTGGCCCTTCGTGGAAGGGGGACCCTCCGGGAGAGGAAGTAGAGCACCGTGATGGCAGTGACGGAAGAGATTCCCTGAGGAAAGAAGAGAGTCTGGGCATGCCAGGGGCTCCTGCCTGGTTTTGGCTCACCGTCACGCTTTTCCTCTAGAACTGCTGAGTGACCACGCACCTCGTGCTTCCCTGGTCCCGGGCACAGAGAAGCAGCCTGCAGGGGCGTCTGCACTGAAGACGCCTCTAGTATCTTGTTCTCTCCATGCCCCCGCTGGCCTGCCTGCCACCATGTCAATGCTCCCCAAAGCTCACCCAGAGCCTCACTTCCCAGTGTGGGTCTCCCTCGGGCACGGCCCTTATTCTACAAACCTTTCCATCTCTTTGCCTACTTCTGCCTCTAATACAGCATTTCCAAAGCAGGGCCGACCCCAGTACTTGAGGGTCCTGATTGGGGGGAACTGAAAGTGGAAGTTGCTAGCAGGTGCTAAAGAAAGACCCGAAGTCTCTCAGCAATCTCACTCCTGCAGAATAACTGACAACAGGGACGCCAGCCTCCTTCCGTGATGTTAACGGGGACTTTTTCACTACCATATTCCTACATCTATTTCACTTCTTTCCCTTTCCATAGCTATCGATGACGACAGCTTCAACCAGACCTTACGAAATCCCAAATGTCACTTGGAGTCAGGGATGAAGACAGAGTTCTCGTATTCCTCTAGAGTACTCGAGTCCTCGGGATGCCTCTTCAGATGTCCTGCTGTCATCTCACACACCTATACCAGCCTCCATTTCCAGCTCAACTCTTATCCCCATGGCCCCACTTCTGCTCTGTTTTCAGCATGCCATGGAGGAAGTTCTGGGGTTGCCTTTGATCTTTGACCTTCATTCCTTCCGCCCACCTCCTATTTCTTATAGACTCTCTCAGATTCACCATTCTCAAGCTTCCCTCCACCACGAATCCCTGACCCCGTCACTCTCAACTGCATTGTTTAAACAGTGCCAGGCTCTCACTGGCCTTCTGGCTGATCTTACCCAGTTCCCCCATATCCTACCCAGGCTATAAAGCTGGTCTCAACAGAACTCCTGGCAGGGCCTTAATAAACCTTCGCTTGGAAGACAAGTACGCATGCTGCTTGTGGCTCTTTGGGCTTCACTTTCAGTACTGATTGCTCTGGGTTCAGTGACCACTGTCTTTGCATCCAACAGCACTTCTGCTTAAATGATGCACCTGTGTGTATGCAGGACTGGGGAAGGTTATCCACTTCCATGGGGTGAAAGATCTGGGACTTTATGAAGGAAACAAGATCCTGAAAGCCAGGATTTGGCAGGAGAGGATATGGTGCTTAAGATGAAGTGGTCCAGGAACAGGAGCTGTGTTTCTTCTACAAAGGAAAGGACTCGACTCCTCTCTGCCCTCTCGGTGGCTGCCGGTGCGAATCTACTGACCCCGTGCCCGGTTGCAGGAAACCCCCGACTCACCAGGATCCGGTGATCAAACTGCACCATGGTGGGATTCTCAAACACATTCTTCAGGATGGGGGAGAAGGTGAAGAGATCTCCTGGAATCCAGGATTCGCCCATCTTGGGGAAGGAGTTGTAAACTAGCCCAGCATCGAGCCCCGCCACAAAAGCCCCTGCACACCAATGTAAGTGATGTCGATCCAAATGAGAGAAGGAGAAGAACAAATATTAATTCTGATGCGAAGATATTATCCCAGAGTCAGGCAAACTAGTCAAAGAATAATAAAAAGATCTACAGTAAGATTCTCAAACAGGAAATACCTATCATAGACCCATCACCATGGAAATGTTAGGTAAACAACTGTTACATTACAAATCATATTGCACCTGAAACTAACACTTGACCTATGACATATGCCTTCTCTGTCTTATAAAAAGAGCTTAAAAAACACACCCACATAAAAAAAAAAAAACCACCCACAAAGGAACTACTGCCACTCAAATTTCTAGCATGCCGCCAGCCAGCGGTGGTGTGGACTAAAAGCCCTGAAAGAGGCTTATTAGCCTGGAAAACTGGCTCAGTGATGCGCCACCTGAGAACTTCTGATCTGTTCTGGAATGTTCTTCCCACAGGAGTCTGCACGATGTCCTCCTCCACTTCCTCAGGTCTCCACACGGATGCTGCCTCACTGGAGCCTTCCCCAATAATCCCGTGGGACAGCATTCTCCCACCTCACCTCCATCCCCTCTCCTGCTTTCTTTTTTTGTTTTTTTTTCCCCTCTAGCATTAAAGATTATTTGACATGTTTTATCTTTCCCAAGTACTCAAAAGATGTAAAAGGACCACAGAAATGCAATAAATAAATAAAACCACAAAACCACTTATACACTAAATCCTGGATAAACACATAAAGAGGGTGTCCATGAATTAAAGGATGACTCACCCATTGTTTATTATCACAGAGGACTCAGGGATAATCAAATAAAATCCCTTACTTTCGCAAAGAACACTTATAAAGTCAAAATGTATGTTCTGGGGTTGGAGCGACAGTACGCTAGGTAAGGTGCTTGCTGGGATCGATCTTCGGTATCCCACATGGTGCCCTACGCCCCACCAGTAGTGATCCTCGAGTGCAGGGCCAGAAGTAAGCCCTAAGTACCACTGGGGTCACCCCCAAAACAAACAAGCGAACAAACACAATTATGTTCTTTCACCATGAAAAAAGGTGGGGGATGTGTTAATCACTGGTTTGGTCTTATTTTGAGCGCTGCTGTCCAACAGAACTTTCTGGGATGATGGAAATATATTTTATAGTTGCCATCAACCACAACAGCTGCTAAATGCATATGGTTTCTGAGCATCAGAAATATGGCTAGTGTGACTGAACAACTAAAAAATTTCTATTTCGTTGGGGTTTTAGCAAATTCATCTTTAATTGCCACATGAAGTGATGGATCATTGTATGATCCTACACTGAGAGAAGCGGAGGTGTGATTTATTATTTATTTATGCTCCAGAGCCTCCTAGATACAAGGCAATCAATCATTCAACGACAGCTGAGCCCCAGCCCTGGCCCTAGAGGGAGACTGCAAGCATGGGCAAAGCACCCATCCCGGTCTCTACCCCAGGGAACTGCTCTTCGGTCTTGGTGTAAGGTAACAGCAAAAACAGTCACAATAATGTGAGCGTGGTGACAGCTGACCCCACAGCCTCCGCTACATGCCAGGGACTGTTCTGTAGCACCTCGCATATGTCACTTGGGCAACTATCATCACTCTCATCTCTCCCAGATTTGGGACTAGAAACTTCCAGGGTGGAAGGTTCTATTTTTGAACTATTACTCATTGTGGAAGAGTAGAGTTGGTGGAATCGTCATGGTGGCGTATTAGTATTTAAAAATACTTATGTGTGATTCAGCCACTAACACAGTTTAAAAAAAAAAAACAAAACGACCCCAAAACACAGTAGCTCTTACTTCAGGTCCATGTTTTCTCTTAAACACGTTATCTCACTTGCTTGTCTCTATATGCCTTTTTGTCCTTTTGCTTTTTCCACTCCGGGGAAGCCCGTGTTCTCTCTTCAGTGAGTATGGAGAGCAGAGGGAGGCATGTGTGAAAGGGAAATAAGGGAATGCAGGAGACGATGGCCAAACGTTAGGCAGGAAACCCACTAGAGAACAGGCCGCCGTGCGAGGAGCTTACCTGAGAGTGCTGTGAGGAACACCAGGCCCGCTGTCCCGTGGGCAAAGTGTCGCAACTGCACAAGCTGACGGGTTTCAGGCAGCTGAATGACCAGAGAAAAGTGCTCAGATAAATGGTACCTCGGAACTCAGGAGTCACCGGGTGTCCAGGGCAAGATTCACATGGGAATGTCAGGTTAGATCCTCCCTGGATCTAGCTGGATCTCGGCTGGAGGCTGGAAGATGCTACAGAGATGCTACATGCAGCTGACCCCAGTTTGATTCCCAGCACGTGGATGGTCCCCTGAGCACTGCCAGGAGTGCTCCCTGGGCACAGAGCTAGGGGTAGCCTCTGACGACTGCTGGGTGTGGCCCTGGCAGGTGCCCATCTAAAAATCTAGTCAACCCGGTCCATATCACATGCTCAGAACCAGCTCCTGCCTCGGTCTCTCTCTGCTCTAACCTCCTCTGGGGTCAGCAGTGAACCGGTGGAAACCTCTCTTGATGACACTCCTTCTAACTCTTCCTGAAGTTCGTGTTTTCCACCTCTTCCCAGCGGCAATGCTGGTGAAAGATTCAGCCCCCCCAGACTGAATTCACCTTTGAATGAGTTGCTGCAGCCTTTTTTTCCTTTGCAGCACTACAACCGGCCAGCCCTGAAGTTCAGTATTCCTCTGAACTTTGATTATACCTGTTTCCTGGCAAACTAATATATATGACTAAAGGAATGCATGCGTTTTTGACCGTGACTTCCACTGGAACCGGAGTTTCCATTTTGCTACCCCTGCTGACCTCGGTAACAGCAGAACTGACTCTTACCTTGAGTGGCGGGAGCAGCAGTGAGAGCGAGGTCCATAAGCTGGCGCAATAAAGAACTAGGGCCGACCCCAAGTGGGCTGCCAGACGGTACTGACTGACCCGAGGGATGTCGTGGGACTCTGGTTTTTCTTCTAATCCACTCTTCACCATGTACCATCCTAACAGACCCTAGAGTCAAACGGAGGAGAGGCAAATTAGACCTGCTGACATGATTCAATTCTGTTCTCGGAAGAAGCGAGCCACTGGCACTCCCTGCCTGGCCACTCCTTCCCGTGCCCTCACCCGCCACCTCTCAATTTCTTAGAAATCAAAACTACCTCCTCACACATGGCACCCCACGTATCTGACTACTCTTTACTGAGTGTAAACTATAGCAAAGCCGTTGTACAGAAACAAAAACGTTTCTGGACAAAATCTAACATATGCTTAATCTAACTTAACATTATGCAGACCATAAGACAGACTAAAAAAGCGAGGGCTGTTTCTATAGAAAGTAAGACTGAATGCTTTAGAAAAAGCCTGACAGAAACTGCTTAAAAAATTCTTGCCAAATGAGGTGTGAGGAGTCAATGAGAGAAGACTAGGGGGGTCTTATAGGAACCTGTAAGGCTCTGTTTATAGGCAAATGGCATTACAAGTATCTTAAGTTCCACTGCTCTAGAAGAAAACGGAAATAAAATGATAATCTATGGGGTGCAAGGTTCAAAGATAAATGCCAATCAGAAGATTAATAAGTACAGGTTTAGTACTTCATTAACAACAGAAAGGCAATGGAAGTGCATGCTTAAATTATTTTGTTTTTTTGGGGGCCACACCTGATAATACTCAGGGGTTACTCCTGGCTCAGCACTCAGGAATTACTCCTGGCGGTGCTCAGGGGACCATATGGGATGCCGGGGACAGTACTTGGATTGGCCTGTGCAAAGCAACCACCTTACTTGCTGTACCACTGCTCCGGCCCCCATGTTTAAGTTTAAAAGTTGTGGCCAGGGGCTGGAAAAAAAGAACAGCTCGACAAGCTGAGCACAGGCTTTGCATGCTGGAGTCCCAGGTCCATCTCTGGTACTGCATGTGGTCCCCAAAGCACTGCTGGGAGCAACTCCACAGCAACGAGCTGGGAACAGCCCCTGAGCACCACCACGGATGCCCCCCCCCCCCCCAAGTGGCACTAGGAGATCAAACAGCAATTATAGTGCATGCCTAGCAGGAACCCACTTGGGTTTGATTCCTACTGCCACAATGCCTTAGCATGGCCAGGTACGCCCCTGGGAGCCTGAACACCGCCAGGTGCAGCCCCGGAGGCCCGTGCAACCCCAGCAGTGCTGGGCCTGAACGCCACCACATCCTTGGGCCTTGCATGGAAACGATGTCTGGCTGGCCAAGAATTGCCCATGGGGTCCCAGGCCTCCTGAGGCCACTTGGGAGCCAAAATACATAAAGTCACTTAAAGCAAGGAAACAGGACAAATAATACACGGGGAGCTTTAGAACTGGGGGGAGGCCCAGAGATAGTCCAGCAGATGAGGCGCTTACTGTGCACCTGGACAAACCGGGTTCGATCCCCGGCATCACATAATCCTCCGAGTCCTGCCCAGAGCAGGAGTGCGCCCTGAGGAGTAAGCCTTGGGGTGTGGCCCCAAATGAAAAACAAATGTACTTTTTTTTGGCAGGGTGGGGGCTGGGGGTTCCCAAGCTGCACTCAGGAGGCCCAGGAACTCCACCACTGATTCTCGGCCCACCAGGGTGAGAGTTTGATGCAAGTGCCCAAGGATGCAATGATAGGGCTGGGGATTATGTGGGCTGTCTGAGTGGTGCGGGGGTCTCCAAGGTTGTACTTAGCAGTGCCCAGGGGAACACGCAGTGCCAGGAATCAAACCTAGGCTGGCTGCGTGCAGGGGCTCTAACCACTGTACTCTCTCTTGGTCCCTAGACCCATCGGCTCCTGTCGGTGAGATGTGGCCCTTCCACTCCTACCCTCCAAAGCTGGCCGACTCGCAGACGGAGGACTCTCACAGCTCTTCTAAAGACACTTGGCAGGAATCTTTTTCAGACATTTCTCATCTCCTGCTACCTAATATTAGCCTGAGTAGTCTAATTACCTTGATTCAAAATTCTGTCCTCCTGGGAGTCTGCCTTTGGAGGGTTTTCTTTATTCTAAAATAAACTTTAGGGATTGGAGCGATGGCACAGTGGGTAGGGCATTTGCCTTGCATGCAGCTGACCTGGGTTTGATTCCCAGCATCCCATATGGTCTCCCGAGCACTACCAGGAGAAATTCCTGAGTGCATGAGCCAGGAGTAACCCCTGTGCATTGCTGGGTGTGACCCAAAAAGCAAAAAACAGAAACAAAAAAACAAAACAACAACAACAACAACAAAATAAGGTAAAATTTAATTTTGCTTTTCTCTTTTTTGTTTTTGAAGGGGGGGCACATCTAGTGATGCTCAGGTGTTATTCCTGGCTCTACACTCAGGAATTGCTCTGCTGGTGCTCGGGGACCACCTGGGATGCTGGGGACAGGGTTGGCTGCATGCTAGGCAAGTCCCTACCTGCTGTACTATCTCTCAGGACTTCTAAACTTTAATTTCTTTCTTGCCTACACTCCTGTGTTACTACTAGAGGTTATTAACTGTCTGTTTATTACAGTTTCTACTGCCTTTCTCTCACATATTCTCTTCCTTAGTTCATACTGCTAATACTTCCAAGTTAAATTAACCAACCAATTAGCTTCCTCCCAATCAAAGCTTGTTCTTTCTCTGATGCTCTGATACTCTGCCTTGGGGCCTTTCTCTCTTCATCCAGTAACTCACAGGTCTTCTCTCACATTCCTTCCCTGGTTTTCAGTCACAGTTAAGCCCATGACTCGGGAGTCTTTCAAGGCTTTACCTTGAAGAACATGAACTTTTAACAGCATAACCTTTAATTGCATAACTTTCAACAGCAGGCCAGCTTATGTGATTATTTTTTTTCTTTCCATTCTCCTCCACACCCCTATCCAAACCCCTTTTTTTGGTGATGCTGGGGATTGAACCCAGAGCCTCTAGGTGATTGTAATCACCACTTTATATCTGAACTCAGAGATGATTATATCTAGGATCATTCCCACCAGAAAATATAGCTTTCTTTTAGAAGTTTCCTATTTTTTTCTGTAACCGTTCTAGTATAGAGATATGACCTCCCTCATCTAACATGTAAGTCAGTAAAAGGGAAGAGATAAGAACTCAGGGGTGAGCCCCGAAGGGAAGGAAACTCTTAATTCTCATGACACAAACTATATTTACTGAGGGCTTACTGAGGACTCCTAGCACTAAGTTTCTTTACACATGTGATCTCCTGGAACACACACACGAAGTAGGTAATGTGATTACACCAGCTTACCGGAAGGGGAAACAGGACTCACAGATGTTAGATAACTTGCCCGACTATAGAAGATCTGGGCATTGAAGCTTGGCCCGGGACACTAAAATCCATGGTCCTGCCCATTCCTTTATACTACCTCCAAGATTGCTTCCTTAAAACATGCCAACTGGGAAGGTCTGGGAGCATCTCTGGGTTGCCAACCTTGAATGACTCTCACCTGGAAGCAGACTAAGCCACAGAGGGCAAGAACACGTCCTTTCATGCCACGGCTGAGCCAGCCCTTTCTCCAAAAGTAGGCAGCGGGCAGGATGTATGCCAGGCCTACCAGACGACCCCACATTCGGTGCGAGTATTCCATGTACCAGATGAACTTGAACTCTGCCAATGTCATATCATGATTCAAGCTGGGTGGAAAGGGAAGTCAAAAAAGAAGAAAGAGGAAACATCTCTCCGATCTCCTTTTCAGATGGAATGCCGGAACATTCTCTGTCCTGAGCTCTGAGAGCGTTGCCCTCTTCTTGCCCAGATACCTCAGGACCAACCACTTTGGAATTAGGGGTGAAGAGCTGGGCGATCACTAAATACGAAGGAGTCAAACACCAAAAATATTAGTAACCTCTTATAACCACTGCAAAACGCTTAAATGAACAAAAGAAGGGCTGGAGGGACAACAGGTAAGGCCTTGTGTGTGGCAGACACGGGTTCAATCCTCATCACCTCATATGGTCCTCCCCACCCCCACCAACCACCACAAGGAGTGATCCCTGAGCACCGCTCGGGTGTGATTCCCCAAAACCACAAAATAATAAAGGCAATTAAGCAAAAGATCAAGTGGGGCTATTGGGCGAGGTATATGATTTTCTTTAAATACTCACATTTTAAATTCTGGAAATTGCTGGTATTTTTGGAATTCGGCTTCCCATTCCTCTTGGGTTGTAGGTGGCTTCATCTCCTTAATTAAATGCCAGTCTACCATGGAGAGGCCAGACTCGGTCAACCTGAAAGTGGAAAGAAACTTGAATGTGTGCTCACAGTTGGATTACTCCGATGATTCACAGCATCACGGACCTGAATCCAGCCCCACAAAAGTACAAGATTCTGTTGGTGTTTTTGATTTCTGCTCTCTTTGTGAGAATTGTAAGAATTCTGTGAGAAACAGCTATCATTAGGTACAGATTCCTCTGCTTCTGTTCTCTTAGTGCTTTATTAAAGTGTATTTTCTTTCACTAGAATCCTCAGGTAAAAAACCAATCCCTGGTCCAAAGAAACATGCTCTAAAGGGTTCCTCAACATTATTTGCAAAAGGAAAAAGAGAGAGTTGGAGTTATGACATACTTAGGTTGTTTTGTGGATTTACAGACAAGAAAACTCAAATTAGTCGTACTTCCTCATAACAGCCAGCACACATGAAGGTAATTTGGAAAAAAGGTGCAGTGACTGTGGAGCGAATTTGAGGAATCCATATTTTATTAACAAAGAAAGTAACATCACAAAGGGAGTTAGGGTTCCTCAAGTAAAAGGCTTTAGGTCTAAGGCAGGAAGGGTACATGATGAGCCTGAAATAATCTTATCTAGAAAGCAAGGAATCAAAGGTTATTAGACTCCTTTCAAAAAAGGCTTTGGAGCCAAACCGCAGAGGCTCTTACAAAATAAAGATGGGAACCCGGAGTGAATCATTATCCCTGCAATGGAATGTAACCTGCCAAATATGCTTAGCCTTATTAAAATACCATGATGATTCAAAGCTCAAACACTGCACTAGCCACTTTTAGGAAGCATATGGTAACCGGTCTATTCATTTATTTTTAAAAAAATGGTAAAAGGGCAGAGAAATAGTGCAGGAAATAAGGTGGCTGCCTTACACATAGATGACCCTAACTAGATCCCCTAAATGGTCCCCTGAACCCTGGGCCACTCCTGAGCTGAGGGCCAGAGATAGGCCTGCAGGGTGTGACTCCAAAACAAAACAAAAATTGGTAAATAAGGGGAAAGCATTAAGTATATATCTTGCCATTCCTATCTCAATGGTATCGAAGGATAATCATTGTTGATGAGAATATTTCTCTTTCGAGTTGATCTAGTAAAATTAGACTTCTTTTGCAATTCTAATAAAATAATTAATCAATGATTGCCCATGGATCTTCATCAGATATTTATTAATTCTGATTACCTATAATGTCTTTCCCCCACTGATCAAGCAACAACCAGTTTACTGTTGTACAGGGGCAGTGAATCACTGTTAGAAAATACAGCTATGCAAGAGGCAAGATCCAGACTCTGGAAATTTCAGTCAGTTGGGTTTCAGAGCTGGGGATGTGGTTCAGGGGCAAAGTGTCTGCTTTGAAAGTGTGAAGCTCTGAGTTTGAACCCTGGCATTGCAAAAAACCTAAAGATGAAAATTGTGTTTCTTAAAAAAAAAAAAATTGCAAGGAGGAAGAGGTGGGAACTGAATCTACATCTATAAAATCTCTATGTTTAAAGAAAATTAAGAATGTGGGAGCCATATTACAACTGAGAAAACACTCAGTAACTATGCATCAGCAGCAGGTGAAACTTACCCTAGTCTTGGGCTGAACTGATAGTACAAGCAGGTAGCGTGTTTGCCTTGCATGTGGCCAACCTGGGTTTGATCCCTAGCATTCCATATGGTTCCCTGAGCTTGATAGGAGTGATCCCTAAGCGCAGAGCTGGGAGAAAGCCCTGAGCACTACTGCGTGTGTTCCCCACCCCCACTGCCCAAAAAGGCCTAACCCCGTCTTTAAGAAGGGTTCCTAGGAATAAAAACCTAAAATGTTCCACGGCAAGGCAAACTATCAGATGAAACACCTTTGGCTGCAGTTTCTTGAGATGTTAAGCCCAGGATTCTGGGTTCCCAAGCAGCAAGAAAGACAGAAACACTAACTCGATCATGCAAAAGGAGGAGTTTTATGCCAGTATACGGGGGCCAACTATCTCACCCACAGAGTGGTCTCTTGATAGCGACCCCGACTTTAGGCAGCAAGCAGTTTATAGAGGGTTTAATTACATAACCAGTACATGCCTTATTGTTTCAAAAAGACTCTTACTTAGTTACCAAACAAAGGTGTTTTGGCAAGTGTCTAGGGTAACAGTGGTTAGGCAACAATTAAACAGTAATTTCCAGCATCAGTACCAATATTATGATTATATAGACTTCTCATTCTTTTAAGGTTAACAAAAAAACAACTTCTGGGGTACTGTGAGAATTGATTCATTGAGCCCACTTGCTGAGCCCGGGGAACTTTCCCAGGTGGGTTCAGGTTGGCTTGTTACGCATTGTTTTACTGCTCGGAAACAAACTATTTTAGTTCCTGTAACTGAACCTGAACCTTACAATGTAAAATAAAATTCCTATGTAACACATAGGAATATACACATGCAGCTGTAATTTCTAACGGGGATTCCTAACGGAGCACCCCTGCACCGCCGCCCAGTGCTGGCTCACTAGAGTACGCACCTGGTTACTCCCCCGAGGACAACTGCTCCAGCCACGGTGCCACTGCAGATCAGAAGCCATCGGCCCACCACCCGCTCGGCAGCCTTGTAGGGAAGAGGCACCGTGCCCCTGCCAGACTGCAAAGATACTTCCGAGACGGTGCTGTACTGGCCTGGCCTCGCCGGGCGCCAGATCCCACGGGTGCAGCCACACTGAGGATCAAGACAGACAAATGACAACTGGATAAACACGGACGTCTGCTTCCACCTGGGGAGTGGGGCCTGTCATGCTGCATGGCCACAGTTCCTGCCCTGGTCCCTCCCTATGTCCCATCTGGATGGATGGATATAGCAGCCAGTTTCTCTCACGGTCAATTCCTCGGGACCTCAGCCACCAGCCTCTTCCCAGGCTGTCTGAAGCCTTCTGGTCTCTGCTTTCTCCCCCTGAACTTTACACCTCCGTAAGATTCTTTTTTCTACCTGGGCCACGTGATTTATGACTTAGGAGCACCCCCTCCATCTGGGTATTCTCACCTACCAGGCCTGCAGCAGCTTCCTGGGACAGTCCACCGTCCCCCTGGCACTGCCTGCCCTCACGGTAATGTCCCTTGGGGTCCTCATGTGTCCCTGGCACCCATTCGACTGTGAGCTGTAGATCTGCAACACCTATTCCACGACCCGTTTCTAAACCAGTTCCCTTACAAGACTGTCACTAAACTTTGACCCATGAATTTTCAAACGAATGGTCTTGCTAGCTTCTTCCCGCACAGGAGCCTTCTGGCACACTATCCCACTCCCTAGCCCTTAAATACGCAACGCGGAAAAAAAAAAAAAGATTATTAGCTGGGCAAAATGCACGCCTCCTTCGGACTTAAGTCACTAAGGGGTCCAAATCCCGGAGCCAGTTCTCCCCGTCTCTGGTGAACACCAAGCAGCTGGGAATGGATGAAGCCTCCGTTTCCTTCTCTGCAGAATGGGGATGCAGGGGCTGGGCAGGCTACCACCGGGAGTTACAGTCACAAAGCAAATGTGCAGGAAAGGTCGTGCTGGCCGGAGCGACAGGGCCGGGGGTAGGGCATTTGCTTTGCACGGCTGGCCCGGGTTCCAGAGCTGGCACTCCAGCTAGGATGCTCCAAGCTCCGCCAGGAGGGATCCCTGAGTGTAGAGCCAGGAGTATCGCCGGATGTGGACCCCCCCAAACCCGTGTTTTTGCTTAAAAAACGACCATGCTTCTATTAACGCGCCTGGGGCTCTGCCCTGTACTAGGTGATGTGCCCCTCGGAGCAGCCAGATGAAGCGTGCTCGCCCTGTTCGGGCCGAGCGCACGGGGCACCGGGAGCTCTGCAGCTCGGGCCGCCGGGAGGTGCGAGCTCCGCGGGCCCCGTCCTCCCGCGCCTCCGCGGTACCTGAGCTCGAGACGCAGCCCGGGGCGCCAGGAGCCCGAGGCACGGGCCCCCGAACCAGGCTTTCAAGGGCCGAACGAGCAAGCGCTGCATCTCGGACTCCGGGGCGCCGCCGCCACTCCTCCGCTTTCCTGGTCACCGCCCTTTCCGCCCGTGGAGGGAAGCGCTTCCGGGTCACGCTCCCTCAGGGTCACACCCTACCGGGACCACGCCCCCTCCGGGCTGGCACGGCGGGGTCGGGGCGGCCGGGGACGCGCGCGGCGCGTGCCTGCCCGCCCGCGAGGACGCGCTCCCCGGGTCGCGCGCGCCGGAAGCCGGTCCGAGGGGGAGCCCGAGGCCGCGGCGGCTGCGAGGGACGCGGCGAGCATGAAGAGGCAGGCGGCGGCCGCCGAGCGCAGACGGGCGCGGATGCCGTCCGGGACGGCCGGTGCGGAAGGTGGCGGGAGCTGCGCGCTGGCGGGGGCCTCGGGGCGCCGGGGCTGGCGGGCGGCGGCGGTTGCGGCCCCAGGAGCCTTTCTCCCGGGGCGCGGGTTCGAGCCCCGGCGCCGGCCAGTCTCCCTTCCCGCCGCTTGCCACCGTGTCCCGAGGGGTGGATCCCGGCGTCGCTGGGATCTTCAGAGTTGGGGGGGCCCCGGGGGTGGCCGCCCGGTGACCGGGGGCTGCTAGGACTTCGTGCGAGGCGGGGGGGCGGTAAGGGACCACCGGGCCACACGGCTGCACGTCCTGTAGCTGCGTCGGGCACAGTGTGGACGCGGGAACGTGGCACCTTCGCCCCTTCCTCCCGCCCCCCCGCACCCCTGGGCTCCTCCGCACCAGCCGCTCTCAGCTCCTGGGGTCCTTCCAGCCTCAAAAAAAAACAAACTAAATAAACAACCTACTATGTTTTATGAAAAATTTAGGCTGAGTAGCTTGTCTGGGATTACACAAAAAAAGTAATGGGACCAGATTTGAAGGTGGTCTCCAGCTCTTAAACACTTATTTCTTAGAAAGAACTTTTAAACTTTCTGCAGCATGGAGAAGCACTGGAAAGAATCAGAACTGGAATATGGAAATGAGGTCCATGTTTTAGGACGACTCATTTGGTATTAATTAATTCCAGACCTGGCACCCCGCCTATAATCCCCAGACTTTTTTTTTTTTCTGTTTTGGGATTGCCGGAGCATAGATGGAGTCACAGTGGTGTTTAGGGGACCAGGCAGTGCCAGGGATTGAACCCGGACTTCCAGCATGCAAAGCGTATGAACAGCCCGCTGAGCTATTGTTCTGGTCCTGTAGTATCACTGTCCTCCCGTTGCTCATCGATTTGTTCGAGCGGGCACCAGTAAGGTCTCTCATTGAGAGACTTATTGTTACTGTTTTTGGCATATCCAATACACACGGGTAGCTTGCCAGGCTCTGCCGCGGGCTGTTACTCTGGTAGCTTGCCGGGCTCTCCGAGAGGGGCGGAGGAATCAACTCTGGTCAGACCTGTGAAAGGCGAAAGCCCAACCGCTGTGCTATCGCTCCAGCCCCGCCCTATAGTATAATTTCTTAAAATTGTCTTTGTACTTATTTCACAGTCCTAAGAGACCTCGATTTAATAAATAATACATTTATTGCATTGATTGGCCCTTGTATATTTAACAGAAATTTATTTGGGAGCAGCAAGATGTTAAAATATGTGGTAGTTTGGTGTAGATGGACAATACCATGATGGATTTGCAATGTTCTCCATGTATTTTAGGAGCAGCAAATGGATTTCTTATGGAAGTATGTGTTGACTCAGTAGAATCTGCTGTAAATGCAGAAAGAGGAGGTAAGACAAATAAGCAGATGAATAACAGTTGGCAGTCCTGTAAGAGCCTAAAAGCAAATCCTGACAACTGACCTTGAGAGCCCTAGTGTATGATCCTTTTAATCCTTTTGAAATCTCAACCAACCAGAAGACATACTGGAGAATAATTTAGTCTTCTTCCCTAAAAGGTTACTTTTGGGGGGGTGGGGGCCACAGCCAGCAGGGTGCTCAGGGGTTATTCCTGGTTCTGTGCTCAGGGATCATTCCTGGTTGGGACTGGGGAATCTAATGGGATGCTGGATCGAACCTGTTGGCTATGTGTGAAACAAGTTCCCTACCTGACCCCCTAGAATGTCACTTTTTGAATTTATTCATAGTAGGTGTTTATTCATTGGTTTCTTGTATTGAGCTTACTAAAGATTTATTTTTTCCAAACTATTGATTTTTTTTAAGATTATTTGTAGAGATTGATTGTCATTTTTATCAGAATTTTTTTTTTCTTTTTGGGTCACACCCCAAGATGTACAGGAGTTACTCCTGGCGATGCTCAGGGGATCATATGGGATGCTGGGAATCGAATCTAGGTCGGCCGCGTGCAAAGCAAACGCCCTACCTGCTGTACTATTGCTCCAGCCCCACATCAGAATTTTTATCTTAAATTTTATTTTTTAATCTCAAGAATTCTTTTACACTCAGAACCTGCTTTAATAGTAAGCATATTCCTATCACTCTAGAGTGAGAAATTAAAAAAACAAACTTTTCTTTATGGAAAGTTTCAAATACACAGAAGTAGAGAAAGGTGAATGAATCTCTGTATACTCAAAACACCACTTCAAACATTTTCAAGAAAAGGCTCATTCTCCCTCTTAATGGGTCAGCAAACTTTTTTGTTTTGTGAGTGTGTGTGTATGTGTTTTGGGGAGGGGGACGGGAGCGAGAACTCTACCAACAGTTCATGGGCTGCACTCAGCAGTTGTTTCAGGGATCATGCGATTCTGCAGATAAAACCCAGGCATGACTCCAGCTGATTGAGCCATTTCCCGGGCCCAGCAAACTTTGCTGGAAAACAGTAGCAATATATATTTTCAGCTTTGCAGGCTACATTTGATCTTCATCAAATAAAACTATATATATATTTATAAAATGAAAGCATAAAAAAGTGTAGAAGTCATCCTTACTTGGCAATTAAAAAAGAGTTTAGTACTGAGAAATCCTTCAACATAGATGATTTGTGAAACATTATTCTTTGTTTTGTTTTTTGTTGTGGGGCTATACCTGGTGGTGCTCAGGTTTTATTCCTGGCTTTGCACTTACAGATCATTCCTGGTGGAACTCTGGGAACCATATTGGTGCTAGGGATTGATCATGGAAGGGTGTGTGCAAGGCAAAGCATCTTACCTGCTGTACTATCACGCCCATCCTAGAAATTTCTATTCTTTTTTTTTTTTCCTTTTTGGGTCACACCCAGCAATGCTCAGAGGTTACTCCTGGCTCTGCATTCAGGAATTACTTACTCCTGGCGATGCTCAGGAAACCATATGGGATGCTGGGAATCGAACCTGGGTCGGCCTCATTCAAGGCAAACGCCTTACCCACTATACTTTTGCTCCAGCCCTGAAATTTCTAAGTCACTAAAGTACACGAAGGGACAGCCCAATGATATAATACAATAAAAATGTTAAGATACCTAACTTGAACGAACTCTTAAACTGGTCATTGCGGACTAGAGTTGCAATTAAAAATAGTTTATTCTTGTTTGTGATTTCTCAGTTTGATTCCCTTCACCAGTCTTTAGGATCCTTGGTCTTAGATTTGGAAAACTGTAAAATTTGCTGTTTAGTCTATTTTGAACACTTTTTGGGATAGAGTCTCAATTACTTTAAATCTAAAGATGAATTTCGCTGAGCAGTGTATCTTTTAAATCACAGGTGCTGGTCGGATTGAATTATGTTCTAGCTTACTAGAAGGAGGAACCACTCCCAGCATGGGTAAGTGTTGTTTTCACACTTTCTCGCTTTCTCGTGTGTGTTCATGGGGCCTGGAGACATCTGACAACTTGATTCCTTAGGGTCCTTTGCTGATGTTGCTTGGTACCTCTGCTGTGGATACTAGTAGAAATGCCGTGGTTATGAATAAACGTAAGATTCCGCCTAGGTGATGTTGTTTTCCCAACTACCAGAAAGTTGAGCTATGGAGTGGCTCTTAGTTAAATGGTTCAGTTACTCTGCCTTGATGTCACGCACCAGTCTCTTATTTTTTCATTCTGCCACCCCGTGACTTTTGTCTTCATTTCTCCCTGCCCACAATTTGTGTGCACTTGTCATTTTACTTCTCTCTATGTTAAAACTCCTATACTTTTTTCTAATTATTTCCAAGGAGTCGGTCTCTTTAAATTCCATCTCTTTGAAGGACTGAAATAACAAACAATGATTTATTCATATAACAGTACCTATTCTGATGCTCTTCGTTTATTTTTTTTGTTTGTGTATTTTTGGACTGTACTTGGCTGTACTCATGGTTGTCTCCTGGAAGAGCTGGAAGTGTTTGGTTTTGGCTTTGGGGCCACACCCAGCTGTGCTCAAGGTTTATTTCTGGCTCTGTGCTCAGGGATCATTCCTGGGGGTGTTCCAAGGACCACATGTGGCGCCAGGGATCAAAAGGGTCGATCACATGCAAAACAATCACCTTAATTCCTGTACTGTCTTTTCGGCTATATAATAGCTGTTTTAATACCTAGCTGTTAATTCTAATATTTATATCAATTCCCAGTGAATTTCATTGGCCTGACACACCACCTTATCATAATTCTTACTGGATTTTACTTTGTTTGGTACTGGATATTTTGGTACGCCTCTGAGTGCTCTCTTCTTTCCCCCTCTCATAGCTTTACACTGCCCTGAGTTCTTCCTCAGCCACTGAGCTCTCTTCTGGATCCTTTCTTTAGGGGATCCCTAATAACAGAGTTGCCAGAGTTGCTGAGAGCTTGTAGTGGTCACTGGGCTTAACCTCAGAAACTTGTGCTCGCCAGGAACGTGCGTTAAACCAATGAGCCATCTTTTGATCCCCTAGAAATATTCCTTCATTTTTGGGTCACACCCAGCGATGCTCAGGGGTTATTTCTGACTCTGCACTCAGGAATCACTCCTGGCGGTGCTCGGGGGACCATATGGGATGCTGGGGATTGAACCTGGGTTGGCTTCGTACAAAGCAAATGCCCTACCTGTTGTATTATAGCTTCCAACTTTTAGCCCCAACCTAAAAATATTCTTGAGCTGTTACTTGAAAATCATTTGTAGCATTCAGGTCTTGCTTTTAAGCAGACCTGGCAGAGACATCAGTCTAGAGCCAATTATTTTCTACTTAATAGTAGAAAATACTTCTGAGTACTCCACTCAGGCAAGACTTCTGAGTACTCCACTCAGTGTTTCGTGAGTCTTGACATTTTCCTCTCCGACAGGGAGGAGCAGGCATTTTTCCTGCCTGGCCTGAATGACAGGTACCGTATCTTCTAATACTTTTTAGGAGATGTGCTCCTGGCCTTCTGTCATTTCCTTGCAGTTAGAAGGAGAGTCTTAGCAGACCTCTGGAGGCTTCTCTGGAGGTTCTTCCTGGCCTCCCAGGTATTACCTGCTTGATTCTAGCCACTGGTCTCCCTTGACTCTGTTTTGTTTCCACAACTCAGTTAATTCTCTAGACTCCATCGGGGCTCCTCTTCCTACTGTGGGAACTTTGAAAATTCTTAAGATAGTGATTAATCTAGTTCGTACAGAATTTATATACTTTATAGTTTTATAGACTTTCCCTTATTTGTTCCCTATCTTTTAGGTATCTTTATCTTTTGTTTCATATCCAGTGTTTTTTACAAGCTCATCAAAATTTCTTGTATTTGTCTGATGTTTGGCTGTTTTTTTTTTTTTTTTTTTGACTTTGGCCACACATGGCAGTACTTAGGGGTTAGTCTAGCTCTGCACTCAGGAATCACTCGTAGCAGTGCCTGGGGGACCATATGGAGCGCTGGGGATTGAACCTGGTTTGGTCATCTGCAACGCAAGCCTTACCCGCTTTACTCTTTCTGGCCCCTAGTGTTTGGCTGTTAAAGGTAGGAGGGTCAATTCAGTTTGTTACACTGTTTTGGTTAAAAGCAGATTTCTCCACCGGCGTGATAGTACAGGGGGTAGGGCATTTGTCTTGCTTGAGGCCAACCTGGGCTCGATCCCTGGCATCCCATATGGTCCCCCAAGTACCAAAAGGAGTAATTCCTGAGAGCAGAGCTAGGAGTAACCCCTGAGCATTGCTCTGTTTGACCCAAAAAGCAAAGGGAAAAAAAGCAGAAAAAGAAAACATACCTCTGTGAATTTTAGCACAGCGAGTAAGGTGTTTGCCCTGCACGTGCCAACCTGGGTTCAATTCCTCCGCCCCTCTCGGAGAGCCCGGCAAGCTACCAAGGGTACCTCACCCGCATGGCAGAGCCTGGCAAGCTACCTGTGGCATATTCAATATGTCAAAAACAATAACAAGTCTCACATGGAGATGTTACTGGTGTCTGCTCGAGCAAATCTATGAGCAATGGGATGACAGGCAAACGCCCTGCCCGCTGTGCTATCGCTCCAGCCCCCACACCTTTATTTAGTATGAATAATAGCCTTGGGAATGTTTTTTGGTGACAGCAATCATGATTCAGTGCTTGGTGTTGGGCATATCAAAATCCCGTGCAAACTTTCATTTCTTTTAATAGAAACAAAAATTTATATAGGGTGAACAATTAAGCGAACTTGTCACAGATTATGTACTAACTGAGGGCTTCTGAAACAGCCATGAGTTATGTGATATTTAGGTACCTTTAAAAAAATTTTGTTTTTGAATTTTATTTTAGGTACTGTGATTTGTAAAACATTTTTTAAAATTTTATTTTTATAAAGTTGTTCACAGTGATTCATTACATTTAATATTTGAACACCGATCCCACCACCATTGCACCTTTCCACAACCATCTTTTGAATGATTCCCCCCAAGTCCCAAATTGTGTTCCCCAAAGCAGAACCAAAACGATGAATTTTGTATTGCCTTGTTATGAATAATATGTTAAAAATAAAGTTTCCATAAAGGAAAGTGTGTAAAGATTGTTGTATTCACCCTGGAGTCATTAAAACTTTGTATAAGAGATTACTAGCATGTTTGAGCCTCGTGCGCTTAAATATAGACATTCCCTGTGAGATTGATTGCCTTCTACTTTAACCCCCATCAAATGCTGTGTGCTGCTCTCGGAACATCAGTGGTGTAGAGTATGAGATGTCACTCCAGGAATTCTAAAATTTAGAATACGGGGCTGAAGAAATAGCATAGCGGGTAGGGCGTTTGCCTTGCACGCGGCCGACCCGGGTTCAAATCCCAGCATCCCATATGGTCCCCTGAGCACTGCCAGGAGTAATTCCTGAGTGCATGAGCCAGGAATAACCCCTGTGCATCGCTGGGTGTGACCCCAAAACAAACAAACAAACAAAATTTAGAATACGATTATACAGCAGATTCACTCATGGCTGAGGCTCGTCTGAGCCTGTGGAGAGCGGCCATGAGCCTGGCGGCGATTGAGTTCTGGAGGTTTTTCTGCTGTCTGGGCTCTGTTGGGGCGGGTGGGGAGGGAAACTCACCTGCTTCCCTCCGAGCTGCCCCCGATAAGTCAGCCTGGCGTGGGGTCTGGAGGCATCTCTGTGGCGCGTTGTGCTGTGGTTTATAAAACTTTTAATGGCAGTGTTTCATGCATAAAACATTTCAGCACCAGAATGTACCAGAGTGTCCTTCACAGTGTACCACTGTCCTCCCCCATCCTCTCCCCTCCTCCCTATTAAGGTACTTTTGCTTAGGTCTTTGTATAAAATCACAAATAAGTAGAACTTGGTTTCCTTTTACGAATCTCCTTCAAAAAACCACTTTGCTAAATTTATTTGTCTATAAAGGATCATGAACTATGTAATTCTCCTTCTTCTTCTTGTTTTTTTTTTTTTTTTTTTTTTTTGCTTTTAGGTCACACCCAGTGATGCTCAGGAGTTATTTCTGACTCTGCACTCAGGAATCACTCCTGGCGGTGCTGGAGGACCATATGGGATGCCGGGGATTGAACCCAGGGTGGCTGCATGCAAGGCAAACGCCCTACCCACTTTACTATTGCTCCGGCCCTGTAATTATTCTTTTTTTGCTTTTTGGGTCACACCCAGCGATGCTCAGGGGTTACGCCTGGCTTTGCACTCAGGAATTGCTCCTGGCAGTGCCTGGGGGACCATATGGGATGCCGGGGATCGAACCCGGGTCGGCCGAGTGCAAGGGAAACACCCTATCCGCTGTGCTATCGCTCCGGCCCCTGTAATTATTCTTATAGTAGATTTTAAATAGAATTGTAATCAGAAGAACAGGGGCTGGAGGCTGGCTCGCCCTCGGCGGTGCCTGTGCGCTCAAAGCTAGCGGAGCCCCTGGCGAGTGATGCTGGGGGAGCGAGGGCGGCTGGGAAGCTGCGATGGGGGTGATGAACGTGGGCAGGTGGGCAGCAGAGTTGGCCGGAGCCCGCAGAGCCTTGTGAGTGCCACGCACGGACGTGACCAGTAGCAAGGGGGAAAAAAATCCCGTAAATTTAGTTGAGGAGGAGGGGGTCATGCAGAGTCGGCCATTTCTTCCGTTATGGACGCAGAGCACTGCCGCGGTTTTCCTCTTTTCTAAGAGTGATCCCCTGCTTTCAGGAAAGGTCCTTTTAAGACTTGCCTGCTGCAAACAACCTAGATCACTTAACATCCTCCTTAAGTGTAGCCAAGCAACCGCATGATCAGCTCCGTGAAGCCCATTCACAGGGTCCTGAGACCCTCCCCACTGTTGTTCTCCTCTTCCCCCCACAGGAACTGACCCCAAGAAACAACCTTTCCTCTCCTCTGCAACCACTCCCCCCTCTTTCTATGGCGGGGACTCTGGAGGGGGTGGGGCGTCACCCAGGATGTATCCCACTGGATTGGGCTCCTCACATCAGACCTCATGACCTCACGCATTCACCTTTAGTAATTGTTTCCTTCCTTTAAAGAAAGTTTAAGAAAAAACTAAATAAATAAATGAAAATTAAAAAAACAAAACAACAGGGGCTGAGTGATAGTGTAGTGGTCAGGGCGCTTACCTGGACTGTGCTGAACAGCTTCATCCCAGGAACTCTATATGGTCCCCTTGAGTTGTGCCAGGAGTAATCCCTGATTACAGAGCCAGGAGTAAGCATGAGCACCAAAGACTGTGGTCCAAATACCCAAAAAAAGAGAAACCAGATCTTAGGTAACACACTGACAGAACAGTGAATGGAGTTCTTACTAAAACATGTTACATACCTGTAAAACACGTAGTCTAAATTTCCCAAACCTAGTGAGTTCCTTCTCTTTTTTGGTTACTTTGTATTACTCTGAGTTTCTTACATTAGACTACATTTTCCTGCTCCACTCTGTCTTCCCTGTCTATCTATCTTTCTGTGGTTGGTTTACTCTCTTTTCTTTTAGAAGTGGACGTAAGAGCAGATGTGAGTGGTCAGCACCGTGTTGCTGACCGCCCTGGGCTTATAGCTTGCCTTTGCCCTGAGTGTGTCCGCGCTCTGTTTCTGCAGGTGTCCTCCAGGTCGTGAAGCAGTGCGTCCAGATCCCGGTCTTTGTGATGATCCGGCCACGGGGAGGTGATTTTTTGTATTCGGACCGCGAAGTTGAGGTGATGAAGGCTGACATTCATCTCGCCAAGCTCTACGGTGCTGACGGTTTGGTATTCGGGGCACTCACTGAAGACGGGAGCATCGACAAAGAGCTGTGCATGTCCCTTCTGGGTAAGAACTAGTGCCGGGGACCAAAAAGCCTCTGATCATGACTGCACCTTATTTAAAAATTTTTTTTTAAATTTAATTAAAGAACTGTGATTTACAAAGTTATTGGTAGTTGAGTGTTAGGCATACAGCGTTTTGATACCAATTCGTCCACCAGTGTCCACTTCCCTCCCCCAGTGTTCCCATGCTCCCGACCCCGCCACCCCGCCTGCCACCTGGGTAGGCTCATTTCAGAGTTCTGTGGTTGCAGCTTAGATCTCATGTTTTCAGTGTGGCTGAGTTTGTGCTTTGGACGTATTGCTAGCCCACTCTCCCACGTTCCTGATTGCACTCTCAGGGGAAAATGGAATCCCAAATCCGACTTCATTCGCACTGTCAGGCCGTTATTTTAAGCCAGTAGTTTGTTTGTTTATTTGCTTATTTATTTGCTTTTTGGGTCACACCCGGCAATGCACACGGGTTACTCCTGGCTCATGCACTCAGAAATTACTCCTGGTGGTGCTCGGGGGACCATGTGGGATGCTGGGAATCGAACCCAGGCTTCCTGCAAGACGAACGCCAACCCGCTGTGCTATCACTCCTGCCCCTCCAGTAGTTTAATGTGGGCGTGTATGGTTCAGGTGTGTGGGACAGTTGGTATCTCAAACAGCCTACCTAACTCTCTTTGCTTGCTCTAGGTCATATTCTGCTGCTAGTGTTGCTGTGGTTTTAAAACAACTTTCACTGCAGCAAAAAAGTGCAGTTGATGAGACTGGGGAGGTGGGGTAGGGATAGTGTTAAACCTGGGACTATGGGTTCCCAAGCGGCAAGACGGACAGAGACAATAACTCAATAATGCAAAACTAGTAGGAGTTTTATTCCAGTATTCTGGGGTCAAATTTCCCACCCACAGAATGGTCTCTTGATAGCAACCGGACTGTAAGTGGCAAGCAGTTTCTATAGGGTTTGATTACATAAGCAGTACATCTTTTATTGCTTCAGAAAAATCTTATACTTAGTTACTTAAGAAAAGTGTTTTGTCAAGTGTCTAGGGTAACAGAGGTCAGGCAATAGTTAAACAATAATTTCCAGTAACATATGGTTACATTCTTTCAGGGTTAACAAAAGGCAGTTCCTGGGGCATTGTGATAATTGGCTGAGCCCACTTGCTGAGCTCAGGAACTTTCCCAGATGGGTGCAGGTTGGCTACTTACAGATTATTTCATTTCTGGGAAACTGAATCTGTTTTAGTTCCAGAAACTGAACCTGAGGCCTACCTGATTTTTCTCATTTCTGTCATGTCATGGCATCCGTTTCACCCTCTCACAACAGAAGCAAATTATGTTACTCAGTTGAAGTATTTCTTGGAAATTCTTAAGGGAATGAGTAATAGAGGAGATGCTATCCTTTTTTTTTTTTTTTTTAATGTAGGAGTACTGCTATTTATTCAGCCATTGACTAAGCTGGGGGAATGCTATCCTTATAGGTGCATCATAGACAATTTACATGGTAGTTCTCAGGAATCAACCTTTTAAAATAAATATTAAAATTAGACATTCTGTCACTGTCATTGTCATCCCATTGCTCATCGATTGGCTTAAGTGGGTGCCAGTAACGTCTCCAGTGTGAGACTTGCTGTTACTGTTTTTGGCTTATCGAATACAACACGGGTAGCTTACCAGGCTCTGCTGTGCGGGCGAGATACTCTCGGTAGCTTGCCGGGCTCTCCAAGAGGGGCAGAGGAATCGAACCTGGGTCGGCTGTGTGCAGGGCAAATGCCCTACCCACTGTGCTATCGCTCCAGCCCAAAATTAGACATTAGTAGCAATATAAAGCTTTTGTGTTTGTAAGGCATTGTTGTTTGGGTATTTTAGTTCACTGTGTTTATGCTTTAGGAGAAGGAAGTATAAAAAGCCACACCTAACAAGAAAAATTCTGCTGGTAGTAATCACTGGTGATCTCTTTATTCACATTGTTACATGACTTTCTTTTTATAGCCATTTGCCGTCCTCTGCCAGTCACTTTCCACAGAGGTGAGTCATTCCCGTCTTTGGAGTTTTGTTGAATGGTCGTGGGTTTCTAACCACCAGATGCTACAACCTTTATGAAAATGGATTCAGTTGTCTAGTATACTATTGCTCGTTGGACTGATCTTGAGATGCACGATTTCTAGAAAATTTGAAGCTTCCTTAAGAAAAGTTGTTAAAAGTGGGACATTTGTGGGACTGGGTGGATAGTACAGTGGATAAGGCCTACCTTGACTGTGATGGACCCAGGTTTGATCATCAGCACCCGCTGTGGTCCCCCGAGTCTGGCAGGATTGATCCCTGAGCAGCCCTGAGGGCCCAAAGCCCCTCCCCACCCCAATAAAATAAAAGTTAAAAAAAAAGTAGCCTTTGTGACCTGGAGAATAGCTCTGTGGACTTGAGGGCGTGCTCTTTTGATGCCTAACTTTGCAATCAGGAGTGGCCTTCTAGCACTGCTAAGGGTGGCCCGTAACCCAAAGAAAAAAGAAAATGTGTGAGTTCATGAAGGAAACCATGGGGGCTCCTGCAATGCACGTGTGCATTCTGTGGCCCAGAGCCGCCTCCCTACCTCCCCAGGGCTCCCCAACAGAGAGAAAGGGGCGGGGGACAGACAGACTGATGGTGAAAATGGTCCGTTTAATGCAGAGCTGCTGCCATACTTATAGAACATTGAAAGGGGGATTGAGGTAGGGACATATGTTTGATTGGTCATTTACATAGATACATATTTGGCAGAGGAAGTTCTCTTAGGGAGATCAACTCAAGGAGACACTCTGTCTCCCAGGGACACTTACATTGCTTTTATCTTTCCCTCTAGTTGTATATGTTATCAATAGTTGCAGTTGTTTGGAGAAACACAGTAAGAGACAAAGATCCCAACACTTAGTTCTCTGGGCTGAGAGCAAGCAAGGCTTTTAACACTTAGTTCTCTGGGCTCTGAGAACAAGCAAGGCTTTTACCCTAAATCCCAGACGAAGTCCTCAGGCCAGTTCAGCTTGTCCTTCCCCATGGGAGTCCTGTCTCTTAAGTTATAACAGCTTGCATCAAGACTATGCATTTATGTCCCATTTCTATGCTGGGTAGCTTTGCCACTCACCCTGGGTCCATCCCAGTCCCACAGCAGGACCTCCCTTTTGGGGTGTTAGGAACTATGGCAACTGAAGCCTGAGTCAAATAATTATGACCAAGTAATTGTGCGCAGGAGCAGATATATTTGAGTCAGTCAATTCCCAAATATTAGGGGCATAGCATTAATGGTTCTTTCTGGGTTTAATGAAGAACATTGCTCTATAGTAAAACATAAAAAGGCTATAGGGGAGATAGAAAAGCAGGTACAAATATATAGCACTTCAAATACAAAGTGGTACAAATACAAAGTTCAGAATTACCAGAAAGTTTTGGCTTATACGTAATCAAGACTGATTTGGGAAGCTATGATGATGAGAAGTAAAATACAAGGGAAAGGTTAAGGATAAACTTTAACTAAATTAGGGATGCTAGCAAGAGCATGGTAAGCTTCTCTGGAGGGAAGAAAGGGTGCAATTCACTGATGAAACCTAAAGCACTTAGGGTTAATATCCAATACAAAGGAAAGGTTGAAGATAGACTTTAATGAAATTAGGGATGTTAACAAGGGCATGGTAAGCTTCTCTGGGAGGAGGAAAGGGTCAATTCACCCGTGAAGCCTAAAACACTTAGGGTTGATATCCAGCAAAGATGGAAGACACGGTTGTTATAATACAGAGAGGGGAGAGTAAACCTGCTTTTGAATACTTACACTTGCCACAGCATTCCAAGGAAGAATCCTGAGATTTGTTGCTACTAGCGTGCTTAAGTCATACGGATTCTCCCCTAAAATAAATTGTGCCTAGTAAAATGCACTGCACTGCCTGTAACTTGTACAACATCACTCAGGCTAGGGGCAAGTTTAGGTTTCCCAGATGAATACAGGGTTCATAGCTAAGCGGAGCTGAAGAACTGAACACGAGTAAGAAGGGGGAACGGGGCCAGAAAGATAGTACAGGGGGGAAGGCTCTTGCCTGGCACACAGCTGGCCCACGATTGATCCGGCACCACAGATGGTTCCCCAAGCTTCACTGGGAGTGATCTGGAGTAAGTGCAGAGTCTGGAGTAAGCCCTGGGCTCAGGGGGAAGAATAAATAAAAAGAGAGAAAGAAGTAGATGTTGGGTAATCAATGAATGGATGGTCACAGGAGTGCACAAGATTTTTTCGTTACTGATAGCTTGTCTACATCAGGGTAATTTCTAAAGAGAATCCAGTAATTTTGTAAAAAACATACTAACCAGCTATAAATCACGTGGTTGGAATTCTCAAGTGTTTTCGCCAGGATTGATAAGATGAGGAATAAGCGTCAGTTTTGCTCTCAGGAGACAGGGCTCTTGTGTATGGAAAGACGTTCTTAGCCTTTTTGCAATTTAACATACTGAAGCAGTTGAGAATGATTTTTTTTTTTCTCCTTTGGCAGAAACATTCCAAAGATTTGGGTAAAAGTGTTCTAGTTTTGTGTCCTTGTGTAATTCCAGCCAACTTGATTTATTTCAGCCTTTGACATGGTTCACGATCCTGTGGCAGCTTTAGAGACCCTCTTAACCCTGGGGTTTGAACGTGTGTTGACCAGTGGATGTGACAGCTCAGCACTGGAGGGGCTCCCCGTAATCAAGCGACTCATTGATCAGGTACCATCCTCTCCTTTCTTCCCTCACTGTTGTGATCACTCGTGATAGTCTGCTGTTAGCATAGTCGTGAAACTAAGCAGTATAGGCTGTGTGTCTGTAGGAAGAAGCAAACAGGCCATAATGTGGTTCTCTAATTCTTATTTCTTTCTCATGAATGGCTTTCAGTAACCAAGACTTGTTTAAGTATCGTAGACCAGTGGTTTGTGGACTGATGCCTGTCTGCATGTTCAAATCATTGTTACTAGACAGTCCCGAAGGTTTGGGTCTGATTTGAATAACTATCACAAATTCTGCCTATCTTTTGCTTTTGTTTTGGGGCCATACTCAGCTGTGCTCAGGACTTACTCCAGATTCTGTACTTGGGGATCACCCTTGGTGGGCTCAGGGGACCATATATGGTGCCCAGGGTCAAACTCAAGCTGGCTGCGTGCAAAGCAAGTGCTCTATCCACTGTATTCTCTCTCCAGCCCCCCAAATTTTACCTTTGCTCTGCTGTTATCACTGTGTAATTTTAAGTCACATTTTCTTACTGTCAGCCTATGTTTACTTGGGAGGAAATCCCATGTAAAATTTGAGATAATTTTATCATTGGAATAAAGTGGATTCTACAAATTAAAACTACCTTTCATCTCTTCGCATCTGTCAAGATAATAAATATCTGTAATTTTATTTTGGGGGCCTCATCCCTTGGCATTGCTCAGTGAGTACTTCCTTCTTGGTGCTTGGGGTCTCAGGGGACCATGCACAGCTGGGGACTGAGCCCAGGGCTCACATATGCAAAAAAATGTGTTTCAGTCCTTTGAGCCCTCTCCCTAGATCAAGAAGTCTCTTTCTTTGGGCTAGAGAGATAGATAGTACAGCAAGGAAGGTGCTTGCTTTGCATGCAGCCATTCTGGATTCAATCCCCAGCACCCCATATGGTCCCCCCGAGCCGGCCAAGAGTGATCCCTGAGCATATAGCCAGGAGTACGCCCTGAGCATAGCTGAGTATGGGTCAAAAACATTGTATATTCACGTAAGTACACATACACATATACATATATATTTATCTTTTGTGTGATATTTTAGCATGTGGACGCCAGTGCAGAGAGATTTGAAGTTAGAAAGTACAGACTTTGGGATAACAGACAGTGTTCTGGATTTGAGACTCAGGTTTGATGCATATGTGTAATGTTGAGCAGATTGCTAACATTACATATGTGTAATGTTGAGCAGATTGGGGAGCCTCTGTCTCCCCAAGTGCAACACTCAGATAAATTTAAATTGCTCTTTGGATAGTAGGAGATTTGAAAAAGCCTTAGCACAGTGCTTGACATATAATAGATCTTAGTAGCAATATTGATACTGTTAAGTAGTATTATTAATACTATTATTAATATTGTTGCTTTTTTTTAAATTTTATCGAATCACCGTGAGATAGTTACAAGCTTTCATGTTTGGGTTACAATCACGCAGTGATCAAACACCCATCCCTTAATATTGGTTTTTATGGTTACTGTTACTGTTGTTATCAGTGGTACTTAGTGTTTCTATGTTTATTCACTTATAGCAGTGAAAAATTATTTAGATATTTTGCCTGAGCAGCTGATGTAATCTTGCAAATATTTGTTGAATATATATTAGGTACAGGGTTTTCATATGATTTGGTGGTTAGGTGTGTGTGTGTGTGTGTGTGTGTGTGTGTGTGTGTGTGTGTGTGTGTGTAGCTACTAATTTATTTTTACAACAGGCACTTATAAAAGAACAGGAAATTAAACAGTTGTATTTAAAAATAAAGTTGGGAGTATACGAAGGAAATTAACCCCCAGATTTGAGGGATGGGCATGGCAGTAACCTTCCCAGAAGACTTGATGTCCACGCTGCAATGTCTTATTTAAAGGATGATTTGGAATCCTCCACTGGGGGAGGACTGGGGAAAGAGGGGGGTGTTGCTGCAGGAAGATCTGGAAATGAAAGGGAATGGAGTAAGATACGAAAGAATAACCCGGGTGTTTGCGGAGAAAGGTCTAATCTTCACAGTCTCAGGAACTTTTTAGAGTCTTGTTCTTGTGTGGGAGAAGCCGAAAATAGAAGAGTTCATGAATCAGGTTTCTATTTTAAAACGGTTGCTCACTGGGGAGAGCACGGGTGATGGGATTGTCATGGTGGTGTGTTGCATTTTAAAATATCTGTGTGCTTGTGATTTGTAGTTCAGCCACTAACACGGCTTTTTTAAAAAAATTGTTACCGTATGTAGATTTAGAACAGGTTGTGATAGACATCTATAATGAAATGGTGAGTCACACTCACATCCTTCTCACTTAGTTTATCTCTGTGTCTGTGTATGTGCTGAGGGCACCTGAAATCTACTCTCAGCGAATTTTCAGTACTTAATGCAATATTATTATCTGTAGACCCCCCTTCCCTATGCTTGCCTGCCTCTAGTAATAACTGTTGTCCTCTCTGCTGTATGTTTGGCTCTTTAGATTCTGCGCGTAAGTGAGATCATGCTCACTTGACTTCTTGAAGCAATAACCTAGCTATTATTTTACCACTTAAAGAAAAAGACTTTGGGATTAGAAAGATCTGTGTAGAAATCCTGGCTTTAGCATGTAATGACAGTGACCTCAAGTAAATTAAATACCGTTCCGGATTTCCACTTGATTCCTCAGTCCTGCCCTCCTGGAATAGTTGTGGTTTCCTTCAGAGGAGAGCACAGTCCCGGGCTGGAGGTGGTCTGGGGCTGACGTGCCCGGGGCTGGAGGTGACTCTACTAACTTATTTTTATAACAGGCACTTTGTAAAATGGGCTGATGTGGCTGATGTGCCCAGGGCTGGAGGTGGCTTCCTGGCTGACATGCCTGGGGCTGGAGCTGACTCTGTGGCTGATGTGCCCGGGGCTGGAGGTAGCTCCGAGACTGATGTGCCCAGGGCTGGAGGTGGCTTCCTGGCTGACATGCCCGTGGCTGGAGCTGACTCTGTGGCTGATGTGCCCGGGGCTGGAGGTGGCTTCCTGGCTGACGTGCCCGTGGCTGGAGCTGAGTCTGTGGCTGATGTGCCCGGGGCTGGAGGTGGCTTCCTGGCTGACGTGCCTGTGGCTGGAGCTGAGTCTGTGGCTGATGTGCCCGGGGCTGGAGGTGGCTCTTTGGCTGACGTGCCCGCAGATGCGGCTGCAGAAGAGCTCGCAGTGCTGCCCGTGCGTGCTTGACCTTGAGCCTGACAGCGCTGCTGTCCCTCAGATGCTGCAGACTTGTCTGAAGGAGATGGACAGCAAAGTCCTCAAATGCAGACCTGGAAAAATACTGTATGTTCATGTCACGGAAGGGAAAAAGAGAACAGTTCATGTGACCTTTCCCCCTAACGTAATTTCAGCTTTCTCTACATTGAATTTTTTTTTTTTTCTTTTTGGGTCACACCCAGCGATGCTCAGTTACTCCTGGCTCTGCACTCAGGAGTTACTCCTGGTGGTGCTCAGGTGACCATATGGGATGCCGGGTGTATAATGTCCAGGGCGGCTAGGGAAGGCCCCCAGCGGCTCTCCCTCTCTCCACTCAGGTTCGGTAGTCTTGGGCCGCTCCCCCACCCGGGGTGGCCCATGTCATGGGCGGACAAAGGAGGAAATGAGGGTCAAGCTTGATGACCTCAAGGTTGATGACCAGTTGCCATTGATTCCATTCTCCCCACGCCCCTGTTCCAGTCTCACTAAACCCCCCATTCTAGTCTCACACTGCCCCTCATTCGCGTCTCCTCCTGTCTCTCCCTTTCATCTCTCCACACCATCTCTCGGCCTCGTCTCTTATCTCTCCGTGCACCTGCTCCTGAATTCTTCCTCTACTTTCTTCTCCCTCTCTCCCCCTTGCTAGTCTCCCAGTGTTCCATCTTGCTGCCCTGGTCTCTCCCCGACTCTCTCCAACTTTCTCTATGGGGATGCTGGGGATCAAACCCAGGCCAGCCAAGGCAAACACCCTCCCTGCTGATCTGGCACTCCGGCCTTTCCCTTCTCTTATTCCCGGTTTCATCTTTATTTGGAGAGGAAAACACTGCTCATCCTCTTAGTTTTAGTATTGGAGGCCAGGAAACTAAACTGACAAAAGACAAGCTAGCAAGAAAAAGATTTTTGTCATTCTTTTTTTCCCTTTTTTTGTATGGAACTGAACCTGGGCCTCGTGTATGTAAAGCATGTGTTTTACCACATCCCCACAGATTTTAAGTGTGTGTGTTTGTGTGTGTGTGTGTGTGTATTACACAGATACATACAAAGAAATATGACTTGAAGAGGTGCCTAAGAATTGGAACTTATAAACCATCTTAATAGGTGAAGAGGAGGGGTGGAGAGAAAGGGCATTTCTGGGGCCATAGCTGACCTTTTAGCAAGACATAGGGCCCTTGGGAGAGTCAGTGGCTTTGAGTGTGGTGCTGGAGTTACATCTTAGTTAAGTTGTTGACTCTTAATATTGGAGTGGCACAGTCTTAACTTTTTACCACAACATTTCCCATACCTGGAGCATGGTAGTCACTCAGTAAATACGTATTGGATGGACCAATGAGTGAATAAAGTCACTTTTGATAAGTGCTTTCATGATGATCGATCTGATCAGATTTAGAAATTCTTTAGAAGAGCTTTCTCGGGAAGGTCTGTAAAATGGCAGTCTACAGATGTCATAATGCACATGCATGCACGTTTGCCTCTCTGAATCTTGTCATCTTGGGAGTTATACGTCAGCTTGGAAGCCTCCTTTCCAAAGCAGCATAAAAACTCAGCTGTTGTGGAAGGTCAGGTGTGTTTTTGGTGACAGTTTGGGGCTTATGGTGCCTTTCCTCATCCTTCTTCCCTCTGTAGTTTGAGCTGTGCTGGCTTGCACCTGTGAGTGGTGGTGGTGATGCTTGCTGGAGGTGCTCGCCTGACAGTGCTCGAAGGGCCTCTGCTTGCACACATGCTCTCTGGGGGCAGACACCTAGCCAGGGTGCTTGTACACTCTGTGTTTGAATTCTGTGTGTACACACGTGGCTGTGGTGTGCCAGACATCACACACACAGGCCCAGAGGGCAGAGCCGCTGGGATTGGAGCCGCATACTTCCAGGCAGCACCCGTGATCCCGCTGGTGGCCTCATGCTTGCCAGGCAGGTGCTTTTGCCGCTTTTCTACTGGCCTGGACCCTGCTAAAGCCACTTTGGATCATTTTACCGTTACTGAAGTTCTGGTCCGCAATTCTAATTTGACTCAATCTATCTAGAGCACAGTTTGCTACTGACTCTCTTAGCATAAGTTTTCATACCTTATAGCTGCAACTAAATCAGTAATACAGCACTTCATTATTTGTTTTATTTTGTTTTTGGTGCTCAGGGCTTACTCCTGGCTCTACATTCAGGGATCACTCCTGGCAGGGCTGGGGGCCTTATGGAATACAGGGATTCAGCCTGGGTCTGCAAGGCAAATGCTCTACCTGCTGTACTATCTCTCCAGACCACAAAGAAAAAAAAGAAAAAAAAAGAAACACCTGTCTCCCAGAATTATATGAAATGTAGTCAAATTCATGTATAGTTTGGTATTCTTACTACCTAGTTAAATGCTTCTGGGGATGCTTATTTGGTGTAACAAGCTAGGGAGGTTAGTTGAGAAAGAAAGATTTGGGTAGTTTTTTCCTTCCCCCCAATTTAAAGTTGTGCTGAACACTTAACGTCCAACTTCTACCATCCTGTTGCTCGCCAAGAACTCGGAACTAATTTTTTCCCCAGTGATGTGTATTTTTTCCCTGTGTGGCACACTGATTCATTGTGTTCTTCAAGGCATGTCATGAGCACAGCGTGATAAAGCTCCCAGGATAGGGAGATTTACTATGAACAGCTTCATTTCCACCCCCCAACCCCCTGTGGGGTCTTCCCTAGAGGTCTGGGGGGAAGCCAGAGCAGGGAGCTGGTCCCTGTTTTATGGGATGCTGGAGAGTCCTGTGCTCAGGCCGAGTGGTGCTGGGGGTCATCCTGGTATTGCAGGGGCCACCGGGGCCAAAGCTGGTGTGCTCAGAGGGCCGTGTGTTCTTGGGGACCTAACACAGGACTGTAGGCAGGCCAGGCATGTGCCTCTGCCCCTTTGGGCTGTCTCCCCGCCCCCAGGTTGGAGAAGCTGTATTTAAAATTCAGTATTGGTAGTAATTAAAAAATAATAATAATATGTTCATGTTTCTGTTTTCACTGCCATTTAAGACAAATACATTAAAATTTACTTGTTTATTATTTTCTTTTTTCAGGCAAAAGGCAGAATTGTGGTAATGCCAGGTATTTATTTATTTATCCATTCACCTACTTGTTTAAAACAGCAAATACTTGTTTCTCACAATTATGGGGGCTGGAAGTCGGGGGCACAGTGCTGGCAGATGGGAAGTGTGCGAGGGACCCTCCTCTGACTTGAAGATGACCGTCCTCTTGCTGTGTCCTCACAAGGCAGAGAGAGTGGCCCTCTGCCTTGTAACACTAGGGTGACACCAGGGTGACACTGACCTGGAGCGAGATAGGGCAGGGCAGGCTGGACTCTTTGGAAGCAGAATGAGGATGTGGTATTTAGAAGGACTGTAGAGGTGACTGCAGTGGTTAAGGCTGGGAGATCAGCTGGAAGTTACACTGTAGCCAGGAGAGTCTGCTGGTCGGAGTCAGCGTGCTTAGGGAAGTAGATTGGGATTGGGATTGGGATTGGGATTGGGATTGGGATTGGGATTGGGATTTGTATGTGCTTGACTGAAATTTTGTGAATGTGGATGTTTGGGGAGGTGCCCCAGCTGGAAGAGGCCTAAGACCTTAGTTGTTCCCCAACAGCGAGCACGTGTTCTGGTGATAAACATGCAGTGCTCTCTTAGAGCCTGAAAATCTCCCACCGCCAAATTCTTCTTGGTCACCGGGACAGTTTGATCGTGTGCTCCTCTTGGTAGCCATAAAGGTGCTCGCATGTCAGAGCACATTAAAATGGGAGTATTTGTAAAGAATCAGACCAAGAGACAGAATCAGATTAAGGCAATATCATCTTAGTCTTTCTTCTTACCAAATACAGTACACATACACACAGTATGGGCAGAGAGAGAGTGCAGTGAACTGAGTGCGTGCTTTACACGCGGAGACCTGGGTTCTATCCCACACGGCCTTGGTCCCCCCCCAGCTCCACTGGAAGGGACACCCCCCGCCCCTACCAGCACAGAGCCAGGATTCGCTCCTAAACACTGCAGAGAGTGACTGTATGTGTGTATTTAATAAAAAGTAGTATAATGAATACATGCTTATTCTAGAGATAAAATATTTTGCCATAATTATCTCTCCTTTTTTCTTTAAATCTTGGGGTATTTTTAATTAATGAGTTTTTTAAGTCTTGGGGTATTTTATTTATTTATTTTTTTTGCTTTTTGGGTCACACCCGGTGATGCACAGGGGTTACTCCTGGCTCTGCACTCAGGAATTACCCCTGGCGGTGCTTAGGGGACCATAGGGGATGCTGGGAATTGAACCTGGGTTGGCTGCGTGCAAGGCAAACGCCCTACCCGCTGTGCTATCACTCCAGCCCCAAGTCTTGGGGTATTTTAAAGTTAAACTAAAGGCAGCATAATTTTATTTAGTTCATCTTTTTTAAAGTCTCTTTTATTTATTTATTTTGACTTTTTGGATCGTACCCATTGATGCTAAGGGGTTACTCCTGGCTCTGCACTCAGGGATCACTCCTGGCAGTGCTCACGAACCGTGTGGGATGCTGGGGATCAAACCCTGGGTGGGCCGTATGCAAGGCAAACACCCTCCCTGCTGTACTATTGCTCCAGCCCAAGTGCATCATTTTAATTGATTTGTATTTTTCTTTTTTACTTTTGGGCCACACCCAGCAGTGCTCAGAGCTTGCTTCTGGTTCTACTCAAGGTTCATTCTTGGTTGGGCTTGGGGAACCGTGTGGCTTACTGGGGATTGAACCCGGGCCAGCTGCATGGAAGTCGAGTGCTTTACTTGCTGTACTATTTCTTTGGCCACTTGGTGCATCTTTTTGAAAAACAAGGACATTAAGGGGCCAGAGATGTGACTCAGTGGTAGAGCAGTAGGTGCCCTGTATGTGTGAAGCCCTGGGTTTGAACTCTACTACCACAATTTTTTAAAGTCTGAGGGATATTACAACCATAGTACCATTGTTAAATCTGTCAATATTAACATTGATTCCTGAACGCCATTTCATACAAAGTCAATGTTCTCTTTTCTCTGGTTGTCTTAGAATGTTTCCTTTATTTATTTAATTTTCAAATAAATTTTGGCCACACCTGGCAGTGCTCAGGGCTTACTCCTGGCTCTGTGCTCAGGGATTACCCCCCAGTGGGAGCCAGGGAACCATTTGTGGTGCTGGGGTTCAAACTCAGGTTGGCCACGTGTGAGGCAAGCGCCCTACCTGCTGTACTGCCGCTCCGGCCATCTGCAGAGTATTTCTTTCTTTCTTTCTTTCTTTTTTTTTTTTTTGCTTTTTGGGTCACACCTGGCGATGCACAGGGGTTACTCCTGGCTCTGCACTCAGGAATTACTCCTGGCGGTGCTTGGGGGACCGTATGGGATGCTGGAATCGAACCTGGGTCGGCCGCGTGCAAGGCAAACACCCTACCCGCTGTACTATCGCTCCAGCCCCCTGCAGAGTATTACTTACAGTAGTAATACACAACCAGAATCCAGTCAAGGAGCGAGTATGTTGTGCTTTGTTCTCTCCCTTCCTTCCTTTCTCTCTTTTCTCTTTTGGTTTTCGTGCTCAGACACTGCTCCCCATGGTGCTCAGAGGCCCGCGTCTACATGGGCCATGTCAGAGGCCTGGGGGCCACCCTGACCCTTTTACCTTTCTTTTCATTCATTTTGTTGTGCCGGGGATGGAGCCAAGGGCCTCATTTATGCAAGGTGTGTGAGCTTGAGCCACATTCCTTTTTTGTTTTGTTTTGGTTTTTGCTTTTTGGGTCACGCCCAGTGATGCTCAGTGGTTACTCCTGGCTCTGTACTCAGGAATTACTCCTGGTGGTGCTTGGTGGGGGACCATATGGGATGCTGGGAATTGAACCCGGGTCGGCTGTGTGCAAGGCAAACGCCCTACCCGCTGTGCTATTGCCCCCGCCCCTTGAGCCACATTCTTGACCCTAGTTCTTAACTATCTTTTTTTTTTTTTCATCTTTTAGTATAGAAGTGTTCCTTTCTCTTGCTCTTCATAAAAATGACCCTGTAGGGGCTGGAGCTATTGTACAGTGGGTAGTGGGCAGCTTGCCTTGCATGTGGCCAAGCTGGGTTTGATTCCTGGCACCCATATGGTGCCCTGAGCTCCACCAGGGAGTAATTCCTGAGTGCAGAGCCAGGGGTAACGCCTGAACATCGCCAGGCCCCAAAACAAACAAAAATGATACTTTAAAAGTATGAGGCACTTATCTTATAAAATATTCTACTGTCTGAATTTACCAAATGGTTTCCTCTTGATATTATTTTAGCTTGTTTCTAATCTCTGTATTCCCAATGTCCCCAGACTTCTGTATCTATTGCCCTCTTTTCAGGAAAAAAAAAAAAAAACAAATGTGCCCTGCGGTTACACCCAAGGCTGATTCTGTCCCTATCACCCAATCTGCTCCCACCGCCCCATAATCTCAGTGTTCCTGGGTTAAATTATAGGTTCCCTGGGTTAGATCATGAAACTTGATTAAATCCTGCCTGAACATTTTTGCTAAAAGTGCTTCTTGGGTGATTCTCTAAGGTTCATACTTCATTTCACTGAAGGTCATGCAGTGCTTGGTTCTCTGACCTCCAGTGCTGCCAGGAATGACGAGGCTTTGGGACAGTGACAGCCAGCAGAAAGGCCAACTTTCGGAAACAGCTAGAGGAGTCGGTCAGGAAATTAAGAAAGTTTTGCACTATGGCAGGTCCCTGAAACATGAGCAGATAGATGGGAAGCATGTGTTAGGCATCACATTGAAACTGTTTATAAGCAAGTTGGGGAAAGAGACTCACAGAATCTGATGCATCTTCATTTAAAACTGCGTGTTTCTTTCTTTTAAATGGGATCACAGTGAGATACACAGTTACGAGACTGTTCATAATCAGGTTTCAGGCATACAGTGTTCAGACACCCATCCCTTCACCAGTGTATGTTTTTACCACCGATGTCCCTAGTTTCTCTCCCACCTTCTCTCCACCACCACCACCCCCGACACACCCTCCCACCACCCCAGCCTATCTCTGGCAGGCACTTTCCTTCTTTCTCTCTCTCTTTCCTTTTGGACGTTACAGTTTACAATACAAATACTTAGAGGTTACCATGTTTGTTCCTTTACCTACTTTCAGCACGCAGTGCTTATCCAGAGCAATCATTTCCAGCTATCTTTGTCATAGTGATCCCTTCTCTATCCCAACTATATTCTCCTCCAGCACTTGAAGCAGACTTCCAATCATGGACCATTCCTCCTTGCCCTTGTTTCTACTGTCCTTGGGTATTATTCTCATATTTTTTTACATCCCACAAATGAGTGCAGTCATTCTATTTGTCTTGATACTAAATGCCCAAATGTAACAGTTGTTAATATTAAGATCTCCATTGCTTAATACATAATTTTATTTTATTTTTGGGGGGAGTTTTGGGACCATACCTAGCAGTGCTTGGGATTTACTCCTGGCTCTGTGCTCAGGGATCACTCCTGGTGGGCTTGGGTGTGGGGGCATACGGGGTGCCAGGGACTGAACCCAGATCAGCCGTGTGAAAGGCAGACGCCTTACTCTCTGTCTATTAATATATAGTTATTAAGTTATTGGCTATTCATAAGACTTTCCTTTGGACACAATTACATAACAGACTACCTCCTCAGGAGAGCACAGGTGAAAAGACAGTATACACAGAAATATTCATGATTAACAAATGTGCCCACATACATGTTGATTATATGCCATCTGCAGTAGATGTGCAAATGCAGAAATGTCTATGAGCTAATCTTCTACTTAAGGGGGGCTCTTAGAATATAGATAGATAGATAGATAGATAGATAGATAGATAGATAGATAGATAGATAGACAGACATTAGTACAGTTCCATGTATGTAAATATGAGCAAGTAAAAATTCAACCTGATTGCCTAGATATGATAGAACACATCTGTTTCCTCCAGGGACTCTAGACTCTAGTATATTATAATGATACTTGTAATATACATTTTCTCATTTATAACAGAAATATATAAATCTTGTTCTTTTTTGGTCCTAGCTGTGAATATGTTAACATAAGGAAATTATATTACTGTGTTGTAATGTTGCTGATAACTGAGCAGCATATGTTTTAGTGTCCAATAATTTTGGTGTTAAAAGGAAATAAAGCATTTGTCTTTAAATCCTTCCAACAAGCTTGTGAGGTTGGCAGTTTTATCCCACTTACTGACTAAGCTATAATAATGCATAGCTAAGAATACATAGCATTGAAGAGCTACAGTTCTATGGTCAGAATTCTGGTCTAAATTTCACTTTTTCATCTACAGTCTCTCTGCCCAGGGCTTAGATGTTACCGTGCCACTAAGAAAAATAAAGTCGAGGCTGGAGCAATAGCACAGCGGGTAGGGCGTTTGCCTTGCATGCGGCCAACCCAGGTTCAAATCCCAGCATCCCATATGGTCCCCTGAGCATTGCCAGGGGTAATTCCTGAGTGCAGAGCCAGGAATAACCCCTGTGCATTGCCGGGTGTGACCCAAAAAGCAAAAAAAAAAAAAAAAAGTCATTGAGTTCAAAAGAGTTCGTAGTCAAGTTTCGTAAACTTGAATGACACGAGACACAAAGTGCATATCTTAGAAGTCATTGAAAAATACCTGTTGCAGGGTGTGACCCAAAAAGCAAAAAAAAAAAAAAAAAAGTCATTGAGTTCAAAAGAGTTCATAATCAAGTTTCGTAAACTTGAATGACACGACACACAAAGTGCATATCTTAGAATTCATTGAAAAATATCTGTTGCATGTGTCCTATATATTAGGAGCAAAGGATATAAAAGATGATTAATTGATTGTTTTCAATCTGCTGTTGGTTCAGACTATGATTCTTTATGTACACATAATGAAGAGATTATCAAAACAATGAGTCATCATAATGAACAGGGTTGTAGGGCCAGGGAGTGGGTTCAAAGATCTGGGGTACATGCTGTGTATGGGTCGAAGATTTAATCCCTGGTACCTCATGACTGCCCCCCACGCCCCCAAGTACTTCAGGGAGTGAATATCATGTTAGCCTCATGCTTGACCATGGGGCATCAGGTATGCCTCCCTTCAAACAAAAAGGAACTTGAGTGCAGTTTTCATAGACTGTCTTTTGCTGAGTAAAGCGAAACCTGGGCATCCTGGGTGAAGGCCTGTTCTGGTTCCCGCCGTCAGTGAGCTCCTGATGCCTGAGGAGACAGGACTGAGGGAGAGCCTGTCAGACACATCTCAAGGCTATGCTTTTATAGCTTTCTTCTCCAGCCTCCCCTTCGCCGGCGTTTGCCTTCATTGGTGGGGGAGCCGGGATACAGCGCTCAGCGATTCTCTGGCCTCTGAGTCATCTTTTCAGGTTTTTTTTTTAATTTATTTTTTATTTTTTTTATTAGTTTATTTTTAATTAGAGAGTCATCGTGAGGGTACAGTTACAGATCCATACATCTTTGTGCTCATGCTTCCCCCAAACAAAGTTCGATAACCCATCCCTTCACCAGTGCCCATTCTCCACCACCCGTAAACCCAACATCCCTCCCCCCCTCCCCAGTCCCGTCTCCCCCCACCCCACCCTGCCACTATGGCAGGGAATTCCCTTTTGTTCTCTCTCTCTGATTAGGTGTTGTGGTTTGCAATAAAGGTGTTGAGTGGCCATTGTGTTCAGTCTCTAGTCTGTATTCCACCCGCCTCACCCTTCCCCCACATGACCTCCAACCACATTTTACTTGGTGGTCCCTTCCCTGAGTTACCCAGAATGAGAGACCAGCCTCCAAGCCATGGAAACAATCTCCTGGTACTTATTTCTACTATTCTTGGGTGTTAGTCTTATAGTCTATTATTCTATATTCCACAGATGAGTGCAATCTTTCTATGTCTGTCTCTTTCTTTCTGACTCATTTCACTTAGCATGATACTTTCCATGTTGATCCACTTATATGCAAACGTCATGACCTCATTTTTTCTAACAGCTGCATAGTATTCCATTGTATAGATGTACCAGAGTTTCTTCAACCAGTCATCTGTTCTAGGGCACTCGGGTTTTTTCCAGATTCTGGCTATTGTAAACAGTGCTGCAGTGTCTTTTCAGGTTTTAAGTCAGTCACACATAGCATGGCTCTGTGAACTCACGGGCATAGAGATTTCACCATGCAGGCTCTGTGAACTACACGGTGTTCTCCAGAGTCGTGTCTACTCTTGTCATTCTTGTCTAATCTCGTTCCAGGGGAGGGAGTCATTCTTTTTAAAAAATATTTTTATTTACTTTATTTTATTTTCTAATGAATCACCGTGAGATACAGTTACAGACTTACAACTTTCGTGATTATGTTTCAGTCATACCATGATTGAGTACCCATCCCTCCACCAGTGCCCATTCTCCACCACCAATGTTCCCAGTATCCCTCCCACCACCCCTACCCCGTCCCCCTCTCCCCCCATCTCTGTGGCAGGCACATTCTGAGGACATCACTCTCAAGTCAATGAGAAATTTTAGTGTGGGAATCCTACACTAAAGGTAGAGCAGGCAGTTACTCATTGAATTTTGTACAAATCCTATCTCGTAAATAATTCACTTATTGTTTCCAACAGGGGGTGGCATAACAGACCGGAATCTACAAAGAATCCTTGAGGGTTCGGGTGCTACAGAATTCCACTGTTCTGCTCGGTCTGCCAGAGACTCAGGGATGAAGTTTCGGTAAGTCTGTATATTGGGGTTCATTAGAGAAGGGATGGGCTTTCCTCTGTCTTCCCCCAATAAGAAAGCTTTAGTTAATATCACGACTACTGCATGTGATGTTGTGGTGAGGACACAAATATTTAAATCCTTTTTTTGTAATTTTTCAGTAGTAAAATGTTCTTATTTTTTTATTCTGGAGCAATAGGTCAGCGGGTAGGGTGTTTGCCTTGCACGCAGCCGACCCAGGTTCCATCCCTTTCGGAGAGCCTGGCAAGCTACCGAGAGTATCTCGCCCGCACGGCAGAGCCTGGCAAGCTACCCGTGGCATATTCTATATGCCAAAAACAGTAACAAGTCTCACAATGGAGACGTTACTGGTGCCCAGTCGAGCAAATTGATGAGCAACGGGATGACAGTGATATAGTGATACAGTGATTCTGCCTTAAGTAAGCAGACTTTTTTTTTTTTTTAATTTATTTATTTTTAATTAGAGAATCACCGTGAGGGTACAGTTACAGATTTATACACTTTTGTGCTTATACTTCCCTCATACAAAGTTTGGGAACCCATCCCTTCACCAGTGCCCATTCTCCACCACCCGTAAACCCAGTGTCCCTCCCACCCTCCCCAATCCCATCTCCCCCCCACCCCACCCTGCCACTGTGGCAAGGCATTCCCTTCTGTTTTCTCTCTCTAATTAGCTGTTGTGGTTTGCAATAAAGGTGTTGAGTGGCCGCTGTGCTCAGTCTCTAGCCCTCATTCAGCCCGCAACTCCCTTCCCCCACATGGCCTTCGACTACAATGTAGTTGGTGATCGCTTCTCTGAGTTGACCTTTCCCCGGAACGTGAGGCCAGCCTCGAAGCCATGGAGTCAACCTCCTGGTACTTATTTCTACAGTTCTTGGGTGTTAGTCTCCTACTCTGTTATTCTATATACCATAGATGAGTGCAATCTTTCTATGTCTGTCTCTCTCTTTCTGACTCATTTCACTCAGCATGAAACTTTTCATGCCCATCCACTTGACTACAAAATTCTTGACCTCCTTTTTTCTAACAGCTGCATAGTATTCCATTGTATAGATGTACCAAAGTTTCCTCAACCAGTCATCCGTTCTGGGGCATTCGGGTTTTTTCCAGATTCTGGCTATTGTAAACAGTGCTGCGATGAACATACATGTGCAGATGTTGTTTCGATTGTACTTTTTTGCCTCTCTGGGATATATTCCCAGCAGTGGTATTGCTGGGTCAAATGGGAATTCAATATCTAATTTTTTGAGAGTCGTCCAAATTGTTTTCCAGAAGGGCTGAACCAGTCGGCATTCCCACCAGCAGTGAAGAAGGGTCCCTTTCTCCCCACATCCTCTCCAACAGCGGTTGCTTTTGTTCTTTTGGATGTGTGCTAGTCTCTGTGGTGTGAGGTGGTATCTCAAAGTTGTTTTGATCTGCATCTCTCTGATGATTAGTGATGCAGAGCACTTTTTCATGTGCCTTTTGGCCATTCGTATTTCTTCCTTGGTAAAGTTTCTGTTCATTTCTTCGCCCCATTTTTTGATGGGGTTGGATGTTTTCTTCTTGTAGAGTTCAACCAGTGCTTTATATACCATTGATATCAACCCCTTATCTGATGGGTATTGTGTAAATATCCTTTCCCATTCTGTGGATAGTCTTTGTATTCTGGTCACTGTATCTCTTGCGGTGCAGAAGCTTTTTAGTTTAATGTAGTCCCATTTGTTGATCTCTGTTTTTACTAGATAGTAAGCAGACTTTTTTGAACCTTTTTGTCCTTAAGTCATTGCAGAGCATAGATAGGTTATAAAGAAGTATGCTTCAAAAGACCCGTGTGTGTGTGCCATTTCCCTTCTGCTTTCCCTTTAGCAAAATGAGTAACTGCAGTGTCATGTTCTTATCTCTCCCACCTTTATTACTTAATTCTTCAATCGTTAATATTTAACATGAATATTAATGCATAACTTTTGCTCGACTGGCATGTTCTAACGACCAAAAGCTTGCACTTGGTGAACTGGGAGCACCTGTAAGGGCGATTAGAGTCCTCCCTAAAAGCCTCCATCACTCTTGAAGAGCCCAGCAAGCTACCGAGGGTGTCCTGCCATCTGTAAGCTACCCATGGCATATTTGATACGCCAAAAAAAGTAACAATAATGAGCCTCATTCCCCTGACCCCGAAAGAGCCCCTGAAAGAGAATGGAGACATTACTGGTGCCCACTCGAGCAAACTGATGAGCAACGGGACGACAAGTGATACAAGTGATTAATGCATGACACTTCCCTCACCTTTACTCTGTTTTCAATTGTTTTGTAATTATATCACCATTGAGAATTTAAAACTTTTTTTTTTAATATATACTGAGGACATGTAGTGGTTGATCATTTCTAATTTGGGGAAAATAAGATATAAAAGAAGCAAAAGCTGAGAATCAAGTATGTTATTTGGTGGGTTTGGTTGCTCAGGTTTTCAGTGATTTAATAAATGGATTAATAAAATACAGGAAATTGGAGACTCACCAGGGTCTTTGAACAAACTTTTTTCTTGAGTAATAAAATTCCTTGTGAAATGAGGGCCGGAGTGATAGTATAGCAGTTAGGGTACTTGCCTTGCATACAGCTAGCCACACTGGTTCAATCTCTGCATCTCATATGATCCCCTAGACACCACAAAACCAAAAATATCTATATATCGTATATGTATATATACTTGATATGATATATAACATGTAATAAATAAATGGATATATATTTTATATGTACTCTTATCAAATGAACTGCCCTTTGGAGGGCTCACTGAATAGTTTGTATAATCATTTGTTTCTTATGTCTTTCCCAGAAATCCCTCTGTCGCCATGGGAGCCTCACTTTCAAACTCAGAGTATACTCTCAAGGTCACAGATGTGGCCAAAGTAAGAACTTTGAATGCTATTGCACAGAATATTTAGAGAGACGTCTCCGAGACAGCTGACGCAGGGCGGAGGAGAAGAGCAGTCTGCAGGGTTCTGTGACCCTGCTTTCACCTCCATCTCGGGCCGGGGCAGTCACAGGCTTTGCTTTACTTCTCGTATGGCCACGGAGAATGTGTCCAAGAGGAAACAGACTTGAAGCAGAGCTACAGTCACTTCCTTTGCTTCATCATCCCAACTGGATCCACCATCATCATCATCATCATCATGGTTAAATCTGGTTTGTGCTTCTATAGACTGATTAGTTTGTATCTGATAGAATTAACTGATGAGCTGAGAATACACAACTGTAAGGTTTGAATTCAGAATGTAACTTAGTATCAAATTTAATAGCAATATTTTGCTTTTTTATTTGCAAAATAAAAATTTCTATTCTATTACGATAGTTTCTTTATTTTTACCATGAATGCAGCCTGTAAACCAAATGTGATTGGAAGGTTTTTTTTCTTCTTTATTCATTTACTCTTTTTATTTCATTTGAGGGAGTTGGGGTCTGGGGGGAGGGTAGTATTTGGGTCACACCCAGTGGTGCTCAAGCTAACTCCTGGCTTTGCACTCCGGAGTGCAGTGGTGCTTGGGGGACTATATGGGGTGCTGGGGGTTGAACCTGGGTTGGCTGCATGCAAGGTAAGTGCCCTGCCTGCTGAACTACCAGCCCCTCTCACTCCCTTTTAGAGAATGAAACTGACACCCAAAGAGAGCAGAGCCAGTCATTGAGAGGGGAGTGGAGCATGGCTGTTGATGCAGTCTTGAGATTAGGGAGGACTGTACTATCTCTGTACTTGTGGTGATCTGAACAATGAGTATTTTTGCCAAGAACACTCATTTGAAAAGGTAAGTGTATACATGTGTTATCACAGCACTATGTTCATTAGTCAAGATCTGAAATCAACACAAGGGCCCAGTGACTGAGCTAAGAAGATGCAGGCAGGGCCCAAGCATCACACACACACACCCAAGCATCACACACGCACACCCACACGAACAGAAAAAAGAGGATCTGAAATATATGAACATCATTCTCCTCTGCTCTCACATTGCTCCTTGCGAGACAAGCAAATGAACCTCGGACCCGAGTTTGCAATAGGCCCTTTCCACTGGGCTGCTCCAGATGGGGGCAGGTGCCATCCCTCTGCCTGCCCTTTGGGAGCCCCGGCGGCCACCATTTTCTAGAAGTCAGCGACAAGCTCCAGAAACGAGTGAAATTTGAAACTGCTCAAAAGTCAACGACAGGGTCTGTTTGAAGAGAGGGCATTGGTAAGTCATCCTGTCTGGAGATCCACCACCCCATTTCACAAAGGTCTGCTCACAGAGATAATCCCTTCCATTTCAGGTCAAAGAGGAACAGCAGCCGGTTGTGTGGAAAGCCCTGATTCTGGGAAACGCACGTGCCATTCCATCCTTATTCCTGTGCCCTGCACTGTATTTGTCACTCTATGGAAGTAGCCTCTTCAGCAAAAAAAATTAAAATTGAAACTATGTGATTGGAACTGTGGATTTGTTGTCTTTAAACATGGATCTCTTATGCAAATTTTTACTTATTAATACCTCTCTAATATAGTCACCAAGTGCTAATAAAATCTCATCCTCCAAATTTCTCTTGTATGTTGTGAACATGGATAACACAAGGAGAATGTAAATTTTAAAGTTTTGGTGGTTGGCTTAAAATGATTTGTTGTTCAAATTTCTTGGGTCACCATTTAAGCTCATCAACAGCCATGATCCAAAGACTCACAAATAAACCTCGAAAGAGGAAGAGAGCAACGTGCCACAGAGATGTCACTGGACCCCAAAGTCACCATCCAGCTAAAAAATTAACTTTAGCTATATTTACCCTATTTGCAGCTGCACTACATCTCAAACTCTACACCACTGATGTACCAGGAGTAGCACACCACAGTGGATGGGATGGAAAGTAGAAGGCACACAAGGCTCAATCTGTAGCGACGTGTGAGTGATCTCTTATACAAGGGCTTAATGGCTCCAGGGTGAAATACAACAGTCTTCACACTTTCTTCTAAGGAAACATTTTTAAAGATCACTTTTAGCGAATCATTCATAACAAGCAAAACAAAATAAATTATTTGGGATCTGCTATTGGGCCAGGCTTGGGTGATGGTTGGGAAAATTCAAAATAACGGTGGTGAGAAGATACAATGGTTGTGGGATTGGCGGTGTTAGAATATTGATTGTAATAAATTATTGTGAACACTTTATAGAAAAAAAAAGGAATAGGAGCCAGAGCAATAGCACAGCGGGTAGAGCATTTGACTTGCACACAGCTGACCTGGGTTCAATCTTCGGCATCCCATATGGTCCTCCATGCACCACCAGGAGTAATTTCTGAGTGTAGAGCCAGGAGTGACCCCTGAGCATTGCTGGGTGTGATCCAAAAAGAAAAAAAAAAAACCTCAGCTGTCATCAATAAGTTGCTCCAGGCCTGGAGCAACTTATTGATGTGGCTGGAGCAATAGCACAGAAGGTAGGGCATTTGCCTTGCGCGTGGCCAACCCAGGTTCGATTCCTCTGTCCCTCTCGGAGAGCCTGGCAAGCTACCGTGAGTATCCTGCCCGCATGCTAGAGCCTGGCAAGCTACCCGTGGTGTATTCGATATGCCAAAAACAGTAACAAGTCTCAGAATAGAGACATTACTGGTTCCTGCTAGAGCAAATCGATGAGCAACGGGATAACAGTAACAGTGATACAGTTATCAATAAATTGTTTGCTTGCTATTTTTAGGGGCCAAGATTCGTTAGCACTATATTCTTTGATGGAGGGAAGGAGGTTGGGTCACTCTCGGCTGTAGTCAGGGTTTACTCCTGGCTCTGAGTTTAGGGATCACTCCTAGCAATTCTTGGGGAATCATATTTGGTGCCAGAGTTGGAACCAGGGTCCCTGAATGCAGGGCAAGCACCTTAGCCCATGTGCTATCTCCAGCTTGATTTATGGTTATTCTAAAATGATTTTTTGTTGCCTGGCAAGCTTTCCGTGGCATATTCAATATGCCCAAAACAGTAACAAGTCTCATAATAAGACGTTACTGGTGCCTGCTCGAGCAAATCGATGAACAGGATGACAGTGCAACCGTGCGGTAAGTACAACAATGTATGAATTTTCTTTGGAGTAGGGCGAATTTGGGTATAATTGTTTATATTTATAGCTTTTAGCTTTTGCTATAAAAATGTTAATTACTAGGCCCTAACCGGTGTGACCAACCCCCCCAAAAAAAGAAAGAAAAAAAGATAAAAGCAATCTTTGTACTGTGAATCACATATCTAGATACTTGTTTTAAGATATTGCACAATACGAAAATCTTTTCCTAAGTTACAATCATTAACTATAAGCATACAACTCTAGTTATCTTGAACATTGAGCTTTTGTAATTTTTTTCAAGTTGCTTGAATGCAACCACCTATTTTTAGCATTTGCTGACTAAGCAGACATGATCCAGCATATTTTCAGCTGTCATTTCCATCCGTTTTTTTTTTTTTTCAGTCACTGAGAAATTACAAAATTATTCATGATTTGGTTTCAGGCATATAATGTTTAAACACCAATCCAGTGTCCACCGAGTGTCCACTTCCCTCTACAAATTTCTACCACCCCTTCCCCCACCCCCACCCTGTTTTTCTCCCACCCACCAGTCTGCCTCTCTGATGGGTAGCACTGTAGCACTGTCATCCCATTGTTCATTGATTTGCTCGTGGGCACCAGTATCATCTCCATTGTGAGACTTGTTACTGTTTTTGGCATATTGAATACGCCACATGGGTAGCTTGCCAGGCTTTGCTGTGTGAGCGGGATACTCTCGGTAGCTTGCTGGGCTCTTTGAGAGAGATGGAGGAATCGAACATGGGGTCGGCCTTGTGCGAGGGAAACACCTACCCGCTGTGCTATCGCTCTGATGGGTACTTTTATCTTTTAAAAACATGTTTACATTGTGGTTTACAGTGCCATTACTAATAGGGTCAATCAACCATTTTATTTTATTTTATTTTTTTAATTGAATCACCATGTGGAAAATTACAATGCTTTCAGGCTTAAGTCTCAGTTATACAATGCTGAAACAACCATCCCTTCACCAGTACACATATTCCACCACCAAAAAAACCCCAGTATACCTCCCATCCCTCCCCCCTCCTCCACCTGTATAACTGATAAATTTCACTTTATTTTCTCTTTACTTTGGTTACATTCAATATTTCAACAAAAAACTCCTTATTATTGTTAGGAGTTCCCCACTGGAGTCAGACCTGCTGTGAAGAGATATGAGGTCATGAGGTTTTGGATTTCTGTATTTTATCAACTAATTCCAGGGAAATTTGTTCCAGAAATTGGATCATTGCAAGCTTATATCTCTCATTAGTGGTCCTCATAGTATGGCTGTCGCCATGCCCTCCCCCCCACCCCGCAAGGAAAAGGCGAGAGAGAAAAACCTTTCCCCTCCTGTGCAGGCCTCGGCTTAGTTTTCAGTCTGGAGACATTCTGCTACTTCTGGTACCAAAAGTAGTTTAGCTGGCCTCTGGAATCATGCTCGTGCAGCTGTGGTGAGGTCGCACACGTGTGGCTTCTGGGATCACATCTCGGCCCAGTCAACCATTTTATATCCTGGATTATCTCCAAGTAACCAATAAACATAACATACCATTAAGATTTTGAGAATTGGTTATTTCATTTGTTTTTGTTTTTGTTTTGGGGCCACACCCAATAGTGCTTAGGACTTACTCCTGGTTCTGCACCCATGAATCACACCTGGTGGGTTTGGGAGACCCTGTGAGGTGATGGGGATCAAACCTGGGTTAGTCGTGTGCAAGGCAAGTACCCTACCTGCTGTTCTACCTCACTGGCCTCTGGGAGGCTATTAAGAAAATATCTGGGAGAAATTATTTTACCTAAGACCAGTGTTAAGTCTAGAATTCAGGCTTTCTGACTCTCTTTCATCTTGCAGTTTTAGGACTGTCTTTAAAAGTCAGTGACAACCTGAGACAATTTATAGAACATCTTATTGGAAAATGCAGGAGCAGTTCTAAAAAACTACACAATTGAACACATTCAAATCACTTCCCCTGGATCTCAGAAAAAACGAGATTTAAGAAAATCCTGATATGTATCCTTCTATAAAGGGAATCTTCACACTATTTTTCCTGTTGTGTAAATTTTGTAGGCATTAAATCATAAAATCTTGGAGATTTTCTAGTCCAGGTTTTTTTCTCTGGTAACCCCTTTTTGCCCAAGAAATTTTTCCATAACTGGTATATAGTTATATAGTACACAAGTCAAGCATTTACTGATACATTTTCATCACTGTCACTGTCATTCCATTGTTCATCGATTTGCTCAAGCGGGCACCAGTAACGTCTCCATTGTGAGACTTGTTTTTTGGCATATAGAATACACCATGGGTAGCTTGCCAGGCTCTGCCGTGTGGGCGAGATACTCTCGGTAGCTTGCTGGGCTCTCCGAGAAGGGCGGAGGAATCAAACCTGGTTGGGCTGCATGCAAGGCAAACGCCCTATTCGCTGTACTATCGCTCCAGCCACATTATCATAAAGAAATTTATTATTTATTTTGCTTTATGAGTCACATTCAGTGATGCTCAGGGGTTACTCCTGGCTCTGCATTCAGGAATTACTCCTGGTGGTGCTTGGGGGACCATTTGGGATGTCTGGGATCGAACCCAGGTTTGCCACAAGGCAGATGCCCTACCCACCATATTAACACTCTGGCCCTAAAGACATTTATTTTAAAATAATCTTTATAATAGTTACTTGGCCCCAGAACTAGAGAGATAGCCTAGTGGGCTGAGCACATACTTTGCTTGCAGGAAACCCTAGGTTGGTCCCTGCGCACAATTCTGGGAGTACCTGCTAGGCGCTGCTGGATGTGACCGCCAAAACCAAAATAAACTTTGAGGAAGTTTCTGTTTATCTCTTCCCCTCATTTTTTTTTCTTTTTGGGTCACATGCGGCATTGCACAGGGGTTACTCCTGGCTTTGCACTCAGGAATTACTCCTGGCGGTGCTCAGGGGACCATATGGGATGCTGGGAATCAAACCCGGGTCAGCTGTGTGCAAGGCAAACGCCCTACCCACTGTGCTATTCCTCCAGCCCCTTCCCCTCATTTTTTGATGGGGTTATTTGTTTTATTTTTGTTAAAAACAAAACAATACTGGGGTTGGAGAGATAGCACAGTGGGTAGAGCATTTGCCTTGCACGCGGCCAACCCGGATTCGATTCCCAGCATCCCATATGGTTCCCTGAGCATCGCCAGGGGTGGTTCCTGAGTGCAGAGCCAGGAGTAACCCCTGTGCATCTCCAGGCGTGACCCAAAAAGCAAGAAAAAAAAATACAGTGGAGCCTGGGCCATAGGACAATGGACCTTGCACGGACCCAGGTTGGATCCTGGTACCCTTATAATCCCCTGAGCCCACCAAGAGTGATCCTTGAACACAAAGCCAGGAATAAGCCATGAACACCACTGGGTGTCCCCACCACCACCACCACATATACACAAAAAGTGGAGCCACCCCTCACTTCAAGTCCTACCTTCTCATTAAAAATAAGTGCTTTTAAAAGACAGTTATTTATGTATCTTGGATATTAACAGTTTTTCAGATGAGTGGTGGGCAAATATTTTCTCCCAGTCTGTGGAGTGTCTTTATTCGATCAGTTTCTTTCACAGTGCAGAGCTTCTTAGTTTGATGTCTCAAGTATTTATCTTTTTTTCTGTTAGTTTTGGCCATCGGCATTGAACCATTAAAGATACCTCAGGATTCATTATCATGAAGGATTCTACCTATGCCTTCCTCAATATAATTTATGAATTCAGTTCTGATATTGAGGTCTTTAATCAGTTTTGACTTCTGTGCGTGACATTAAAAAAGGATCTGACTTCATTTTTATGCATGCAATTGCCAATTTTCCCAGCACCACTTGTTGAAGACACTTTGCTTGACCAACTTCACACTTTTTCTTCCTTTGTCAAAGATTATCTATCCATACACCTGAAGGTCTGTCTTTGGACTCTGTTCTATTCCATTGGTCTGAGAGTCTGTCCTTATCACACTGCTTTGATTACTATAGCATGTAGTTATACTTTGAAATTGGGAAGAGAAGCCTCCCATCAGGAGGTTTATTACTCCATATAAATTTCAACAGCATTTGATCTAATTTAAAAAAAAATATATCACGGGTATTTTTTACAGGGACCACATTGGATACATGTAATACCTTGGGCAAAATTGTCATTTTGGCAATATTAATTCTTCCCATCTATGAACAGGGTATGTGTTTCCATTTCATTATATTCTCTTTTTATTCTTTTAGCAATGGGTTATAGTTTTCTTCGTATAAATATTTCATCACTTGTCAGATTAATCCCTAGCTACTTAATTTTCTGAAACACAATTATGAATTTTTGAATAATTTCTTTTTTTCCTATTTAATTATTTGCATATAGGAAAGCAATGGTTTTGTGTGCACTGATTTTTGTAGCCTGAGTCTATTATTTCTTGCAGGTTTTTGTTTGTTTGTTTGATGCAGATTTTTTAAGGTTTTGTAGGTATAGTATCATGTCATCTGCAAATAGGAAGAGTGTGACTTCTTTTCTAATCTGGATGCCCTTAATATCTCTTTCATACTAGATTTCTAGGACAGGACTTCCAGTACTATATTGAAGAGTACTGGTGAACCTGGACCACTTTGTCTTGTGCCTGATCTGAGGAAAGGCTTTCAGTTTTTCACCACTGAGAATGATGTTTGCTGTGGGGTTGTGGTAAATGCTTTTAACTATGTTGAGGAAAGTTCCTTCAACCTATGCAGTCCTTTTCATTAGATAAGTCTTTTGCAAATATTGTCTGCTAATATGTGGTTTGTGTTTTCATTTTCTTGACAGTGTTTTTAGAAGAACAGGTTTTATTTTTTTGGTAATGATGTTTACTAATGCTTTCTCATTTTCATGGATTATGTCTTTGTTGTGTCTAAAAAGTCATCATGAAATCCAGGGTTATATGGATTTTCTCTTCTATTATTTTCTAGGAGTTGTATTTTGCGTTTAGGTGTATAATCCATTTTGAGTTAATACTTTGAAAAGTATAAGGCTATGTCTAGATTATTATTTTTCTTTTACATGTGGATACTTAGTTAACTGTTTTAACAAAACAAGATCTATGAAAAAATTACCTTTCTTTTATTGCATATACTTGTTTATCTAAAGGGCAGCAATGATATGCTTATAAGGGGCCTATTTGTGAGCACTAAGTTCTGTTCTGTTGGTCTACTGCTCTGCTCCTTCATTACTACCACACTATTTTTGTTTGTTTGTTTTTGGGTCACACCTGGCGATGCACCAGGGTTACTCCTGGCTCTTCACTCAGGAATCACCCCTGGCGGTGCTCAGAGGACCATATGGGATGCTGGGAATCGAACCCGGGTCGGCCGCATGCAAGGCAAATGCCCTACCCGCTGTGCTATCGCTCCAGCCCCACTACCACACTATTTTGATTCTCATTAAGTCCTGTGAATACACTAGCTTCACAGGAAGTCCCGTATGTCCTCCAACTTGGCTTTTTGTTCTTCAATATTGTGTGACTCATTTGTGTCTTTATTTCTCTCCCTATAAACTTTAGAATCAGTTTATCAGTAGCCACAAAATAACCTAGTGGGATTGTATTAAATACATAGGCCAAGTTGGGAAGAACTGATATCTTAACCCTGTTGCAGTAAGGTTTGGTTTGCCAGTCTGAGGCATTAAGATTTGCACTCGAAATACTTTTTGGAGGATCACAAAACTGTCTCTGGTGTTGTGCTGTGCCCTGCTGGACTGCAGCCTGTTCAGCCCCCTTTTATTAACTAGCTTGCTGTTTTAACCAATGATATTCAGCCACATAGGCAGAATATGCAAATTTACTTAGTCAATGGAAACCCTATCAAAGTCAGTTACACAACTGGAAATATAGTCAGTTAAAGTAATAGTAACAGAAAAACAATGTTTACATCCAAGCCTAGCTAGGCCTGAGATTGTGAGATGTTGTATACCAACATTTCCCCCTTTTTTGTTTAAAATGACCAGTAACAAATAACACAAACATTCTCACGAATCTTTCCAGCAATACCTCAATGCTGTTTTAAGAAAATCTAACCTTATTCTACAGAAATTGTCTTTCATTTTACAATACAGAGTTTACATATACAGAGTTTACACATATTAAGTAATGTTCCAGTTCCAGTCCTGGTTCAGAGATATTTGTCAGTGAAGACCAATTAGTCTCTAAACAAAAACAACACTTTCATGCCATTTCTGGATGAATTTCACAGTCCAGGTTTTTCCACAATCAGTAACTGCCGAAGCACTCCCGTTATCAGATTCTTCTCTCATGGACAAAGAAGAATCATCAACATTCATAAGTAAAATAGATGTTCAAACTTCATAGATGTTCCAATAAAATATGCACGGAATATTATCCAGTCATATAATAAGTTTTATGACTCTTAAAACTTATGTTTTGAACTAAACCAGTACCTTTTGAACCTGTTTTTATATACAATTATTTCAATTCTCTTTTTACCAACTCAATATAATGCAGATACAAACAAAACCTATAGTATAAATATTTAGAGAGAAAAATGTACTATCATAACAAAAACTTGTACCATATTTACAAAGCATGAGGAAAACATCTTTTTAATTAATTTTGACAGTTCTTATACATTAGATATTTCAAATCATGAAACTTTTATACCAATCTTTAACAATTTTCACCTTGGTTTCATGCTCTAATTTTACAATTCTTAATAAGCTCCAAAAACACCCAAACTTTCAAAAATTTTTTTGGAACACATATTACTAACCTTTTTGGTGGGGCTGTTTGCCCAGTTACAAGGATTTCCACTTCTGATTTCAATCTGACTTCAACATTTAAAGCACTCAACACAGAAAGACATACAGAAACACAACAAAAATCACATGCACATGTGCATTCATACATACCTGATCGATCAATCTGACCCTCCAAGAACCAGGGAAGAAAAACTGATGGACAGAGAAAGGAAGGGCAGTCCCCAGGGTAAAAATTCCCTGTCGGCCGCTTGGGATTATCCCCCATTTCTCAGTCCAACTAGCTTGTCTCCTGCTTGTTAAAATTGGGTCGAAAGAGAAAAGAAGCACTTCTAGTTTTACAAAGATGACAAAAAAAAAATTTAAGACATCTCTCATCTATTTATTTATTTATTTATTTATTTATTTGCTTTTTGGGTCACACCCGACGATGCACAGGGGTCATCCTGGCTCTGCACTCAGGAATTACCCCTGGCGGTGCTCAGGGGACCATATGAGATGCTGGGAATCGAACCCCGGTCGGCCGCGCGCAAGGCAAACGTCCTACCCGCTGTGCTGTCACTCCGGCCCCTGCAGTATGGATTTCTTCTTCAAAAATTTTTGTCATCTTGGGGCTGGAATGATAGCACAGCGGGTAGGGCGTTTGCCTTGCACGCGGCCGACCCGGGTTCGATCTCCGGCATCCCATATGGTCCCCTGAGCACTTCCAGGGGAAATTCCTGAGTGCAGAGCCAGGAGTAATCCCTGTGCATCTTCGGGTGTGACCCAAAAAGCAAAAAAAAAAAAAAAAAAGGAAATCCATACTGCAGTTTTTTCATTTGCTATCCCTTATTCACTGGGACGCTTCAGTCTTTTTGTAGGACACCAAAAATGGTTTCTGTTTGCTGAAATAAAAGCAAAACCTCTTTCCCACCTTTCCACCTGGCCTGGCATCCAACTCCCAGAGACTGGGTCCCTGTAAAGGACTTTATGTCTCTGATTAATTTTATCTAAAACATTTTTTATTCTATTAGAACTTATTTCTTCTGAGCTATCCTGAATTTTCCAATGTTTTTCCGCCGATGTCATTTCATCAGAGCAATTTAAAAAATTCAAGGTGAACAGTGCTCTGGATATTTGCTGTCTAGGAGAATTTGTATATAATTATTTAAAGAGGGATCACCTTCCAATGTTTGAAACTAATTTTGTAGGGCATTGGTTGGAATACCCAAAGAAGGCCATAGCCAATTTATATTTCCTAATAGTTTTTGAAAGTCATTTAAAGTTTTTAATTTATCTCTCCAAATTTGGACCTTTTGAGGTGTAATTTTACTCTTCCATATTATTTGTCCCAAAAATTCCGAAGGAACCTGATGTTGAATTTTGTCCTGTGCAATTTTTAAACCCCATGACTCTAGTTCATAAGTTATAGCTTCATAAACTTTCTGCAAATTTATTTGAGGTGGAGCAGTGATTGGAATATCATCCATCTAGTGAATAATTTTGACTTCAAGGTACTGTGCCCTCATATATCCAATGGTTGGTTAACAAAATATTGACACATCGTGGGACTATTCATCATCTCTTGAGGCAAAACACTCCAGTGATATATTTTAGCAGGAGTTTCACTATGTAAGGAAGGCACAGTAAAGGCAAATTTTTCTCTATCTTCTTCTCTCAAAGGGATGGTATAGAAACAATCCTTTAGATCAATTATAATAATATTCCACTGTTTTGGAATAATGGCCAAATTAGGTAGGCCCATTTGCAAAGGGCCCATTGGTTCCATGCAGTCATTAACTTTTCTTAGATCACTTAACATTCGCCATTTGCCAGTCTTTTTCTTGATAACAAATACTGGTGAATTCTAGGGACTAGAGCTGAAAACAATATGTCCCAATTCAAACTGTTCTGTAACTAATTCATCTAAAGCCTTAAGTTTTTCTTTTCTTGAGGGCCACTGCTCAACCCAAACAGGCTGAACCTTTTTCCAGACTATTGGGAGAGCTGTTCTTCCAGCAGCGGCCCAAATTAAAAAGGCGATTGCTGAGACACCTCTTTTTCTTTAATATATTTCACACCAAGTTTTTTCAACAAATCTTGTCCCCATAGGGTGATAGCTATTGGAGCAATATATGGCTGGATGACAGCCGTGTCTCCATCAGGATCACTACAATGAAGAGGTTGCACACTCTGTTGAACATCAGTGACCACACCCATACCAGAAAAAGTAACGTCCACACAACGCTTTTGCCAAACCATAGGCCAATGATGAGAGGCAACAACAGTAATATCAGCACCTGAATCTAACATACCCTCCAGTTTTGTCCCATCCTCAAAGGTCATAACCAAAGTAGGCTTATCATCAGTAATCTTTTTTGCCCCAAATATTTCTGCATTGGTGCTTCCAAAATCACCTTTTCCTTTCATGCCTGTATTTGTTCCTAGTATGCATGGAAGCAAAAGCAGTTGAGCAATATGTTCCCCTTTAAATATTCTGATATCCGCTTGAACAGTGACCATAATTGAGATTTCATTCACAAAATCACTGTCAATGAGTTCCACTTTTATGTTAACACCTCGCAAAGTCATACTACTTTTCCCTAAGATCAATCCTGCTGTTCCTTTTGGAAGGGGCCATAAACATTAGTTGGAATTTTGTAAATTTTATTAGAAGTCAGAAACAAATTCTGTAAAACTGAAATATCAGCGGCTACACTTCCCTCCGTTGCTCTCACAAAGTCAACATAAGACAGTTTTTTGCTAATACTCTTGGGTTTACTGATTGTTACCATGGTAGGGGATGAAAGACTCTTTAATTTAATTTGAGGTTTTATTGAAGATTTCCCGTATTGTTGAAGGGGCCCCGGGTCAAGCCCTGACTCCCGTTTCCTGATGGCTCATTATTTTTTCTAAATTTTTCTCTTTTGTAATGGCATTTATTGGCCCAGTGCTTCCCCTTCCTACATCGTCTACAGATGCCTGTTTTTTTTTTTTTTTCTCATCCCAGAGCTAATACTAGTACAATTTTGCCTGAGATGTCCCAAAGCTCCATCTAGCCATAACATTTTATCTGGTTTACTCTTTTAAAAGCAATGGCTATTATTTGTGCCTGAGGGTTGGTGTTCCCACTTCCCTACATACTTTAATAAAATCATCCAGGGAGTTTTTTCCCATTAGTTTAGCAGTTTGAATTGCCTTTTGGCAATCTGTCGTAGCATTTTCCACCGATAAAGTTAGCATAAGCATTTCACGAAGGCCTTCATCAGGTATAGCCTTTTGCAAGAGAGTTTTGGAGTCTGGCAATAAAATGAAGTTCATTTACTTCCTGAAAGATTTTTGTGAATGACATAGTATGTTTTTCAAAGGTCTCAAGATAACGCCACGCCTTTAGACAGGTCTTATTAACAGCTTCTAAAATGTTTGCCTCCAAACAGACTTGTTCTTCCCATGAAGCCCACTTGCCAGTGCCTAAAATCTGGTTCACAGTGATATCAACTTGTTTTGGTGTTTTAATTCTAGCAAATTTCTTAGCCTCTTCTCTCCACCAAGATATAATTTGTACATATTGAGAATTTTCTAACATTGCCTTCTCAAGAGTTTGCCAATCAAGTGGAATTATAGTATTAGTTTCTGCAAAATTTTCAAGAAGGGCTAGCACATGGTTAGAAGCAACACCATAGGTGGTCACAGCTTGCTTAAGCGAGGAAAGAAACTTAAAAGGAACAGGCTCATATTCCCCTGCCTGTCTTTTTCTTTGCACATCAGGATTATAAACGACTGGAAAAGCCATAAACTGAGCAAGCTGTTGACTCAATTTTGCCTTAATAAAGGAACTTCAGATTTTTGCATCAGAGAATGCAACTCAGGAGTAAGCTTAAAATGGCAACATAGAGATTCCTCTTCCCTATTCTTATGTAAGCGAAGGGAAGGAACTGCCAAAGGTCAGGATCAGTGATACCCGATATGGCATGCATTATCCTTCTTTCAGAAGGGCTGTGCATCTCAAGGTCCTTCATTTGTCTAATTAATTTATCTAATTTTTTATTAACTTTTCTCAACTCTTGGGTGTTTACAACCTCTTTTAAAACCGAATTCTCTGTGTCTGACTCGAAGCTGTCAGACTCAGGAGAATCATCAATTTGATATGAATTACCAGATAATATAGATGCTGTTGGCTTAGCACATAATTTAGGCTGAATCAAAGATTCTTCCCCACTCTTCTCCTCTAACACAGGAGTTTCTCTGTAAGTTGCTTTGAAAACTTGTGCATGATGCAACTTTCCCCCTACTTTTTTTCCATAGTTTTAAATTAAATTGTTCTCTATCTTTTTGCTTAAACCAATGGCAACACCTTTTTACCCTCTCAGGGAGGCGTAGCTTTATCTGTCCCTTTAAAGGCAGACCAGCTGCTTTTGTTAGAGAATTCAGGGTGTCAAAATAAGTATCCTGCTGTGATATTACACAATTACCCATTGCCCATTTTTTTCTTTTCTCCTTTTATTTATTCTTTATTTCTTTCTCCCTTTCATTCTCCTTTTCTTCTTTTCCCTTTCTTTCTTTCTTCCTGTCTATATTTCTTTAGTCCCTTTCTTTCTCTTTTTCTTTTCCCTTCCTTTCTCTCCTTTTTCCTTCTTTCTTTCTTTCTTTCTTTCTTTCTTTCTTTCTTTCTTTCTTTCTTTCTTTCTTTCTTTCTTTCTTTTCTTCCTTTCTCTTTCTTTCTATCTTTCTTCCTCCCTTTCTTTCTCTTTTTCTTCTTCCCTTCTTTCTTTATATCTATATTTCTTTATTCCCTTTATTTCTATTTTTCTTCTTTCTTTCTTTCTTTCTATCTATATTTCTTTATCTCTTTATTTATCTCTCCCTTTCTTCATTTCTTCCGTTATAGGCCTTTATTTTCTAGCCTCGTGCTGGGCGCCATATGTTGCAGTAAGGTTTGGTTAGACAGTCTGAGGCATTAAGATTTGCACGCAAAATAAATACTTTTTGGAGGATCAAAAAACTGTCGCTGGTGTTTTGCAGTGCCGTGCTGGAGAGCAGCCTGTTCAGGCCCCTTTTATTAACTAGCTTGCTGTTTTAACCAATGATATTCAGCCACATAGGCAGAATATGCAAATTAACTTAGTCAACAGAAACCCTATCAAAGTCAGTTACATAACCGGAAGTATAGTCAGTTAAAGTAACAGTAACAGGAAAACAATGTTTACATCCAAGCCTAGCTAGGCCTGAGATTGTGAGATGTTGTACATACACCAACAAGCCCGATTTAGTCATCCTGTCCATATTTCTTCTTTGAGAAATCCAAATGGCTAAAAGAGACACAGGAAAATGCTCTACGCCACTAATCATCAGGGAGATGCAGATTAAAGCAATGAGATATCATTTCACACCACAGAGACTGGCCCACATCAAAAGAACAAAAGCAATCAGTGTTGACGTGGATGTGGGGAGAAAGGGATTCTCCTTCACTGCTGGTGGGAATGCCGACTGGTTCAGCCCTTTTGGAAAACAATATGGATGATTCTCAAAAAATTAGAAATTGAGCTCCCATTTGACCCAGCAATACCACTCCTGGGAATATATCCTGGAGAGGCAAAAAGGTATAGTAGAAATGACATCTGCATTTGTATGTTCATTGCAGCACTGTTTACAATAGCCAAAATATGGAAAAAACCAGAATGTCCAAAAACAGATGACTGGTTAAAGAAACTTTGGTACATCTACACAATGGAATACTATGCAGCTGTTAGAAAAGATGAAGTCATGAAATTTGCATATAATTGGGTCAACATGGAAAGTATCATGTTAAGTGAAATGAGTCAGAAAGAGAGAGACAGACATAGAAAGATTGCACTTATCTGTGGAATATAAAATAACAGAGTGGGAGACTAACACCCAAGAGTTGTAGAGATAAGGACCAGGAGCTCTGCCCCACAGCTTGGAAACTGGCCTCACATGCTGAGGGAAAGGCAGCTCAGATAGAGAAGGGAACACCAAGTAGAGGATGTTGGGAAGACCCATTCGGGTTGGAAGATGCGAACTAAAAGTAGATTATAGACCGAACACGAAGGCCACTCAATACCTCTACTGCAAACTATAACACCCCAAAGGAGAAAGAACAAAAGGGAATGCCCTGCCACAGAGGCAGGGTGAGGTGGTGGGGGATGGGGTGGGGGTGGTGAGAGGAATACTGGGATCATTGGTGGAGGTGAATGGGCACTGGTGGAGGGATGGGTAAAAGATCACCGTATGAGTGAAATGCAAACACAAAAGTTCATAAGTTTGTACCTGTACATCACAATGATTCTCTAATAAAAAATTTTTTAAATAAAAAAATTTCAAAAAAGAAGTATCTTTGATTTCTGTCATTATGGTTTGTAATTTTTTCATATTTCCTTTTTAAATTTTTGTTTCAGCATTTTATTTATGAAATGACAGTGTTAGACTGTTAATTTTAAATCCATCTTGTTTAATTATTGACAAAAGGAAAGTGAAAGACTTTGTATTTTAACTTTGTATCCTGTTACCTTGTGTTAATTCCTTATTAATCTCAGTAGCTTTTTTATTTTGGTTTTACTCCAGGAGGTTCAGGGTTTATGCTTTGAAGTCTAATATTAATTTAGGGGATTTGCTCAGATAATAATCATTGCTTCAATTATTTCTCCTGTTTCTCTCTCTTTGCTCCTTCTAGTATTCTATTACATATATGTCATACCCATTTTCCTAGGGTTTCTGGATATTTTGTTGTTTTTCAGTCTTGTGTTACCATGCCTTTAAGTTTTGCAGTTTCTACTCACAGATCCTCAAGAGCACAGAAAATTCCCTCAGTTGTTTCCATGACTAATAATAAGCCCATTAAAGGCATTTTTCATTTCTAGTTTTTTTTATCCCTAGCATTTCTTTTTTATTTTTTCTTAGTATCTCTCAGTGTTCCTCTGATCTTGTACCCCATCTATTTCATTCCTTCATGACCCTAGCTTATAATCATAGTTATTTTAAATTCTTAGTCTTCACAATTCCACCATTCCTGTCAGATCCAAATCTAGTCTAATGCTTTTTTTATTTGTTTCTTTAGACTATACATTTTTCCTTTGAGCATGTCTTGTAATTTTTTCCAGATAATTGGACATAGTTTATTGGGCAAAAGGAACAGCTGAACATTTGATAATGCAGTTGCAATGTGGGAAGGGACACAGAGGTGTGTCCTTTAGTATATAATAATAAGTTTTTTTTTTTAAATGGATTTTATTTGGAGGGTTTGTTTTTGTTTTTGTTTTTGCTTTTTTTGGATCACACCTGGTGATGCACAGGGGTTACTCCTGGCTTTGCACTCAGGAATTACTCCTGGCGGTGCTCAGGGGACCATATGGGATGCTGGGATTCGAACCCGGGTTGGCCGAGTGCAAGGCAAACGCCCTACCCACTATGCTATCACTCCAGCCCCTATAATAATAAGTTTTAAGAATTCAAATCATCCAGAAAATTAGACGAATTGACAGAATTGGCAGGCAGGCAGATTTAAAGGGGAAGGGCACTTACCTCACACACTGCCAACCTGTGTTTGATTCCTGCTATTCCACATGGTCCCCTAAGTACTTCAAGGAGTACTTTCTTGAGTACAGAGCTAGGAGTGGTTCCTGAGTACTATCGGGTGTCCCCCCTAAGATAACAATAATGTTATAATGCCATGTTATTTTGATAAAAAATTAAAAAAAAAAGAATTTAAGGTTATAAAGATTTAAAAGTAGTTCAAAGAGTGTCCTGGGTTAGTAAACATTTCTGGAAATTTATATAGACAAAACTTTTTATATAAGATTGTTTGTTGTTTTAAACTCTCATTCTCTAGCAAGTATACAGTGGAATTTCCCAGAGACTGCATAGTGTTTAATATAACAACAGACTGAACAAAGAATCCAGCTGTCTTCTGTTAGATGAGACATTAAAAGAGATTTCCCATAATATAAAAAATGTTACTCTGTTGAGTATTTTTGTCTGTTTGGAGACCACACCTGGTGGTACTTAGGGGGCACTCCTAATACGGTGCTTGGTGGATCACTCCTGTTGGTACCTGGGGGCCATACAGTGCTAGTGATGAAGCCTATTTCCAAATCATTTTCTCCGGCTCATTGAGCTATCTCCTAGTCCCTATCCTATAAGCATTTTTAGTTGCCTTAGAAAAGATAGTTATTTCTCACGAAAATGTTATATTAACATGATGTATGTCTATTACTCTCTTTTAATTTGTTGTAGTTTGTTTTGGAGACACACCTGGCAGTGCTCACAGCTTACTCTTGGCTCTGTGCTCAGGGATCACTCCCAGGGGTGCTTGATGTCTTTTCTTTTTAATTTTCCCTCCTCCTTCCTTCCGTTGATATTGTTGTAATGACTGGGGTTTTGCACACATGCCTGATTATAGGGTCAGGGCAGGGTTGGGACCACACCTGCCAGTGCTCAGGGCTTATTCTTATCTCTGTTCTCAGCACATATGTGATGCCAGAAATTGAACCACGGTCGGCTGCATGTGAGGCTAGTGCCTTAATCCTGCCTGTGCTCATTCGTTCTTAGTGTGCACATTTGATTTCAGGGCTCAACTTTGGCCGAGGTGCTCACTGAGGTTTGCACCCATTTAGTTCTGAATTTTGCATGAATACGTGCAGAGAGGCACTTTCAACTGAGACACACAAATTGTTATGCTCACTGTGGGCCGCTGCAGTGTTCACACATGTAACCACCAAGGACCACACTTTCTGGTGGCACACATATCTTGTTGCATAGCAGTACTCCTTGTGGGCTGTACCCATTTTTTGTCTGCTTACACAAATCAATTGTTTTGTTTTGTTTTTTCTTTTTGGGTCACACCCAGCAATGCTCAGGGGTTACTCCTGGCTCTGCACTCAGGAATTATTCCTGGCGGTGCTTGGGGGACCATATGGGATGCCGGGGATTGAACCCAGGTCGGCCGCGTGCGAGGCAAAGCAAACGCCCTACCCGCTGTGCTATCGCTCCGGCCCCATTACACAAATCAATTGTGAGCTCTCATCCAGCAAGGCTACAGGATTGTGACTGGCATGCATGGGGCCCTGGCATCTGACTTTACACTGGCAATACAAGAATTCTAAGCTACTCTGCTATTCCGCCTAACATTTTTTAAAAAAATTATATTTTAAATGAATTAGTAGATAGATTTTTTTGGGGGGGTCACACCAGCAATGTATAGGAGTTACTCCTGGCTCTGCACTCAGGAATTACTCCTGATGGTGCTAGGGGGACCATATGGGATGCTGGGAATCGAACCCGAGTCAGCTGCATACAAGGCAAATGCCCTACCCACTATGCTATCACTCCAGCCCGATAGATGGTTTTTTAATTTTCTTATTTCTAACTTCTAATATGGTAAATGTGCATTATTAAAACCTATATAAATAAAACTTCTATTAGACTTATTTATTTGTTTGGGTTTTGCCCATACCTGGCTATGCTCACAAGCAACTCCTGACTCTGCACCCAGGAATTACTCCTGGTGGTGCTCAGGGATATGTGATTCCAAGGATTGAATCCATGTTGGTAGCATAAGACGCAAGCATCCTGCCCACTGGACTCTCTCTTTAGCTCTACATTCTTATACATTTTCAGAAGTGTAAAAGGAGTCTCAAGATGAACAAATTTGAGGTCAGTTGAGCTCAGTGAGCAAAAAATTGTCTAGAATGTATTGGGGTCCTTTGGAAAAGTATCAGTATAGTGAAGCTGATTCAACTCATAGTTTTCTTTTGAATCCAGCAAGGAAGTGCAATACTAATTATTGGTTTTCAATTTCTTTTAAAATGTAGAACTTAAATTGCCAAACTTATAAGTCTGGCAATTTATAAATCTTGGTTTATAAAGTTGAGTACTCATTTAAATATTTTGGGGGTGGGGAGGGATAGGCGTGGTACATCCAGTGAAGCTAATGAACTATTCCTATATCTGAACTCAGAGGTGACCCCCGACAGTTCTTAGGGATCATTTGTTGAGCTGGGGATCGGACTGGGATAATCACAAGCGAAGCAATAACCTTACCTCCTGTCTTAAAATTTTATTTTATTTTATCTTAGTTGTGGTTGTTTTTTGCTTTTTGGGTCACACCCGACAATGCACAGGGGTTACTCCTGGATCCACACTCAGGAATTACCCCTGGCATATGGGATGCTGGGAATAGAACCCAGGTCAGCCGTGTGCAAGGCAAACACCCTACCTGCTGTGCTATTGCTCCAGCCCCCTGTCTTAAAATTTTAAGGCATATAATCCAGTCTTAATTTAATTTTGTTTTTGTTTTAGAACCAGGCCTGGCTATATATATTCAGGGCTTACTTCTGGTTCTCTGCTCAGGGATCACACTTGGAGGGGGGCGATGTGCAATGCCAGGGATTGAACCCAAGTTGGCTGTATACAAGGCAAGCACCCAACTCACCCTACTCTCTCCAGCTCCCTTAATTTTTTTTATTGTCTAAATTTGAGGTAGGCGGGAGGTGGGCGGTCACACACAGAGCACCTGGGTCTGTGCTCAGGGATTACTTCTGATGGTGCTTGGAAGACCATATGTGGTGCCAGGGAGGGGACCAGGGTCGGCTGCATGCAAGATAAGTTTCTAAATCTCTAAACTATCTCTCTTTCCCTTAGTTGTTTAAATTTTGATAACATTATCCCCCATTATAGCTTCATTCAGAGAGTCCTAAAGGAACAGGGATCCGGGCCGGTTCTGTTCCTATGCAGGCTTTAGTATACTGATCAAAGTGTCCCTCTTGTATCAGGGATTATGTTCCTTTCCATTTTAAAGTTTCCCTTAGGATTGTTATTTGTTTTATTTTGCTATTTTGGGCCACACCCAGTGGTGCTCAGGGGTTACTCCTGGTTCTATGCTCAGGAATAATTATTGGCAGTGCTCAGGGGACTGCATGGGATGCGGGGATCAATCGAACCTGGGTCAGTAGCATATAAGGCAAGCACCATACCTGCTATACTATCTCTCCAGCCCCTAGGTTGGCTTGTTTGTTTGTTTACTGCCTTCTAGCCCCTGGTCTTTTTATTTTAGAAAGGTGGGTATGGAGAGATAGCAGAGTGGGTAAGGCTCTTGACTTGCCTCCAGCTGACCTGGGTTTAATTCCAAGCATCACATTTTGGCATCAGCCACTGTATCACTGTCATCCCATTGTTCATCAATTTACTGGAGTGGGCGCCAGTAACATCTTCATTCATCCCAGCCCTGAGATCTTAGCAGCCTCTCCTTACTCGCCTTTCCCAACCATTGGAGGTTTCTTTCAGGGTTAGGGAAATGAGACCTGTTATCATTACTGTTTTGGGCATATCGAATACACCATGGGGAGCTTGCCAAGCTATGTCGTGTGGGCAGGATACTCTGGGTAGCTTTCCAGGCTCTCTGAGAAGCATGTATATTTATTTCCCTCTATGATGATGTGTCGCGCAGCTGCGTTGCAAGGAGTATGTTCCCTCATGTGTGAGTCTCAGTCCAAGCATGTGGAAAGCGGCCTGGAGCATGGGGGCAGTTGGGTAGTGGAGGGCAGCTGCCAGGACGGGGTCCCTTAGGGTGGGGGGGGCTCTCACCCACCCCCCTCTTGGGCGCCCCGAGTGAAAACAGCCTGGCGTGGAGTTCAGTGGCATGGTTATGGGGGCCTCATTTTATTCTTCTTTCTGGGAGAAGCAGCCATGAGTTCTGGAGGGTGGCTGATGAGGAGATTATCTGGTGTTGGCAGGAGGTGGCTTATGAGTGTGACCCCCCCCCCAGGTCACTGGAGACTGGGGGAAGCAGGCAGAGGATCTCTGCTCCCGGATCCCGTTGAGCCCAGAGTCCAAGATCACAAAGTTCTGCATTACCTGGGTTCCGTGGGACTTCACTCATGTGTGAGGCTTGGCCCGAGTGTGTGGAAAGTGGCTTGGAGCCTGGTGGCGGTTGGGTAGTGAAGGTCGGCTGCCAGGGCTGGGTCCCTTGGGGTGGGAGGGCTCTTACCCACCCCACTCCTGGGCGCCTCAAGTGAAAACAGCTTGGTGCAGAGTCCGGTAGCATGGTTATGACATTTTGGCATATTGTCTCTTAAATACCACTTGGAGTGATTCCCTGAATACAAGAATAAGCCCTGAGAACCACTAGTTGTGGCCAAAAAAAACAACTGAACAAACAAAATACTGGCGTGGATTGACAATAATTTTTTTCCCCTTGCATCCAGCATTGTGTGTAGTCCCCCGGAGCACTGACAGGAACAATCCCTGAGCACAGAGCCAGAAATAAGCCCTGAGCACAGCAGGATGTGACCCAGAAACAAACAAATAAGCAAACGATGAAGGAATAAGCAAAGAAGAAAGAGAGAAAGACAGAAAGAAAGAAAAGACAGAAAGAAAGAAAGACAGAAAGAAAGACAGACAGAAAGAAAGACAGACAGGAAGAAAGAAAGAAAGAAAGAAAGAAAAAGAAAGAAAGAAAGAAAGAAAGAAAGAAAGAAAGAAAGAAAGAAAGAAAGAAAGAAAGAAAGAAAGAAGGAAAGAAAGAAAGAAAGAAAGAAGGAAAGGAAGGAAGGAAGGAAGACAGGAAGGAAGAAAGGAGAAAGAGAAAAAAGAGAGAAAGAAAGATAAGAAAGAAAGGAAGGAAGAAATAAAGAAAGAAAGGAAAGAGAAAGAGAAAAAAGAAAGAAAAAGGAAAGAAAGGAAGGAAGAAAGGAATGAAGAAAGAAAAAAGAAAGAAAGGAAAATAAAAAAGACAGTTTATATATATATATGTTTACATAAAGAATACCTAAAAAAAAACCCTACCTGATCACTGTCACTGTCATCCCGTTGCTCATCGATTTGTTCGAGTGGGCACCAGTAACATCTCTCATCGAGAGACTTATTGTTACTGTTTTTGGCATATCCAATACACACAGGTAGTTTGCTAGGCTCTGCCTCACGGGCTTGACACTCTCGGTAGCTTGCCGGGCTTGCTGGGCTCTCCGAGAGGGGCGGAGGAATCGAACTCGGGTCGGCTGCATGAAAGGCAAATGCCCAACCGCTGTGCTATGGCTCCAACACAGGGGGTAGGGCGTTTGCCTTGAACGCGGCAGACCCAGGTTGGATTCCCAGCATCCCATATGGTCCCCTGAGCACTGCCAGGAGTAATCCTGAGTGCATGAGCCAGGAGTAACCCCTGTGCATCACCAGGTGTGACCCAAAAAGAAAAAAAAAAGTTAGCTATAGCAAAAAAAAAAAAAACCCTACCTGATAATTATGGAAGAAGCAGACACAACAGACGAGCAGGAAGGAAGTTAAAGGTCACTTCCAAACCTAACAGCTGCAGTCAACCTTTTGTGGCATAAATGCCTAACTTATACATAGGGCCACTGAGATGCTATTTCATAACTCAACTCAAAGTTTTCACTATGTTCGACCATGTTTGAAGTTCTATGTCCTTAGTAGCAAGTCCTGAGAAAGGCATCTATGTCTCCCTCATGCAGAAACCGAGCCCAGGGGTACTCGGGAAGGCCTGGTCCCTCCTGAAGGTGCTCCCACTGGCTCGGTGCCCTCAGGAGAAGTGTCCCAGAGCTGACTGTCAGCCTGCACAAATGCATCTCCTTTTAATTTTTAAATTTTATTATTTATTTTTAGTATTTATATTATATATTAAATATAAATATATATTATTTGTAAGATATATATTTATTATGTAGCACTGTAGCAGCGTTGTCCCGTTGTTTATAGATTTGCTCGAGCAGGCACCAGTAATGTCTCCAATTGTGAGACTTGTTGTTACTATTTTTGGTATATCAAATGCGCCACAGGTAGCTTGCCAGGCTCTGCCATGCAGGCGGGATACTCTCGGTAGCTTGCCGGGCTCTCCGAGAGGGACGAAGGAATCAAACCCGAGTCAGCCCCATGCAAGGCAAATGCGCTACCCGCTGTGCTATTGTGTATTTATTATGTATTTATTTTTACCATTTTATTTTTATAAAGTTGTTCACAATATTTGATTACATTTAATATTCGAACACCAATTCCACCACCATATTTCGGATGTTTCCCTCCCAAACCCCAAGCCCTGCCACCAAAGCAGAACGGAAATGATTTATTTTGAATTGCTTGTTATGAATAATCTGCTAAAAAATGATCCAAAAAAGTTTTCTTGGCACCTCCTTTTAGATCTGGTCACACCTTGAGTTCTTGGTGCCTTGGGAACTGGCAAATCTACCTGTCCTCAGGGCTCCTCGGTCACGTGTCCGGCCCACTGGGAGAGTATAAACACATCGGAAGAAGGTTAACGATTAAATCACAGGGATGAAAGGTCAGGAGATCTGCCTTTGGAACGCCAGAACACCAGAAATGGGAGTGCACCCAGTGACGCTCACCTTCCACCTTCTCTCCTGTCAAGAATAAGTTCAGAGCACCAAGAACGGACCAGGGCTTCATTCGGGAGGCGCATCAGGAACCATGCTGGAGGAGTTCTGCAACTCCACCTTCTGGGTAAGAAACGACGGGGAAGTAGATAGACACGCATTGGTCTGCGACTTGGCTTTGCCTTAGAAAAGCAAAGTGGGGGCCTGGGGATAGCTCAAAGGGCTGGAGCCCCTGCATGTGGAGGCCTCAGGTTTGACCCTTGGTAGGGGGAACCCTGGGGACCCCCAGCACTGTGGAGTCTGAGCCGTGCCTCACCACGAACTGGAGTGATGTCTGGACCGCATAGCCCAGGCTGCGTACCGCCAATGTTTCTCCACCTCCCACCCCCGAAGAAATGAATACTTTCTTGGTGATCATAAATGAAGTCATAATTTCACGTGAAGATCTTCTATGTGGAAGAGGTTGTGTATTTATTCTCTGGCTTCCCGTGTTTATTATTCCCCAGACTCTTTTCTACTACATAAGGTTCCAATGTCATCCACACTGGCAGAGGGAATCATCGTGTCCAATTTGTGGGGCAGGAAGAGGGAGAGGAGCAGGTCTGAAACGGGGTCCGTCGATGTGTTCTGGTGCTCAGGATGTGAGTGCAGCCAGGAAGGCTGCTGTGGACACGGAAACACAGAGGCGAGTTTGGAATTCACTTCAAACAGAGTGTCCACCAGGACAGAATGAAGCGTCTTTGTTTCTTTTTCTTTTTGATTTGTGGGCCACATCTGGCTATACTCAGGGGTTACTCCTGGCTTTGCACTCAGACTTCATTCCTGGGGGGACTCAGGGGACCCCTAGGTGATGCTGGGGATCAAACCTGGGTCGGTCGCACGGCCTTAGAGCATCATCTTCAGCCTTTCTCCATCTGTGGACGGCAGCATCTTCGGGCTGGTGGCTGGACATCACTGAGCTAGAGGAGAAAGGAGCTGGGAGTCAGTGGGTCTGAGAAAGTATGGCAACACGCTGCCTGCATTCACGAAGGAATCGTCTGCCTTGCTGGTCAACTAAGTAAAATGTCTTGGGGGAATTCTCGGGGATATAAAGTGAGAAGATCTTTTGGAGAACCGAGAAAAGCATGAATGAGATGGCAGAGACTCAGGGAGCCCCTCACATTGTAGGATAACATTGGGTTTGTCCTTTCATCCTTGTCGCAGGGAACTTGGGTTTTTATCAGGTTACAGCTATCACAGTGCTCCTGAGTCACTCCCATTCCTTTGTTTATCTGTAAACTCTTCTCTGCACCCTCTTTCCCAACCAGTTAATCACCTTTTCCCTGATCAGATTCTGTTAGCTTATAAGATCAGATCCTTCTAAGGATACCGAACTTGTATTGTAAGTTATATCTTTTGCATAGTTTACCTTAAAGCAATGTCCTTTCTGTATAGACATAGTAAGGCAGTTAATATTATGCTCTTGTAACTTGGGAGTTGATTGACTCCAAATAATATTTACTCCTGGGCATCTGCTTTCTCAACTCAGTTGCCCTTAGTCCCTAGCATCCTAAAAGCACGGTCCCGACGAGGGACAGAATGGACCCAGGGCAAGCTGTGAGCTACCCTGGCATCGAAATGGGCCAGGCCAAGTGCCATAATGGTTAACTCTAAGTTAAGAGCGTGGTCATGGACAAATGCTGCCATGACCCCAAAAGATAACTGGATAAGGACCCTCCTGGGGTTAGGAAGACTAACCTGGCCTGAGAACTGTGGTCTGGAATATATAGTGAGATGTCCCCAGGAAGAAACAAATTTTAAGTTTGATATATCTCTTACTGTGCTCATATAGGATGACATTGCTAGAAATATTAGAAGTAGAAACAAATTTTAAGTTTGATATATCTCTTACTGTGCTCATATAGGATGACATTGCTAGAAATATTAGAAGTAGATTTACTCTATTTAAGTGGATCACTAGCTGAGGAAAGAAGAAAGTGACACACCCTCATTGGGATCCCACCCTTGAGTGGATCTCCTATAAATTTCAAGTAATCTCTTTAGATGAGATTTTGTCCTTGAATTAATCTCTTGCAGGAGTGGTCTTACCTCTCTGCTGATTTGTTAATGTTCAACCCACCTTGTATCACCACCCTACGTGATTACTATATAAACTAAGACTGTAAGAGCCAGAAGGAGAATGAGGGGGATCCAGAAGGAGAATGAAGTAGCATGGGGGGAGGAAGAAGCAGGAGGAGAATCAGAGGAGAATGGAGATGGGAATGGAATAAACTGCAATTGATACTGACCAGCCTGGTCCTCGTTTCTTCCTTCGCCTGCCCATTGCCATTGGCCTCCCTGGGGTGGGGGAAGCGGAGACCACTGGACACAAGTGGCAGGAGAGATAGAGTGCTGGCAAGAGAGAGAGAGAGAGAGAGAGAGAGAGAGAGAGAGAGAGAGAACGCTGCTGCCCTTAGGTCATTACACATCACATCTTAGGAAGAATCTGGCCCCAAGGCTCTGCAGGCCAGGACATAGCCACAAGTGTCCTCAGGGAACTGGGGCTTCATTGCCCCCCAGCCACGACCTGCAAATGCCTTCAGAAAAGTATCTGGCAAGTCATCTTGGCCAGGATATTTAAAGAATCTGCAAACAACTATACTGATGAACTTAAAGAAAAATAATGGGCCGAAGTGATAATACAGTGGGTAAGGCATTTGCCTTGCACAAGGCCAACCTAGGTTTGATCCCTGGCATCCTATATGGTCCCCCCAAGCACCTCCAGGAGTAATTCCTGAGCATTGCAGGGTGTGACCCCAAAACATTGTAGAACTGTAGCACTGTCATCCTGTTGTTCATTGATTTGCTCAAGCGGGCACCAGTAACATCTTCATTGTGAGACTTGTTGATTTTGTTTTTGGCATATCAAATACACCACGGAGAGCTTGCCAGGCTCTGCCTTGTGGGCAGGATACTCTCGATAGCTTGCCGGGCTCTCCGAGAGGGACAGAGGAATCAAACCCGGGTCAGCTGCGTGCAAGGCAAATGCCCTACCTGCTGTGCTATCACTCCAGTCCAAAAAGAAAAAACAAAATCTATCCTCATTTGACCCAGCCCTATGATGGGTCTTCTCCACCGTCACCTCGCTCTCACCTCACACACTGTGTTCATCACGGAGGCAAAGCCCTGTGCAAAGTCTGCGAGTCGTCTCTGATGGTCCGTGTCTTGGCTGCTCCTCCACCTTCTGACTGGCCATGTCTTGGCCGTCCTCCACCTCAGGCACCTCTGAATCTTCCCTCAGGTCATTTCCAGGTGCTGACTAAGCAGAACGCGGCTGCTGTTCCCTGTCAGGAAGTTTGATCAGCTCCAGCAAAGACCAAGCGTGTCCATCCCAGAGAACTCTTCTCTTCTCGAAATGGAGGAAAGGGTCCCTTGAGCCCCATTAAGAGTAATCCCTGAGTGCAGAATCAGGAACAACCCCTGAGCACGATGGGTGTGTCCCCAAAATAAAAAAGGAATGGAAGAAAGTTTCCTTTTTAAATTTTTTTGGGGGCCGGGGCCATACCAGACTGTGCTCAGGGCTGACTCCTGGCTCTGTTCTCAGGGATCATTTCTGGTGTGCTAGGGGGACCCTATGGGGTGCTGGGGATTGAACCTCAGTTGGCAGCATACGGGACAAGTGGTCCACCTGCTCTACTTTCGCTCCAGCCCAGCATTCCTTTCCCTTAGTTATTTGTGGGATGCGGGGTGGTGGTGGGGTTCCTAAGCAGTGCTCAGGGGCTCAAGGGTCACCCCTGGAGGTGTTCAGCTAGAATGCGGGACACAGAGTTCCATGTTCATCCTGATGAGGTGGTGGTCCTTGCTTCCAGTGGTGCGAAGGGCCACTAGGGTCACAGCAGATGGTGCCCAGGATGGGACTCAGGGCTTCTGCACGTCAGGTATGTCCCTTGAGTTCTCTCCCCGGCTGGTGGAATGGTCTCTCTCTCCTTCCTGCAACTTGACCCGCAGGATGGCGAGGTTGACTCAGAATAGCTGGTGTAGAGACTCACTTGGATCCCAGACTGAAAGATTTGTAGTGGTTGGATTGGCCAGAAAAGTCACCCCTTATTATTTAATGGTGAGTGTCAGGGAGTGAGTAGGAAACTACGACTAGTGAAAGGACAGGCTTGTGTGGACATAAAACTATGGGAACACTGGAAGGGAGGAGTGTGGCCTGGGGCTGGTCTTTGTGTATCCGGGGTGGGGACTCCCTGCTACAGAAGAAAAAAGGTGTATCAGGGCTGGAGATGTTGTACACCAGGTAGGGCATTTGCCTTGCCCATGTCCAACGCAGGTTTGATTCCCCAATACCACATATGGCCCCTGAACCCACCAAGATCGAAGCCTGAGTGCAGAGCCTGGCGCGAGCCCTGAGCATGGCCAGATGTGGCCCCACAACAAAACAAAAATGTTTTAAAAAGTGTACTAACAGTCCCTCTGTTTTGTTCCCCCCAGAACTCCTCGTTCCTGGACAGTCCGGAGGCAGACCTGCCCCTTTGTTTTGAACAGACTGTTCTGGTGTGGATTCCTTTGGGCTTCCTCTGGCTCCTGGCTCCTTGGCAGCTCTTCTGGGTATACAGATCCAGGACAAAGAGATCTCCTATCACCAAGCTCTACCTGGTCAAGCAAGTATGCAAACCCATTCTTTTTAAACTCGTTCCCTGGCGTACAGTAGAGATGTTTTCCTGGTAGCTGAAGTGTTTTCTTCGCGCTTTCCTAGGGGCGATTTCTCTCATGATTTGTGATTCGTGATTCCTAGGGGCTGCTCCATCAGGTTGAACCACACCCTGCAGGCCCTTGTACCCCAGGCCTCCCTCCTCCCTGACTCTGTCTCCTGGTTTAGGTCACTTAACAGTGACTTAAACCTTAAAAGTATTGGATTCCCTAGAGGCCCACAATGAACAATCCTCCAAGCAGTTCGCAGTATTTGAGACACAGAGACTGGATGATCGCATTTTAGACCATAGAGTTACTACCCAGGAGACTACTTCAATGGACATCTACCAGGAGGTAGAAGTGAGCTACTTAATATTTCCACTGCACCACTGCGGCAATCCACTCAGCACCCACCCCCTGGTGGGTGTGGAATAGGGTTCCATGGTTTCATTCTTATGGTGACTTCTAGAGGGAGGAAGGGTGAGTGCTCACGGCACTAGGCCTGGATGAGGAATGATGGACCTGTCAGTGGTTCCAGAGTAGAGAGAGGGGAGAAACTGCTCAACCAGTTGTACTGGTTATGCAGGGCCTGAGAGACCTGACGTGGAAGACATTAAACCATTTTGAAAAATCCATCTGCTGCTTCTTTAAGAAATTTTAAAAAATTATTATTATTATTAAAAAATTATTATTATTATTGCAATAGTTTTGGTAACACAGCTACAATAGTGTTAACATTTATGATGTTGATGTATTGTATAAATTCACTGAACACCCCCTTTCCCCTACACACACACACACACACACACACACACACACACACACACACACACACCACCAACCATTGTCTTGACATTTCATCTGGTTTGATCTTTCCCTCCACTTCTTCCCTCACTATTCACTGTTTGGTAATCTGAGTCTTGTAATTCAAGGTTAGGTGTTTTGTTACTGTTCAATACTATCTATTCCCTTGCTTTTGTTTCTCTACTAACCATAGATAGTGGGATTATCTGGTACTTTCCCTTTTCCCTCTGACTTCCTTTGCTTAACTCGATGCTCTCCAGTTCCATCTAAGTTGCAGCGGACTGCAATATTTCATCTTTTTTTTTTTTTACAGCCGCATTGTTTCCCACTGTGTTTATATACCACATAGGTGTACATACATCTTTTTGAATTACTGGGCTGTTTGTGTGTGTGTGTTGCGGGGGGGGGGGTGCGGGGGATGCCAAGAACTGGAATTACTCTGTCATATGGGAGCTCTATTCTGACTTTTGGGAAGGAATTTCCATACTATTTTCCACAGAGATGGAACTAGATGTTATTCCTACTATCTGCCTCTTTTCACAAGCTTATCTGTGTATGCTCCGGGGGGCCAGGGAAAGCCCCTCGGCTCTCTCTCTCTCCACCTGCTTTTGGTGGACTCCACCGCTCCCCAACCCAGGACGACTGATGCCATGGGCAGATGAAGGAGGAAACGAGGCTGGTTGATGATCAGTTGCCGTTTATTCCATTCTCCCCAAGCCCCTGTTCCAGTCTCACTAAGCCCCCCATTCTAGTCTCACACTGCCCCTCATTCCCGTCTCCTCCTGTCTCTCCCGCTCATCTCTTGGCACTCCATTTCACAGCCCCGTCTCTCCACGCACCTGCATCTCACAGCCCCGTCTCTCCACGCACCTGCTCCTGCATTCTTCCACTACATTCTTCTCCCTCTGTCCCCCTTGCTAGTGTCTCCGCACTCCATCTTGTTGCCCTGGTCTCTCTCTTGTCTCTCTCCAACTCCCCGCATTGGGGTAGATACCACATCCCATCCAGTAGGACATTCAACATACCAAAAGCTCTTCCTGATCACCCATCAGGCCCAAGGGCGGAAATACCACCTCTCCTTAGTCCAATAACTTAGTTAACATCTGAATTAACAACTTAATTCTACTTCTTTTTTTTTTAATGATTTCTTTTGAAATGGTAGGCATTTATTTTTTTATTTAAGTTTTGCTTTTTGGGTCACACCCGGCAATGCACAGGGGTCACTCATGGCTCTGCACTCAAGAATTACCCCTGGCGGTGCTCCGGGGACCATATGGGATGCTGGGAATTGAACCCTGGTCGGCTGCATGCAAGGCAAACACCCTACCCACTGTGCTATCACTCCAGCCCCTCTACTTCTTAATATTAGTTATTTTATATGGACACAGTAAGAGATAGATTGAGCTTGTAGGGTGGCTCACCTGGGGACATCTCGATATAGATCTCAGACTACAGTGCTCAGGCCAGATTAATTTTTCCTAACCCTAGCAGGGTTCTATTTTTTGGATTATGACAGACTTTGTCCATGACCATGCTCTTAACTTATAGTTAAGTATTATGGCCCTTTGGCCTGGCCCATTTCGATGCCAAGGTAGCTCACTGTTTGCCCTGGGTCCATCCAGTCCCTCATGGGGACTCTGCTTTTGGGGTGCTAGGAAGTAAGGGAAACTGAGGCTTAAGTCGAGAGAACAGATGCCCAGGGGTGAGTATCATTCAGAATCAACTCCCAAGTTACAAAAGCATAGCATTAACTGTCTTCCTGTGTCTATACAAAAAGGACATTGCTCTGAATTAACTATGCAAAGGACTTAAGGAGAAGAGAAAAGCAATACTTACAAGTTAACAGAGCACAAAGAAAGAACTTACAAATAAGCACAGAGGAATGGGAGCACTGGATGGGAGTAACCCAATAAACCTAAGCTCCCTGTGGCAAGGCAGAAAGGACAAACCAATGTTAACCTATACTTCTCTGTCCTGATATTTAAATAGGGTTTGAGACAGGTAAATTAGATCCAGGCTTCATGTATAGCTATGCCCTGATCTATAGCTATTACCTTCAATCTTAAAAGAAGGCGGTCAGGACTGGGTCAAAGGAAGTTAGCTTTTCCTCAATGTTCTGAGTGTCTGCCGGCGAGCTTTGCAGACTATATCTGAGAGACATGATTGGGTGATCGTTTCTCCTTGCTGACCAGAGTGCCCAGCACAGGGGCCAGTGCTCTTTACACATATTGAGTGTTGATGTTGGCAGCACCTAAGAGTCTCTACTTTGAGCCAAAGCCACATCAGACTCTGAACTTTGAACATGCCTCAGTAAACCTCACAGCACACTCCGAGGTTCCAGTCCATGTTAGTCAAGTTAAGGGGATCTTCCCATTTTCTGATGCTTCCATGACTACATAATGAGCAAGCCACTCAGTTTTCTGTCACCATCATAACTATAGCAAAAAATTAACTTTTAAATTATTTCTTGGTTTGGGGACCATGCCTGGCTCTATTCACAGGGCCTTAATCCTGGCTGTACTCAGGGATCTCTCTGGTGCTTAGGGGACCATATGTGGTGCTGAGGGTCAAATTAGGTCAAGTGTACATATAGCAAGCTCTCTACCTGACGTACTGTTTCTTGGACACTAGTAACTTTTTAGAAAATTTTATAGAGATATAACATATACCATAGAATTCATCCAGTTAAGTACCTTGTTTCTTTCCTATGTTCACCAATATCACCTCTATACATTTTAGAATTATTTTTTATTTCTTCAGAAAAGAGATCCCTTAACTATCCAATTTCTCCATTTCCCTTAGTCCTAAGTAGTCACTAATGTATTCCTTATTATTATTCTTTCCCTATTCTAAACATTGCTTATGCATGGAATCATCTAATACATGCTCTTTTAGATTTGATCTTTTTCATTAGGCACAAAGTTTTCAAAGTTCACTCATGCTGTAACATGTCTTGGTACGTAAATTCTTTTATTTTGGTTTGTTTTTGGGCCACACCTGGTGGCCAGTGTTCAGGGATTTCTCCTGGCTCTGCACTCAGGAACTACTCCTGGCAGTGCTTGGGGGCCATATGGGATGCGGGGATTGAACTTGGGTTGGCTGTGTGCAAGGCAAGCACCTTACCTGCTGTACTCTCTCTCTCTCTTGCCCCTTCACTCCTTTTTCATAATTGAGTAGTATTCCATCATACGGCTACATCACTTTTTTTGTGGGGAGGGAGGGTGCACCCACAGGGATCACTCCTGGTTTTGCACACAGGAGTCACTCCTAGTGATGGACTGGGGTTGGGGTGGGGACCACACAGGATGCTGGGGATCCCTCTTGGCTGCATGCAAGGCAAAAGTCCTACTTGCTGTACTATTTCTCTATCCCAACATTTTCTTTAACTTGTATAAACACAAATCTCTATGGAGAAAAGAAAATAAATGTGTTTACTACTTGTTTGTTCCTATTGGTAGTAATCTACTGGTCCTGACTCTAGTCTTAGGAGCTCCATTTAAAATGTCTATTTGACTCTTTGTTCTCAACCCTGAAAACAACAGCAGTCATGAAAAGGGATGGAGTTATTTTCAATTTTCTGAAATAATGGGTTTCTCTGTAACACAAGTCTAATTCCTCAAGATGCATAACTTAACTTCAAAGAGACCTGTCTAATTTACTGCTCTCTCAATTTGCTTTAATTCTCTGCTTACTCTCCTCCTTCCTTATCTTTGGGTTGTTTGTTCTGAGGCTATGGAACTGTTATGATTGGGCTTTTGCTAGCATGCTTCTTTGTTGGTGCATTGTTTGCTGTACCTAAACCAAGCTGTTTTGCTTAGCCAAGAGACTTAGAGGCATTGGTTTAAAGGCATGTTCTTACCCAAGGCATAGGACATTGAATGATATGAAAGAAGGAATGAAAACATGAACTCAGGTGGAATCCCGGGGCAGGGAGATGAAAGATGAATTTGGATGGCAGGGGCGGTTACGGGGTTATGGAAGTGCTAAGGTCAGATGGTAAGAGCAGCGGACTTAGTGCTGAGTCCAGGGTGCAGAGGAAATCAGCAGCATTATTCACAGAGGCACAGCATGGACAATGGCCTGGCTTGACTGGGAAGATTTCAGAGAGCAAGATCAAGGGAAGCCCAGAGAAGCCGGCTGCGGCTGAATGAACAGAAGCAGTTTCAAATACTCGACTGTCCTGTAAGTGGATGGGATGCTGGAAATGGTAGTTCCTGAACAAAATGGAACTGAAGTTTACCTGTGGGCCAGGGAGAAGGTAGAGTCTGTGAGGGGTAGAGAATTCAACCAGTGTGGGCCAGCGTTCTTATCTAAGTGCTGGGGAAACCAGGGCCATGCCGTGGAGGGGTGCTGTGGCCCAACCACTGTCCACTTCTCTCCTGGCATAGATTCTCTGTAGCCAGCTATGCTTAGTCAACTCCATCCACACTAAAAGTTCATTGAAGAAATCAGACACGAAGGACAAAGATGACTCAGAACTTGGTAATCATTGAACAACCATTAATATTACCCTGATTCTAACTAAGGAAAGAGTGGGCGTGTTTCTGATTGTAAAACGGATGCATGGTCATTGTAGACAGGACAGGCACACTAGGCAAGAAGGAAGAAACTTGAGATTCTTGAGAATTTTACCACTGATATATTCCTGTTCACATGTTGGAGTTTCAGTTCTCTTAAGAAATTTAAAAGTAACAAAGAACCCCTAGAAACTTCATTTCTGCCCAGTCCTTCCTTATTTTGATAGGGTTGAGGTGTGACTCAGTGATAGAACTCATGTCTTCTGTACGTGAGACCCAGGCTTCACTCTTCAGTATTGCAAAAAATAAAATAAACTACCTTGCTTTGATGGTTACCCCCATATCTGCAAATAATGTCTGTATTTCTGAGTCAGTTAACTTCGGGGCAGACCAGTTCCTGTCCTCTATGATAGACATGATTTAAACTCATTGCTCCAACTAGCTGGTTTCCTATTTTCTTTGCTACTTTTCTCAGCCTTTTAACTTTTTACTACTATGTTTATTCTTTCTGTTAGTGGCCATTATACCTTGAAATAATACTCTATCAGGACTGGAGATGTAGTTCAGTGGTGGAGTCCATGATTTGCATGTATGGTGCACTAGGTTTGAACTCCGACACATGAAATGAAATAACATTTTTTTTGCTTGTTTTTGGTGCACACCCAGCAGTGCTCAGGGTTTACTCCTGGTGGTACTCTGAGATCACTCCTGGTGGGGCTCAGGGAACCCTATGGGGTGCTGGGGATTGAACCTGGGTTGGCCATGTGCAAGGCAAACTTCCTACTTGTACTGTCTCTGTAGGCTCTAACATTTGAAAAAAAAAATCTGCTGTCAGATTTTTTTGTTATTGTTGTGAAAACCTGGAGGATTCATGCCCTTAAATTTTGGGGGGCTGGAGAACATCTTCAAATAAAATGTTCAGAGCAAAGAACAGCAAAGAAAGCAAGTGACTAAGTCTTTCCTTCCTGGAAATAGTCATCTGACTATGGAGTGTTATAATAAAAAGTTATTTTAACCTTAAAGATGTTGGTATATTGTTTTCCAACAAGAACAACAGCAACAAAAACACAATCCTGTATTGTGGGTCCTCTCATTCCTTGCTATTCAGAAACTTTTATCTTTTTTTTTTCTTTTTTAGGGGGGAGTCACACCCGTCGATGCACAGGGGTCACTTCTGGCTCTGCACTCAGGAATTACTCCTAGCAGTGCTCGGGGGACCATATGGGATGCTGGGAATCAAACCTGGGCTGATCACATGCAAGGCAAATGCCCTACCCGCTGTGCTATTGCTTCAGCCCCAATCTTTTTTATTCTTGATGTCCTAAAATTTCATGAGTTTGGGGAGATGGTTCTTTTTTTTTGTTCCGTAGCACCTACACTTTCAAACTAAAAACTCTTGTCTTTTCTTTTAGTTTTTTTCTTTTTTATACATATTTTTTATTTTATAAGGTAGTTCACAATATTTGATTACATTTAATATTCAAACACTAATCCCACCACCATTACACCTTCCCACCACCATATCTGGGATGTTTCCATCCCAAGCCCCAATCCCTGTCCCAAAGCACAACCAAAACAATATATTTTGTGTTGTTTGTTACAAGAAACTGCTGAAAATGCTACAAAAATGTATCCATAGAGTAAAGAGTGTGAAGATTGTTCTATTGTGGTAGGGGCCATTAAGACCATCTTTAAGATATCATTAACATGTTGTTAAAGGTTGAGCGTTGTGAACTTTTGTATATATATATATATATATATATATATAAACACGAAAGTTATATATAATATATATTATATATATATAGTTGACTTATTGTTACTGTTTTTGGCATATCGAATACGCCATGGGTAGCTTGCCAGGCTCTGCCATGCAGGCGCGATACTCTTGGTAGCTTGCCAGGCTCTCTGAGAGGGGCAGAGGAATCGAACACTGGTCGGCCGTGTGAAAGGCGAACGCCCTACGCTGTACTCTTGCTATGTGTAAATATATATGCATGTATACATATACACCTATATTTCCCTCTGTGATTGGTTGCCTACTATTTGAATCCCATCGAATGTGATGTGGTACTCTTGGAGAACGGTTAGGGAGTGTCTTATGATCTATCATGCTGCCTCGAATGTGGCCTCTCGGTCCAGAACTTGTGTGTGAGGTGGCTTATGGGTGTGACCTCTGGGTCGCTGGAGACAGTGGGAAACAGGCAGAGGATCTCCACTCCCAGTCCTGTTGAACCCAGAGTCCCCAGTCACAACGTTCTGCATACCTGGTTTTGGTCAGACTTCACTCGTGCATGAGGCTCAGGCTGAGCGTGTGGGGAGCGGCCTTGAGCATGGTGGCAGTTGGGTTCTGGAGGTTAAAAATTCTTGTCTGTCTTATCACTGAAAAATGTTCAATTTTTACTTTTCTCCTGCATTATTGCAATTCCATCCCTGGAACATCTTTTGGATGAGTATTGTACTCTGACTGGATCTTCCTTCTCAGCTTTGATCCCTCCTTTTTTTTTTTCTTTTTTGGTGACACCCAGTGATGCTCAGGGGTAGTTCCTGGCTCTGCACTCAGGAAATTTTTCCTAGCAGTGCTTGGGGGACCATATGGGATGCTGGGGATTGAACCCGGGCTGGCTGTGTGCAAGGCAAACACCCTCCCTGCTGTACTATCACTCCAGGCCTTCCTCTCCTACTTTTTTTTTTGTTTATTCCACCTTTTTTTTTTTAATTTTTTATTGTGGAAAGTTACAAAGTTACAAAGTTTTCAGGTTTAAATCTCAGTTATACAATGCTCGAATACCCATCCCTTCACCAGTGCTCATATTCCACCACCAAGAATCCCAGTATAGCTCCACCCCGCCCCCTCACACCCCAAACACCCCCACGCCCCTAGCCCCCCCGCCCTAAGCCCCCCCCCGCCTGTGTAACTAATAAATTTCACTTTACTTTCACTTTGATTGCATACAATATTTCAACAAAACTCACTATTATTGTTTGGAGAGTCTCTCCCCTAAAGTCAGACCTGCTGAAAAGGAAGCATTAGGTAATTTGTTTTCCATTGCTGAGGATGAAGAAGTGTGAGGTCGAGTGACCACACTTAGCGGCCTCTCAGTTTTGGGTTTCTGTAATTTAGTATTTTAGTAACTAAGTCCAGAGAGATATCTGCCAGAAGTTGCATCGTTGCCAACTTGTACTTCTCAGTTACATTATATTCCACATATGAGTGCAATCTTTCTATGTCTGTCTCTTTCTTTCTGACTCATTTCACTCAACATGATACTTTCCATGTTGATCCACTTGTATGCAAATTTCATGACTTCATGTTTCCTGACAGCTACATAGTATTCCATTGTGTAAATATACCAGAGTTTCTTTAGCCAATCATCTGTTTTCGGGCACTCTGGTTTTTTCCATATTGTGGCTATTGTGAACAGAGCGGCAATGAACATGGAAATGCAGATGTCATCTCTACTATACCTTCTTGCCTCTCCGGGATATATTCCCAGGAGTGGTATTGCTGGGTCAAATGGGAGCTCAATTTCTAACTTTTTGAGAATCGTCCATATTGTTTTCCAAAAGGGCTGAACCAGTCGGCATTCCCACCAGCAGTGAAGGAGAGTCCCTTTCTCCCCACATCCATGCCAACACCGGTTGCTTTTGTTTTTGGGGATGTGGGCCAGTCTCTGTGGTGTGAGATGATATCTCATTGTTGTTTTGATCTGCATTTCCCTGATGATTAGTGATGTTGAACATTTTCTCATGTGCCTCTTAGCCATTCGGATTTCTTCTTTGGAAAAGTTTCTGTTCATTAAGGTACCTAGAAACAAATGAGAATGAAGACACGAGCTACCAGAACCTGTGGGACGCAGCTAAAGCCGTTTTAAGGGGAAAATTTATAGCTCTGCAAGCATATCTCAGGAAGGAAGAAAGGGCCCACATAAATAACTTGACTTCACAGCTCAAGACCTTAGAAAAGGACCAACAAAAGGAGCCAAAACCAGGCAGAAGGAAAGAGATAATAAAACTTAGAGCAGAAATTAATGACATGGAAACCCAAAAGACAATCCGGAAGATCAATGAAACCAAGAGCTGGTTCTTCGAGAAAATAAACAAGATTGATAAACCACTAGCAAGACTCACAAAGAAAGAGAGAGAGAGAACCCTTATAAGCCGAATCAGAAATGAAAAGGGGGACATCACGACAGAAACCAATGAAATTCAAAAGATCATCAGAGACTACTTTGAAAATCTCTATGCCACGAAACAAGAGAATCTAGAAGAAATGGATAAATTCCTCGACTCCTATAATCTCCCAAGGCTGAACCAAGAAGACCTGGAGTACCTGAATAGTCCAATTAACATCAAGGAAATTGAAATGGTAATCAAAAGTCTCCCCAAAAACAAAAGCCCAGGTCCAGACGGATTCACTAGTGAGTTCTTCCAAACATTTAAAGAGGACCTTTTGCCAGTCCTTCTCAAGCTCTTCCAGGAAATTGAAGAAACAGAAACCCTCCCTAACAGTTTCTATGAGGCTCATATCTCCCTAATACCAAAAGCAAACAAAGACACCACAAAAAAAGAAAACTACAGGCCAATATCCCTGATGAACACAGATGCAAAAATTCTCAACAAAATATTAGCAAATAGAATTCAACAACTTATCAAAAAGATCATACACCACGACCAAGTGGGATTCATCCCGGGGATGCAAGGATGGTTTAACATCCGGAAATCAATCAACATAATCCACCATATCAACAAAAGAAAAGATAAAAATCATATAATCTTCCTCTCCTACTTTTAAAGAACATCTCTTGTTCTCTCTTCCCTGATGTTCTGAGATATTTCTTCAATATTTTCTTCCCTTCCGGGTTTCCTATAAAGCCTTTACTTTAGTCATGGTGAGTTTAATTTCTGAATCTACCTTATAAAAAAAAAGTGAGCAACTTATTTTTGAAAGCCATGTCTTCTCAAATCTCTTATTAATTTGACATTTAAATTAATAAATGTGAGAATAATGAAAACTTATCTTCTGGTTACTTAATTATTTGTTTCCCAGAAGCAGCTGGTCTATGTAATTATTCTAGGTATCTTCTTTGCAAGTATTGATGTTTTGCAACTTTCTAGATGTCACAGTGTTCTGTTTGTATTATAAACAAAGGACAAAGCCAATGAACAAATATGGCTGGAATAATTTTTCTCTGGCCTTGTAAGTCAGCTTCTCTGCTTGGCCTCTTTTTGGTGGGCCCCTGTAAGTGGGGTCCTAGACCTGTGTTCGAACTGACCCTCTCTCCTCCCACTCCTGTGTGCCAAATGAAGATGATATTACTCCCAGACACCACTGCTCATACAACCTTTCTTGCCCTCTTGGGGAAAACCATTCCACTTCTTTCTAGAATAATGTTGTTTTAGCCTAGTTGGGGATGCTGTGACAAATACAGCCCTTGCCTGTGGATTTGTAGTGCTGGGTTGGGTGTGAGAGAGAGAAGGAAGGGCAGGCACCCTGGAGGGTTCTGGGAATGACTTGGAATAAGGCTCCTCTATCTTTCCTCCTTTTTACATTCTTACTCTCCATCTGTGTTGACTACAAAGAGTAGATGTATATCGGCTAAGACTTTCTCACCTACAGTTCATGGCTCTTAGCTGAAAGAAGAAGGACTTTTCATTACCTTATGGTGACTTTTGTTCAATATTTTGAAACCATTTAATGCACTTAAAATGGGGCTGAAAATTCACCTGAGTGCCTCAGACGGGAGCAGGTGTCATCCTTTCACCTGCCCCCTAAGAATTTCAGATGCTGCAAACCTCCAGAGTCCAATGAAAAACCCAGGTACGCAGGTCCAGTGACTGCAAACTCCAGGCCTCAAGAGACAGAGGAAGGGCTGCTCCTTCCCATCTCTCCAGGTACTTTTCTCAAGCAGGAGATGAGACTGTTCAGAGGCTGTGCAGAGCCCGGGTGTGTGCATTTTGCCATTCAACAGCATCAGCAGGAGGATGCTGGTTTCCAAGCTATTGACCTCAGCTGGCACATGATTGCAGCATGATTGTAGCAGCCCCAGGCATGACATTCTTATGCCAATACACAGAGAAAGATAAAAAGTCAGGTGTCCTAGGTCTGACTTTAAAAAGGGAAAAGTTCAGGGACGTAGCTTACTGGTAGAGTACATGTTCTGCATGTCTGATGCTGAATTCTATCCCTGACATGAGGAGGAACAGGAGGAGGAAGAGGAGGAGGAGGAGGAGGAACAAGAGGAGGAAAAGGTGTCAGCTTTATTGGCATATATCTGACATACCTTTAAACTCACCCATTTAAGTCCTATAATTCATGTAGTATATTCCCAGAGTTTTGTGAAACTCACCATCGTCTAATCCTAGAACACTTTCATCACTCTAAAAAGAGAAATCCATACTCCTGGCTCTGCACTCAAGGGGTCATTGCTGGTGGGGCTTGGGAACCCTAAGTGGTGTTGGGGATCAAATCTGGGCCAGCTGTTTGCGAAGCAAATGCCTTAATAGCTATACTATCACTATGACCCAGAAACCCTGTACATATTAAGCAGTAATACCCTCTTCCCCTTTACCCCCCAGCTACTTGTCTACTTCCTGTCTCTATGAACTTGCCTACTTAGTACATTTTATATACATGGATTTATACACCATGAGCCTTGAGTATTTTATCTCACTTTTCTCAAGCAGTAAGAGTCAGAACTTCACTCCTGGTTCTTTTAAACTATTTTTTTTAAAAAAAATTTTAATGCATATAAGTCAATGTTTTGTGTTTCTCATTATGGGCCACACATAGTGATTATTTGGTCCTCCATCAGGACCATGCTGAGTGGGAGGGCGCCTTGTGGTGCCAGCATAGACCCTGGGGCCCCTGCCTGTAAGGAATAATGTGCTCCCCCACTTCTGCCACATTCCCAGCCCTATTTTATTTTATTTATTTATTTAAAAAATTTTTATTTTCTGGCTGGAGTGATAGCACAGCAGGTAGGGTGTTTGCCTTGCATGTGGCCGACCCAGGTTCAATTCCCAGCATCCCATATGGTCCCTAGCACACCGCCAGGAGTAATCCCTGTGCATTGCTGGGGTGTGACCCCAAAAGAAAAAAATATATTTTCATAAAGTTGTTCACAATAATTGATTGCATTCAATATTTCAACACCAATCCCACCACCATTACACCTTCCCACCACCATTATTTCAAATTTTCCCACCACCACTCAAGCCTGTCCCACAGGCAGATGCTAGATTATTTATTTTGTATTGCTTGTTATGAATAGCATGAGATGTCTTGCGGCCATGAAAGAGGCCACGTGCTCCTGGAGTTCTAAAATTTTAAATAATTAGGGCCTGGAGACATCTCTGCAGCGAGCTGCTCAGTTCTGAGATTTAATTTGTGCGTCTCCGGATCACGGCTGCCAATGCACTAAAAGGGCACCCAGAGGCAGTTCGTGGGTGTGACAGCCAGGACCCGGTAGGGGTGGAGAGATGGGAAGGAGCGGGCCCTTCCTCCATCTCTTGAGGCCTGGAGTTTGCAGTCACTGGGCCTGCGTACCTGGGTGTTTTCATTGGATTCTGGAGGTTTGTGGCCCCCGGAATTCCTAGGGGGCAGGTGGAAGGGTGACACCTGCTCCCGTCTGAGGCACCCAGGTGAAATTTCAGCCCCATTTTAAAAGTGCATTAAATGGTTTCAAAATAATGAACCAGAATCACCATTCTTGGGTTTGAAGACTTTTTTCTTTTTTTTTGCTTTTTGGGTCACACCCGGCAATGCACAGGGGTCATTCCTGGCTCATGCACTCAGGAATTACCCCTGGCGGTGCTCAGGGGACCATATGGGATGCTGGGATTCGAACCTGGGTCGGCCGCGTGCAAGGCAAACGCCCTACCCGCTGTGCTATCGCTCCAGCCCCTGAAGACTTTTTTCTTGAATCCAATGGAAAGAAGGTTCATGTATCACCCCCCCACCCAACCTTCCCTAAGCCCCTGACAACCAAGAAACTGCGTGCTGTGTTCACCCCCTCCTAGGGTGGATTTTGACATATAAATGCAATCATATGGTATGTGGTCTTAAGTATTTGGCTTCTCTCAATTATACTTTTTATAGTTGTGCATGTGGTATCTTGTATCTCTTTCTAATTCTTATTTAAGTATATAAAATACATTTGCAGATATGCCATATTTTGTTCATCTGACAGTTTATGGGCATTTGGGTTGTTTTCATTCTTTGTTTTTGTTTCATTTTGTTTTTGTTTCTGGGGCCACATCCAGCAATGCTCAGGGAATACTCCTGGCTCCACACTGAGGAATTAATCCTGGCAGTGCTTGGGGGACCATAGGCAATGCCGGGAATTGAACCTGGGTTGGACATGTGTAAGGCAAGTGCCCTGCTCACTATACTATCTCTCTCTCTCTCTCTCTCTCTCTCTCTCTCTCTCTCTCTCTCTCTCTCTCTCTCTGGCTCCACTTTGTCTTTTTGTTGTTGTTGTTTTTGGTGTCAGGGAATCATCCTCAGGGCCTTATACTTGCAAGACAAATGCCCTTCTGCCAAGTCACCCCTCTGGCTGCTGTTTTATTTTATTTTGTTTATTTGGCTTTTTGGGTCACACTCTGTGATGCTCAGGGGCTGTTCCTGGCTCTGTACCAGGAATTCATCCTGGCGGTGCTTGGGGGACCATATGGAATGCAGGTTGGTTGCATGCAAGGCAACCACCCTACTCGCTGTACCATCGCTCTGGCCCCTGTTTGCTTTTAAAAGCAATGCTAATTTCGTATGCAAGGTTTAGGATTTCCACGTTCTAGGGTGTATTCTTAGAAATGCTGAGTCATAAAGTAACTCTATGCAGAATATTTTGAGGAACTGACATACTGTTTTTCCAAGTGGGCTGTTGCCCTTGACACTTCTCTCAGCAGTGTATGAGAATAAGCCTATACTTATTCTCGTCACGACATGCTATTGCCCATCTTTTGGGTTCTAGCTGTCCTAGTGGCATAAAATGGCACATCATTGTGGTTTTGACTTATATTTCCCAAATGACTGATGGCATTAAACAGTCTCTTCAGTGATTTAAGGACATCTATTAAAAAATGCCTTCTTAGTAGGGCTGGAGAGATAGTACAGTGGGCAAAGCGCTTTCCTTGTATGTGGCCAATCCTAGTTCTATCCATATTACCACATGTGCTACCCTGAGCACAGAGCTAGGAGCAAGTGCCTTGAGCACTATTGGGTGTTTTATAAGGGAGAGTATGAATAGACCTATTAAAGTATAAAAATGTGTTTTATCCCAAAATGGGAATATTGGCTTTATATTGAACAATATTATATTAGAGATAGTTATTAAGTATCTGCATTAATACGTATATGATTCTTGCAATAAAATCTGTATAGGTATTTTAAAAACTCATCTGAATTGACTTAGCACATATAAAATGAAACATTAATTCATGAATGTAAAAGTACAAGACCCTTAGCAAGTTAGGAATAAGCAAACTATTTTTTTTCTTTTTGGGTCACACCCGGCGATGCACAAGGGTTACTCCTGGCTCTGCACTCAGGAATTACTCCTGGCGGTGCTCAGGGGACCATATGGGATGCTGGGATTTGAACCCAGGTCGGCTGCGTACAAGGCAAACGTCCTACCTGCTATGCTATCACTCCAGCCCCGACAAACTTTTTCTTAATTGGAGAGAGGAATAAGAAAGGATTCACTCACAAGGTCCATGAGTGAATGTCATACTCAGTGGCAAAGTGGTGAGAAATTTGTCATGTCCTTTAAAGAAGATCCTTTAATGCTTCTTGCAAAACTGGTTTCCAAGATTTGAATTCCCTAAGCTACTGCCTGTATAAAGCTCTGTATCATTGCTTCAAATCTGAAAGATAATCTAGGGTGTTCTTGGTGAGGTGTTTATTTCATTGAAGGGTTTTGTTTTGTTTTGACTATATCCCTCCATTCTCTTCCAGTTCATTTGATTGACAGGTGTGCTGTGAACTTTATGGGCTTTCTTTTTTTGAAAAATTTTTTAATTTTATTGAATCACTGTGAGATAGTTACAAGCTTTCATGTTTGGATTACAATCTCACAATGATCAAACACTCCTCCCTCCACCAGTGTACATTCCCCACCACCAATATCCCGGGTACACCCCCCTCCCCCTGCCTCTATGGCAGACAATATTCCCCATACTCTCTCTGTACTTTTGAGCATTATAGCTTGCAACACAGACACTGAGAGGTCATCATGTTTGGTCCATTATCTACTTTCAGCATGCATCTCCCATCCCAACTGGTTCCTCCAGAATGGGCTTTCTTTTGTATGTAAGTATCTTTCTTTCCCCCTACTCTTACTGCTTTACATATTCTGTCTCTGTCTTTGGTTTTTGTCATTCTGATTATAATGTGTCTTGGAGTTTCTCTATTTGGGTTTACCAGGGTTAGGCCCAAGCACCACGTGTCTTGTGGCCTCAGCACGAGCGCCCACATTCTTGGCATGTCATTTTCGTTTTTAAAAACACTCAACATTCCTCAAAAACTCTTGTGGGTCTCATTTGAACTTTATTCCATTGCCTGAATGATGCAGCTCTTGACTGCAGAAATATTTATGAACGTGCATTGTCTGAATCGCGGCAAGCTCTTTTTATTGCCCTTTACTGGGACAAATGCCATTTGAAAGAACAATGTCCTCTTATCTGTTGTCTGTCCCCTTTTGCAGGTGCTGGTTGGAATTCTGCTCATTCTTGCTGCCGTAGAGCTGGCCCTTGTGCTCACAGAAGATTCTGGACAAGCCACACACCCTGCTATAAAATATACCAACCCGAGCCTGTACCTCGGCACCTGGGTAAGGCTTATCACCACCTCTGCCCTAGTTACTCCCACTAAGAGGTGATTCTCCTCTTAATCACCTCGATGGCATTTGTTCCTTTGGAATGAACTCCAGTTTCATCTACTTTTCTCAAGGTTCTTATTAGGTGAGGCCAAACTCGACTGCAAAAGGTTGAACCTTCATACCCCATTCTGGAGCCCTCTCCCTAAGGTTCTTCTCTTGCCATGCAGGAACATCAAGGAAAATCAGGTTTCTCTATGTTAGAGAATTTTCTAAATTCTGTAAATATTATTTTTCTTCTGGTGAGGGAGAGAAATTGGGTCACCCCCCCAGTGGTGTTCAGGGGCGATTCCTGACTCTGTGCTCAGGGATCACTCCTGGCGGTCCTCAAGGAGCCGTATGTGATGTTGAGGATGGAACCAGGGTTGGCAACCGACAAGACAAGCACCTTACACTTTACCCTCTGTACAATTTCTCAGGCCCCTGTAAGTGTTATTTTAAAATTGATTTTAATCAGTGGACTCTGAACCTGGAATCACTGGCCTAAACTTGATGACAGAAATTGATTTCTCCAGCAGGCGTTTGCTTTTTGGGGGGAGGACATCTCTACAGTATTTAAAAGACATTTGTGTTCTGGCTGGGGACATAGTACAGGAAGGAGATATGGTGCTTGCCTTGTATGTGCCAACCCCAGTTTGAACCCTGACACCACATGTGGTCCCCTGAGCCCTACAGGAGTGGTCCCTGAACAGAGTGCCAGGAGTAAGCCTTGAGCACCATCAGGTATGTGCCTCACCGGACAAAAAAGACAACTGAGTTTGTTGTCATCATTTTAAATGAGACGCAGGTCACACAATTGTCTGGATTGTCACTTTTGAATGATCAGAACATTTGACAGTGAGGTGTTTGCATCCCTGTGGGGCACCTGTGGGTCAGGACTGTGAGCTTAGGCCAGGCATACCTCAGGACATGTCGCCACCCTCAGACCCCCCGGCATGTGGTATCTTTGCTGGTTATCAGCGTAATAAAGCAAAGGAGCGCTGAGGCAGCTGTGGGTCAGAATCCAAGTATGGGCTGATTGAGTGTCTTTTCCCAGCCCAGGGAAGTTGATTGACATCAAGACACATCCACAGTGGGAATTCCAACACCAGGCAAACTTTCTAGTGATAAAGCATGACTTTGTTTTCAGAATGCCAGTTTCCTAGTCCTACAATAAAATCATTATCAAACAAGCTCATGATATAAGGCAAGGTTTTCTTAAAACAAAGTGCTTAGCCTGACATTATTAGGAATTTATTTTGTTTGGTTTCTTGGGGGCCATACCTGGCAATGCTCAGGGGTTACTCCTGGCTCTGCACTCAAGAATCACACCTGGAGGTGCTCAGGAGACCATATGTGATATCAGGGATTGAACCTAGGTTGGCTGCGTGCAAGGCAAGCACCTTACCGCTGCACTATCGCTCCTGCCCAAGGAATTTTTGATATAAGCAACTTTCCCCTGAGACCATCTACTGGACCCTTGCTGAACCTGCAATTAATGCAATCAGTGGTCTTCTCAAGGGTTTTCTGAGAAGGCTCCTAAAGTAACTCCAGTAAGATTCAGATGTTGACCTTTTGTTCTCTTGAGTGATGGATAGAGATGGGGTGGGGAAGAGGGTCTCAGAAAGAGCACCAAGATCTTGAAAGGGTTTGTTGGCCAGACTACGAGAAGAAAGTGGCTATTTGGCATTTAATTCTTTACATACATATTCTGCTTCCTGTCCGTGGGTTCTGTAATCTTTCTTGTCTGTTGTCCTAGGCGAGGATGATGGTTGCAGACCTTGATGGTTGCAGAACTTGACTCTCTCTCTCTCTCTCTCTCTCTCTCTCTCTCTCTCTCTCTCTCTCTCTCTCTCCCTCTCTCTAGCTCCTGGTATTGCTCATCCAGCATAGCAGGCGATGGTGTGTGCAGAAGGACTCTTGGTTCCTGTCTATGTTTTGGATTCTCTCCATCCTCTGTGGCACATTTCAATTTCAGACTCTGATCCGGGCACTCCTCAAGGTAAGAGGAAGAGTGAGGGTTCCCTGAGGAATGCTGCTGGACAGCTTCTAGGTGAGAGTGAGTAGCGGGCAGTGAGGGGAGCCTCGGGAGAGAGGACAGAAAAGGAATCTTGATGTGGGTTTTGATCACAAATATTGAAATATAGCCTAACGGTCAGCGAGGCTTTAGGCAGATGAAGACTCATCTCCCCTTCCTTTTTCATCCATCTCCTCCCCCTACAGGACAGCAGTTCAAATCTGGTCTACTCCTGCCTGTTCTTCATTTGCTATGCCTGCCAGCTCCTGATCCTGTTCCTTTCAACGTTTTCAGAAAAGAGTGACTCAGAAAATGTGAGAAGTCCCTCTGCCCACCTCTTTCCTCCATGACTGGCCCAATGGCATCTTGACAAGTGTAGCTCTGAGATGTCCAGGTCTTAGGAGCCCCCCACCACCACCAAGCCCAGAGACAAGGCACATAGATTATTTTATGAATAAGGAAATATAAGGTGATCATAATCAGACTACAGAAATATTGATCTTTTGGGGTCTGGAGTGATAGTACGGCAGACTGGGTGCTTGTCTTGCATGCAGCAGGCTTGGGTTAGATCCTCGGCATCACATATGGTTCCCAAGCCCCACCAGGAGTGATTCCCTGAGTGCAGCAGAGTCAGGAGGACACAGCTATATATATGGGCCTTAATAGGTGAGGTGGATTCTCAACTCTGCTCAGGAATCTATATATACCTGGCAATCCTCAGCCTGACAGGATTGATGAACACCCCCAACCCCCAATGGTGCTGGGTAACACTAGGACCATACCTAGAGGTGCTGGTGGGTGGAAGCTGTAAGGGAAATCATGCAGTCTGGGGCTCAAACTTGAGGCCTCAAGCACACAAGCCATGTACCCCATCTTTTGAGCTACCTCCTCTAAGTTTGTTTTCGTTTGCTTCTGTTTTGGAGCCACGCCAGAGATGCTCAGGGCTTGCTTCTGGTCCCCCCGGCCCCAAAAGTGTTGATACTTGCACAGACCCACTAGCAGTCTTCAGCATAGATATTCAACTCATACATGTATGCCCCCCAAATCTGGTGATTTTTCTACTGGTGCCCTATAGACCTATTTTTTTACTGGTGACTGGGTCTCCAATAAACCTGTTGCCCAGCCAACTTCACTCTCACACTGGTTTTCTCAACACATCTTATTTAAAAACTCAGCTTCTGATGTTGGAGTTCCACTGGAACTCCGGTTTCCAGTGAATTTACTTACTGGCTTTTTGTATGTCTTACAGAATCCATCATCCACTGCCTCGTTTCTGAGTAATATTACCTTTAGCTGGTATGACAGGTAGGAGACGTCTGAAGTGTGTGCTTTCTGTCCCTGTTTCCTCATACTCTGGAAGTGATGGGAATCTTAACTTTCTTACGTGTCTTTTGAGACCTTTATTTCCCTGCTCCTAAGAGTCAGAACACCTGGTAACTTGCCCATCATTTTAATTCATTCTCTTCCTAGGGTGTATTGGAATATGGAGAAGATAGGACCATATTTGTTCTCCAAAACCAGGACACGAGGAGGCCATAGGACAGGAAAGGGGACATTGGGAATCGGGCAGTGTGGTCTGAATTTGGAGGGGTATAACAGTTGGCTTGTCTGCCAATGCCCATGAATCTCTTTTCAGATCAGGTCTGTAGTGTGTAAATAAAAGAAAATTATAAAGGAAAACATCTAGATTGAAACGAAGTTACTTAGACAATATTAGTTCAAGTGTGTAATATCCCACTACAAGCGAGCACTTCTAAGTGGATGCATTCAGTAGGTCAGAGTGAGTGGCCAGAAGTGAGGGGAACCAAGACTAAGGAATGGGTCTGATCCCATCCACGCCCTGATGCGTGTCAGTGAGCTACAGAAACATCTTCCATGTCTCTGGAGGCCAAGGAGGGCAAGGTGCTCCTCTCATGCCAGTGCTTGAGTCACCTGCATTCAGGTTAGAAGGCAAGGGGCCCAGAGAGATAATACCTACCCTGCACATGGTGGATCTGGGTTTGATCCCCAGCACCACATATGGTCCCCTGAGCGCTGCGATCCCTGAGCTCAGAGCCAGGAGTAAGTCCTGAACATTGCTGGGTGTGGCCCAAAAAATAAAAGAAGGAGGAGATGGAGGAAGAGAAGGAGGAGGAGGAGGAAGAGGAGGAGGAGGAGGAGGAGGAAGAGGAGGAGGAGGAGGAAGGGGAGGAGGCAAGTCTTGATTTCACTTAGAAGCTACTACCCCTCTACCATCTCCCATCCTAACCTGAGGAGGCCTGATAAAGGGGCTACTCTAGGGGCTGCCTCCAGGTCAGCTGATGATGATGGGTCACTCCAGGACAGCTGGGGGAGAGAGAGGCACCCGACACAGAGGAAGAAGGAGCAGAGGCTGGGAGCAGTGATGCTCACCTGGGTCTTAATCCAGTTGTTTCCCCCTCCCATTCACATCTCATGTTCTACCTCCTTCTCCCTCTGCCCCTTTAGCTCTGCTCTTCCCACTTTGCCCAGTTCAAAGGGTCAGGAAATGGGATACCAGAGAGTCTGTGTCTGTCCCTTGCTCCCCAAAACTGGGAGGCAGGCACTGACAGTGGCGCCCAGGCCCCTTCCTGGGGATCAGCAGGAGGCCTCAGGCTCTGCCTCTCTCTTGCTCCAGCGTAGTCCTGAAGGGCTACAAGCGACCTCTGACTCTTGAAGACATCTGGGATGTGGATGATGAGATTAAGACCAAGGCACTCGTCAGCAAGTTTGAAACATATGTGGCAAGAGAGCTGCCGAAGGCCAGGCGAGCCCTGCAGAGACGCCAGCGGAAGCGCCCCCAGCAGAACGCCCTGGACCGGAACCAGAGTCAAAGCCAAGACATCCTTGTCCTGGTAACTTCCCCCCAAGTGTCTGTGTGCGATGGGGCGGGGCCAGGCGGTCGCTGTCTCTGTCCTCATGCTTCATCAGGGTTTTCAAGTGCCAGGAGCACATTTCTTACTTCCAGAGATCATGATGCCAGTGATGCCCAAGCAGTGCCATGAAAGAGCATGGACCGAAATTTTCATACCAAAGTACTTTTAAAATATAGTCACATTAAAAAAAAATAGACCCTAACCTTACTAGAATTTGTACCTTGGTAGAATTTGCAATAATAGTTAATTATTTTATTTATTTCTTTATTTGTCGGGGGAGGGCACTTCCCCGTGCTGTTAAACTGGGCCGAGTTCTCCCCAGAGGAATCACACGAAGACAAGTTGCCATGCAATAAGAAAAGGGTCTTTACTGACTCGCTTGGCCTAGCTTGAGCTAGGGCCCTAGTCCGGCACCTGGCAGGGCTCAGGGCAGCTGCTGTGTGCAGGATAAAGTCTCCTGGGCTCTGGTTTCAATGGGCACTGTGCTATTTTTTGTTTGTTTGTTTGTTTTTTAATCTAGGAAGAAGCTAAAAAGAAAAAGAAGAAGGCTTCTGGGAGCAAAGAAGATTATCCCAAGTCCTGGCTCATCAAGGCTCTCTTCAAAACGTTCCAAATGACACTCCTTAAGTCCTTCATGCTGAAGCTCGTACACGACCTGCTCATGTTTCTGAATCCTCAGCTGCTCAAGTGAGTCCTGGGTCTCTGGCCACCTGCAGGGCCACCTCTGCCGTGTTCCGTTTTCTTTCTTTTTTTTTTTTTTTTTTGCTTTTTGGGTCACACCCGACGATGCAGATGCACAGTGGTTACTCCTGGTTCATGCATGCAGGGATTACTCCTGGTGGTGCTCAGGGGACCATATGGGATACTGGGAATTGAACCTGGGTCAGCTGCGTGCAAAGCAAATGCTCTACCTGCTGTGCTATCGCTTCAGTTTCCTGCCATGTTCTGTTTTGTCCTGGGGTGTGAAGGCAGGAGCTCAGTACTCAACCCTCATTTTAAAAAGTCTTCTTAGGGGCAAGTCGGGCACTTGCCTTGCATGTGGCCAACTCCAGCTGGATCCTCAGTACTCCAACTGGTCCCCTGAGTACCATCAGGAATGATCTCTGAATGCAGAGCCAGGAGTAAGGCCTGAGCTTTACTATGGCTGGATGTAGCCCCCAAACAAAACAAAACCAAAATTTCATCATTTCCTCCCACCTTCTACCTTTACGTTCCTGAAGGCAGGAGTCACTTTTCAGGATCCAAAGTGTTTTTTGGTCCCCTTCTCTCCCACATCCCTCTGCTCCTAGAGGGCCAGACTCCTGTGACGAGCTCTCTCTTAGTAAGCCAATGGCTCTGCACTGAACCTTAGAGGTGGGCAGCGGCCTAGGGAAGTCTGGGACCGGGCAGCTACTGCCCTTCTCTCTGTGGTCACAGCTCTCACGGGTCTTAAAGACTTACCAGCCTGCCCCAGATCTGTGAGTGAATGAATGATTCTCCAGGGGAAGTTCCTCTGACTAGGGCTGGAGAAAAGTCCTCCTTCCTTTTCAGGCTGGTACCATCCGGGAGTAAATCAAATTGTTTCACACAGACTCTTTCCCCAGGGGGTTGGGGTAGGCAGGGCCAAAGCAGTGGCCTAGCTCTGTGGGGCATCACTGACCCGGGGGTCATCTTGCTGCTCATCCTCCAGCAGAAGCAAGAGGTCTGGAACGACTAAGGAACTCAGTCTCTCAAAGGCTTTGGAGAGTTCTGGTCGCTTTTGATAGCTCAGGGGTGAGAGTAGGGTTGCCCACAGTGCCCGGGGAGCAGGAGGGCCCTCAGAGTTCAGAAAGGCATCACCGACTTGGTTTTAATCGAACAGGTGGCTGATCTCCTTTGCAAGCGACCCTGCCGCGTACAGCTGGATAGGCTATCTCTATTCCATCTTCTTCTTCGCCGTGGCCCTCATCCAGTCTCTCTGCCTTCAGAAATACTTTCAACTGTGCTTCATGCTGGGTATGAACGTGAGGACAACTATCTTGGCTTCTGTCTATAAGAAGGTGAGATTATTTCAGCCCCTCCCCACCCCCTACCCTCCCAAAGAAAACCCTTAGGAAATGTGAACATTTATTCACAAATGGGGGAAAATCGAATGGGAAGGATCATTGAGTTCCATGCTTAATCCTGACCAATACAATATTCTATATGAGTTTCTTTGGAAGGTGAAATAGGAAAAGTGTGTGCATAGATACAGGCATGTGTGTGGTGGGGGTATACTTAAAGACTTCATTTTCTGCTATGCGCTGCATGATTAGTAATGAAACAAGCAGGTGTCTTCCTTCTCCCTACAGAGCTCATCACTGGTAGTGGGAGGGACAAATGAAACAGGACTGAGAGATGGCTTGACAGGCTGGAGCAGATGCTTTGCCTGTGTGAACGCGTCTTGCACGGGACCCTAATCCCCACCAGAAGTGACTCATGAGCACATTGCCAGGAACAAGTCCAAAGCATTGCCTGGTGTGCCCCCTCCCTCAAAAAAGAAAAGATTCAGGCCAAAATAAAAAGGCACCCCACAAAGCAGGAGGAAATATTCATATACCACAGAGCAGGGATAATAAGAAAGGCTAATATCCAAGATATACCAAGCACTCACAAAACGCAACAGCAAAAATAACCTCATCAAAAATGGGGAAAGAATAGACACTTCCCTGAAAACATCAAGATGGCCAGCAAGTATATAGGTAATGTTCATCATCATATATTTTCAGGGACATGGAAATCAAAACAACGAGATAGTATCTCACTGCAGTGAGAATGGAACATAGCAGAAAGACTGGAAGCAATCAGTGTTGGTGGCGGGGGTGGGGGGGAAGTTGTGGTGATAAAGGAAACTTCACCCACTGTTGGTGGGACTGTCATCTGGTTTAGCCTCTATGGTGCAAAGGAAGGAGATTCCTCAAAAGAATAAGAACAGTGGGGCTGGAGCGGGTAGCACAGGGAGTAGGGTGTTTGTCTTGCACGTGACTGACCTGGGTTCGAGTTCCAGCATCCCAAATGATCTCCTGAGCACCGCCAGGAGTAATCCCTGAGTGCAGAGCCAGGAGTAACCCCTGATCATTGCTGGGTGTGACCCAAAAAGAGAAAAAAAGAATAAGAATAGAGCTTCCATATGACCCAAAAATTCTACTTCTTACTATCCCCGAAAGACAAAAAAGTTAATTAAAGAAAGATACGTGCATACCTATGTTCATTGTTGTGCTTAGTACAACAGCCAGGATATGGAAATGATGCAAACGCCCAACAGATAAATGAACAAAGAAGCGACAGTATATATACGTAATAGAATAATTTGCAGCTCTAAGAAAGAATGACATATTGTAGCTTCCAGCAACTTGGGTGGAACTGGAGGTCATCATGTTAAATGAAATAAGTCAGAGGCAGAAGGACAACTACCAGATGACCACACTCATCTATGGCGTATATGGAGAGAAAATAAGGGAATATAGTATTGAACAAAGATAAACCCTTTTCCTTAGATTACAAAACTGAGATTACTAAAATCAGGAAAAGGGTAGGAGGAATTAAGAGGTGGACTAGAAGTAACATAGACGGTGGTGGGGGGCCTTGAGCACTTTGGTGTGATGGGGTTTAGTCACTTTTATATTAAGACCATAAATATTAACACTATGGCAAACATGCAATCCAAGTAATAGTAATTTTGCTTATTTTTTATTTTTTCATTATTTGGGCTGTACCCAGAGATGTTTAAGCACTGCTCCTGGCTCTATAGTCAGGAATTAGCCCTGGAGGTGCTTTGGGGGACCATATGGGATGCTGGGAATTGAACCTGGGTCAGCCATGTGTAAGGCAAACACCCACCTGCTGTACTCTCGCTCTGGCTCTCCATGGTAATTTTGAAAAAGGAAAAAAGAAAATAAAAACAAGTATAGTTCACTATTAAGAATATAATGACACAGGATTTTAGGGAACATGTGGGACCCAAACTTGGAGTCAGGGAAATCTACAAAGGACTGGTCTTGTTCATGGCCTAATCTTTATTTTTTAGGCACTGACCCTATCCAACCAGGCCAGGAAGCAGTACACCGTTGGAGAGACTGTGAATCTGATGTCTGTAGATGCTCAGAAACTCATGGACGTGACCAGCTTCCTCCATCTGCTGTGGTCAAATGTTCTGCAGATTGTCTTATCCATCTTCTTTCTATGGAGAGAGTTGGGACCTTCTGTCTTAGCAGGTGTGGGCGTGATGGTGCTCCTGATCCCAATTAATGGGATACTCGTGACCAAGAATCGGACTATTCAGGTAAAGAAAGTCACTCTGGGATATATATACCATATTCAAATTCTAAGGTCTTTGCTTACTCTATTTTAAGGCTTTGTGGGAATTTGGGCAAAGCTGATGAAAGACTTTCCACCATCCCAAACGAACTTTGCTTTCCCTAGCTTCCCTTTTCATCTTCCAACCCTACTTAGAATTTATTTATATAGTTGATCCTCATTTGTGTTTCGTGGGAAAGCAGGACAGCAGAGGGCAGGGGTGCCCCAGAGATCTGCTTACAGCTTTCCCACGCTGCTCCACCGAGCTCGTAGGAGCTGTGCTCACTGGCTATTTTTCCAACCGTCAACCCAAACACACCATGCAGGGCAGTCACTTCAGAGACCCAAACAGACCGCCCATATTCTGGCAATCCACCTTCCTCCCCACAGTGGCAGGGCTCCCAGTGGTTGGTCCCTGACTGCCTGCCACAAATCACAGGATGGCTAAGGAGACTTCATGGTCTAGGTGTTCATTCATTTGTTTTGTATTCATGTGGTACTAAAGAATTATTTTTACAATATTTATTATGCATCCTCTTTTTATGGGAGTGAGTGGGAGGTGGGGGGGTGCTCAAAAGCATGTGAGACAAGAATTTTGCTTTTTGCCCCCAGATCTTACATTCTCCTTAGGGTAAAGAATTGGGTCGTAAACCAAAGCAAAGAAGAAACCTGCCAAGGACCACACTGAGACTAAGGCAGTGTGGCACGAGAGCCAGTGCTGGTGTCTGCTCAGGGTCCTGGGTGGGGAAGGTCTCCGGAGAAGGTGCTGAGCTTGGAACGGCACAAGGCTGGCGGGGCAGGAGTGAATCTGGGAAAGGCGGGGAGAGGACATAGTTAGGTCAAGGCTGCGAGTCCAGAAATGAGCTCAGTGCATCCCAGCTCAGATGAAGAGGAAGGGCAGGAGCAGCGTGGATGTTGAGGAGAGTAGGAGAGACTCAGTGGCGCCCCCATGCTTCTCCACTGGCAGCCTTCAAGGACTCCACCTGGGGACCAGAGTGACAAGACAGTGGGTAGGGCATTTGCCTTGCACATGTTTGACCTAGGTTTGATTCCCAGCATCCCATATGGCCCCTTGAACACCGCCAGGAGTAATTCCTGAGCACAGAGCCGGAGTAACCCCCGAGCACTGCCAGGTGTGGACCAAAAAGATTTAAAAAAAAAAAAGACGTACAAGGACTGGAGTGATAGCATAGGGGGTAGGGCGTTTGCCTTGCACATGGCTGACCTGGGTTCGATTTCCAGAATCCCATATGGTCCCCCGAGCACCGCCAGGAGTAATTCCTGAGTGCAGAACCAGGAGTAACCCCTATACATTGTCAGGTGTGACCCAAAAAGCCAAAAAAAAAAAAAGACCTACACCTGCAGCAGGTGTGGGCCCTCACTCATGGGGGTGTGCTTTGTTTTTGTCCTCTTTCTCTTCCTGCAGGTAAGCAACATGGAGAATAAAGACAAACGTTTGAAGATCATGAACGAGGTGCTCAACGGAATCAAGGTGAGATGCTGGGCACGGGTGGCCCTCTGTGTGGGGTCAGTGGAGGTGGCTTTCTTAGCCCGGACAAGTGCTCGCTGGTGGCTTCTGCTCCGGGGCCTGTGCTGTGTCATGGACTCCCTGTTTATTTCCCCGCAAGCCTCCTGGTTCTCAGAGAGTCCCTCACACTCACAGGCCCTCATTTGAAACTCCCACGTAGTGCTCTGGAGGTCCAGGGAGCAGGGGCAATGCTGGGGCCTAAGGGTGCTCTAGGCTTTCATTCAGGACCTCCCAGGTCACTTTGGTTGTGCTGAGGTGGGTGTCCTCTTTTTTGCTAATATTGGAGAGATGCCAAGATAAATCTCGTTTGAGTCCTGGCTGCCTTGGTTCTGGGGCAAGCGCATTCGTCTCCCTCAGCCTGTTTCCCTTTTGGTTAAGTGGAGACAATGATTTGACAGAACAAGGGGGCAAACTGTCTCTAGTTTCACAGAACTTGCCCAGATTAGTTCTAAAAGTCCAGTATGGGCTACTTTGCAGTCCCTAGGAAGCAAGTCCATCAGTTACATTGCACTGTCATGCATGTGGCACTGTCATCCTGTTGCTCATCAATTTGCTCGAGCGGGCACCAGTAATGTCTCCATTGTGAGACTTGTTGTTACTGTTTTTGGCATATCGGACATGCCACAGGTAGCTTGCCAGGCTCTGCCGTGCGGGCAGGATACTCTCAGCAGCTTGTTGGACTCTCTGGAAGGGATGGAGGAATCGAACCTGGGTTGGCCCGGTGCAAGGCAAACGCCTTGCCTGCTGTGCTATTGCTCCAGCCCATTGGCTACAGTAGGGTTGTTAAAAGGATTAAGTGACACTCCATTCTGGAGCCCACATCCCAGCTCAAGTGCATGTTTCTCTTCTTTGACTTTCTGAGACTCTCTCCTCGCAGCCCTCTCTCATTATTACTAAATTACTAAATTACAAGTATGTACTTGAAAAAGAAATCAAGTAATATAATAGGTATAAAATTCTTTGTAAGTAGTAAGCTGCCAACAAATGCAAACTACTTATCTGCAATCACACTTTATGGTCTGTATTTCTATCTCTCCCCATTGGGGTGAGCGTATCTCAAAATCTGGGTGCATGAGATGCCCCTGGTGTCTTCTTGGAGCCACCACTTAAGTTGATCTCTTTTTTGCTCCTATCAGATCCTGAAATATTTTGCCTGGGAACCTTCGTTCAAAAGCCAAGTGCACAATCTTCGGAAGAAAGAGCTCAAGAACCTACGGTTATATGGGCAGCTGCAGTCTGTCATGGTCTTCCTCCTCTACCTCACCCCTGTCCTGGTGAGTGATATGGTTTCAGGGATGGACGGGATTCTGGAAGTGAAAGATCTGACCTGGACCAGCCACATATCCAGGGTATAATGCCCCCTTGTCCATATCCCAAATTGTTCTTCCAATCTTGTGCCCCATCCAGCTCTAATTAGACTCTGATATACTGTTTGGTTCTCTGGCAACCTAGAGGAAGTTTCTAGAATGTAGGCTTGAGAGAGAGAGAGCTCAGTGGGTGAGCATATGCTTTGCATCAAAGGGCGGGGGCTCCGGGTTTGAACCCCAGCACCATATGGACTACTAGAGAGTGACACCCGAGCCTCGACCTTAGAGCACCCCCTGAGACTCATTGGGAGGGCACAAAAACTGTTCTCAGAACGTTCCACATGATTATTCCAGGCATGATTTACCAGGGAGGGATGCTTAGCTTCTTAAAGAGGCAGAGTGGTTCATCATAGAAGGAATGCTGACATAGGAGACAAGAAGCCCAAATGCTGGTCCCACTGATACCAGTCATGTATTTGATGACCCTACAAGGTATTTCCCTCTTTGGGGAGCTTAGCTTTCTCATCTCTCATGGGGAGATGGGAATTTTGTCTAAGCCTCCTCTGTTTCTCCTTCTCTGTTTGGGCCATTCCTGGTGGTCCTCAGGGCTTACTCCTGGCTCTGCACCAGGGATCACTCCTGGCAGGCTTCAGGGACCATATGGAGTGTGAGGGATCAAACCTAGGTCAGCTGTATGCAAGGCAAGTGCCCCACCCATGGTACTATCTCTCCAGTCCTTCTAAGACTTCTTTATCACTGACATACTGGGTCCCTCCATGTAGCCTGAGGACGCTTGAGCCCTTTCAGGAACAACTGCTCACAGCTCTGTTCCGGCAGGTGTCTGTGATCACGTTTTCCGTCTACGTCCTGGTAGACAGCAATAATGTTTTGGACGCGGAGAAGGCCTTCACTTCCATCACGCTCTTCAACATCCTGCGCTTCCCACTCAGCATGCTGCCCATGGTGGTCTCCTCCATGCTCCAGGTAGGTGGGAGCCCGCACTGCCCACGGGCGCTGGGCCAAGGCCTGGCATCCCAGAATGGCTGACTTCTTGTATCTCGTGTCTAGCTTCTGCAGTCAAACTTTCAGTGAGAGAAATTGTCTCTGGAGAACAAGTGGTTTAATCTTTGTAAAATCTCCAAACATCTGAGTTGACCTGACCAGCAAGGCCCATCCCATCTACCTCACAGAGGGGGCTGGAAAGATAGTTAAGACTTTTGCCTTGTCTGTGGCCTGTCTGGGTTCAATCCCCAGCATTGCATATTCTCTTGGGCACTGCCATGAGTGAGCCCTGAGTGCAGAGCCAGGAATAAGTCCTGGACACTGTAGGATGTGTCCCCCAAACAAAACAAAACTGTAGCACTGTAGCACTGTCGTCCCGTTGTTCATCAATTTGCTTGAGCGGGCACCAGTAACATCTCCATTGTGAGACTTGTTACGGTTTTTGGCACATCGAATATGCCCTGGGTAGTTTGCCAGGCTCTGCCATGCGGGCAGAATACTCTCAGTAGCTTGCCAGGCTCTCTGAGAGGGAAGAAGGAATTGAACCCGGGTTAGCTGCGTGCAAGGCAAACACCCTATAAAGAAATAATCTACTTTACAGGAGATGCTTGTGACACAGTGAGGAAGATGCTGATGAAAAGTTCTGGTAGCTGGGACATTTCTAAATCTCCTTTCCCAGCCATTTCCCACATTTCCCTAAGGCTCTTAAGGCATCCATCTAGCACCAGGGAATATGGCACAAAAGGAGAGAAGCCATATGGCAGGAAAACAAAAAGCAATTTGGAAACCTTATACAGTGAGAAAATTAATTTGGAGTTGAGGAACCCTGGGAGAGCGGAGGGAGAGTCTGGGTCCAAAGAACCCAGCCTGGTCACTGAGCTGGCTCAGGTCCCCAATCTCCAGAGGACTCTCTCGAAGCAGCGGGCGGCCTGGCTGATGGCATGCCATGGGGGTGGTCTTCCATATATAACCAAGGCAGCTGTCTCGCCCCAGACAGTTCAGGCCACAGAAAACGGGGTTAGGATAAGGCCTCCCCACCTGGAGGGTGTAAGGGAACACAGCCTGTTTGGTCGACATAAGAACAACATTCTCCTTTGAGATTCCAATAGTCTTTCACACAAAGAGCAAAGGGGTCAGATGACAAAGGACCCAGACTGGAGACTCCATTTCTTCCTTTCTTTTTTTTTTTTTAAATTTTATTGCATCACTGTGAAATAGTCACAAGCTTTTATGTTTGGGTTACAATCTCACAATGATCAAACACCCATCCCTCCACCAGTGCACATTCCCACCACCGATATCCCGGGTATACCCCCCCTTTCCCACCCTTTCCCTGCATCCATGGCAGACAATATTCCCCATACTCTCTCTCTACTTTTGGGCATTATGGCCAAAAGGCACATGAAAAAATGCTCCACATCACTAGTCATCAGGGAGATGCAAATCAAAACAACAATGAGATATCATCTCACACCACAGAGACCGGCACACATTCAAAAGAACAAAAACAACCAGTGCTGGTGTGGATGTGGGGAAAAAGGGATGCTCTTTCACTGTTGGTGGGAATGCCGACTGGTCCAGCCTTTCTGGAGACCCCATTTCTGAGGTGTTGTCTTGGCAGGGCAGCACAGTTGGAAGCGGGAAGTGGAAGCATGAGTGCTCGCCCTGAGGTGAGGAGGAGAAACCCTGTCAGCAGTTTCCTGCAGTTAGGGAGCTCCCGGGAAAGGGCCTCTAGAAGCCCTCCAGGTTCTCCACATCTGGAGGACCACAGCGGGCCTTCCCGCAGTGAGTTAAGCTTCAGTATCAGCTCAGCGACTGTGGGGGGTCCTGGACACTGTGGTGACAGGGCCATTTCCTCTCAAAAGGCCACAGCAGCCCGGGACGTGGCTCCAGAGTAGAACATATGCCTAGTATTTGCGTGGCCCTGGTTTTGGTCCCTGGCCCTGCTCTCTCCCTGCAGAACTGGTGGTACGGCCCCTGTTTACTTTTCTTTAAAGGAAGGACAGAACAGTGGCTAAAGGGGGCATGCACAGACTTTTGTCTGACCCAGGGTCGACCCCTGGCACACATTGTCCCCTGAGCATCGCTGGGTGCAGCCCTAGAGGCCTTAGCACTGCCAGGTGTGGCTCTGGAGTCTCCTGGAACATGCTGGGGTAGTGGGGTCCGACCCCTACCGCAGGGCCCAAGCAGCCCCCCATCCTCGGGTCCTTGCATTGGGCCCCCAGCCCAGTAGTTTGAGAATGACCAGTGGGGCCCAGGTCTCCTGAACACCACTTGGGAGGCCAATGAAAAGGCACAACTGGGGCTGGAGCAATAGTACAGCAGGTAGGGCGTTTGCCTTGCATGCAGCCAACCTGGGTTCAATCCCCAGCATCCCAAATGGTCGCTCGAGCACCGCCAAGAGCAATTCCTGAGGGCAGAGCCAGGAGTAACCCCTGAGCATTGCTGGATATGACCCAAAAGGAAAAAAAAAGACACAACCTTTGAAAACATGAAAAGGTCAGAGCAGTGCTCCGTTAGAACACTGGGGAAATCATCACGGCCTGGCACAAGACTGAAAGACGAACATGGCCAGGTCCAGATACCAGAGCCAGATGCAAGTGAGTGTTTTGTCTTAGAGACAGTCAGGGACAGTCTCCTTTTGGGTGTTATGGTTTGCAATACGGGTGGTAAGTGACCATCATGTTTGGCCTATAGTTTACTTTCAGCACACATCTCCCATCCTGAGCCAGTCCTCCAGGCATCACTCACTTAGTGGTCCCTTCTCTATCCCAGCTGCCTTTTCCCCCAGCATGTGAGGCCGGCTTCTAAGCCATGGAGCGGTCCTGCTGGCCCTTATCTCTAGTATCCTTGGGTGTTAGTCTCCCCTTCTGTTACTTCCTATTTCACAAACAAGTGCAGTCATTCTATGTCTGTCCCTCTCTCTCTGACACATTTCACTTCAAGCTGAGTTTTCTGAGAGGTAAGCACCTGGCTTTCAGTCCCTAAAAGGCCGGCCCCCAGGCCAAGTGTGTGTGTTGTGGGGGGGTGGGAATGATGGGGAATGGGGATGCCAGCTGTGGCGAGCGGCCCTTCTGAGCACCAGGCCTAAGGGGTTTAGGATCTGTGTCTATACCCACGGCTGTCCGCACAGCTCAGACCCTCCCCTCGCTGGCGCTGCTCACTGCCTCTGGGATTCTGAGCCTCCTTGTGTTCCATCCATCCAGGCCAGTGTCTCCACGGATCGGCTGGAGAAGTACTTGGGAGGGGACGACCTGGACACCTCGGCCATCCGACAGGACAGCAGTTCCGGTAAATGCATGTGGAAGCCACTTTCTGAACGTGGGAGTAAGCACAGGGCAGGCCTGGCACTGCGCGGCCAGGCAGCAGCCAGCTCAGGGCAGGGAGAACTAGAACCCACAGCCGGTGTTCAGTAAAACCATCGCTCACTTGGAGCCGATTGCTTGGTCGGGGTGCTCAGCAGAACTGAGTCAGGGGTCCTGCCAAGGCTCCAGAAAGCAGAAGTCAAGGTGCAGAGCCTGGGAAGGTTGGCAGGCTTGAAGGGTCTAGAAGCTTAAAGCTGGTGGTGGGGGGGGGGGTTCCCAAAAGCAGAGAGTATGCGGGAGCCGGGGCACGGAGAGTTAGTTATCCATGGACTAAACCTCTAGCAGGAATCAAGCTAACCGAGGGCCTGGAAAAGTGCCTGAAAGCCCAGGGATTGGAATGGATGAAAGGTTTCGGTTTCCTGAATCCTAAATGATGCCCTCAGCCCACAATTTCTGGCCTCACCCCAAGAGCATTCCTTTGCCTCCTTCCTTTAGTGCAGAACCCACCGTGATAGAGCTGGTCTCCGGAGCAAAGGAGAAAGCAGAGAGGGGGCCCCAGGAGGGCTGAAGGAGGGCGGACAGACAGACGGATGGGGGCTCTCCAAGTTGACTAAAAGAAAGGCCTTTTCCTCAACAGACAAAGCCGTGCAGTTCTCCGAGGCCTCTTTTTCCTGGGGCCCGGATATGGAAGCCACCATCCGAGAGTGAGTTGCATCTCTTTCAATCCCAATGTGCTTTGGGATTCTCCTGGGCAGTCCTGTTATTGGGAAATTCCACGTAATGGGACACAGGGAAATGTGCTGTTTGTACATGCTCAGTTAAACAACAGTGCAAACCCCAGAGGGAGCAGCTCAGGGCAAAACTCCTAAGCCTCTTTCCTGTAACTGCACCATCACCTGACTCTCCTCCTTCCGGGCCTGTGTCTGGTCAGCTGGGAACCCCTGTTCTCTAGATGGTGGATGGCTGTAGGCATGGCCTGGGGCCTGGGTGTCTGCAGAGCTTGTCTTGTATGAGTCCATCCTGGTTCAATTCCTGGACAGAATATAGACAGTCCCCTGAGCACAGAACCAGAAATAGACCCAAAGCATTTTCAGGTGTGATCTAAAGCTCTCTCAACCCCTTATTTACCCAGCCCCCACCCCACCCCATCCCACACACACGTGCTACAGAATCTTGTACATCCAGGATAAATTGTCCACTCTTAAGGGGAAATCTCCTACTATCAGATGTGCCACAAGAATCCGAGAAGTAACTTGAACTCCTCTGAAACAACTCCCCTCATCCCTTGAAAATGTGCTTCTGTCTTTCAGTGTGAATCTGGACATTATGCCAGGGACACTAGTGGCTGTGGTGGGCTCTGTTGGCTCTGGGAAATCCTCCTTGATGTCAGCCCTGCTGGGAGAAATGGAACACGTCCACGGACACATCACCGTCAAGGTGAGAGACATGCCAGGGCACCAGGAGGCTCTGGACACACAGCAGGGGCTGCTCCGTGTTGCTTTCCCATCTAGGTGAAAGCACTGAAAATTAGATTCTGAAACTCATAGTTGGTGCATTGCGAAAGACATCTGGTCGACCTGTCAACTGTAGGTTGGTTTGCCCCACCAACATGTATAATCAGATTCTGGGGGTAGAGTCGAAGAAGTTGCCTTCCTCACCATCTCCCTGAGTGCTTCCCTTATGCATATTGGAATATGCGAGCTACTGAAAATATGTTTACTACAAAGCATAAATCATATGTCTTACTATGAAGCAGAGGCATTTATGCTTTACCTACACACAGGTTTCTAAACTGCCTTACATTTTGTAGAAACTGTGTGATGAAAGCATCAGGACATGGGGAGAAAGAGTCTGAATAAATTGTTGAAAGCTCATAGCTTTGTAACCAGAGTGTTGACAAAAAAATGGTATCAGCAATGACAATAGAAACACTGCACCATATATTCTGTTCTGCCAATTATACCCAGTTTCACAATGAAACATGGGCGTCCCCATCTCCTCTGAGAGCAGGTCTTGAGGCTACTTATTTCCAATACAGAAATCTGATGTAGGTCACAGACATCTTCATAAGTTGTAATTTTCTAACAAAGAGGATGTGTTTCTATACCATATTCACTAGTATTTTCAACTGTCCCAGAGAACTAAATTTAGGAGAAATTATAGAATCTTTCAATTAGGTAGCCAGTTACTACTTGCACCCAAAACATGTATGTATGCATAATGGGTGACAGGGGGCCACTTATGGCAGCGCTTGGGTGATAAGCATAAGTTGAGGATGAAACCTGAGGCTCCAGCATGCAAAGTACTCGAGTCCTCTGAGCCTTCTCCCTGGCCCAAGTCCATTGATTTTTGACTTTGTCCCTTAATATCTTCATATACGACTACACCTCTTAGTTTTTAAACTTTATTGAGGTTTACTATATATAATAAGTGGTACAGATTTGAAATATGCACTTTAGGCTGGAGAGATAGTACAGAGACTAAGGTACTTGCTTTACATCCTATGCACTCAAGTTAAATCCCTGATACTGTTTATGGTCCCTCCGAGCACTGCCAGGGTTGCTCCTGAGTACAGAGCCTGAAGTAGCTCCTTAATACCACTGGGCATGTCCCCAAACTTCAACCCCCCCCCCACCAAATTTTGAGTGGACTTAATTAAGTCTAACATATGTAAATACCCATAACACCAGCACTTGGAGAACATACCTGTTTCCCTCCAAGGCTTTCTTGCCTTGCCCCCCAAGCCCTAACCCCTCATCTACCCTCAAACTATCACTGATCTAGCTTCCATCTCTATAGATGACTTCTCTTCTAGAGACTTGGTTATATATAGAATGGTACATTAGGTATTTTGTGGGAGGGTGAGATTCTCTCACTAAGCACAAATATTCATCCACTGTTGTAAACACTATGATAAAAACTTTTTGCAGTGAGAAAGCTTTCCCCTGATTGCTTTACAATGAATGATATGCTTAGAAAATGCTTTAAGGGGCTGGAGAGATAGCACAGCAGGTAGGGCGTTTGCCTTGCACGCGGCCGACCCGGGTTCAAATCCCAGCATCCCATATGGTCCCCTGAGCACGGCCAGGGGTGATTCCTGAGTGCAGAGCCAGGAGTAACCCCTGTGCATTGCCAGGTGTGACCCAAAAAAAAAAAAAAGAAAATGCTTTAAGAACTGACCCTTGCATGTTCTACAGACACTATCCCCCACTTTACCTCTTGCTAATGAGAGAGTTTACATCAAGTAAGTAAGCAGAGACGACTCACTGGTTTCAGTTCTGCCTCCTAACTTCTTTGATTTTTGCCTCATAACTTCTTTGGGAAAAATTTTCTTACAATCTCATCACTGAGTCCTTCTGCAAACATAGCCTTTGTCAGACTCCATCTCTCTTTGAACATGGTATTGACTGCATGTGTCCATCCGGTGCCTGATTTCCACCACTTTGAACTTGTTTCTTGGGACCTCTTCTATGCCACCCCACCCAGACACAGAAGGTAGCCTCTGTTGATCTTAGGATACTCAGGTTTTTTTTCTTAATAACCAAGAATTTGTCTTATTTTAATAGAAACATTGAAGACCCACCCTCTCCCCATCACTGATGTCTGAGTGACACTTTGCTCTAGAAACAGCAAAGGGAGAGTGTACATAGTGAACAAGGGATTGGCTCTTGATAGCTTGGCTGTTGCAACAAACATCACAGCACATTTCTAAAGCCCAGCTGCTCAGTCAGCCTGTCCTAAGACTTCCTTGGGCCACCCTCTCCTTTAACTGTGCAGTTCTGGAGGTATATTGTCTCATGGGCTGATCCTTCCTCATGCAGGGCACCACCGCCTATGTGCCCCAGCAGTCCTGGATCCAGAATGGCACCATCAAGGACAACATCCTTTTTGGCTCAGAGTTAGAAGAAAAGAAGTACCAGCAAGTTCTGGCGGCCTGTGCCCTTCTCCCTGACTTGGAAATGCTGCCTGGAGGAGACATGGCTGAGATTGGAGAAAAGGTACCTGGACCCCAAAGGATCTTGGCGGGAGGAGACATGGTGACCTGAAAACTTGAGGATGGGGAAGAAGTCTATGTGAGGGGAATGTCTGGCCAGTTTTGGTGGTTGTCCCTGGTCAAACTGGAAGACATGAATTTTCATAGTATTTTGTGGGAAAGAAATCTCAGCAAAAGGGTACCAGAGCCATAATACATCAGGTAATGTGCTTGCCTTGCATGTGGCAGACCTGGGTTTGATCTCTGACACTCCATATGGTCCCTAGAGCCTGCCAGGAGTGATCCCTGAGCACAGAGCCAGGAGTAATCCCTGAGGACTATCAGGTGTGGCCCCCTAACAAAATAAAACAAGTACAAAAAATTCTTCAGCAATAAAAATTATTGTATATGGAAAAAATATAGAAATTATGGAACCCAAAAGAAAGATGATGAGATGAGGGCCTGGGAGATTGGCCTCTGTGGGTGGTTGGCCAGGGATGAACAGTGGAGAAGAAGAGATGGCCCTAAGCCTAGGCACTCACTCGGTTTCTATGAACAGAGAAGGTTCTAGTGATCCAATTTGAGGACTTACAATTGTGATGGAGTATTTTCTTGCATTACCAAATGTCTTTCTTAACAAGGGTTTTAATGACTGTGCTGTATCCAGTGTATAGATATAACACAGTTTGTTTAGTTACTGGTTATTCCATCTTATTACTGAAAGTGAATATAGCAGTCTTTAAGGAACATGGAATTCTAAGATGCTTAAAAAAAAAACTAACAGCAAAACTAGTGAAAGTACAATCCTAGCAAAGATTTGTTTTTTACCCCAAACTTTTCTGAGTGTGGCTCCCTCTAAACTTGTTTGCTTCCTATGGTCCCCTTCCTGTGGTCCTCTTGGTTGGCCCCCTATAAGAATGCAGAGCCCCCCCTACATGATTTTCACCTGTGGCCCCTTTAATATTCTGGAGCCTAGTGGGGAGTAATCTGGTCTCAGTTGAGACATGCTACTCCGGAGGGATGTTCACTAATTCAACCTGGATTTATTGAGTAGCTGCTGTATGCTTGATACCATATTTTTTCCTGGACTTTGGGCCACACCCAGCAGTGCTCAGGGGTTATTCCAGGCTCTGCATGAAGAAATCACTCCTAGCAGACTCAGAGAACAATATGGGATCGAGGAATTGAACCCAGGTTGGCTGCATGCAAGGCAAGCTCCCTATCTATGATAAATCTCTCTGACCCCCTGCCTGACACTATTTTAAATTCTGACATTATATCCGTAAATAAAATAGATATATATATATATATATATATATATATATATATATATATATATACTGTGCTTTAAACTCCAAATTCCCATTGCATAGGTCGTAACCACAATCAAGAAGAAAATGAGTCATTCTATGGTAGAAAATGGTCAGATTGACATTCCTGTCATTATTGAGCCCAAAATGATTGGTCAGAAGCAAAGTGAAATGTTCGATTCAAGGACTTTGTAGTAAGCCCTGGATAGCTCCCTGAGGCGAACTTCTCCCTCAGCCCTCCTTAAAGGCGAGACTCTGGTGTCCAGCTTCATGGACGTTGTTTTTCCTCAGGGTATCAATCTCAGTGGAGGTCAGAAGCAGCGGATCAGCCTGGCCAGGGCCGCCTACCAGAACTCAGACATCTACATTCTGGATGACCCCCTGTCTGCTGTGGACGCTCATGTGGGGAAACACATTTTCAATAAAGTCTTGGGTCCCCATGGCCTGCTGAAAGACAAGGTGAGAAATGTCTAGAATGATAAAGTCATGGGGTTAGGGCATTCGTCTCCTAGGTCAGCTGCTGTCCAAAGCTTGTTTCCTGGTCACCTGCCCCTGGGCTGCTGTAAAGATAACAGACGAGCTCTCTGCAAGAGGGTGATGGCTCCCTCTACCCCCACCCCACCTAATGTCAGGTCCTAGGCTGGGTTTTATGGCTTATGCTGCAACAAAGTCACTTGAAACTCATCCTGTGGCTCAGAGATTGAACCTCTTAGGATGACTGGCTATGATTTTAAAGTACTTTGAGGGCTAGAGAGATAGTCCAGAGGTTAAGACATTTGTCCATCCTGTGGCTGCGGCAGTGACAATGGTCCAAATCCTGGCACCACATTTATGGTTCCCTGAACACCACCAGGCATGATCCCCCCAAAAAAAAGAAGGACTTTCTGGCCGTTGGCCTAATCATAACTACGTGAAATAATTTAGTCTTTGTTCCCAGTTGCTGTCTCAGAACTCCTCAGCCTTGGCATCTCCAGAAGAAGAGGCATGTCTTGATGTCATGCTTTATGACATGAGTCATCCACGTTGGTTCTATGTTTTTTGTAGAGACTAGAGCTCCTCGTCTCTCAGGACAGGACTATGACCCAGAAACTCCAATTGAGGAGCATGTGGAGGGGCAGGAGATGGGGAGTGAGGGGATTATACAAACTCTTGAGCGATGAGGTTTAGAGAATGACTGGGCTGGGGAGGGCAGGAGGGTGCAGGGAGGGGGCTGCTCCATAGGAAAGCCGTCTCTGCGGCTAGGCCTCGTCAGTGGGCTCCCTGCTCTTTGCCTGTGAGTGAGTTCTGTTCTGTTTTGTTTTGTTTTTTAATTTTTTTATTTTATAAAGTAGTTCACAATATTTATATTACATTTAATATTCAAACACCAACCTCACCACCATGACACCTTCCCACCACCGTATTTTCAGATGTTTCCATCCCAAACCCCAATCCCTGCCCCAAAGCAGAACCAAAGTAATATTTGTATTGTTTGTTATGAAAAACCACTGAAAATGCTACAAAAGAAGTTTCCTTAGAGGAAAGAGTGTGGAAATTGTTGTATTTCACCCAGGGGTCATTAAGCCCTTCTATAAGATATCACTAATATCTTATAGTGTTTATACAACACTTAAAGTACTTTTTTATTAAAGGTTGAGTCTTGTGTGCTTTATATATATACATATATATCTGTAAAAATGTATATTTCCCTCTAATATTGGTTGTTTTTGAACCCTATCAAGTGTGGTGTGGTAATTCTGGAATATGAGGAGGGTGTGTGGTTTAATAGCAACCCAGCAAAGCATGAGAGGAATACCCAAGTTGGGGATCCAGGAAGGGCTCTCAGAAGTTGCCTTTGATATGAGACTTGGACAATGACCAAGAACGAGCCTGCACATTCCAGCAAAGAGGGACCTCATACCTGTAGAGCTGCGAAGTGGAGAAAGAGACAGTGGTGGGCTTGGTGGTGGCAGTGGCGGTGCTCCAGAGACCCATCTCTTTACTCCTCAGTGAGTGTCTGTCTCTGGGGGAATCACTATTTTAGTAGACAGTGTCATGTGTGAGCAGACAGAAATACAAGGGATGCCAAGATTCCCACCCCAGGAAGGGTCCAAAACAGTGTTTTTTCTGCACGGTGACTCTACATGCTGAATCTAGGAGGTTCGTGTCTGTTTGTTCCATTGGTTAGCTGGTTAGTGAAAGAAGCAGATCCTTGGTTAGTTTTATTTTATTTTATATTTTTGATCGTTATATTGATGGGTCTTGACCTGAAGTGGCATTCCTAAGTCCAACCTTTGACTTTATGGGAGGCTGGAGGAAAGTGTACGTAGGACAAGTCTCATTGTGGCTCCCTGATAATAATGTGAGTGGATGCACCAAAGTCTCGTATTACTCATGTATCAGGCTTTGGGATGTGTTGCTGGGAAGGAAAGAGAAAGTGAAGGCTGACAAGAGCTTGGGTGGAAAATTGAAGCAAAGCCCTACCGTAAAATTCCATTTGTAGAGTCTGTCAACGAAGATGGTCACCATAGGACAGTTGGTACACATGACTCTTATTTTTACAGACTCGCATCTTGGTTACACATAGCATTCACTTTCTTCCCCAAGTGGATGAGATTGTTGTCCTGGGAAGTGGCACCATCCAGGAGAAGGGGTCCTACAGCGCACTATTGGCCAAGAAAGGACTGTTTGCTAAGAACCTGAAGACTTTTGCCAAGCAGACAGGACCAGAGGGAGAGGCTACAGGTGAGTGAGGGACCAGGATAGCACTTGGGTGGGGGATGGGAGGGGTGTGATAGAAATTGTATTTCCACACCTACCCCCTGAATGCTTCCATAGCCAGTGAAGCAGATTTGTGGGTGAGTTCTCCAGAAATACAAATTCTGCCTTTGTGTGTTCTAAATCTCTACTAATAACTCTGCCTGGGCCAAACTGGGGGTTCCCCAAACCCCCAAGTCTCTGACATGCCTTTGAAGGGCTCTCTTTAGAGGTCTGACTAGAGGTTTGAGGTGGTATGCCCTTGTGGAAGAAAATGCCAGAGCACAGAGACACAACCTTCCTTTTTCAAGTCTTACTTCCCATCCCGTCTCCATGAAACCCATGAAAACCACTTGCTGAAGCATCTCAGAGGCTGGTACTATCAATGTACTGCAAAATTCCTGAACAGCCTCCACAGTAGGATCTGGGGGAATACACTATGCTCATGGGTGTGTTAAGCAGAGATGTGTCTGGCAGTGAGGTGGTTTCATGGTATGCCCGTGGAGCAACCCTTATGTCACCATGGAGTGCAGGTCTATAATGGAGTCTTGTTTTCTGGGGTCCTGAGATTCCACCAACAGTGATTCTAAGCTTAGTTCTGTGGGTATACATCACGTGGAAATGCCAGGTGTGAGGTTAGGACTGAGAAAGAACTATCTGGAGAGGACGGGGGCATTCCAGAAGCAAGTCAGATAAGAGACTAGCTCCAAGGGCTGGAGCAATAGCACAGCAGGTAGGGTGTTTGCCGACCCGGGTTCGATTCCCAGCATCCCATATGCCAGGGGTAATTCCTGAGTGCAGAGCCAGGAGTGACCCCTGAGCATTGCCGGGTGTGACCCAAAAAGTGAAAAAAATAAAAAAGAGACTAGTTCCAGAGCTTGCAGTTGGGAGCATATTTAGGTACTCTGGTTAGAACACATGGTGGTTAAGGTTTCTATCTCAGGAAGTCTGACATCATTGGTGGAAAGGGAATAAACAAACAGGATGGAACCAACAGGGATGGGGAGCCTGCCTGGGAGAGTGAAGGAGGACCCCAGGGAAGGAGGAAAGGAAGGAAGGAGTTAGGGTCTAGAGACAGTGTAGCCCATCTTGCCTGATTTAATTCCCAGTACTGCATAGGTTTCCCTGAGCACCACCAGGTATGATGTAAAACACAAACACAAAACAAACAAATAAAAAGAGGAGGAGTTGGAACTCTCTATCTCATAGCCTTTGTATATTCTATATACTGGCTTTGAGAAAACAAAACATACCTTCCCAGATGTGGACCTAGGACCTCAGCCAAGGGTAACGTTTGTAATATTGGACCCCCCAGTTACTGTCCAAGGAACCACATATCTACAAACTGGAAAGGTTTCTTATCATATTTCTTTTCTGATTTACCTGAATCTCAGTTTCTAGATTCATCTCTAAACTCACACGGAGAGACAGTCCCTTTGAGGAACTCATTATGCCCTAGAGACAGTATTCAGAGTAGCCAATGAGAGCTCTGGCTCCTGTGAACATTGGCAACCATGAAAGCCCCAGGGTCTGGCAGGCTGCTGTATTGGTTCTGGGACTCGAGGTACAGAACAGGGGATGGTAGAATAAAGAGGAGGGCAGGAATTCAAGGTGAGCTCTATGAATTGAGACTCCATGAGTCTCTTACCTACAGAGCTGTTGTGCTGAAGCATTCTTAAGTGGATGAGGCTGGAGAGATAGTACAACAGGTAAGGTTCTTGCCCTGGTTTGAATCACTGGAACCCCATATGGCCCCCTAAGTCCCAATAGGAGTGATCCCTGAGTGTAGAGCAGGAGAAAGCCCTGAGCATCGCTGGGTGTGGCCCTAAAACTGAACCAACAACAACAACAACATCATAAATGTCTTGGTTCATAGTTCTAGAGTCTAGAAACCTGATGTGAAGGTCTGTACAAGACTGGTTCCTCTGGAAGGTACTAGGCACGGATCTGTTACAGCCTCTCACGGAGCAGCGGGGGGTTGGGCTACAATCTTTGGCCTTAGACACCCCACTTCATTCTCTTTCTCCAACTTCCCACTTGTGTTCATTTCTATGTTCAATATGCCCCTTTGAAAGTCAGGACATCAGACTTTGGGTTAAGGGCCCTCCCTGCCCAATCTAACCATGTCTTGCCTAGTTCCATCCATAATCACCTTGTTTCCAAAGTAGGTCATGTTCTGAGGTCGTGGAGATTAACTGTTAAGTTTTCAGAAGACAGTTCCATCCCTCACATGTCTCTGACACTCCAAAATTCTCATCCTTCTTATGTGCGGAAAGCATTGAGCTTCCTCTCAACATCTCCCCAACATCAACCAACTATTGAGAATCTCATCTATGTGTCAGTTCAAAGTCCCCTAATTGCCTCATCTGAGTCACCCAGATTAGTTGTGGTAGAACTTGGAGTTATGGGCAAACATTCCACTCCGTCTGCGAAACTGTAACAGATTTCCTGCTTCTAAAACAGGGCAGTGAGACCAGTATAGGATTGACAGGCGTTACTCTGAAAGGGAGAGAAGGCCCAGACAGGTCATCAAGCCCAAGAACATCTAAAACCTAGCTGGCTAAATTCCATTAAATTTTAAGATTTGATGATGATCTTCTTGGACGTGATGCTCTAATCTACAGGCCCATGGGGCTGGTGGTCCTTGCCTTTAGAGGGAGTATCCCCTTTGGAACTGGCCCCTGACATTCTTTTATTTCCCTTTCTTGAGGAATATCACATGTTCATAGCTGGATAGTTTGAACCCACACCATTGGGTTTGATCCCCAATACCACATGCACACACATTTACATGGTTTCTCTCTATTGATGTGCTCTATTTGGTGATAACTCAGTATCATACTTCCCTTTAAGTCTTTAGGCTAAGATCTAAAGACTGGAGAAAGCAAGATCTGAAGAGCAGAGGTATTCCAGAAGGCACTGGATGAGGGATTAGCTTGAACACATGAATTATAACAAATTTTTAAAGTCTGTCTCACAAACCCCAATGTCTCAAGTTCCTCGGGTAGAGTTTCCCCTAATTTCTGTGCAGCTCAAGAAGACAATTTTAATTTGACACTCTGGTCAGTCCATTCTTGAAATTCTGACTTTTCTGACTGCCACAACTCAACAGCTCTTTCCTGTGCCAAAGGAAACTAGAGTAACTGTACCAATAAGCAGTATTTTGGGAGTCAAAGATCCCATCCCGTGTTATCTCTGCGTCCTCTTGCTGAGGCCAGTAGGATCGGAAAAGGCTTCTGTCCCGTCGTTGGTGGAGAGGCCCTGCCCTCTTTGGGTGCTCTCTCCCTAACCTCCCTGTGTCTCCCAGTCAATGAAGACACTGAGGAAGAAGATGAGTCCGCCCTCATGCCCAGTATGGAGGAAATCCCTGAAGACGCGGCCTCCTTGACCATGAAGAGAGAGAACAGCCTTCGGAGAACACTCAGTCGCAGGTGGGTGGTCTACTCAGCTGCTTCCATTTCTATTCCATCATATTTTTTGTTGATTTGTTTCTCTGGGGCTTTTCCCGAGGGTGTGGACATTGTGGGCAATCCCAGTTCTTCCTTTCTGCCCGTGGACGGGGTGGAGCTCTGGGCTGTGTCTTCTCACCACAGAACTCTGGAATGTACTTCGAGGCGTGCGGAGGGACGGTGACCTTGACATCTGCATGCCAGACCCCCAGGAAGCACTCAGGGAAGCTTTCCACTTCTCAGTTCTAGGTCCAACAACAGGCAGCGGAAATCCCTAAAGGATTCTTTGAAAGCTCGGAATGGGACTCCTCTGAAGCAAGAGGAGAAGCTAGTGAAAGGACAAAAGCTCATTGAGAAAGAATTCATGGAAACCGGCAAGGTGACCACTGCAATGGGCAACACTGCGGGAGGGGATGGCCAAAGGCGGGGTGAGGAGTGTGGGGTGGGGTTTGGAGTCAAGGAGCACTGTAGGCTCCGCGCTCCTAGACATCTTCCTGGGACTGGCAAATCTTCCCACTCGTCCTCACGGTGTTGGTCTAGGCTCTGGACTTCCTATCAAATTGTGCGTCCGTGGAGAATGATTCTCAACACTGTATTTCATGACTGTTGGATTCCATCCCGATGCGTGTAGGGAACAGCAGCCCTGCTTGATGGTGCAATTCTAAGGTCCAGAGAATGTGACTATCTCAGTCTCACTGCCATAATTCAAATGATTGACACTTAAAACCACAAAATCTGTCCCATCCAGTTTCCTCTCTTTCCCCGTTCATCACAGCTAAGTGCTCATCAATAACCTGACGGTCAGTGCCCCTGCTTTATATCTCAGCAGTATTCTCCCAACCCAGTGTAGAAATAACCATAGGCTACCAAACTTGACTCCTTCCTAACCACATTTCCAGTGGGCTCCCATGCCCTCTGGTGATTGGTATTATGAGTACTCCTTCCCCTAAACCCATAGGAATTCTACTAACATAGAGGTGGGGCTTTGCAGGTGAAATTTATCAACTACCTGAAATACCTCCAAGCCATTGGAGGGGGCTTCATATTCTTCATCGTCTTCTCCTATGTATTAAACTCTGTGGCTTTCATTGGATCCAACCTCTGGCTCAGTGCTTGGACGGGAGACTCTAAACTCTTCAATAGCACCAACTATCCAGCTTCTCAGAGGGACTTGAGAGTTGGCGTCTATGGAGCTCTAGGAGTAACACAAGGTATGTCGGGACGTAAACCGCCAGTTCTCTCTCACTGTGCTAATATTAGCTTACACAATAGCATGTGTCTTAGGCTGTTTTCACAATACTAGGCTGCTTAGCTGTTTGGACTATGCCCTTAGTCTGTGGGTCAGGGGAAAAGTTGGCCCCGTCTTCTGAAACCTCTCCATGACACTCATGAAACTGCTTCGATTCCTAGGCCTGTTTGTGCTCATGGCGAATTTATTGTGTGCCCACGGCACCATCTATGCATCCAACACCCTCCACAGGCAACTGCTGGACAATATCCTGCGTGCACCCATGAGTTTTTTTGACACAACACCCATAGGTCGGATTGTGAACAGGTTCGCAGGGGTAAGTAACTGAGAGATGTCAGATGTTGGGCTTGTATGTTGAGGATCTTCCTGCACCCCCCACCCACCTCGGGTGTAAATCCAGTATTTTTGCCTATTCAGCAGGCAAATATGTCTTGAATAACCTCTGGGGGATCCCTGGGTCCTGGGGATACACAGACCCTTAGATGCTCATCATTGAGTGAAGGCAAGAGGCAAGGAAATTAAGAATGTTGCTAGAACGTGATAAAAACCAATACTTAGGATCTATGTAATAGTGTTTTATGAGAACAAGAGGATGATAGGGGAACCAGAGAGATAGTACAGTGATCAAGTTAGGCACTTGCCTTGAGCACATGGCTGACCCAGGTTGGATCCCCAGCCATATGTATGGTCCCCCAAACCCACCAGGACTGATCGCTGGGTACAGAGCCAGGAGTAACCCCTGAGCACCGAAGGGTGTGGATGCCTCCCTACCACCACCGCCCCCCCACACACACACAAAAGAGAAAGCAACATCACTACAAGTGTGATCACTAGCTTTGACCATGGACAGAGGGAGCACAGGGTTAACCCTTTCCTTGGTCTGCCTCTTTGATGCTTTTGGGATAAGCCCATCCAGGAGCCCGAGGATAGCTCAGTGGTGAGGCTTTCGTCTCACAAACGAGGCTGAGCCGGACCCTTGGTGCTGCTGCACTCACCAAACTCGATGCAGCTACTCTGCTGTCTGCGATCGTGGCAATGCAGACACCTGGGCCAGAGCAGTGCACGAAAGTGTTTGATCCCCAAAGAGCATCTCAATTAAAAGGACATGAGTTCCCCCCGCCCGCCACCTGAACCCAGGATCCAAGGCCCCTCCCCCCTCCACCACCACCACTGCTAAGATGCCAAGTGCCGCTGTAAGAATTCATTGATCACCCTCTCTCTTGATTCCGCCTTCCCAGGACATTACCACCCTGGACGACGTCCTCCCGACGTCCCTGCGCAGCTGGATCTTGTGCTTCCTGGGCATCATCAGCACCCTGGTCATGATCTGTTTGGCAGCACCAACCTTTGTCATCGTCGTCATTCCTCTGAGCATCATTTATGTGTTTATTCAGGTAGGCTTGGGCGTAGCTCCCTCCCTCTGTCTGCGTAAGAGCTCCGGGTTCCTTCTGAGCATCCTTTCCTCCACTCGGTCCTGAGGGCCCTGGTCTTCTCTCCAGCATCATTTCTGTTTTGACATATGTCGCTAAACATGGGAGCCACGTGGCATGTCTAACGCCAAAGTATAGGCCCAGTTGGTTTGTGGGTGACAGCCGGGAGACTCAGTTGCTGTCCTCTGTCCCCCCAGAAGCAGAGTGGGATGGAGTTACGTGTGGCTCTAATGCCGCTCAGAGGGTGGCTCTGGAAGGAGTCTCCAAGCTCCATGAGACCATTCTCTGTCCCTAGCGATTGCTGCTCACGGCTGCAAGAGGAGCTGCACGCCGGCTGCACAGCTCTTCCCTGGGTTTGGGAAATCAGCTCACTGATGGGCTGGGGAAGTAATGTGGTGGGTAGGTGCATTGTTTCACATGCAGCCACCAGGTTTGATTTCTGGTAGCCCGTAGGTGTGAGCCCCTGAGCCCTTCAAGGGGTGACCTCTGAGCACAGCCAGGCACCAGTCCTGAGTACGGCAGTGTGTGCCGCCCTCCCTACCCCCATACAATAAAGTTATTTTCTGGGGGCTGTCTCTCAGTTTGGGGCAGGTCGCTTTAACTATTCTGGAGGAAACAAGTAGCTTGAGCTAAGCCTCAGGGAAAAGCAGGAGCGAATGGAAGGAACTCTAAGTCCGTGATAAAAACTGAGGCAGGAGGGATCTGGGAGGAGATTCTTGTCCCACCAGTTATCTTTGGGATGGGCTGTTCACCAGAGGCCTCAATCCCAAAGACCGTGCAGCCGATGGCAGCTTGTGGCCTGGGGGAGGCGGTACTGAGAGGGTGCCTGGGCAGAGCCGGGCAAGGGTGGACCTGCCATCTCCAGCACAGCTTTCGCTTTTTATTTACTTATTTTATAAAATAGTTCACAATATTTGATTACATTCAATATTCAAACACCAATCCCACCACCATATTTCAGATGTTTCCGTCCCGAACCCCAACCCCTTCCCCAAGGCAGAACAAAAATGTAATATATGTTGTATTGTTTGTTATGAAAGACCTCTTAAAATGCTACAAAAATGCTTCCTTAGAGGAAAGAGTGTGAAGATTGTTGTATTTCACCCAAGGGCCTTAAGTCCTTCTATAAGAGATCACTGGGACTCCGCAACAGGCTGTTTCTACTTGGGGCACCCTGGGGGGGTGAGTGAGAACCCTCCCCACCCCAAGGGACCCATCCCCGGCAGCCGACCTCCACTACCCAACCATGCCACGCTCTAGGCGGCTTTCTGGACACATTATAAGACACTGCCTACCCATTTTCCATAATTACCACACCATATTTGATGGAGCTCAGACAGTAGGCAATAAATCATAGAAAGTAATATATATCTCTCAGAGAGCCCGGCAAGCTACCAAGAGTATCCTGCCCATATGGGCAGAGCCTGGCAAGCTACCTGTGGCGTACTCGATATGCCAAAAACACTAATGATAGGTCTCATTTCGCTGACCCTGAAAGAGCCTCCAATCGTTGGGAAATATGAGTAAGGAGAGGCTGCTAAAATCTCAGAGCTGGGAGGGATAGAGACATTATTGGTGCTCGAGTAAATCAATGAACAACAGGATGACAGTGATACAGTGATAAGAGATCACTAACATGTTGTTAAAGGTTGAGCCTTATATGTTTATATATATGTATATGTACATATATAGGGCTGGAACAATAGCACAGCGGTAGAGCGTTTGCCTTTCACGCTGCCGACCTGTGTTCTATTCCTCCGCCCCTCTCGGAGAGCCCGGCAAGCTACTGAGAGTATCTCACCCACAGGGCAGAGCCTGGCAAGCTACCCGTGGCGTATTGGATATGCCAAAAACAGTAACAATAAGTCTCTCAATGAGAGACGTTACTGTTGCCCGATCAAACAAATTGATGAGCAACGGGATGACAGTGATATCGCTCTCACGGCTCTGTGTGTTGGCGCTGGGTCACAGACGTCGGTCCCCTCAGATGAGAGCTGTGTCCATCCCGGGGCAGAGGGGCCTGGAGGGGAGACGGCCAGCGCATGCCATAGGATTGAGTGACCCACGTACTTTTTCCCATTTGGGGTCCAGATCGTCTACGTGACGACCTCCCGCCAGCTGCGACGCCTGGACTCGGTCACCAGGTCCCCCATCTACTCCCACTTCAGCGAGACGGTGTCGGGGCTGTCTGTGATCCGGGCCTTTGAGCACCAGCAGCGGTTCCTGCAGCACAATGAGAGGGGGATCGACACCAACCAGAAATGCGTCTTCTCCTGGATCATCTCCAACAGGTGAGTCCCCCACCCCCAGAGGTGGCCTCAAAGGCACACCTGGAGGGCCCTGCCCGGTGCAAATACATGGGCATGAACAAAACTCACCAGAGCAACCGGGAGAGCAGAGCTGGCATCCCTGGCCCGGCTTGCGGGGGGGTGGGGCGAGGAGCGGGGAGGGGAACAGGGGGGCGGGGAACCGCTTTCGCCTGTCAGTGGACCATCTCCTGGTTCCTTCCTGTGTCTGCAGTGGCTGGAACACAGCCTTTCCCGTGCTCAGGATGGAAGTAAAGTCACATTGCCGAGCGTTGGTCGCCCAGACTAGGGATAGGAGCAGGGAAGATGGGACAGTCCCTATCTCCTGTACTGTGCCCAGGCGGGGTGCCCTCACGTGGGGAGAAAGCAGAGAGTCAAGGAGAGTGAGCTGGGGGTGGACATGGAGTCTGCCCCCCGCCAAGAAGGGGAAGCATTCTCCTTTCCTCCTCCCTCCATAGACCCTGGGGAGAAGTGGGGTGTCCAGGACGCACTGAGGCCCGCGAGGTAGGCCGTGACCTCCATGAGAAGCAGAGGGCTCAAGGGCGGACGAAGGCTGCTCCTTGTGACTTGGAACATGGAGGGTCGGGAATTGGGTTGGAAAGGTACTTCATTTCCGAGCTTCTCCAAGAAGGAACCAGGCCTCTAGGCGAATCCTCTTCCTTTCCTCCCCTGCTGCCCCCGCCCCGCCTCGTGGTGGAACAGGCATCACCTGCTACACATGGCAGCGTGGCAGGTGCATCTCATTCAACAAGGTCCTTCTCTTTGCTGGGGGTGGGTGGCACCCCGGAGCTGTCTGGGGGCTAGGGACCAAGCCCAGGGCCCCATGCACTCAGGGCATATGCCTCCTACTTGGGCCTCATCTCTGACCCTGGTGGAGTCATTTTTGAGCATTAAGTCTCTGCACGTGGGTGCACCCTCTTTAGCACCCCACCCCCTGCATGTGGTGCCCCCTCTCAGCACCCGCCCCAGCTTCTTCTCCATTGCTCAAAAGCAGAAGGGCGCATCTTCCTTCCTGTCACCGACTCCTGCAGACAGACTTGATCAATGCATCTTTCTCCCTATCTGCTCAACAGTAATGACATGGGTGGGAGGTGACACCCAGCCATGCTCAGGGCTTACTCCTGCCCTTGTGCAGAGGCCACTCCTGGTGGCACTCTGGGGAGTCTGGATGTTCCCAGGGATTCAACTGGGCTCGGCTTCATGCACGGCGAGCATCGTACTGCTGCACTCTCTCTGACTCCTGCATGGAATATTTTTGTTGAGATGCACTTTTCTGAACCTCTGTGCCCCTACTTCTGATTCCTACACCCTGAGCCAGAGTCTCTTGGGGAAGAATCCAGGAAGATTTTGCATGGAGTTCTAACAGTCACCTCAGATGATTCTTTTGATTTGGCAAATGGGGGATACTTCAAACCACAAGGTTCTCTTGCAAATGCATCCAGTGTCTTCAAAATGTTATGTAATTTCATTTGTAATTTTAGGTGCAGTCTAAGACAATTTGTAAAATAACTTTGACTTTAAAAAAATAATCTAGGGGCTGGAGCGATAGCACAGCGGGTAGGGCCTTTGCCTTGCACGCAGCCGACCCGGGTTCGAATCCCAGCATCCCATATGGTCCCCTGAGCACGGCCAGGGGTAATTCCTGAGTGCAGAGCCAGGAGTAACCCCTGTGCATCGCCAGGTGTGACCCAAAAAAAAATCTAATTTCTAATTGGACTGGAGCGATAGCACAGCAGGTAGGGCATTTGCCTTGCAAGTGGCCGACCCGGGTTTGATTCCTCCAGCCCTCTCGGAGAGCCCGGCAAGCTACTGAGAGTATCCCGCCTGCACAGCAGAGCCTGGCAAGCACCCCATGGCGTATTCGACATGCAAAAAAACAGTAATAACAAGTCTCACAATGGTGACGTTACTGGTGCCTGCTCAAGCAAATCGATAAACAATGGGATGACAGTGCTACAGTGCTAATTTCTGAGTCAGGGTGGAGGCCTCAAAGGGCTGGAGCACAGTCTTGGCAGGCTAGAGCCCTGGGTTTGGTCCCTGGCACTGCCTGATCCCCTGGGTACTTCCAGGAGTAACCCCTGAGCATCACACCAAACCAATCCTTGAGTATAGCCAGGTGTGACCCTAAAGAGGAATTAACTTTTGGGGCTGAGGAGATAGATGACTCAAAAGGCTGGGTGCGTGCTTTGCAAGTGGGAGCATCCAGTTCTATCCCAGCACCATGGTTCCCCAAGTTTTGTGTTGAGAGTAGGTCCGAGTACTGCTTAGCATACCCCCCAAAACAAAGTAAGTAATTTGCATCTAGATAGACCCAAGAAACATGTGATAGAGCCAAGTTGAGGTATGTCCTGAGATGTGGCCCTCCCACTTAGCCCTCTGGGATATTCTGTGGTGCCAGGTAAGGGTTCAGTGAGGGGGCAGAGGGGAGTGACCCCTCCCTGGTCTCCTGTTCTCCAGGTGGCTCGCAGTCCGTCTGGAGCTGGTTGGGAACATGATCGTCTTCTTCGCATCCTTGCTGATGGTGATCTACAGAGAAACGCTGAATGGGGACACCGTGGGCTTCGTTCTGTCCAACGCCCTCAACGTGAGTCCCACAGCCAGGCAGGGTAGATCAGTGCACTGTCATGCCACTGTGTCTAGGTGACACCAGGAAGTCCCAGTCCCTGTTATTCCTTCCTTTCTGGATCCAGGTGGACGGGGGCAGACCAAGGTGCCACATGGGCTCTCATTCATTCTGTGTCCCCTGGACATCCTCCTTACCTTTCTCAGTAGAAACTGGTGTCATCGGGAGAAGTGAACGTAAATGATATTGCCTTGAGTGGTTTAGAAAGCAATTTTCGGGACCAGGTAGATAAGGCGCTTGCTTTGCTTGTGGTCCCTCAAGCACCCCCATGAGTTACTCCTGAGCACAGAGCCCAGAAGAGCCCCTGAGAATCATTGGATGTGGCCCCCCAAAATAAACCAAAGATAAAATGGAAGAAAGGCAGGGAGGGAGGGTGGAAGGAAGGAAGGAAGGAAGGAAGGAAGGAAGGAAGGAAGGAAGGAAGGAAGGAAGGAAGGAAGGAAGGAAGGAAGGAAGGAAGGAAGGAAGGAAGTGAGTGGTAATAGAGCAGATACCCGGGTTTGATCTCTGGCACCCAACATGGTCCCCCAAGCTTGTCAGGGGTGATCCCTGATCCAGGAGTTAACCCTGATAATTACCAGGGGTGGCCCAAACTCCTTGCCTCCACCCCCTCCCCCCAAAAAAGGAAGAAACAAAGGACAGAAGAAGGGACTGAAGGAAGGAGGGAGATTAATTAAGAAATTTCAGGGCTCAGGAGACAGCTGGAAAGGCTACAGCACATATTTACATACACGAGGTCCTGAGTTTAATTCCTGCGCCTCCTGCCACTCCCCTTGCACCGCGCTCCCCCGGGGTAAGGCTGGCAGCCCTGGGCACTGCCAAGCTCCGGAGAATGGCTAGCTGAGCACCAAACATTGGGCCCTGCTTCCCGGCATGGTTGGAGCAGCCCTCTGAATCTTGAGCACAGAGTGGGGGCCCTCCTCCCTCCCCACCCAAAAGTGATTTTGTTTGCTTCAGTCTGATTGTTTTCCAGCTCTTTGCCCCTTTGCTTGATGAGGCAAGAGCTTACGAATTCAGAGTTTCGGGGCTGGAGCGATAGCACAGCGGGTAGGGTGTTTTTGCCTTGCATGAGGCCAACCCGGGTTCAATTCCCAGCATCCCATATAGTCCCCTGAGCACCGCCAGGATTGATTCCTGAGTGCAAAGGCAGGAGAAACCCTTGAGAACCTCCGGGGTGTGACCCAAAAAGAAAAAAATAGAGAATTCAGAGTTTATTTTCCAGGGGGCAGGGATGAAACTCAGCCTCACAGTTGCCGGGCATGCATGAGCCTGGGGCTTTCCAACACGGCATTAAACAAAAAAAAAAGTTGTCTTTTCATAATATGATTTGGCAGTTACCAGAAGGGCCTCTGAACAGCATCTCTGTGTTTCTTAAGTCACAGAATAATTGGAGTTAACTCTTCTCTTTTTTTTTTAATTGAATCACCATGAGCTACAGTTACAAAGCTTTCATATTTGAGTTTTAGTCATACAATAATCAAACAGTCATCCCTCCACCAGTGCACATTCTCCACCACCAATGTCCCCAATATCTACCCCCTTATTCCAACCCTCCCTCTGCCTCTGTGGCAGACAATTTTCCCCATATTCTCTCTCTACTTTTGGACATTATGGTTTGTAATACAGATACTGAGAGGCCATCACATTTGGTCCTTTATCTACTTTCAGCACACATCTCCCATCCCAAATGATCCTTCCACCCATCATTGACGTAGTGACCCCTTCTCTATTCCAGCTGCCTTCTCCCCCAGCTCATGAGGCAGGCTTCCAACCGTGGAGCAATCTTCCCGGCCCTTGTCTCTACTGTCCTTGGGTGTCAGTCTCATAGTATGTTCTTTTATATAACTGAAGTTAACTCTTAAAAGAACAGTGAGAAGACGTCATCAGTCAACTAGGGGTACTGGCTAGACATTTTCCAGCACCTAGCAGCATAGTGGGCCCTGCAGTAAGCACGTGGCCACTTCCACGGGCTCTTTGGTTCCGTCTTCAGTGGGAGCTGAGGCTGGCTACCCACAGCACTGTCACTCACCCAGGTCTCTGGGTACCTCGTGAACTTTCCTACCCTACCCCCTCTCCTAGGCCTATTGATCTGGGACAGAAGGGCTGAGAGTTGGAGAATGAGTCATTTGAAAAACATCTATTACAATACAATTCAATCAACTTCAAGAGGGTTCCCCTTGTCCCCACGATTCTGTTCCCTCACATCCACAGCTTCGGCTGGAAGAAGCTTGCCTCTGAGTAGCCCACAGAATCCCAGGCTCTGGACGGGCCCAGATCCTGACCTCCCTCCTTACTGGTGGCAAAACGGGCCTTTGGATGGCAGGGACGGGCCCCAGGAAGTCAAGGAGAATGAGGGTCCGAGTGCGAATCCCACCTTGAGGGTGGGGTTCTGGGGCGAGCTGCTATTCATCAGGGAGGTGCGAGGAGCGTCTCCCTTCCTGTGTCTTGCCTTGGATGTTCCATGTTTGTACCATGCTGCCCCCTGCCCCAGGGAGCGCAGCCCACAGACTAGAGCTGACCTGTGCACCCGCCAGCTGCAGCCTGTCCAGCCCCAGGTCTGCCCCGCGGCTGCCCCCAGCTCCTACTGTCCCCCAAGGAGTACTGCCCTCCTCCGGCCCCTGACGCACGGCTCTCCCCTCCTCCCCGGAGGCCACAGTGGCCGTTTCCACTTTTCTCTCCGGGAGCGTGGCTGGGTCTGTGTCCAGCACTACAGTGTTTTGTTTGTTTGGTTGGTTTTGGGGTCATACCTGGTGGTAGTATGACTCAGGGCTTATCTGTCTCTGTGCTGGGGAATCACTCTTGGTGGGGCTCAGGGGTCCCTATGTGGTGCTCAGAATCCAAACCCAGGTCAGCCGTGTGCCAGGCAAGTGCCATCCTTCTGCTCTGTGCTTCCCCCATCCCCTCCCCCGCACCCCGTGGCCCTGGGGATTGTGGTTGCCCTGGCACAGCTGGAGTCTGAGTCCCAGATGACCTTCCCCCTTCTGGTCCCACTGCAGATCACTCAAACCCTGAACTGGCTCGTGAGGATGACCTCAGAAGTGGAAACCAACATAGTGGCCGTGGAGAGAATCAATGAGTACATACAAGTGCCAAGCGAGGTAAGGTGGAGTCATCAGGACCTGAGGGAGGGCGGAGACCGCCAGCGTGTCTAGTGATTTCACGTGGGGGCAAAAAGATTCACTTCCATGCCTCTTAGCTCACTTTCCTGGAGTAAGAGGTGGGTTGGGGGACGGGGGCCATCGGTCTTGGAACCCACTCCGTTGGTGGCTCCCTTCTGGAGGGCCACAGGGAAACTCACAGGATAAGCCTTCTTTAAGACATGTCCAGGGGCTGGAGCTATAGCATAGCGGGTAGGGTGTTTGCCTTGCATGCAGCCAACCTGGTTTGATTCCCAGCATCCCATATGTTCCCCCGAGCAGCGCCAGCAGTAATTCCTGAGTGCATGAGCCAGGAGTAACCCCTGTGCATCGCCGGGGTGACCCAAAAAGAAAAAAAAATCTGCAAGCTGTGTTTTTTGTCATCTGGCAATGCCATCAACAGCGCTCTGTCTCGGGGACAGCTTAAGTGTCATCGGGAATTTGGGCAAAAATAACCATTTCGGTGGCTAGTTTTGCTGCCAATTATTGACTGAATGATTAAGTTAGTTTATTATATGATTTTATTATGTTGATATGATTATAATGTAAACAGTATGAGCCACCAGTGGTACATTCTATCCGTGGGACATCCAAGTGCAAGCCACCAGTGGTAGGGGCTGGTTTAAGTCCAGTTTAGTATGCTTTTTTTTTTTTGGTTTTTGGGTCACACCTGGCGATGCACAGGGGTCACTCCTGACTCTGCACACAGGAATTACCGCTGGCGGTGCTCAGGGGACCATATTGGATGCTGGGAATCGAACCTGGGTCGGCTGTGTGCAAGGCAAACGCCCTACCCGCTGTGCTCCAGCTCTGAGTTTAGTGTGTTCTACGCAGAAGCACATGCGAGGTTGGGGCACTGCCATCCCGTCTTGTTCGGGGACCCGAGTCCCATGGGGGCTGCTGGGTGGATACCCTCCACGGATTGTGTCTTTTCCTGCCCCCACCAGGCTCCCTGGGTGACAGAGAAGAGGCCCCCAGGAGGGTGGCCCAGCAAAGGGGAGATTCGCTTCAGCAACTACCAAGTACGGTACAGGCCTGAGCTGGATCTGGTGCTGAAAGGGATCACGTGTGACATCAAGAGCACAGAGAAGGTAGGTGGAGCGGAAGAAAGGGCTGGACCTCGTCATCCCTTCTTGGGATCAGAGAACCCCAGGACACGGTTCTCCCGGTGTAGGGATACAGTGTCACCACTAGAGGGCAGTCTTGCATGGACTCAATAGGCTGCCAGCCGGCTGGCGCTTTCCACAGGTCCATCAGGGCCTCCCAGTTGGCGTGCAGGAGTCAGGGGAGAAATCGGGGAGCAGCAGGCCAGGCTGTAACTGCTCAGGACAGCAGCATGGTTCTCTTGGACACCCCAGACTTCTCTCCCTCCAAGGCTGACTGGGGAGTCTGAAGTTGGGGGTGGGTCTGGCTCCAGCTGATAGCCAGCCTGTTCCTTCCCTTTGCCATTCTTCTAAACCACTATTTTTTAAAAAAGTGGGGGTGCCCGGAAAAATAGTCCATGGGCAGGCATTAGCCTTGCATGGGGCCTACCCAGGTTTGATCCCTGGCACGCTGTATGTTCCCCCCAGGACTGCCAGGAGTGACTTCTGAGTGCAGAGTCAGGAGTGACCCCTGGGCATCGCTGGGTGTGACCCCCTAAAACAAACAAACAAAAGACCCAATAAAACCCTCTAATGTCCAATAATAGTCACAGCCTCATTAGCGGCTGCTGGCCTGCAGTCACATGCTCTGCAAACAGCAGTTTTCGGGAGTCTGGGATGAACCTTGTATTCTGAGATCCGACAGGAGCCCGAGACAGTTGAGCATCTCAGAGACCAAGGAGCCAGACATCACCTCCCTGCACCTGTAATCAGGGATTAGAGACGAACATTCCCGCCGGCTCGCTGGTCCCTGATTACAGATGCCCCAGGCTGAATCAGAGCCCCCACCTCCTCCAATTCAGCCTGGAACGAACCTGCAAAGGGGGGCTGTGTCTGAGTCCCCCCCCCCCCCGCCCCGCACCCCCACCCCCCGCCCCAGTCCACCTGGTGAACTAACCGACAGAGAAACTCTGTTTGCAGATTGGTGTGGTGGGCAGGACAGGAGCAGGCAAGTCCTCCCTGACCAACTGCCTCTTCAGAATCCTAGAGGCTGCGGGCGGCCAGATCACCATCGACGGGCTGGACATCGCGTCCATCGGGCTCCACGACCTCCGGGAGAAGCTGACCATCATCCCTCAGGTGAGCTCTGACTCCCGCTGTCCCACCCAGCGGGCACGGCATGCATCCCCCGCTTGGTGCCAGCTCAGTGGCCAGTGTGGTGTCTGCTCCCTGCCAGGTATGTGCTGCTGTGGACCTCCTTAGAATCCTGGCTGTTCCCCGCCCCACCCCGCCCCACAGCCGTCACTGCCGTGTCTAGGCAGCAGGTGGCAGCCACGCTACAGAAGTCGCACAGAGCCGCTGCTCAGCTCCCACTTCTAAGAGCCGGTCGCCAGACCCTTGCAATCAGCATTCGCTGTTTTGCTGCTGAAGCTTGAAACCATTAAGCTCTATGTTCGCCATTTGCGGCAGTTAAAAGGCAGGAGGGGGCATTGGCTGCAAGTTTCTGCCAGCCAGCGGAAAAGTTCAGTGTGTCGGCAGGAAGAGTGCCCGAGTGCTCACTCTGGAGGCTTCTGAGTCAGGACTGGCCCCACGGAGGCTGGTTTCTCTCAGGGCTGGTGGGCACAGATCCTCATAGAGCCCTTCTGCTCGGGCCAGTCCGGGGCAGAGCCGTCGGGGACGTCTGGGTTTGCCTGAGTCCCACGCGCTCTTCACCCCAGCCTCTTCAAAAGCACCCCCCATCCTTCCTGGTCTGCCCAGATGCTTCTAGAACACACACTGGGCCACTGGGCGACTCATTCCTCCGTTGCTCCTTTCTTATTTGGATGTGAGGGTGGGGTTCCCAGCGGGGCCTTGGGAGGGCCGGTGCCAGGCACCCAGGATTCCTGCATGCAAAGTGTGTGCTCAGCCCTTTGCACCCTCTCCCTGGTCTCCCTCCTACATCATTTAGAAATCCATAAATGAATTTGGGGGCTGGAGAGGCAGCACAGTGGGCAGGGCGTCTGCCTTGCACGTGAGCCAACCCAGGTTCAATTCCCAGCATCCCATATAGTCCCCTGAGCACTGCCAGGAGTAATTCCTGAGTGCATGAGCTACAAATAACCCCTGTGTAATGCTGGGTGTGACCCAAAAAACAAAAAAAAGGGGGGGACTGGAGCAATAGCACAGCGGGTAGGGCTTTGCCTTGCAAGCGGCCAACCCGGGTTCAATCCCCAGCATCCCATATGGTCCCCTGAGCACCGCCAGGAGTAATTCCTGAGTGTACAGCCAGGAGTGGCCCCTGTGCATTGCCGGGTGTGACCCAAAAAGCAAAAAAAGAAAAAAAATTAGAAATCCATAAATGAATTTTTTTTTAAAAAGCCCACACAAGCAAGCAGCCAGAGTTTTCTCCGTGCTGTGTTCCCTCAGGGGGAAGGAACCCCAGGACTCAGTCTTTGGTGAGGAAAACTTGCCAAAGACCTCAGTCTGGCTCCCCACCCCTCCCCCTCCCCCTCCCCCATGCCCCCCTCCCCCCATGCCCTTCCGGCCACCAGCACCGAAGGGCCCCTCCCTGACGCCGCGCCCATCCTTCCCTGGTCTCTGGGCCTGCAGGACCCCGTCCTGTTCTCTGGGAGCCTGAGGATGAATCTCGACCCTTTCAACCACTACTCGGATGAGGAGCTGTGGAAGGCCTTGGAGCTGGCCCACCTCAAAGCCTTTGTGTCTGGCCTGCCGCTGGGGTTGTCCCACGAAGTGACAGAGGCCGGCGACAACCTGAGGTGATGTTTCATCCTCACCCATTTGGATGAGGAGGGGCATGGGTTGGGGGGGGTGGGGGCGGCAAGGGAGCCGGCCCCTTTCCTGTGCTGGGCGGGCGGGCGGGCGCCCTCTGCAGGGGGCTAGAGGAACTGCCAGGACCTAGGGGCGCTGCGGACTTGCTCTATGGTCTGCTTGGCGGCGCAGCTGCACTAGGGTTTTACTCGGTTTGGTTCGGTGGTGGTGGTTGTTGTTGTTGTTGTTGGGCACATCCGGCGATGCTCAGGGCTCCTGGCTCTGCACTCGGGAATCGCTCCTGGCAGTTCTCAGGGGACCCTATGGGGTGCCGGGACGGAACCTGGGCCGGCTGTGAGCAAGGCGAGTGCTGTAGCCACTGTCCTATCCGGGCCCTAACGGCCGCACTGAGGCTGGGAGAGCTGCCCTGGCGCCCTCGGAGAGCCTAGTTTCAGGGGTAGGAGAGTGACAGGTGACGGGGTGCTAAAGATCCCCAGTGTTCCAAGCAGTGCTGATGAAGGGGGAGGCGGGGGACCTGCAGCGTCCTGGGCAGTGCCCAGACGCCCTGACCCCACCCCCCAGTGCTACCACCTCAGCCCTCTGCTGCTGGTTTCAAAGCTTTTCTCCTCTCTGTGCTTCCCGCCTCAGCCTCTCCTGGGCACCTGGCTGGCCAGTTTGTTGCTTGATCTGATAAGTTCCCCATATTTGGCGATACTTTCTGGTATTTCCCCCATATTTTCCCCTGGACCAACTCTGAGGATGAGGCAGGCCGTGTGGGCTGGACACTTGGGCAGGCTGGGGTGGGGGTCTGGGTGCTTGATAAGAACCACAGCCATGGGCTGGAGAGATGGTACAGGGGTCAAGGCACTTGCCTTGCGCACAGCCGATCCCAGTTCAATCCCCAGCACCACATATGTTGCTCCAAACACAGCCAGGAGCACGCCCTGGGTGCAGCCTGGGGTGCCCCAGCCTCCCCCACAACCACCAAAAGCCAACCAAACAAAATAAGAACCAAAGCTCCACCTTCTGCCTCAGTCATTTCTGGGAGAACTTAAAAAAAATTAATTGAATCACTGTAAGATACAGTTACAAAGGTTTCATGATTGAGTTTCAGTCAATGTTCCAACACCCGTCCCTCCACCAGTGCACATTTCCCATCACTAATGTCCCCAGTATCCCTCGGGCCACCCCGACCCCACCCCCACCCCCCGCCTCTATGGCAGACAACTTCCCCCATACTCTCTCTCTCTCTCTCTCTCTCTCTCTCTCTCTCTCTCTCTCTCTCTCTCTCTGCTTTGGGGCATTATGGTTTGCAATAGAGATACTGAGAGGTATCATCATGTTTGGTCCTTAGTCCACTTTCAGCACACATCTCCCGTCCTGAGCGATCCCTCCAACCGTCATTGACTTCGTGGTCCCTTCTCTATCCCAACTCCCTTCCCTCTGGCGTTACCTCAGAGCAGCATGGCCACTGCCTTGATCTCAGATCAGGCGTGGGGCTGTGGAAAGTGAGGGTTCTGTGCTGAGGGAGTGATCGGAGAGGGGGAGCCCGGTAGAGGGGAGAGTCGGCACTGAAACCTGGCCGCAGACTGTTCCTATGAAAAGTCCTGCCCAGGGAGCAGCGGGAGCCAGTGGGTGTGGGGGTGGGGGAGGCTCTCTGCTTGGCGTCTCTGCTCTCTCACCCCATGCTCTACTCCCCGTGACATTGCCTCTCCTGCAGAAGTATTCCTGCGGAGTCTCAGGGCTTGGGTCTGGCCATCTCCGGTTTACTAAGCTCCCTTATGGCCATTGCGGGGAAGAGCAGAGTGGACGCCCGCCTCTCTCCTCCACATCAGTTCCCAGAGCCTCTTGGTCTTAAAGCAAGAGGTCCAGCCCTTGTTCGGGGCTTGTAGCAAATTAAACTGCTTTGCATTTTACAAGCGGATTTGGGTTCCCCTGAGATTGCCCCTGCCACCCAGATGGCACCTCCATTAGAGAGCTGCCTCCAGCCCGGGTGGACAGCCTGGAACAAGTAATTAGACTAGAACTGCACATTCTAATAGTAAGGCCACTCAGAGGCTTTCTGGGGTGGTGGCAGCTCCCTAGGGCGCTGGGTCAGGTCAGACATGCTGAAGTGAGCTTGTGCCGGCCGGGGTCTGGGAACTGATGAACTACAGGGAATCGCTGGAACCGATGACAAGGCCACTTTCTGCTCTAAGCTTTGCTTTCCCACCCTGCACAAATATGAAAATCCCCTGGCAGTGGACTTACCAGACGTTACCTAAGGAAACCCTTCTGAGAATGACATTGAGGGTTTTTTTTTTTAATGTAGGAGTACTGCTGTTTATTCAGCCATTGATTAAGCTGATTGAATTGGGCATAAACTCCACATTACTTTTTTGTTTGTTTGTTTAATTGAATCACCGTGAGATACAGTTATAAAGCTTTCATGCTCAAGAAACACTGAGTTTTGAGACACAAAATTTCAAATGAAATACCCGTGTGGGTCTTTGAGTGAATTGGGAATGTTTGGCCGATCCCGCCCAGAGTAACCACGCTAGCTCGTGGAAGAGGCAAAGGTATTCTGGGGGTAGGGGAGGTGTTTTTACAAATTTTTTTTTCTTTCATTGAATGAAGTATTGTGACTGGCAGCATGGCGAGTGATGGCTTCCCATGGCTGTGATTTCACTCTCACACGCACTTCCAGTGTCTGGGGGGGGGTGCGTTTGGTAGCAGTGGGTGGGGGAGTCGGCCCTGGAACGTGGGCAGGGAAGCTTCCCCGGGTGAGCCCTGCTCCCCGGGGCTCACGCTCTCGCCTTGGCTGCAGCATCGGGCAGAGGCAGCTGCTGTGCCTGGCCAGGGCTCTGCTGCGGAAATCCAAGATCCTGATCATGGACGAGGCCACGGCGGCCGTGGATCTCGAGACGGACCACCTCATCCAGACCACCATCCGGAGCGAGTTTGCCCACTGCACGGTGCTCACCATCGCCCACCGGCTGCACACCATCATGGACAGCGACAGGTGGGCCGGCAGGGTGGACACGGGAGCCCTTTACCAAGAGCAGCTTCCTGGGGGCGGGTGGGGACGCGGCACAAACAAACTTTCCCAGTCTCTCCTGGTGATAAAGACGCTTGAAATGACCCGCACCCGTGTCCCCGTGGAACTGACGTCTGCAGCCCCGTGCACAGGACAGCCAGCGGGGCCGGGACCTTGGAGGGGCCGGGGGGTACAGGCACTCTCCCCTGGGCACGGGGAGTGAGTGTGGACCCGGCCTGTGCCAAGACCAGCGCTGCCTGTGCCTCCCACCTGGGACAGAGACCTGGGCTGGCGTCAGCCCCCCCTGGCCACTGCAGGGAGAACACGCCTCCCCTTGATATTCTGACCAAGGGGAGGCCCCCTTCATTGGGGGGCCACACGCAGCAGTGCTCGAGACTCACTCCTGGCTCTGCATTCAGGAATCACTCCCGCTGGGCTTGGGGGAACAGTATGAGGTGCCGGGGACCGAGTCCCAAGTCAGCTACATGCCACACGCCCTACCCTCTGACCACATGCTCTAGCCCGAGGATGCGCCCTTTGAAATGGCTCATCCTGATCCCCTTTTACCCGCGTGTGCTGCGGGGGAGGGAGTCTGTCAGACAATGAGCTCCACCGCCGAGTCTCTTCCCCTCGGCGAGGTTGGAGAGCCAATACAGGGGCTTAAGGGCCTTGCCTTGCACACGGCTGGGCCAGACAACTGCCTCGGGTCCCCTGGCCACTGCTGACCGCCGAGCACAGAGCCAGAGCCAGGAGGAAGCCCTGAGCACCATAGGGTGTGGCCCCCAAAGAAGAAAGGAGAAGAGCTTGCCCGAGCGGACTCATTCCACTCCCCGTCCCACTACCTGCTTTCCGGTCCCCCCCCCACCCTGTAGCCATGACTGTGATGACCGGGGGTCTCCGCACTCAGTTGTGGGGTGCCAGAGGGCACTCACTTCCCCATGGCGCTCACCTCCCACGAGTGGGCCCGGCAGAGGTGTGGGCTGAACCTGCAGCCTTGTACCTGCCTGCAAGAAAGGAGGGGGGGTGAGGAGGTGCGTTCTACCTTGGGCCCTGCCCCAGGCCCCGACAGCTGGATTCTTCCTGCTGCTGCTGTTCCCCATGCCCTGGACAGGCAGGCCTCGCTGGCTGGCGCCCCTCCCTGGGTTTGTATGCATGCCCAGTGACCTCACCCGGGCTGGTCTCATCCACCCCAGCATCCTAGGTGCTTCCTCAGGGCTCCTCCATGGAGGCTCGCGCCCCCTGTGGGGCCTCAGCCCCAGCTTCGAGACGCTTCTCACTGAGCCTCATCTTTCTTTTTTTTTTTTTTGCATTTTGGGTCACACCTAGCAATGCACAGGGGTTACTCCTGGCTCATGCACTCAGGAATCACCCCTGGTGGTGCTCAGGGGACCACACGGGATGCTGGGATTTGAACCCGGGTCGGCCGCGTGCAAGGCAAACGCCCCACCCGCTGTGCCATCACTCCAGCCCCCATGAGCCTCATCTTTCTGCCTCGTTTCAGAGTGATGGTCCTGGACAAAGGGCAGATCGTGGAGTTCGGCAGTCCGGAAGAGCTGCTGCAGAACGACGGGCCCTTCCACTCGATGGCCAAGGAAGCCGGAGTCGACAACACGAACAGCACCAGCACCAGCCTGTGACCGCAGGGGCCCCGGCTCGGGCGAGAGGATGCTGGGGGTCATTCTTTCATGAACTCGAGGGTGCCTAGGAAAGGATCCTTTCCCCGGAAGCACCCAGCCGGGACACCAAGTGCTATGACCCCGGCTCAGAAAACGAGTATTCCCAGGGACCTCAGCCTTCCCCCGCCCCGTGGGCCCCCTTTGCTCTCCCGCCGTTTGCTGTGAGGATGCCTCCCCGTCCTGCTCACTCGAGGGTCCCTCCCTGTACATAGCTGCCGACAACGTGTGTCTTTTCTAAAAGTGACCAGAACCACCTCGACTTAAGCTGTGTGTTTTCTTTGACAACGTGGCTTTGGGAATTAACTTTTTCTGTGCTGGTGGTTTTGGAGGGAGCCACATCTGGAGGTGTCAGAAGAGCGACTCCCGGCAGGGTGCTCCAGGATCCCTGCCAGTCATGGGGACCAAGGGGTACTGGGACTCGAACCCAGGCCTTCCACCCTCAGAGCATGTGCTTCAGCCCTGCTCTCCCACGGAGGTGCACACAGCGAGGCTGGTGCGACTCGGGGCTCTGTGGTTCGGCAGAGTGGACATGCCCAAGGGGGGCTCTAGAATGCTGCTCGGGGCGCAGGGGGCACGCTCCGGGGGATACGGGGCTCACCCTGGCTCAACGCTTGGGCCTTGTGGAGTTGGTAGCCACCTGGGTCACTCCCCGTGCAGCTCAGGAGTCCTTCGGGGTGAGGAACTGGACTCCAGCATTTGTGTACACAAGTTCTGGGCCCCTGGGTCTGAGGACTGCGAGCTGGTGACTCAGCGAGGTATAATTTTGCATTTTCACGGTTACTATTGAGGTTTCGTATATTTCCCGGGCTGTCTGAATTTCCTATCATGCATTGAGATTTTGCTTGTTTGTTTTGGGGCCACACCCAGCAGTGCTCAAGGTTTACTCCTGGCTCTGTGCTCGAGGATCCCTCCCGGCAGGCTCGAGGTACCATCTGGTCTGACCCGGGCAAGGTGCTCGGGTCTGGACGCGTTGCTGCTCTCTGGAGAGGTCGCCGAGAGCACCGTCTGATGCGCCCGAGGTTTCCTGGGCGTGACCAGCTCTGCACGGCTGGGCCTTCTGCCACTGTGGCCTCACTCTGTGGCGCTGCTAAGATGAGAGCTCGCAGGCTGGCATGGTCCTAGAGTGGGAAGAGCACTCGCCTGGCATTGGCCAGCCTGGGCTTGACCCCCAGCATCCGGTACGGTCCCTGAGCACTGCCAGGAGGGATCCCTGGGTGCAGAGCCAGGAGGAACCCCTGAGCACTGCCAGGAGTGGCCCCCAAAGAAAAAGCAAAATAAAATAGAATGAAACGAGAACTCACAGCCTCCAGGCTTCAGAGCACCTTCCCGGGTCCTCCCGTGCCTTCCAGGCTCCTCCCACACTCACAGTACTTGGGCTGGCCACTCGCCTGCCCGAGGTAACCTACAAGGAGGCTGAACTGTCCATCATTATAGGGGGGCGGGGATGGCCAGAGGTGCCTGCTCACACGAATAGCCACGTGCCACACACAGGCTCGTTCCACATAGACGCACTCACAATACACACACACAGACACACACAGACTCATCCACACAGACACCCTCCATACACACAGCCACACAGCCACACAGCCACACTCCACACATACAGCCACACTCCAGACATAGATACAGCCACATAAACAGCCACACAACCACGTTCCACATACACACAGTCACTCTCCACACACACAGCCACACAAACAGCCACACTCCACACACACAACCACACTCCACACACACACAAACACAATCACACACAAACACAACCACATACAGATACACTCCACACAGAGAGACACACTCCACACACACAGACATACTCTACACAGTTACACAGAGCTGCACTGCACACGTACACACACAGCTCATTCTGTATATACATAAAGACACAGACATAGTCACACAGCCGACTCCACACACAGACACAGTCACATTCACACATATTTATATGCACAGCTGCACTCCACACACAAACACACATGAACACACACACTCACACAGAGTCAAGCTCATACACTCACACACAGAGACACAGTCACACACACACACACACACACACACACATGCACGCACACAGAGGAAGACTGATTTCCCATCAGCCTCTCACAGATGTTCTCAGCAGCGGCTCTTCCTGAGAGCAACAGAAGTGGTTTTGGTCGGCAGAGGCCAGCATCAGGGTCTCCATCCCCCGGGGACGGTGCAGTGCCCCTCCTTCCTCAGTTTAGTGCCTCCCATCCCCATGACCTGTGACCCTTGCTTCTGGCTGTGGCCTCTGACAGACTGCTTCTGTGACCTATTCTTCGGTGTCCATGTCACAACTCTTCTCATTGTTCTGTTTTCTCTGGTTTCTGCCCCCTGACTAGCCCACTGATACACCTTTGGAGATAATTCCGTTAAAGTACCTTATTTTCCAGATAAGCACCAGCCGACAAAGGCTATATGATATCCTAAGTCACAATGCCGGAGCTTTTGGCAGAGCCAGAATCCAAATTCCTGTTTAAGCTTGAATATTCCTGCAATGAGAGGGTGTATGTGTGTGTGTGTGTGTGTGTGTGTGTGTGTGTGTGTGTCCCCTGCTTGCTGCCTAGGCCCATCAGCACTAATTCCTCTTTAGGAACCAGCTTTGCAGCTATTTGTAGAGATTGCCGCGCTGTCCCCTGGCTGTATCCCTGGACACCTCGGGACACAGACTGAGCACAGAGCCGGGAGTTAACCCCTGAGCACTGCTGGGTGTGGCCCCCAAATTTCTCTCCCAGTCCTCCAGCTGCCAGCTCTCCCATCAGTGTCCACTGCTGGGGGCCAGGGTCCCGTTTGCGTGGGTTTATATGGGTTTGAGGCATCAGCACGACTCTGACTCCAAAGACTATTTGCCTGGCCATCACAGGTAACAGCTCCCGTGTGTCAACACGTGGGCTCCCTTTCACCCTTCCTCAGAGACACTTTTCTGCGCATGTAGCTCCAACAGTAATGGCTGACCAGAGCGCTCTTGTTCTAGCCAAGCCCAGAGCAGGGGGCTGATTCCAGGCCACGTGGGGCTGCTGGGCTTGTAAATAAGGCTTTCTAAGGACACGAGCATGCTCACTTGTTTCTGGATGACCTATGCCTCCTTCAGTGTTCCAGTCCAGGGGCTGGAGAGGAAGTACAGCGGGCAAGGTGATGGCCTTGGATGTGGCAGACCGGGTTCGAACCCTGACACCCCATCTGGTCTTCTGAGCACTGCTAGAAGTGATTCCTGAGTGCAGAGTCAAGAGTAACCCCTGAGTATTGTCAGGTATGGCCCCTCACCCCGAAAAAAACTCCAGAAAAACCCAAACCATATAGTCTGTAAAATCTAAAATATTGACTTTGAGGGATACTTGATCCTTCTGGGAGGTGCTCAGGGGCCTGACTGCAAGCTCACCCTGGAGCACTGGCGCACGGTGGAGCCAGGTATGGTCCTGGAAGCCCTACAATTTGTGTTAGCTGTTGTTCGCTGTGGCTACAAGCAATTTCTGGCTACCTGTAGCCAGGAGAGTATGAGCTCTGCAACTAGTGATCAAGCCCACTAATAGAGGTGAGAGCACTATTTCAGGAGTACCACTTCTGATGAGCACAAGTATGAGCTGCAACCAGATTGCACAAGAGACAGTGTGTGCTTGGGGAACACGAGGGGTGCGGCACTGGGAAGGGGCTCCCTGGCTGCACACCAGGGGAGGCAGGTCCCGGAGCCACAGGGCCGTTTCCCAGCCTGGCTAGAAAGTCCTGCCTGTCACCCTGTCCACCCAACTGCAAAGATGTAATTGATCGAGCTCATTCTGAATGTTAGCATTGGCAGGAGAGGCTGGAGGAAGAGACTTGTTTGATGATGATGATGATGATGGTGATGATGATGATTATCATTCGTTTTTAATTTGGGGGCCACACCCAGCAGTGCTCAGGGGTTAACTCCTGGCTCTGTGCTCAGGGATCACTCCTGGTGGTACTCAGAAAAACATATGGGGGTGCTGGGGGTTGAACCCAGGCAGGCCACATGCACATGCTCCCTACCTGCTGTGCTAAGGATCCTATTGTATTATTAAAAAAAAATTTCTTTTGGTGTGCCCACACGGGTTACTCCTCCGTCTGTGCTTAGGAATTACTCCTGGAGGTGCTCGAGGATGCCTCGAGCCTCGACCATAGAGGATGGGGTGGCTGCATGCAAGGCAAACTCCCTACCTGGTATCACTCTGGCCCCAAGGCCCAAGGATCCTTTTTTTTTTTTAAGGGGAAAAAAAAAAGAATGGAATCGCTATGAGATACAGAGTTACAAAGCTGTTCATGGTGGGGTTCAGTCATACTGTGTTCCAATCCCCATCCTTCCACTGGTGTACATTTCCCACCACCAATGTCCTCAGTTTTCCTCCTGCTACCCACCCCCCTGTTCCCCCACCAAGCTTGCCTCTATGGCAGGCACTTTCCTTCTCTCCCTCCCCCGCCCCTTTTGGGCATTATGGTTTGCTACAGATACTGAGAGGCTATCCTATTTGTTCCTTTACCTATTTTCAGCACACAGTTCTATCCAGAGTGATCATTTCCAACCATCTTTTGTCAGTGGGGTGCGGAAGGTACACTAGGATCTTTTGTTTTAAAATGAGTCCTAGGAGGGGCGGATGTGGCTCAGTGGGAGAGCACCTGCCTTCCTTTTCCTGGGTGAGGTTCTGGGTTTTATCCCTGGTCCAGAAAAAAGAAAGGAAGGAAGAAAAGGAAGGAAAAAGGAAGGAAGGAAGGAAGGAAGGAAGGAAGGAAGGAAGGAAGGAAGGAAGGAAGGAAGGAAGGAAGGAAGGGAGAGAGAGAAAGAAAGAAAGAGAGAGAGAAAGAAAGAAAGAAAAGAAAGAAAGAAAGAAAGGAAGGAAGGAAGGAAGGAAGGAAGGAAGGAAGGAAGGAAGGAAGGAAGGAAGAAAGAAGAGAGAGAGAGTGGGGGCTGGTGTGATAGTACAGCAGGTAGGGCCTTTGCCTTGCACACAGCAGACCCAGGTTCGATCGATCCCCAGCATCCCATATGGTTCCTCCAGCACCGCTAGGAGTAATTCCTGAATGCAAAGCAAGTAGTAAACCCTGAGCATTGCTGGATGTGATCCAAAAAGAAAGAAAGAAAGAAAGAAAGAAAGAAAGAAAGAAAGAAAGAAAGAAAGAAAGAAAGAAAGAAAGAAAGAAAGAAAGAAAGAAAGAAAGAAAGAAAGAAAGAAAGAAAGAAAGAAAGAAAGAGAGAAAGGGAGAAAGGGAGAAAGGGAGAAAGCAAGGAAGGAAGGAAGGAAGGAAGAAAGAAAGAAAGAAAGAAAGAAAGAAAGAAAGAAAGAAAGAAAGAAAGAAAGAAAGAAAGAGAGGGAGGGAGAGAAAGAAAGAAAGAAGGAAAGAAAGAAAGAAAGAAAGAAAGAAAGAAAGAAAGAAAGAAAGAAAGAAAGGAAAGAAAGAAAGAAAGAAAGAAAGAAAGAAAGAAAGAGAGAGAGGGAGGGAGAGAAAGAAAGAAAGAAAGAAAGAAGGAGGAAAGAAAGAAAGAAAGAAAGAAAGAAAGAAAGAAAGAAAGAAAGAAAGAGAGAAAGGGAGAAAGGGAGAAAGGGAGAAAGCAAGGAAGGAAGGAAGGAAGGAAGAAAGAAAGAAGAAAGAAAGAAAGAAAGAAAGAAAGAAAGAAAGAAAGAAAGAAAGAAAGAAAGAAAGAAAGAGAGAGAGGGAGGGAGAGAAAGAAAGAAAGAAGGAAAGAAAGAAAGAAAGAAAGAAAGAAAGAAAGAAAGAAGAAAGAAAGAAAGAAAGAAAGAAAGAAAGAAAGAAAGAAAGAAAGAAAGAAAGAAAGAAAGAAAGAAAGAAAGAAAGAAAGAAAGAAAGAAAGAGAGAGAGAGGGAGGGAGAGAAAGAAAGAAGGAAAGAAAGAAAGAAAGAAAGAAAGAAAGAAAGAAAGAAAGAAAGAAAGAAAGAAAGAAAGAAAGAAAGAAAGAAAGAAAGAAAGAAAGAAAGAAAGAAAAAAAGAAGGAAAACTCTGTAATGATTCTGACATGATTGGGGGTCTGGGCAGATGGGGAGTCTGACTTGGTTTCCCTGCTCCTGACCACCTTCCCCCTTCTGCTGGGGGTAGGTCTTGAAGCGTGATTCTCCTTAGGGCCCTGGGGTATGCCCAGGAATCAGGGGGTACAGGCAGAGCCCGACGTTGACGAGGTGCAGCTGAGTCAGCATCACTCATGACCTGCCCCCTCCCAGGAAATGTTCCCCGAACTTTCGGCTGCTGCCCTGAACTTGTGCTTGCCAGCACTCACCACCCAGAGGTCCCAGAGGTCTTGGAGGCCACTGTTTTTCTCGGAGTCTCCTCAGAGTGGCGAAAAGGATTAGAGAGTTGGAGGGACTCCATGAAATTCCTGTGGGGTGTGGTGAGACATTCCGTCCCCGAGACAGGCAACCTGCTCTTCTCCAAGAGGATGCTTCTAGTGGGTTGAATGAAGTAACGCCGGAGTTCAGGTGGAAGACTGTCACCCTGACTCCGTGGCACAGTGTCCACCATGCCCGGCAAAGGCGAGAGTTAAAAACTTTAGGCCCTGCCCCAGATGGGAAAAGGTGCCATCCCTCTGCCTGTTCCCCCTGGTGGCTCTGTGGCCGCCATCTTCCAGAGGCTATTGGACAGTCAGGTATGGGTGCACAGTGACGAGACATGCGGGGCCTCATGGGATGGGGATGGAGTCGGCCCTTGTCCTCCCCCACCCCAACGAGATCCCTTGTCGCTGCCCACAGATGGTCCCTCCGGCTACTGATCAAGTTGCTTAATGGCCATGATCCAAGAGACACACAAGCGAAACTCAGAACCCAACAGCTTTTAGCAGAAATCCCTCCAGATTGGGGCTGGAGTGATAGCACAGCGGGTAGGGCATTTGCCTTGCTGACCTGGGTTTGATTCCCAGCATCCCATACGGTCCCCCGAGCACTGCCAGGAGTGCATTCTTAGTGCATGAGCCAGGAGTAACCCCTGTACATTGCTGAGTGTGACTCAAAAAGCAAAAAAAGAAAAAAAAAGAAAAGAAATCCCTCCAGATTTAATTATTAAAATTCCAGAATTCCAAAATCACATGCTATTCATAATCAGCAATAAAAAGCAAACTGTCTAATGGTGCCTTTTTAGCAAGTCTGAGTGTTGGGGGGAAATCCCAAATAATAATGGTGGGTCTGGTATCGAAATATTGAATGTGATCAAAGTAGAGAGAGAATAATGTGGAAATCATCTGCCACACAGGTGGGGGGGTGTGCGATGGGGGGTATACTGGGGTTTTTGGTGGTGGAAAATGTGCACTGGTGAAGGGATGGGTGTTTCATCATTTTATGACTGAGACTAAACCCGAAAGCTTTGTGACTGTTCTCCTGGTGATTCAATAAATAAATTTATATATATATATATATAAACACCAAAAAAAACAACTTCAGGCCCCACCCGGCCCCCGCCCCCAGCACCTGAAGTCTTCAAAACTGGGGGGCAGGTCAGTTCAAGCTGAGACCAGGAGCTGGGCCAAAGATGACATCACGCAGGTCACGGCAGCGATGGAGAAAGTGCACAAATGGAAAAAAAGGAAAGACAAAGACAAAGACTTCACTGTGCCCAGGGCTTTCCCCTGGCCCCCAGGAGCCACGGGTCCCCACCCATCAGGCCATGCACTCAGTGTGAGGTGGGGTTGGTCCCTGACCTGGGGCCACCTGTCGAGCCACTGCTGGGGGTGACCTCATCTTAGGGCCGTCAGAGTTAGTACGATGATGATGATGATAGGACAGCCAGTTACATTTGAACTTCAGATAAATAATGAAATTAAGTTTAAAAAAAAACCAAAACACCTCCAGGCCCTTTTCCTTCTGGAGAAACCTGTGTTCTCTCTTGAACATGCATCCCTCATTCTCTTCCCTCACACTTCTCTAATCAGTTTCTTAAAAACTGTTTTCACACACACACACACACACACACACACACACACACACACACACCTTAAACAGATGTTCTGGTAAGTTGGGGAGCTTGAAGTCTTGTTTGTTTGATTTTTTTTTTCTTTTTGGCTCACACCCAGCAATGTACAGGGGTTACTCCTGGCTCTGCACTCAGAAATTATTCCTGGCAGTGCTCAGGGGACTATAGGGGATGCTGGGAATCGAACCCCGGGTCAGCCGCATGCAAAGCAAATGCCCTACCTGCTGTACTATCACTCTAGCCCCAAGCTTGAGGTCTTGCAAGTTGGGCTGGAGACAGTGCAGGGTTAAGGCACGCTCCTTGTATGCATCCTCAGCACTTTGGGGCGTGGCTCTGATACCCCCACCCTCCACCCTCTCAGCGCTGAGGTTAGGACCAGAGGGTCTGAGTCTTGGCTTGGCTCCCCAGGGTGGCCAAGAATAAATGACTGAGCGGACCCCCAGGCCCGCCTGCCCCTAGCACCGCTTTGGAAGCCTCAGTCCTGAAAGTTGCGTGGGACAGGCAGAGAGGGCTCGGAAAGAACCATTTCATTCTCAAGGCCCCTTGGTCCCTGCTCCTGAGATTCTGCAAGGAAACAGCAGTCCAACACCCGATTCTGCCCTCCTGGGGCCTGTGTGTCCCAGCTTCATGATTACTGACAACAGGATGACACTAGGCTGACGCCTCCTTAAGGCCAGGGGCTGCTGCCAAGGCTCACAGCACGGGCCATCTCCTTGGGGGCAAGTCACACCCCATCTCACGAGGAGGCAGAGACGGCAGCTCCTGCCCCCACTCTCGGGCCAGTGAGTCCTCCTCAGGCTCCTGGGAGCGGAGGCACAAGGCAGGGCAACTTTCCGACAGGAAAGGGAGAACATTCATCGCAGGAAGGAAGCAAGAGGAGCAGATTTGAAAGCCGCCCCCAGTGACATTTCCTTCTGTTGTGTCTGAAACATCTGACCCCCTTCCCTCCCTCGGTCTCCAGTGCCTTAACTTGAGGACCTTAGGAAGTTCTGCAGAAGCTCGCACCGTCACACCGCTGGAAGTCATGGTCCATTAAGAATGAAAACAATTTGGGGACTGGAGCACAGCGGGTAGGGCGTTTGCCTTGCACGCGGCTGACCTGGGTTTGATTCCCAGCATCCCATACGGTCCCCCGAGCACCGCCAGGAGTGTATTCCTGAGTGCATGAGCCAGGAGTAACCCCTGTGTAACGCCAGGTGTGACCCCTCGCCAGCCAAAAAAAAAAGAAAAAGAAAAAGAATTAAAACAATTTAAGGGACCCTCTGCGCCTAAAGACTTTGATTCCAGAGATGTAACACATTCGGGCATCCAGCGCAGCATCCGATAGCGATGCACTGGGACACCGAACTGGGCTACAACTCTGTGCTGCCGGGGGTGGATTTTTTTCCTCCCCACCCTGTCTTCCTGCACGGAAAGCAGCGGTCTGGCGGCACCCATGTGGCAGGCGCCATCTTCTGTGACTCCAAACCCACAGGTATTCGGTTTTTACTTTTGGGGCTCCCAGGAACTCATGGGAAGGGGGCGTAACTGGCACGCCCTCGGCCCAGATAAATCCGGAGCTGCTGAGTGCGAATCGGACACTCTGCGCCTAAAGATTTTGAATTCAGAGACTTCTTACAGCAATGCGCTGGGACTGTGAGCTGGGCTATGTAATTTCTGGCAGAATTTCCCCTGGACTTTATACAGAAATCCAAAACTGCTGCTGCGTCCGCGCGACTTAACATTTATAAGTGTCAGCAATGTGAAACGGTTCCATTTGAACAGGTCTGACTTGGGGGGGGGGGAACTCCAAATAATAACAGTAAGTTTTTGTTGAAATATTGAAGGTTTTTAATGTAGCAGCCACCTCTGGACTGTGAACTAAGCAAAAGCCCCACGCTGGCCGACGCGGCGTGGCGTACACCATACTATGAGGCGCAGGAAGGGGGATGAGGGGGAAAAAGAAAAAAAAAAAGGGAAAAGGAAAAAGGAAAAAAATAAGAGAGAGAGAGAGAGTTATGTACTTGTAGCAGTGGGGCTACATATCTCTCCATTTCCAGCAATGAAAAACTAATTTTCAAATGTAGTAGGTCTGTCTCTCTTGGCTGGAAACTCCAACAACTATAGTGAGTTTTGTGTTGAATTATGGAATGTAATCAAGGTAAAGAAAAAATGAAGTGAAATTCATTAGCTACACAGTAGGGGGTAGGGGGTGGGGGCGGGGGGTATACTGGGGTTTCTGGTGGTGGAATATGGGCACTGGTGAAGGGATGGGTGTTTGAATATTGTATAACTGACATATAAACCTGAGAACTTTGTAACTTTCCACATGGTGATTTAATAAAAAGTTTTAAAAAAATAAAAAATAAAACAATTTAAAATGAAGGGCAAATGTGGAAAAAAAAATTCCTTTGGCCTGGAGGAAGGATGTGATGCCATCGGGTGCCTGCCTTACAAATGTCTGGTCATGAGTTCAAATTCTCAGTGCCCCATATGCACCGAGTGTGGTCCTGGCAGCTTCCCTGACTGCCGCTGGTGCATCTTCCAGCTGCTCTGCAGCCAGGGGTGTGCAAGCACCACAAAACATGGGTGCAACTGCCTAGAGGCACGAAGCTGAGTACTAGCGCCCCCTGGTGGTGGGCACCACAACCATAACTTTTTTTTAAATTTTTTAAAATTTTTTAAATTTTTTTATTAAAAAATTTTTTTTATTGAGTCACCATGTGGAAAGTTACAAAGTTTTCAGGTTTAAATCTCAGTTATACAATGTTCGAATACCCATCCCTTCACCAGTGCACATATTCCACCACCAAGAATCCCAGTATAACTCCACCCCGCACCCCCACACCCCTAACCCCCCCACGCCCCTAGCCCCCCCACCCTTAGCCCCCCCCCCGCCTGTGTAACTAATAAATTTCACTTTACTTTCACTTTGATTGCATTCAATATTTCAACAAAACTCACTATTATTGTTTGGAGAGTCTCTCCCCTAAAGTCAGACCTGCTGAAAAGGAAGCATTAGATAATTTGTTTTCCATTGCTGAGGATGAAGAGCACAACCATAACTTTATAGGCCCATTGCCAGGGGCTCCATCGTTTCCTAAATTTCACCTCCAGAGGACGCTGCTTTTTTCCATTCTCAATTCTCAGACCAGTTAACTGGTTCCCAGGAGATATTTTTTTAACTTTGGTCCTGCTCTTCCTCTCAATTGCCCTAGCACCGTTTAGCTTTCCCAAAAAGAGACCATCCGCACAAGAACCTTTAGGGATTTCTCTATTTTTACTTTTTGGCTTACTCCTGGCTTTGAGCTCAGGGATCATTCCTGGGGGCCCTATGGGATGCTGGGGATCAAATCTGAGTTGGCTGTGTGCAAGGCAAACAAACACCCAACCCACTGCAATTTCTCTCCAGCAACCTACAGGAGTTTCTTAGTACCCAGCCTGTCAAGTCTAAACTCCTTGTCTTGAACCTCTAGGCTTTTCAATTTATTGTTTTCAATTTATTGTATCAGGCAGTGTTCTAGCAAACTCTGCCTTCACTCGTTTAATTTGACAGTGGTGAGATGGATCTTGTTTCTAAATAAACAGAAGCCTTAGGAAGTTGCTGAAGTCACAAATCTCTGAACTGTCTGAATCCAGTCTGGCTCCAGAGCAAGGCGTGAAGATCCAGCTAGGGTCTGCAGGTCCCACTTCAAATCAGGATCCAGACCCATCCTTGGAGAAGACACACAGATGGTCAGTGGACCAGTTTTCCTCTGGGCCAGAGAGATAGTGCAGTGGGTAGGGTGCCTGCCTTGGCTCGGCAGGCAGTTCATTCCCTGACACCTTTATGGTCCCTAGGGTACCTCCAGGAGTGATTCATGAGTGCAGAACCCAAAGTCAGCCCAGATCAGTCAGGTGTGTCCCCCCAAACAACAACAAAAAGAGTTCATTATTTATCACCACAAATTTAAAGGACAATGGGCTTCATCTCACAGCCCCAAGGCCAGCCTCTGCCCCAAACATCATAGACTGGAAATAAGGCGACCCTCGGGGGGTCGCAGAGATAGTGTGGTGGGTAGGGTGTGTGCCTTGCATACGGCAGACCAGGGTTTGGTCCTCAGCATCCTAGATGATCCTTTGAGCCCTGAGTGGTCCCTGAGTGCAGAGTGAGCAGTGAGCCCTACAATTTGGAAGGAAATGGGGAGCATTATGCAGAACCACAGGGAGAAGGGCAAAGCTCAAATGGTCTCGCTCAGATGAGGTGTAGGAGACACACGGGCAGGGAGTAAGCAGGAGCCCCCACAACAGACCCTGAGAGTCAGCCCAGAGAACCAGGCGTGCTAAGCAGCGGGCCAGGGATGAGAGGGGACCTGGAGATGGGTGGGGCAGGGGGCGATGCTGATCCTGGTGGCTGTGGCTGTGGCAAAGCAGCACTGTGTTGCTAAAGCACCTGCCGTGGCATCTCAGTAAAACTTAAGGGTTTTATGGGCTGGAGCGATAGCAGTAGGGCGTTTGCCTTGCACACGGCCAACCCGGGTTCGATTCCCAGCATCCCATATGGTCCCCTGAGCACCACCAGGAGTAATTCCTGAGTGCAGAGCCAGGAATAACCCCTGTGCATCACCAGGTGTGACCCAGAAAGCAAAAAAATTTTTTTTTTAAATTAAGGGTTTTTTTGTTCATCTGTCTATTCGGTTGGGGATTGTTTCGTGTTTTGGGGGCACACTTGTGGTACTCAGGGCTTACTCCTGGTGGACTTGATAAACTATCTGAGGTGCTGGGGAAAGAACCCGGGGTGACCATGTGCAAGGCAAACACCCTAGTCATCGTACCCTTTCTCTGGACCCCCAAAATAAGGTTTAAAAAAGTAATATAAAATCAAAGTCCACCGAAGCCTAGAAACATGACTCACTGTCACTGGAAGAACTGGCCTGGCTGAGCTGTGGGCCTGGACATACTGAATGCTTTCTTTTGGGGGGCCACACCCGGCTGTGCTCAGGGCTTACCCCCGACTACACTCAGGGCTCATTCCTGGCAGTGTTCGGGTGACTGTATAGGGAACCGGGGATCAAACCCCGGTTAGCTGTGTGCAAGGCAAGCGCCCTCCCTGCTGATTTGGTTTTCTGGGCCTTAACAAAGCCACACTATTCCTTCACCCTCACCTGCACCCTGTCCTGGATACCACGGCTAGTGCATCTTCTCCCCTGTCCCCCTGCATGATCTTCCTAGTTCCTTTCTGGTGGCATCTCCCCACGGTGCCTGCAGACAGGACTGTGCAATGCGCGGGCCTTCCTGCGTCGAGATTGAGCGACTGGCCAGCTGGGTTTCACAATGGGGAATGGCTGGAGATAAAGAGGTGACTGACTAGGGGCCGGAGAGATAGTACAGCGGGGAGGGCACTGGTCTTACACACCCCCCACCTAGCTTCGATCCCCAGCATCCCATCTGGTCCCCCTGAGCACCACCTGGAGGGATTCCTGAGTGCAGAGCCAGGAGTGACCCCTGAGCACCACTGGGTGTTCCAAAGAAAAGAGGTGAGTGTCTAGAAGATGGACGTCCTTGGAGAACACCGTCCCTCTCTTTCAATTACATTCGACACTAGGAATTTGGGGCCTGCATTTCTTCGGTCGACCCTGCTCCTCTCCTTAAACCTCGGCATCCTTGAATGGTCTAGAAGGCACCGTGAGGAGAAGGGTTCAGGATAAATATGGAAAAAAAAAAGTCAAGAAACCACAGCCCTGCGGAATGCCTTTATTTATAAAATAACTCCTTAAATAGAAACATCTCTAAATAAATACAAACGCGGTTCACAAAAGAGACGCGCGTTGCTGCCTCTGGCCCATCCACAGGCCCAGGGTGCCTCGAGGACTCAGGATGTTAAAGCCGAAGGTGCCCCAGGAAAAGGACGCGCTGCCGGGCTGTTCATCCCCCTTCTCGGCGCAATTGTTTCCTGGGCCTGTGGAGGCTGCAGCTCCAGGGCCGGCTTTCCTAAGGGTCCTGCCCAAACGGGGCACCCGGGGTGGGGGCAGCAGGCACTTGAGAATCTGTTTGGCACAGACTGCAGACCCGGGGGTTGGAGGGGAGATAGAAAAGGCTGTTTCCAAGTCTAGGATAAGCTGCTTCTGGGACCGCTTGTCCGCATTCCACCAAGACACGCGTGCTTCTCGTTTGCCGTGGACAGCAGTGCCCTCAGACAAGTCCTCCGCTCCCTGCACGACCGATCCCTGATCGAAGGCACGGCCGCAGCTCCAGTCTTGTTCTCCCATGAAGACCTAATCAGTTACTGGGCTGCAGCAGAGGGCCGGGAGCCAGCACCAGGCGGGCCGGATAAAACGGAGAAGCTCGCCGGGAAGACTGGAGAACGAGCCCTTTAAGGGAAGAGAGGCCCATTCTGACAAGGGGTAGGAGAAAAGAGACTATTTCCCCCCGCCCCCCTGCTTTTCAGAAGAAGAAAGATGGCAGCTGCAGTTTCCAACCCTGGAAACGCACCGAAAGAGTGAGAAAAAGGGGCTGGAGCGATAGCACAGCAGGTAGGGCGCTTGCCTTGCATGCGGCCGACCCGGGTTTGATTCCGAGCATCCCATATGGTTCCCCGAGCACCGCCAGGAGTAATTCCTGAGCCAGGAGTAGCCCCTGTGCATCGCCGGGTGTGACCCAAAAAAGAGCAAAAAAAAAAATGAAAGAATGAGAAAAGATGACAGGGGACCGTCTTCGGTGCTTTCAGAAGGCACGTAGGTGCGTGAGTGGATGTCCCGGACTCTGACACTTTGGAACACTGGTTTTGGTATCATCTGGACAGTCTCCTTGAAACGTGTGCGGGGACGCTCCCTGGAGAGTTGTCTTCATCCATGCCAGGCTGCTGGCTAGTGGATGGCGGAGTACGGGCCAGGCTGGTACAACCAATGCCAACGTCGCCTAATGCTACAGCCCAGCTCCCAGCCTACACGGAGCTTCTGCAGGTGGGGGCTTCTCGTTTCCAAAGGCGGGACCCAGGGCTTCCAGCCCTTCTCGCCGGCCGTGACACTATTTTCAAGCCCCCCAGGACCTGCTTCAAATACGAGAGATTCTAGGGAGCCTCGAGGCCGACAACTCGATGGAGGAGAACAAGGCAGCTCGTGTGCCCCACCGGGGTGCGCTGGGCAGTGCAGACAGGGCCCGGGGTGCGGGGGCAGCTGCCCCCTTGGTGGGCCGCCAGGATCCTTCGGCTGAAGGAAAGCGCAGGCAGCAAGGCCGAGCGGGAAGCTGCTGCAGCTCAGGTGTACTCGGTTTTGCGGATATAGTTGGACGGGACGTAGCCCTTCCTCCCGTTCACTTCGGCTAACCACCACTCTGCATTTCCCATAACGTCTTTAAACTCCAGGATCTTGAGTCTCTGATTGGCTGACACACTCAGCTCATTTGGGTTCCGTGCCTTAAAGGTGTAGACAGCGAAGTAGACCTGTGTGGGCGAAAGCCAGGGAGTTAGTGTGTGGGAAACCGCTGGGGGGCATGGAAGAACTGCCCGGGAGAACTTCCCGTGGGGACGGGGCCCGTCAACAGCCACTCCAGCAGATGGGCAGGCTGAGTCACGTGAGGTCACTAGCATTGAAAATGAGGCTGGCAATGGGCCAGAGGCAGCACAGTGGGGAGGGTGCTTATCTAGCATGTGGCAGACCAGGGTTCGATCCCCGTCATCCCATATGGTCCCCTGAGCACTGTCAGGAGTAACCCCCAACTGAGCAACTGTCAGGTGTGCTAACCCTCCCCCGAAAAGTGGCTGAGGTTAAAGAATCTACTTTGGAATATCTACACAGTGGAATACTATGCAGCTGTTAGAAAAGATGAAGTCATGGGGCTGGAGTGATAGCATAGCCAGTAGGGCGTTTGCCTTGCATGCGGCCAACCCGGGTTCGATTCCCAGCATATCATATGGTCCCCTGAGCACCGCCAGGAGTAATTCCTGACTGCAAAGCCAGGAGTAACCCCTGAGCATTGCCGGGTGTGACCCAAAAAGCAAAAAAAAAAAAAAAAAAAAAAAGAAAAGAAAAGAAAAGATGAAGTCATAAAATTTGCTTCTAAGTGGATGGACATGGAGAATATCATGCTAAGTGAAATTAGTCAGAAAGAGAGGGGAAGACAGAGAGTGACTGCACTCATCTGTAGAACATAAAATAACAGAATATGAGACTAACACCCAAGGACAGTAGGGACAAGGGCCAGGAGACTGCTCCGTGGTTTGGAAGCCTGCCTCATGAGCTGGGGGAGAAGGCAGTTGGGATGGAGAAGGGACCATTAAGTCAATGATGGTTGGAGGGATCACTCAGGATGGGAGATGTGTGCAGAACGTAGAACTAAGGATCAAACATGATGGTCTTTCAGTATCTTATTGCAAATCATGATGCCTAAATGCAGAGAGAGAGAGTAATAATGCAGGTGCCTGCCACAGAGGCAAGGGGTGGGATGGGGTGGGGTGACAGGAGGGATACTGGGGACATTGGTGGTGGAAAATGCACACTGGTAGAGGAATGGGGGTTTGATCATTGTATGATCGAAACTCAGTCATGAAAGCTTTGTAACTGTATCTCATGGTGATTCATAAAAATTTTTTTTAAGTGGCTGAGGAGAGTAAGGGATGCAAAGAAATTCAGGAGTGGTAGTGCTATCTTTATTTATTTATTTATTTATTTATTTATTTATTTATTTATTTATTTTGGTTTTTGGGTCACACCCGGCGATGCACAGGGGTTACTCCTGGCTCTTCACTCAGGAATTACCCCTGGCAGTGCTCAGGGGACCATATGGGATGCTGGGATTCGAACCCGGGTCGGCCAAGTGCAAGGCAAACGCCCTACCCGCTGTGCTATCGCTCCAGCCCCAGTGTGCTATTTTTTTAAGTTAAGTAATTAATTTTTTGGGGGGTGGGGGTTGAGCTATCCCCAGGAGTACTCAGGATCTATTACTGGCTCTGTGCATGATCCCTGCTGGTATTGGTGACCAGATGTGGTGCAGAGGATTTGAACTGGGGTCTGCTGCCTTACAAGCCCTTTAAGCTCCAGTACTATCTTTCCAGCCCCTACATTTTAATTTTCCTTAATTTTTATGAACTGAAATAGCTACAGATGGCTGGTCACTGCCCATAACGGACAAGGGCAGATTCAAATAAAAACCTGAATGGGCATGTTTTCACTCTTCTGGAATTGCCTAAGAGTGACAGAAGGAAATCAGTGAATACGGAATCAGGGTGCGATGTGGGGGTACCTGTCACACCACAGACATGCCAGTGCTCCAGCAGAGAAAGCCCTCAACGTGTTTAAACTCTCTGCAGCAGGCTCTGTCTGGCTGCAGCTGGCAGCGGAGTTGGCAGAGAGAAACGGGCATGGACCTGCCCTTTAGCAGCACTGAGGAGGTGTGATCTGGACAGGCTGGACTGAAAACGAGTAGGGAAACAGGTGTTTAGGCTCCAGAGCCTGACAGAACAAACACTGGCATTATCTAATCACAATGTACCCACAGCCCCCTCGCCAGAGCAGAGCTCAGAGGCAAACGCTCTAAAACGTACACAGGCATTCATGAATGCAGGGGTGAGCAGAAGCAGCTGGTGAAGGAACCGGGAGCTGCCTGGCTGTGGGTCAGAGAGAGGCTTTAAGACAGGGAAGTTTAAATATGGACAGTCCTTCAAACACTAGAAATTGAGCTTCCATATGACCTCGCAATACCACTTCTGGGAATATATCCCGAGGATGCAAAAGAGCACAGTAGAAATGACATCTGTACCTATATATTCATTGCAGCACTGTTGATAATAGCCAAAATATGGAAACAACCCAAGTGCCCTAAAACAGATGACTGGTTAAAGAAACTTTAGTACATCTACACAATGGAATACTATGCAGCTGTTAGGAGAGATGAAGTCATGAAATTTGCTTATAATAAATGGATAAACATGGAGAATATCATGCTAAGTGAAATGAGTCAGAAAGAGAGGGACAGACATAGAGGGACTGCACTCATTTGTGTAGTGTAGGGTAGCATCATATGAGGCTGACACTCAAGGACAGTAGATACAAGGACAGGGAGATTGCCCCAGAGCTGGAAGACTGCTTCATGAGCGGAGGGGAGAAGGCAGATGGAATAGAGAAGGGATCACTAAGAAAATGATGGCTGGAGGAACCAGTTGGGATGGGAGATGCATGCCGAAAGTAGATAATGGACCAAACATGATGACCTCTCAGTGTCTGTGTTGCAAGCCATAATGCTCAAAAGTAGAGAGAGAGTATGGGGAATATTGTCTGCCATAGAGGCAGGGGAAGGGTGGGAAAGGGCGGGGATATACCCAGGATATTTGTGGTAAGGAATGTGCACTGGTGGAGGGATGGGTGTTTGATCATTGTGAGATTGTAACCCAAACATGAAAGCTTGTAACTATCTCATGATGATTCAATAAAATTTAAAAAATTAAAAAAAAAGACAGGGAGGTTTAAAATGCTCAAGGCTTGGGGCCGAAGCAATAGTATAGCAGTTAGGGTATCTGCCTTGTATGCGGCCGACCCAGGTTTAATCCCCGGCATTCCATATGGTCCCCCAAGCACCACCAGGAGTAATTCCTGAGCGCAGAGCCAGGAGTCACCCTTGTGACCCAAAAAGCAAATAAAAATAATTCCTGAGTACCATTGGGTGTGGCACAAATAACAACAATAAATAAAATGCTCAAGTCTGGGGCTGAAGAGTACAGCAGGTAAGATACTGGTCTTGCATGCAGCCAATCCTGGATTGCTCCCTGACACCCCCTATGGCCCCCCTGAGCACCGCCAGAGGTGATTCCTAAGCACAGAGCCAGGAGTAAGCCCTGAGCATTGATGGGTATATCTCCTCCCAAAATAAAATAAAATAAAATAAAATGCTTGAGACCCTGGGCTAAAGAGCTAGTTCAGGGCTAAGGTGCTTGCCTTGCATGTGACTGACTCAGGTTTGATCCCCGGTACAGGACATGGTCCCCCACGCCCTGCCAGGGGAGTGATTCCCAAGGACAGAACCAGGGATAAACCCTGGGCACTATTGGGTGTAACTCAACCCCCCCCACTCATCTCCCTAAACAAAATAAAATAAAATGCTGGACTTCTAAAGGCCACCTTCAGATTCCTAAGAATAAGTCCTTACAAAAGAGGGAAAACGGAAACAGAGCCAGAATTACATTCTGGCTAAATTGAAGGGAAAATTACATCTATCTGTACATATTTGAGTGAAGGCCTACATAGGTGGGCTTGGGACCCCGGGTGTGCTCAGCAGTAGGACTTCGCGTGTGTGGTGATACCCAGGGCTCCATCTCCAGCAGCACAAAAAGAGGAAGGAGGGAGCAAGGGAGGAAAAGGTCAGTTTAAAGTCAGGATGCAACACAGGCGGGGTGGGGGGCTTCGGAGGTGGGGGAGAGTGGGGAGGTATACTGCAATTCTTGGTGGTGGAATATGTGCACTGGTGAAGGGATGGGTGTTCGAGCATTGTATAACTGAGACTTAAACCTGAAAGCTTTGTAACTTTCCACGTGGTGATTCAATAAAAGAATAAATTAAAAAAAATAAAGTCAGGATGCATATCAGACAAGGGATGAAAAACTGCAAGGTGGGGAAAAAATCTTCATTATAACCATTTGCATGGCTGGGGGTTGAGGGTGGTGGGGGTGGGGGTGTGTGTGTGGGTGGATCAAGTGTCTGGGGCATGTGCTTTGCATGCTAGAGCCTGGGGTCTGATCTGCGATTAAACATGGTCTCCCAGCATTGCTCCTGGAAGTGACCTCCTGCTGTGTCCCGCCCCCCCCACCCCCCAAAAAAAGCAAATCGAATTCAATTTTAGCTGTGGCTGTAGCTCCGCCTTGAGTGTGCAAGGCCCTGGGTTCCATGCCCAGCATCCCACGCGTGTGTGTGTGCATGCGTGCCAACACGCTATCCCACTCTGCCAGGGCCCAGGGTCGGAACAGAAGGGGCCGAGAGGCAGTCTGCGATGAGTTGGCCCAGCAGGTCTGGCAAGGGGAAAGTCTCCTGCGTGCGCCCCTCCGCAGAGCAGCCCCCCAGCCCGGGCACCCTCGCCCCAGCCCCTACCTGGTTGCCTGCCGCCTCCCCGCTCGCCGGCTCCTGCTGGCTCCTGTTGTGCTCGAGGGTCCTCGCCCCCGCCTTGCTCCAGTCCTTGCCCTGCCCGGGGCGCACCGGTTCGGGGAGCCGGGAGCCCCGCGCGCCCCTCTGGGTGTCTCTGGCGGCGTCGGCGGAGTCCCAGGGCCGGGCCCGAGGCCCGGGGTCGGGGTCGCTGGGGCTTCTGCCCGGAGGGCTGCTCTCTGCGCTTCCCGAGCTGGCGGGGCCGCCGGCGGTGGTCCCGGGGTCCCAGTCCTTCCAGGCCGCCGACACGTCCGGAGGCGGCTGCTTCTGGCCGGCTGCCGTGTGGCTGTAGGCCACCCCGGAGGGGCTGAAGGTCAGGGCCGCGGGGCTGTGGCTGGTCTGCCGGGGCGCCCCCGGGGACGCGCTGCCCTGCTCCGACTCCGTGGACGACTGGCTGCCCACCGACGCGTCCGAGTGGCTGCGGCGCGCGTTGTAGGGCCGCAGGAAGGAGCTGTACACGAAGCCCTTGGTGACTGCGGGGGAGAGAGAGAGGCACAGGGCTTTAACTGCAACGAACGGGGAGTGGGGAAGGGGTCGCGGAGAAGGGGGGGCGCCAGGTGGGAAGGACAGGCGCAAGAAGGTCGGGGAAAGGGGGACCCGGCTCCCAGGGGCAGGAGTCTGAGGTTGGTTTGATCCTGGACACTGCCCGGAGTACCGTGCAGTCTTGAGAAAAATGCCCTCGGGTGTGCTCAAAAACTCCAAATACAGGAATGAGTAAAAACCAAATAAGAGGATTCTGTCAGCAGGGAGACACTTGGCCCAGCCGGTTAGTTCTTTCCAGCTCAGCTCCCAACGGACTCAGGATCAGAGCCACCCCCTGAGGGTCACCAGGTGACCGACCATCAGAAGGACCCCAGGCATGGTCGGGTGTGGCTCCAAAACAAAACAAAAAGACCCAAAAACAAACCCTCCCTTCCCCCCCACCCAAAATGCTGGTGTGTGACCCAACCCAGGGCAGATGGGAGGCTCAGAGGGGTGACCACAGATGCAAACACCACGGGCATCACTTTCCCTATGAGTACACAAAACCCCAGAGATGGTACTGGGGTAGGTCCCTTGCCTTGCACACGCTAGACTTGGGTTCCATCCCCAGCACCATATATTGTCCCTGACAGGAGTAGTCCCTGAGTGCAGAGTCAGGAGTAAGCCCTGGGTACCACAGGGTGTGACCCCTGTGCCTCCCCTCTACCCCCAGAAGGCAGACCCAGGAGGTCCCACACCACTTGAACCTTTAGCAGATGCAGTCCTGCGGCCCAGTGGTGGCTATTACCTGCCCACCACCTCAGCCACACCTTTCTTGCTTGCTTCCAATCTCTATGATTGGGTCAAACAGGTGTAATGATGGGGGAAAAAAATCCAAAGACACTTTTTTTTCTTTTTTTTGCTTTTTGGGTTACACCTGGTGATGCACAGGGGTTATTCCTGGCTCTGCACTCAGAAATTACTCCTGGCGGTGCTCAGGGGACCATATGGGATGCTAGAATTCGAACCTGGGTCGGCCGCATGCAAGGCAAATGCCCTACCTGCTGTGCTATCGCTCCAGCCCCAACACTTTGAAAGAAACTGAGAAAGATGAGCATTTTTCAGTTCCACGCTGGGTAAAGAGATGCTTGTCACACAGTTCCAACAACCTGATTTAAAGTTCTCAGGGCAAACTATTTTTGTCTTGTGTGTTTAGTTTTACATCCGGTGGCGCTCAGGGGTTACTTCTGGCTCTGAGCTTAGGAATCATTCCTGGTGGTTGCTCGGGGCACCATATGGAACGCTGAAGGTCAAACCTGAGTTGATTGCATGCAAGGCAAGCACCCTACCTTCTGTACTGTCGCTCTGGCCATGCAAAATATTTTTTAAGGTAATCAAGAACACACACTCAGCAGGATATGGGCCATCTCCCCGTGATCAAACCCATTAGTGTTTCTAAAACAAACAGTGTGTGACTGTTCCCACCCAGAGACTAAGTCACTCTGATCAGTGGCTTCTCAGCACTGTCAAGCCTTGCCACCTAATGGACCACAGTGGGGCAGATTCTGTCGAATAAGTTCAGAAACATCTTTGTTCTTAGAGTACTCTGGATTTTAGAATTGTGGGAAATGAGTGTGCATGCATTTATTAGGACAGTTGGTCTTTTTCGGAGTGGTGGTGGTGTTTCGCCACACCTGTTCAGGGATCACCGCTGGTGATGCTTGGGGGAACATTTGGGGTTCTAGGGATCAAACCTGACTGGCTACATGTAAGACAAGGGTCGAACCCACAGTGCTATCTCTCTCACCCCCATTAATTGTACTTTGAAAGAAGTTCTGTAACTGCTCCAGCTACCCCATGAAAAAAAATAACTGCACAGATTTTTCTGTCTTCTTGTTGTTTCTTGCTCAGCAATTTATTGATCTGTGAGCATTTTTAAAAGTCAGATCTGGGGCTGGAGTGATAGCACAGCTGGTAGGGCGTTTGCCTTGCACACGGCGGACCCGGGTTCGATTCCCAGCATCCCATATGGTCCCCTGAGCACGGCCAGGGGTAATTCCTGAGTGGAGAGCCAGGAGTGACCCCTGAGCATTGCTGGGTGTGACCCAAAAAGCAAAAAAAAAAAAAGTCAGATCTAAACTTTTAAAAGTCATGAAATAGGGGCCAGAGTGATAGCACAGCGGGTAGGGCATTTGCCTTGCACGCGGCCGACCCGGGTTCAAATCCCAGCATCCCATATGGTCCCCTGAGCACCGCCAGGAGTAATTCCTGAGTGCAGAACCAGGAGTAACTCCTGTGCATCGCCGGGTGTGACCCAAAAATTAAAAAAATAAATAAATAAAAAAATAAAAGTCATGAAATAAAAAGTTTTGCTTTAAAGGAAAAAAGAAATTCAGGGGCTGGAGCAATAATAGCACAGCGGGTAGAGTGCTTGCCTTGCTCGAGGACGACCCAGGTTCAATTCCCAGCATCCCATATGGTCCCCTGAGCACTGCCAGGAGTAATTCCTGAGTGCAGAGGCAGAAGTAACCCCTGTGTATCTCCGGGAGTGACCCAAAAAGCAAAAAAAAAAAAAGAAAGAAATTCAATGGGCAGAGGGAAAAACCTCTTCCTTCAGGTCCTTGTTTTGGGGTTTGGGGTCACATCCAGTGATGCTCAGGGCTTACTCCTGGCTCTGTGCTCAGGGATCATGCCATCAGAGCTCAGAGGACCATATGTGGTGCCAGGGATAGAATTTAAGTTGGCTACATGCAAGGCCAGTGTCTCAACCCTAGTACTATCTCTCTAGCCCCAAAGGTTGTTTGTTTGATTTTTGTTTGTTTGTTTGTTTGTTTTTTTGCCACAGCCAGAGGTATTCAGAGCTTATTTATGCATCAAGGATCACTTGTGGCAGTGCTTAGGGGATCATAAGTGGAACTAGGTAAAAGGAGCCAGGTTCAGCCCTGTGCAAGGCAAAGGCCCTACCTGCTGTACTATCTCTCGGGCCCTCCTAGAGATTTCTAACATACACATTTAGCAAACAGATTTAAAGAGCTTGAGAGGGGCGACATGTTTTGTAGACTCCAGAATAGGTTGAGGGGGCACAATATTCAGCAAGAATGACAAGGTAAGACATGGGCTCCCTGGGCCCAAACGATACTACAGTGGGTAGGGCTCTTATCTTACACACGGCTTACCGGGGTTTGATCCCTGGCATCACATATGATCCCCTGAGCCATCCAGGAGTGACTCCTGAGTTGCAGGGCCTGGAGCAAGCCCTGAGCACAGCCAGATATGGTCCCCAAACCAAAAAGAAACAAATAGGATCTCCTCTGGAAGTCGTAAAAGCAGAAACAAATTCCAACCCAGGTATTGTGTTGGTCGTGGCTTGGCCATCACTGCAGCAGAAACAGATAGAACGTAGAAGCCTGTTCTTCCCTGTGATCACACTCCCCCCTTCTTTCCCCCCACCCCCTTTGCTAGACAGGACTCAGGGCTTCAGTCACTTGCTCCGAGGCCCCATTTTCTTACCTCCGTTGTCGACCAGCCAGCGGCTCTGACTGCCCATGGGGTCCTTCTGCTTGATCACGCCCACCAGGTCACCTTCCAGAAGCGAGACATCCAGGTCCTGTGCAGCGTTGAAGTTCCGTTCTGCTTGGAAGAGCTTTTCAGGGGGATACCGGGCCAGAACGGAGGCCCGCAGGTCTTCTGACTGCAGCATGTAACTGGGCTGGAAGGTAACGCAGAGACACCGTCAGCAGGAGTGCCCCAGCCCACGACCCACCCCGGCACGGAGTCTCGGGGGCACGGCAAGGACGGCCGGTGGCCAGCCGCACCATCAGGTGCTCCTGTGCCTGAGTTCATCCCTGTGGCTGGTAAAAATCACCATCTCTGGGATGGGTACTCGATCACTGTATGACTGAAATGCAAGCACAAAGGTTTGTAAGTCTGTAACTGTACCTCACGGTGATTCACTAATAAAATTTTTTTTTTAAAAAAATGACCATTCCTGAGGCCACACTTGGGATCCTTTGTAGCAATTATGAAAAAATAGCACCTACTTAGGTTTTCACATTCACTCTTAAGGACTAGAGGGGAGAAAGTGACTTAAATGCCACCTACAGCAACTAGGTGGTAAAATGACTAGATCTTCTGGTATGTTGCTGCATGGACCCTAAGCTGTAGGACTTTCCTTCTTGACTTCCGCCCACATTTCTAAAATCAAGATTTCTAAAAAATAAGAAAAGGCCAAGGTAATAATACATTTGAGTCCTCTTTTTTAAGGCCATATAAGTTAGCATCTATGGACAAGCATTAGAAGGAGCCTGAGGGGGGAAAGAGAGAGAGAGAGAGAGAGAGAGAGAGAGAGAGAGAGAGAGAGAGAGAGAGAGAGAGGAAAGTGCCTGCAATAGAGGCAGGCTGGTAGGGAAGGAGTCAGGGGGTGGTAGAGGGAACCTGGGGACATTGGTGCCGGGAAATGTACACTGGGGGAGGAACGAGTGTTGGAACACTGTATGACCGAAACCAAATCATGAAGAGCTTTGTAATGACCTATCCCATGGTGAGTCAATTTAAAAAAATTAAAAAAATAAAAAAGCCAACAAGGAAATTAAAAAAAAAAAAAAGTAGCCTCTTAGATTATGAGCCTAGATAATCTGGCGTACTTTACCTTCCTTTCCCAAACACAGGAGAGTCCAGTTAAAAACGCCAAAGAGAGCCCAACAGTCTGAGTGCAGGCTTTGCACGAGGGAGGTCCCCCAGTATTGCTGGGAGCAACTTATGAGCACTGAGCTGGGAGCAGCCCTGTGCACTGCTGGGCCATGGCCCCCAAACCTCAATGGATACATAAAATTAAGGAAAGAACTCTATAGAAATTCCAGGTTGAAAAAAAGCAGCCAGTCCCTGAACCGTCTGGGAAGGCCCCAAATCTTTCTCTTTCCCAGCAGGAGATCAGGTTAGGGAGGTGTGGCAGGACCCGGGCAGCCTGCATTCAGGTCCCTCAGTTAAGCCATCAAAGTAGTAATACTCGGGACTGGAGAGATAGCATAGCGGGTAGGGCGTTTGCCTTGCACATGGTAAACCCGGGTTCGAATCCCAGCATCCCATATGGTCCCCTGAGCACCGCCAGGAGTAATTCCTGAGTGCAGAGCCAGGAGTAACCCCTGTGCATCGCCGAGTGTGACCCAAAAAGCAAACAAAAAAAAAAACACAAAGTAGTAATACTCATACCTTACTACCTCCCTCCGGCGGTTAGGTACTCCCAAGGTCACGGGTGAGAAAAGCATGAGCCCTGGGGGCCAGGGTGTGAATGAAGGGATGGTCCTGAGCCAGGAAGGCACGGCAGCCTGTAGGCTGTCTCATGTGAGACAGGGGCCGCCTGTCACCTGCTCAGCTGTAGGCAGAGCGGGGCCCGCTGTCGTCGGTAACAGCCGACGAGGCCGACAGCCGACGAGGCCGTGGGTAACGTGTCTCTGCCCCAGCTCAGCATCAGGCAGTCTCTGAGCGCTTCCTGCCCATTGGGCTCAGTCAAGCCGCATCCTAAGCGGGTGGTATCGGCGGGATTCGTGTCTGTGTTCTGGGGAGGGGCACGCAGGGCACAGAAGCCGAGTGACCAGCTCCAGGACACAGGGGGAGCGTGAGTTCCCGGTCATAATCCTGATGGTCTCTCTCTCTCGCGTCTCCCACCCTCCCGCGGGGCCTGCCTCTCCTCACCAGACCCTGGAGTGGCCGCCGAGCAGACTGGCGGTCCATGGTCTTCCTCTCAAAGGGCTTCTTGGCGGCGGGGAGAGACTCGGGGAAGAAGGTGAAGACCTGCAGCTGCTGCAGCACCCGGCTGTGCTCCTCGTGGAAGATGGCGATCAGGTTCCCCTCCCTGCCGGACACGCGCAGCAGCTGGAGCCCAGGGCAGGGGCAGGGGCGGAGGGAAGAAAACAGCACAGTGACAAGTCTCGTCACAACCGCCCTCGGAAGCTGAGGTCCGACTGCAGGTCCCTCGGTGTAAGCCGTCCGCCCCAGAGCCTGAGGCGGGGACCCAGTGCTCGGCCAGCAAGCCGAGGGGACAGCTCCCCGGAATTGCTCAGCGTAGAGCCATTTAAAAGCCACCGGTTACCGGGGCCTGTTGGAGAGGCAGTCCAGGGGTTAAGGGGCTTGCCTTTCATAAGGACATCCGGGGCTGGCCCTCTGGAATTGCCTAGGTCCCCTGAGCACAGAGTCAGGAGTCTCCCCTGCAAACCCCAACTTCCATGCCTCTCCTGTCTGCTTCCATACACATACATACACACACATAGGCTACAGATTTCCTGGGACCAAGAATTCAGTTCGACTCTGGGGTCAAAGATGTGGTTCAATGCGGGGGCTGGATAGTGATAGTACAGTGAGCATTTGCCTTGCGTGCTGCGGGCCCTGGGTTCAATTCCCAGCATCCCAAATGGTCCCCTGAACCTGCCAGGAATAAACTCTGAGTGCAGAGGCAGAACGAACCCCTGAGCACTGCCAGGTGTGGCCCCAAAACAGCCAACCCAAAATAAAGATGTGGTTCAGTGGTGGCGCACACACCCCACGGAAGCCAGGGGCTGTCTCTAGGACTCTGTGTCCCCAAAGGCATGACAGCATGCGGCCCCTGTAAAAATAATGAAAGTCATCTCCGCATGAGAGAGCCTCGCAAACTCCCCGTGGCGTATTCATATGCCAAAACCAGTAACAATGATGGGTCTCATTCTCCTGACCCTGAAAGAGCCTCCAATGCGGCACCATTGGGAAGGACGAGTAAAGAGAGGCTGCTAAAATCTCAGGGCCAGGATGGAGACGTTACTGAGACCACTCAAGAAATTCAACGATCGTTGAACGGGATGATGATGATACTGAAAAGGAATCACTTCTGCCAAGCTGGACCCAATGACAAACCCATCTCTGCCGCCTGAAGTTTCTCAAGCAACCCTCGGTGCATTCCCAGACAAGAGGCGGGGCATTCCCCCCCTCCAGCAGCCCGAGTGGCCTCACCGGGAGCAGCGGCTGCAACTGCTCCAGGGCCTGGCGCACGAAGTCGCAGTGGGCCTCGGCATAGCCATGCACGCAGTTGGTGAAGAGGCTCTGAGCGCACTGCTGGAACTTGGGCAGCTCGTCCAGCAGCTGGGCGTTCAGGGCCTCGTAGTTGTTGCGGGCCGACTGCAGCTCCTCCAGGGTCTTCTTGTCCTTCAGCTTCTCGGCCCGCTCCGTGCAGTTGTAGAAGTCCAGCAGCTTGTCGAAGCGCTTCTGCACCAGCTTGTGGGGCCCCGCGAACATGCTCAGTAACTGATTCAGGGGGGAGATGACAAGCCGCTCGGTCCTCTCCTTCTGCGGGGATGAGAAAGGCACGCTGCTCAGGAGCCGTACTTTTTTATATTCTCAAAAAAAATGCGTGAGGTTGGGGCTGGAGTGACAGCACAGCGTTTGGTAGGGCGTTTGCCTTGCACGCGGCCGACCTGGGTTCGATTCCTCCACCCTGCAAGCTACCGAGAGTACCTCGCCCGCAGGGCAGAGCCTGGCAAGCTCCCCGTGGCATATTCGATATGCCAAAAACAGTAACAACAAGTCACACAGTGCAGACGTTACTGGTGCCTGCTCAAGCAAATCGGTGAACAATGGGACGACAGTGCAACAGTGCTACTATTTTTCTAGACACACTGGCACTGAGGGTGGGGTACTGATCCCATAAAGAACATACATCAGCACTTGGAACACTGTTTTTATTAAGATGCTATTATTTTGAAAAGGTTTGGACCTCATCTGGTGGTACTCAGGGGCTACTACCAACTCAGCACCACATGGAGATCAAACTCTAATAATATTTTTATCGAACACCCACAAGTTCCCTGAGTGTGCAAGTTCTCTTCAATCTCAACCACCCTAAGAGATATTCACTGGGGCTGGAGTGATAGTACAGCGGGTAGGGCATTTGCCTTGCACACAGCTTACCCTACCTATCTCTCCAGCTTCCACTTCCCCCCTGATATTCTTTTCTTTTCTTTTTTTTTCTTTCTCTATTTTTTCTCATGCTGGGAATCAAACCCAGGCTCTCACACAGGCAAGACAAGTGCTCTGCCCCGAGCCCCGTTCCCAGTCCTTTTAACTTTCACCCATGTCCTTTCCTTCCTCTGCCGCTGTGAGGCCGGGGCCCCGCGGGTCTGCTCACTTGGCTGGAGCAGTGCTCACACATCAGCTTTGGAGATTCATGCACCTGTTAGAGGTGCTCCCCAAAGAAGCTACACTGCACTCACCGATGGGGGGTAAGATAAGATGGGGGAGGGAGGGAGCACGGATCCAACAGGGGTCTCACACCTGCAAAGAAGGTGCTCTACCACTGAGTCACCTCCTGGCACCTTTTTTTTTTTCTTTTTGGGTCACACCTGGCAATGCTCAGGAATTACTCCTGGTGATGCTCAGGGGACCCTATGGGCTGCTAGAATCGAACCCAGGTCGGCCGCGTGCAAAGCAAACGCCCTACCCACTGTGCTATCGTTCCAGTCCCTCCTGGCACTTTCTTTACGAGATGGACAGTTATCTGCTGGAAGTTCTCTCTGCTAACCCTTTCACTCTTCCTAAACAGTCCTTTCAAATTATGACTCATATAGTTTCTTTAGGTCAAAATTTAACGAAAGCCATGCCAGATGCAAGGTACCAGTTTCCCTTTGTCCCTGAAAGGAGGCTGATCAGAAGCAGCCCCCCCAAATCGGGGTGAATACAGACAGGTCCCGGCTGTCCTTTGAGCAAATGGAAAGTGACGTCCTGCCTATAAATCTAAGACCTGCCAGGACTCTGGCTGCAGGACAGCTAAGCTGGCCATGCGCGTGCTCCTGCCATCCAGTGTCCCGTGAGCTGGCCAGGGAGCGAAGACAGGAAGAAGGGCCGGCTCGAAAAGGGGGGTGAGGGAGAGTCACTTACAAAGCTTGTGAAGAGCTTATCACTGATGCAGCGATGCACCTTCTCAAACTGCTCCAGGTCCCGGTGTCCCTTCTCCATGCACACGTCCCACATGCTCACGGCGGCCACCACCTTCACGCAGGCCGACTCCTGCAGCCGGGCACAAACACAGAGTCAGGGAAGACAGAGCTGTGCAGCCTTCAGCACCCACCCTGTGGGGCGTGGGACGGGGGCTCCAGAATGAAACACCTCTCCGGTGCACTGTTTAGCTTTGACACGAAAACACCGGACGCTCACTAAGTGTGGTTTATGGGGCACAGAGATTCCTGATCATGGAGAAACTAATGAGGGTGTTTATCATCTCTCTAGCACTTTCCTATGTCCTTCCTTTTTTTTTTGGCTTTTTTGGGTCACACCTGGTGATACACAGGGGTTACTCCTGGCTCAGGAATGACTCCTGGCAGTGCTCGGGGGACTATATGGGATGCTGAGGATTGAACCAGGGTCGGCGGCATATGCAAGACAAACGCCCTCTCCACTGTACTGTCACTCTGTCCCCAGCACTTTCCTATGTCCTTAAAGGATCCCTCCTTTCCCTCCTTGACAGAGATGAAACCCAGAGCCTCACTCCTGTAAGGCAAGTGCTCTAAGCTCTGTGCTATGGCTAAGATGTGATGTCCTTAATTCACCAAAAAGTAGAAACAGGATTCCTGCAGAATTTAGGCCAAAAAAAAGTCATCTTTTGAGTCCTGGCCTCTGCTCTCACCTTCTCAAAGCTCAATACTGCTCCCTCCCGTTGCCTTCTTACTTCTAGCTACTCTGCTGGGTCCCAGCAAACACCACCATCCACAAGACCGGGATTGATGGACTGTGTCTCTGGACTGTGTCTCCCCAACCCTGCCCCCCAGTTTCCAGGTGACAATGCCAGCTCCACAAGGGAGGGTTTTTTCTTCTGTTTTGTTCACTGACTCCATTCTCATTTTCTGAATAAACAAACATGGTAGCCTTTAATCCCAGGCTAGTTTTCTTTGGCTTTCTCCTTCTTTAGTTTAAGTCTAGGCCATGCCTATTATTTTTATTAACCTGCATATCATCTAAATGTATTTAAGCTTTCATTAAGCTATTGCAAGGGTAAATGAAATCCCTAGCCCAAACATCAGTGCCTTGGACCTCAAAACCCGGTGTGTCATTCTACAGTGTTTATAGACCTCTTGCCCGTCATTCCTTTCTCTGTACACAGAGATAAAGCTGCTGCTCCCCTGGAGGGAGAAATGGGAGAATCTCCCTAACTGCGTCCAAGTGAGAGCACAAATAGAAACCACAATATCCTTGTATCATCTTTTAAAAGAAATGTTGAGAGATCCCCAAAATATAAGCCCACAAGCCAATGAGACATTGAGTTATATGGTCAATAACCTTGGCTTATATTACTGGTGGTTCTTAATTGATCCACCTAATTTTCCTAAAAGGCAGGGCTTTCCTTTTCTGTCTGTGACGAACTGTTCAAGATTGTCTTTCTTGTATCCCATCGTTAGCACTCAGAACCACCTCTCACCTGCCTATCCAACGCCTGGTCTGTAACGTCTGCCCTGCCTCCAAATGCCACCACCCACTGCTGTGGAGACAAGCTCAAGCAAGGATCACCCCCAGTAGTGCTCAGGGCACCATGTGTTATCGAAGATTGGCCACGGGCTTCCTACATGCAAAGTCAGTCATTGGGTCACAAGGATAAATGAATATTATTATTAGAAAGCATACCTCTATAGGAACCATTGTCTTACTATTACTTCAAAAGGATTTTAATAAAATGAAGTGTGGCAGATACTTCCTAAATAATGTTTCTTAAGAAACAGAGAAACCAGGGGCTGGAGCAATAGTACAGCGGGTAGGGTGTTTGCCTTGCACAAGGCCGACCCGGGTTTGATTCCCAGCATCCAATACGGTCCCCCGAGCACCACCAGGAGTAATTCCTGAGTGCAGAGCCAGGAGTAGTAACCTCTGAGCATAGCCAGGTGTGACCCAAGAAGTAAAAAAAGAAAAAAGAAAAAAAAATAGGGCTGAAGAGATAGTACAATGGTATGCTTTGCATGCAGCTGACCTGGCTTCAATTTCTGGCACCCCATATGGTCCCCCAAGCCCACCAGGAGTGATCCCTGAGCGCAGAGTCAGGAATAAGCCCTGAGCACTGCTGGGTGTGCCCCTCCCCCTGCCAAAAAAAATTAGAAAGAAATAGAAGCCAGTCAATTTTTTTAAAGGGACTGGGAAGAAAAGTGATGAAGCTTCAGTGCAGAGGAGCAATGATCTATACCATTTAAAAATGAACACAGCATGGGGCTGGAGAGATAGCACAGCGGGTAGGGCGTTTGCCTTGCACGCAACGGACCCGGGTTCAAATCCCAGCATCCCATATGGTCCCCTGAGCACGGTCAGAGGTGATTCCTGAGTGCAGAGCCAGGAGTAACCCCTGTGCATCGCCAGGTGTGACCCAAAAAGCAAAAAAAAAAATAAATAAAAATAAAAATGAACACAGCAGGGCCAGAGCAATAACACAGCAGGGATTTGCCATGCACGCAGCTGACCCGGGTACAATCCCAGCATCCCATATGGTCCCCTGAGCACTGCCAGGAGTGATTCCTGAGTGCAAAGACAGGTATGACCTCTGAGCATTGCCGGGTGTGACCTCAAAAAAGCAAAAATAAAGAAATAAGTAAAAATGAAACCAGCAGAGGTCAGAGAGATGCTCAAAGAGCTGAAGCATATGTGAGAGTTTCTGATTTGATCTCCTGCACCCACAAAGTCACTCTGAACTGCCTGGAATAACCTCCCAGCACTCTACCAGGAGTAACCATGGGCACCACCAGGGGATATCTCAAAACCAAAATAAATAAATACGTAAATAAATAAATGCAACACATAAGGTACTACACTAAGTGAAGTAAATCCAAAGGAGAAAGACAAATACTCATAAGAGCTCTCATCCATGTGGAAGATAAAGAAACAAACAAAACAAACTCTTAGACTGTTGGATGGAAACAATAGTACCCAGCGGGAAGGAGAATGGGCAAACAGCGCAAAGGGGCTAAATGTGTGGTGACAGATACTGAAACCAGTCCTTCAGGGAGTATACTCTGATATACATGGATAGTGGTTCACAAAGGTCACTGTCACTGTCACTGTCATCCCATTGCTCATCGATTTGTTCGAGTGGGCACCAGTAACGTCTCTCATTGAGAGACTTATTGTTACTGTTTTTGGCATATCCAATACGCACAGGTAGCTTGCCAGGTCCTGCCGTGTGGGCGAGATACTCTCGGTAGCTTGCCAGGCTCTCCGAGAGGGGCAGAGGAATCGAACACAGGTTGGCTGCATGAAAGGCGATACACAGCGAAATCTATGCTGTTACATACAAAAGTTGAATCATTTTTTTTAAAGGGCTGGAGTGATCATATAGTGGGTAGGGGACTGCCTTCCACGAGGCAGACCTGGGTTTGATCCCCAACATACTACATGTCCCCCAAGTCTGCCAGCAGTGATCCTGAGCTCAAAGTCTTAGTTTACTTAGGAGTAAACCCTAAGCACTGCTGGACATAGCCCCCCAAATTTCTCATGTATTTGGGTGAGAAGTCAGGGATGCGGCTCAGCAGTTGAACATGTGCCTTATGTGTCTAAGATCTTGACTTCAGTCCCTAGCACTGGGGAAATTTTTTTTGTTTGGTTTTTGGGCCACACCTGCCTCTGGTTGGGGCTTTACTCTTGGCTCTGAACTCGGGAATCATTCTTGGTGGGGTTTGGGGATCATACACAGTGCTGGGGATCAAACCTAGGTTAGCCACACGCAAGGCAGAAAAATAATACTTTCTCTCCAGTCCAGAAAAATAATATTTTTATAAAATAAAAAAAATCAACATAGCAATAATTTTCTAAGTGATATTTAGCTTTCAAATAATTGAAAAGGAATTCCAACCCAAAGAATGTCAATAGTCTTCTGAGTCCAGATTCTTCACTGTCCACCAGACAGCGTGCTAGAGGGTGGAGATGTGGACAGAATTCCATGAACAGGATCCACCCAGAGCCGAGTTCACTCACCCGGATGTGCTGGAGGTAGAGAGAGAGGTCCCGGATGAAAGATTTGATCAGTCTTTCTTGCATCCGGAAATTCTTTTCTGTTTCTTCAAATACTTCATCTTTTATCTATTCAAAAGAAGCAAGAGATGTTAGTGGATTTGAACTCGCCCACAACTCATCATAGTCACTAAAGTATCTTTTTTAAAAAAAAAAACACTTTTTTTTTTTTTTTTGGGTCACACCCGGCGGTGCACAGGGGTTACTCCCAGCTCTTCACTCAGGAATTACCCCTGGCGGTGCTCAGGGGACCATATGGGATGCTGGGATTAGAATCCGGGTCGGCCGAGTGCAAGGCAAACGCCCTACCCGCTGTGCTATCACTCCAGCCCCTAAAAAAAAGCACTTTTATAAAACCCTTTTTGGGAGAGTTGAGGGGTTGTGGTTAAGGCCCCACCCAGCTGTGTTTCGGACTTCTTCCTGGTGGTGCTTGGGGAACGAAACAGTGTCTGGGACTGAACTAGGGTCTACTGTGTGGAAGGCATGGGCCTTACTCCTGAATTCTCTTTCCAGTCTTTGTTTAAATGCTAAACCTTTGCTGTATCCCTGAACTAGACCAGACTGAGCTTAATATTTAAAATAATAACGTTTTATTGAAGAGAATTGAGTGAGGAGAGAGAAAGTGGCTTTCTCCAGAAAGAGAAGAGAAACTTGTGAAAGAAAATAAATGAATTCACACTCCTAGTTGACACGTGGGCTACCCCAGAATGAAAATGTACTGAATTGGATTTACGCAACTCTACCTGATCTCTACAGTGCCCTCTGGCCCTCTAACACGCATGCCACAGTTCGTCTGCTAGGGAATATCCTCGCCCTGGGCTGCCCTCTTCTGCTTCTAGTTCCTGCATCATGGTCGGCCCTGAGAGTCTTCACTTGGTCTGGTGTGCACGACCCTCTCCCCACCCTAGACCAAACCTGCCCTCCGAGGTTCAGGTGAGATCTCTTACCAACAGAAAGCTCAAACAGGGGCTGGAACGATAGCTCTGTGGGCAGAGCACTTGCCTTGCACATAGCTGACTCAGGTTCAATCCCTGGCATCCCATATGGCCCCCTGATCCCACCAGGAACCCTTGAACACCGCCGGGTGTGGCCCAAAACAAAACAAAACAACAGAAAGAAAGCTCACATTTACTGAGCTCCTGCTGACACACAGCAGCGTGTAAAAAACAAACGGCAGAACTTAGCAGGTATGTGCTTTTGGTTCTTTTTCTTTCTCTCTCTCTTTCTTTCTCTCTTTCTCTCTTTCTTTCTTTCTTTCTTTCTTTCTTTCTTTCTTTCTTTCTTTCTTTCTTTCTTTCTTTCTTTCTTTCTTTCTTTCTTTCTTTCTTTCTTTCTTTCTTTCTTTCTTTCTTTCTTTCTTTCTTTTTGCGTCACACTCAGTGATGTTCAGGGGTTACTCCTGGTTCTGCACTCAGGAATTACTACTGGCAGTGCTTTGGGGACCATGTGGGATGCCTGCAATCGAACCTGGGTCAGTTGTATGCAAGGCAAACGCCCCTACCTGCTATCTCTGGCCCCTTAGTTCTTTTTCTTTTTTTTTTTTTTTTGCCTTTTTAGGTCACACCCGGCGATGCACAGGGGTCACTCCTGGCTCTGCACTCAGGAATTACCCCCGGCAGTGCTCAGGGGACTATATGGGATGCTGGGAATAGAACCTGGGTTGGCCGCGTGCAAGGCAAACACCCTACCTGCTGTGCTATTGCTCCAGCCCCGCCTTGGTTCTTTTTCTAGCTGGTATTATTCACAAGTGGGATCGGGTAGACACTATCGAGAGCTGTGTGTGATGGAGGGCACTGAACTAAGGTGCTCTCTGAAGTCCATTCTCACTTACTTTGTCCTCTCCCCTGACAGGCTCCTCAGGGAGTCTGAAAGCACTGAACAGGGACCAGTTGGCAGCTTTGCCTTTGTACCCTTGGGAGTAGCTCCCAGAGGCATACAAAGAGAATGCAGTAGCTTCAGGGGTCTGCAAACAGTTGGGGTGGTACTGAGAATGGAATCTTGCTCATCGACATCAAGCCAGCTGCCCCTGTACAAGCGGCCCTGTGGGGCCATAAAAGGCTTTCAAAGATGCTCTGGGCCCTCACGGCTGGGTAGCTCACCTGTGGGGCTAAGCCAGTGAGGTGCTTCAGGTGGCTGCTCACGCGGTTGGACTTCTTGATGATGGAGTGGATGTTCAGTTTGGAGATCTTCTCCATGAGGCTGTCTTCATCACCCTTGCGGTACTTGAGGACTGGGGAGGGAAGGAGTCAAATCAATGCCTTAGAAAGCAATTTCCAGGGCCAGAGAACAGCACAGCGGGGAGGGCGCTTGTCTTGCATGGGACCGACCTGGTTCTATCCCCTGCAACCTATATAGTCCCTTAAGTTCTGTCAGGAGTAATTCCTGAGTTCAGAGCCAAGAGTCACCCCTGAGCACTGCCAGGGTATGGTCCCTAAACAAACAAACGAACAACAACAAAAAAAAGAAAGCATTTTCCGGGGACTGGAGTGATAGTACAGGGGGTAGGGTGTTTCCCTTGCATGCAGCTGACATAGGTTCGATCCCTGACATCTCGTATAACCCTCTAAGTCTCACCAGGAGTGAGCCCTGAACTCAGAGCCAAGATTAAGTCCTGAGCAACTCTGGATGTCACTCCCTCCCCTGGCAAAAAGAAAGGAAAAGAAAAAAAAAAAAAGAAAGCATGGCTTGAGAGGGTTTGACCACACATCTGTTTGTTGGGTCTTTTTTCCTTTTTCTATTTTGCTGTTGTTTTGGGACCACACCTCCCTGCGGTGCTCAGGGTTTACTCCTAGCTGTGCTTAGGGATGACCCCTGGCGGGGCTTGGTGGACCTGATGTGGTGCTGGGGACTGAACCCAGGTCGTCCGTGTGCAAAGCAACACCTCCTCATTGCACCAACTCTACGGCCCCAGAGACCACACAACTGACCGAACACTGCACGGTAGCTCCAGCTTGTTCTCAGAGAGCTTATAACTGAATAGAGAGAAAATGGTAGTCCCAGTCATATCTAGAGACCGACCGGAAGCACAATAGCGAGAGTGCACAGACAAACAGGAAAGGGGCCAGGGTAAGGAGGACAGGAATGGTGATGGAAGGACAAGAGTCTAAGGTCTGGGGCCAGGACAGTGAAGTTTACTCAATGTGTGGTGCTAAGACACTTAATTTCTCTATGCCTCACTTTCCATTCCAACAAAGCATAGAAAGAAGCCATGTCGGTCTGATCAGACCACTTCAAATGGCTTCATGGACAAATGAGATATCTATCTCCGATTGACTCGTGTCACAAAATGCTCTATAGGAATGGTTTGACTGATAACCTGTGCCAGACACTAGGGCCAATCCACAGAAAATTCTGGAGATAAAGTAAAAATAAACAGACAAAAACAAAACACTTTGCCCACTGCAATAGCTCACTGGCCCACAATTAAAAAAAAATTTTAGGACATTTCCCCTCAATTCTGCCATTTCTTCGTCACATTCCTATTACCTGCCATCTGCCTTGTCCATCTCTACTGGAGAGGTTAAGTTTTGGCGAGGGAAAGTTCTCTCAAGGGCATACCTCCCTCTCTGCGGGAATGCTCCTCTTACCCAGGTCCTTCCGACGCTTGTACTCATTAATGTTGACGTTGATCTCCTTGACAGCGAGGACTGCGCTGGTTAGAGGCACTTTGTCCGGATGGGATTCTGGGGTGGAATTCAGCAACTCCATTAACAGCAGCGGGTAGCGCATGACTCTCTGCACTGGTTTGATGAGGAAGGAGCCCAGGTTGATATAGTTTGTGCATCCCCTGGAAGAAAAGGAAAAAGCAGATTTTAGTCATCTATCACTGACCCGGGGCCTATGGAGGTTTATTATTCTGAAATATGCTCATATCTCAAATCTCCCTCTTATATCCCAAAGGGCTGAGCACATGCTCTGCCTGTGTGAGTCTCCGGGTTTCCCCAGTACTCAAAAAAAAAAAAAACCCGAAAGAACAAACTTGAGAAACCAACTAATGAGTGCAGGAACTGTTTTAGGCGCTGGTGATTTAGTAATGACAACAACAATTTGGGGCTGGAGTGACAGTACAGCATGTATGGCATCTGCTTTGCACGTGCCTGACCTAGGTTTGATCCCCGGAGCAATGCCAGGGAAAATTCCTGAGTATAGAGTCAGGAGTAACCTCTGAGCATTGCCAGTGTGACCCAAACACACACACACACACACACACACACACATACACCAATAACAAAGATCCTCTCCTGGTGGAAGAAGACAGAAGCCAATCAACAAATAAAAATATGGCCAGGGACTCTAAGCACCAAGCCAGGAGTAACCCTCCAGTGAGGCCAGATGTGGCTCCAAAATGAATAAGGACAATTAAAAAAAAATAGATAAAAAATGTCATTTGGAGAAGAACACAGCAAGGCAGGAATGCCTGGATGTTTCTGCCTGTAAAGCAGGATAGGAAAGAGATTGTGCAACAAGGGAACTTACCATTCAGTGTACAGGCTCCTGTTGGGCAGGGGATGGAAAAGAGAGACAGCTGATTAGAGATAACACAACACCGATTTTCACATATGTGTCACATCCTAAGAGTTTCAATTACTGCCTACTAGTTGGGCCAACAAAAAAAATTGCATCAATAAAGGGAAATGATAAATGTCAAGGTATAGTGCTATACCTTGTTAGTCTATTAAAAAAATTTATTGGTGGGGCCAAAGTGATAGTACAGTGGGTAGGGTGTTTGCCTTGCACACGTCAGACCCAGGTTTGATCCCCAGAACCCCCTTTAATCCCCTGAGCACCACCAGGAGTAATTCCTGAGTGCAGAGCCAGGAGCAACCTCTGAGCATCAATGGCTGTACCCTTCATCCTCCCCCCAAATTGGTAAACCCATAATTCCATTTTGATTTTCTTAGATCAAGTCTTTTGTTTGCTTGTTTTGGAGCCATACTGGCAATGTTCAGGGGTAACTCCTGGCTCTGCACTCAGGAATTTCTTCTGGCAGTGCTTGGGGACCATATGGCATGCTGGGGATAGAATTTGGGTTGGCCACTTGTAAGGCAAGCACCCTACCAGCTGTATCATCACTTCAGTCCCCTTAGAAATAAATCTTTAACCCCCTGTCTTCCTATGACTGGGGAATCTCCCCTGGAAGTCAAAGATAATTAAACAAGGATAATTTACTGATGCTCTTGTTTATTTACGCCAAACTACCTTCCTGGCTTCTACTCACCAGAAAATGGTAACTGAATACTTTGTGAGTCTGGAGAGAAGAGATTCAAGTGTACCAAAATAGGAAGCCACTTAGGATTTCCATGCTATACAATGGGGAAAGAGTACCCTAATGTTTATTTTTTAAGAGAGGTAGGTGGCATACAAAATCTAGACACATATAAGACAGGGACCTCTAAGAGGCAGGACCAAATCACTTTCATGGAAGTGTTCCAAATCTCTTACTTAAGATCTGCCAAAGAGTCCTGAAGATGCTTCTGGATCTTCTCGTCCTTCTCGTAGATTTCCAGCAGTGAAATTGCCTCGTCATGATTCTGACAGTAAACCTTGTAGGTTCCCTCAAGCTCGTCCCGATGATCAAGAAACACAGGTCCTTGGAGTCATACACAAACAGTGTTTTTAGTAACTTTCTTCCCAGTACCCAGTAAGGCCTATAACCAAGCTTTGTCATCAGTTATATCCTACACAAGAAATTTTAACACAAAATAATAAGAAATTTCCAAGAAATTACTCAAATAAAACTACTTACTTTAAACAAAATTAAGAAGAGTCAGGTAGTACAATGGATAAGGCATTTGCCTTGCATATGGTAGATCCAGGATTGATCCCTGGCATCTCCTATTATCCCCCGAGCACCACCAGGAGTAATTCCTGAGTGCAGAGCCAGAAGGAACCCCTGAGCATCACCAGTGTGACCAAAAAAAACAAAACCAAAACAAATAAAACAAAACCAAAAAATACCCAAAATCAAGGAACCATGTCATCCATGTGTTTATATTCAACAACAACAACTACACGCACACGCACACACACACACACACACACACACACACACACACACACACACAGAGAGAGCTTCCAATTCCTTCTTCAGTCAGGCAGAGGAAAGGCTTTTGCAAATTTTCTCCTTAAGGTACGTGATCAGAACTTGTAAGGGCTTTCACTCTCTAACCCAAGAAATATTTCCCCAGGGATGACACCATCCTTCTAGAGCAGCAGTTCCTAATTTTTTCTGTGTATAAATTATGTACACAGGACTACACTGAAAATTGTAAAAAATTTAAAATACTGAGAGGAGGGGCCGAGAGCTAGTACAGTGGGTAGGGCATCTCCCTTGCATGCAGCCAACGCAGGTTCAATCCCAGGCATCATTTATGGTCTCCTAAGCACTGCCAGGAGTAAACCCTGAGTGCAGAGATAGGAGTTAGCTCTGAGCACAGCTGCGTGTGGCCTAAATTTACACACACACACACACACACACACATACACACACACACACACACACACACACACACGCTAGGAGGTAGCTCAAAGGACTGGAGTGTATATCTTTTTCCTTTGAGGGGGGATCTGGACTACACCTGGTGGTGTTCAGAGGCTACTCCCAGAGGTGCTCAGGGTCCTCTGTGGTGCTGGGGATCAAACCCAAGGCCCTCCACATTTGATCCTTGGACCCAACACCTCATGCTCCTTGGCACACCGCCAAAGTGACCTGAGCACTGCATTGGGGGTAGGCCCAAGATCAACCTAAATAGTATATATACAATAATGCTCCTATTTTGTCATATGAAATACTATTTTTTTTGTTTCGTTTTAGGGCCATACCTCGCAGTACTTGAGGGTTACTCCTGGCTCTATGCTTTCGGGTGACTCTGAGTAGAGCATGGGGGACCATTCCGTGCTGGGAATTAAACCCAAGCCTCCTGCATGCAAAGCATGTGCTGAATCCTTTAAGCCATCTCTTAGCCCCAACATAGTACTTTATTTTTCACTGATGGTGGTGGTGGGGGTGGGGAGGCACATAGAAACAATTTAGTAATAACCATGATATCAAAGTAAAAAAAGGAAACTTGTAAATGTCTGGCTCCTTCTTGTTGGTGCTACTATAATTTCACTACTTGCAACACTTGAGTATGACAGGGATGTAACTTCCTCTGTTGGGACAAAGCAAGCACCAGTCAGATATGTGTAAAACCCTCAGTCTTTACCAAGGGCCTGGAGGGGGGGTAGGAGTAAGCAAGAAAATTAACTCCCTGCACTGTTGGGGTGACCCAGACATCCCCAGGACCTCAGCCCTGAGCATCCTTAGACCCTGGTGCTGAACTGCCAGCCCATGGCTGAGAGCCTCCACGGGGTCCGTCCTGTGCACTGCCTGGAAGCCCCCTCCAAAATAAAATAACTAAGAATAGCAATGGCATGGACGTGCTCTCCGCATTGTGTTCAAGCTCCTCTGTAAGACCTGAGGAACATGGCAGAAGCAATGGCGGGCCACCCAGCTGAGCTTCCCTCTCCCTGATGGCCCACTCAGGGCGGTGCCAGCTGCCCTGTCACAAGGACACAGTCCGCTGGGCAAGGAGCCGAGTCCTGCAGAGCTGGAATTTCTGTGGCAATGGATCCTTGAGACCTGGATGACAGCAGCAGCCCAGGGCGACACTGCAGACCAGGCTCACGGGAAACCCAGGGCGGAAGCATACAGACAGGAAGGAGCTGTCGCCTGTCCTGCGTTCATACGTGGAGAAGTCCGGAGAATGTAAAATATCCTCTTTCATTGCCTCTCTTCTACTATCTTCTCTGTTTGCCTTTTTATCTGGGGTGGGGGTGAGGGATCCACACCCAGCTAATGCTCAGGGCTCATCCCTGAGCTCAGGAGATCAAGGATCACTCCTGGCGGGGCTTAGTGGATCAATTCTGGGCCAGCCACAAGCAAAGCAAAAAACTTACCCGTGATCCTATCTCTCTGGTCCTATGTTCACCGTTTTTGTGTTTTTTTTAATGCCAACTTGCTAAATTTGGATAAAGTTGTTAACAATATGCAACCAATAGTTTTTCCCTTTGTTTTGTTTTTTAAATTACAAACAGATGGTGACTTTTCAAGCATTTTGACAATGACCCACACAGTTAGTTGCGCTTTAGATCATGACACAGTATACCTGTATGTACAATGAAAGTAAAAACACTCATAGCTGTACTTAGCCACATTTCTTATCTTATTTCATTGAGAAAGTTAGACTAGTGCCACCTGTGCAGTTGGTCTCATAGTCTGCAGGTGGGCTGCCACCATCTGTCTGAACCATCCTATTATGTCCTAGCTCGAGTGAGGCAGGAGAGTGGCTCAAAGGGCTCATGCTTCGAGTGCTGCAGATCCAGGTTTGATCCCCAGGATTGTCTAATCTCCGAAGTACCACCAGGAGTGACCCCCAAGTGCTGCCAGGTCTGACCCTAAACCCAAATCCTATGTTAACATTGTGTATCACCTCTAAGCAGGCCGTAGAGAAGAAGAGAAATGGGGTGAGGTCAGGGCTGAGGTCAGGGTGGGAGAAGGCTGGCCTCTGAACTAGGTAATGGAAATTTCCTTTTGGTAGGAAAAAAATTACTTCTTAAAAATCACTATTCCGGGGGCTGGAGTGATAGTACAGCAGGTAGGGTATTTGCCTTGCATGTGGCCAACCTGGGTTCAATCCCTGGCATCCCATATGGTCCCCCAAGCACCGCCACGAGTAATTCCTGAGTGCGAGCCAGGAGTAACTCCTGAGCACTGCTGGGTGTGGCCCCTCCCAAAACAAGAAATAAAAAAAATCACTACTCAGGGCCAGAGCAATAGTATAGTGGGTAGGGCATTTGCCTAGTATGCGGTCGACCCAGGTTCAATCCCCGGCATCCCATATGGTCCCCTGAGCATCATCAGAAGTAATTCCTGGGGGCTGGAGCAATAGCACAGCGGGTAGGGCGTTTGCCCTGCACGCGGCCGACCCGGATTCAATTCCCAGCATCCCATATGGTCCCCTGAGCACCGCCAGGGAAAATTCCTGAGTGCAGAGCCAGGAGTATCCTGAGTGCAGAGCCAGGAGTTACCCCTGAGTATCATTGGGTCTGACCACCCCGCCCCCGCCAAATCACTACTTTACCAGCAAGGAACCTTCTCCTATCCACAGACCTGGGGAAGGGGGGAGGTGTAGGAAGGAAGGAGAGGGGCAGGGGTTCATACCTATAGCATCGCTGACTTCCAGATCAGCCAGTAATTGCTTTGAGACCTTAATCACCATCTGCATATTTCCAAACAGTCCCTCAAAATCAATGTTGGGTACCTGAGAAAGAAAAACAAAATTCAGGGAGATGTGGAGGTGAAGAGGTGCGCACACACACACACACACACACACACACACACATATACACGCACACAAGCATCTTCAAGGCACTGCCTTCTACCTTTTCACCACTTTCTGCCCCCACAGGGCAGAGATGGTCAACACTTTCGTGTCACTTGATCCAGTTACGCTCCTCCACCCAACACCCCCAACTTCCTTAGTCAATCCCCATCCATAATGACAACTGAAATACGGATTCCCGGCCAGCACCCCAAATCTGAAGGCAGTGCCAACTTTCTTTAGAAGTTCTTGAGAGTACAGGCACAAACCAAGAGAAGTCAGGTGGTCAAGGAACAAGCTATTACTAGGACTGTGAATCCTTCAAGAAAAACTTTTTAAAATTTATCATTAGCATCTAGGATCGCAAATTCTTAGAGGGGTGTCCTGAACAAACTCTGGGAAACCAGGTGCCAGAGCCTGGCACCCTACAATCCCCCAACTTGATTACGCTATTGTATATAACCTTCCTAGAAAAGAAAAAAAAAGCCTGGATACCTCGAAATTATTTGTTGGAGCTACAGAAACAGGGTGTCCAAGGAGTTATCGCAGCCAGGCGCTTAAGCTAACAGTGGGCTTTATAAGTAGCAGAATGCTGAGGCATCATGGGTGAGTCCCAGACTACTAGGACCCTTGAATTAAGAGCAGGAGCAATAGTTCTCGCCTTCATTTCAGACCTGGTAAATCTTTGGGGTGGAAGCTCCCAATCCCAATGCTTGAGGCTTGGAGAACCATATTCAAGGCGAGGCTAATCTCCCCCACCCACTGTCCCCCGAATCCCACCTGTGCCTGCTGCAGCGGTACCATGATCCGCTCAATACACATGTCGAGGTCGCGAATGTAGTCTCTTTCTGTCTGCAGGAGTTCTTCTATCACCTTGGACCTCTTCTCCAGCATCCTCTGCTCTGGGTTTTCCGTGGACACAGACCCCGAAGAAGCCGCTGGTGAAGACTGGGAGGAGAGGAGTGTCATTTCTGGAAGGGAAGAGAATGGGGTCAGCAGGTGGAGGTGCGAAGCCAGGACCCTTCCCCAGTGGAGTTGAAAAGAACGCGCCCCCTGGGCGTGGGACTTAGCTCCAGTGCTAGAGCATGCGCCCAACACAAGTGAGGCTCCTCATTTGAGTTCTATCCCAACACTGCAGGATGTAATCCTGGGGACCCCAAAGCACCATGGGGTCTGCGCACAGAACCAACCATTAGGCCTACAACTGCTGGTCCAAGGGGATGAGTCCAGTCAAGTATGATCTCTAAGAAGTAAGAGCATCAGCCTTGAGCATCAGTGGCCTCACCACTGAACCACCAGCAGTTGATCTGATCACATCAAGCTCTAATTGCGAGTAGATGAAGAGATGAGGAAGCCATTGCTACAGAGAACTTTTCCCATCTGTGAGAAAATACTTCTAGGACATGTAAGAAAAGGAGGAGCTGGCGGGGCTGGAGAGACAGCAAGAGGGTAGGGCGTTTGCCTTGCACGCAGCCAACCCGGGTTCAACTCCCAGCATCCCATATGGTCCCCTGAGCATCGCCAGGGGTAATTCCTGAGTGCAGAGCCAGGAGTGACCCCTGTGCATTGCCGGGTGTGACCCAAAAAAGCCAAAAAAAAAAAGAAAAGGAGGAGCTGGCCCTTCGAGGAGGACACACCAGTGTCCACAACCTTCTCATATCTGATTAAGAGGGACTGGAGAGAGAGCACGGGGAGTAGGGCACTCATCTGTACACAATTAACCTGGGTTCAATCCTGGGTACCCAATATGTCCCTGGAGTCCCACTAGGAGTAATCCCTGAGCACAGAGATAGGAGTAAGCCCTGAGCACCACTGGGTGTGGCTCAAAACCAAAGCAAACAAAATAATTACTTTCAGGACTGGGGTTGGGGGTGCAGGAGAGTGGATGGAGGGACAGTTGAAAGAACTGGAGCACATGCTTTGCACGAAGGAGCCTTGGGTTTGATCCCAGAGTGTACTCTCCGCTTCCCCACTCACCCAACCTCGAAAAAGAATCGTGGGGCCAGGAGAGCCGGAAAGATAGGACCGGAATTAGGGCTCTTATCTCCCATGTAGTTGACCCCAGCTCACTCCCTGACTCTGCATATGGACTCCAAGCACCTCCCAGGGGTCACTCCTGAGCACAGAGCCAGGAATAGACTCTCAGCATCACTGGGTGAGGCCCTTCCCCCAGAGTGCAGGTTCCAGAGAGACAGTACAGGGATCAAAGTGCCGGCGTGCATGTAGCTGACCAGCACCACATGTCCCTGTGGGTACTGCTGGGTGCAGGCCTGGGGGGCCCAGCACTGCCAGGACAGCTTAGGGAATCTCCAGCGCTATATTCTCAGGCTCTCGTATTGAAGGGTTGACCTGGTTTACCAAGAAAAATATGGGTCTCCTGAGCATCATGTGGGAATCCCATCCCTACTCCCAAATAACTGCTTTCACTTAATCAAACAGAAACATCATTCCCTGATCTCAGCAACAGAATATCCAGCTAAAAGTTAAAAATGTTGAAACAGGGACCAGAAAGAGAGTACAGTGAGTAGGGCACTGGCCTTGTACTTGGCTGGCCCAAGTTTGACCACCTGCACCCCATATGGTCCCTTGAGCACTGCCAGGAATAACCCTTGAGTGCAGATCCAGGAGTAAACCCTGAACACAGACAGATGTGGTCCCCAGACAAACAAAAATTGAAATGGCACATTAAATATATATTATCAGGGGCACTTAACTTTGCCAACTAAGGAGAAGATGGGCTAGATAGGAATTATTTGCGGAAGTACAAATGTGATGGTGGACTGACCAGGTATATAATGAAGTGTGTAAAAATTGTTTGAATCCTCCTTATCAAAACATTCATGAAGACTCAATGAGCAGGTTTTGTTACTTTAAATGTTGGAGAAGAGAGATACAAGTACACCATAAACATGAAGTTCTTTAATAGTATTTTCAATGACAACAATCTCTATAGAACCACTCTGGCATGATCAAAAAAATGCAAACAATACGTACTCTATCATTAGGTTTATAATTGCCTGTTACTTATATGAGTTATTGCATGTGGCCGATCTGGGTTCAATTCCTCTGTCCCTCTTGGAGATCCCGGCAAGCTACCGGGAGTATCCTGCCTGCATGGCAGAGCCTGGTAAGCTAACCATGGCATATTCGATATGCCAAAAACAATAACAAGTCTCACAATGGAGACGTTCCTGGTGCCCGCTCAAGCAAATTGATGAGCAACAGGATGACAGTGACAGTGACAATGACAGATTTAGAAAGATCGGGTGGCACTTCTTCATCAAAAGGGAACATTTAAAATTACAGCAATCGAAAAGCTGTCAATAAAGCAAGCTTTGCCATTCATAACAAATTCCTCAAGAACCAATTAAAAGAATAGTTTTTTTTGGTGGGGGTGGGAGGTACTTGGGGCCATACACAGCGGTGCTCAGGGGTTACTCCTGCATTCAGGAATCACCCCTAGCAGGCTCAGTGGACCATATGGGATGCCAAGGGTGGAATCTGGGCCCGCTGTATGCAAGCAAACACCCTGCCCACTAAACTATTGCTCCAGCCCCAAATTCCTCTAAATTCATTTTTTAAGAATCACAAATTTGGAGACCAGAGTGATAGCATAGCATACAGGTCACTTGCCTTGCATGCAGCCGACCCAGGTTCAATCTCAGGCATTCATATACCCCTTTTCCCCAAGTCTGCTTGGAGTGGGTGGTTCCTACGCCCGGAGCCAGGAGTAAACTCTGAGCACAGCTGGGTGTAGCCCCTATTTTAAAAAAAATACAAATTTGCTAAGTAAATATATTAGTATGCCCAAGTATAGATTTATTAGATTTCAGAAGCAAATGCAGATGTCAATCTACTTAGAAAAAAATAGGCTTTCACAGAGGTTTTGGTCTCCAAAATATTTCTGCAACTGTTCTTTCTCAAAAGACTTAGAAATTTCAATGTTTACAAAAGTAAAACACATTCTGGTTCTAAAAAACATTCTCCACTAAAAGGAATCAGAGTTCTGGTTCTTTCTGGAGAAAGACTAATTCCAGAATGGGGACTGCAAAGTAGAAATGAATCTGAAACATGTTGTTTTGTTTTGTTTCATGGTGGGAGGGCAGGGCGGGGCCACACCTGGCAGTGCTCAGGGCTTACTCCTGGCTCTGTGCTCAGGGGACCATATGTGATGCCAGGGATTGAACCCCGGTTGGCAGCATCCAAGGCCGAGTTTGCTGTACAAACTCACAGTGGCAGATTTGAAACATCTTACAGCAGAAAGTGAGGAAGTGCTAAATTAAACCATGGGGATATGTGAAAAGAGCAAGGGGGCAGCTTGAGGCAACCTGGCTCCCACTGACCACGTCTGGTATATGTTGAATATCAAAACTAATAAGCACCAGAAGGGGCGGATTATAGTTCACAACAATCAGAACCCATGAGCTCATACTGATAATAGACAAGTAAGTAAATCAATAGGGGAAGGAAGGAAGCTCTTTCTTACTTTTTAAAAAAAATTATTAATTTTTGGTCACACTGGGCTGTGTTCAAGGTTTACTCCTTCCTGGCTCTGCGCTCAGGGGTCACTCCTGGTGGTGCCAGGAATCAAACCAGGGTTGGCCAATGTGCAAGGAAAGAACCTTCACCCCTGTACTGTCTCCCGTCCTGAGAGAGCCCTTTCTTCTGGTCAAATGTCAACAGATAAATATAAAACAAATAATAGTATTAGAAAAATCAATCTGCCACCCCCAGAATAAAATGTGGTTCAGGCACAAATGACCAACAGATGATTCTGGTGTGGGGACAGGGTTTGACAAGATCAGGGGACTGGCCCACTTATTAGTCTCTATAAATTACTTATTAAGTATAACAATGAAAAACAGTGACGACAATGAATTCCGCAGCTGAGCGAGCAAAACCAGCGTCACCAGCAAAGGACAAACAGACATCACAGTGCTTCCAACTGGCATGTCTGGAAACAACACGAGATCCCTTATGTACTCAGCAATAATCTGTGGTGAATCTTGAGGCGAGATCAGAAAAACCCTTCAAATTATCACACCACAAAAGAGACTCTGAAGAAGAGCTCCCCATTAGAGAAAACAAGACTCAGTGAGGGCAAGGGATGTGGTGCTGGAGTGCAGGCCTGGCATGCCGCAGTCCAAGATCAACCTGGGCTCATGGTCCCCCCAGCACCTCTGCACCCAAACACCACAGAGCTAAGGATCACCAAGGTCGCCCCTGAATGCTTCTGGAAAGTGCACTTCAAAAGAAAACCGATCAATGGATCTTAAGCAGAGAAATGACTGAATCTATGACAAATTTCCTGAAATGGCAAAATATCAGAGGTTGTAACGTCTAAGAATATCCAGACAGGGCTGGAGAGATAGCTGACATTTGCATGTAGGAAGTCCTGGTCCAACCCCTGACACTGCGTGGTTCACAGGCACTGAGCCAGTAGTGGATCCCGACCACAGCCGAGTGTGTCCCCCAAAAGGAAAAAGCGTATTTATAGCTGCATCTCTGATCATGCAAAGCATATAGTGAAGTTTAGCATGTGTCATGAGAGAGGCAACAAGACATGCAAAAAGCTCACAAGAAACTTCTAGGGGATAAGAACAAACATGGCAGGCTGGAGAGAGAGTACAGAGAGTAGGGCACTTGCCTTGCATGTGGTAAACTCTGATTTGAGCCCCAGCACCACATACGGTCCCTTGAGCCCAACCTGGAGTAATCCATGAGCACAGAGCTGGGAATAAAGGCTGGGGGAAAGGGGGGAGAAGGAAGAAAGAGGAGGAGGAGAAAGAGGATGAGGAGAAAGAGAAGAAGAAGGAGGAGGTGGAGAAAGAAGAGGAAGAGGAGGAGGAAGAGGAAGAGGAGGAGGAAGAGGTGAAGGAAGAGGAGACAACAAAACCTTATATGCTGGTGAATATGAAAAAAAAGGGATGTGCAGAAGATTCTTTGTACTATAACAATTCTCTGTAAATCTGTTATTATTCAAAATGAAGTTTTTAAAACACACAATATTTCCATGGGTTGGAGCATGGGCTTTGCATGCAGAAGGCCTGGGTCTGAACCCCAGCACCACTGGGACCCCAAGCACCACCAGGTAGAAGCACCCCCCCCCCAGCATAGGGCCAGGTGTGTCCCCCAAACCTACCAAACCAACCCAGAGGCTGAAGTCCAGGTGGCCAGGCAGGCACCTGCACAAGCTCCCAAGCCGCCCTCACCCACTCCCCAGCACCCCACCAGGTGTGAGGTGTGACTCAGGCGTTAGCCCGCCCCCCCCCCCAACTACCACCACCAAATACCTCGCACAACAAGAAAGAAAATTCAAAACCCAAAGCCCAAAACAGTTCTGTGAGATTTCTTTTTAATTCTGTGAGATGTTTTTGCTCAACTGCAATTGCAGTGGCCCTAAGACACTGATCCCCCAAACCTGGGGTAGTGGGGTGGGGGGCAAGGGGCATCCGGGTATTCAATCCCAACAAAACCCAGGGTTTCCGAGGCTCCCCTCCGCACCAGATCAGGGTCAAGTGCTCGGAGCCGACCAACCTGAGTTCAGACACTGTCTACTCCTGCGTGGCTAGAAGAACAATAAGCTCTGGGGATGAAGACCCAGGCGGGAAACTGAGGCCGGGGTGCTTAGATCCCTATCTGCCTGGGTGGGCTGAGGCTGCCTTTGCAAAGGCACTCTCTTCCTCTCCGCCCTTCAGTCCCCATCCCATCGAAAATCGAGACCCCGTTCCTGGAGACCCCACCCCCACCCCCCAGTCCCCTTGTACCCCAGCTAGTATGAAGCCTCCAGGCTCGACCTTCCCTTACTAAACCCGCAGCCCCGCACACCCGCCGCTCCCGGGGTCCCGGGAAAGGCCACTCACGCTTCCCGCCTTTGCGCGACGGCTGCGCGGGAGCGGGGCGCCCAGGGCTCTCCCCGCTGCTTCAGCTCCAGCAAACCCGGCGGGACACCCCCCCCAGTCCCACCCCAGCATCCCGGTGCCAGCGTGAGAGCGGCTCCGAGCGCGGCCAGGCTGTTTAATCTTCCCAGAGCTCAGGAATGCTCTGCAGCCCCCGACGTGCTTTGAATAGGGTCGGTATTCGCCCCCCACCACACTCGCCCCCCAGGCTCTCCTATATTTACATATGAATGCCCCGGGTCGGCGGAGTCCCCGGGGCAATCCCAGCAGGGCCAGTGCTAAAGGATGGAGCTGGAATTTCTGGGAGCTGGACGGAGCCGCGGAAGAGGGGGTGGCTGAGCTCCTGGCCAACGCGCGTCCCTCGGGCCCAACACGGAAGCACCTGAACCCGCCAGTTTGACCTCGGCCTCGTTCCCGTGCCTGTCCAGCTTTGCTCCTTGGGATGTTCTTTTCAGCAAATGATTCTCGAGGCCATCCCATGCCCTTGGAGAACAGGTGGGGCTATGACAGCCCCTGTCCTCTCTGCTCAGGGCCTCTCTGGGGACAGCCGTCACTTTGCCAAGGGACCCCGATTTCCTACCTTCAGTGTCTCACCCTAAAACCACAGTGGATCCCAGCTGGCTGGTCCCAAGAGAGTAAGAAAACACAGAGTAATACTGGCCAGGGCTGGGAGCTCTGTTCAGCTCACATTTATACTTTTGTTATTATCTTTTTTTTTTTTCCGAGGGGGAGGGCTCCCAAAAAGTGTTCAGGAGGTCTTGGGGAAGGGGGGGTTGTCACTTCCTACAGATACTCATCAACAAGGCTGATGGTTCAGCACTCTGTCCTTGCCATGAGGTGCTGCCCCAGGCCTGCAATGCGGGGGGCCACCAGGGCCATCCAGGCAGTATCGAGGGAGGAGGGGGCTCCTGGACCAGATCCTGGGATCAAACTCGGAGCCTCAAGCATGCAAATCCTGCATTTCAGTTCTCTCAGTTCTTTCCAGGACCAACATTTATCCTTGGGGGGTAAGGGGCAAGGGGGAAGAGGAAAAGGGAAGTTGCAGACTGATGTGCATGTTTTTGGTTTGGTTTTGCTTTGGGGTCATACCCAGAGATGCTCAGGGTTTACTCCTGGCTCTATTCTTGGGAATCATTTCTGGTGGTGCTTGGGGAACCATATGGGGTGCCGGGGATCCCGATGTGCCATCGTATTTATTTGCTGTGGGGGGGATCACACCCAGCTATGCTCAGGGCTTACACCTGGCTGGGTGATCAGAGTCATTCCTGGCAGGCCCAAGGGGGCCATTATGCAGTGCTGGGGCTTGAACCCAGGCCAGCCCCGTGCAAGGCAAACCTCCTTACTTGCCTTACTATCGCTTTGGCCCCCCAACGTGACATTTTAAGAAAGAGAAAAACAGAGAGAATAGGGAAAAGAAAAAAAAGAAGAAAAGCCCCAGGAAAATATTGGTGTTGCCCCCCACACACATATTCAAGGTATAAATGCACAGGGCAAGGTCTCGACACCAAACCGTCATAGTTTGTCTCAGGAAGGAACAGGGATTTGGGCTGGAGGATCAATGGAGACTTGAGCTGAATCAGCACTTTTGTGTTGCTGTTGTTGCTGTTGTTGTTGTCCTATCATATCTGACAGTGCTCAGGGGTCACTCCCAGCAGGAATGTACTCAGGGTGCTCATTTCCAGTGGTGCTCAGAGAGGCAGTGCCAGGCATTGAACTGCAGCCCCTTGAGCCATCTCCCTGGCCCTGGACCAGTGCTCTCTGGGTGGGGAGGTGATCTGCAGAGTCAGGCAGGCAGTGATGAGGCCTCCAGGGCTGCGTCCGGAGATGCGTGGGGGACCATGTGGCGCCACCACGGAAATGTGTGGCTCTATGTTCAGTGCTTGCCTGCTCTGCCCCTTGAGCCCCTGACGGCTCTCTTATTTACACCTCGAACACTCTACTCAGGGGAGGGAGAGCATCTGTCACAAAGCCTCACCTCCTTCCCAAAAGGAAAAGGGAGTCTGTGAAAACTCTGAATGCTTTCTTACAATTTAATTCTATGTAAAGAATTGGACAATTTTGCACAAAGATTATATAGAGGGATGGTTATCAATGTATACATAAGTTTAGAAACAGCCCAGATAAGAAACAACCCAAATTTCTCCCTAAAGGGCATGGCTAAATAAATTGTGGCACATGTGTTTAACCATATTATCATAGCCACTAAGATACAGATTCATATTTATATGGAAAGATGTCTGATGTGTGTTGGGGGGGGAGAGGAAGTGGTTGTGAGAGAATTATAACTCTGTTTTTAACCAGGGACTTGCGGCCTGGGTAATAGCACAGATGCCTTGCATGTGGGTAACCAGGTTTGACCCCCCAGCACCGCAAATAGTCTTGTAAGCCCCAGCAGCAGAAAACCCTGAGCACCTCCAGGTGTGGGCCCCCCCTCCCCAAACCAAACCGGCTTTAGACAATCAGGGATTGAGGGGCTACAAAGGTAGTAACAGCAGGTGAGGCGTTTGCCTTGCTCAGGGTCGACCTTGGTTCAATACCCCCTGGCACCTCACACAGTCCTGGAACCCCATTTAGTGAGCATGGCCAGGAATAATCCCTGAGCACAGAGCCAGGCATAAGCCCTGAGCACTGGCACTGGGTCCCCACCCCCCCAGAAAAAAACCCCAAAACACAGGGATAGAAAGGACCTCACACATGCAAAGGATATATTTGACCTCTAGGCTACATACCCTGTTAAGTTTCGAATGACAGGCGTTTTTATATTTTCTAGTTTTTCTATGTCATCTTATACACAAATAAAATGATAGGATAAAAGATTTTAAGAAGAGATAGTACCTCGGGTAGGGCACTTGCCTTGCACGTGGCTGACCAGCATTCGATTCCCCAATCTTATATGTGGTCTCCTGTGCCCCACCAGCTCCACATCCGTGAGTGTGCAGAGCCAGGACTAAGCCCTGAGCACCGCTGGGTGTGGCCCTCAAACAACAGTAACAACAATTTAAAAAAAAAATAGGGAAAAAAATAGGGAAAAGAATCTTGGCTGTAAAATCAGAATATTCAAATATTCAAATACGAACAGTCAGCAGCTCAATCAACTTATTAATTCACTTTAAAATTCCTTCTTTACTTTTTAACAATCCGGGCTCCTTTCTGAACAAATACCTCTAAATTGCCAAAGAAACACTGTTGAAATAACCGCCAGCTGGTCAAAAACAAAACAAAATGAAACAGTGCAGCCGCCCCTTTTGGCCAATCTGTGACGACTTGAGTGACTTCCTCCTCGAGATGACTTCCCAGGTCGAGGGAGGAATCGACCTCCTGGTTTTCCAGAGTGCCCTAGTACCAGCCGGCTCACCCTGCCCCCAGGCAGCCCGGCTCTGGGCGCTTACGGACCTTTTACTCCGGGAGAAAGTGTTTCCTGCCCCTGGGACACTTTTCAGCTCTGGGGCGTGGTCTTTCCTGCAGGTCTGTTCCGGGATCTCTGGGCTTCAGAGAGGGATCCAGTACCTTCGGGTCCTTACTCTCAGCAGTGGGGGGTGGGCGGGGGAGAAGGGGGACGGCGGGGGTGGGGGGGTGGGGGGGTGGGGGGGGAAGGGAACAGGAGGGACCCGAACCTGCCAGTGACTTTGGCTCAGCAACTTCCTTGCTTGCCCTTTGGGAAAACAGCCCAGAGTACCACCGCTGCAAGCAAGGTCTGCACCCTGGGGAAACACTTCTACCCCCTTGTCCTGTTCTTGGGCCCTATCAAACACGGAGGAAAGCCAAGTCCAGACCAGCACTTAAAGTCCTGTTTTTACCGCTTGTGCTTACTGATGACCGGGATCCGAAGTAGCACCTCCACGGCCAGCGAACACACACAAATCCGGAGAGGGCTGCCGGCACGGCAAGTCAACTGTGAGGTTGCTGTTATTATTTAATATTTAGCCAAATGAGGTCAAATAATCAAGAGGGCAAAGAGTTTTCATGAAACAATTAGCAATGAATGACAGTTATTAAACAGCCTGTTTTATGACAGTCATTACTTTGGTTAGAGTCAGCCAACCAAGCTTCAGAGGAAAGCTTCATTTTCTAGGCACACACACTCACGGAACTGATGGCGTGTTGTCCAGATCTCTTAGAAGGTACGACAGCTCTCATTCGACAGGCCAGGAAACAAGGACCAGGGAATGAAGTGACCAGCCTGGGCCAGAGGTCATGTCTGTTTGGGGCTGGAGGTCTTCTCACTACGGGCCTGGCCATTTCCTGCCTTCTGTCTTCAGGTTTCATGATAACACTACCGAGATGTTTGTTTTGTTTGGGGGCCATACCTGGAAGTGCTCAGTGCTCAAAGTTCCCTCTTGGCAGTGCCGGGGGGTGGGGGGGAGCATATGACCATATATTATGCCGGGGATTGAACAGTGTGTGCAAGGAAAGCCCCTTACCCATCTACAGTGATTATTTAAAATCTTTGCATCAACACTGCTTTCTGGCTGCTTCTCTAAGATATTCTAATTTTTTCTCTTTACTTGACTTTTTTTTCCTGTTTCTATTAGGGGGTTTAACTTCTTTATATATAATTAATTGAATTAAAGAACCATGATTTACAAAGTTATTGATCGTTGAGTTTCAGGCATATAATATTTCAACATCAATCCCACCACCAGTGTCAGCTTCCCTCCAGCAATGTTCCCATATTCTAACCCCCCTCCCCCCCACCCCGAGCCCTGCCTATCACCTTAACAGACACATTACACAGTTCTGGTGGTGGCAGCTACCATCTCCTGCTTTCAGTGTTGTTGAGTCATTGTCTTGGATATACAGCCATGCCACATCTCCCACATCTAGCTGGTTCCTCCCTTCTTCCCATTGCTCTCATTGAAAATGGATCTTCTTGTGTGTTTGGTTTGCATTTCCTCTGCAGTGCTGGGGGGCCCTGGAGCTGCCCCTGACCTTACCAGGAGGTCAGGCGGTCCTGGGATGGAACCGGAGTCATGCACCTGCCGGGCACGTGCTCCCGCCCTTTGGGTATTCTCCGTAGAATGTTATCTCCCAACTGTGCACCCTTCAGCCTGCTGGCCTGGATTATCATCTTGCTCAAAGTCTTCATTACGGAAGTGTGTGAACGGGGAGGAGAGAGCCATCAGGCAAAGTGCTAGGAGACAGATCAAGGTGGAGAAGAAGCGGAGACACCCACCAACGCTCCCCTTTCTCCTGGGGAAGCCACAAGTCCATCTCTCTGGAACTCAGGAACAGCTAATGTAAGATCTTTAAAATGACTTCCATCTGACTTAAACTAGCAGAGTCTAACCATCAAGTATTTTTGGTTCTATTCATGTTGCCTCTTCCAATAATTATTAACAAACGGGATCTACATTTTTGGTGGTAAAATTTGAGTAGACCAAGGATATTGTCAGGACAACCCAATTTCTTGTTGAAATCACTGTATCACTGTCATCCCATTGTTCATCGATTTACTGGAGCGGGCTCCAGTAATGTCTACATGCGTCCCAGCCTTGATATTCGAGCAGCCTCTCCTTACTCGTCTTTCCCAATGGCTCTCTCAGGATCAGGGGAATGAGTCCTGTTATTGTTACTGTTTTTGGCATATCGAATATGCCATGGAGAGCTTGCCAGGCTCTGTCGTGAGGGCAGGATACTCTCGGTAGCTTGCCAGGCTCTCCGAGAGGCATTTCCCTCTATGATTTTATGGAAATGGGTGTCAGAAGACACTCCCTACCCATTTTCCATTTCCTTCTTCCCATCTGACCTGTGTGATGGTGGACCTGCTACACAACCCCTCAGGGCCACCTTTCCATGTGTGTAGGCATGCGGGTGTGTGTGCAACATGGGTGTGTGTGTGTGTGTGTGTGTGTGTGTGTGTGTGTGTGTGTGGAGGGGGGGTGTTTGCAGGCTCTGAATCTCACTTGAGAGGTCTGAAGAAGGCTTCCTGCTGCAGGCACAAAGGCTCAGTTCAATCCTTGGCACTGCAAGTAGCCCCATCCACCCCCCACTGCGCCCCCCCCACCCCTGCTGAGGTGATCCCAGAGCCTCTGCCATTTGAAAGAGGATCTTCCGGGCAGCACAAATGAGGTGTGAGAGCATGGTGTCTGGGTGTGGGAGCACCCCCCAGGGAGCACTGAAACCAAGAGTGTGGATCCCCAAATACCACCACCCCTGCTCCGCCCCCACCCCCATCTGTTATCATAACAACAATAGAGGCCAGAGAAGGAAGAAAACAAAGAAAATAAAGTCTTGCTTTATTTCCTATTCTGACACTTCACTTACATCCTCTCAGCTGGGCATAACCACATTAGCCTAGAATTAACTGGTTCCACAGGGAGTGTCTGTCAGTTGGGGGGGCGGGTGGGAGGGGAGGATCTTACTAGGCTCCCTGAGGCAGTTAAGTCCTCCCTGAAAGTTCGGAGTTCCGGACACTTCCTGGAGTGGTGGAACCCAGCACCAAGTCCACCATTGTTTCTTCTTTTTTTTTTTCTTTTTGGGTCACACCCGTTACTTCTGGCTTTGCACTCAGGAATTACTCCTGGCAGTGCTTGGGGGACCACATGGGATGCTGGGAACCCAGGTTGGCCACATGTAAGGCAAATGCAAATGCCCTACCCGCTGTGCTATTGCTCCAGCAATGACCATTGTTTCTTATTATCCCTAAGGACCAACCCCCCATCCTCTGGGCCTTTCCATTACTCCCCATCCCCACCCCCGGGGCCTTTAAGTCCAGCTGACGAGAACATGTCTCATCCCTGGGTTCCTCTTTCTCTCTGAACATTTCTCAAGCTGGAATACAAAACAATATGATCCATCTGTTGTTATGTCTGTCTCGTACCCACAAAATAGAAATAAATACTTCATCTACCATTAAATGTCTACTGAGCTCCGGCTGTCTACCATAGACCACCTTCGGCAGGAACACTACTTTCATCACCCTCATGCAGCTCAGACTCAACTGGGCTTCTCCACATACCTACACAAAGATTACTTTTTGGGTGGGGGGGCCACACACAGCAATGCTCAGGGGTTACTCCTGGCTGTTGTACTCAGGAATAACCCTTGGCAATGCTCGGAGGACCATGTGGGATGCCGGAGATTAAACCCAGAAGAGCCACATGCAAGTGCTCTACCCACTATACTATAACTCTGGCCCCAAAGATTTTTTTTCTACTAATTGAATAATTACATATCATAACTTTTATTTGCCTTTGTTATTTAGCTGTTGCACCTCGTTAGAATTTAGAACCTCAGACACTCACTAAATTGGTTTCCGGTCTTCTCAAGAGTGGAGGAAATTGAACTCCTTACCTCCGAACCACACAGTAAGGAGCTCAAGAAGTTCTATACTATTTTTGTGTAAGTGAGGTCAAGAGTAAATAGAAGCTGTTTCTGTACAGGCTAAGATGCACATTTGAACATCTCAGAAAGCGAGGAGTCTTTTCTACCAAAGAGCATGTTAAGTAAAGCCTTCTGATTTAATAGGAAGTGTTCCTTCTTTCTAGGGCAGAGAGAGTTAAGGGTAAAGACACTTGCATGCGATTGACCCTGGTTTGATCCCTGGCACCACACGGTCCCTTGTGTACCACTGGAAGCTGCTGGTTTCGCCGCCACTATTGCACCAGCACCCGAATCCCACGTCAAACATCTGTAACATCTTTTGCAAACAGGTCACCCTCAAGGACGTGTATCCTCATTCCCTGTTTGATTATAGCTTGACATTCAGGTTGGTAGTATAAGAGGCGCATAGAGCAGCCTTTCTGTTTCTTACTCGACCCTTTTTACCAATATCTCGAGTGAAAATTGAATTTCCCCCCACTTCCAGTAGTCCACAGCCTATGCTACCTACTTCTGCACTTAATTTATACATATTTTTTTCATACTGTCTCTTCATGTGTGAAGTATAAACCCCCGTTCATGAACATGTCATGAGCCACATTCAGAGGGTACGTGAGGTTCGTGTGCTGGTGCAACAGTGGCGGCGAAGCCAGCAGCTAGTGTTTATTTAGCACCTACTCCGTGCCAGGCGCCATGGCACTTTTCTAAGTAGTTGCATTTCTAGTAACTCCTGTAATCCTCAAGTTACTGTCATGTAGGTACATGATCTAATTTTACAGATGAGAAACCATGGCCTAAAGAGATTAAATAATTTACACAAGGTCACCCAGGCTGGAAAGTCAAGTGAGGGAATCACTTCTAATAATTCTGCTTGTAGACATACAATAAAACAGGGCTTTTATTAATTCTTTATGCAGGGTGCTCTGTTCATACATGAGTTCCTGAAGGCAGGCACAAGTCTTACTCATCCTGTCCAGTGACGCAGTGGGGACAAAACTGGCATTTGAGCCAGCTGATTCTTCACTATGCCACGTAGCCCTGTACACTAAAGGCATTTCGTGTCTGTGGTCATTACCTTCTACATGCAGGAGTCCCCTACATGGGGCAAACTTCCAAATGCCTGGTCTGGTCTGGGTTAGCCAAGCCTCAGGATGCCTATAAACTCCAAACCCCAACCCCTACCAAACCGACACCATCTTTAGTCCCTGGTAGCTGTGACTCAAAACAGGGGACCCCCTCGGGGCCCAGGGTGGTCTCACCGCCGCCCCCCCCCCCCCCCCCGCATGCAACTTTAGAGTTCTATCCCCAGTGTCACCACAGGCGCTGAGCACAGTTCTGGTAGCTCCATGAGTTCGTGACGACAGCACTGTGTCATGTGTGTGAGCCCCATAATGGAGGGGAGCAGCCCTGGGGGCACCCCTGAGTCTCCTAGCCGGGGGGGGTGAGCCTCACTGAGTCCTTCCAGGGGGACCGCAATGACTGGTAGCACATACATGAGCAAGCAAGCAGGGCGGACCAAGTCGTGCAGCCCCCGGAGAGCACTGCAGCTGAGGGCACCCTAATCTGCTGTGAGACTCCCATAATTTGCCACGTGGACAACCCCTTGTCATCACAATGACCTCGGCAACAAAAAAGGAAATGGGATAAAAATCAGCCACAAGTGACCCCCCCCCTCCAACCTTTTGCCACTGTCATTTGGCCCATGAGTATGCAGCAGACCAGTGAGTGGTTAATAAGTCAACTAATTAAGCTAATTAAGCCTAACCCTCCAATGCCTCCACAAAAAAAAAAAATCAAACTGAGTTCATTACCAGCACTCTCCTGGGAAAATCTGGATGAAGACAGGCCTGGAGGATGGCAGAGGAAAAGGAGCAGAAGGTAAGAACGCCCGCAGGTAGCACCAGGACAATGAGGTTATGTATAAACGAAAGGGACGAGGACTAGAAGCTATGTGTGGATGGAAAATGTTGGATGTGCATGAAAGGAAAAGGAAGCAGAAGTCCTGAGAAAAGCAAATATGCTGTGAGAAAGAGATGGCCCAGGAGAGAGAAATGAGAAAGTGAAGTTTCCGTCCACTTACACTGGAACAATAGCCCCGGCCCATCCCAGGGCCTTTAGGCAATCATCGAACAAAGCACGGTGTTTGCCACACAATTCTATTAGCAAAGTACATGGCACACTAGGTGCAGTGACAAAGCCGCAAGGCCTCCTGCTAACTCCAAGGCGTGACCACTACAACGGCACTGTTTCCGCCACGGCCACTCCGGCTGTCCATGAGGCCCAAAGGTGTTTGTTTCTCTGGCCATGTGTTCCCACTGGGTTCATTCCTGCACACGCCGCCCTTGTCTCAAAAGGGAGCAGAACCTCTTGGTATCAGTAGGCCCATGGCATGTAACCAACCCAGGAGATTAAACAGGGATACAAAGTTAATGGTTCCAACTAAACTGGCAGCTATTTTGTTCCAGTGTTTGAACACAGACTGTAGTGAGAGAGATATCACATTCACATCTTGCGGAGATAAGAAATCTTGACTCTCAAAATCCTAAACACTTTAAATTGGGACTGGAAAGATAATACAGGGGTTAGGATGCTAGTTCTAGGATGCAGTCGACCCTGGCTCTGGTCCCACGCAGCACCAGGAGTGGCCCCTGGACCCAGAGCCAGGAATAGCCCCCGCCCCGGCAACTCTGAAACTCTGAGTGTGGCCCAAACCCAATTTTGGACTATCCCTGAAACACTGGCCAAGTGTCTTCTATGTTTTCCTGATCTTGGAAGAAGAGAGAGAGAGAAAGAGAGAGAGAGAGAGTTTCGTGATTCCATACTGCACTGCAGTCACTACTCAGACTTCTAGGAAATCTTTCCCACGTTCCCATCACTACTTCCCCTTCCGAGTTCCCCTCCCCCTACCGTGCCTCTGTGGCTTTGGCTCTCACCCACCCACCAAAATGCAAAGGTTATTCCTCAGCCCTAATTCATGGGGAGGATCCCTCTATCGGAAGCCTCTCGCTCCCCCTGCACCATCCTTCCCAAGTCTCCCCAAGTGCATTTATGTGGAATGAATTAGTTGCTATACCCCTGGCTTCAACTGCAATGAGGGGGAGGGGCGGGGGGGAAGCACCAAAGAACCCAGGCTCTGGAGTCCGGAACATGTCTCGGTGCTGGAAAGTGGGCCACACATGTGTGAGGTCTCGGGGCCGATCCCCAGGCACCAGCAAGGAAGGAAGGGACGGAAGGATTAGAGCAGGAAAGTGAAGGGGGTAAGATTCAGAGCTGCCAGACACACATACCCTCCCCACAACCATGGTCCTCGTTGTGGAATCAACCCCTCAGCTTTTTAATTATTGTTTTAAATTTTTTTAAATTTTATTGTTTTAAAGTTGAGTCTATTGACTGAGCTTCTGCGATTTACAATACCATTACTGGCGGTTTCCCATGCACACAATTCAAACACTACCCCTATCACCAGTGTACCCTCGTCCTTTCCGCAAAGACCCCAATGCCCCTCCCTTTCAACAACCCCCCTCCTCAACTCAGTTGTGTGGATCAGGGCCCCCTGTTGTATTCAAGCCCAAACAGAAGGTTAACAAACTGCTAGCTTATCAGGCCATAAAGTCACAGGATTGAGTCTGGGGCTTGAAATGACCAGATCCTAAGGAGAGGACAGGCCTCCAATCCTTGTAGAAACAAACTCCCCTCAAATGCATAAACGAGGCACCAAGCCCCAGAGACCTGGAGAAAGCTGGAGGGTCCACCCTGCTATCTAGGGTTTGAACTCAAGTCCCCTCAAGGTAGAAGAGTTTTCATCGTTTACTTCCAGATTCCAGGAAAAGCTGGGAAAACCCACCTCCTGGCACCAGGGACCACGCCCCGGGACTAAGGGCAGAGCTCTAGGAGCCTGCCCTGACACACAGCGGGCGTGGGCAGGAGACACTGATAAGGCAGGCCGGAGAGAGCCCTGGTGGAGGGCTTGGCTGACAGCCCGCGAGTCTGAAACAGACTGTGGGAAGGAGCCGCTGAGGGAGGAGAGCACCGAGAGAGGAGGTTGGGACGGGTGTTCCACCCTGGTGACTACACCTGAGATAGTTCCAGGAGCCGAGGGCCGAGGTCCACGGGGTAGGGGAGTCCTCCTGGATCTCAGGAGAGGCCAGCAGGCACTGGCAATCAGGGGGTGCCATTTGAAAAGGGGAAGGGAGGGAGGAAGGAAGAGGAAGAAACCATCATTCCCAGGCACCTAGGAGGCTCTGGGCAGGCGATGAAGTGTTTTCTTTCTATGATCCGCAGTCCCCAGGAGACAAGCCCTTTTGCAAAGAAGGACCCAAAGCCCAGAGAGGTTAAGGCATTTGCCTAAAGTTACCCTCTTAGTTGAGACTTGGCGTCAAGGACTTGGAATCAAGGCAAAGGAGGCTTGTTTCGCTTCTGCAGTTTCAGGTGGGTCTGCCAAGAAGTGCAGCGTGAGACCAAGACAGGAGCAAAGACTGTTAGAAAGCAAAACGCTGACCGGTTTCCAGAACAGACTGTTTTTATGGCAGGTCTGGGAGGCTATTAGAAGGTTTTGTTTTGTTTTTGCTTTTCTAAAGGGGAGAGGGAGGTCAGTTGTCCGTGGAGCTAACTATGAACCGACTGTCAAAAGTGAAGTCTCAACACAGAGAGTGCTGGAAACATGGGAATGACAAAGGTGGCAGCGAGCTGGTGGCAGAGAGCAGAGGGCAGGTTACTGCACTCCTGAGAACCAAGCCTGGCTGGCGCTGAGTCAAACAGATTCCACCTGCAGCAGCCAGGAGGTCTGAAGCAACCAGGAATTGAAGGGAGGGAATCAGGGCCCGTGGGGCGACACAAACACTAGCAGAATCAGAACTTCTTTTCTTCCTCCCCTTTGAGCTGGAAGGAATTTACATGCCATTCAATCCCTATCATTTCAAAGCAAAAACAACTAGAAAGAAAAAAAAAACATTAAAGGCTGGTGACTCCACTTCTAACTAAAATCTGATTTTTTAAAATCTTTATAAAAATGCAGATAGGGAGCTGCTTTGTTCAAAATGGTGCCCTCGAAATTCACGGGGTGCCAAGCTAGGGCTGGGAGGGTCAGGACAAAGCTCTGGCAGATGGAGGGTGGTACCTGGGATGCACCTTTCCTGCCTCAGGGTCCCCACTGTCAGTATAACCTGTGAGTTGGTTCTGAAGAGGGGCAGTGGGGGGTGGGGTGAGATGGACTTTCCAGACGATTCACATTTTCTCACTCTAACTCCGACCCTCTGGTCACTGAGGTTTCCCCACAACCCACAGAACCACAAAGTCCACACAGGAGAATAGCATGTATTCTAAAACTAAAGGTTTCACAGGAGATTCAGGAATTGTTTTTGAATAACCCCAAAGTTCACTTCAGAGAGACAGAAAAAGACAAAACGGCACGGACGAGGCCACCTTCAGCAGCAAGATTACAGTGCCCACTTGGTGTGCATCTTAGGCTCTGGGTGATGTGCTCCCTGGACACCCGACACGCACAAGCAGCAGGAAGAACACCTCCCGCTTCCACAGGAGTGCCAGCGCTCAGCGTCCACTGAAGACCCCCGAAGGGCAAGGAACAAACAAGCTGTTAACCAGGTTTGCTTTCCCACTAAGGTCTCGGGAGGCGTAGGGACCGAGAAAGAGAGCAGACCAGGAAAGCAAACAGGCGTTGGCTTGCCACCCTGATTATGAATTGTGCATCCCCGTAAGACACACAGAAAGACTAGTGCCAACACAGTCGGGGAGAAGAGAACAGAATCCTGCAGTGAGGCACCAAAAACCACCCCAGAGCAAGACTGGATTCTGAAGGTCCTGCTTCATAACTAAAGCCCAAAGGAACGGAATCTGTCCGGCTGCTGCTACCCAGAACATGCTTAGCCACAAGGCTGGGAGCTGGGGTCCCACGCACACGTGTTTCTGGTACCAGGCAGGACCGCCCCCTTTAACCCAGTTCCTGCTCCAGCCGCCGAAGAAGGCTGCCGGAGGCCCTACCTTGGCTTCTCTTCTTGTTTTGCACAAACTCCGAGCGCCTCAGGGTGCTGGGTGCTGTGCGGCGGAAGCAGCTATTTCTTTTCCAAGTGTCGGTGCCGTTCGACTCTCTCTCTTCCTCCGAGTGCCAGGTATTCTTCCCCAGGGAACGGCCCTGAGGAATGTCACTGTGTCGTTCTCCTGGGCCTCCCCGAGTGCTCTGATTCTGCCCACCGTCCGGGATGTGCCTGCTGCCCCCCGGCACCGTCGCTCCCCGTTCGTCAGCGCCGTTATGTTCCACATCCCTCCTTGGAGAGAGAGACTCTGTTCCCCTGTAATTCTGAGGTTTATACTCAGGGTCTGCAGAGAGGTGCTCCCGGTCTTTATGGTCTTTATTTTCCGTGTCGGACTTACTCTGATGCACGGCAGGAGGCTTGTCTCGAGGGTAGATGTTACCGTTCTGGTAAACATGCCTGTCCCCTTCATAGTTGTGGACAAATTCCTTACCTTCATTGACACCGTTCGACTCCGAGAAGTCCACCGCCCGACCATTACTATAGGGAACATGAGATGCATTGCCAAGATTTCTGTAATAAGAAGGACTTTCTTTAGAGTTCTCCAGGTCATAATTAACATTCCTGTGGTCCGAATACCAGTTCTGAGGTTGATCAACAATCCCTGGAGAATCATCCAACCCCCTGGAGGCAGACCCTCGCTCAGTCTCCTGAGCGTCCTCTGGGTTAGAGTGGAGATTCTTAGAGTGTCCGTGGCCATTCCTCTCTCGAGACTCTGCAGTGCTCCAGGTTCCACCTGGACTTCCTGGAAGCCAATTGTCCTTCGTCCTGGGGCTCAGGCTCCCGTAATCTATGTAGCCCGAATCCCTAAAACCATCACAGCTCCGAGTCCCACTTCGGTAGTACATGCAGTTCTTGGCATTTTCCTCCACTTCCTCGTCGTCCGGGTAGCTTGGCTCCTGCTTCTCCAAATCCCAGTATCCACAATGCCTTTTGCGGTAGGGTCGATGTGGCCCCGTGGCCCGGCCTCCGAGACCCAAGTCCTGGTGTCTGCAGTGCCCATCGGACACGGCCCTTTTCTGTAAACTCCTGCAGTCTTCATACTCCCAGCTGGAGCCCCGGTGACCGTTCCTCCCCGCGTTACTGCTTCTCCGAGTTTCATGGGGCTCACACATACTCAGTGCGCTGAGGGACGCGGGGTTTACTTCTCCATTCCATGGGCCTGGGTTGGGCAGCCGCGTGCACAGGTGCAGTTTAGCCGGAGGCTGGATCTGTCCTGAAAAAACCGTCTCCCAGAGCGCCTAAGACACTCTTCTCGAGGCAGCGGCAGCGGCGACTCCGGTTGGAGCAGGAGCAAGGAGCAATGTGGAGGCATTTCGACCTCTGGATCCAATCGGTGAGTGGCTGGAGATCGTTTCCCCCACCCCACCCCCTCCCCCTCCCGCAGAGGCCAGAAGATAATTAGTAACCAGCCTTCATGTGATTGGAGTTGGCAGCTTTGTTTGGTGTTTCCCTCAAGCTGGTCAAACTGGCCTGGCAGCTTTATGTGCTGAAGGAAGGTTGGAGAGAAAAGGCATGGGAAAGAGAAAGAGCCCCGGTTCCTACGTCTCCGTCTCCGGAAGATCAGGTGTCAGTCTCCACAGCCTCCTCAATCCTGTCCTCACCAACCAGGGGCGCCTATGAGGGCCGGCACCCGCAGCCCAGAGGGGACTCCCATTCCCCCTGTCCTCCAAGGCCACCTAACTAAGCCTTGGACAGCTGCAAGTCTGCGGCTGGTATTCTAAGCCTTGGACAGCTGCAACTCTGCGGGCTGGTATTCAGAGGCAGAGAGCTCCGTTTTCAAGGAATTCACGTTACCAACAAGCATCACTCAAACCCTGACAGGCTCACGCTCCTGTCTGCAAGCACAGCTGCCCCCATTCTTCCCAACTCCCCTCCACCCTACCACACACACACACACACACACACACACACACACACACACACACACACAGAAGAGGAAGAAGAGAATGTACTTCTTCTGACTCAAATCAGGTCTGCTCCACTTAGGGTATGAAAACTCATGCATCCCGAGAAGAAAATATCATTCACTGACTCTTCCTGTGCCCGAGAAACCCCAAACCACCTACTTCCTAAATATCTTCTGTGTCTGATTCACACGGCACATCAAGGAACTGGGAAACGAGACAGGACATCCAAAGGTAGGCCTGAGAGTATCTATCTGAGTTCTGAAGCATTAAATGGACACTTGGCACCGGTGGGGCAAGATAGAAGAGAAAAGGATGAGCAGGTGGGTCTGTGCCCGGCACGGTGATGCGATGAGCATCCCGCAGAGAGGGCATAAAGGACAGTGGCAACAGAGCCAGTCCCAAAGGGCCAGCTGGAGGGCGTGTGAGAAAGGTGCCATCTGACACTGAGGGGGAACATTTCACCAGGCTCCGCCTTTCGTGTGAGAAGTAAGGGGAGGTGAGCTGGGGGGGCGGGGGAGCCAGGACAGACAGAGGGACATGACTGCCATTCTTTCCAATGGAGCTAAAGAAGTTGGGCCGTTTTGGAGTCGTCAGCAGCACGGCCAGAGACGGGCTTTGGCAGGATGACTCTTTCACCTCTGACCACCTTTGACCATCCACCGGACGTCCAGAAATGGTTCCTTGGACTTTCATCTCATCCCTATAAAGAACCCCGAGGAAACCCAGAGTTATAGGCTTGGCCAATAATTAAATGTTTCTTCTTGGGTAAACCATGCATTCTCTCTGGACTCTGTCGGTCCTCCTATAAAGACGAGGCAGCTGGCCTCGCTGACAACCCCCCTCCCTCCCCTCCCTTCCCCTCCCCTCCCCTCCCCCAGGGTCCCCAGCTTTAAAAACCCATGGCTCTATTTTTCTCACAACTTCTCTTTCCCTCCTTCAAATCCCTGGAGTGCTATTACACATCTTTTGGATTTTTCACTAAAAGTTGCCGAGGAAAAATGATAGATTAGACAAATTTCTGTCTTACTACAGTGATATGTGTTGTTATCCACACAGATCGTTTTGGAAATAGCAAGAGCTGCACCAGCCTTGGCTTTGTGGCTTCCTTACGGTCAGGACTTTGCAGGTGTGAGGATGGGGCTAGTGCTAACAAGGTGCTATCAGTTTTCTTTGACCTCCACTGCCCTGCAAAGAGGGTATTAGATTGTCCTTATTCTGCTACAGATAAAGAGAGAATCCCGAGAGTTTGAATAACCTGCCCAAGATCATTTAGATAAAACAAGGTAGGGCCATCATTTGAATGGAATCTAGCTCCATGGCGCCAGAGGAAGCATCTGAAAAACACGGGAGTGTTTAGTAAGAAAGTTTTCCTCTCCCAGAAGCAAGGACCTAAACTCTAGCATGGTCTAATTCAGAGACGATCGTTACAGAGGAAGTGATCACTATTGCCACCGTACCCCTCACGACACATACCCCCACTACTACCACCATACACATACCACCACCACACACGCCACCACACAACATACTCCACCACACACACCCTCACACACACCATATACACACACACTCCCATATACACCAATAGATACGCCACACACATACCACTATCAAACCCATACACACCACGCAAACCACCATACACGCACCCTACCATCACCACCAAAACCATACCCAACACACACACACACAATCACCACACACACATTACCATCACCACACACACTATCACCACACCCACACACCCCACACACACAAACCACAACTCTTTTTTTTTTTTTTTTGCTTTTTGGATCACACCCGGCGATGCACAGGGGTTACTCCTGGCTCTGCACTCGGGAATTACCCCTGGCGGTGCTCAGGGGACCATATGGGATGCTGGGAATTGAACTTGGGTCGGCCGTGTGCAAGGCAAACACCCTACCTGCTGTGCTATTGCTCCAGACCCACTGCAACTCATTCTTATTATCTCCAATTCTAGCCTACTTCTACCCACTGTAGCTCTCTCCTCACCTCAGTGACAGCACCTAAACCGGGTAGGAACAGACGCTTGTCAGTACTGACCCTGATCACCTAAATTCTACAAAGAGTGTAGTCTATCTCATCGCGCCAACAAGCTGGCAACACGATTTGGGAGAACAGCTCCCACCATGAATTTCACAGAGCCACAGCTGAGCAGACAGAACACAGAGTGTGTGGAAGCTCCACTTCTCCGAAGAGCCCGAGGTGAGTGAGATTAACTTACTGGCTGTCACTTCTGTTTTGTTTCTCCTGTGCAAAATGAGGTAAAGCATTTCTCTGTCACTTTAAATATAAATTTTTATACTCCTCTTTCTAAAGAAAGATTAAAGTTCCCTTTGGCAACGTCCTGTCTTTGATAAAGCTAGCAAGATAAGAAACAGACCTAGTAAATCAGCCAGCAGAGCATAAAGTAAAGGTAAGAAGGTTACTGATTACAGCACGACCCAGGAGCCAGGGATGGATGGAGCTCAGGGGCAGAATGCAAACTTTGCATCCATGCAGTTCTGCTTTGTATTTCTGGCACCACGTGGCATCTGGGCACTGCTGGATATGGCCCTGCACTCCGTTCCCTCTCCAGTGCTACAACAAGATAAAAATAAAATCAGATCACTTATCCTGTAGAAGAGGTAATATGGGGCTCAAAGAAAGGTAAGTGGAGAGTGAAGGGCTGGCTGTGGTATGAGGGTTTTCACTTCCACTCCACCCTGCCCTTCTTCATGTCTAAATCCCATAGTTGGGGGGGGCAATAAAGCAATAGTTTGCAAACTGCCTCAGCTTTATCTCCATATCACTAACCCCTCCAAAGATAGAGCCAACCAAAAGCTGTAATGAGGCGTGATTTTTATGTGACAAGTCTGTGTGCAAGCAAATGTCTGCAGGGAGGAAGAGAGAAACTTCTCTACTTTCCTCAATCCCAATGCCTGCGAAATGCCTTAGAGCCCACACATCCCCTCAGCAGCCTCCCTTTCTCCACATAAAAACATGCCACCGACTCTCGGAAAGTCACAGAAGCATTCGCAACCGCCCTCCCTCCCTCTATGTCTATTATTTGTAATGAAGTGCATGTGGGGGGAGGGGAGGGCATGTGATCCACCACAATAATGATGTAGTCAACTTCAGAGTATACAGAAATATGGCAGGAATACTAGATGGAAGAAGGGGTAGTAGGACTTTGAAAGAGATAGAAAAGAGGGAGAAGGCAGGGAAAATATATGGAAAAAATGGGGACTGTTTAAAACACACACACACACGCACACACACACACACACACACACACACACCTAACAAAAATAGTCACTGTTTGTCAATGTAACTCTTCATGCTGTTTCTTCAGTCTGACGACCAACTTCTCACTTTCTAAAACGGTAATGCTTAGAGTCCATCAAAACTCTGCTTCCTGCAGTTCTTGCTAACTTGCAGAGGATCCAGCATCTTACTAATGCACACCCTTTGATTATATTGAAAACTCCTTGAGGGCAAGTACCAGTCTATTAGTCTTCTAATCCCCAGCACAGTTCTGTACATGGGGTACACAGAGGGTACTTAGCTGTGTAATGAGTTGCTGCTTGTATATTTATAGGGTTAGATGCCAAAGGTCGGCAGAGTTCAGAGATTAAGAGCACAAGCTTTGCTAGTTCCGGAGTTGAATTCTAACTTTACCACTTGCCAGCAGTATAATCTTGGGTAAATTATTCAAGTTAAATCTGTCTCTTCTTCTTTCCATTATTGTATATACCAGTGATTTTCAACCTCTTTATACCTGAGAACTAAGAGTGGAAAACCACTGATTTCTCTTTCTCCCTATGTGGGCTTGCTCTGTGGGTCAGTCCCAGGAGACTGTCAATAGGGAGGTGGTGAAGATTCCCAGCAAACGGCTTCTGTGTCAATAGCACTGCATTGTAGCAATGTCATCCCGTTGTTCATCGATTTGCTCAAGCAGGCACCAGTAACGTCTCCATTGTGAGACTTGTTGTTACTGTTTTTGGCTTATTGAATATGCCACGGGTAGCTTCCCAGGCTCTGCTGTGCGGGTGGGATACTTTTAGTAGCTTGCCGGGCTCTCCGAGGGGGATGAAGGAATTGAACCTGGGTTGGCTGCATGCAAGGCAAACGCCCTACCCGCTATGCTATTGCTCCAGCCCTCTGTGTCAATATATATATATATATATATATATATATATATATATCTTAAATTCATGGATCTATGTGATTTAGCCAATCATAGTTCAACAGAAGGAAGACTGAAAAATGTTATCACGGGCAAAAACGATTTGGGAGTGAGTTAGCAGGAGTGAACAGGGACCCCTCCTCTCTCAACACTGTAACTCCACCCAGGGATTGTTCCCCACCTGCCTCTCCCAGGTGCCAGGCAGTGCCTACTGAAGCACAAACATACTCTACAATGTGACACAGTGAAAAGTCCTGGGACAGATCTGAACTTGGACCTGGGTCCCATCGATAAAGAAACGCAAGACTTTGGGCACCTCTCAGATGCGGTCAGTTCGGTGACTACCAAGACTGTGCAAGGGGCCAGAGAGACAGAAACAAGGGCCAAGCACATGCGCTGCTAGTGGAAGGCCCAGGTTTGCTCCCCCCATCACTGCATCCCCCCGCCCCGAGTACCATCCAACAGCAACCTCTGAGCACTAAGCCAGGAGTAGCCCCTGAGCATTGCAAGGCTTGGCTCCCAAACAACGATAAGGTGTATGAAAAGACCAGCACACCATCTGGCAAGTAACACATGCTCAGTAAATTATACTCAGGGTTGAGGCTCTACTCTTTGCATTCTGAACGTGCAGAAGGTTCATGGGAAGTTGTGGTCTCTGGGCCACTCCTCTTTCTCTACACATTTTTTAAATTTCTTTTTTTTTTTTTTTGCTTTTGCTTTTTGGGTCACACCTGGCGATGCACAGGAGTTACTCCTGGCTCTGCACTCAGGAATTACCCCCTGGCAGTGCTCAGAGGACCATATGGGATGCTGGGAATCGAACCTGGGTCAGCCGTGTGCAAGGCAAACACCCTACCCACTGTGCTATTTCTCCAGCCCACATTTTTTAAATTTCTTAAAGAAACTCGTTAGCTGTTGTGGCCTAACTAAAGTCGGTGTGCTGGAGAAGTTCATCTGTGCCAAATTTATGTCTTCAGCACGAACCCCTGAACTCTGGGCCAGTATATCAAGCTGCCTAATCAGCTCCTCTTAGAGATGTCTTCAGGGTGACCAAACTGAGTCACTGCTTCTGCCCCCACACCCCCAAGCACCCCCCAAGCCAGCCTAGGCTGCTGTCCTCACCAGTGACTGAGAATCACCAGCTCCTCCAGTCTCCCAGATGATCAGCCTCCGGGTCAACCCTGACTCCTCCCCTTCACGTTCCACTCACATCTCGGCCACCAGCTGCAGGTCCCCAGCTCCAGCTCACAACCCGGGGACCAAGGAACTGCCTCCTCCACTCCAGGATGCCGGGCCTGGCTGCAGTCCCAGCCTCCTCCCTGGCTATCTGCATCTGCGCCTGTGTCTTCTCTCCACTCTGCAGCCCGTGTGATGGTGAGGCCGTAAGTCAGGGCCTGTCATGCCCCCCTCAAGCCCTTCCCCAGGGGGCTCGCCTTACCCTGATGAAGTGCAGAGCCTAGTCTTTGCTCTTTGCTCGGGACCCAGCAGCCTCTTGAGTGTCCCCCTCCCCCACACACTACGCGCTGCCTCAGCTGCCCCAAGCCCTCAGCTGGCTCCTGAGAATCCTTCAGATCCTTTCCCAATGTCACTTTTCAATAGTCTTCCCTGGTTCCGTTGGGCCCTTTTGTCTTCTAAATTAGTGATATTCATATTTTTAGTTAGGGTCTGTCTTTCCTCATGAGAGGTAGAGAGTGTTGTTGGGAGCCCCGCACACTGCCTGGATTAGAGAGGAAGTTCAGTAATATTGTTATGTAGAGTTTTTTGCTGTTGGTTGGGCTGGTGTGTGTGTGTGTGTGTGTGTGTGTGTGTGTGTGTGTGTGTGTGTGTGTGTGTGTATGCGTAAGAGGTGCCTGGATTCGAGAGGAAATTCAGTAATATTGTTACATAGAGTTTTTTGCCTTTGGCTGGTGTGTGTGTGTGTGTGTGTGTGTGTGTGTGTGTGTGTGTGTGTGTGTGTGTAGGTAAGAGATTGCTGGGGTTCAAACCCAGGGCTTGCCCATACAAAGTTCATGCCCTTCCACTGAGCCACAACCCAGGCCCAGGTTTTGGGTCTTTCCCTCTTGGTGTAAGAGGCAGCACCAAGAGTTGGGGGTGGAGGTGTGTGTTGTGGGGGGCGGGGTGGCAACTGGAGTCCTAGCAGCTAAGAGTCCCGAGCTAGCAGGACAAGGACAAGGGGCCACTCAATCCAGGTAGCCTAGCACCCTGGAATCAGAAACCAACCCCCAGGCCGGGGCTGCTCCCCCCAGCCTGGAGCGGGGGTGAGGGAAAGTTCACGGTGCCTGGCTAGGAGCTGGACCTGTGCAGAGTGACTCATCACTTAATCAGACCTGGGAGAAGCGCTCCGGAGGGCAAACCAGAAACCCTCCAAAAGGGAAAACTAGTTTCGGTCCCAAATTAACACGGGCTATTAATGGAATCTGACTATGGTTGCTGTTTTACACGAAGATAAAATCCATTAGAAGTAAATGAGTTAATTTTTACTGAACTAATTAAATTTTATTGGACCAGATGGTATTCAAGTCAAGATACCAAATCAAGGATACTCTGTCCTTTTTTTGGGAGGTGGAGGGGGGATATTCCCAAGCGGTACTCAGAAGCCCAGGTCCACTCAGTGATGCCAAGTGGACAGGTCATACCCAGAGTAGCACTCAGTGTGACAGTGACAAGCCAGGCCACCCCCTAGTGGTGCTCAGTGGCCTCTGGTGTTATAACTGGTGGCACTGGGTGGGGGACACAAGGTAGTGAGGATCAAACCGGGTCCCACACATGCAAGGCACGAGCCCTCACCCCGTGCTGTTTCCGCTGCCTCTTTTTTTTTTCACTTACCTACTGACGAACTAGAAACGTACTGTCTTGAAAGCTCCCAACAGTATCTGGCCATTTGTGAGTGATTTGGCTATTTAATAATAAAGTTAAATATCTTTCACTCGTCTGAGAATCATGCCAAAAGTCTTATTTCTGTGGGTAGAAAAATAGCGCATCACCTATTTAGACAATGTCCAGAATAGTGGGTATCACTTAACATAAAAAAGCTACTGAGGGCTGGAGAGATAATACCAGTAGGGCGCTGGCCTGGCTGACCCAAGTTTAATTCCTGACACCCCTCATGGTTCCCTGAGCACCATCAGGAGTCAGCCCCACCTTCTCTAGCTACAACCTCAGAGGGAAGAGCCACATTTAGGAACAGACCTGCTGAGATGAAGAGGCTGACTCACGATCCAGCTTACCTTCTACCCACTCCCCTGATTCAAAGCAAAGGGGCCCTGACCCACACAGACAGGAGCTACGGCCATGATTCAACAGCAGCAAGACAGACAGTGGGATTACACACGGAGGTCAGTGTCAACACAACCACCCATGTCTGACGAGAATGGGAATGGCACTGTGACTGCCTCTTATCTACGCCCAGTCCCTGGCTTGTAGTATGTGCTCCAGAAACATTCTCTGAGTCAGAGAAGAATGTGCAAACCTAGGAGACAAATCTAGATATGTGAACCTCTTCTCCAGATAGGATAAAATAATTTTCTGGGGCTACAGTGTAGAGACCTGGCTTCTAGGGTATCATGGGCTGAAATCACACAGTCTAAACAAACTTTGACTGTTTCTAGGTTTGTGAACCATGGGCACCTAGCACATGGCACAAATTCAACAGATGCTGGATGAGGGGCTGATCTGAATGCCAGCCAGAAGCAGCCAGGTGATGCCGTCCTCCCCAACACCCTATAATCAGATGCTTCCAAGTGGCATGCCCCACACCACCCCCTGACCCTAATAACTCGACACTTAAAGCTCTAATTAGGGACCTGGGGGCTCAATCAGCAGCTTCAAACCTGCTCCTTGGACTGTGGGTCCTGACTCCCATAGGGAGGGGGGACATTTTCAAATAAATTTCTTTGTATAATTTACCATCGGTAAATGTTTGATTTGTACCCTTGTAATTTAGGTGCCTATATATCTACAGTCAAGTAAAAACAACTTCTCAGGCAAGTAGAAAGTGTTCAGAAACTCCGGCTTAGAACATCATTTTGGGGGCTGGAGCGATAGCACAGCAGGTAAGGAGTTTGCCTTGCACGTGGCCGACCCAGGTTCGATTCCCAGCATCCCATATGGTCCCCTGAGCACTGCCAGGAGTAATTCCTGAGTGCAGAGCCAGAAGTAACCCCTGTGCATCACCGGGTGTGACACAAAAAGAAAAAAGAAAGAAAGAAAGAAACAGATTTTTTAAAAAAGAAGAAGAACATCAATTTGCAGGCAAGAAGATGTGGTTCAATCCTGAATGTTGTAGGTATGAGCTGTTGTCCAGGATCCTGCCCCCACCCCAACCCACTTCCAGCCTCACTGTAGCCAGGCAGGTGGTGGGCACAGCTAAAAGACTGTGCTGGCATCACTGGAAGCCTGGGAGAGCCTTTGTGGATGTGGCAGTGGCTCCCAGCAAGCTCCCAGCAGAGTGTTTGTGAGCACCACACTGACAGGAGCCCTACCTCTACAGGCACGTGTGCAGACCACACAACTACAGGGTTGCAAACCCTGGCGGGCACCGCAGCTGAGACAGCGGGTCCCCTTGCCTGACGTATAGACCCCGGCTGGCCCTACAGCTAAAGATGCGAGTACTAGCCAGGAGTGTGGAGGAACCCCACAATCAGAGCCAAGTGAACGGAAAATAAAAATTACAAATAGGGGCCTGAAGAGAGAATACAGCGGCCAGGAGACACCTGCGTTTGACCCCCAGTAACCTGTATGGTCCACCAAGCACTGCCAGGAGTGATCCCTGAGTGCAGAGCCAGGAATAAGCTATGAGCACCACCAGGTATGGCCTGAAACCTACTACTACTATTATTACTACTACTACAAATAATAATAATAATTTAAAACAACAAAAAGGGGACAGAGAGGAGCTGGAGTGATAGCACAGCAGGTAGGATGTTTGCCTTGCACACGGCCAACCCAGGTTCTATTCCCAGCATCCCAGCATCCATATGGTCCCCCGAGCACTGCCAGGAGTAATTCCTGAGTGCAGAGCCAGGAGTAACCCATGAGCACCGCTGGGTGTGACCCAAAAAGCAAAAAAAAAAAAAAAAAGGGCAGGGGCAGAGAGATAATACAGCAGGTAAGGTTCTTACTTTACATGAAACTGACAGGTTAATCCCTAGCACCACAAATGGTCCCCTGGGCAACGCCAATAGTAGCTCCTGAGTACCTCTTGCCCAAATAAAAACAAAACAAACAAACAAAAAACTAAAATACATGGACCAGATGGTAAGGCAGAGATCAAAACCATAGGGACAACTGGAACCTGGAGAAGCAAATCCCCAGTGAAACTGCACCGCCTCCTGAGGCGTATCAGAACCAAAAGCTTCTATTTATGGCAGTTCAAAAAGAAAGTCCCAAACTTCTCAACACAAAGCTTCTGTAAAGTGAGGAGGCTCAAAGGCGATTCTTCCAAGGCCAAGATTCCAAAGGGCTCTAGGGGGAATTGGAACTGGGCCAGCCCACTTGCGAAATTCCAGCTTGGTTGTCCGTGGTGTTTAAGCCTTGACATTGGAGAGGGTGGTCCTGGCTGGAGAGTGACTAGCGTCTCCATGTGGAAATGCTGGCTCAGCCTTTCTGGGGAAATGTGTGCTGTCTTTCTGAGTCTGAAGAAAGAATCGGCCAAGGTATCTGGATGGCAGGAGAAGCAGAGACACTTCCCGGACACTAAAGCTTGGGACATGGAAAGGTGTTCCTGGACTGAAGGCAGGTGCCAAGAGCAAGCTCGGGACATACCGACACAAGGCCCCAAGATTCAGGTTGACGGGGACAACAGTACACAGGGCAGAGGGGATCAGAATCTAATCAGGCAGCTTTGCTGATAGCTGTTGCTATGCTGTGAGTGTGTTTATCAGGGTGTGTGCGCCCCGTAGCCCCGTGTGCTAACAGTGAGTCATTCTCTCTTTCCCCTTCCTTTATTGCTGCGGCTCTGACCCGGGTTTCCACAGACACACTTGGCTGTGATGCTCGCAGGGGGATGCACATCTGGTTGTGGTGCTTGTGTATGTGTTCGTGGTGTATGTGTGTGTGTGTCTGTGTGTCTGTGTGTGCCTCTCCGAGTGTGTCAGTGTGTGTCTGTGTCTGTGTGTGTGTGGTGGAGTGGGGTGAGGGTGGAAATTCACAATCCTGATCAGGTGTGCACATATCTTTTAGGGCAGAGTTCACTCAGAGTTGCGGTGCTAGAGTTCTGGGGCTCACAGGTACCTGACTGGGTGCCAGGGATCGCACACGCTCACACACATTCTTGAAAGTAAATTCCAACAGACTTATTGGCTCGGTGTACTTTCTATGACCCTCACAGGTGAGGGGACAAGAAATATCCAGTTTGAGAAGCAAAGTAACTTCGTGAATGGCTGATTCTGATACATGATTCTGTGTCATGTTATTAAATCTTGATAAAAGAGGCTAAAGTTCCCTGAGTTGAACAGGATCCAAAAAAAAAAAAATGTTTGCCCACTATGTTCCAGAGTAACATCTGCTGAAGGTTTTAGTTTTCTTGTTTTCAGGCTATAGTTCTGTGTGTGTGTGTGTGTGTGTGTGTGTGTGTGTGTGTGTGTTGGGGCTACACCCTGTAGAGATACTCCATGTACAGTGCTTATGGGGGCTCTCTAGGTGATGCATGATGGATCATCCAATACTAGGAACAGAAACCAAGTCTGCCTCAGGAAAAGAATGTGCTCCAGCCCTTTGAGTTTCTCCCAGACCGCCTCTTGTTTGCTTGTTTTGGGGCCACACCCGATGATGCTCATGGGTTATTCCTGACTCTGCACTCAGGAATCACTCCTGGCAGTGCTCAGGGTACCATATGAGATGCTGAAAATTGAACCCGGTCGGCCCCATATAAGGCAAATGCCCTACTATCATTCCTGCCCGCTCTTTGTCAATATTCTAACAGGGGACATACAGAGTGTATGTGAATAATGTCACAAATTTATTGTCACTGGCCAAAACAATATTAATTTCCAAGGGAAAAAATAAATCAGAATTAAGCAAATTATTTCTTTGTTAAAGGACTGGAGTGATAGCACAGCGGGTAGGGCATTTGCCTTGCACATGGCTGATCCGGGTTTGATTCCTCCGTCCCTCTTGGAGAGCCCAGCAAGCTACCAAGAGTATATCACCCGCATGGCAGAGCCTGGCAAGCTATCTGTGGCATATTCAATATGCCAAAAACAGTAACAAGTCTCACAATGGAGATGTTACTGGTGCCCACTTGAGCAAACTCGATGAACAACAGGATGACAGTGCTACAGTGCTTCTTTGTTAAAAAAGAAAATAAACTTAGATAGAACAACACGGACCCTAATGGCTTACCTAAAGATGTTCTGGAAGCGCTCTAACAATCCAACCAAGATACACACATCTGGAAATGTTTTTTCTTTCTTTGTGATTTATGGCTATTCCTGGCAGTTACTCAGGGTTTACTTCTGGCACTGGGCTCAGGGATCACTCCTGGCAGGGACCATATATGGCTCCAAGGACTGAGCCCAGGTTGGCAGCATGTAAGACAAGCGTCTTATATTATCCATTCACTCTGGTCCCACAAGAATAATTTTTAATTATTTGCAGGGCCAGAATTACAAGTACAGAGTGTACTCAATATTTGCTTTATTATTTTACAATTTTTTTTTTTTGCTTTTTGGGTCATACCCGGTGATGCACAGGGGCTACTCCTGGCTCTGCACTCAGGAATCACCCCTGGCAGTGCTCAGGGGACCATATGGGATGCTGGGAATTGAACCCGGGCTGGCCGAGTGCAAGGCAAATGCCCTACCTGCTGTGCTATCGCTCCAGCCCAATTATTTTTAAATTAATTTTACCAATTGCACCATGCTCATGGCCCACAGGTGTGGGATGAACCTCACCCATGAATGAATGAATCTGTTGAAAAACTCAGGTATGTGGGTTTTGTGACTGAAATCTCCAGTCTCTCAGAAAGTCGGGGATGGATGACCTCCCCCTGCCCCCCTGTTCTTCCAAGAGCCTGGCAGTCATGCCCATGAACTGCCTGTGGTGCCATATAATCTCATTAACCGGCCATGATCCAGAGACTCACAATTAAATCTCGGAAGAGATTAATAAAATGCAGAAATGTCTCAGACTCCATAGTCACCATCTAGTTAAAAACTTAACTCCAACTATATCACCTTATTTATAATTTTAGAATTCCTGGAGAGTCTGCCACATTTGAACTGTGCAACACCTCATACTCTATGCCACTGATATACCAGGAGTAGCACACACTGGATAGGATGTAAGGTTAAAGGGAACCAATCTCAATTAGCAAAATATTAGCACACAAAGCTCAACCTGTAACAACATAGTAATCTCTTCTACAAGGGTTCAATCGCTTCAGGGTGAGAAACAACAATCTTCACACACTTTCTTCTTAAGAAATCTTTTCTGATAATTTTTAGAGAATCATTCACAACAAGCAATCCAAAATAAATTATTTAGGGCCTGCTATTGGGCCAGGCTTCGGTGGTGGCTGGGAGAATTTGAAATAATGGTGGTGGAATGGTTGTAGGATTGGTGTTAAAATATTGAATGCAATAAATTATTGTGAACAACCTTATAAAAATAAAATAAATTAAAATAGTACTGTAGTCCTGTTGTTCATCAATTTGCTCGAGCGGGCACCAGTAACATCTCCATTGTGAGAACTTGTTGTTACTGTTTTTGGCATATCAAATACACCACGGGTAGCTTCCAGGCTCTGCCGTGTGGGCAGGATACTCTCGGTAGCTTGCCAGGCTCTCTGAGAGGGATGGAGAAATCGAACCCAGGTCGGCTGCGTGCAAGGCAAATGCCCTACCTGCTGTGCTATCGTTCCAGTGTGAGTGGTCACAAGGTCAACCTAAAGTCAACCTGCAGCAAACTACAAACTAAATTAAAATAAATAATAATAAAACTGTTTTAGCTAGCATCTATTTTTTGGCACTTTTCTATAAATCTAAAAAATATATAATATTAATATTCACACAGCAGAGCCTGGCAAGCTACCCATGGTGTATCTGATATGCCAAGAAAGTAACAATAATGGGCCTCACTCCCCTGAACCCTGAATGCAACAGGGATGAATGAGATGTTACTGGCGCCTGCTTGAGCAAATCGATGAGCAATGGAACAGCAGTGATACAGTGATTTAAAATAAAGAGTAAAACAGTGTTTGAAAGTTATTAGCGGGTAGAGAGCATTTTCTCTTTTTGTGCCTCGCCAGTGGGCTCAGGAGCTACTCCTGGAGGTGCTTGGGGGTCTGTGTGGTGTCTCAGATCAAGACTGGGCCTGCCACATGCAAAGCACAGGCCCCAGCTCACTAAACTCCCTTTCCACCCCCAAGAACACTTCTACATGTTGCTAAAATAGGTGATCCTGTTGCAATATTTGGTCTCAAAAATAACAAAGACCATTTAATAATCATGTGGGTATTTACTTCATAGAGATATCAGTATATCTACATTAAATACTATAATTCCACGTACACGAGGCCTGAGCAATAATGCAGTAGGTAGGGCGCTTGCCTTGCATGTGGCCAACCCAGGTTCGATCCCTGGCACCACATATGATTCCTCCAATCCTGCCAGGAGTGACCCTGAGCAGAGAACCAGGAATAAACCTGGAGCACTGCAGGATGTGCAACGCCCCCCTCCCCCCGAAAAAAAAAGAAATCCCGAGTACACTCTTATCATACATAATTACTGTTGGAGATAAAGATTTCTACTACTACTATTAAAAATGTACTGCAGAGGGTTTGCTTGCTTTGTTTTGGATTGGCGCCATGTCCAACAGGAGTGGGAGAGGGTGCTTGCCAGCCAAGCTTTTGCACCAGCCCCTGCATCCACTCCTTGACCCAAAGTGTCTCTTAAAAAAAAAAAAGGAATATTTATGATTTTTGGAATTACCAAGAGTTCCTATTGCTTGTTCCTTTATTCCAAAGATTACAGCCCTTCAGGGATCCGGAGGCTTAGCAGAACATAGACAACAGAGAGGAACAGACACAAACCCCCAACCCTCGACTCCCGGCAGTTCCAGATGGGTCGGGGGCTGGGGGTGGGGGAGATTTAAGGGAGCCAGCGCCAGCCCACACTTTGTACATGGGGTGCACTTTGTACACGGTCTCCATAGGCACACAACTCCAGCACCACCCAGTGTGGCTCCCACAACAAGTTGAGAGAACACACACACACACACACACACACACACACACAGCATCTAGACCACAGGAATGAGAGCCACGGGCCAGCCAAACAGTTTTCATCAAGGCTTAATAATATCTTGCAATTATCCAACACAGACTATAAAACAACTAGGCTTATCATAAGGGTTAAAAATTTTTTTTAAACAAGCTGAAGGATGCCTGCAGGAAGCAGGAAACAGGAAACTATAAAAGGTAATAAACCAGATTTTGCAAAAGGAAAAAAAAAAACAAACCCTAGAGTTTCTAGAAAAGGAATCCTCATGGCCTCATCACCATACTTAAGGCTTGTGAGCTAAGAACCTCTCCTGGTTCTAGCTTGGTTGCTTCTGGTTGCGGAAGACCTGAGGGGCTGGGATCTCGGCAGTAGTCCTTTGTGCCTTCGCTCTGGTTTTTGTCTGTCTTGTTTCTAGCCTTGGGGTCACAGGTGGTGGTGCTCGGGGCTTCCTTCCAGCTCTGCAGGGATCACTCTTGGTGTGGCTCAGGGGACCCATATACGTTACGGTATCAGGGACTGAACTGGAGTTGGCCACGTGCAAGGCAAGTGACTTAACCTCATCTCATCACTCCAGTTCATAAGGCACTTCTCCTGTGAATCTGGAAGATTGGAATGAAATCTCCAAAAGTTGGTCCCCAAATTAAGGGACAGATCTTGAATTTTCCAATGTGAGGGGAAAGATCTGAGCTGAAATTCGAGCTTCTTTGGCACATTTTTCATACCTCCAGGTTTTACTTTCCTCGTCTGTAAAGTAGCCCCATGAGTCATCTGGGATGTTCAGGGTGGCTGCAAACATTCTTCATGTGAGCAGAAGTAAAAAAAAATGCTCACTTATAAGTCAATAAAGGCTAGTTACTATGTTGCTATTGAAAAGTAGTTTCTGGGCCACTACAGGCAATGCAGGTTCCCCCCTGCATCTTGAGCTTAGATGTCTTAATTCCCTTTTGGTTTTTGGGGGCCATATCCCACATATCCCTCGCTCCGTACTCAGGGATCACTCCAGACGTGGGGATCAGACCAGGGTTGGCTGTGTGCAAGACAAGTGCCCTTCCCAGCCTCTTCCCACCGCCCACAGGGGGAGGCACCAAGCTCCCTAAGAAATAGGAAAGGTTCTCAGCTGAAGTGCGATGGTGAAACCATGAGAATTCCTTTTCTAGAAACTCAAGTGTTTATTTGTTTGTTTGTTTGTTTGCAAGTACTCTCTCTCTGGTCCCGAGTTATTAATAGATTCTGGTTAAATGTGTTACATATAGAAGTCTTGGGATAGCTCAGTGGCAGAAAAAAGTGCCTGCCTTGCACACGTGAAACCACGAGTCCAATCCCTGGCACTGTCCCGCACATGCAGAATGTGGTCCTGGTAGACATCTTGGTCCCCAGCTATCACCGCAGGGTGTCCCATCTGCAGAGCATCACAACGAAGAGTGTACAAGCTGTGACCGGGTGCATGAACTCCCGAGAACAGTGTGGCGAAGATGTGTGCAAGCCCCACCTCTAAACGACTGTGAGCACCATGTGTGAGTACCGCCAAGTGTGTGTGCGGCCCCTGGTTACCACCACGACCAGTGGGAGAGGACAAAGTGGGTGAAGGGAAGTTCCATCGAGGGGCTGGAGCTATAGTACAACAGACAGGGCGTTTGCCTTGCATGCAGCTGACCCGAGTTCGATTCCCGGCATCCCACATGGTCCCCCGAGCACCGCCAGGAGTAATTCCTGAGTGCAGAGCCAGGAGTAACCCCTCTGCATCCCCAGGTGTGACCCCAAAAAAGTGAGAAAAAAAAAGTTCCATTGAGGGAACTTTCCCCACCGGCACAATTGCTAAGGCTGTCTTGGCCCCAGTGGAGGTGACCGTCACTGAGGCCTGCGCTGTCTCTGGCAGCAAAGGAAGCCAGGAGGCTACTGGCAGCCTGGGATTAGGGAGACACCACACACTGCAATGGTGAGTGCAGGGCATGAAAAGGCAGGTGAGTCTTTCCAGGCCCTTCACAGACGGTGCTGCATTCCTTACAAAAGGAAAAACCTAGTAGGCTTTTTTCCTGGATGTGTGTGTGTGTGGTAGTGGTGGTTGGTATATGAGAGGCAGCAGGGTATGGAGGGGTGTGGGGGGGAGGGGGGAGTAGGGTGTCACAAAACGAGGGCACATCACGCCTCATCGCTTACCTCGAAGCTGCTGGAACTCCAGATTCAGACTGTCCATGTTGCTCTCGTAGAACTCGAGACTTCCCAGGGGCTCTGCTCGGAAGGTTTCCTCCTGCATCAGGCTCAGCTCCTCCCGAGCCTGGCTGTACACATCCAGGCCCTGCTCCATCTCCTGAATCCTCACCAGGACCAAGGGGCACTGGGAGGGCTGGTCCAAAGTCTTCTCCGCTGTCTCGGGGTCACTGCCGGGATGGGGAGACGCTGGGGGCCTAGGGGGGGCGGTGCTCATCCTTTGCTGCAGGGAGGGGGGCAGGGGCGCGGGGCGAGAAGGCCTCACGGCCCAGGGCAGCTCGGCTCTCGAATTCTGGTCCGTGAGCGCATGCGCGGGAGTGGGGGTCGGGGTGCTGGGACGGGGCGGGGGCGGCCTCAGAGCCTTTTTCCTCCAGGGCAGCTCCTGCGGGGCCAGGGGCTTGGCAGAACCCCGGACAATATCCTTCTCGGAGTTGAAGTCCACCAGGGAAAAGCGGCGGCAGATTTTATTGGGTTCTGCGATGGACAAGCTCTTCTCAAACTCCATCAGCTGCTGGGTCAACTTGGAGTCCAGGTCGGTGCTGCCGTTGTCCTGGGCCGGTACCAGGGTGCCCAGGCCTGGCAGCACCTTCTCGTCGTGGGCTGCAGGCCACACCCCGAAGCTGTGAGCCGTGGCGGGGCCCAGCGTGGAAGCGCTGCGTCTGGGCGCGTGGTGCTTTGCGGCCGACCTGGCCGAGCAGGGCAGCGGCAGGCTGTGCTGGCCACTGGCTTTCAGGGTCCAGGATCCTGAAGGGAACGGGTCCCGGGTGAGAGGCAGCCCCGGCTTCTGCCCGGTTCCGGGCGGGGAGCCCTTTCTCCGTGCAGGGAGGCTGCCGTAGCCTTGGAGGGGGCCAGGACCCTCGGGGTGCGGGGGGCTCTCTCCGGCTGTAGAGCAGTGAGACTTGCTCTGCAGCTGCGGGCTGGAGGGTGCGTGATGCTGGGACGAGACTCCATTGACCACCTGGGGCGGATCCTCAGCGGGAGGGTCTCTGGGGAGAGGCTGCCCGCTCCCCGCCGCCGGGCTGCTGGGGGGCAGGGCTATGGGCTCCCCCTGGTTCTCACAGACCTCAGCCCCCGGGGAGGACAGAAGTGTGCCCGGTGGGACAGAAGCTTCCAGGGTGGCACAGGGGGACGTCTCGGTCCCGTCCCCGGCAGATCTTTCTTCCTCCGCCCCTGAGGAGCTCTCGGAAGGCCCCGGGGACAGTTCGGAGGTGCTGGGCAGGCCGGGTGCCTGCGGCCCCCCGGGGGTCTCTTCTGCCCTGGCGTCGCTGCAGACCTTCACGAAGCGGTAGGGGAACACGCCTGTGCGGCCCCGCAGCGAGCCTTCGAGCCAGCCATCCTCCAGGGTTCCCAGGATCCGGATTCTGTCGCCCACATCGAAGTCCAGCTCGTTGGGCTCGAGGGCTTGGAACCTGTAGAGGGCCACCCCGTAGGTGCCCGGCTGCTCGCCGTCCTCGTCCGGCCCGGGCCCCGCGCCCGCGGGCGCCGCCGTTTCCCCGTTCACGACGCGGTTACCTCCGGAGTCCACCAGCTCCTCCGCCGAGCGCAGCGGCCCCAGGAGCTCCACAAAGCCTTCGGGGAAGATGCCTCTTCGGCCCTCGAGCTCCCCTTCGAACCAGCCGGGCTCTGGCACCCCGATGATGGTGATCACGTCCCCTTCCCGGAAGTCCAGCTCCTCGTCCAGCTGCGCCGAGAGCCCCATGAGCGCGCGGGCCTGGCCCATGGAATAGACCGGGAGCTGGAGCAGGGCGCTCTGCGAGTGCCAGCGCCGGCTCTGGGAGGACAGGCAGAGCTCCTTCACGCAGGAGGCCGGGAAGTAGCCCCGGGCACCCCAGCAGCTGCGGCCCTGCAGCCAGCCGCCCGTGGCAGGGCCATCGACCACCACCAGGTCACCTAGAGGAAGAGAGAGAAGAGCAAAGACAAGGACTCAGGCAGCGCCCAGGCGAACAGTACCACAAGGAACAATGCAATCCATCATGCTCCCTCTGACCTCCCCCCACCCCCCTAACTGCCACCCCCTGCACCTGCATCCCCCCCCCTTCTTTTTGTTTTGGGGTCTCACCCAGTGATGATCTTGAGTCACTATGCTCAGGGATCACTTCTGGCGGTGCTCAGGGAACCCTACGTGATGCTAGTCATCAAGCCAGGCCTGCTACATACAATTACTTAGCCTCGGTACTAGCTCTCTGGTCCCCTCCCACTCCCAGTTTTTCCCAAAGCACCATGATTTAGGTCCTGTTAACAGTACTTTCACGCCTACATCACTCCCACAGCAGACACACCACCAGGAGGCTCACTTCCCCCCCACCAATGCCCCAAAGACCCCTCATGTCAACCCCCCTCCTCCAGCTACTCTCAGTTCTATAGACCAACAGTCCAGTTGTGTTCCATTGTCCTGGGCCATTTGTTGCTTCCTTACTAGTGTATCTTTTCCCCCCACTGTCAGAGATTCTGGTCGTAATGGTCTTTTTATCCCCTTTACTCAGAAAATCCATTAAAAATTTTATTGGTTAATTTCTAATTGTTGGAGGATTCCGCCCCCCTCCCCCGCCATCACCACCACCTCCATTTCTGTGACTCAGTCCCATTCTGAAAGCATCTGGAAGAAGAGCTGACACAATGTCTTGATCTGGCGGGAGCTTTGCTTTGTGATCCAGCATGTGGTCTTCCTTGAGCCACATGTGCAAGAAAGAAGAATGTGTGTGTACTCCACAGTTTGGTGATGAAGGAAGGGCCCTGCTTGTGTCTGCAGGGACCGGCTCCTCGATTGTTCCCCGCAGGGCCAGTGTCTCCTTGTTCAGGTTTTGCCTAGTTGATCTATCCAGCAGTGACGGGGGGTGTTAAAAAAAATCCCCTCCTATGGGGCTGGAGAGGGTAAATGGCTAAGGCTCCAGTGGGTAAGGCGTTTTGCCTTGTGAGTGCTCAACCCAAGTGGGATCACAGCATCCCGTATGGCTCCCTGAGCACCACCAGGAGTGATTTCTGAGCACAGAGCCAGGAGGGACCCTTGAGCATCACCAGGTGTGACCCCAAAGCTAAAAACAAACAGAACCAAAACCTCCAGTTAACTATTGTATTGCTGTCAATGTGCAACTCATTTTTAACATCTGCCAAACTCAAGGAAATGTTCAGTCTAGGGTTTTAATGCTTTGTTGGGTTTGATTTTCTGGAGCAGGGCTGGTCAAGTGGTGCTCAGGGGACCTCACAGTTGACACCCCCATCACCACACGGGTGTAGAGTCCTGACCCTCACCCAGCCCCCAGCAGGCCTTCCATGGCCTAACTCAATTATAACACTACCTTCCCAAAGATAGCATCAGACTCCATGGGCTAAGGGTTCCACCCCCGCCTTCCACTTAGGGTCTCAGGGGCTACATCCAAGTTATTAGCCTCTGATCAATCATCAGCTACACAACACAGAGTCCCCTTTTCCTTAGGCTTGACTCATCTGCTGCAGGTTGGGGGCAGGGAGGTCCCAGAACTCAGGGATTCAAACTCACCAGTCTGTTGTAAGAGGCTCTATTAAAGGTGGAGGTGAGCATCAGACGGGAAAGATGCCACAGAGCATGAGCCGTAGGAAAGTGCGTGAACATCCCACGTCTCGCCAGTGCCCAGTCACATGGGTTCACCCGCCCCAGGTATTCTCCAAACCCCGTATTGGGGAGAGTTTTAAAAAACTGATGTGAAGTGATTCACAATGCTGTTCATGATGGCTTCGCATGCACATAATTCCTGCCCCACACCCAGCACCAGTGTTCCCACCTCCTTCTGTATTTTTGGTGTTTTGGTTGTGTTTTTTTTTTTAATGAAGGCTTCATCACACAGACATGATTGATCATTAGCTCCCCATTTAACCCTTTTTGCCTTCTCAACAGAATAAGAGGCTGGGATACTGAAAGTTCCTAGCTGCGAATCGTGGCCTTGATGCTCTCGAATCTTTGGTCCACCAGGGAACTGGCTTCAAACTTCACCTCACTGTTGCAGGGTATCTCAATACTTAGAATCCTATCATGCAGAAAATGACACAGAATGTAGGAGCCCATTATGTCAGGAAGGGGGGGTGGCGCAGAGACCACTATATATTTTCTATAAACTTATACCATGGTAGCAAAGCACTTAGCACAATCTTGAGTCCTTTCAGAGTCAGGTCTAGTCAATAAATGGAATATCTTTTCGGGTATTAGCCTCTGTTCTTGACTTCAGAAGGGTTTCAGGTTTTTCCTGTTTTCCCACTAACCAAATGACACACGATGGAATGGACGTCTGACTGAGCTTCTGGACGTGCCCTGGGACACACCCGAGGCATAGCAGGCACTTGGTGTCCATTTGCTAATAACGATTCTTTTAGTTCTTTTTTTTTATATGTGAGATATGAAGAAAACAGAATAGGGGAATAACAAAGACCCAAAGGTGACAGAAACTGAGAACTTGTCTTCAGTGAGAGGCTTTCTGTGAGGGTAGGCAGGGCGACAGAGGGACCTTGGGACAACTATGGAGAGACACTGGGGGCAGAGTGTGGTACTGGGGTAACTCATATATGAAATCTTCTAATAACAGGTTGTAATCCACAGTGCCCCCCCAAAATATAAATTTAGTACTAATAATGATTTTTCAATTCCAAACTTAAATCATCACATCTTCCAAGACTGGCTTGCTGCCACTAACTTCCTTTTCCCCCACTAATTCCTCTTTCCCAAATACTGTCCATTCATTCCTTGTTTTATTCCTACCATCCGAATCCAATTTCCATCATCCCACCTCACCTTTTTTTAGCTGTGAACAAACCTAATCTACCTAAGTGACAATTTAAGATGATGAATGTATTCGTTTCTTCCTCTCCCAACACTCAAACTTCTACCATAAAGCATAAAAAGTTTCTTCCTACCTTCAGTTTCTTTTCTCTCTTTTTTTTTTTTTTGGTTTTTGGGTCACACCCGGCGATGCACAGAGGTTACTCCTGGCCCTTCACTCAGGAATCACCCCTGGCGGTGCTCAGGGGACCATATGGGATGCTGGGATTAGAACCCAGGTCGGCCGCGTGCAAGGCAAACACCCTACGCGCTGTGCTATCACTCCAGCCCCAAACAGTTTCTTTTCTAATAGCACTATTCTGAATGCTTGAAATAAACAGAGATGTATTCTTTTTTTTTTTTCTTTTTTGGGTCACACCTGGCGATGCACAGGGGTTACTCCTGGCTCTGCACTCAGAAATTACTCCTGGCGGTGCTCAGGAGACCATATGGGATGCTGGGACTCGAAACCGGGTCGGCTGCGTGCAATGCAAATGCCCTACCCGCTCTGCTATCTCTCCAGCCCCACAACTGTTTGTTTTTCTTTTGGGGCCACACCCAGTGATGCCCAGGGGTTACTCCTGGCTTTGCACTCAGGAATTACTCCTGGTGGTGCTTGGGGGACCATATGGGATGCCGGGGATTGAACCCGGGTCAGCTGCATGCAAGGCAAACGCCCTACCTGCTGTGCTATCGCTCTGGCCCCCAGAGATGTATTCTCTGGTTAATTTTTTTTAATAGAAAAGAACAGAGTTTTGTTTATTTATTTATTTATTATTTGGGGTTTTTTTGGGGGGTGGGGGTCACACTTGGTGATGCTCAGGGGTTACTCTTGACTTTGCACTCAGTAATTACTCCTGGCAGTTCTCAGGGGACCATATGGGATGCTGGGAATCAAACCTGGGTCGGCTGCGTGCAAGGCAAACGCCCTACCCGTTGTACTATTGCTCCAGCCCCGAACAGAGTTTAATATCTCATCTGTATTGCTACAAACAATGCCATGGCTAAAACCTTGAGCTTTAGGGGCTGAAATGATAGCACAGCGGGTAGGGCGTTTGCCTTGCGGCCGACCTGGGTTCAATTCAGCATCCCATATGGTCCCCTGAGCATGGCCAGGGGTAATTCCTGAGTGCAGAACCAGAAGTGACCCCTGAGCATCGCTCGATGTGACCCCCCCCCAAAATAAAGCAAAACCTTGAGCTTTAGATTACAACTGTACTTCCACTATATTTACAATGTGATATATATCATTCTTGATATAGTTACATTTTGTAATGTGAAATTAAATGTGTAAGTACAATAAGTACAGCCACACAAATAATTGTTTTATGTAGAAAAGGGAAGTGTCAGCCAAAAAACAACCAAGAATAATAGCTCATTTCCTGGGTGTTTTTTTTTTTTAATTGAGTCACCGTGAGAACAGTTACAAAGCTTTCTAATCTAAGTCTCGGTCATACAATGACCAAACACCCATCCCCTCACCAGTGCACACCCTCCATCACCAAGAACTCCTGTATACCTCCCATCCCACTCCTCCCCCCGCCTATGTGGCAGATTATGTGATCAAAACGGAGAGAGAATAAGGTGGAAATCATCTGGGTGGTTTTTTAATCACAAAATTTCTCCCCTTAATGAAAAATATTTCTAAGTATGGTGCATGGATAGCTCAGCAATGGAGCATCTATCTTACCAGCGTGGGGCCAGAGAGGCAGAGATTTCAGTCCCCGGAGCCACCCCACATGAGTGGGTGCTATCTCTGGCTAATTTCAATGAGGCTGAATTACCAAACTACCATGTTTTCAGTTATTACAACCTGGTGTTCACAGCCTGCTGGAAATTCTCACTTGCTGTCAGAAGTTCTCACCCCAGCCATCCACATACCACATTACCTCACCTCAGACCAATCTCCACAAGGAGAAGATCACCTGTGGGGTGCTAGGGTTCAAACCTGGCTCTGTGCAAGGCAAGCACCCTACCTGCTGTACTCTGTCCAGCCCCTCAGCACTAAATTTGATCCCTGCATTTTTATATATACCACAAGGCACCTAATGCACAATTTTTTACTTAGTGACTTGCTTAGAAGTTCATAAAAGATAGGGTCCTGGGGGCTGAAGCGATAGCACAGCATGTAGGACGTTTGCCTTGCACGCAGCTGACCCAGGTTTGATTCCTCCGCCCTTCTCAGAGAGCCCGGCAAGCTACTGAGAGTATCTCGCCTACCTGGCAGAGCCTGGCAAGCTACCCATGGCATATTCGATATGCCGAAAACAGTAACAACAAGTCTCAAAATGGAGATGTTACTGATGCCCGCTTGAGCAAATAGATGAGCAACGGGATTGCAGTGATACAGTGATACAGCCTTGGAGCTTGGAGTCCTGTGAATGACAATCAATATTCCCCTCCCACTAGCTCTAAGACCAGGGCCAAGTGGGAAAGTGACTGGAGCTATGCCTACTGTTCGGACACAGGAGGCTTTTGGAGAAGGAGAAGAAGAAGAAGGAAACCGTGCCAGGACTCCCACTCCCTGGCTCCGAATGAACTGGCTTTCTTAAAGCTGTACAGTGACAACATTCTCCGTGCTTTGCGAGCTCTCTATGAATCCCTCTATAAAGCTTTGGCTTTCCTCTCTATTTTCAGCTGGATGACTGTCTTGAAAAGCTTTCTCTTTAGTTTTTGGGCTACACCCAGTGATGCTCAAGGCTTACTCTGGCTCTGCACTCAGGGATCACTCCTGGTGGGCGCGGAGGACCAGAGGAGGTGCTGGGGACGGAACCCGGGTCAGCCGTGTGCAAGGCAAACACACTGCCTGTTGCACTATGAGCCCAGCCTGGTTTGCATTCCTTTAGTGTGATGGTGCTGGCACGAGAGCTTGCCAGGAGTGATGCTCTGAGTTATGGTTGTGGTGCCCCAGGGGTCACACCCCTATTCACCAGGGGTCACACGCCCCAGCCATGGGGCTCGAATTTTTTTTAGTTGTGGTGCTTACAGGGGTCATAACCCTTTTTGTGGCACAACTGGAGACCACTTGTGGCCGTGGGGACAGCAGACAGCAGAGCTGCCAGGATCATATTCAGGGCACAGGAAATGCCCAGGATTTGAGCCTGAGACCAGACGCTTGCAAGGCAAATGCTCTAAGTCCCTTGGACTATTCCCTCAGGCCCATCAATTCATTTGGGGCGGCGGGGGGAGGGGTGTCTCTGGTGAAAGGTAAAGACATGACCTAGAAATATGAGATCACAGGTACTCATTTGAGGCCTTAAAAAAAATCCTATTATATCATCTCCCGTAATATGCACTGACTTTTTTTTGTTCTTCTGCTGTTTCATTCTCTCTTCTTGTTATATTCTCTTATTTGGGTTTTGCTTTATCCCCCCTCTCCCCCACACACACATCCCCACCCTTGCTCTCTTTTTGTTTTTCAGAAGACTCAGCGGCATTAGCAACCACATTAATCCTTCCAGAGATAGTCCTGTTGCTGGGTTTAAATATAACTCACAATACAGAGGACTGTCAGGAATAAACTGGATAATCCGATTTGGGGAAAGGAGGAAGGGCGACACCTGCTGGAGGAGCCCTGGCGGGTTTGGAAAATGGAGAGCTCCCTGGAAACCCCACTTCCGCACAAAGCTGCAGGTCCCCAGCGCACACCTGCGAATTCCGTGCTAAGAACAAAACTAACTCATGCGGAGAGAATGCATATATTGAATGCCTTCCTCGTGCCACAGGCTCCTTCTGGACTTAATCATATTTAATCCCCAAGGGTAGGTCTTATCACCCTCTCTTTGTAGAATAGGAAAGGGAGGCTGGGGGACTTTAATTAACTCACTCAAGTCCACAGCTGTTAAGGTGTTGAATTGGGTTTAAGTCTATGGCTCTCACAGACTTCCCAGCCCTTGAGCTATACTGCCTACTCTACACACACACACACACACACACACACACACACACACACACACACACACACACACACACATTATGCATCCAAACATAGATACAATGATGGGTCTCATTCCCCTGAAAGAGCCTCCTATGTGGCACCACTGGAAAGGATGAGTAAGGAGAGGCTTCTAAAATCTCAGGGCCAGGACAAATGGAGACGTTACTGAGACCGCTCAAGAAATTCGATGATCAACCGGATGATGATGATGATGATGATGATGATGATGATATACATATATACTTTAAAATATAAATAGAGTGATAGCACAGCAAGTAGGGCATTTGCCTTGCACACAGCCAACCCAGGTTCAATTCCCAGCATTCCATATGGTCCTCTGAGCACCACCAAGAGTAGTTCCTAAGTGCATGAGCCAGGAGTAACCCCTGTGCATCGCCAGGTGTGACCCCCCCAAAAAATATATATATATAAATATTTTAGAACTGCCAGGTATAACCCCAAACCAAAACATTTAAGTATTTAAATATATATTTATTATAAGACAAATATATATCATGTTATATGATATATAATATATACATGTATAACTAAATATATTATTAATATGTGTATTTATATACAGTTGGTATTGAGCTTTGTTTTTTTTGTTTTTTGATTTGGAGACACACCAGACAGTACTCTGGGGCTACTTCCCGCTCAGGGCTTGGTGGACCATGTGGTGCAGGCCTCCCACATGCAAAGTACATGCTCCGGCCCATTTTCCCTGGTGCCTGGATAGGATTTTTATCACTGTATCACTGTCATCCCGTTGTTCATCGATTTACTCGAGCGGGCACCAGTAACGTCTCCATTCGTCCCAGCCCTGAGATTGTAGCAGCCTCTCCTTACTCATCTTTCCCAACAAATGGAGGCTCTTTTAGGGTTTTTATAATGGGGGAAAAAAAGGTCATTTATTCTCTTATCAACCCAAGTGGTATTTCCAAAAGTAAGTAAAATTTTTTTATTTCTTTAGTTATTTCATTTTGTTTTGGGGCCAGACCCAGTGATGCTCAGGGGTTACTCCTGGCTCTGCACTCAAGAATTACTCCTGGTGGTGCTGGGCGGGGAGGGTGGGGTGGGGCGTGGTTGTGGGGATTGAATGGTGGTTGGCCATGTGCAGGGCAAACGCCCTCCCTGCTGTACTATTGCTCCATCTCCACAAGTGAAAAATTTAAAGTATTTAACAGCTTGGGAGAACTCAGCAGATATTGAGCATGACCTACCTCCCCCGTCTGCCAACACATACACACACACACACACACACACACACACACACACACACACACACTCCTAAGGCTTCCAAATCCCCTTTTGTGAAATCAGCAGAGCAGTTCCACAGCCAAAATGACAGGCAGTCCCACAAAACAGGGCAGTGAGATTCACAGATGAATCTCGGAACCGAGCAGCTCACTGTAGGGATGGCTTCAGACCATGTGCCGGGATGATTTCACCAGGGCACCTCAGATGGGAGCAGGCATCCCCCCCCCCTCTCTTTCTCTCTCTCCCCCCCCCACCTGCACTAGATGAACCCTGGCAGCCCCAAACTCAGATGGGAACAGGCATCCCCCCCACTTTCTCTCTCTCTCTCTCTTCCCACCCCCCCTCCGCTGCACTAGATGAACCCTGGCAGCCCCAAACTCAGATGGGAGCAGACACCACCCCCCCTGACTCTCTCTCTCTCTCTCTCCCCCTGCCTGCACTAGATGAACCCTGGCAGCCCCAAACCTCCAGAAACCAACCGCCACCACCCTCACGGCGGATCTTCACAGAGTTGTCCTGGGCCTCCCCCACCACGCAAGAGATTAAATCCGCTGGATAACCCAGGAGTGCAGGACCAGAGACTGAAAACTCCAGGCCTCATGGGGTCGGGACTGGGCGGCCCCTGCCCTTCTCCCCGCCCTTCCGGGGTCCTGGCTGTCAAGCCCACGAGCTGCCTCCAGGTACCATTTAAGCGCATTAATGGCCATGATCCAGAGACTCACAAATGACTTTCAGAACTGAGCAGCTCGCTGTAGGGATGGCTCTGGGTGCCAATTATCTAAATTTTCACAATCCCAGGTGTGTGTCGCTGCAAAATACTAATTTTTTTTTTGCTTTTTTGTTGAATCACTGTGAGACAGACCCTTACAGACATCTTATTCTATCCGTGACCAGCAATACAGAATAAATTACCTAGCATCTGCCTGCGGGGCAGGCTTGAGTGGTGGTGAGAAACTTCGAAATCACGGTGGTGGGAAGGTGTAATGGTGGTGGGACTGGTGTTGAAATATTGAATGTAACCCATTATTGTGAACGACTTTATGAAAATAAAATTTAAAAATTTTAAAAAGAACAGGACAATGAGCCCTGGGTGAGACACCACAACACCTCACACGGCCGGCCCATTCCCTGTTCGAGACGCACAAGGGCCCGTCTGAGCCTGAACGTCTGGACACTCTCCTACACTAGGTGAGGCACCAAACAATACTTTCTTTTCTGAGATTTTGTTTCCAACTAGTGAAACGAAGCCTGTCGACGTGGCCTGTCAGCAAGAGGAATGAGAACTAATTCCCTGTCTCCTGCTACAGTTCCCAGGGAAGACCAAGTGTGCAGCACCACCCAACCTCCCCACGCTCACAATCCCGTGCTTCCAATCAGAAGCCGAGGGGGCCAGACAACGTAGAGAGCTTAGAGCGCTTTGCACATTGGGTGGCGAATCCCTGGCACACCGCACAGTCCCCGTGAGCCCCCAGCTGGGAATAGCTCCTGAGCACCACTGGGAATGGTAACAGAAAGGAAAAGCGAATGGACAAGTCAGAGGACAGCTGGAACTAGAACAGATGTGAAAAAAGCAAAAGAAGTCCGACTGTCAGTGTGTTTACTGGGAATATGTGAAATCAGCAACTAAGGCGGGGGGGGGGTGTGGAGGGGTAGCAGCGGGGACCGGGCTGGCCCAGCTGGAGGCCTGGGGTAACGGGGGCACGTCTCCAGTGAGACACACTAGCCCATTCTCAGAGATGCATCAGAGAAGACAAAGCCACTTGTCATTCCTTTATCTTTCCCAGTCTCTCTCCCTGTTGATCTCCATGCCCTGCCTACTCACCCATTGGGCTCCACTTACTTTTTGTTTTGTTTGTTTTGGGGTCACGTCCGGCAATTATCGGGGTTACTCCAGGCTCTGCACGGAGTGATTACTCCTAGAGGTACTCAGGGACCATATCAGATGCTGGGGATGGAAACCGGGTCCACCATGTTACCAGGCAAACACTTTATCCCCTGTATTGTCGCTCTGGCCCCCTCCACTTAACTTTTTTTTTTTTTTTGCTTTTTGGGTCTCACCTGGTGATGCACAGGGATTATTCCTGGCTCTGCACTCAGGAATTACTCCTGGCGGCGCTCAGGGGACCATATGGGATGCTGGGGATCGAACCCGGGTCAGCTGCACGCAAGGCAAACAGGCAAACACCCTACCTGCCATGCTATCGCTCCAGCCCCTCCACTTAACATTTTTTAAGCTTACTTGGTTTAGTAAGTTCAAAGGTAATGAACATAAGATCTGAAGGTCCCAGGAAGGGGGCTGGGGGGTGCAGCCTGATCCTGATGAGATTTGGCTCCAGGGACTAAGCTAGGGTCTTCCTGACAATCTCCTGGGTGGAGCTGGGATTACAGAGGCCAATGTTACCTTCAAAGTAATTTTAAAATACTTCCCAGGTAATGGATTCGGGAGAAAAACCTCTCTTTGGAAAATACCTTATACCTGGCCTGTAATTATAAAGCAAAGAAAGGTAATTCTAGAAGCCGCAGTCTCAATCCCCTCCAACATTGGGGTCATGCTGCATTACCCCACTCTGGTGTATTATTACCCCCGGGACAGGCTCCAGGAAGCAGGTGTCTAGGAAGGGCAGGGCGTGCCCTGCACACACAGGGCTTGGTGCAGGGAGGGGAGGCTGTGCCCAGGTCCTTTCTTCACGGCCTCTGATGGGTCTGATGCAGCCCAGAGCCCTCTCCTGAGATAGCCGTGGAGGGGCAGGAAGGCCCCCTGCGTTGGGAGGCTGGTCTACTTCTGTCTTCTCAGTGCTCTTAGCAAGCAAGGACACAGAGGAGAGGAAGAAGCTGAGTGAAATGCAAGAAACTCTGAAGCTCAATTTCAAGGGTCAGAAGAGAGAGCAAAGGTTAGTGCTTTGCCCAAAAGGAGGCCCAAGTCTGAATATCCCCAGCCTGGGGTGGTCCCCAACCACTACTACGAGTGACCCTCACAGGGAAGGGCTGGGAGCAGCCCCTGAACGCCACCAGGAGTCTGAGGAGGGTCGAAATCCAACTGTTCTATTTATTTTCTCACTGGAGGTTAGGGAAGCTTATCAGGGTTCTTTCTCCTTCTGATTTGTGAAAATCAGCCTCGCCCTTAGTGCACACTCAGTGGGATAAGTGACAACATTAATAATGCACCTAATATATTCTTTTATTTATAGGGGCCACATGTGCTGCAGCTCAGGGTGCACATGTTGTTGGGGGATCTTAGGGCCTCGCACACCTAGGCCTGTGCCCTACCACTCCGGCTGTCTTCCCTGCCCCGTCCTACCATTCTGATGATTATTCTGAGCCATCATACAGCTGCTCTGACCAGGGGCTGGGGCAATAGTACTTGCCTTATATATGACTGACTTGGGTTCAATCCCTGGCACCCCATGGAATCCCCCAAGCATGCCAGGAGTGATTCCTGAGTGTTAAGCCAGGAGCAAGACCTGAGAACTACTGCGTCTGACCAAAAAAAAAACAAAAAAAACACCACTTCCCTCCACCTACTACCTACCCCTCAAAAAACTGATCAAAATTCTCAGTTGTTGGGGTACTTACTGGTTTCTTTTGGGTCTGAGGTGTATTTGGGTCACACTGGTGTACTCAGGACTTACCCCCGGCTCACTCCTGATGGTGCTTGGGGGACCATACGCAGTGCCAGGGATCGGACAGAGGTTGGTGCAGGGAAGGCAAATGCCTTAACCCCAGTACTATCTCTCTGGCCAATAGCTTCTATCCTTACACGGAAATTCATGGACTTAAGTAAACATGTTGCAATGGGTTATAATCCATCTTTGAAAGTCACTATGCCTATCAAAGGGCCAGAAGTGAGAAATTCTTTTTTATTTCTTTTTTTTTCTTTTTGCTTTTTTTTTGCATTTTTTTTTTTTTGCTTTTTGGGTCACACCCAGCAATGCACAGGGGTTACTCCTGGCTCATGCACTCAGGAATTATTTCTGGCGGTGCTCAGGGGACCATATAGGATGCTGGGAATCGAACCCAGGTCGGCCGCGTGCAAGGCAAATGCCCTACCCACTGTGCTATTGCTTCCAGCCCCCTCTTGAACTTTTCTTGAGACATAGCTCTGGCTATATTTTAAACCATCTCCTTTTTCCTGGCTCTGATGAGAACTTTTGTTGGTTAGTTGGTTGGAGGCCACACCTGCCAGTGCGTAGATAAACACACGGTGCTAGGAATTGAATCTAGGGGCTGGAGCGATAGCACAGCGGGTAGGGCGTTTGCCTTGCACGTGGCTGACCCGGGTTCAATTCCCAGCATCCCATATGGTCCCCTGAGCACCGTCAGGAGTAATTCCTGAGTGCAGAGCCAGGAGTGACCCCTGTGCATCATCAGGTATGACCCAAAAGGAAAAAAAAAAAGAATTGAATCTAGGCTTCCTCCGCCCACTGGGCTCCATCTCTGGTCTCCTGATGAGAAGCTTTCATTTGGGGAGATTTAGGCCCACACCCGCTCAGGAGGTATTCGTGGCTCTGTGCTCAGGAGTGATTCATCTGTCTCTGTATGTGATGCTGGAGATGCAAACGAGAGCGATAACCAGACACTAACACGCACGGCAAGTGCCTTCCCTTGTGTACTATCTCTCCAGCAACCCCGATAGGAATTTCAACAACAATTTCTAAGGCTATAGTAGGAAAGGGGCTGCTTTGCATCAATTTCTTAACGCCCTCACCACAGGTCCTACTCGACTACTATGCACGAACTGCAATGTTGGGGCCAGGAAGAGGGCACCGAGGCCAAGTGTGCTTGCTTTGCACATGGGAGACCCGGGTTTGATACTCAGCACCACTCGGTGCCCAGAGAACAACTGGAAGCAACCTCCTCTGAGCGATGAGAAACAGACACTTGAGCACCGATGGATGAGGCACCAAAACCAAATTCTAAAGAAACAGCAATGCTGTTACAAATCCTATCTGTTTTTGTGGGGCGGGGAGGGGACAATAAATGTCAGCTGAAAGTGTGGCTGCAGTATGGGGCCCTGGAAAGAGAACAGTGGACTTCGGGCCACAGAAATAATATAGCGGGTAAGGCCCTGGCCTTGCACACTGCTGACCCCAGCTCAATCCCCAGCACTGCAAGGGGTCCCTGAGCACCTCTGAGGAATGAGCCCTGAGTGCAAAGCCGGGAGTAAGCCCTGAGCACATCCAGGAGTGGCCCCCAAACAAACACAAAGAATAATGGGCTTATAATCAGGTGATATGACTGTACATCCTGAGGCCAAAACTTCTCATCTGGGAATCTCACTTTCATTATTTGCAAAATACAGTTAATTAAACCTACTTTGCTAACTCTCAGATCTGTGTGAAGGCTCAAATGAAGATGCGTCTTTGAGAAAGCATAAAAAGAAAGTGTGAAAACACTGGGAGTTGAGAAGCGCTGCTAACGCCCCCAGGATTCTCTTTCTGCACTCAGACTCCGGAGTGTCAGTAAACTCCAGCTGTCCATCAAGAAGGGGTGGTCCAGATGCACAACGGAATATGGCTCTGCTAAAAGATTGGCTGAAATCTCACCTTCCATGACAAGGATGAAACTGGAGGGGCACATGCTAAGCAAAATAAGTCGAAAGGAGAAAGATAAACACTAGATGATCTCACTCATGTGTGGGATATTAAAAAGCAACTCGGGGTTTGGACCAGGCTAAGTAAAACAGACCCTGGGACTCGGCAAGACTCAAGTTACCAAAAAGGGAGCAGGGAGAGAAGGGGGAGGGGCGGAGGGGGCTGCAAGAGCTGTGGTAGAGGATCTCTGAAAACGTGAGTGGTGAGTGTGGGAAGGGAACGTGCCTTTTGAAGGGGTGTCCAACTGTACCCCTAAAATCTATACAGTCTTGTAAATAAACCAACAATCACGAAATTCCTCCCGCACCCAACACCCCCCCAAGAAATCTCTTCAAAATGAGCCAACTCCACGACCAAACTCACTTTCAATGATGCTCGGGTGCTGACTTACCTCGGTGGAGGGGAAGACCGCTCGGTTCTGGGGACAAGAACTCACTGATGCAGACAAAGAGCTGCTCCCCATCTTTGAGGCCAGGAAGGGCCACACTCTCCACAAAGCTGCTGGGGAACTGTCCTGAGAAGAGAAGCAAAACATCGGCACGTTGGCACTTCCTGCCCTCTCTGTGTCCAAGGGTGCCTGGTTATTTTTCCCTTTTCTCTTTTGAACCCGTTTATGACCCTCCCAGAGGACTCATAGCCTGCAGGATCTCCTGCAGAAAACAGGGGGCTGGAGCAATAGCACAGAGGGTAGGGCGTTTGCCTTGCACTCGGCCAACTGGGGTTAGAATCCCAGCGTCCCATATGGTCCACCTGAGCACTGCCAGGAGTAATTCCTGAGTGCAGAGCCAGGAGTAACCCCTGAGCATCGCTGGGTGTGACCCAAAAAGCAAAAAAAAAAAAAAAAGGAGAAGAAGAAAGAAAGAAAACAGGTAGCACACATAGTCGGGTGCAGGCAGAAGGCAGGGATAATACAGATTCCTGGGGGACCCGAAATCAGGGGCTGCTGCAGAGGGTGAGACACCCTCAAAGACCTTAAGGTCCAGTTCAGACCTCACATCTACTTCACACAGAAATAATAATTCCAGGTTGAAAGCAACTGTCGCAGCAGAGGTACCTAAATTGCCAAAGAATTCAGAGAAGAGAGAGAGCGTATCAGGAAAATCTGAAAAACACACTTCTTTGGCAGGGGGGTGGGTGGGCAGAGAAACAGTATAGCAGGTAGCGCATTTGCCTTGCACGTGGCCAACCCGGGTTTGATCCTTGGCATCCTTATGGTCCCCTGAGCACTGCCAGCAGTAACCCCTGAGCACTGCCCAGGGTAGCCCCCCAAACCAAACCAAACCAAAACAAATATATATAATATTGGGGGGAGGGGAGGGGTTTCTGAAGTGGTACCCAGGAGGCCTAGTGCCCCACCAGTAACTCTTGGCCCTTCAGCCTGCAGTTTGGGGCCTGAAGAAGTCGTGCTGCTCAGGCCCTGTGGTGCCCAGGGTTACCCAGAAGACCTGTGGGTGAGGGGGCTCCCCGTGAACACCAGCTCAGGAGCCATGTGGCCACGAGTGGGATTGCTATACTATCTCCCAGCACCAAGAACCCTAAAAATGGTGTGAAATATATAACATTTGAGTCTGAAGAAAAGCTAGTCTACGGTTGTTGTTGTTGTTTGAGGCACAGTGACTTACAATGCTGTTCATGGCTATTGTTTTGGGGCGACACCCAACAGTGTTCAGGGCTTGCTCCTGGCTCTGTGCTCAGGGATCACTCCTGGCAATGCTCAGGGAACCATATGGGATGCTGGGGATTGAACCAGGGTTGGCTGCGTGCAAGGCAAGCACCCTACCTGCCGGCCCCCGACGATGTTATGCAATGAAAGGGTTCCATGCATACTATGTTCTAAGCCTCCACCAGAGCATCTGCCTCCTCCGTGCTGTGAAGTCAGGCAGGTTAGTATTACTGGATAGTCAGAGAAAGACAGGGGCTGCTGGCCGGAAGGCAGAGGAGGAGGTGCAGACCGCCTGCACTCTCTTAACACCCCTTTCACCTATGTGTTCATCTCCAGGCCCACCCACTACACTGGTCCAGGCCACCAGCATCGCCCACAGATTCCTATAACAAGCTCCCATTCTCCCCCACCTCACTGTCATTGGGGCTGCGTCATCCTCCAACAGGCAGCAGTGAGCGTTCCAAAACAAAAGACTGATAATGTGCACAGTACATCCCTGACATCTCACTTCCTTAACTCCTACCACACTCTCCTCCCTCGTCCAGCTTCTGCACCTCTCCACAGCACCATTTCCCCCTCCTCAATTACTCAGAATTCACGCAGTACTAAACTCCATTCGGCCCCCTCTCAGGCTCTCTCTCCCGTCATCGCATCTGGATAAACAATTCCTTCTGCCTATCCTAGTCAACACTTTATCTCAGCTGAGATATCATTTCTACTGGGAAATAATTTATGATCTCACACATGTGGGTAGAGAGTGTGCTGAGTCTATTCTAAGACCTGCATAACAAACTCCAGCCTGGACGTACATAAAAAATTTATGAGTTAAGGATCGGGTCTGCAAAGGTAGGAGAAATGCCCACCCTTCCTTCAGCTGTTGGATAAAAAAAAAAAATCATGACACGATTGTATATGTGTCTTAAAGACAGGGAAGAAAGGAAACTTAAGTGCATGGACAGTGGAAGGTAGGTCGTGTTTGGGGAGGAGTCAGCTAAATCGAGGAAGGCAGCCATCAGTCTAAGAGGGGGTGAAGAGAAGGAATGCTGTTTCCCTAAGAAGAGGGAAAGGTGGGAAATGTTGACAGGAAACAGCCAGAGAAAGCAAGGTGGAAGGTGACTCTAGGACCATGATTCAGGGATAAAACCTGATAGTGAGGGCCAGAAAGAGAGCCCCAAGGGCTGAGTACATATCTTTGCACAGAACTTCTGGTTTGCCCCCTGGCACTGCAGAGCACAGAGCTGGCAGAACCCCCTGGGTGTGGCCTCAAAAACCAAAACCACAACAAAACGCCTCACGAAAAATCAAGGAAATGGGGCTGGAGCGATAGCACAGTGGGTAGGGCATTTGCCTTGCACGCGGCCGGCCGACTAGAGTTCTATTCCCAGCATCCCATATGATCCCCTGAGCACCACCAGGGGTAATTCCTGAGTGCAGAGCCAGGATTAACCCCTGTGCATCACCAAGTGTGACCCAAAAGAGCAAAAAATAAAAAATCAAGGGAAGCTCAGGGAGGCCTGAAAAGTAGCAGGTATAAGCTTCAAAAGAGAAACGATGGTGCCCAATACCAAAGACGAAGACCTGGAAGGGATGGCAAAGGCGAGAAGAGAAGGCTGGGGTAGAGCGGCTGGCATGGAATCACGCCAACCTTTTCAAGGAACAAGGGGGGCGGTGGGGGGTGAGAACAGATATTCTCATCAGTTTGAATACAGAAGGAAAACTCAAAACCACTGAGTCAAAGGATCTGGGCTTCCCGTTGAACTTACTTTCCTTTTCTCTTTCTTTCAGGCCACGCCCTGCGGTGCTCAGGGGCTACTCCCAGCTGGCTGCTGGAGTGGGGAAGGGTGACTCCTGAGGCTCGAGGGACCATCTGTGGCAGCAGGGATGAAACCTGGGTCTCCTGTACATGAAGTGCGTGTTCTAGCCCGCCGAGTTCTCTCCCCAGCCCCTTCAGACCCAGGGCTTCATCCACAAGCCAAGCGTCTGCTCTATTGTTGAAGCACAGCTCTGGTCCTTAAGTTCTAATTTTGTTTTGTTTGGGGACCATACCCAGGGATGCTCAGGGCTCACTTCTGGCTCTGCACTCAGGAATTACTCCTGGTGGAGCTCAGGGAACCATAGAGGATGCCAAGGATTAAAGCCAGTTGGCCTCGTGCAAGGCAAATGCCCTACCCGCTGTACTATGGCTCCAGCCCCATGAACGTTTTCAATAAGGGAAGAAGGGAGGGTCAACATCCCATGCTGCACCGAAGGAATTAGAATCTCTTACCTGTAACATCCTCTTTCTTTCCTAGGAGCCAAAACTCATCCACCACTGCCAACACCTCAATAATATCGCCCACGAAGAGCGGCAGTTCTTCTGACACGCTGGGGCAGAAGTCAAAGATGGCTCGGACCACTGAGCCCGCCTCCATGGCCCACAGTCTGCAAAGCAAAGGGAGAGAGCATAAATACCTAAGGCAATGCCACGCACACCTCTACCTCTGAAAATGATAAGCTCTAAGATACCAAGATATTATAAACATGTCGAAGCTAAAAAAAAGAAATTGGTACTTTCGGGGCTGGAGTGATAGCACAGCGGGTAGGGTGTTTGCCTTGCACGCGGCCAACCCGGGTTCAAATCCCAGCATCCCATATGGTCTCCCGAGCACTGCCAGGAGTAATTCCTGAGTGCATGAGCCAGGAGTGACCCCTGTGCATCACCGGGTGTGACCCAAAAAGCAAAAAAAAAAAACTGGTACTTTCTGTTCTATTTTATGGACCACAGACATAAAAGTGGGTCTCAGGGCTTACTCATGGCTCTGTGCTCAGGTCACTCCTGGCAGGGCTGGCGGGATCCACAGTAAAAGAAATTGTTCAAGATCAAAGACTTGCTCACACCAGGACTCAGAGTGAGGGTTTTCTGGCTCTGAACTCCTGAGGATCCGCAGTCTGTGCCTCAAAGTCAATAAACACTGGGAAAAAAACAACAACCCAGAGTAGCAAAGATGTGCTTCAAGTGGTCAAGCCACATCTCTGCATGTACAAGGCTCTGGGGTCGATCCCTGATGCCACTTGAGTTCCTAAGCACCATCAGTGTGCTTTCATAAGTAACAACATACAAACATGCTAGTGCTCTCTCTCTCTCCTCTCTCTCTCTCTCTCTCTCTCTCTCTTTCTCTCTCTCTCATACACACACACACACACACACACACACACACACGAGAGCAAAAATTCATAAGAAGAAAAAGGCAGGCCAGGAATGCAGCTCAGAGCATCTATAAGGTAATATGTTTAATCTGGTAGTGCTCCAAAACATAAAATGAAAGAAATATGATCAATTTAACTCGGGGGAGAGATGACTCAAATGGTTGGAGCACATGCTTTATATGAGGGAGGACTTGATTCAATACCCAGCAGCTACATGGTCTCCTCCAAGCCCAGAGTCACAAATAGACCCCCGACCTTGACTCCTAGCATTATCAGTGTGACCCAACAACCTCCCCGCCCCCAAAGCCTATGTAAATGGCATCTCCGAACAAGACTGAGCAACTCTCTTAAGTCAAGTGTGTGTTTTCTGTTCTAAGAAACCTAGGACGCCCGGGCATGGCACAGCAGCAAGGCTCTGGCCTTGCCAGTGTGAGACCATGAGTGTGATCCCTACACCGCCATTTGATGTTCCTAGTGACACAACCAAGTGTGAAATCTCCAGCCAGCACTTTGCAAACAAGGGTCCAAGCACCGCAGCTAAAGTGTGCAAAACCACACAACAAAGTATTCAAGGACTGCAGTTAAACTGAGCCCTACCACAATCACTAAAAAACATGTGTAAGCACCGCAACCAAGTATGCGACCCCTGAGGGGTGCCGCCACCAACTGTGTGACTCCAGCAAGGGCTGCAGCTAAATTGTGCACCAGCACTACCTCTAAAATGTGTGCAAGTGCCACAACCAAATGTGAGACCCCCAGCTCATACAACAGGGAGGAGAGGAGCGGAGGGGAGGGGAGAGGCAATGCTTGGGAAGGAGAGGTGAGGAGAGGGGAGAAGAGGGGAGGGAAGAGAGATGGAGGGGAGGGGGGAGGAGGGGAGGAGGGAAGAGGAGTGAGGAGGGGAGAGGAGAGGGGAACAGCATGGGGCAATAACTAGAATTTTTCCACAGTTACTTTTTATGGGCTCTGAGCGCTGAGGCCTGGATTTTTGGCCCCCTTCCAAAGCTGAGGTTGCCAGATCATCCAATTTCCCCATAGGGTGGTCAAATGTTTTGCTTTGTTTAAAACAAACCTAATATTTGGGCGCTGAAGAAGTAGTACAGCAGGTAAGGCACTTGCCTTGTCTTCAGCAAATATGGTTTGATCCCCGGCATCCCCCTATAGTGTCCCAAGCCCCGCCAGGAGTAATCCCTGAGAACAGAGCCAGAAGTAACCCCTGAGCACTGCTGGGTGTGGCTCAAAGACCAAACATAATATTTGACAGAACTTAGTCATCTATACATTATTAAGGTAACTCAAGTCAGATGTTCACTTTTCCTTTTTTTTTTTTTTTTTGCTTGTTTTGGGTCACACCCGGTGATGCTCAGGGGTTACTCCTGGCTCTGCATTCAGGAATTACTCCTGGCAGAGTTCGGGGGACCACATGGGATGCTGGGAATAGAACCCTAGTCGGCCGCGTGCAAGGCAAACGCCCTACCTGCTGTGCTATCACTCCAGCCCCTAATTTTTTCCTTCTTGCAACACATTTTCTCCAATCCCTTCCCACACCCAGGCCAGAGAACTATAGCGGGTGACCTAAACAGTCAAGAATTAGTACAAGCCCCAGAGAACGAGAGAATGAGCCTGCGAGGATGAGGAACTGTCTCAGGGAGGAGCAAGAGTTAAGGCTTCTCCGAGAGAACCTTTTCTGCTCTACCCACGTATGACTCAGAAGCAGGGGAGGGGCTGGCCCCCGCCGATCCCCACTCGCTGACCTCCCAGCCTACTGGAATGAGTGTGTAATCGCTGAGGAACAGGCGCGGGGACCGGGCTGAAGTCAAGTTTGGCCCCGTGACAGGATTGGTGTGTGAGGCCCGAGAGCAGCTGGCAGCCGGCCCTGACGAGCAGGGAACACCACAGATTTCAACTCAGGCTTCTCCGCTCCGGGCCCACTGAGGGGAAAGCAACTGAGATTTGTTCATCTCGGGGCCCTCACAGAGGTCTGGTCAAATATTTTGAAACTTAATCAGAAATAGCTTATATAAGCTGTTCCACCAACTCCAGATGGAAGTAAAAAAGGACGGCAGAGGAAATGAGAGCACAGATGGGCTTGAGGGAACGCAGAGCTTGGGAAAAACAGCTTCCGTGGCACGAAGTCAAGGCCATAAGAGGCAGCATCGAAAACAACACCTTTTTCTCTGGTGAGAGAAGGGCCACGCCACCATCTCTGGCAGCCTCTGCATGGGTGACCCCAAAGGTCCTTAACGTTCCAAACCCTTCCGGACCATGGAACCCTCTGAAGGAAGGACTTTCTGTCTGAATGAGCAAAGGCACTGCCTGGCATATAAGAAGCACTCAAAGGTTTGGTAAGCAAATGAGTGACCGAACTTGTTCATAGCTGAAATCAAAAATGAAACTGCACGTAGCAAACTTTCTACATCCTCTTCCCTAAAAACCAACATCAGTCATCTGCTCCACCCATCATTTTTTACCTTCCAGCTCGTCAGAGAAATCTTTCAGCTCCTACGTGATTATCTTGGGCAGCTCCTTCATGCTCTGCTGCCAACGGTACAGTGGCGGTCACAGCTCCCAGCTGGGCATGGATGGTGCCCGCGCTGAGAGGGGAACCAGGGTTATCAACACAAGCCAAGCAGACAGCAGTGCGGGGGCCAGGGGCCACTCCGGGTCGCTGGGCAACAGACTTAACTCTCCAGAACCCAGTTCCATCTTCCTCTCACTGTAAATGTCACTTCTCAAAAGTCTCACAAGTGCTGCTCTCAAAGCAATGTGGGTTTCCTTTCTCTTCCCTTTGGCTTTCCGACATTGATGACGAAAATCTTCCAACAGTTAAGTTGAATTTTATACCCACAACCTAGATTCTCCTGGCAACCTCTGAGAGCGGTTACTGAGTTTCTCGACCCCTTTATCAGTCTATGCTCTTTTCTTCATGCCTTGCAAATAGTCGTATTTTATTTCATTTGGGGGGTATAGTCCAAAATAAACCCATCATTTCCCTACCCATCCTCGCCCACCATCTCAGCATATGCACCTCAACTGCACCTTAATATTTGTTTTGTTGTTGTTGTTGTTGTTTTGTGAGAGTTTTCTTCGAGGGGGGTGGGCACATCCCACTGTGCTCAGGGATCACTCCTGACTTGTGCTCAGGGATCACTCCTGAAAAGCTTAGGGAACCATATGGGATGCCAGGGATCGCAAACACCCTGCCCGCTGCACTATTGCTCTCGTCCTAGGATTTGTTTAAAGGGGTTTTAAGTACTGTTTTCCTCTTCTCCGTCTGAGATACAATCTTCGCTTTTCACTTTTCAGCCGGTAAAACCAGCTCACCTTTGAATGTTCTTTTTTTTTTTTTAAGTAAATAGATTTTATTCAGAGGTTTCTGAGGGAAGGAGGAAAGGATAAGTGGGAGAGAGAAATAGTGAAAATAACACGCTCAAGAGAGAACGAGGGCTTCTCCAAGGGTGGAGGAAGCCCCTACACATAACCGAGCTTTAGACACAAAAGTACGAAAGCATGAAAGTACACATCTCAAGAGGGGAGATGCGGGCGACACATGTGCTCGGCCATGCGGGCGCAAGCAGCACATGGGCTCAGGCAGCACATGTGCCTGAATGTTCATTTTTTAACCTGTCAGTCAATTATTTAAGCATTATGACCTGACTGGAGATATCTTCCCAGCTCCAAAAAGATGGGAATATTTATTTATTTATTTATTTATTTATTTATTTATTTATTTATTGCTTCTTGGGTCACACCGGGAATGCACAGGGGTTATTCCTGGTTCATGCACCCAGGAATTACTCCTGGCAGTGCTCGGGAAACCATATGGGATACTGGGAATTGAACCCGAGTCGGCTGCGTGCAAGGAAAACGCCCTACTCACTGTGCTATTGCTCCAGCCCCGGGGAATGTTTATTATATTTATATTTATTATGGGGGCTGTCACAGCAGTGGTGCTGAGCACTTACTTCTGGCTTTACACTCAGGGGTCACTCTTGGTGGGTTCTGGGGACCATATAGGGAACCAGGGGTCAAACCAGGGTATCGGCTGACCTGGGTTTGATTTCCAGCACCTCATATGGTCCCCTGAGCACATCCAGGAGTAATTCATGAATGCAGAGCCAAAAGTAACCCCTGTGCATTGGCGGGTGTGACCCAAAAAGCAAAAACAAACAAACAAACAAACAAACAAACAAAACCTGCGTAGAGCGCATGCAAGGAAAATGCCTTAATTGCTGTACATTTCTCCAGCCCCAGATGATTGGGTGTTTATTTTGTTGTTCTTGTTGTTGTTGTTTGTTTTGGGGCCACAGCCAGTGATGCTCAGGGTTACTCCTTGTTTTGCATTCAGGAATCATTCCTGGCGGTGCTCAGTAGACCATATAGGATGCTGGGGGTTAAACCCAGGTCAGCCACGTGCTAGGCAAGAGTCCTATCTGCTGTGCCCATTCTGTGCCACCCCCCGGATGTTTATTTTTAAGTTGTTTTACTTTTATTCCTATTTTCTATCACAAAGTCAACACATATGTATCGAATCTAATGAAGTCGATTCGATTTCCCTGCAGGCTTCCAACGTAGCTCCTACAGGCAGGCCAACCGTACGATGACCCTCTAACCCACATTCTCTGAACATTTATTCTCTGACTGTGAGTGGCTGACCGTCAGACTTAGTCTCTTCTTTACCGTCCTCAGAAACTCAATACTTATCTCAGAGTATCTACCCTACTTAGAAAAATAGAAAACCCTGCTGAGAACCTGAGCAGTAACTTTAGATGGGATACGTGGGCTTATCTTTCAGTGAGGGGGTAAGGAAAAGAGAGAGAGGAGCAAGAAAGAAAAGGAGCAAGAACCAGAGAGAGAAATTCACTCTAAAAATCTGCAGTGATTTCATTTCCCCACCATGTCTTGTTATTTTACCACTTTCTCTGCGCTAAGGGCCCCTTGAAACTACTTTTTTGTTGGTCTGTTTTGGGGCCATACCCAGAAGTGCTCAGGGCTTACCCCTGGCACTGCACTCAGGGACTGCTACTCGGCAAGACTCTGGGGACCATAGGAATTGAACCCAGGAATTGAACCACTGCGTGCAAAGCAAGCACCCTGCCTTCTGTACTCTCTCTCCTGCCCTAGAAGCTACCTCTTTTTTTTTTCTTTTTTGCTTTTTGGGTCATACCCAGCGATGCTCCTGGCTCTGCACTCAGGAAGTACTCCTGGCGGTGCTTGGGGGACCATATGGGATGCTGAGAATCGAACTCAGGTCAGTAGCATGCAAGGCAAATGCCATACCTGCTGTACTATCACTTCAGCCCCTAGCAGATTCCTCTTAATCCAGTTTTTTTTCTTTTTTTTGGTGGGGAGGGGGGCACACCCGGTGATGCACAAGGGTTATTCCTGGTTCATGCACTCAGGAATCACTCCTGGCAGTGCTCGGGGGACCGTATGGGATGCTGAGAATTGAACTCATGTTGGTCACATGCAAGGCAAACACTCTACCCACTGTGCTATCGCTCCAGCCCCATCTCTCAATCCAGTTTTATTCCCACAATGGACCAAGGAGAATTCCGTACTATGTAGAGGTTAAGCAATGGCTCCTGCCCATGAACACTTTACTGACCTTTGTCCTATTTTTCACAAAATGTGCTGGGCCCCCAAATAAAAGCGTTAGGTAGTCATCACAAACCTGAAAAAGACCACAAACTATTTTCTCTCATGGAAAAGCATCGAAATATGAATATATTAAAGTCTGAGATGAGCTACCCAAGAACTCTCTATGATCCAGCTTTTCTAAATCTGGTTACAACATACTCTTTCAGATCAAATTTCAGAGATTATTTTTTTAACTTCATTTACTGCCCTTATGCTAAATCAGAAATCTCAACCTACTTGGTGGATAAGGGCATCGTTTCTTTTCTTTCTTTCTGGTGGTTGGGCCACACCCATCAGTGCTCAGGGCTGGCTCCTGATCTCAGGAATCATTCCTGGCAGGGCTCAGGGGATCACATGGGATGTCAGGGATCGAACTCAGGTTGGCTGCAAGCACGGCATGAACCCTGCCCACCTTGCTCTCTCCCCAGCCCCATGTCCCACACATTTAAATGCTGTCCACTCTCCACTTTGTCCCAACGATGCTTCCTACTCAAGCCCACCTCCACTGTTAGTGTCTTATTTCTCCTGTCACGAGATATCAGCCTGGACATCTAAAAGTGAACAAGTGTCCTCATGAAGACACAGAAATAAGGCAACATTCTATAATGCCGATGATTTCAGACCATAATGCCCTGAAGGGGGCGGGAGAGAGAGAGAGAGAGAGAGAGAGAGAGAGAGAGAGAGAGAGAGAGAGAGAGAGAGAGAGAGAGAGAGAGAGAGAAGGAAAGTGCTTGCCATACAGGCTGGCTGGGGGAGCGGAGGGGGTGGCAGGAGAGAACCCTGGGTCATTGGGGGTGGGAAATGGACACTGGTGGAAACCTGATCGTGAACAGCTTTGTAACTATGTAATCTCATGGTGACCCGATGAAAAAAATTAAATAAATTTTATGGGGGCTGGAGCGATAGCATAGCAGGTAGGGCGTTTGCCTTGCACGCGGCCAACCCAGGTTCGAATCCCAGCATCCCATATGGTCCCCTGAGCACCGCCAGGAGTAATTCCTGAGTGGAAAGCCAGGAGTGACCCCTGTGCATCGCCAGGTGTGACCCAAAAAGCAAATATAAAATTAAATTAAATCAAATAAATTTTAAAATAGAAAATAAGATTCCGATGATACCACACAAGTCCATCCAGAGAGGAAAGGACGCCTCAAATGGGGTGTTCTCCATGCACAGGAATATCACTTGTCCTGGAACAGGAAGGACACACTCTACACACTGCAATGTGGAGGGACCTTGAAGGCATCGTGCCAAGGCAACCAAAATCACACCACCGGGTGGCTGCGTGGAGACCTCAGGAGGAGTCACACTCAAAGAAACAAAGTAGAAGTGAAGGTTTCAGCTTGTGAAAGATGAAAAGGCTCTGGAGATAAAGCGGTGCTGGTGGCCTGACACTGAATGTACTTCCTTCCACAGAACGGTATATTTAAACACAGTTAAATTAGGGGCTGAGAATGTGGCTGGGCAGGCAAGCACTTGCCCTGCCCACACGGGCCCTGGGTTTTGATCCATGGCACGACCAGGCGGGGCAGCGGGGCGGGGGGTGTGGTGGGGGGATCGGCAGGTAGTGGTTCAAATAAATGGTGCTGGGAGGTGACACTTTGCAAGCAGGAGCCCTGGGCTTGCTTCTTGCGCTGGGTATGGTCCCTCCACCAAGTCTTACCAGGTGTGACCCAAAAGACATACACCAAGTTAAAACCATCAATTTTATGTTTTATATATATATATATTTGACACAAGAAGACTTTTTTTTTTTTTTGGTTTTTGGTCACACCCGGCGATGCACAGGGGTTGCTCCTGGCTCTTCACTCAGGAATTACCACCCCTGGCAGTGCTCAGGGGACCATATAGGATGCTGGGATTAGAACCCGGGTCGGCCGCGTGCAAGGCAAACGCCCTACCCGCTGTGCTATTGCTCCAGCCCCCAAGAAGACATATTTTTAACATATGTGTATTTTATTTTATTTTTTTTTTTTCTTTTTGGGTCACACCTGGCGATGCACAGGGGTTACTCCTGGCTCTGCACTCAGGAATTACCCCTGGCCGTGCTCAGGGGACCATATGGGATGCTGGGATTTGAACCCGGGTCGGCCGCGTGCAAGGCAAACGCCCTACCCGCTGTGCTATCTCTCCAGCCCCCATATGTGTATTTTAACATGAGAGGGGCCAGCACAATAGTGCAGCGGGTAAGGTATTTGCCCTGCACACAGCTGACCTGGGTTTGAACCTCTGGCACCGCATAAGGTCCCCAAAACACCACCAGGAGCGACCCCAGAGGCAGGAATCAGGCTCAACACCACCAGGTGTGGCCCAAACACTCCCCCACCCTACCCCAACCCCCCAATTAAAAAATAAATGAGACAGAAAAAAGAGAATTTTTTTTATGTTAAAGACCTGAGAAACTTTGGTGATTTTTGATCAGCACCATCAACATATCAACAAGTTTAGACATACTTGCCTTAAAAAAAAAAAAGAACACCACCTACTGAGATGACAATCTATAATAAAAGCGTTCACTCGAGAAAGACTGATATCAAACAGCTTAATAAGTGATTTCAGAGCAGCTTCTGGGCCAAGTCAGACTCTGGGTAGGAGAAGCCGGCAGCCTGCAGGCCCTGGCTGGCTCCCTGGCCCTGCCCTGTACTCAGTCCAGGATGCTGACCCCGCCTCGACACTCCCTGTGCTGCCCCCACCCCTACCCCAGGCGTGGCCCAGGCCTGGAGCAGGTAGAGCTGAAGGAAGAGGGTCAGTGAGTCTGCAGGGGAGGGGCTCCACCGGCTCCCTCCTTGAGGGGGCTGTAATCTGGCTGCAAGACCTTCAGACCATCCCCCTCAAATTGCTCTTTCTTTGATCCTGGGACCCCCTGCTTTCCTGCATGTCTTCGGAGACTTCCCAGCCAGTCCCAGGGTACAGTTCAATTCTCTGCTACCTTCTTGCAATCCCTCTAATCCTACTCTGAGTGAGACTCCCCCAAATCTGAGTGTACTTTCTTTTCCATATGCTACTGGGAGCCCAAAGGATGCATGTGTCTGACATAGGGACAAAAATAAAGGGAGAGACTATAGAAAAAACTCTAAAATCCTTTTGTGGGTTTTGTTTTGGTTATTGGGTTACACCGGCTGTGCTCAGGGCTTACTCCTGCCTCTTCACCCTGGGATTACTCCTGGTGGGGCTCAGGGGACCACATGAGATACCGGGGATTGTACACAGGTCAGATGCATGCATCTTTCCTCTGTACTATCAGCCCCTAAAATCAGTCTTCTTTTTCTGGTTTAGTTTTGTCTGGGGGACCATAGGGGGTGCCAAGGATCAAACCAGGTTGGCCACAAGCAAGACAAAAACCCCACCCACTGCATTATCACTCTGGACCCCCAAAGATCAGTTTGTCTGTTTCTTGTTCTAAACCCAGGTGAGAGATAAGAGGTGGTGAGACAAGTTTTGAAGACTTAAAAAATATATATATTTAGGGGCTCAAGAGATGGCTCAAGGGGCTGGAGCACACACTTTCCATCTGGGTGTCCTGGGTTCAAACCCCACCACTGCATGGTCCTTCTAGACCACTGAAGTGTCAGTGGTGGCCCACACCACTGCCAGGTAAGTCCTCAGACCCACACAGCAGAGATGATGAGTATAGCAGGAGTGGCCGCCTGGCCCCTGGCACTGCTGAGGACATCTACCCTACCCGCACCCCCAAATTAGCCTCACCTTGGACAGATTGGGAAGGGAGGACTAAGACTCTACATTCCTCTTTGGAAACTCTGAGCAATCTATTTCCTACTAGGACATACAGAGGAGAGGTTTACAATTTCACCCCCCTCCTTCAGTAAGCAGAGGTAGCCTCTTCCCCACGTTTCCCTTCACGTGTGGCTCCCAGGAGGAGTGGGAATGCTAGTTCATGGGACAAAACCCTGACAAGGGCCCTTCCCCTCCTGCCCGAGAGGAGGAGCAGGGAGCAGCCCGCATCCATCTCCCTCCCCGGAGCCACCGCTGCTCTCTGGGGCTCTGCAGGGTCCCTGGAGTCAATAGGTCCCTCTGGTCTCTGCAAATGCCCTAACAACCTGGCACTGAGCTCTCCAGAAAGCACTACCTTTCAGCCATGGGAATACGTTAGGTGGTGCTCAGTTCCGTGCTGCCGAGGGGCTGTGCCAGGGCTCCGTAAAAAGCATGTCCTCCAGACCTTCGAGCTCTCTCCCCAGACCTAGATTTTGTCATTAACTATAAACATATTGCAATGCGATTTGCTTCAATTTAAAAAATAAAATACAGGGTCAGAGAGATGGCACAGGAGCGAAGGCACTTGCCTTGCACACAGCTGCAACCGTGACAGTGGGTCAAACCCTGTCACTGCATACGGTTCTCCATCTCCCCAGCTCTGCCAGGGGGAGCCCTCCAAAAACATACATGCTGGACATTTTTAGAAGAACGTAACGAATATCAATAATTATGATAAAATATATATCCCTAGTAATGATAAAATATTGATTTCATATGGAAAAGAATAAACCCAGAGGGGAAAAGTAAAACAACTTAGAAAATAAGCATATCCAGGGCTGGAGAGATAGTAGAGTGGGTAGGGCGCTTGTCCTGTGCAAGGCCAACCTGGGTTCAATCCCTGGCATCTCCTATGGTCCCCTAAACCCTGTCACGAGTGATCTCTGAGTAGAGTCAGAAGTCCTGAACACCATCGGGTGCAGCCCCCAAAACAAAAGAAAAAAAGCAAAAAGAAATAAAACAGAGCTCTACCAGTGAGCCACATCCCTGGCCCTTTAAAAAGTTTTCAGCCCACAGTGAGGCAACAGCAAATGGTAGAAGTCACCGGAACTGAAGATTCTGTCCCACAGAACTGGGCTCACAGGGGCACGGGGGTTGGGAGGGGTCCTGGGGACACTGGTGGAGGGAAGCCCTGGTACTGGGGGTAGAATTAGGATGATGCATGCATGAAAGGTATGATGAGCTACTGTACATCTTCATACCCCAACAAATATTTTTGTTTAAGGTTTTAGTCCCAGCAATGAGAGAACTGCACATCTTTTATGCTTGGCCATTCAGGGCTAAACAGAACAGCCCCTTGCGTTTGTGGGAAAGGCTTCGAGGTGTCAGAGTATGCGGCTAAATCTGTCTCAGGAAGGAAGCGAGAGAAGGGCGAGGAAACATTTCCTCCTCTGGTCTACGTCACTGGGGGTCACTCTGGACAGAAGGCTGGGGACCCTGGCAGCTTTCTCCCAGAACTAGCCCCCCATACAGGGGGGGGGAGGGGAGGGAGAAGCAGAGCTTAACTCGAAGACACAGGCCTGGGGCGGGCGGCCCACCCTCCTTCAACACCACCTTCTCCCTCCTCACCAGATGGGCTGGCAGCACCCACACCCACACAGCCCGCTGAAAGGGCAAAGGCGTTTCTGCTTCCCGAGGAGAGTGTGATGCTCGTCCGGCTCAGCAGCAGGGAGGATCCCAGTGGAAAAGGAAGGGCATCTATCTGCCACGCTGAACGGACAGATAGTAGGCACTACAGCCGTGGCGGGAGCCCAGACTCCCATAAAGTTAGCCCGAGACCCCTTAGGGGGAGGCCAGAGACAACGAGGAGCACAAACGAGCCCAACAGGCTGTCTTCAGGACAGCTTCCAGAAGCCAAGAGAATATTAGCCCAGTGTTCCACTCCACGGGGATACATGTAACAGGGGCCTCTTTCTCTTATCTGCTCCTCAAGGGCAAGCCAGGTTATCTGCTGAAGAACATCTAATAAGACATGGGGAAGGACTGGAGAGTCGTTCCAAGGCGTGGAGCACATACTCTGCGTGCCAGGGGCTCTGGTTCCATCCGCAGCAGCGAATACCCTCACCCGGCCACCCCCAAGCATCACGGTGTGTGGCCCTGGTGTGCCACAGCACTGCATTTCCCGCCCCCCGCCACACACAGAGATTTTTAGAAGAAAGAATCAGGAAGGGGTTTCATAAAAGGAAAGATTCTGAGGCAGGAATATTGGGAAGGGAGAAGCTGCAGTTAGAAATCACAGCTCATTCTCAAAGGGAGTGCCTCTGGGTCATTTGAGGTGCACCAGAGACGAGCTTCGTGACAAAAAAAATAATAATAATAAATAAGGCCTACTAAACAGAGGTAAGAGCTTGCAGCAACATGAGTTCTTAGAATGGGGGGCGGTACCGGCACCTCTCCCCACCCAGATGTGATCCGAGAGGCTGCACATGTGCGGCCCCTCTGTTGCTGAACGCCCATGATCCCAGAGGCCCTCTAACTACTCTCGGCACCAGCAGCTTCTTGCAAAAAAGCCTCCAAGACTGTGAACTAAGCCACAACCCAATGCCACCCCAGGAGAGGAAAGGTTTTTCTCTCTCTGGGGGGAAAATTCCAAATAATAATAGTGAGTTTTATGTTGAAATATTGAATGTAATCAAAGTAAAGAGAAAGTAAAGTGGGGGCTGGAGCAATAGCACAGTGGGGAGGGCGTTTGCCTTGCACGTGGCTGACCCGGGTTCAGTTCCCAGCATCCCAAGTGGTCCCCCGTGCACTGCCAGGATGATTCCTGAGTGCACGAGCCAGGAGTAACCCCTCTGCATCGCCGGGTGTGACCCAAAAAGCAAAAAAAAAAAAAGAGAGAGAAAGTAAAGTGAAAATTATCAGCTACACAGGTGGGGGTGGGGGTGGGGTGGGAGGTATACTGGGGTTCTTGGTGGTGGAACATGGGCACTGGTGAAGGGATGGGTGTTTGAGCATTGTATGACTGAGACTTAAGCCTGAAATCTTTGTAACTTTTCACATGGTGATTCAATAAAAAAATTTTTTTTTAAAAAGCAACCCTTGCGTTGTAAAGAAATTGCTCAAAGGGAAAATTCTCCCGGTGGATTCCAGGTGACATGCAACAGGACAAACAAATCCTAGGAAGAACTGATGCCTTGGACAGTACCAATGAGAAAGATTCAATATCCTGAATTAGGAGTTTTACATCTAAAGTTCCACAATGATGAAAAGATCCACCTCCGGTCAACAAAACGCCTGACAGGAAAGGAAGAAACTAAAGTGTGACGGGGCAAGAAAGTGACCCATGGCTGCTGAAACCTGCGGGCCTGGGAGACTCTAGGACACATTATGGAGTTGGGATAACGCAGAGGGGAAGACAGACAGACAAGCTGCCGTGACAGAGTGAGGATGATGTTTTTACAAAACTGACAGAGGCCGCCTCGCCTGAGACTCACCAGCAACCGGAATGCTGACTCCTTAGTGAAGCTTCGAGTGCGCGCAGACACCGGCCAGCCAGCGAGCATTAGCCAGGACCCTGCTCTCCTGCCAGGCCTTCCAGACACCAGCAGGTCTGATCACTGGGACCCCTGCTGGGAAGCCTTGGCTCCAGGCTGCAGACTGTTTTGCTTTTTAATCTACGCATCTATGCTGGAGCGATAGCACAGCCGGTTGGGGGGGCGGGTAGGGCATTTGCCTTGCGCAGTGGATCTGAGTTCGATTCATCCATACCTCTCAGAGAGCCCAGCAAGCTACCGAGAGTATCCTGCCCGCATGGCAGAGCCTGGCAAGCTACCCGTGGCGTATTCGATATGCCAAAAACAGTAACAACAAGTCTCATAGTGGAGACGTTATGGTGCTGCTTGAGCAAATTGATGAACAAATTGATGACAGTGCTACAGTGCTACAATCTATCTATTTTGCAGGACGCCCAACCAAGCTCAGGAGGCCTGGAGACCCTCTCCTGGAGATTCTTGGCTAACAGGCCAGCCATTCAGTGCCAGGGCCAGAGGATGCTGAATGGACCTGCTAGGCTCGGGATTATCCAAGCCACCTTGCAGCCTGGTTAGAGTTGCACCCAGCGGTGCTCAGGGGACCCTGAGGTGCCAGACATCAAACTAGGGCTGGCCACATCACAGCAGCATGCTTTTGCTATCTTTCTGGTTCCAAACGTTCTATGAAAAAAAAATTTTTTTTTTTTTGCTTTTTGGGTCACACCCGGCGATGCACAGGGGTTACTCCTGGCTCTGCACTCAGGAATTAACGCTGGCGGTGCTCAGAGGACCATATGGGATGCTGGGAATCGAACCTGGGTCGGCCGCGTGCAAGGCAAACGCCCTACCCTCTGTACTATTGCTCCAGCCCCCTTTCTGTGAAATTTTTTAAGTCCTGACAGGTACTAAATTTTCTCAAATGCTTTTTTGTGTCTATTGGAATGGTCATGTTTTTCCTCTTATCCTAATCAGTGTGGGAAATTACACTGATCTTCTAATGTTAAATAAACTGTTTGAACCTAGAACAAACCCTACTTTGCTTAAGCTGAGTCATTCTTTCCACGCAGTGCAAATCTGGCTTGCTACTACTTGGAAGACTTTTACACTTATATTCCCAATTTGCCAATTATAGGTTTGCATGTAAGTGTATCATGAGCCTTATATAATAAATTGGGAAGTATCCCTTCCCCTCTGTATTCTGAAAAAGACTTTGGAAGATTGGCATGGGTCCATCCTAAAATATTAAAAAGAACTCATCTGGAACCACCACTAATGCCACCATGTAAGCTTGTCTATTAGCCTTGCTCCAGAGACTCATGAAAAATATCTCAAAAGAGATCAGCAAGCCACAGAAATTTGTTTTTGGACACCAACGCATGGCTGAGACATCAAGGGCACTTCAGAGGGGGCAGGTTAGCCCAGTGCCCACCCAAACAGCCCTGGCAGTTGCTTGTTCCCCCACTCCAAAACTACCAACATGCCCCCTGCCGAACTCTGTCTTGGGACAAACCTTACCGAGAAATTAACCTGCCAAAAGTTCAGGTATGCAGGTTTTGTGGCTGAAATCTCCGGGCTTTCTCAGAGTTGGCATGGGATACCTTCCCCTACCCCCACCTCCCAGTACTTCTGGGAGCCCTGATAGTCACATCCACACCTCCAAACCACTGCCCAGTTAAAAATTTAACCCTAGATGTACCACCGCATTCAAAATTCTGAACTCCCTGGACATCTCAAACTCTACAACACTGATACTCAGGAGTGGCACATCAGATTGGATGGGCTGTAACATAGAAGGCAACCAATCTCAATGAACAGAACACAAACATAAGACACTTCACCTGTAACAACATATTAGTAATCTTTTATACAAGGGTTTAGTGATTCCATGGTGAGATATAATAATTTACACTAATTTTTTTCTAAGGAAACATTTTTTGATCATTCTGTTAGCAAAATATTGATAACAATCAATATAAAATAAATTATTGAGGGTCGCCTATGGCAGGCTTAAGGGGTGGCTGGGAAAACTGGAGACAACGGTGGAGGAAAGGTGTAATGGTGGTGGGATTGGTGTTGAAATATTGAATGCCTGTAACACAGCATCATAAACAACTTTGTAAACCACAGTGTTTACATGAAGTGTAGGGGGAAAATTTACTAACCTTCTCTATGCCTTAATGTCCTCATCTGGAAGTGATATTTTGGGGGAGATGGGCCCCACATCTGGCAGTGCTCAGGGTTGATGTCTGGATCTGTGCTCAGGAATCACTCCTGGCAGTGTTCAAGGGATCAAACCCAGGTCACCCATGTGCAAGCCAAGTGCCTTACCTGCTGTACTATCTCCCCAGTCCCTCGAAAACTAAGGTTAATAATAGAATATGTCTCATATAATTGTGGTGAAATTTAAATAAGCAAATATATGTTATACACTTGAGATAGAACCTAAGACATAATACACACCACATCAATATTAACAACTATAAAGACAACAACTACTACCACTTATGCCACTCCTCACTACTACTTCTTCTATTGTCTGAATTTGAAAGGGGGGTGTGGGGATGGTGAAGAGGAATTCTCAAAAATTCTCAAATCTTTTTATAGCTTTGAAAAGTAGCTGGCATTGAGCTTGCCCTTCAAGCCCGTGTTCTCCCTTGAACCCGTATCCCGCTTGTGTGTCTCTGTGTATCTTTGCTTACTCACAGTTTCTGCTCTGGAGAAGTCTGTTCTCTCTCTGAGCTGTACTTTCTCTCTTTCTCTCCCCTCGCATCTTTCTAAAGAAGGGTCCTTCCATGTCGGCATAGAAATGACCCAGCTCCACGGTCTATTTCAGAGAGATGCTACAGCCGAGTAGACCCAGTCAGGCTCTGTCTCTTGGCCCAAGTCTCTGGAACCCTCTTGGGATGGGGCAGGCGAAGTGTCCGCCCTGTTGGAAGGCCCAGCACTCGCTCTGAGCCTGACTTCTGCCCAGAGGAGACACCACAGTGGCTGAACCCTCTCAGGCCCGCACGTGGCTGCTGTGTAGGCTATGCACCATCTCCAGCTCACAATAGTACTGAGACAATGAGATGGGAAAGCCGCCTAAAGGCCCATTAGCTCAATGAACAAAAGCAATAGCACGGAAGGCTCAACTAGCACCTAACAGCTCAGTAATCCTTGGAGGATGACTGTCGTAACATCACTGTGAGATGTATGTTGTAACAATATAAAGGAAATTATTTTGTGCCTGCTAAGGGGGGGAGGCTGCGGGTGGGGTGGGTAACTGGGACATTGGTGAAGGGAAGGTCCCTTGAAGTAGGATGGTGGTGGGATTGGTGATGGAATTGGTGTTGGGATTGGTGTTGGAATATTAAATACCTAAAACGACTGTATCACGAACAACTTTGCAAATCACCATGTTTAAATAAAGTTTAAAATATATTTCTTGCCAGTGGCCTGGAGGGTTCGCTTGTGGACCAGAGCACCGTGGATGCCCTCCCAGGAAGACCGGGCTGCTGTGTCCTGGCCTGGGGGGGGGGGTTTCTGGACAGTGAGGAACAGGACCTCTGGGGTCCAGTGGGACCTGGCGCCATCCATGTGCCCCAGGAACGCTGGGGGTCTTCTCTGGACTTGGTGGATTCGAGGAGCCAGGCTCCAGGATAGGAAGTTGGGGAGGTAGCAGAGGGTGAATGGGGGGGTAGGGCACTGCCCTGTGGGGGAAGTGGCTCAGCCCCACTCCTCTCCTCAGAAGAAAATTTTAAAAAATAAAATAAGATAAATAAAAAAATAAAATATATTTCTTAAAGTAGCTGGTATTCAATAGGTCTCAAAAATCAGTGTCTCAGGGGGGAAAATGGTTTCTTTGAGGCAATGCAAATATTCCAGAATTAGTGGTGATGGTTGAATAACTGGAAATATGGGGGGAAAAAAACTCTCAACTGTTGATTAAAGGGTGAATTTCAAACTATATAAATTATCCTCCCCATCCCCCTAAAAATGTTTTTGCAGTACCTGGGATCAAACCCCAAGTTTCAGACCTTCAAGGTATGAGCTTTGCTACTAAGTGCTATCCCTGGAAATTTCTCAATTTTTTAAAAGCGAACATCCATCCTACTTCAAAAATGGCTATGCTTCAAGCAAAATAGTAAAGGCATACATGAATTTTCTTCTGTGGAAAAAAGCTAGAAAATTAAACAGCTTCCCTATTCAGGCCCTTTCCACACCCCCACATTTTCCTGTATTTCATGACCCCTGATATGGTCCCCCAAGCACCGCCAGGAGTGATTCCTCTGAGTGCAGAGCCAGGAGTAACCACTGAGCATCTCTGGGTGTGACCCAAAAAGCAATAAATAAATAAATAAATAAAAATAAAAAAGAATTAAGATTCCAAAGTCAGAGAGAATTAGGTTCGACTTCTGGAGCTGTGCATTGTTAAGCTATGTGACTTGAGATAAGTTACTCAAATCCCTCTGAACATTAGTCTCCTCATCTGTAAACCAAAGATAACAATAGGAACTTTGTTCATAAGCTGTTGGAGGATTGAGTTTAACGGAGTAGGTAAAACACTGAATACACTTTCTGGCCAACAATGGGCCCTCACTGAATGCCAGCTATGCGAATGGTGATGATGATAACAGAAGAGGAGGAGGAGGAGGAAGAAGTGGAGGAGGAGGAGGAGGAGGAGAAAGAGGGGGAGAAGGAACGCTGTCATCATCACCCAGATTGACTGAAATCATACAAATGAGGCAGCAAATTCGGGGTGGGGCCCCAGCTCAGACCTCCTCTGTCTTGTAGAGAGGGATGGGGAGTAAAATGACTCTTTGTGGTCACTGGTCACAAGGACAAAGCCATTGATATCGCCCCCCCACCCCTTCCTACTCCAAGCTCTAAATGAGCTAAGTATTCACAGCAGACCCACAAGGATTTGGCAGCAGTTTACATAGAGATGGCAGCCTGTGGGCCCAGGAAAAGCTTTGCCAAGTGCCTTCTAGGGACAGGAAGAGGCATGAAATGAGCGTACGTACGTTCTTTAAAAATATTTTGTTCTTCTAGGAAATTCACCGGCACTACTGTTAAATCTTTCAAACACCTTGTCTTTTAAACATCTGTTTTTGAGGCTTACAAATTTGGCTTTTAAAAATTGCTCCTGAGGGGGCTGGAGAGATAGCACAGCGGGTAGGGCGTTTACCTTGCACGCTGCTGACCGGGGTTTGATTCCCAGCATCCCATATGGTCCCCCGAGCACTGCCAGGAGTAATTCCTGAGTGCAAAAGCCAGGAGTAACCCCTGAGCATAGCCGGGTGTGACCCAAAAAGCAAAAAAAAAAAAAAAAAAGAATTGCTCCTGAAGGGCTGGAGCGATAGCACAGCAAGTAGGGCATTTGCCTTGCATGCAGCCGACCCGGATTCAATTCCCAGCATCCCATATGGTCCCCCGAGCACCGCCTGGAGTAATTTCTGAGTGCAGAGCCAAGAATAACACCTAAGCATCACCGGGTGTGACCCAAAAAGCAAAAAAAAAAAAAAAAAACTTGTTCTTGAAACATGCTTGTCTGAGGTGATTCTTTTGAATCTCCTGTCTTTCCTCAGGGATACTGTAAGAGCTGCTTCTGCTCCTTTTCCCATGCTGCTCTGGAATTACTTGTTTCAAATGAAAAACATCATAATTCTCTACTGTGTGAAAGTTTCTCAAGGGCTATTCATCCATCACTGAAGTTCCTTTGCAGATGCTACAAAGCTCCCCAGATCCGGTCCCCACCTACAAACTTGGCATCATTTTCCGGTCCTCTCAATATATCGCACACCTGAAGCTCAAACCTTCTAGACCGAAAGGACTGTACAGCTTTACAATACCTGCTCAATCACGTCCTCAGGCTGTTCCGCAAATACATCGTCTCCCGTGTCTCCAGTCGATACCAGTGATGAGACATTAACACAGACTCTTCATTGCTCCTGTTAACGACAAGGAAGAATAACCAATAATCGAGGCCACCACCTCAGACTAACATGTTTATTGGGCATACTAATTATATTTTAATTAGGAAGCACTCAGAGACACCAGAACAGAATATTGACTATATTTGATTCCCCCTTACAGAATATCAAAATAAAATTTGAACATTGGTAATAATAACGTGTGTAATCAATGCCTTTAATTAAGGCACGCATCTTGCCTAAAATAGCAACTTCAGTTTTCTAAAGTATAAGTATGTCCAGTCCAGAGAGGTGACTCAAAGGGGTGGAGCACAGGCTTTATGCGGGGGGGGGGGGGGGGCGAGCGAGCCCTGGGTTCAATCTCTACACTACTTGGTCCCCTCAAGCACTGAGGTAGGTGTGACCCAAAAGTCAGTAACAAAACAAAACAGGTGGAATAAATGGACTCAATGTATGTTTCTTTCCTTTGCTTAATTTCCGGGCTACCCCTAGCAATGCTCAGGGAGCTACTCCTGGACGTGTGTGTGTGTGTGTGTGTGTGTGTGTGTGTGTGTGTGTGTGTGTTGGGGGAGGCGAGGTTATAGCAGCAGTGCTCAGGGAACCATAAAGTGGCAGGGATGGGACCCAGACAAACCCCATGCCTAGTTCCTTGAGCTACTTCCCCAGTCCCTCGGCTTTTTTTTCCCCCATTATTCTGTTTGATTTTTATCCTTGTCACCATTTGTCTTTAAGATTTGAATGAAAAGCTGATTTAAAGACACTATATTCCTGTAACCTGCACAATACTAAGTAAACCAGATAAAGCTGCATAAACCACATAAACCAGATAAACCACATCAACAAATTTTGTTTTGTCACTTTAAGCCCCATAGAACTATCACAGCTGACGCGCAAGTAAAGCTAGCAACACTAAAGACACAAAAAAGCCAAAATTGAATTTTTTTCTTATCTATGCATGGTCCAGATTCACTGTACCACTTTATCACTGTCATCCTGTTGTTCGTCGAGTTACTCGAGCGGGCACCAGTAATGCCTCTATTCCTCCCAGGCCTGAGATTTTAGCAGCCTCTCCTTACTCATCTTTCCCAAGGATTGGAGGCTCTTTCAGGGTCAGGGGAATGAGACCTATCGTTACTGTTTTTGGCATATAGAATACGCCATGGGTAGCTTGCCAGGCTCTGCCCATGTGGGCAGGATACTCTCGGTAGCTTGCCGGGCTCTCCAAGAGGTATGTATGTTTGTATGTATGTATATATATATATATATATATATGTATATATATATATTACTCTTTAATTTGTTGCCGACTGTGTGAACTCCATCAAATATGGTGTGGTAATTATGGAAAATGGGTAGGAAGTGTCTTATAATGTGTCCAGGTTCGGATAGTGGCCTGGAGCATGGCGGTGGTAGTGTAGTTACATTAGGTAGTGCAGGTCGGCTGCCGGGTCTGGGTCCCTTGGGGTGGGGAGGGTTCTCACTCACCACCCTCTGGGGCACCCCGAGTGAAAAGAGCCTGGCACGGAGTCCAGATTCAGTTACTGAAAAACACAGTATTAAGACAGGAAACTATGGGTTGGAGAAACATCTACTAGTATTAAGCTCCTTCACCTAGCTAGCTGCTCAAGAATACAGAGCCTGGGGCTGGAGCGATAGCTCAGTGGGTAGGGCGTTTGCCTTGCACGCGGCCGACCCGGGTTCGATTCCCAGCATCCCATATGGTCCCCTGAGCACCACCAGGGGTAATTCCTGAGTGCAGAGCCAGGGGTGACCCCTGTGCATCGCCGGGTGTGACCCAAAAGAAAAAAAAAAAGAATACAGAGCCCATGGGCCAGAATGGTAGTACAGTGAGTCGGGCACTCGCCTCACACACAGTCGACCCAGGTTCTATCCTCTGTATCACCTCGGGTCCCCTGAGCCCTTCCAGGAATGATTCCTTAGTGCAAAGAGGCAGAAAGCCCTGAGTACCTCCAGGTGTAAGCCAAAAACAAACAAAGAAAAAATAATACAGGACCCCACTACTCCTAATGAAAGAGCGGTTTTCATGCAAACTCACTTTGCACAAACTCACAAACTCACTTTTCATTCTGGTTCAGCACATGATGAAACAACACCCCAAGGATAAAACAACAGCACTGGTACTATCATGGAAAATAATAATAAAGAATATTTTTCAAATAAACTCTTCCTCTAAGTCTTAGCTGAGCCCTTCAGGGATTCTCAGATGTTTCCTGATAAGCAGATCTAAACTTGAAGACAATAATAGCCCAAGATGGGCCCTGGCACTGAGCCTCCAAAATCCTTAAAGCAACATGCACTGTCTCAAAGAAGAAAGCCAGAACACTCCGCGGCTCCTCAGATCTCTCCCCTAACCCCGAGACCATGCAAATATTTGACAAATTGACGTTCTAACATTCCTGCTGAGGCAACACATATTTAAATAGAAGTTTTTGCTGTTTAAATACGGGCATCCCGGTTACATGGACATCTGGGGATGACTCCTCAGAAATGACCTGTGGGCTAGACCAAGCCACACTGGACAGTGAATCCTTTCTATTTATGGGAGCGGGACCTAGCAGAACCTCTGCAGTGACTGACAACTCTCTTCAGAGAGGGAAGGTCAACAAAGTGACACGGAAAGCCTCCGAAGAATCCAGAACGTGGAAAACTCTAGGACAAAGGATCAGTTTCGTCAAGAAACAAACTACAGTCAAAACAAAATCCAGTAAGTAAGGGGAACTTGTCAATGAAAAGCCACATACAAAATATATTCATACAAGGTGTGCTTTTTAACAGGGCCCTTGCTTTAAATGAACTGTATTCATTTAAACAGACTCACTGTGTAGGGCCTGAGAGATAGTACAGTAGTCGCACTTGCACTAGATCCCTGACATCCCATTTGGTCCCTTGAGCACTGCCAGGAGTGATCCCTGAATGCAGATCCAACAGTAACCCCTGCCCATGCCAGGTGTGGCCCCCAAACCAATTTTAATTTAAAAACATTTAATGAACTGTTTTTAAAAAGAGATGAATGAGGACATTTAAACAGACTGAGGAATTTTTTCTATGAGTCAGAAGAGGATCTATACAGGAAAAACAAGAACTGCAGTACTGTCTCGAGGATGGCATTGTGGCATATTTATGGCAATTTTTTTGCTGTCTTTGGATTTGTGGTGAGATCAAATCCAGGGGTCAAAGATGCCAGGCATTCATTCTACTTTTGAACCACATCCTCGGCCCCGACACATTTTTTTTCACCCTCAAATACAATCTGAGGTCTTATTCTTTCCTAAAGTTACCTGGTTATATGTGGCAGGGCCCATTCAGCCTGATGGCCCTGAAACAGATCCAGAAATGATAGAAAAGCCAGACGAAAGGCTTCTGCATTGTTGGAGATGGGAGAGAAAGGAATCTACTAGAAAAGGGGAGGCGGCGCGTGAGAGCGCGTGTGATGGGGCTGGGGAGCTCAGCACAGCCACTGCAACCTTTTGTGCTGATGCAGTGGAATCGCCAACCAAGAGAAAACAAAGCAAGCAGGTGCCAGATCCAGAACCCGGGGCTGGACCGTCAGCACCGATTCTTCTCCTGGGGCCCCACTCCCACCACGCGCTGATCACACGCACAATTTTCTTTCCAAAATAACCACCGGTGCAACTAAGTCTGGGTCAGAGGGATCAATTCTGGGATTGGGCTGATGGTCAGGATTACTGGCTGCAGGTGGAGATGGGGCTCCACTACCTGACTGAGCCTGCAGTCAAGGAAGGGAATGTTCATCCCTGACCCCTCCCTGAGGTTTTCCTTCTCTCTGTCTCAGTGCAGCCTTGGTCCCCACGGATTCCTCTGAGTGACCCACTTGTTTGTAGGGGGCTGCACCAGGTGCCAGAAAGTGCTTCAGGTGCTTGGGGCTTGTCAGTGAACGAAACCAGACCCTAGCCCTTGGAGAGGAGAGGTGCTGGGGACACATGGGAAAAACCCAAGCAGGATGGCAGGATGGGAGAAGGGAGGGTAGGCTGGCATCACTGATAACTTAGAAAGGTCTCACTTCCTGCTCTCATCACCTCCCTTACCACTGACCTTGCTAACAAAACGGTGATGGGGAGACAGCATCACTCAGTTGGGTCTATCCTAGAATCAGGACAGCCCAAAGGGCTGGAGCACAGCCTAGCGTGCATGAGGCCCCGGGTCCTATGACCTGAGCCACATGGCATCCCAAGCCTAGCGGCTTCTGGGCATTCTTGGGGTGGCCCTGTGAACCCCTGCACTGCTGGGCCTAACCAGTACTGCAATGCCAAGGTCCAAGCATTGAACCATCCAGGCCTCACACCCAGGCCAAGTGTTGCCAGGAGTGGCCCATGGGCCCCTCAAACACTGCAAGGGAGGCCTCAGAAGAAAAGGAGTTATGTCATTTTCTTCATTGTCTTCTACTTTTTTTTTTTTTTGCTTTTTGAGTCTCACCTGGCGATGCACAGGGGTTACTCCTAGCTTTGCACTCAGGAGTTACTCCTGGCGGTGCTCAGGGGACCATATGGGATACTGGGGATCGAACCCGGGTCGGCCGCGTGCAAGACAAACACCCTACCCACTGTGCTATCGCTCCAGCCCAGTCTTCTACTTTTTCAAAAGCAAATTTGGTCAGAAGGGAGAAGGGATTGAAAGGACTACTGAACCGGAGCAGAGTGGCATCAACACAGCTCTCTCTGAGGGCCTCTTGGAGACATTGGCATCGGTGCCCTCACCCATCATGAGGCCTGTGGGGCAACAGTGGCGCCCCTGAGCCACGGTCTATTGGGAATGTCCCAGGAATCGGCGAGCTAGCACCGTGCCCTGATAAGCCAATCCTATCTTTCTTACTGGTCCTTTTCAGCTGATCGATCAGGGGGAGAAAAGAGAGGGAGAAGAACAAGAGTTGATGGTCCATTCTTGCATTGATGGCCTTATCCTGAAAAGAGGAGGATTATACAAAATCAAACAGCCAATTTCACAAACATAACCCCTCACCACCCCCGGGTACCACAGGAAGTAACCAACATAAGGATTAGTATTAAAGAGCAGGATTAAAGATTTATTTTTTAAAAAATGGGGCTAGAGCAATAGTACAGCAGGTAGGGTGTTTGCCTTGCACGGAGCCGACCCGGGTTCAGTTCCCAGCATCCCATATGGTCCTCTGAGCACTGCCAGGGGTGATTCCTGAAGCAGAGCCAGGAGTAACCCCTGTGCATTGCCAGGTGTGACCCAAAAAGCAAAAAAAAAAAAAAGAAAAAAAGATTTATTTGTTCCATGTTTTGCAAATTTTGTGATGAAGAGATAAAATTTTGATAGTTAAGGGGAAAAATAACTAGTTAAAACACAAAGCAAAACACCCATTTACCAGAAGGCAGTCATGGCCTGTGAACTGGCCCAGAACCTACTCAGGAACTGTCACTAAAGCTACCTACTGAACTCTCAATATTTCACAAGGAATACTGAGGTAATATTTATACCTAGAGTAGAAGCGGGTCTACAGAGTAAGGGAACTATAATTTTACATATCTTATATTTACAACACGCTGATGACTGCCTGTATAATGCTGAATATGGTCCTTGTCTCATTCTTTACACCAGTTATTTAAATTCAAACTTTTTTTTCTTTTTTTTTGTGGATTTTGAGCCACACCCAACGATGCTCAAGGGTTATTCCTAACTCTGCACCCACAAATTACTCCTGGTGATGCTGGGGGGTGGGAGAGGGGTGTATGCGATGCCAGGGATCAAACTCAGGTCAGCTATGTGCAAGGCAAGCACCTTACCCACTGTACTATCTCTCTGGCCTTTTAATTCTGACTTTTAACAGCAGGAGGAAAAGCTGAGCTACTAGTGAAATAAGTTTACACTGGAATTCTGACACGTATACTATAAAGTTATATATGCAGGAATCAGAAATGTTGAAAACTCCTACTAATGGGACTTGACTTAAAACTTAACCTTAGCCCAGGTTTAGGATTTGAGTATGCAGCCTTTCTGAAACAGTCTTTGAAGATAAACCCCAATAAAGTAGTTGATAATTTGATAACCACCCTTATGTGACTAAAATAAAAACGCTTCTGAAGTCACTAGGAGAGAACACTTTAAGTTGCACCTAAAGCTTAAAATAAACATTATATGAGATGAAGGAACTTTAGATTCATTCTGTTTAAGACTGAGAACAAACCCAAGATGCCCACTGAATATAGCAACTGTTTTGATAAAGTCCTGAGAGTTTTGGTCAATGGTTGAGGGAAAAGAAATGAGAAGAGAGTGGGAAAGAAGCACAAACATCTATTGCTTATTTTCAACGGATGCCATTACTCTGGAAGGAAATACACTGAGATAATGAAGCGAGCCTGCAGGATGCAAGATGAGCTTACCACCACCAGTATCATTTCTCTTAAACTACCGGTCATCAGTAGAGCATAATGACAATAGAAAGTCATGATTCACAATAGCAACAAAACTTAAGAAGTACTTAGAAATCATTAACCAATGTGAAGTAACAAGCATCTACATCTTGGTCTCGGCCCCTGGTCCCTGCCCCTGAGCTCCTTGTAACTTCGTAAGTGACAGGAATACCAGGAATGTCCTTTGTCCTACTGAGCTGACAGTGGGTGGACTCCTGAATGGCTCACATGGGAGTCAGCCACCAGGCAGATAAGACTATGATGAGAAACTTGGAATTTTCAGACCCACTTCCCCTACCCACCACTGCTCCACAGACAGAAGAGAAGCCAGACTCATCACGTCAGTGACCCTTCATAAACTCTCAACAGCAGGGAGTTTGGGGGGCATCCAGAGTGGCGGATATGTCCACTCAAGAAGGCTGACATGCAAACACCCCCACACATGGTTCCATCCCAGTCTCCATCCTATAGATCTTTTCATCTGGCTGCCCAAATGTTCCTGGTGTGTGTGTGTGTGTGTGTGTGTGTGTGTGTGTGTGTGTGTGTGTGTGTGTGTGTGTGGTGTTTGGAGGGGAGCACACCAAGCAGTCCTCAGGGGCCTCCAGAAACACATCCAGAGGTGCTGGAGCTCGAGTCCCAGAACTCCCACGGGCAAGGCTAATTCTATCCGTTGAGCCACATCCTCCAGCTCCTTAAATGCAGCATGTTAGAAAACAGAAAACCTAAGTACTTCCCCGAGTTCTGTGTGATGCTGTGGTAAACCTACCTGAACTCGAGAAAGGGTGATGAGAACCTTTGATTTGGTGCCAAATCAGAGCAAAGTGACAGGTCATCAAGAGACAATTTCTGAGACTGTTGGGGAAGTGAGGGGGAGTGGGGAAGGTCCTGCCCTGGGAGACTGAGACTGCTGTGGGGTGGGGAGGGAAGCCCGGGGGGAACCCAGATCTGAGGACCTGATGCTTTTCGAAGACAGTGTGAGAAATGAATTGAATCGTAACACACCTGCTGATATCTGGGCAATCACTCGCTGTTGATGTGTGTGGGTGGGAAACCCCACACAAGTGCTCTCTGTCAAGGTACAGAAGACATCAGACAGGGAAGAGCCCAGAGCCCAGAAGAATGGGGCTTTCTCTATACAGGAAAGGAAAAAACTCTTCAGTTTTTCCTTTACCACCAAGAATGTTCTCCCAGACCTTTATAAAAAAGAAATTTAATGTTCTGAGAAAATACTTCAACAAATAAGCTGATAAAGTAACTAGGGATGAAAAGCGGCACATGGTCAATGAATTCAAATGGATCGGGAAAAAGATTTATGCACAGGACAGAGAGAGGAAGAATAAAGCTACTATGGTGGGAAAGCAAACATTCAATGTGTCTAGGTGAGGCATATACAGGGGCTCTTTGTTCTCATTTTAGAGCGCTGCTGTTGGTTTTTATTTCCAAGTAAAACAAAATTATTTAAAAAACCTTACATGGAGAAACACATTACATGTTCTTGGAGGAAATGAGTTGACATTAGAAGGATGTCGTGCTCCGAGCCAGAGAGCTTGCACAGGAGTTCCAGGCACTTGCCTTGCATGCAGCCCACTCTCGTTTGATTCCTGGCACCACCGTCTGTGGTCCCCTGAGCACTGCCTCCTGTGACAAGCCCCCCCCCCAAAAAAAAATGCCCACACTAAAAAAAAAAAAACTTCTTTTAGGGTCAGAGAGACATATGGTTCTCTGGACATCACCAAGAGTGATCCCTGAGCATTAGCGGGTGTGACCCCCAAATCGAAATAAATAAACAAATAAATAACTTGGGGCTAGAATGATAATACAGTGGACAGAGCGTTTGCCTTGCACACGGCCGACCCGGGTTCTATTCTCAGCATCCCATATGGTCCCCAGAGCACCGCCAGGAATAATTCCTGAGTACAAAGCCAGGAGTAACCCCTGTGCATCGCCGGGTGTGACCCAAAAAGAAAAAATAAATAAATAAATAACTTGATGGACCTTATTATTCCAAATTTTATATGGAAAATGATGATCCATCATAGTCAGGTAAACTTGAAAATGATGACAGGGGGAAAAAAAACGATGACAGAGACGGTCCATTATGGGTAAGGCATATTCTAAAGTCACAGTAATTAAAACAGAGCAGTAGAGAGAAAAACTGAGCTAATCTAATGAAATACAAGTTTAGAGACAGACCAGTACATGAGTGGAAGTCATCTTGGAGGAAGAAGGTACCACAGTTCAAAAGAAACGCTGACTTTTTTTTTTTCTGGAAATGTTAGTGAGAAAATTGTCTCATTAGAGTACAAACAATTGTATGCTCTATGTGAACTCATGACGGAGCTAGGGGCTGGGGCTGGGAGGTGCTTTTTATGAAAGTTCCAAGAGAATAAAATATAAGTCAAAGAATTTGCTGGATCACATTGAAGTCAATTTCTTTTTTCTTGTGGGACCAGGGAGACAGTTCAAAAAACTGGAAGACTGGCTTGCATTCAGCAGGCCTGGTTCAGTCCCTGACCTCATGGTCCCCCAAACACCGCCACAATCCCAGGCCACCACCAAGTGTGACACAAAAAGTAATTACAAAGTTGGTTTTTTTTTTCTTGCAGAAAGGACAGCAAGGACAAAATTAACAGATGACCAAATGAAAAGTAATCTGCAAAGTCTAAGTGTGACAGAGGGCCTTATGAGAGCTAAGGTGTCCACCTCGTATGCTGACAACTCTGGTTCAATCCCTGGCACTGTTGGTCTCCTGAATACTGCCCAAAGAGACCCCCAAACTCGGAGCCCAGAGTAGCTTCAGCATCACTAGGTCTGATTCCAAATGCCGAAAGTAAATACATGTGAATTATAAAATCACTCTCCCAAACCAGAGGCAACAACAATGCATAGAGCAATTCCAAGAAAAAAACAGCAAACAGATGAGTCATCAACTCACAGTAGAAATCACAGGACTGAGATGCTCACAGCATCAGTGGTCAAAGAAATGTGAGCTAGGGGACAAGGAAGCACCCATGACATTCCGGAAGGTATGAGCAGGACAGAGCCGAAAAGCAGGGGAGCCTAGGATGCAGGAACTCTCCAATACATGGGGGGGAGGGGGGTAGAGGGCGCACAGCAGAGGGGGAGGGGAATCTTGCACTCTTTAATCCGATCCAGGCCGTGCAACCCTATAATCCTGCAGTTCCCTTCTGAGTGCCCAGCCCGCAGGATGCACTTAGGGGGCATAGGAATAAAAAGACTCATTGTAGCAATATTTGCGGTGCCAGAGAATGGGGCCAACTTGTGTGTCTCTGACACCCACAGACCGCAAGAAAAATTGTGGTTCTGACCCAGAGTGTGGATTATAAGTCAGTCTTCACAAACAAAGGACTAGATACAAACACAGACACCTGAACTCAGAACTCAGAAAAGGAAGTCAAAGGAGATGCATACCTCCAAATGTTTTTATACAGAGTAAGCACACACACACACACACACACACACACACACACACATCAATCCCTTAGCCCCACCAGGAGTGACCCCTGAGCACAGAGGCAGGAGTAAGCACTGAGCCCAACGGGGTGTGGCCCCCAAACCAAAGAAAATAAATAAAATATTTGCGAAGTAAACATTCCCATTTTGTGAAATCCCATGCAGACAAAAATATTTTACATGGATTACTAGCATGAGGACCTAGGCGTCATAAAAGGAAAGGAAAGGGGAGTAGAGGATTTCAAAAATTAATCTTTGGGGCCTGCAAGATGGCTCTAAGGGCTGGAGAGGGGGAAAGGGTTAAGAGCCTGCCTTGCAAGCTGCCAACTCTGGTTCGATCCCTGGCAGGAGCTCTGGGTTCAATCCCCTTCACCAACTCTCCCCCACCTGCCTCCCCCCAACCCACCACCACCGCCCCCCCCCCAGCCACCCAAAAGAAATCTTTTAGACTTCTTGCATATTAAAAAGACTTCAAATGCCCAATGATAAATTTGAAACTAGAATTGTTTCCTTCCCCAAAGTTTCCAACTTTCCTCATAACAAAAGCCACGTTGGCTGCCAGCTCTGTTGATGAGTAACAGCTTTTCATCCTTTTCAAGGCAGGAAGGGTGAATTGAGGCATCAGCAGAGTTCGAGAGGGACCAGCGGAGAATATTCTCCCAGCACTGCAGTTCTCATGACCTGACACCCCGGCTGAAAAGCCCCGATTCCCTCTTGATTGGGGAGTGAATCCACGGACTCGGGTCAGCAGACACTATTTACTTTGGGAACCTCCCGGTCATGCAATCCTCTGGCTTCCTCCCAGTGAGTCCACGCTATCTGGAAACAGAACATTCTGGAGGGGGAAACTGGCTATTCCACAGAGGGGGGAAACACAGGTCAGACAGGAAGTGTGGGTTCAGGCCCAAGCTGTGAGCATGATGTGGAGGGTCTCCCTGACTCTGCCTTATGCCCTTCACCCTGTACCCATCCAGCTAGCAAGGGAATCTCATCACAACCCAAGCCAGGCCGGAAGTGATAGCTCACAGGCAGGGCACTTCCCTTGCGCAGGGCGGGCCAGGGTATTTGATCCCAGGCACCCGGTATGGTCCCTTGAGCACAGAGCCAGGAGTAAGCCCTCACCACTGCCAAATGTGGTACAAAAACAGAAACAAGTCATAGACCGAGACATAGGACAGCAGGTAGGGCCCCTGCCTTGACCGAGGCTGACGAGACTCTAATCCATCACCTCAAAGGCTCCCCCAAGCACCACCAGGAACCATCCCTGACACAGAGCCAGGAGGAAGCCCTGAGCACAGGAGGACGTGGCCCAAACACAAACCAAAAAAAAACTCAAGCCAGCCTGAGCCTCCCTCTTCCAACCAACTCTCCCATGGCCCCTTCGCCCTCAGTCAGAGGAAAGGCCAAAATCCTCACCAGCGGCCTTACTGAGGCACCCCCGAACCACCCACCACGTTCCCCTCACCCACACGGCCCCGGTCAACATGACTCCCCATCTCTCTCATGGGCTGAACAATGCTCTTGTAACATTGGGGGTTCAGCGCTGACTCATCCCCTGCCCCCTCCTGCTCATTCCTTCAAATCCTACACCAAGAGTGATCTGGGCTGAGGTCTCCAGTGACTCTTTACAAATCAAACTCCCCACACGCACCACTCATTCTCTCTCTCTCCCTCTCTCTTTCTCTCTCTCTCACACACACCCCCCTCCTCTCTCTCTCACACACACATACCTCCTCTCTCCCTCTCCCTCTCTCTCCCTCTCTCTCTCTCCTCTCTCTCTCTCCTCTCTCTCTCCCTCTCTCTTTCTCTCTCTCACACACACACATACCTCCTCTCTCCCTCTCCCTCTCCCTCCCTCTCTCTCTCCTCTCTCTCTCTCTCTCTCTCTCTCTCTCTCTCTCTCTCTCTCTCTCTCTCTCTCTCTCTCTCTCTCTCTCTCTGATCTTGTCCCACTTATACCCTTGAGAAGTCCCCAGGAGCTCTCAGGATCAAGTGACTGTGTTTATTCTATACTACCCATCTGCTGTCCCTGCTAGAACATTCTCCACATGAGGGCAGGGCTCTGTTTGCCTTGAAGCACCTAGACCAGAGCCCGGGGCACACACGTGCTTGATGAGTCTTTGCTGACAGATCCAACAAGGCCGAACAAAGTCCCTCAGGCCTGAGACTCCGGGCACAGTGTCCCACATGCTCTCTTGTGCTTCCTCGGTCCTCAGTGGTCACTTCCTTCACGTGAGAAAGACCTAGATGCCTAAAGTAGAAACAACGCTCCCACCTTGTCCAGCTCTATCTCAACAGCTGCAGCCGGCCTCCAGCGCCCATCCCAACACTCTCGCCTGCTCTCGAGCTCGTTCACTCTGCATCTGTACTATGATCTGATTTTACGGCTGTGACTTTTGACCTTTCTGACTTTCCAGGTGAGAGACTGATATTTCCTAACCACCTCTTTCCTGACAAGAGTAAGTCGCCCAATCTTAAAAGTTCATTTCTTCAGTGTTTTCCTCCTCTGAGAATAGTCACTGGGAGCTGGCCTGAGGCTGTGAAACCTTTTCAGAACTTTTCTGAATGAATGTCCCAAGATGCCTTAGCCGGAGGCCCAGCACACTTGAGAATTTCAGAGCAGCCTGCCATACTGCCAGGCTGTAAATAATTTATTTACTGACTTTAGAAATGGCAGCATAACAACCTGGAAAATGGCTTAGGCCTTCTACCTGACATTAGGTATGAAAAACCTTGAGACATGCATTCAGTGTTTGTTGGTTTTAATCTTTTTTTTTTTTTAAGTTTTAACACTAAGATATCTAGATTTGAAAACCTGGGCTTGAGGATTGTACAGTGGGGAGAGCATTTGCCTTGCACGTGGCCGACCAGGGTTCGATCCCCAGGTCCCCTGAGCACCACTAGGAGTGATCCCTGAGTGCAGAGCCAGGAGAAACTGAGCACTGCCAATTGTGGCCCCCAAACAAAACAAACACTCCCCCCAAAATAAAAGAAGAAGGAAAATAAAGAAAAAAGAAAACCTACACTATCTGATTTGAGTCCAGCACGGATACAATCACTGGGTGGATGGGAGGGCTGGGAAGCAGACTCAGCATCCTGCAGAAAGACTTCCCTTCAAGCGCGACATTAATGAGCTTACTGGCTCTGGAAACTTCCTTTTGCAGCCCAGGGAAGATAAAAATCTACACATACTCCATTTAACCCTTTTTCAGCATCAGAGCCTCATAGAGTCTTTCACTATGTTGTGAAAATGCCCACCTTTTGCTTTTAGGAGCGCTCAAATAGTGCTTTAAGAATGACAATTTAGGGCCAGGGGAGAGCGCTGGCTCAATCACTTCCACATGTCAATCACTTGCCTTGCATGTTGGAAGGCCCTGGGTTCAAGTCCAAGACAGCAAATAAATGAAATGATCATTGACTGAAGGTTCCAGGGATAGCTCTGAGGCTTAGAGCATCCCCTTTGCGAGCATTAAGGAGCAGAATTTGGGACTGGAGCAATAGCACAGTGGGTAGGGTACTTTCCTTGCATCCGATCGACCCCGGTTTGATCCTTGGCATCGCATATGGTGCTCTGAGCACTGCCAGATGTAATTCCTGAGTGTAGAACCAGGAGCAACCCCTGAGCATCACCAGGTGGCTGATGAGGAAAAAGAAAAGGAGAAGAATTTGATCTCTGGCGCTGGGGGCTACGCTCAGCCTGCGCCATATAGCAGAGCTTCCACAGCTGCAAGAAACTTCTTTTTGTTACTTTCTATTTATTTATTTGGTTTTGGGTTCGCTTAGGGGAACAAGCAGTGCTGGGGGTTGAACCTAGCCTCCTACATGCAGAGCAGTGGCCAGCCCATAAAACCCTCCCTCCGGCCCACTACAAGCAATCCATGGTCATGCTCAAGGCCACCCAGTCTGCAAGGACTCAAACCTGACATGCAACCTCCAGACAGCATCGTGACCATGTGTGGGGAACCTCCGCTCATCACAACGACCAGCAACAAAGAGAACTCAGGGGGCGGGAGGGTGTTTAAAAGAATCAAGATGTATTAGTCTTGGAGGCAAGAAATTAAAAAAAAAAAGTTTAAGTTCAATCACTGCTTAGAACAGGCTTGGAACTGCAAAGTGGATAAGAGGGACAGTCAGGGCATGGCCAGAAAGGAAGACAGGAGCCGGGATGGGGCAACAGTGTAGAGGGGAGGGCACTTGCCTTGCACAGGACCAATCCTGGTTCGATCCCCAGAACCCCATATGGTGTCCTGAGCTACACCTGGAGTGACCCCTGAGTGCAGAGCTAGGAGTAAGCCCGGAGCACTGCCAAGTGTGGCCCAAAACCAAATTAAAAAAAAGAAAAGTCAGGAGCTGCTTTGGGACTGAGGGCCTAACAAACCCAACCATCTGAACAAGTTGTCCACAAAATAGATCATTCTATCTCAGTGAAAGCGCAGAGTAAAAGGCATCTTATCACACTCTCTGAGGCAGAATGTGCTGGGCCCCTGGCAGACGTTATCTGGGAACGGCACAGGCCCCGTCCCAGGGCCAGTGTGCACTGTCCACAGGGCACATCACTCCATCTCCACTGCAGGGAGCCATCACCGGAAAAAAATAATTTCCCATTTATCTCTGCCAAATAATGATAAAGTAACTAAAGGTGGAGATTGAGAATAATCCTGATTTTTAACATCAGGATTTTTGCTAAAGCATCTTGCAGGATTTTTGGTTTGAGTTGGGGGCCACACCTAAATAGGTGCTCAGGGGGTCACTCCTAAGTTGGGCTGGAGTGATAGTACAGTGGGTAGGGCGTTTGCCTTGCATGCAGTGGACCCAAGTTCGATCCCCAGCGTCCCATATGGTCCCCCGAGCACTGCTAGGAGTAATTCCTGAGTGCAGAGTCAGGAGTAACTCCTGTGCATTGCTGGGTGTGATTCAAAAAGCAAAAAAAACAAAAAAACAAAACCCTAAGTGGTATCAGGGAAATCATGTGGTTCTGATGACCAAATTCAGGCCTTCTGTATGCAAGTGCTCCAGTGTGTTGAGCTATCTCTGGCCCCTTCGCAGGAGTTTTTAAATGTTTGTTTTCTCAAATGATTTGCTGTTATCACAGTGAGGGACGTCTGTTTTAACTGAACATATGAAATCAGGGAACTTGAGCGGCCTGAGCAATAGTACAGTGGGTAAGGTGCTGGCCTTGCAGGCCACCAACCCAGGTTGTCCCCTGAGCAACCACTAGGAGTGATCTCTGAGTGCAGAGTCAGGAGTAAGCCTTGAGCATCATTGGGTGTGACTCAAAATAAATAAATAAAATCAGGGAACTTTAGAGATGGAAGGAGGCCTCAGTGATGCTTTAGTTCAATCACTCAGAGTGGAAACGGGGACTGAGCAAGAAGCTGCTCCCCACCTAGAAGGGAGTCTTGGCTGTTCTACCTGCAGCACCAGCTCTAGATGCTGTCGGGAACTTGCCACTTGCAAAACCAGCTGAGGTTGACGTGGTCCTGTCCACCCCCCCCACTGTGCAACGCAGTGACACAAACAACCAGCGCTAAAGGAGGCTCAACCTCTGAAGTATTAGTGCCGCGGCCGGCTGGCTACAACAGCATCCCTAGGAAAAGAAAGTGTTTCGACACTAGTTGCTCATGTTACTGCGAAAGGCCGCCTGCCACCCCGATCTAAAGGCAAGTGACCCACGCTGCCAGTCATGTGAGTGCCCAAAAATACTCATCCTCCGTTCCGGTGTACATGAGACGGGCAATGCAGGAGGAGAGGGCCGTGGAAGTCTATGCATATGTATTTTTTCCTGCCCATTTGTACCCGCGAGCCTGCTCCACAGCGCCTCACCGGCAGTGGCCTCAGCGGGTTTGTAAGCCCCCCTGGACTTTCTACCCGGCTGCCAGCACCGCCACCCTCTGCAAAGCGAGGCACGTGCGGCGCGGCGGCCCGCGGGGGCCCCGGGAGCGCGCACAGGGATGCAGGTGTCCGCTGCACAGCCCCGCCGCGAGCCAACACGCCACTCCAGCCCCACGGGTCTCTGCCCGGAGCCGCGGACGGCCCGGGAGGGTCCGAGATGGGGGGGACCGGGTCCCGCCTGCAGAATCCCGTCTCCCTCGGTAAAAGCCGAGGGCTGGGCCGCGGCGGAATTCTTTGCCCAGCTCTCAAATTCCGCCCGGTGGCCTGAGTGGCAGGGCGGCGCGGTGGGAAGAGCCCGGGGCTTGACACCCTTTAAACAGCCCCGATCCGCATCCCTGTCGCCGCGGGCCACCGGCTGCTCCAGTCCCGGGGGCCGGAGGGCGGGGAGGGGAGGGGGGAGTGCCCGGATCGGCCCCGGGACAAGGCGCAAGGCGCGGAGGAGCCCCCGAGCCCCCCGGAGCAGCGGCCGGCGGGAGGGAAGGGGCGGCGCAGGCCGCGCGGCGCGTCCTTCGGCCCCGGGTCCCCGCCGCCCGCCGCCCGCCGCGGCCCCCCGCGCCCCCGCGCCGCCCCGCCGCGCCCCTGACCTGCTCCCGGCGCGGCCCGCGGTCCCTCGGCGCGGCGGCCGCCGTCCTGCCCCCGGCCCGCTGTCACCTCCGGCCCCGCGAGCCCGGGCGGGCGGGGCGATCCGGTGACTCAGCGCGGCCGGCCCGCCTCCCGCCCCGCCCGCCCGGGCTTCCGCCTCCCGCGGCCCGCGCGGTCCCCCGGCGCCCCGCGCCCCCCGCCCCGCACGGGCTCAACGACGGCAGGGGAAACTGAGGCACCCGCGTCGCCAGGCCAGGGCGCGGGGCGATCAACCGCGCTCCCCGCGAGGGACTTCCTCACCCTCCACCCAGACCACCCTGCTACCTAGAAAAAAATCAAAATTTCAGGCCAACAAAGCCAGTTCGGTTCCGATCTCGGGATGGTGGTGGTGGTGGGTGGGTGCGGGGTCCCTTCACCGCACGAGGCTTGACCCTCACGTTTATCGCCCCCACTCTTTTCAGCCCCTGAGCAAAGATTCCCAGGACTTCTTAGAGAATTGCAGTTGCGAGGCGAAGGACCGAATGCAAGCAGTGGGCAGGCTTTTTAGCTTGTCCTTGAATCCTCCGGGTGGTTTTGTGTGTGAAAGGCCGCCGAATCTTCAGCTTGTAGGTTGCTTGAAATTCTGCGCCTGGAGTTCCTACGAGAGTCTGAAGAATGCAACAAGTTTGTAGCTGTGCATGCATAACCGAGACAAACCTCTGCTTCCAGCATTTCTCCAGATACCGTTTCTCCTTTCTTTCTTCTTTCTTTTTTTTTATTTTCCTTTTCGTGCCAAGAAAAAATAATGACAAGACATGCCCCTTTAACCAATTTTAAGTTTGCGCTGCTGTGGCATGACACGCTCTCCAGACGTCTCCACCAGCCAACTACGGGCAAGTTTTCATATGGGAGATTTCTCCAAAAACTAAGCATCAGTGACTCATATGATCCATTGATCCGCTTCTTGGCTTCCCACTTGGATCTGCGGCCCTATCCTGTAGCCTCGGGCACCCACTGTTGGACTTGGTGAAGTTGATACTCTAACAATTTCAGAGCAATGAAATCATGGAGTATTTGTTCTTCCATGATTGACTGATTTCAGCTTCCACATTTGTTTGCGTTATAGGATGTGTCCAAATGTTTTCCTTTTTAAGGCAGAATAATATTCCGCTGTATTTCTCGACCCTGCTCTGTTTAACCGCTCGTCTGTGGATGGACATCTGGCTCACCTCCACCTTTTGGCTCTTGGGACTGATGCTGCTTGAACGAAAGTATACAAAGATCTGTTGGGGGTGGTGGGCTGGGGGTGTCCCTGGACAGCTCAGTGGTAGAGCGCCCGCCTCAGAGGTGAGGCCATGAGGCATTGCGTACACCGCCCACTTGCCAAATTCCATTCCAGTGGCGCTGCCCTTTAGGATCTCCAGTGCCCGAACCAAGTGCGCCAGCATGTTTGTCACCTCCTGGTCATTGCAACTAAGGGAAGGGGAGGGGGAGAATAAAATATCCAAGTCCCTGCTCCGTGGTGTGTGTGCAGGCTGCGGTAGGAGAGTGCTGGGCTGGTCCTACGTGTCTACTCGGGGTCTACCACTGAGCCTCTCTCTGACCCCGAGTTCCTGCCATTCATTCTTTTCACCATATACCGATGTGGCCAGAGAAGTGGGCACGTTACAAGGGGAGCCATGGAGCCAGAGGAAATGACCAACCATAGTCCTGTTACCTCAATCCTGGCTGGCTCAGCAGAATGTGGTGGGTGGGGTGAGTGCTTTGGCCAAAAGAAGTGGGGTTCAGAACCGGTGAAAACTGCCCAAGATCATGCTGGGTCACTAAGGCACTCGAGACCCACTTTATCTACTCAAAGTGGGAGCTGGGACCTGTGATTCCCAGGCCTAGCAAGGTTATGCTGTTCACAAGACAAGGAGAACTCGATCTCGGCTTTCACACTGGTCCCAGTGCTTCATATCTATAACTGAAAAGAATTTCAGGAGAAGACAGTGAAGAGGCAAACTAGTTTTATTGAGAAAACTGAGATATATAGTTGCTTTGGGAAGTTGATTCCAATAGGGTCTTTTGCAAGCTGCCTTAGCTTGAGGTTGTTTTCAGATAAGAGTGATGCTGAAGTATAGAGATTTCTCGAAAAGGGTAGCACAGATCTCCTCAGAGAGACTTCTCCCAAAATATTCGCATATGATTCAGTGATTCTACTTCATGGCTTCTATCCCCCAAACTCAAAAATATTCATTTGGAAATATATATGCAGAAATACATTTTTAAAGGAAAAAATGAAAATAAAACCAATAAAATGAAGTATTTTTTTAAAAAAAGATCCATGCACACTTCTGTTCATTGCAGTGTTTAGTACAATAAACAGGGTATGGAAACACTCACATGTCTAATCCTGGATGAATGGATAAAGAAACTGTGGTGCACGCACATAAGGAAATTCTATGCAAATATATAAGAAACATGAAATCATATAGTCTGCTGCAACTTAGATGGAACTGGAGGGCATCATGTTGAGTGAAATAAGTCAGAGGGAGAAGGATAAATGCCAGATGATCTGACTCATCTGTGGAACAAGAGATAAAATAAGGGAACAGTCTGTATTGAACACTGGCAAACCCTTGGTCTTGGAGTACAAAACCAATTCCCCCAATTGCCAGGATAAGAAGACCAGACTAGGGGTGACATAAGGACAGTGGTTGGAGAGTAGTGGACACTTTGGGGATGGGTTCAGCAATTGGCAGTAGTTTTGTACATTGATACCATAAACTTTCACACTGTTGTAACTAATTAAACTATAATGAATAATTAAACTATTATTAATAGTAGAGTTAATAGATGGAGTTCTGATCTTCGTCAATGATCAAGAATCAGGTACGCTGTCTCGTTTGCCAAAGCATCGAAAATCAGATGGGCCAGACACGTAATGTGATTCATAGACGTCTGCTGGACTAGAGCTATTACCGACTGGATTCCACGGGATGTCACCCACCTACAAGATGGTCAGACTTCTTCACCAAGACCCTGAATAAGCAGTTTGAGGCTGTTTATTCATGCTCCTGGAGCGAGCGGATGCCATTAGGCTACGCTAGCTCACGACAGGAATGAATGGAGATGTTACTGGCGCCCACTCAAGCAAATCGATGAATAACGGCATGACAAGTGATACCAGTGAATAATTAAACTATAATTAACAATTTGTAATGAGTGTTTCCAGGGCATTGACAAAGCAAAGGACTAAATTCTGGTGGCCTCTTGGCTCACATGGGGCATTCTTGAACTGTTCTGAACTGTTTCCTGGTAGGCGCTAGCCTTGGGGCTTGAGCTGCCTCTTCAGTCTCAAGTCTTATCTGGAGTTTCAAGCCCACCGCTGGCAGTGGGATAACTCTCTCCCACAGCACTTTTGATTGTTTTGTTTTGTTTTTGTTTTTTGGACCATACCCTCTGGTGCTCAGAGGACTACACATTGTGCTGGGAATTAAACCTGAGCCAGCCACATGCTAGACAGGTGCCCTGCCCGCTCCACTATCTCTCCAACCTCCTCAGATCATCCCTTATCTCTCCAAATATTTCTTGTCTTGTGGGTATCATAAATTTGCTGCCACCTCACCTAGAAATGGAATGGCTGGATCACATGGTACATCTGTTTCATATTGTAAAGAACTGCCATATTGTTTTCCTCCTTTGCTTTATGATACATGTAACACTGCATCATGTGTTACATTGACAACTTCCTGGTAGAAAATCCATGTCTGTTTTGAGATATATATTTTTTGCTTCTTTTGGATCACACCTGGTGATGCTCAGGGGTTCCTCCTCCTGGCTCTGCACTCAGGAGTTACTCTTGGTGGTGTTCGGGGGACCATAGGACCATATGGGATATCGGGGATTGAACCCGGGTTGGCCGTGTGCAAGGCAAATGCCCTACCCGCTGTGCTATCCCTCTGGCCCCTCCATCCATGTCTGTTTTGACAAACTTGTTAGTTAGCCAGTGCTTCATTTGCTTACAAAAACTGTGGCATTTATTCCCTCAACAACAAGTAATTAAGATTGTAAACCTAATGCTTTTATTTATTTATTCATTTATTTTTGGAGGCCAGAAATGGGGGGGTGGTAAAGGGCAATTAGGATGCTGGAACGACCAGTATGACAATAATAGTTGGAAATGATCACTCTGGACAAGAATGAGTGTTGGAAATAGGTGAAGGGATATACATGATAACCTTTTAGTATCTGTAATGCAAACCATAATCCCCAAAAGGGGAGAGGGGGAGAGAGAGAAAGAGAGAGAGAGAGAGAGAGAGAGAGAGAGAGAGAGAGAGAGAGAGAGAGAGAGAGAGAGAGAGCCTGCCATAGAGGCAGAGGCAGGTGGGGCGGGAGCAGGAGTGCTGGAGGGAAACTGAGACCAACAATGGAAGAACATTCACTGTATCACTGTATCACTGTCATCCCTGTCATCCCGTTGCTCATCGATTTGCTTGAGCGGGCACCAGTAACGTCTCCATTGTGAGACTTGTGTTACTGTTTTTGGCATATCGAATACACCACGGGGAGCTTGCCAGGCCATGTGGGCCGGGCTCTCCAACATTACATAACTAAAACCCAAGCATGAACAACTCTGTAACTGTGTATCTCACTATGATTTAGTTTTTTAAAAATATGCTTTTATTTATTTTTCATTTATCTCCCAATTTCTACCTAGGCACCATGCTTTATAGCCCTGTTAATAGAAGTGTTCCAGGCCTGCAGTGTCCCAACACCACGCCCTAGGGCCGAGTACCAGCATCCTCCACCAGGGTTCCCGCCCCGCCACCCCGCCCCTGCACGAACTTGTCAACAGCAGATACTGGCTGACTCCTGGGCCCTTGTGGGATTCGCTCACACACCACCAGATGTCTTCAGCGTTAAGGCTGTTTCTTTCGCCACTCGGCTAGGAACATCTCTGCAGGCTGCAGAAGGCTCAGATCCAGGACAGCCACTCATGAGGCAAACCCAGGAGGCTGCTCACAGCCCGGGGTGCTCGCCTGGAGCCCCTGGGGCTCTCCTCCTGCTGAGGTGCTCACCTCCTGCTCGGCCCATCTCGAAGCTGGCTGTCCAGCTGTTTCTTCACTGTCTTCTCCGTCGTCTTCCTCTCTTAGTCTTCATTTCTCGATCGACCCGAACCGGTCAGTTTAAATTCTGGCGCTAAGTCTTGGGTGCCGCACAGCTTGCTGTGCTTGGATACTCAGTATACCCACCCGGTCTCACCTCACTGTTCTCTCCTGCTCTTGGCCTTCTTGTCTGTCTGCCAGCAGGAGTGTGTGAGACAGCTATTCTCCAATGTTCTGCTTTTACATCTCACTCATCCCCACCCTTAGCTATTTCTGTTACCTGATTGGCTGCATCCCCTGTAAGCGAGATTTAAAATGACCAGTCATGTACAAGAGAGATAGTACTCATCCCAGCCCCCAGAATCATCAGAGATACTGCACTTGCTTGCATATCGTTAACCTTGGTTTGATTCCCAGCACCCCAGATGGTCCCCCAAATACTTTGAGGAGTTATATCTGAGTACAGAGCCAGGAGTAAGCCCTGAGCACCATCAGGTATGGCCCACCCCACCCCACCCCAAATAAAATAAAATAAAATAAAATAAAATAAAATAACCAATCAGATTCTCTATATTATCTCGGCCACCCACGTTCACTTCTGTAACAAACTCGGCTCTGCAGGCTTACTCTGCATTGCTTCTATTTTAAAGACAGCTATTTTTCTGTTCCCCACAATTTTGTTGGTATTCTACACATACCCTTTAAACATTTTTGTACAAAGAGGCAAGTATGCCATATGAAATCAATATGAAATAAAAATCAAACCATTTATTTAAAACAGAAAACAGGGCTGGAGCAATAGCACAGTGGTTGGGCTTTTGCCTTTCACACGGCCGACCGGAGTTCGATTCCTCCGCCCCTCTCGAAGAGCCTGGCAAACTACTGAGAGTATCGAGCCCGAGCGGCAGAGCCTGGCAAGCTGCCCGTGCGTATTGGATATGCCAAAAACAGTAACAAAAAGTCTCTCAATGAGAGACGTTACTGGTGCCTGCTCGAACAAATTGATGAGCAACAGGATGACAGTGACAGGAATGAATGAATAAAAAAGAAATAAATATACAAAAAATTCCTTAATAAATAAAACAGAAAACAGGGGTAATGAGTATAACCCAGTGGTATACTCATGCCTTGAAAATCTGAGTCCCTGGGTTTGGGTTTCCTGCACATAAAAGTTAATTAATTTATTAATTAATTTTTAAAAAATTGGAGCTGGAGCAATAGTATAGCAGGTAGGGTGCTTGTCATGCATGCAACTGAGCTGGTTTTGACCCCTGGCACCACAGAGTCCCACCAGGAGGGGCACTTGCATGCCCTGAGTGCAGAGCCAGGTGTAATCTCTGAGCACCACCAGGCATGGCCCCAAAACAAAACAAAACAAAACAAAACAGACAACTTTAATGTCTTCACCTGCATCCAACACAAACTTTTTCTCTCACCTAAGAATCCATTTCTCGATACTCTGATGGGGCCAGAGTAATAGCTCAAAGTTCTAAAGCTCATGCTTGACACCAGATGGGTTACCAGTTTCTTCCAGTGCCGCCATGATGGTCCCAGCACCACCAGGGGCAACCCCCATCCCAGCCCCCAGAATGATCTGATCGCTGAATCTGAATCTTTGGCACTGGATTCTTTGATAGCTACACTAAAGTGGTTTAAGGAACACTGCCTTTCAAAGAGCATTGCAAAGATTCTAAACCAGCAAAGGCAAAAGGATGTTCTCTCACTCACCAACAAAGATCTTCCGTGCAACAGCCATCACGCGAAGTGTTTGTTATTGGGCCTGTCAAAGAGGGACAAGCTCCCTGCCCTCCTTGCGCTGGCATTCTAGAGCAGGGTGTCAGACAGTAAACAAATAGACATAAACAACGAGTAACAGGGCGTGGTGTGTGCTATGGAGAAAAGGAATCCACCGATAGAATGCTCTAGGCATCCATGGTAGGTGATGAATTAGCATCTCTCCTGGGCAATAAGAATGACTCAAGTTACACATTGCCCTTGAGAGAACAGAGAAAGCAACTGCTTGCAACATTTTCTGTGCCTTGTACCTTACATGAAGGTCTGGCCTGATAAGGGTGAAATGGAAGGAGGAGACCCTTCTTTTTGTTTTGTTCTGGGGCCACACCTGGTGATGTTCAGGATTTACTTCTGGCTCTGTGCTCAGGGATCATACCTATTTTGCTAGGGGACCATTACCGGGTGCCGGGGATAAAATCATGGTCAGCAGGATGCAAGGCAAGCGCCCTACTGCTGTACTATGTCTCCAGCCTGTACCCCCCCTACTCAGATCTTTCCGAAACTTGGCTCTAAATGAGCCTGGTGTGTCTAGAGAGCTTCCAGATGGGGTGGCCTTCAATGTTCTCCCTGACGATGTGTCAGGAACCCCCTATAAGGCCCCAGAGAAGTCTGGTTCTGTGGAGCCTGCTGGGCTGGGCTGCGCACTTGGCTGTGAGATGCAACTCTCTTGGCACTCTGGGAATGCATCACCCGTGAAGCAGCTGGCATCACGCTGGCCCTAGTACTGTGGTCCAGGCCATATCTTCCTGCCCGCCCTAGCCCCTAGATGTTAATTATCTGTTTGAAGTTAGTGTAGTGTTGCACAGAAATGAGTCATCCAAATTCATACTGCATTAAGTCTGATCCTCACTGGCCAGGCAAATCGGTCACTGAGTGATAATGCTGAATGTGGTCCTTTGGCCTTGGATGGAGCTGATGAAAATCACACACTACTGTAAGGAATTGCCAGCCTCTCCTCACAGGAGAGTGAGTCTGGTGAAGGAGGAGGAACTAGTGAGTTTACCTTTGTGTTCCTTTGTCAAGCTGAAAACCTGGCACATAGGTGTGTCTCGGGAATGTTTGTAGAATGACCATGGCAGGGGCCCAGGTCAGCTCCACGATGCAGCGCCTGCCTTGCAATTGTGAAGCTGTGAGTTTGATCCCCAGAACCATCCCACATGTCTAGTGTCATCTCAGTGGTCCTGCTCTGGGATCCCCAGTGCCACCACCCAGTGTAAGATCTCTTGCACGAGGCAACTGAGTTTGGGTTCTCAAATGAACAAATGGGTGTGTGAACCAGGCCATTGACATAAATTAACAAAGGGTGGTGGTGGGGGTTGCAGAGTCATAGAAAAAATTAATTGGTGCTTGAAAAACTGTGATGTTCTTTTGTGGGGTTTGCCTAAAACCATTCATTCTCATTTCTCATTTCTTTTCTAATGATATTTTGATGTGTATTTGTTTTTGGGCAGAGCTGCACCCAGCAGTACTCAGGTCTTACTCTTGGTCTATGTTCAGAGGTCACTCCCAGCAGTGCTTGGGGTACCATACATGGTGCTGGGAATTGAAATAGGGTCAGTTATGTGCAAGGCAACTACCTTATCCGCTGTACTATCTGTCCAGCCCAGTGTTTCAATTGTTTTAATGGGACCCAACTCTCGTATACTGTCAATTCCTCCCACCCACCTCTGATTCCAAAAACAAATGCATGAATTCCCCCGCTGACCAATCAATTACCATTATATTTCTAGGGACAAAACTCAATTGCACTGTTAAGAGTCTAAGAAATCAGCAGTTTACTGCTAAGCTGGTAAAATACAAGCTGCTATTGATCATCACGGGGAGAGGCCGAGAGAGAATAAAGTCATCACTCAATGTGATAAAAATCAAGAAATAGAGATCCCAGAGCGGGTCATTGGGACTCCTGAATTAAGCTCTTTCTGCAACCCTACATAAGCACTTAATCAAGTCTCTAAAGAATCTGTCTTTAAGCTGCTGGTTCAGAATTCAGTCCACGATGAAACATTTACAAGTCCCAAGAAAAGACAACAAGTTAACCTAACTGATTTTGAGGGGTTTGACTCTGGGCCACGTCCAGTGGTGCTTGAGGAACCATGAGGGGGGGAGGATGGAATCTAGGGCTCCCACATGCAAGGCATGCACTCCAGCTCTTTAAGTCATCTCCAGAGCCCTAGAAGATTTTCTGACTCCGAGCCTGAACCTTTCCCAATTTTTGACATTATAGTATTTATGAATTGATGTTGATAATAGGAAGCAAATGTCTTTTTCTCAGGAGATTAGAAGAAAGTTGATATAAAATAGAAAGTGGGTGGGCCCTTCATCTAGCCCTTGGTCTAAGTTCTCTCTGGCTGTCCTAGCCAATGGCCATCAATCAGGTTGTTTAAACAACACACAGTTTCCCACAACCCCCCCAGGCTCTGGGGAATCTGTGATCGGGATTTCAGAATTCTCATGATGGGGCAAGAACAAGAATTTTCTGGCTTGTTCTTATTTCATGGTGTATACTGACATGGCAGAAAGAGGGAGGGAAAAGGCTAATTTTCTTCCTCTTCCTTTGTCCTATCTTGTTTTTGGATAAAGCCACACCCAGGGATGCTCAGGGGCTGTGTCTGTCCTCAGGTCCACCTCCTGGCCTCTGACGCCGAGTTTTCTTTTTGCTTTTTGGGTCACACCCAGCGATGCTCAGGAGTTACTCCTGGCTCTGCACTCAGGAATTACTTCTGGTGGTGCTCGGGGGACCATATGGGATGCTGGGGATCAAACCCAGGTCGGCCACGTGCAAGGCAAACACTGTGCTATCGCTCCGGCTTCTGACGCCAAGTTTTATGGTATCAATTCTCCCCCTGCCTTGTCCTGCCCTCCTCTCCTGTTGTTGTTTGGCCTGGTTCGAGCACTCTAGTTCACAATGTGCCTGATCTCAGTGCTCCAAAGCAATGATGCACCTTGTGGTTGTGGGGCCAGGGATCCCAAAGAGCAGAACTGCTGGGTTCACTGTGCAGAGGTAGGCACATGGGCAAGGCCAAGGAGGGAGCTTGTGGTCCCGAGCTCGCCCACAAGGACCTGGGCCCCCTGTAGCAATCTCCATGGAAAGCAAGAAGTGAAAAAGAGAAGACGACTGAAATCAAAGTCTGGCTCTAAACCACAGTGTGCATAAAACACTCTGTTTGGATACAGATAAAATTCGATGATGACTCTTTCATTTCTTGTGTTGTTGTTGTCTTAGGCCTCACCTCTGTTTGGTTTTGGGGTCACACCCTGCAATGCTCAGGCATTAGGAATCACTCCTGGCGGGCTCAGGGGACCATATGGGATGCCGGGGATCAAACCTTGGTTGGCCGCATACAAAGCCAGCACCTTACCCCTGTAGCATGGTTCTGCCCGAGTCTTTCATTTCTTCATTTGCTTATACTGCATCTGATTCCAGAAGGAAGTGGCGTAAACTCACTCAGACCTTTCGATGTCCCACATGGGTTGCAGTCCTCATTCCCAAGGGACACTCTAATGGGAAATCCAGGCCTTCTTCTCTCCTGCTTGGGGGGGAGCATGGACCCACATGAGTGTGAGCCAGGCTTTCTCCTCAGGACCTGGCTCCTGGAAGTGGAAGTGTGTGGCATGGGAACAACTCTGCCCAGAGGGCCTGGGGGGTAAGGGTGCTGCTGACTCCAGCTCCCCTATTTTTTCTGCCCCTTCACCCCATAGCAGATGGACTTGCCACCCGAGGCTGAGGGGGTGAGGGAGGGGTAGGAAGGAACAAGAAGGAAGGCAGAGAAGCAAAGTCCCCGTGGGGAAGGAGCGTGGGGAGGGACATTCAGGGGCAAGGAACAGGGAAAGGAGGGAGGGGAGCTGGGCTATAAATAGTGGCATCTAAGTCAGAGGGAGGAGAGAGGGAATTGCTGCTTGCTTAGGCATTCGCCCAGAGGGAGTGTTTACTCATGGATTAATAGCCAGAATAAAGTTAGTGTTAAAGGAGAAATGAAGTCATATTCCAGGCGGGCGATGGGCCCGGAGGGAGGAGAGAGTAAGCAAGGGGTGTTGAGGGACAGGGTGGGGAGATGCGGGCATCAGACCAGTCCACAGGCCACTGATGCGGGGACACTGCTGCCCACCTTGAAGCTGGGCTTCTTCCCTTCTTGCCTGTCCCTAGGGTGCTGCCCTGCTTTCTCCATCCTTGCTTTTGCTGGTCAGGTGAGGGGCTATTTTCTGCTGTAGCCATGGAAAAAGTGAATATGTATAACTCGCTTATGACTAGGTTCAGTTCTGTGTTTTGGACCTTCAGCCTCACCTCTGTTGGCTCATAGGCACATGTGCATGCATGCACGTGCGCATGGGCACATACACACACACACACACACACACACACACACACACACACACACACACCAGCCAGGCTATTCCTCCTGCTGGCATTGCTCATTCCTTTGCCAGCCTTCCTTTTCCTCACCCTTAGTGACTCAGTGCAAACATCAGCCCTTCAGAGAAGTTTCCCCAAGCCTCTTCTTTTATTTTATTTATTTATTTATTTTGCTTTTTGGGTCACACCCAGCAATGCTCAGGGGTCACTCCTGGCTCTGCACCCAGGAATTACCCCTGGCCATGCTCAGGGAACCATATGGGATGCTGAGCATCGAACCCGCATGCAAGGGAAACGCCCTACCCGCTGTGCTATCACTCCAGCCCCGCCCAAGCCTCCTCTTTCAGATTCCCTTGCCTTTCCTCTCCTAGCACCATTTCCCAGATACTAACCCTTTGATGCACTGGTCTGGTCAGCTGTTTCACTCTTTGCCTCTCCCTCCAAAGCCCTCCAACTCCCAAACAAATCTACGTCATTCACCAGGAACTCTGCAGCCAGTGAGGGGACTTACAGATGTGCTCCGCCACTGGTTGGAGGAGCAAATCAATGCATTCATGCCTCCAGATTCAGATCTTGGATCTTTAGGTGCCTCAGAGATAGGATGGTGAGTAGGCACTTGTCTTACATGCTCAATCCCTAGGCTCAGACCTAGGCTCAATCCCTGGTGCACATATGAACCCCCAAATTCCTGCCACAAGTGATTCCTGAGCACAGAAACCCAGAGTAAGTCCTGAGCACTGCTGGTTGTGGCCTAAAAAAAAATAAACTTTAACAGAAAAAAGAACACAACAAGCTTGCATCACTGTACTGGGATCTTCCAGCTTTAGAATTAACTAACTCTGGGAGACTGTTTGTCTAACTACACTCCCACCCCATCCTGTCGGGAGGATGGAAGTGCTCAGGACCGACTCCCATTAAGTGCTTCTGATGCTTCAGAGAAGGGAGAAAAACTGCCCATTTGAAAATCTACTTGGTCCTCTGCGTCTCTGGTCACGCTTTGTGTGCTCTCTTGTCCAAGCATTTGTGCCAGCGTGCCTGTCCACCCTCCAGCAGAAGCAATTTGGAGCAAATTATAGGAACTGTTTGTACCGACTGGTTTGGTTCAAATAATGGTATCTGTTTATAGTGATCGGTTACAGTTACTCACAGGCTAAAGTCCCTATGTCAGTGATATACACTGTATGGGGAGAGGACCACCCTTACACTCCCCCCTGGGTAGCCCTGACAACGATGTTCTCTAGCTGGGAAGCTGAGTGTCTCTCCATGCACACCTGTCAGCTGGCAGCTCGGGTGATCACCTGGTGACTTGTGTGTCAAATTTGCTTTTCTCCTACCGAATTGTAGAACTAAACACTGCGGCAGAGAGACAGTACAAGGTATAAGGCTCTCCCTTGCATTCTGACCACCTGGGTTCAATCCCAGCACCCCATATGGTCCTCTGAGTCCCAACAGGAGTGATTCCTGAATGTAGGGCCAGGAGCAACCCCTGAGCACTGTCAGGTGTGGCCCCCAAACAAAACAAAACCAAACAACCTATTTGCAGTCATTTATACACTAGCTTTCTTTTCTTTTTTTTATTAAAAATTTTTAATGAACTGTGACTTATAAAGTTATTGATAGTTGAGTTTGACACATATAATATTTCAACACTAGTCCCATCACTAATGTCAACTTCCCTCCACCAGACACACACTAGCTTTCTATCACTATGCAACACCTGTAACACCCAGAGCAAATTTAGAGACTTCAAACATCACATAAGCATTTTGCCACAGATCCTGTTGGCAGGGAAGGCAGGGCCGGGGGAGAGTGCTCTGCTCTGGCTCTCAGGGCTGTGCTCAGGACTGGGCAGGATTCATCGGAGTGTGGCACAGTCCACTCTGTGGCACATAACCGTGGCCCTAGGGGCTGCTCCTGTGTGTGTATTTGTGTGTGTGTGTGTGTGTGTGTACTTTCGCAGGAGTGTGGAAAGTGGGGAAACCCATGGTCTCATACATGTAAAACATGTGCTTTGAAACTGAGCTACACCCTTGACCACATTGCTCCTTTTACTTATTTCTTTGGTCTTGGGGCCACACCCAGCTGTGCTCAGGCCTTCCTCCTGTTTCTGTGCTCAGGGGTCACACCTGGCTCCAGGGACCTTATGGGGTGCTGGGGGTCAAGCTCCACTTGGCTGCTTGCAAGGCAAGTGCCCTCCCTGCTGTGTTGTTTCTGGCCCAGCATTTCTCCTTTTAATAGGCAGTTCGAAACCTCCCCATCTGCCTTCTTCCTCCGGGGCCAGCCAGAGAGACTCTCTGCTTATGACAGTCTCCTCTGCTTGGGTCAGGCCCACCCAGGAAATCTCCCTTTTAATTAACCCAGAATCAACTGACTTGGAGTCTTAATTACATCAGAATGACACTTTTATCATATCCTGAGGCATCTTCATGGGGGGTTTTGTAGTCATGAATTCCCAAAAAAACAAGGGCAAGGGTCATCAATAAATCTCCTACTAGGCAGCATAATTTTTTTTTTAAAAAAAAGAAAAATAGAACCTTACAAACCAGATAGCAGAGAAAGGACAGTGAAATAAGAGAGGAGAAAAATCCTTGAGCTCATTCAGTTAGCAACAAAGACGAGTTTGTATGCCAGTTGCCGGTGGGAGCGCAGAGGAAACTAACACAAAAAACCTAGAATAGGGGGAATGTCACCCTCGCTGGGGCCGAAACCTCTGTGGGGGTGTGAAGCCACCCAGTATAAGCCTGTCTGACAGTGGGCATTCTCCTCATGACTCATCCGAGTTAGAGAATCACTGTCAGGAAAAAAGAGCCAGGAAGAATCAGGGATCACCACCTTCTGGCACAGAAATGATGACGATGGTGGTGGTGGTGATGGTGGTGGTGACAGTGGTGGTGATGGTGGTGATAATGGTGATGGTAACAGTGATGGTGGTGGTGGTGATGGTGGTGGTGATGGTGACAGTGGTGGTGATGGTGGCGGTGTTGATGTGGTAGTGGTGATGGTGGTGGTGATGATGGCGGTGATGGTGGTGATGATGGTGGTGGTGGTGATGATGGTTGTTGTTGGTGGTGATGGTGGTGGTGGTGGTGATGGTGGTGGTGGTGATGATGGTGATGGTGATGGTGGTGATAGTGGTGGTGGTGGTGGTGATGGTGATGGTGGTGATAGTGGTGGTGATGGTGGTGGTGGTGGTGGTGGTGATGGTGGTGGTGATGGTGGTGGTGGTGGTGATGGTGGTGGTGGTGGTGGTGGTGGTGGTGGTGGTGATGGTGGTGATGTTGTGGTGGTGGTGGTATTGGGGTGATAATGGTGATAGTGGTAGTGGTGATGTTGATGGTGACGATGGTGGTAAGGTAGCAATGGTTATGATGGTGGTGATGATGGTGGAGATTGTGGTGGTGGTGGTGGTAGTATGGTGGTGATGGTTGTGGTGAAAATGGTGATGGTGACAGTGATGATAATGATGATAGTGATGATAACAATGAAAATGAAGAATTTTCTCTCCCAAAGGTCAAACCCAGAGCTTCATATAAAGCCTGGATTCTACCAAGTCTCATCCTCAAGCCAATATATAAGGGTTTTTATAAGGGGGGAAAGGTGGGCCTGCTTTAGCCCCTGAGGAAATGGCCTCTCTGCTGAAAGCCTCCTCGCCCTCTGATTCGTGATTTCCAGTCAAATTCCCTGGAATGAGAACAACAGCCTGGAGAGGAATCCCCGACCAGTGAGGGCTGCCCTGCCCTGCTCCTGGTTTAGGAGAGCAGCACTGTCCACTGTCCTCCCGTTGCTCATCGATTTGCTCAAGCAGGCACCAGTAACGTCTCCATTGTGAGACTTGTTGTTACTGCTTTTGGCATATCAAATACACCACAGGTAGCTTGACAGGCTCTGCCGTGCGGACAGGATACTCTTGGTAGCTTGCCAGGCTCTCCAAGAGGGATGGAGGAATCAAACCCGGGTCAGCCACATTTAAGGCAAATGCCCTACCTGCTATGCTAGGAGAGTATCACTAGTAATCCACCCAGACTCCAAGCCAGGTGGTTATTATCTCCATTTTTCTTTCCAGGTGAGTAGAAAGACTCAGAGAAGGTGAGCAGCTTGTTCAAGGTCACAGGCCACTGAGAAGCCAGGGCGGGGAGCCAGGTGCTGGGCTCCAAGGCTTCCCTCACCGAGCTGTCCCCACTGACCTCTGAGGACCTCGTCGCCCTCCCTGGATTTCTGTGTGGAAGACTTCCTCTTTTGTTTGCTTTGCTTTGGGGGGCCATGGGAGGGGAAGCTCAGGGGTTACTCCTGCCTCTGTACTCAGGGGTTACTCCTGGTGGTGCTCAGGAGACTGCATAGGATGCTGAGGATTGAACCAGGGTCAGTTGCATGCAAGACAAGCCCCCTTCCTGCTGTATTACCTCTCCAGCCCCAGGAGATTTCCTCTTTATCCCAAGGTCCTAGGAGTTGGGGGACATGTATGCATTCTACTCCACTTCGATCCCCAGTACCCCATATAGTCCCCTGAGCACCTCCAGGAGTCATTCCTGAGCACAGAGCTAAGAGTAAGACCTGAGGGGCTGGAGCAATAACACAGCGGGGAGGGTGTTTGCCTTGCATGCGGCCGACCCGGGTTCGATTCCCAGCATCCCATATGGTCTCCTGAGCACCGACAGGGGTAATTCCTGGGTGCAGAGCCAGGAGTGACCCCTGTGCATCATCAGGTGTGACCCCCAAAAAAACCCCAAAAACATAAAAAGGAGTAAGACCTGAGCATCACAGGTGCGCCCTGTGCCTTTCCCCCAAAATACAAAAAAGAAATTAAAATAAAATAAGATGCTAGTTATAAGCTAGAAAGGGAAGCCAGGAAGATGTTGCACTAAGGTCGGAGGACCTCCCTTCTTGGCCCATGGCCTCTGCCTCTCTTTCCCCATCAGCCCCTTCCTGGGTGCTCTGGGAGTGGTTTGATGAGATCACTGCCGGCCCTGTGTTTTCTGCACTGTCCATGCCTGTCTGTCTGTCCACTGCCCCCAGCTAGAGGGAGCATCACCAGACATCAGCTTCACTCAGAAAATGACCTATCCTTGGGCGTGTTTTTTGTTATTGTTGTTTTGGGGTCACACCCAGTGGTGCTCAGGGCTTACTCCTGGCTCTGCAGACAGGGGTCACTCTTCTCTGGGTTCAGGGGGACTATATGAGGTGCCGGGGATTGAACCCAGGTGGGTCATGTGCAAGGCAAGTCCCTCCCCACTGTACTATGTGCTGGCAGGCACCTGGCACCTGGCAGGGCACAAGTGACAAGAATGGACATCTTGGTGAGGGCAGAGGGGCACAGGGGCAGCGGGTCCTCTCCTGCTGTCTCCAGTCCTGCTGCCCTGCCCGGGATAGCTCCCCTTGCACGAGGGCTTGCACAGGCCCCTCGTGAACCCTGCCAGCTCCGCCTGCAGCTGCCCCAGGAGCCTTCAGAGCCCCACCCGCTGCTCCCTGCAGGGAAACTTCCTTTTCCTGTTCTTCCCGGTACACAGCCCAAACTTGGTGCTGTGGCTCGAAGCTCTTCTGACCTGCCTCTCCCCGCCTCCCTGCTCCCTTCACTCCCACCCTCCTACTTTTGGGGGAAAGAGGTGCTGCGCCCCCACCCCCACCTCCACCCAGCAGGGTTCTGGGGCTGCCTCTGGCTCTGTGCTCAGGGTCACTCCCAGCCCGGTTCCCGGGGCTTTATGCGGTAGCGGGGATTGAACCGGGGTCAGTCGCATGCAAGTCAGCACTATCCCCCAGTTCTCTGGCCACTACATACATTTCTTGCACTTCCCAGAGGCCGCCCTCTGCCCAGCCTGTGCTCATTGTGCCCGCTGCGGCCTCTGTCCTTGGGGCCAGTGCCTCTTCCGCTGACCCCAAATATCTCACCTTAGACTTCACTCACTTGAGCATGTCTTTCTCATCTCCCCAAAGTGAGAGAGGGCCCCCCAGCTGAGTCCATCACAGGGTCCTGCATGGCAGCTGCCCCGGGATCCCGAGCTGTATCTACATCTCTGAGGGTTCTCTGTACTGACCAGGTCGAGGACTAAGTGTCCCCTGCCCAAATGAACACGTGTGTACCTGAATGAATAAATGAATGAATGACAGGGCGAGGCCTTGTCAGGGAGGTCACCTTCAAATATCAACTGTTACATGAACCCCATGTTTACCGGACCTGGAAAACAACTTGGTGATGTCGAAACAACCCAGGAAAAGTCAACCCTAGACGGCACCATTGGCTGGAAGCTTCACTGCACTTGAAAGAGTCCGACTGGGCCTTAGAGAAAACAACAGGGCTGAGGGGACACTGGCCCTGCCCGCGGCTGACCCCAGTTCCATCCCCAGCGTCACCTGCACTGCTTGGAGTGATGCCTGAGTGCAGAAGCAGGATTAAGCCCTGAGCACCACTGGGTGTGGCCCAAAAAACAAAAAGAAAGAGAAAAAACCCACATGGCGAAAGACTACTCGCAGAGGAAGACACTCATCATCTGATTACAAAGGAATAAAGCAAGAGATTAGACGCCCCCCACCCAGAACCCCCCTAAGACCCTGATTGAATTGGGACCTGAGGGTGCTTGGGGCGAGGGGGCACCGCAGGATAGGGTAGTGGGGCCCTGGCCTTCTGGGGGTGCAAGTAATGTTGTGCAACTCTCAAATACTTTAAATCAAAAATAAATTGAAAATTTAAAAAAGAACCCCACGTGTCTTCATGGGGCTGGAGCAGGACGATTTTGAGTGCTGTGTGAGGTGTGTTGAAAGAGCACACAGCCTCAAACTCTGTGTTTGGAGGTGTGGAGGGCCATTTTCAGCAATAAGTGGAAGGGTTTAGGGCTCACTCCTGGCTCTGTGCTCAGGACACCCATATGTAGCTTCAGGGATTGAACTGGGGTCGGCCCTGTGCAAGGCAAGTGCCTTAACCCCCATACAATCTCCCGGGCCCCCTGTTTGGATTGTTTAGGAAAGAGGACACCAGGCAGTGTTTAGAACACAAGAGGGTCATATCCGGAGTCCAGCCTGGCTGTGCGGGGTCCCTGCAGTGCTGGGTGGAGGAGGACGGGAGGTGCTGTGGGTACCAGGATGGGAGTCAGGCTCAGACTCGACCACTCTCGTCCTCTCTCCAGTCGCAGGAAACATCCAGAAAGATGCATCCTCACTGCAAACCCCAGGCGCAGAGAGCAGGAGCGGGAAGACTAGCCAGCTCTGCGTGGGGGAGAGCCTTCTCTTAGAAGAAGCTCGGGGGATGCTCTCGAGAATTTCAGAGGAACTGAAATCCCATGCTTGCTCTGGGAACGGCCGTGACGGAGCACCCCTGCCTCTCCCCTCCTCAGTCAGGGGGTGAGTCTTCACTGAGCACCTGCCTGCCGGGCTCCGGGCCCCATTCTGCCGCCACAAAAGCCAAACCCCCAGGATCAGTCTCCGGATGCAGTGTGGACTGGCCCGGAGCCCCAGCCCCCACCCAGACACCCAGAAGGACCCCACCGCTGAGCGTATGTGTTTCTGCGGGCAGAGGGCTCACCCCGGAACACAGGAAACCATTCAGAACCGTTCTGAAGATGTTTATCTTTAAATATGTCCCGGATGACAGGCCGGAGGGTTCCAGCTGATTGCAGAAGAGAAAGAAAAACTTTCTACAGCGTGGCCCTGGGCACTGTGGAGTTCATCTCCTGCGTTTTCCTCCTGGAGGCTCGGGGCTGCGCTTTCTTCTGGGGGACTCTCCCTCCGGGCGGGGAGCGGGAAGCCCTTCTCGTAGGGGTGACTGGAGGGGAGCTCCTCTTCAGTTGGAAGTTCACCTGGAAGGCAAAGAGGAAGAAAGGAGAGTTTTTCTTTTTTCTTTTTTAGATCACACCGGGTGATGCACATAGTTACTCCTGGCTCTGCACTCAGGAATTACTCCTGGCGGTGCTCGGGGGACCATATGGGATGCTGGGAGTGGAACCCAGGTCGGCCGCGTGCAAGGCAAATGCCCTAACCGCTGTGCTATTGCTCCAGCCCCAGAAAGGAGGTTTTTGCCTAGAGGGTTCCTCGTCCCCCAAGGCTGGCAGTTAGCCAGAGGGTCTATGGAGATAAACTGAACAAACGCTCACTTCATACGTACGAGGAGAAAATGGCCACATCTACGCATCCTACCATGAGTTTACACATATTCCTGAGGACAAGAGCAGCGCTGGACAGGGCTGTGATAACCCTCCATGGGCCTCAGGGCCGCAGCACGTGCTTGGCAAGCTGGCGTCCTGGATTTGAGCTCTGGCACCACATGGCTTCCCCAAGTAACCCCAGGAGTGACACCCTCACTTCCCCACCCCCCCCACCCCCAAGCACCAAGCCTGGAGTAGACCTGAGCACTCCTGGGTGTGGCCCAAAAACACAAGAAAAGAAATAGTTTCATGAAATCATCCCCTTTCTGCTGACACTGTGAATCACGGGTGCCGTGCTCAGGCATGCGAAGCCTTCAGAGGGAGCCTTTTGCCTTGAATGTGTGGAAACGGTGAGATTATGGAGATTGCGAAATGGGTGTGAGATGGCCTTTAAATTCCCAAATTCCATGTGCATTAAGGCACGTTCCCAACAATACACGGAAGCTTCCCTCTGACTGGGATCCACAACTGAGAGATGCTTGTTGTTTGTTTGGGTGTTGTGTTTCTTTGGGGGGCAACATCTGGAACTGCTGTGGGGTGGGGGGTCACTTCCTGCGGTGCCAGAGATCAAACCTGGGGCTCCTCTATGCAGGTGTGTGCCCCACCTCCCCTGGCCCTGACTTGTTCTTGGCTGACACAGGTGCCACACGCCGGCTGTGCAGGAGACACAGAATCTCCCAGGAAGTGACGGGGAGAAGGAGGTAGGGCTCGGGGCTTGGGGCTCAGGACACACTCCAAGGGCCTGTCCTTGACTTTCAGGCCCAGGGACTGGGTGAACTGCTGGCGCCAGCTGGGAGTGGAACAACCTGCATCAGAAAGAACATTCTGGGAGGTTACTTCCTGCCACGTCCCCAAATTCTCCCAGCCAGCTTTCCTGCAAGTTCCTAGAGCAGGGAAATCAGAAGCAAGCAGACTGCAGCAATGCCGGGATCCAGGGAAGAGAAGTGACGGGAAAGAGAGCAGAGGAAGAAAGAGCAGGAAAACATGGGGAGAAGGATAGGAGTGAGGGGAGGTGGGAAATGGTGTGGGAGGGGGGGTGCGCACTCTACTGCCACAGGGCAGCCCTGGGCCATGATCTTTTTTTCCTTTTCTTTCATTGGTGGGGAGCAAGGGGAGGCACACCCCCTGGTGGAGCTCAGTGCTTACTTCTTTTTTTATATATATAATTTATTTATTTTTAATTAGGAATCACCATGAGGATACAGTTACAGATTTATACATTTTTGTGCTCATGTTTCCCCCATACAAAGTTCGAGAACCCATCCCTTCACCAGTGCCCATTCTCCACCACCAATAAACCCAGCATCCCTCCCACCCTCCCCAGTCCCAGTCCCGTCTCCCCTCACCCCACACTGCCACTATGGCAGGGTATTCCCTTTCGTTCTCTCTCTCTGATTAGGTGTTGTGGTTTGCAATAAAGGTGTTGAGTGGCCATTGTGTTCAGTCTCTAGTCTACATTCAGCACGAATAACTCTTCCCCCGCATGACCTCCGACCACATTTTACTTGGTGTTCCCTTCTCTGAGTTGCCCAGAATGAGAGACCAGCCTCCACTCAGGGCTTACTTCTGACTCTCAGCTCAGGGATCACTCCTGGAGGGCCTTGGGGACCGCATGTGGTGCCAAGGACTGAACCTGGCTCAGCCATGTGAAGAGTTGACTTGCACACAGTGAGGGCTGAGATGTCTTGGTACCTTTTTTTTCCTGGCTAGACGAATCTGGGGATTCTCATCCATGACCTCTGAGCCCACTTAGCTCTGCAATCCTGATTGACTAACACTGAAGCTCAAAAGGTCCGGGTTTTAGAGCAAAAATATTCCCTGCTCCTCATCTTGCCTCTGAAATAGAGTGGGAGCACAGAGATGGCTCCCAGCACCCTGGGGAGCAACCCAACGCACAGAGGCACTGAGTGTAGTTCAAAAACAAGTTTCAAAAGTCAGCGGGAAGACCGCTGGGCTAGAAAGGGATCACTAAGTCAGTGATGATTGGAGGGATCGCTCGGGATGGGAGATGTGGGCTGAAAGTAGACTAAGGACCAAACATGATAACTCTCAGTATCTCTATTGCAAACCATAATGCCCCAAAGTAGAGAGAGAGTAAGGAGGAAACTCTCTGCCATAGAGGCAGGGGGGTGGAGTGGGGTGGGGGTGATGGGAGGGACACTAGGGACATTGGTGGTGGAAAATGTACACTGGTGGAGGGATGGGTGTTTGCTCATTGTGTGACTGAAACTCAATCATGAAAGCTTTGTAACTTATCTCACGGTGATTGAATTTTAAAAAAAAGTCTTGGGTACAGAAAACATGCTAGGAGGGACCCCTCCCCCTTCCTACCCCAGCACCACTGTGCGTGTGCCCCCATCCCTGCCTCCCGCCTCACCCCCACCCCACCCCCATTAAAACAAAACCAACAAAAGTAGAATATTGAAGAGAAGCCTTTGCAAAGCAAGACCGCACACCTGGGCCCAGAGCGGGCATAGCGCCACCTGGCGGTAGCCCTAACATCACACTCGGCCCATTTGGGGCTGAGCGCCACCCGGTGGCAGTCCTTGTAATGGCACAGAAGAACGCAGCCCGGGTTGGGGGCGGCTGCGGGGAGGCTGGGGATTGGGGAGTTTCAAACTCCTCTTTCTCACATTTGCCACCTGCCAGTCTCTGTAGAACTGCTTGCTATGCACGTTCCCATGTCGACCTCTGGCGAGGGAAATGCTACTATCACCAGTTTTCAGAGCAAAAAACTCAGAATGTGTCCTAGGCCGGCGGGCCAGGGACTTGGATTTAGGCAGTGTTTCTCTGCCCTACATTGTTGAGCAGAAGGAAAAAAAAAAAGTCAAAGGAAAAGGCGACGAGTGCAGCAGAACAGTGACAGAAGAAATGAGCCTGGGCATTTTTTTTTTTTAAGTATTTTAAATGAAAGAAGAAAGCTCAGGTGTGGAACGATGCCAGTGGCTCTAAGGACCTCGGGTCTGGGATTTTCCTGGAATGCCGCCTCACTCACCAGTTTGGCGTTTCCAGGACCCACAGTCACACTCACTGTCTCTGGATCATACCCGGGTGCCGAGGCAGTGACAACATAGGTACCTGGAAGTAGCAGCCGGAAGTAGTCGCCATCTTCACCTAAAAGTCACAAGGATATACCTGTGCATAAGTAAGTCATCAAAATGAAATCGGGGGAGGGGGATGGGCAGAGCAATAGTACGGCTGAAAGGAAGGGCATCTGCCTTGCATGAACCCAACCTGGGCTCAATCCCCCTGGCACCCCATAGGGTGCCTTGAGCCCACCAAGAGTGATCCCTAAGTGCAGGGCCAGGAGCAAGCCCTGAGCACCGCCGGGCATGGCCCCATACTAAACTGTAGCACTGTAGCACTGTTGTCTCGTTCATCCGATTTGCTCGAGTGGGCACCAGTAACATCTCCATTGTGAGACTTGTTGTCACTGTTTTTGGCATATCCAAGCTTTGCCGTGTGGGAGGGATACTCTTGGTAGCTTGCCAGGCTCTCCGAGAGGGACGGAGGACTTGAACCCGGGTCAGCCGTGTGCAAGGCAAATGCCCTACCCACTGTGCTGTGGCTCCAGCCCTGAGATGCTTCCTTTCAAAAAATAAAAAAAAAGTTCTGCAGTGTGGCTTACAGTGGCCTCACATCCTGTAGTGAGAATCAGAACACTCTCTCTTTCTCCACAAAGGACTAAAGAAAGTCCAGCAGTGTCTGCCTATGTGTAGATGCACAGCCAGAGTGAACTACAAGGAACCCGTACTAAACCAAAGTAGAGTAATCCACCCCACAGAGGCCTTGATATGGAAAGTCATGAGAGGGTTTTCACAGACCACAGAGAAGTGGGTGACGATCTACAGCAAGTGTCAGCTCAGCGGCGTGGGTGGATGAGCCTCTCCCTGGGCTGTAGGAGCGCCTGTGCCCCGGACTGAGAGTGTGGTCCTTAATTTTAGATGCTGCACTTTCAAACAAAATCATACCCCGGAAGGAGGGACTGGGGGAAATGTTGAAAGATCTATCAAATTTTTTTCCTTTTTGGGTCCCACCTGGAGATGCACAGGGGTTCCTCCTGGCTTTGCACTCAGGAATTACCCCGGCGGTGCTCAGGGGACCATATGGGACACTGGGAATCAAACCCGGATTGGCTACATGCAAGGCAAACACGCTACCCACTGTGCTGTTGCTCCAGCCCCAAGATCTATCAATATTTTGCCTGGTAAAGAGACACGAACCCCCATATCAGTGTTTGGTGAGCAATTGTGAAGAAATGATCCCCAGGGAAAGAAATATGCATGAGGACTAGGCAGGTAAGTTGCAGCCAGGAAGATTTTGCAAGACAGAAGCAAAAACTACCAGAGCAAACAGAATGACAATGGAAGAAATGAATTGCCCTGTGAAAGAATGTGCACTGATGCAAAGATGAAAGGAGGGGCCCAGGAAAAGCTAGTTTTGTGCAGCCTGAACTACTGGACAGGCAGCAGGCAGAGGTGTTGTAGGTATATCATCTTTTTTGAAAAATAGGGTTGGACTAAATTACCACTTAAGATCTGATTTTTTTTTAAGTATGGAACGCTTCACGAATTTGTGTGTCATCCTTGAGCAGGGGCCATGCTAATCTTCTCTGTATCGTTCCAATTTTAGTATATGTGCTGCCAAAGTGAGTGCAAGATCTGATTTTTAAGAACTCTACTTTTACTGTATTATTATCTTTATGTTTTGTTTGGGGGCCACACTGGTGACACTCAGGGATTACTCCTGGCTCTGCATTCAGGAATTATTCCTGCTCAGGGGACTATAGGAATTGCCAGGGATTGAACCTGGGTTGGCCACATACAAGGCAAGTACACCCTAACCACTGTTCTATCCACTCCAGCCCCAAGAACAAGAATTCCTTTCTTTTTCTTCCATCACCTTCAAAGGCATGTTAAAAGGAAAATAAAATTTAAAAATAAACTGTTTCCAGGGGGCTGGAGCAATAGCACAGCGGGTAGGGTGTTTGCCTTGCACATGGCTGACCCGGGTTCGCTCCCCGGCATCCCATATGGTCCCCCAAGCACCGCCAGGAGTAATTCCTGAGTGCAAAACCAGGAGTAACCCCTGAGCATCGCTGGGTATGACCCAAAAAGAAAAAAAAATTAAAAATAATAAATAAACTGTTTCCAGATGCAAGCCAAGCAGCTGTAATTCAAGAATATACCAGTCCCCCTGAGCTGTATTGGGACCATCTCAGAGGACAGAAGCTCTCTCTTCCACGTGGGGCCCACATCCTGTCTCCACAGGCTGAGCCATGCATGCACTGTGAGCCTGACTTTGAATCTCCCCTCCTCGAAACCCTTAGCTACAGCTCTGTCCCCCACTCCCCCCAATGACACCCCACCAGCAGCCACTCCAGGCAGCGTGCGTGACCCAAACGGGCCAGCCAGCTGGCAGCAGCGTCGCGGGAGGAAGTCTGTGCCCCACAAGGAGGTGACAGCTTGGCTCCGGGATGATAGCCTCCACCATCAGTCTACCTGGCAACAAGTCTGTGGCGGGAATCTTGCCGCTTCCCTTGGTAGAGAAGCAACTGGTTCGGGTTCGGGATCGTGTCACCGTCCTTTTCCACTCCACCGTCCGCCAACAGTGCACCCACAAAGCTCCTGGAGGCCAGGACATCTCCCACCCCAACCCCTGCAAGGTGCCTGAGGCAGGAAGTCCCCGTGCAGAGCTGTGACTCTCCAGCCTCCGGGTCCTTGCCTCTGATGCACGGTGCCCCCTCCCTCATGCCCGCCCTGCCCAGCTCTCTGGGCGTCCCATGAAAGAACCAGGAGGACGGCGTGAGCAGCGGCCACGTACCGGAAGTGACGTCATGGTTGATCCCACTGACGGAAATGACAGCCTGCGGGAGCGGGTTGTAGTTCTCGTCCAGTACCATGCCCTTGATGCCGTGGTGGACCTGCAGAATGGCCGCGACACGTATCTGTGTGGCGCTCTCATGCCCAGTGCCCTTCCCCGGGGCGTGCACGGGAGGCTCTCTGCTCTCTCGCTGTCCCCAGCCCCCTGCAGGGTGACCTTTCATCATCAGCCCAGCACCCCGGCTAAGACCTAATACAAGCCATGTCAGTTGTCTGCTCTAAATCCAGCTCCCTCGGGGACAGAGTTGAGGAAGAGGAAGCTGTGGTTCTGTTTGAGGGACAAAAGCCCGGGGTGCTCAGATGCAGTGCTCAGGATCGAACAGGCCTACACACTCCAGCCCTTTGTACCCTCTCAGGTCCTGAAGTCCTTCTAAGGAGTGGGTGAAGAAGAGGGTTTGGATCAACCCAGCAGTGCTCAGGGCTTACTCCTGGCTTAGATTCAGGGATCACTGGGTTCGGGGGACCAGATGTGGTGCTGGAGATTTGAACTGGGGCTGGCTGCATAAGAACCCCGAGATTCTGAGCCAGAGCAATAGTCCAGCAGGTGGGGCACTTGTCTCACTCGTGGCGGACCCAGGTCCGATCCCTGGCAACCCATAGGGTCCCCCAAGCACTGCCAAGAATGATTCCTGAGTGCAGAACCAAGAGTACCCCCTAGGCATCACTAGCTATGACCCCCAAAAAACAAAACAGAACAAAAAATGTGACTCTCAAGGACTAGTGATAATGAAGCATCTTTTCTCTTTTTCTAAATTGGGGGTGGGGGTGGTGGCACACTGGTGATGCTCGGGGCTTACCCCTGGCTCTGTACTCAGGGATCACTCCTGGTGGTGCTCGGGGGACCATAAGAGATACTGAGGATTGAACCCAGTTCGCTGCATGGAAGACAAGGCCATTCTTGGACTTTCCAGGATGGTTGCACTATTGTTCCGATCCACAAAGCATCTTTTTTATAGATTTGAGCTTCGTCTGGCCTGGTAAGTGGAATCCTTTTATGGCCCTAGAGCTCTGTATGGGTCTCTTACCTTCCTGTGTCTGTTTATTTTATATTTGGGGGCCACATCTGGGGGTGGCCTCTTCCGCCCAGATCCCCCACATTCCAGTAGCTAGGTGGTCACACCTAGAAACTGCCCCTTGGCGCCGTGTAATCCCACCAAAGGCTAACATTCAGAAACTATAAAACCAAGCTCCCAGAAGAGAGCGACGCAGAGAGTCTCTTGCCCCGCACCTGGCTATCTCCACTGGGGCCCCTTGGAGGAGGTGGGTTTCAGTTTCACTCCCCTCTCCGAGCAGAGCTCCCACAGCCAAAGACCTCCAGAGCCTAGCCACAGCCATGCTCAAGGCCCCTCTCCACATGTTCAGACACAAGCCTCATGCATGAAGGAACCAGCAGAGGAACCCAGGTGTGTGGGACCTGGGGCTGAGACCTCCAAGGCTGCTCAGATCGGGACTGGGCCTCTTCCACCCAGATCCCCTATGTTCCAGTAGCTAGGCGGTCACACCCACCAATGGCCAACATCTAGAGACTGTAAAACCAAGCTCCCCAGACTACAAAACCAAACTAGACATCTTAAAGTCTAGCTCTTCCTCTCGGAGAAACTGGCAAGCTACCGAGAGTTTCCTGCCTGCATGGGAGAGCCTCGCAAATTCCCTGTGGTGTATTCATATGCCAAAACCAGTAACAATGCTGGGTCTCATTCCCCTGACCCTGAAAGAGCCTCCAATGCAGCACCATTGGGAAGGACGAGTAAAGAGAGGCTGCTAAAATCTCAGGGCTAGGATGAATGAAGACGTTACGGAGACGTTACTGAGACCGCTCAAGAAAACTGACAATCAATGGGATGATGATGCTGATAATGATCTGGGGGTGCTCCCGGCTCTGCGCTCAGGGGTCACTTTCAGCTCTGTGTTCAGTGGATACTCCAGGCTCTGTTTTCAGGGGCTACTCCCAGCTCTGTGCTCAGGGGTCACTCCCAGCCATTCTGGTTCCATCTCCGGCACTGCATATGGTCCCCATGTATCACGAGTCCCTCTCGAGCACTGAGCCAGGAGTAACCCCTGAGCATCACTTGATGTGTCCCCCACCCCACAAGAATAATAAAGCAATAAACTGTTTTAACTGGGCCAGGGATAAAGCTCCGTGGTAGATCCTGGGATCCGACCCAGGCTCCAGCCCGCTGGCCCCTCAGTCTGTTTAAATGTCACTTTCTCAGGAAAACCTTCACATTTTCAGCTATTTTGTTCATTGTCTCTCCTCACTTCCTAGCAGCAGGAATTTCCTCACAGTGCTGAGCACGCAGGCGATCCTGAGAATAGCAGTGTTCGAGGGCGGGGTGGGTGCATTTTGCTAAGAAGTTGCCCAGCCACAGGTCTACTGGAGGCGCATGTCACTGAAGGGCGTTGCAGGATGAATAGTAGTTGGCAAGGCACTGTTAGGACTTTACAAGAAAAAAACATCCAACCCCATCATAAAATGGGGAGAAGAGATAAACAGAAACTTCCCCAAAGAAGAACTACAAATGGCCAGATGGCACATGAAAAAATGCTCTGCCTCACTCATCATCGGGGAGATGCAAATCAAAACAACAGTGAGATATCATCTCACACCAGAATCTGGCACACATAAATTAGAACAAGAACAACAAGTGCTGGCACGGTTCCAGGGAGAAAGGGACCCTCACTCACTGCTGGTGGGAACACTGACTGGTCCAGCTTTTTTTTTTTTTTTTGCTTTTTGGGTCATACCCGGCGATGCACAGGGGTTACTTCTGGCTCTGCACTCAGGAATTATTCCTGGCGGGTGCTCAGGGGACCATATGGGATGCTGGGATTTGAACCTGGGCCGGCCGTGTGCAAGGCAAACGCCCTACCTGCTGTGCTATCGCTCCAGCCCCTGGTCCAGCCTTTTTGGAAAACAATATGGACATTACTTAAAAAAAAATGTAAGAGTTGAGCTGCCATTTGATTCAGGAATATATAGCTCCTAAGAATATATCCCAAGCACCCAATAACAAAACAGAGAAAAGATATTTGCACCCCAATGTTCCTTGCAGCACTAACCACAATAGCCCAAATCTGGAAACAAACCAAGTGTCCAAGAACAGATGACTGGATAAAGAGACTATGGTACATACATACAATGGAATATTACTCGGTCATGAGAAAAGATAAAGTCATGCAGTTTGCTGCTCCACGGAGGGACCTAGAGAGCATCATGCTGAGTGAAGTTAGTCGGAGAGAGACAGAAACAGAATGATCTCTGTCTCTCTCCTATGCAGAGAATAAGGGAACATGATGGGGGGGGGCAGATAATGAATGTCAAAAGACAGTGGAAACAAAGAACAGGAGAGCTGGTAGGGAGGGGTCTATGGTACAGGGAAGATTAAACGGGAGGAGGAAATGCTGAAAGGGGGTAAAGCTTTACGCTTGAACCCTATCAGCAAAAGTTCACAAAACCACAATGCAAAAACTTTTTGAAAGTGCCCCTTGTAGAGGCAGGCTGGTGGGTGGGAAGTAAAGGGTGGGTGAAAACTTTGTAATTTCACAGTGACTTTTTTTTTTTAATTGGGGGCGGGGGGAGGCAGCACACACCAGACTGGACCGCACAGGCTGGATGCAGCAGGTACGCATCTGGGTCGGTGCCACCGCCCTCCGCGCCTGCGCCGTTTCTCCCGCGGAGAGAGCGCCTGGATGGTTCTCGCGGCAGAGGGACGCGCGGCTCTTTCTGAGCTCCCACAAGTCAGCAAAGGGTTTTTTTTTTACCTCTTCCAAAAACTGGACCAGAGCCTCCTGGTTCGCCAGCCACTCACGCGGCAGCTCTTCTTGGCGGGGAAACTTGTCACAGCTCAGCTCCAAGGTGATCTCGAAGCAGTTGGTGTGGAGGTAGTTGAAGTCTTGCATTCCTGGGCGGAGGGGCAGTGCCGGTTCTGCTTCCAGTGCTCGCCCAGCGCGCCCTCCGTGCGTCAGTCCTGGGCCACCCACCCCACGGGCCTCTGTCCTTCCTCTTGGCCCCCATCAGAGGCTTCTCTCGCTTCCAAATTTTCTCTTTAGTAATAACATTTTTTTTTTCTTTTTTGGGTCACACCTGGCGATGCACAGGGGTCATTCCTGGCTCATGCACTCAGGAATTACCCCTGGCGGTGCTCAGGGGACCATATGGGATGCTGGGATTTTAACCCGGGTCGGCCACGTGCAAGGCAAACGCCTTACCCGCTGTGCTATCACTCCAGCCCCAGTAATAACAATTTTAACATCTCCATCGTCTACCTGTTTCTAGCTCATGACTTAAACATCACTATGTGTTTTGCTTAGCCCATCTGAATTCTACTTATGATATTTACATCAAAATTACAATGAAAACGGTACTTTTTTTTCCTTTTTGGATCACACCTGGAGATACACGGGTTACTCCTGGCTTTGCACTCAGGAATTACTCCTGGCGGTGCTCAGGGGATCATATGGGATGCTGGGAATCGAACCCGGGTCGATCGTGTGCAAGGCAAACGCCTTACCTGCTGTGCTATTGCTCCAGCCCCCTCTTTTTTCTTTTTTAATGGGCGTTCAGGAGAGGGGCAACACTCAACAGTGCTCAGGAGACCATGTGGTAGTGAGGCTAAAGCCTTAGTCTCCCACATGCCGAGCTTGGGCCCCACTGAGCCATATCCAATGGTGCTGGGTTACTCCCCAGAACTGCTCAGGATCACTCCAGGCAAGCTTGGGGGACCATGCAGTTGCTAAGGAACCAAACCAGTCTTTCTGCGTGCAAAGCAGGTCCATCGGCCTTTTGAACTCACTCCCCAAGCCGTACTGTTCTTGAATCACAGATGAGGAAACCACAGCACAATAAAGTGAGTTCACCTGAAGCCATATAACTGATACACCAAGTAAAGCTTCGAGCCTTAGACCTCACTCTCCAAATGCCTGCCTGATCACACTACAGTCACACATTTCTTTTTGTTGGTGGAGGGGATGGACTTTTGAGCCACATGCAGCAGTGCCCAGGGGCTGTTTGTGGCTCTGCACTCAAGAGTAACACCCTGGTGGTGCTCAAGGGACAATAAGTGGTGCTGGGGATGGAGTTAGGGTCTCTGCGTGCCTTAACCCCGATGCATTTCTCCAGTTCTCTGTACATCTCTTAGCGAACAGGAAGCATCGTGGGTCACAAGTAATGGGTCATTAGGCAACGTGAGTCACTGTGGGTCTGTTAAGGGTCTAATTACACAAGCCACGGGCTAGGCTGACCTCCTTCCCACCAAGACACAGGCACAGCCCACGATAGGAAGTACCGTTTCTCCCACAATGACACCCACTCTGTGTCTAACCAATTGTGGAAAACATGAGTTTTAAAGGACCACACATGTCCAACCTTCGCTGGAAAGAATCACAAGATGACATTAGACCCCCCACACACACACTTGAATCTGATCCATTTTTCAGCTCTCTACTTGACTGCAAAGTTCTATACCTGGGATCAAAGAGATTGTACAGGGGTTCTTGCCTTGAAAATAGCTGACCCTGGTTGATCCCTGGCACCACATATGATCCTCTGAGCACTGCCTGGAGTGACCCCCGAGCACAGAGCCAGGAGTAAGCCCTGAGCATCATCAAACGTGGCCTAATAACCCTGGGGGGAAATTCTATAACATTTCTGTTATTTCCCTAAGATAAGTGGTAACTTCAAGACATGAGCGCCCTGTCCCTGGGCACCCCCTTACTTACCCTTGCTGAGAGAGTACCAGGATGCCCCGTTGGTGATGCCTTCAGGAAAGTAGTCCCCACAGTTCCAACCTTGGTACATCCAGCCGTGCGCGTATGAGTAGACTTTAGCCAGCTGGGAGAAAGCAGTGGAAATGGCGTGAGCTCACCCTCACCGGCAACACAGGACTCCAAGTACCACGAAACCAAGACAGATCTCCAGGCACCCACAGGGACTGCACACCGAAAGTGCCAGCACAGAGAGAGAAATAGTAGGCAGTGTGTGTTCGTATGTGTGTGCACGTATGTGTGTGTGTGCACACGCATGTGCACGTGTGCTGGTGTGCATGTGTGTCTGCTAGTGCAACATACATGAGATACTTTATAAGATCTCTTCTATGTGTATCATTTCCTACTAAATTTTGTGAAAGAAACCAAAGGAGTAAGAAAGCTAGGCATTCTCCCAGGAGAAGAACTGTATATTAGAAGTGACAGATGTGTGCTGAAGGGAGAGAAATACCTAATATCTTTATAATTCTAATTCATTCCATTTTTAGAGCATTGGAAAAATGAAATTTCTGAAGAAAAAAATTAATATTTGCTTTGCAAAGCAGCAACTAGAGCTCTTGTCTGTGCAGTTCAGTAATTAATAACCAATGCTTAATTGATAAACCAATAATTAATAAATGATTGTTGAATAGATGACATTAACAATATAGCACTGCAGCACTGTCATCCCATTGTTCATCAATTTGCTCGAGCGGGCACCAGTAACACCTCCATTGTGAGACTTGTTACTGTTTTTGGCATATTGAATATGTCACGGTAGCTTGCCAGGCTCTGCCATGTGGGCAGGATACTCTCAGTAGCTTGCTGGGCTCTCCAAGGGGGATGGAGGAATCGAACCCAGGTCGGCTGTGTGCAAGGCAAATGCCTTACCCGCTGTGCTATGGCTCCTGTCCAACTATAACTATTAAGTAACCTGTTTATTTTATAGACTGCAGCTTTAAAATATTATGTAAACTTTTTTTCTAATTTGATTTTTGTTTGGGGGCTATAACTAATGGTGTTTGGGGCTCATTCCTGGCAGGTTTGGGGGGACCATATGGAATGCTGGGGATCAAACCCGAGTTGGCTATGTGCAACCTGTGGGGTAATAAACACAAGATACTTTATAAGCTCTGGCTATGTGCAAGACAAGACCCTGCATGCTGTACAATCGCTCTGGTCCCTGTGTAAATATGTTTTCATAACATGGTCAATGTTTCACTAATATAGCCATAGCATTGTAAAATTGTAAATCAACCCCCACCCCCCAAATTCATGTTTAATGCACTAGTCTATAATACTATGTGACCTTTGGCATTTATTTTCTTTTTTGTTTTTCTTTTTGTTTGGGGGCCACACCCAGAGGTGCTCAGGGCTTACTCCTGGTTCTGCACCCAAGGGATCACTCCTGGCTGAGCCTGGGGGACCATCTGGGGTGGATTGGACCCAGTTGGCCACGTGCAGGTCAGCCGCTGTACTCTACCACTCTGGCTCCTTTTGGAATTTCCTTGCACATTATGAATTTGTCTTTTTCCCTATGTACATTATATACCAGCATATTCTAAAACTTTCCTTATTTACTTTCTTTCTCATGAATTTATGGTTCGGGCTGGAGCGATCGCACAGCAGGTAGGGCATTCACCTTGCACGTGGCTGACCCGTGTTCTATTTCTCCGCCCCTCTCAGAGAGCCCGGCAAGCTACCTAAAGTATCTTGCCCGCACGGCAGAGCTTGGCAAGCTACCCATGGCATATTCAATATGCCCAAAACAGTAGCAAGTCTCACAATGGAGATGTTACTGTTGCCCGCTCGAGCAAATCGATGAGCAATGGGATGACAGTGACAGTGACAGTGATAATGAATTTATGGTTCATCACTCAAAACGAAATGTCACATACTAGATTGCATGCTGGCAGTATCTTTGGTGATTTTCACAAAACTCATTGCTAGGACAGTGCTTTGAGGAGTGACGCACTCCGGAACCCCACACTCCTTCGGCCGGACGAGGTGAGCGCACCTTCTGGAAGAGCTTGTCATCAGGAGTGGGGGTGTTTGCAGTGCGGCGGAAACCTCGCAGCCGGGGCTCCTGAGACTTGTCATACGGGTAATTGGCCACCACAGCACCGCCGTGGAGATTGGCAGAGAGAACAAAGTTGTAGGACTGGATCCACTGGATCACAGCCTTGGTCTCGGGCTCCACCTGCAAAGAAAGTACAGAAGGGACGCTGAATCCGGAGTGCCACGGGTCCCTCGGAGAGGACTGAGGAAGTGACCCAAGCAGTGGGCATGTCAGAACTGAACAAAGAGGTCACAGATACGAGAAAGCAAGGTGGGATCACTCCAACAGTGCTCAGGGGACCATATGTCGTGCCAGGATCGAACCAGGGCCCACTGCATGCAAGGCACGTGCTTTAACCTCTATGCTGTCTGGCCCCATTATTTCCAAGTTTTACGGGAGAAGTAAAAGTAAACTGGAACATATCTCTATGTCAAACACAGAGCTTGGGGTCGTGCACTGTTACATATGACACTTAATGACATTGTAATGGTTGATACATGGCATAGTACATTTGCAAAATACATAAACATACAGCATGAAGTATGAACACTCATGAGAGAAATGGACTCTGGGTGATAACAACGTACATGTCTATGTAGATTCACTCGTCCCAGAAAACACAGGCTCTGGTGGATGCTGAAAATGGGAAGCAGGTCATGCCTGCGAAGTCTGTACTTTGCACCCAGTTTTGGATGTCAGCCTAGAACTTCTCTGAAAAAAGAAAGTTGATTTACGAAAGGGGGGAAGGCAAAGCCCAACAGACAGAGACAGATTCGACAGAGACAAACAGAAAGAGAGCAAATTTGAAGGCGTTTTGGCATTATCAAAGTGCTCAGAACTTCAACCTGCCTTCTCTCTGGAAACAAGAAAAAATTTTTCTCTAGTTCAGTCCCAGCTCCCACAGTTTCTGAAGCACCTTGGCAGAAATTAGCTCTGAAAAATACTGGTTTGCAGTCATATCTTTTTTTTTTTTTTTTGCTTTTTGGGTCACACCCAGCAATGCACAGGGGTTACTACTGGCTCTGCACTCAGGAATTACTCCTGGTGGTGCTCAGGGGACCATACGAGATGCTGGGAATTGAACCCGGGTTGGCCACGTGCAAGGCAAACGCCCTACCCGCTGTGCTATTGCTCCAGCCCCTGCAGTCATGTTTTTAATCTCCTTCTTCCTCCAACACATTTTCCGTCCATTGCCAATGGAACGACACTCTTGTGTAGTCACACCGTCCCTCACAGAATAGACATTATATACTTGAACTAATCTCAGCTGAGCAGTGAAATTCCACACTCCCTACTGCCTATTGCCAGTGAGAAAATTGGAATGAAAGTCTGGAATCCACTGGGACTTGTAGTATGAGAAAATAATTTGGAGTTCTCAGTGCTTTTCCCTCCTCATAGAATCTACCTGCTTATTATGTGGCAAGAATGTATTCATGGCACCTTCTGGACCCAAAATCACTTGTGAAAGCCCCATCTTTTGCATCCTAAGGGAGATTAAATGAATAGAGTTGGGTGTCCCCCAGCAAGAATAGACACAACATCAAGGAACATGAGCCCTGCTCTGTGACCGGGGTTTAGGCCTGGTCTTCTCTCCATACCATAAATGTTTATTCATCAAAATAAAGTCAGTTTCTCACAGATCCTCTATGGCTGGCCCGCCTGGAGCCCAAGAGACGGCTCAGCCTTCTGGGTGGGTATGCTTACTAATACAAAGCTATTTTTTATTGTATAATTTACTTGAGCCAAGAACATAATTACTATCCAAGATCTAAGCATCAGGATGGCATTTGCTTCATTTCAAAGAGGTAAAGCACAGAGAATGTTCTAGAAATATATAATAGGCCTAAGGATATAGTCTATGAAGGTCCCCATATCAAGCCTTTCCCTTGCTCTATTTTTCTCTTGCCATTCTCTGCACTTAGTCACAACAGGACAGCCAGGACAATCCCACATAGTGTGAGCCCGGGGTGCTGGGGATCCCCACAGCTGACAGTGGCTGTTCTCAGAAGCAGACTCACCAGTAAGATAAAGTTGCTCACATGATCAGGGGGAGATGGGCCTGGGAAGGAGCTTTTTTTTTTTTCTTTTTGGGTATCACCCGGCAATGTACAGGGGTTAATCCTGGCTTTGCACTCAGGAGTTACTCCTGGCGGTGCTCAGGGGACCATATGGGATGCTGGGGATCGAAGCCGGGTCGGCCGCGTGCAAGGCAAACGCCCTACCCGCTGTGCTATCGCTCCAGCCCGCCTGGGAAGGAGCTTTGAGTGGGATTTTTCAACTGAGAGGGGAAGGGAATGAGAAGACAAGGGTCAAATATGACAGGGAAAAAGAAGGCCCTGGGACTCTTTGAAGCTCTTTCTACTGCCAGGTGTTGATAAGTAAATACGTTCCCATATATCAGAAAGATTTCACTACAGAATGCCTGAATCAACAGTATAGTGCAGTTGGGAACAACCTGAGTGCAAGAACAGACGACTGGATGAAGAAACTATCTACAAAATGAAATACTGTATAGCTGCCAGAAAAAAATGAAATCATGAAAATTGCTTATAAATGGATGGACATGGAGAGTACATGCTAAGTGAAATGAGTCAGGAGAGGGACAGAGAGAGAATGATTGCACTCATTTGTGGGATATAAAAAAAACATAACATAAGATTAATATCCAAGAATAGTAGAAATGGTTGGAGGATGCCACAAGTGTGTGTGGGGACTGTAGTTAGAAGAGAGAAGGAACCACTATGACAATAATAGTGGAAAATGATCACTCTGGACAAGAGCTGAGTGTTGAAAAGAGGCAAAGCTGAGTGTTGATATACGTGATAACTCTTCAGGACCTATAGTGCAAACCACAATTTCCAAAAGTTAAGAGAGAGAGAGAGAACAAGAGGGAGTGAGAAGAAAAGCTTCTGCCATAGAAACGGGCTAGGGGAGGGTGGCAGGAGAGAAACTGAGCACACTGGTGACGGGAAATGTATAGGTGCTGGAACATTGTATGAGTGAGATCTATGAACGACTTTGTAACTGTGTATCTCAAGGTGACCCAACTCAAAAGAAAGAAGCCAGTATAGTGCAGTAAAAAAGATGCTGGGTTAGGAGTCCCAAGACCTGGGTTTTAATTTCGATTCCATCAAGTATTGGCTTTGAAAACTTAAATGATCTTTATTTTGTTTTATTTATTTTTTTGGTTTTGGGGCCACACCCAGCGATGCTCAGGGGTTGCTCCTGGCTCTGTGCTCAGGGGTTACTCTTGACGGTGCCTAGGGGACATAAGGAATGTCGGGGATCGAACCCTGGCTGGCTGGCTGCGTGCAAGGCAAGTGTCCTACCTGCTGTACAATCTCTCAGCAGCCCTAATCTCATCTTTAAAAGTGGTTTTCAACTGTCTTCCCACGGACCAGAGTTAGTCTGCAGGGATGAAAAGATTGAAAACCACTTATCTTTAAGTGTGATGCCTATACAAGAAATAGAGAAACCAGGGATGTAGCTCAGTGGTGCTGTGGCTTTGCACGTATGAAGCCCTGAGTTCTTCCTCAGTTTCCCAGTAAATTTGTTCCCCCAGCATCCCAGGAGTGACCTCTCACCACTGTAGGATAACATTGCCTCTGGAAGCTTAGGTTTATTTGGGTTACTCCCATCACAGTGCTCCCATTCCTCTGTGTTTATTTGTAACTTCTTTCTTTGTGCTCTGTTGACTTGTAAATATTGTTTTCCTCTTCTCCTTAAGTCCTTTGCATAGGTTATTCAGAGCAATGTCCTTTTTGTATGGACACAGGAAGATAGTAAATGCTATGCTTTTGCAACATTTTGTAGTACTGTAGCACTGTAGTCCTGTTGTTTATGGATTTGCTTGAGTGGGCACCAGTAACATCTCCATTGTGAGACTTGTTACTACTGTTTTTGGCATATCGAATATGCCACGGGGAGCTTGCCAGGTTCTGCCATCCAGGCAGGATACTCTCGGTAGCTTGCCAGGCTCTCCGAGAGGGGCAGAAGAATCAAACTCAGGTCGGCTGCATGCAAGGCAAACGCCCTACCCCCTCACTGTGCTATTGCTCCAGCCCAACGTTTTGTAACATTTTGTTAATTGACTCCCAGTGATATTTACCTCCTGGCCATCTGTTATCTCAACTTAAGCCTCAGTCGCCCTTACTTCCTAGCCCCTCAAAAGCAGGGTCCCGATGAAGGGCTGGATGGACCCAGGGCAAGTGATGAGCTATGTGCTACCCTGGCATAGAGACGGGGCTGGTCAAAGTGCCATAATGCTTAACTATAAGTTAAGAGCTTGGTCATGGACAAATTCTGTCATGATCCAAAAGGTAATAACTAGATTTGGACCTTGCTAGGGTTAGGAATGATTAATCTGGCCTGAGCACTGTAGTCTGAGTCTGTGTTGAGATGTTCCCAGGAGAGCTGCCCTATAAGCCTCAATGTATCCCTTACAGTGTCCATACAAAAATAGCCTACTAAGATGTTAATTAAGATGCTAGGAGAAGACTGAATACACCTGGGTGGTGTTTCCGCCTGCCCTTGAGCCTGATGGGGAGTCAGGAAGGGCTTTGGAATACCCCTAGTGGTGTTTCTGCCCTTGAGCCTGGTGAGCAGTGAGGAAGGGCTTTCTAATGTTGAGTTTGCTACTGACTGGGTGTAGTGTGGGCCCAGAGGGCGAGGGGTGAAGAGACAAGTGAGTGAGTCAGGGAGTAGTTGGGGGAGAAGCAGTCAGTCAGAATCCAGAGGTCAGAGTCAGAGGCAGAATCAGAAGAGCTGGGATAGAGGAATGAGGGCCCAGAAAGGAAGAGTGTGTGAGATGGGAGAGACAAGAGATTGAATAAATGGCAACTAATCACCAACTGGCTTGGCCCTCATTTCCTCCTCCGTCTGCCCCAGGGCACAGGCCGCCCTGGCTGGGCAAGTGACCTGAGACCACCCCAAACCTGGGCAGTCAGGGGGAGAGCCGTCGGGGCCTCCCCTGGCCACCCCGGAGATTTTACACCCCCCCTCCCCCCAGCTGGGAGTAAATCCCCAGGCACTGCTGACTTTGACTCAAAGGCCAAATTAATTAAAATAAAGCAAAAATAGGGACAGATAACACTGTTGGGTGCCTTCCCCACACTGTCATAATGAATAACTGAAATGTTGGCAAAAATAAGTTTGCAAAGATTAAAGAGACTTGCAGCTGACAGACACGACTTTCTCCTCCTTCATTACCATCTCCTCTGGCATCAAATATTCCATGAGCATATCACCCAAAGGGGCTCTAAGGAATAGAGAGTAAGAGGCATGAAATAAGTTATTACTGCCCTGATAAGATTAACCTGGAGCTGAATGGCGGTTTAATTCTTGCTTGCTTAGGTGTGGAGATCATTAAGGAAAAAATTCAGATGCAAATGAAAGCAAATTTCTTCTCCTACCTGACTTTCCCAGTTGTCTGGAAGGGGCAAGTGGTGATTGGGGCCTCCATTCTTCTCGTTGTGGTAGACGTTGACATTGAGATCTGGGAAGTTTCGGTTGAGGTCCACTCCATTTGCATTGTTTCTGCCAACCAGATACTCAAAGATTTCTGGGCCCTGCGGAGTGGGAGGAATGAAAGGGAAGGAAAATGAAGATTTCAGATGGAATCTTAGATCTATAGCACACTGGATGGTTCGTTTTAGGCATTAGCTTCATCTAACAAATTAAATATTTTTTCTCTCTTTGTTCTTAGTACTGGGCATCTAGCCCACACATAAGCAGGCACCCTACCACGGAGCCACAACTCTAGCCCATAAATTGTCTTTTCCTGAAGCAGTAATGTGGCCCAGGGTACACATTCAATGCGGCCTCCATCAAAATCCTGAAGACATTCTTCAAGGACTTAGGACAAATGTTACTAGAATTCAAATGGAATCATAACAGTCCTGAAGAGTCAGTGGATTCTGAGAAAAAAGATGGGAGGTATTCCGTTTACTAACTTTAAAGCAGAATATAAGTCAATTTTTATATAGAAATCCAAACTGGCAAAACTAAGTCAAAAAGACAGAAAACAACCAGTCTTGGCAGGGAAGTTATAGTCAATAATGCTTCAGTCCTTATAGTCAACAGTGCTATAATACCTGGTAGGACCCACTTAGCCGGAGAACTGCCATGACAGGCTCTGAGTGACTTAGGCCTCTTCCAGGAACAAGAAAAGCAGAAAAACCAGATGCTTTTGTCAAAGATTACATCTCAGGCATAAGATTAGGTCTCTGGAATGTAACTGTCAGGGAGATGGGCTCTATGTTTCGGGCCAAAACAACAACAACAACAACAAAATAGATGTGTGTACTCTGTAGGTAATAGAAATTACTGAGTAATGTTGACTTGCCAAAATGAAAGTATAAGAACTTGCTGAACCTAGTACTCGGGGTACTTGTTGAAGCCCGCTGCGTTGGGTGGATACTTGGACCCCAGCTAGCTGGAACAATAAACTTTGCTATGTGATTTGCATTATCGGCTCTGTTCTCCGTCCTTGAGGGGTGGTCAACTCCCCACTCTAACATACCTTAGTCAATAATGCTATAGTACCTGTAGTCAACAATGCAATAATACCTTAGTTAATAATGCTATAGTACTTATAGTCAGTGATGCTATAGTACCTATAGCCAATAATGCTATAGTACCTATAGTCAATAATGCTATAATACCTAGCCAACAGCACTGTAACACCTATAGTCAACAATACTATAGTACCTTCCAAAAAAAGTAAAGAAAAATGAAAAATCAGTGCAAACAAACAATGCTGCAGTACCTAGAGTCGACACTGATGCACTACATAAAGTTTTTTTTGTTGTTGATGACTGATCTGGTCATGAGTTTTCTTACCACAATAAAAGTAAGATTTTAGGCAGGGGGTGGAGCTCAGTGGTGAGCACTTGCCTTGCATGAATGAGTCCCTGGGATCGATCCTAGACACTGCAAAACAATAAAATAAAAATTTTTTAAGTAGTGAAGTGTAGTTTTAAAATGGAGGGAAAGATTTTCAAGACTACCCCAATTTTTAAAGTAGCTTTTAGTTAGAAAAGAAAAACCTGAGTTTTAACTTACACATCCTCACACGTCAAGCCCAAACAAACCATGTTCAAACACAGTTTTTCGAAGAGCACACCCAAAATGTAAGGCAGACACCTCATTTCAGCCTGGGAACTTCTAATTCACTGATCTAGAAGGAGGGACCAGATTCCAGGAAGCTGTGTTTTCAAACTCAGATTACTAAGCAGTGAGGGGAGAGATGAGGATAACAAAGAGGCAGATGAGAGGTGACAAAGACAGTAGTGGAGGGTCCTAGGCACTTTGGTGGGATGGGGTGGGGCAGTACCTCTGTATAACAATACCATAAACTTTGACATAACTGTAATCAGGTTACCCAAATTATAATTTAAAAATTTTAAAATATGATTTTGCTACAATATACCTACTGATTAACACTTTAACGTTGCATTAGAAAGTAAAGTAAAAATTCATGCACATTTTTTGCAAGCCATTTTAAAAATTGGAATTCTAATAAAATACACAGCTAAAAGAGATTATCATGTGTATCCCTTTGCCTACTTTTTTCTTTCTTTCTTTGTTTTTCTTTTTTTCATCATATGCACATTTTTAAAATCTCTCCTTTGCAAATGTAACTAAAAAAATAACTGACTGGGAATGACACAGGCCGAAGGAAAAAAATTCCCCAAAAGGATCAAATAAAGTTTGAAGCATCTGGAATTTAACCTCCTTTCCTAGTTCTGGGAAAAGCTCGCTCCTGCTCGCGGTGGCATTTCCCTTCCCAATGCAAACGGAAGATCGCGCAGGAAGGAAAACAGTACCAAGGGTCCAAGCTAAAAGTTCAGGGAAGGGGTCTGTTTTGCAACATCCCTTCCCTCCGCGGGGGTATTTTCCACTTTGCAAAGTGCCAGCACCGGTAACTGCCTCCCAGGGGACCGAACTGAGAGCCAGCTCACATGGAGCACCTCACGGGTTCCCAGTCTTCCCTCTGGACTCTCGCTGCTGGGTCCCTCCTCTGGCCTCGGGTGACGCTGACCCTGGGCCAGAGTGCACAGCCCACCTCCTGCCTGCGACGTTGGCCCCGCCGAGGGTCTCCCCGTCTGCAGGGCGCGCGCGCGGTACCTGGGTGGCCGCCACCTCGTAGCCGTCGGGGTTCATGGACGGCAGGATGTGGATGCGGGTGCTCTCCAGCAGCTGCCTGATGCGCTGGTTGCCGCTGCGGAACTCCTCGCACAGGAACTGAGAGAGCTGCAGCAGCAGCTCCCGGCCCAGCACCTCGTTGCCGTGCATGTTGCCCACGTACTTGACTTCCGGCTCCACTGCAGGGGGAGAAGCACACAGGCGGGAAGAGAGAGAGAAGGGATGAAGCAGGTTACCCGTGACCCCCTGTTGGGGAACAGTTTTCCCTCAACGTGCCTGGACACGTTGTGCACCGGGTCCAGGCAGACGTGGGGCGAAGGATGTCCGGCGCGAGGACAAACACCTTCCAGGAGCAGCGGATGGCTGTTCACTTTATTGCCAAATACACACATATTTTATAGAGGGTCTTGGCTTACAGAAAGGTCCAGTCACAAAAAGTTGAGCAGTATTGGCCTATCACCTTTCCAACTCTGCTTCGTCCGGGTCCAATCCCAATCAAGGCTAGATGCTGCAGTTAGGATGGCCTGCCAAGCGCACGCACGTGACAGTTTCTGTGTCCTGGGCTCATGTGACTAAGAGGTGGAGTGAGGCTCAAGGCTGAACATCTGGTGCTGGCTGACACCTGTTCTTGCCAACTTTGCCCAGATACTCCCTCGTGCGAGGTTTTGCTTCTGGGTCGCTTTGCAAGGTTGGGTTTTATCTGCTCCAGTGTCGGTCACCATGCTCCACACGCCCACACCGCTAACCTGGCAAAGGGTCCTCCTGTTCCCTTGCTGCTAGCCAGGAATAAAAGAAGGTCCGAGGATTCCCACTTGGGTCCTTTCCTAAAGGCCCCAGAGCCCCTTACAAACAAACAATTCACCATGACCCATGCTAGGGAAGTCCACGTTAGAGACTATCACCACTTGCATTTTATTTTTTTATTCTTGCACCTGCTGTTGCTCATCTTAACTTGCAATATAGGCTTGGAGAGACTCAGGATCAGAGTGCCAGGGAGAAACTTGTCTGAGAGCTCCTAATTCACTCATCTAATGCAAGCCAGAGACCAAGTAGCTGTCACTAGCTTGCCCCCTCCCTGAGACCAATCTTTCTAGAATAAGGATGGTGTTTTCCCATCACCCACTCCCATAGGATTCTGGGATACCGCATGGCAGTTCCCAATCACCTCCACTGGAAAACATTTCTTGGACTTATTTTTATTTAGGCCATTTATAATAAGGCTAATAAGTTTCAAGACCAGAGAGCCCAGGAGGTAAGGCACGTGGACCCCCAGAACTGACAATCACCCTGAGCACAGGCCGATGATGTTCCAGCTCCACACTCACCACCACTGCCCCTCCACCACCCCAAGTTCCCTTCCCATCACCCCTTCTTGGGAAATCTTTTAGATTTTTATTTTTATAGTTTGGGCCTAGAGTTTACAATAGTGCATCAGACATTGATTGAGTGTAGGTGCAGGAGAGGTGAACGTCAGAAATCATGGGTCTCCATACGACCCACCAGTGGCTCACACTTGAATGCGGCTTAACTGAGGCAATCACAGAACCTACACCAACATTTAAGGACGGTTCCTTGATGCTCAAACCGCTAAGCTGTCTCCTTTGCATCTGAGAAGGTCACAGTTGGGGGCAGAGTTGCAGGCGTCCTTGTTAACTGTTAACTGGTCAAGTGAAGTAAGAAGTGAGGTCAGGACAAGAACCAGGAGCGCCACTCACAGAAAATCACTCCTGGCCATTTCTAGAAGGGAAGATCAACACTTTGGCCAGAGACTTGCCCTTCCACCCAGAACTCGGGACGGGTGATTCTGGGTGTCTTTCTCTCCACTTGTTCTCATACTCCTCATCTTCCTTCCGAGACATGCCCTATTGAGCTCTTCCCCTTACCTTGTCACTACCCGTTCTTTCTCTGATTTTACCTGATTTTGCACTTGTCCTGTCTCCTCTCCTGCACCTGGCCTTCACAATGTACATTTTTTTTTACTTTCCTATGGAATGTGCCCCATTATTTGTTCTAATTTACCTATAGCTGCTCCTCAAAGGAAGGTTTGCGGCCCACAGGATCATGCAGCGGGTTTTGATTAACACTCATTCTTTCACCTGAATATTTTTCTTTCATTCCCATTTATTTCTCGATGTTGAAATATCCCTTCTCTTAAAATAAAATGGTAGAGGATATACAATTAGATGTACAATTTTCAAAACTTGTTTGTAAAATAAAAGTTGGGAAATCGATTTTAGACTTTCCCAGCTCTTATTAAAAGTGGAAAAATGAATTTTTTCTCTCTCTCCCCTCACATCCATCTCTCTAAATGTTTTCAAATAAGAACTATTTTCTTCATTAAAAGATAAATTAAATAAAAATTATTTTAATTCATTGCAGCACTGTTTACAATAGCCACAATCTGGAAAAAAACAGAGTGCCCAAAAACAGATGACTGGCTAAAGAAACTCTGGTACATCTACACAACGGAATACTATGTAGCTGTCATAAAACATGAAGTCATAAAATTTACATATAAGTGGATCAACATGGAAAGTATCATGCTTAGTGAAATGAATCAGAAAGAAAGAGACAGACATAGAAAGATTGCACTCATGTGGAATATAATATAGCTGAGAAGTACAAGTTTGCAATGATGCAATTTCTGGCAGATATTTCTCTGGACTTAGTTACCAAAATACTAAAATACAGAAATCCAAAACCTCATATCACTTTATTCTCAGCAATGGAAAACAAATTATCAAATGCTTCCTTTTCAGCAGGTCCGACTTTAAGAGGGAGAAACTCCAAACAATAATCATGAGTTTTGTGTTGAAATATTGAATGTAATCAAAGTAAAGAGAAAGTAAAGTGAAATTTATCAGTTACACAGGCGGGGTGTGGGGCTGGGGATGTGGGGGGGCTGGGTGGAGCTATACTGTGATTCTTGGTGGTGGAATATGTGCACTGGTGAAGGGATGGGTGTTCGAGCATTGTATAACTGAGACTTAAACCTGAAACCTTTGTACCTTTCCACATGGTGATTCAATAAAAGAAAAAAAATTTTTTAAAAATGATAATGGAAAAAATAGATCTTTTTTTTGTGAAATCCAAATCTGCAGGATGAACGGATGGACCTGGAAAGTTTCATGCTGAGTGAAATCAGTCAGAGAGAGACACACACAAAATGGTCTCACTCATATGTGGAATATAAAGAAACATAGTAGGGGAATAAATAAATCCCAGAGACAATAAAAAAGAATAGCAAGAGAACTGTTCTTTAGTAGGAAGTTTGCCTTTGGGGGGAGGTGGGATAGGCCAGGGAAGGGACCACCATGACAATGATAGAGGGAAGTGGTTGTTAGTCTGGATGAGGACTGAGTGTGAAAGGGAGTCAAAGTGACATGCCTGATACCTGTATTGTAAAATATGCACTGTAGCATTGTAGCACTGTTGTCCCATTGTTCATCGATTTGCTCAAGCAGGCACCAGCAATGTCTCCATTGTGAGACTTGTTGTTACTGTTTTTGGCATATTGAATGCACCACGGGTAGCTTGCCAGCCTCTGCTGTGCAGGCAGGATACTCTCGATAGCTTGCTGGGATGGAGGAATCAAACCCAGGTCGGCCGCGTGCAAGACAAACGCCTTACCCACTGTGCTATCGCTCCAACCCGTTGTAAAATATAGTGTGTGACATGAGGCTGACACCCAAGGACAGTAGATACAAGGGTCAGGAGGATTGCCCCATAGCTGGAAGCCTGTTTCATGAGTGGAGGGGAGAAGGCAGATGGAATAGAGAAGGGATCACTAAGAAGATGATGGCTGGAGGAACCAGTTGGGATAGGAGATGCATGCCAAAAGTAGATAATGGACCAAACATGATGACCTCTCAGTGTCTTTGTTGCAAGCTATAATGCCCAAAAGTAGAGAGAGAGTATGGGGAATATTGTTTGCCATGGAGGCAGGGGGAGGGTGGGAAAGTGGGGGTATACCCGGGATATTGGTGATGGGGAATGTGCACTGGTGGAGGGATGGGTGTTTGATCATTGTGATATTGTAACCCAAACATGAAATGAAAGCTTGTAACTATCTCACGGTGATTCAATAAAATTTATATATACATATATATATATATATATATAGTGTGTGTGTGCGTGCGTGCGTGTGTGTGTGAAAAGGGGTAGGGGGAGGAAGGGAGAAATAAACAGGGATGGGGCTGGAGCGATTGCACAGAGGGTAGGATGTTTTGCCTTGCACACGGCCGACCCAGGCTCGATTCTCAGCATCCTATATGGTCCTCCGAGCACCTCCAGGAGTAATTCCTGAGTGCAGAGCCAGGAGTAACCCCTGTGCATAGCCAGGTGTGACTCAAAAAGAAAAAAAAAAAAAGAAAAAATTTAAAAGGGAGGGGGACTGGGGACTTTGGTGAAGGGAAGTGGACACTGATGAAGAGATTGGTGTTGGAACATTGTATGCCTGAAACTCATCATTAATAGTTGTAATTTTGTAAGTCACAGTGATTCATTTTTTTAAATCTTACTGATGGAAGTGGCATAAGGCCTTGCACATAGCAAGGGCTCAATAACAAATTCTCTGATCTCTATTTTCAATATCTCCAGAATACAATCACTTTTCACAACAACTGTTAGGAACAGTTTGGCTCAAGCTCCTCCTCTAATCCTGGCCCGGAGTCGAAAATAAAACTTCTTTTGACTTTCTCTTTGCCCATTTACTCTCCAGAGTCAGGGGCCGGCAAACCTTTTCATTATAGGACCAGAGAGGGCAGACTTTGGCGTTGTGGTCTCCATTTAAATAGACAATATAAAAGCACGTGGGTGTGACTGTGTTTCAATAAAACTTTACTGACCAGCACAGGTATTTGGCCCCTTTGGCTGTGGTTTGCTGAGCCTGCTTCTCAGTGACATTTTTTTTCTTTTAACTGCTAGTCAGATCATGTCCATCTTCCACTTAAAACAGCTGCAGTGGACTCTGGCTTGGCTCTGCGTAAAAGCCGTTGTCCTTACCAAGGTATTAGAAGAGCCGCATACAAGCTGCTCCTCTCCCAGCACGGTGCTCTCACCTTGGCTCTCGCACTTTCAGTGCTCACTCTGCCAGGGTCCCAGGAAATTCCTTACTGGTCTCTCACGGGTCATGCATAGCCCTGCTCTTCTGTCTGCCATGGCATTTTCCTCTCCAACATCAGGATGATGACATGGAGCGTGTGTTCAAAGCCCACCTGGGGCGGGCAGGGCCAAGGTCATAGTACAGCAGGTGGGACACTTGCCTTGCACTGCACTGGCCTGGCTTCAATCCCTGACACCCCAGACATTGCCTGGAGCCCGCCAGGAGTGGTTCGTCTGTGCAGAGTTAGGAGCAAGCCCTGAGTACCGCTGAGTATGCCTCCCTCCAAATAAATGAATAAATCATAAAATAAATCATATGATAAAATAAACCCTCCTGGATGGGCACAGCACCACTCAGTGGTAAAGTCACCTCACAAGGATGAGGACACAAGTTTGACCCAGCAGTGAGCCATTGGGGTACCTGGAGCCACAGTGCATTATCTCCCGCATGCAGCAGCCAAGAATCTGCCACCCTGACCTCAGAGTGTGCCCCCGTGAGGGGTGGCAACCCCAGTGAGGGCGAACAGCCCCTCAGTTATCACAGCAGCAGCAAATGGGACAAATGAGGCAAACATTTTCAACCACCTAAACAAAATAAGATGCAAAGGTGAATTCTAAAATCACCTTAAAAAAGAGTCTTGTCTAAGTAGCAGCTACCCTCTCCTCATGCTACCCAGTCATCCATGGCATTCCTGGTCATTTTTCCCCCGGCATTATGTTTTTCTTTATATTTGTCTTCTAAATAATATGAGGGGAGGGGGGATATCATTGAACTCAAGAAGAGAAAAGACCGCAGCCCCGCCCAAGCCGGGGTATGGGTAACCCCAGAATGGAGTGTGTCAATGATCCTTTATTATTTTTGGCCACACCCAATTATGCTCAGGGTTTGCTTCTGACTCTGTGCTCAGGGATCACTCCCGGCCATGTTCAAGGGACCATATGCAATGCTGGAGCTTGAACTAGGAATGGCCTTGTTCAAGGCAAGTGTCTTACCCCTGTGCTATTTACCCTCTAACACTTATTTTTGCCATGGTCTTACGAAACCAGAATCCTCTGTCCTATACCCACAGTTTATGAGAGTGTTTGCATACATAAAATAGTGATGTTTGTTGTTTAAATAATTAATGAGTAGAAAGAAGAAAAGAGTCTGAAGAGATGGTACAGGGGGTAAGGGCTTGTACGAGGCTAACCCTTGGTTAGATTCATTGTACTCCCTAGGAGAGAATCCTGAGCATAGCCAGAAGAAATCGATGAGCAACACCAGGTGTGGTGGGAAAAAAATGGCTGGATATAGATTATAGCAAGTAGGGAGTTTGCCTTGCACATGGTCAGCCTAGGTTTGATCCCTGGCATCCCAGATGGTCCTGTTAGGAGTGATCCCTAAGTACAGACCTAGGAGAAGTCCTGAGCACCACCAGGAGTGGCCCCAAGACAAGAAAGAGAGTAGAGGAGAGAGGAGGGAAGGGGAGGGGAGGGAAGGGGAAGGGAGGGGAAGAGAGGGAAGGAAAGGGGAGGGGAAGGGAGGGAAAGGGAAGGGAGGGAAGAGGAAGGGAGGGGAGGGGAGCAGAGGGGATGAAAGGGGAGGGGAGGACAGGAGAGAGGAGGGGAGAGGGGAGGGTGGGGGAGGAGAAAAGAAAAGAGAAAAAGGGAAGGGAAGGGAAGGGAAGGGAAGGGAAGGGAAGGGAAGGGAAGGGAAGGGAAGGGAAGGGAAGGGAAGGGAAGGGAAGGGAAGGGAAGGGAAGGGAAGGGAAGGGAAGGGAAGGGAAGGGAAGGGAAGGGAAGGGAAGGGAAGGGAAGGGAAGGGAAGGGAAGGGAAGGGAAGGGAAGGGAAGGGAAGGGAAGGGAAGGGAAGGGGGAACACTCAGGGAAGAGAGGAACCCCTAGGGGCTAGAACAGTATGGAAAACAGCAGGAAAAGCCCTGAATGCTAGAAAGTAGAGAACATCAAGACAAAAGAATATAGTGGGGCTCGCTCCATACGTTCAAGTGCATCAGCGCCCAGAAGCTTCGACAATGCACACAGACACCTCCCACCCCAGCAAACACAGGGAGCTGGCAATGCGGTGCAGCTGCGCTCCCTCAGTCACATGCCTGCCTTCAGCCAGCCCCGCCACCCACTGGCTGGCTAGCACACTGACGCCGTCACGGGCAGAGTCCACTGAGTGTGAGGCTCGCCAAGAAGGTGCTGAAGCAAGAGCGCGAGAAGAGTGAGACGCTACCCGTGTCCAGGGAACTCATCCTGACACCTGTGTGCTAAATGCGAACCAAAGGGGCGGCTGCAAGAGCAGAGTAGGGGAACAGTCCAGGTAGATTGTGAGGAAGTGCGAACTAGCGTGGAGAGGGTGGAAGGAGAGAAGAGTTTTGAAATGGACCATTTGACAGAGGAACTAACACAGCTTGAATGTCCCAATTGCTGTAAGCAGTGAGAAATGAGAAAGAATGCAAGTTTCCATGGAGAAATACAGTGAAATACAGCCTTGCAATGGAATATTTTTTAAAAAATGGTGTAGACTAGGTTTACAGGCATGGATGCTACTTTTAAAGAATATAAAATGTGGGGCCAGAGTGATAGTACAGCAGGTAAAGCATTCGCCCTGTGTGCAGCCAACCTAGGTTTGATTCCCGGCATCCCACGTGGTCCCCAGAGCACTATCAGGAGTAATTTCTGAACTCAAAGCCAAGAGGAACCCCTGGACATAGTCAGGCGTGACCCCAAAAAGCAAAAAAAAAAAAAAGTAAGAATATAAAATGAGAAAAACAGTTGTAGTATGATCCCACTTTTATTTTTAAAATGTGTGTGTGTCTTATAAGGGAAGTTTAAATATACTTAGGAATAGATCAGAAAGAGAGAGAGTGAAGGGGAAAGAGAGACACAGTCTAACAGGCTAAGCACATGCTCACATGCATGAGGCCTGGGTTTGACCAGGGCCTGGCCTGGTCCCCTGAGCTCCACTGGGTATCCTGAGCACAGAGTCCAGAGTAGCTCCCAAGTACCACGGGCACAGGCCCCAAATATAAAGCAGAACAAAGCAAATAGTACAGCAGGTAAGGCGTTTGCCTTGCACGCAGCCGACCTGGTTTGGATCCCAAGCATCCCTTATGGTCCCCAAGAACCGCCAAGAGTAATTCAAAGTGCAGACCCAGGAGTAACCACTGAGCATCACACGGTGAACCAAAATTAAAAAATCCCCCCTACAAAAGAGAAGGAAAGAAAAAAGAAAAAAAGCAACTTTGCTTAGGGGAAAGTCTGGAAAAACATCCCCAAGTATGTGAGCGTATTCATTGGTGGGAGTATAGGTGGGTTTCAACTTTTCCTGCTGGACCTAAATTTCTCATTTTCATCCAAACATAAATCCCCTTTATAATAGAAACAAACTAACCGAGAGCTAATTGGAGGGAAAGAAGCAGACCCAGGGCCCTCTCCACCATCCTGCATCAACACCTGCCATCTCCCACCGGGTGAACCCCAAACCCAGCAGTGCTACACGGGCCCTTTGTCTCTCTGCCTCCTCCTGAGACAGTGGACACAGACAGGCAGACACGCAGAGGGTTAGCCAGGGAGAAGGAAGCACCATGGGAGGGAAGGAAGGGGGCAAAGGGCACGTGCTATCTGGAGCGAGCAGCCCCAATAGGAGGAAGGGGTCGGAGCCTTGCCTTGGGGGGTGCAGCTCCCCAGGGGCGGAATCCGTGCAAGCAGGCCTCCTGGAAAGCGCCCCATGACCCGGCTGGGAAGGGCGGGTCCTGCCCGCGCAGAGCCTGGGCGGCCGGGTGGGGTGGGGGTGGGGGGTGGACAGTGGCTCCTTACGCGGCTCGTGGAGGCCCGGGTGGTCGCTGAATTCCAGCACGTAGAGCTGCCTCCCCTGCACGCTGCTGCCGATGCTGTAGATCCGAGTGATGGAGCGGCACTGGTTGTGCACTTCGTACAGGGTTCGCACCAGGTCACCGTAGCGGTGGTGCTTGAAGGTCACGGGGGCCGCCAACTTGCAGAGCAGAAGGAGGTGGAGGAAGAGGGAGAGCTGGTCTGACATCGTTCCTGCTGGGCCTTTCCCCGGACACGGCGCGGTGGGCCCCCCCGTGCCTCAGGCCCCTGCGCCAGGCAAAACCCAAGGCGGGTGCGGGGTGGACACCGGCGCTCCCTCGGCTCCCGCCCACGGACGCCCAGGTGACAGGTCCTGGGGCAGGACGTCCACTACTGTCCCGTGGGACGCGGGAAATGATTTCTGTAGTTCTAGAATTGCAACTCGGCTCCCCCCTACCCCTACCCCGCTCCCCCCCCACTCTGCCTCTTCTAATCAGGAAAACCTTTGGGAAGGGTTTTGCTCTTCCAAAGATTGGGTCTTTTCCCTGATTCTGGTTTACTGATTAACGGAACGGTAAACAAGCTTCAATAAATAGCTGCTTATAACCCTTTGATTCCCAGAGAATTTTGAGAAGTTTTGCCTGTGCGAGGTCCCTCGGTTTCGGTATAAGGAGGAATCGTGAAGTATAGCTCTCTGAGGCTCTCGCTCAGCCCAGAGACCTCCTTTCTGGAGCACAGTTCAGTCTGCCCCCTTTCCTCTGCAAAACTTTCAACAGATGTCATGAGAAAATGAAAAGATAAGCAATCAGACGAGAGACACAAGCTCTGAATCTGATAATATATCCAGGACACATCAGTCATTCTCAAGACACAATGATTAGGTGACCAAGTGTTATGTCCCAGGAAGGGAGTTTCACTCGCCCATTGACCACCCCAGACACGAGGCTGCAAATGCAAGGCCCCTTTATTGCTAGCTGGAGCTAGGGTCCGAGTCTCATCCAACACAGTGGAGTCTTGACAAGGACCCAGACCCCCAATTCGAGGCAGCTTATATAGGATTTGGTTACATAATAGCATTTTTTTTCTAGGAACTGACACTATGTTTCCAATTCTAGTCCCTGTCCTTCCTCTGACTTCAGGGACCAACATTATGTTTCCAATTCTTGGTTCCTATCTGGTCTTGTGACCCCACTCCCTTGGCCCTCTCTGCTTGGCTGGGCACCATGCCCATGTCCCCTACTCCAATAGGCTGGTGCCACGGGGCGGTTTATCTGCCCAGGATGATATTGTTTTCGGAGAAGTTGGGACTTTCAGGTAGGGGAAACTGACACTTAGGCCTGCTGAGTTTTGGTCTTAAAGCAGACGCTGTCATGGCTCCACTTCAGTCTCACACAAGAACCCAAATAAAAGTGGAATCGATTTCTTTGAGTTGACACTTCCCCTAAGTAGATCTATAAATATTTTAATTTGTTTATTCATGATTTGGGGGCCATGCCAGTTGTGTTCCTGGCTCTGCACTCAGGAATTACTCCTGGAAGTTTTTGGAGCACCCTACGGGATGCTGGGGCTTGAACGTGGGTCAGCAGCGGACAAGGCAGATGCCCTATCTGCTGTATTATCACTCCAGCCCCAACTATGGATATGTTTCAAAGGTATTGAGCATCACTAGCCATTCAGGAAATGCAACTTGAGGAGCCAGGTAGATAGTACAGCAGGCAAGGTGCTTGTGGCCAGCCCGGGTTCGTTCCTCAGCACTATATATGGTCCCCAAGTACCACCATTACATCCCTGAGCACAGAGCCAGAAAAAAGCCCTGAGTACTTATATGGGCCAAACATTTTTTTTTTTAACTGTTGATGGTTCTAAAGTAACAGAAGTCACTTTTGAAAAATAGTTCTGCTGTTTCTTTTGGTAGGTGGAGAATGTTTACAGGCTACATCTGGCAGAATTCGGGGGCTACTCCTAACTCTGTGCTCAGAAGTCATTCTGAAGTGCTCAACAAACCATGCCGAGATGGAGATGAGAATTGGGCCTCCCCCATACAGAGCCTGTGAACTATCTTTCTTACTGGCTCTACTATTTATTTATTTATTTATTTACTTACTTTTCTTTTGGTTTTTGGGTCACAACCAAAGGTGCTCAGGGCTTACTCCTGGCTCTGTGCTCATGGACCACTCATGGCAGGCTCAAGGGATCATATAGGGTACCTACCGCGTATCGAACTTGAGTCTCCTGATGCAAGGCAAGTGCCCTACCTACTGTATTATCACCACTGACTCTATTCTTTCTCCAAAATTACTTACTGAGTATATGCTAACAATATAATTACCTGGCAATTTAACTAGCAGTTAATTATCCAAGAGAAATACAAACATGTGTCCACACAAAAAATTGTACATGAAATGTTGCATTCAGTATTGCATAAAAGGCTGAAACAATCCAGATTCTATTAACTGCAGAATGAGTAGACAAAACATGGCACATCTGTACAACAAAAATGAGTAAAGTACTGATGCAATGTACAATGGGCATGAACTTTTAAAATATTTTGCTCAGGGGACTAGAGGGATAGTGCAGTGGTTAAGAAACTTGCTTTGCAAATGGCCACTTATGGTTTCATCCCTCGCACCACATATGGTCTCTTGAACATTGCCAAAAATAACCCCTGAGCATAGAACCAGAAGTAAATGCTAAGGACCACCAGATGTGGTCCAATCCCACTCAAGTTAAATAATATAAAAGCTACCAGTGAGGGGCTGGAGCGATAGTACAGTGGGTAGGCCCTTGTACATGGCCAACCCAGGTTCAATTCCCAGAATCCCATGTGGTCCCCAGAGCATCACCAGGAATAATTTCCGAGTGCACAACCAGGAATAACCCTTGTGTATCGCTGGGTTTGACCCAAAAAGCAAAAAAAAAAAAAAGTTACCAGTGAAAGATCATACACAAAGACTACATATTACAGAATATAATTTCTATTACATATTTATAAAAGGCAAATAGAGAGAGACAGGAAGTAGATTGAGGCTAGGAGTGAAAATTTAGGGAGAAAAATATGGGCACAAGATTGCCTCTTAGGGTGACAGACACATTCTACAATTAGATTGTAGTGGAGCTGATGGTTGCAAGACTGTAAGTATACTAAAATTCATTGAATTTAATGATTTTCAAAGTGAATTTTATAATAAATTATATTTCATGAGAATGCTTGAAAAAGTAGCCAAAGTGTTAAGTACAATCCTTCCACACATTAACCATAAATTTATCACATAACTCAACAATTCCTCTCAAAAGAACAAAAATTTGCACACAGAACATTCATAGTAGTATTGTTCATAATAGTCCAAAAATAGAAACTGACCCAGTGCCCCCCAACTGTTATGTCAATTAAATGTGATCTACTCACACAATTTAACACAATTCAGTAACAAAAAGGAATAAGAATGTTTTCTAGTTGGAGTTCTTATTTATTATTGAGCTAACATAGTTTACAATAGTATTAACATTTATATTGTAGGTATACAGTGTTAACAGTACCATCCTTATCACCAAAGTGCCAATATCCACCCCCATCACTATCCCTAAATCCCTTCTCAACCACAAGAAACAAAAATTTTAATACCCACTACAGTATGGATGCCCTTTTAAAACCCTATGCTGGGGGCTGGAGCTCTCTATGGTTCAGCAGGTAGGGCACTTGCCTTGCAGTTTGACCCCCAGCACCCCATATGGTCCCCAAGCACCACCAGTTCCCGAGCACAGAGCCAGGAGTAAGCCTGAACACCACCGCTTGTGGCCCAAACACCAAAAGACAAAAAATACCACACACTATGAGAAAAAGTTGGCATTTAATGGGGGCTGGATCAGGTAGGGCATTTGCCTTGCACGCAACTGACCCACGTTCAATTCCCAGCATCCCATATGGTCTCCCAAGCACCACCAAGAGTAATTCCTGAGTGCAGAGCCAGGAGTAACCCCTGTGCGTAGCCAGGTGTGACCCCCCATATGGTCACATAGGGTCCCTCCCAATTAAAAATAAAGAAAGAAAAAGCTGACATTGAAAAAAAAAAAAGCTTTTGTATGATTTCATTGATGAGAAGGGCCCTGCAGAGTAAATCTACAGACAGAAAGTGCCTGAACCTCTCAACACACATTGTTGTCTTATTTTTACATTTTCTTTCTCTCCTGCAGTAATTCTGAGCTTCGGTAGCGCTCTCTCCATGTTGAATGCACCCTAACTGGCTGGACCTACTGATGAATCTCCAGGCATCTACTGACGGGTATGCATGTGGACTCAAATCACCCACCATTCTTTGAGAGATATATGGGTTTTTAGTGTTCTGAGAACAAAGGGCCAGTGGGAACTTGGCCAAACAGGATAAGGAAAGTCAGTCCTCAAGACAATCCTTTCCAATCTTCTCTGCTGGAAAGGCCATCCCCCAGCTCCTCTGCTGCTTCTTGATCTCAGCACAATAGTTGAGCCCTCCCACCACCCACAGAGGCCGCCCTGCTCCGGCTCAGTTTCATCTCTTGATTATTTCCATCAAGAGCATTTGGCTTAGCTCTCTGCAATTACCTTGTCTGTCTGTATGTGTGTGTGTGTGTGTGTGTGTGTGTGTGTGTGTGTGTGTGTGTGTGTGTCCATGCTTGTTAACTATCTTCTGGTAGAAGATAATCTCTAGAAAGGCCAAGATGAATTAATTTTCTTGGCCAGCACTTAATCCCAGGTCAATGCGATGGATAAAGTAAAAAACACAGAGGAAAGGAGTAAGTTGTGAACTGAGAGCTGAGCTCTGACTGCCTGAGGCAAGCCCACTCGGGGAGGTCGGGAAAGTTGGGAGCAGGAGCCCCTCAACTCAGCTCCCCGAGTCGGAGTCGGCCAGGGTCTGTGCTTCTTTGCTTGCAGACCTCTCACCACAAGCTCTCAGTGGATGGCTCTCAGATGTATGTATTTTGAGTTCTGCTTCTCCAAATTCCAGGTCTGTATTTTCAGCCGTCCGTCACCCCTCCTGAAGATTCCCGGTGGGCATTGCTGTTTAGTGCTGCCTGTGCCCTCCCAGGCCCAGGAGCCAGAGCAGAGCTCGGCAGACCCAATAGGCCTCCAGAAAGTGATGGTCAACTGGAGGAGGGGGGAGCCAGACCTGCCCCACTGCGCTCCCTTTTCACCTCGCCCTTCTTATTGGCACCTATTTGCTATAAAAGCGCTTAGTTGGTATTATACATGATTACATATCATGTCATCTACGAGTTGAAAGCATTTAAAGCACAGTTAATTGTTTGTTTTATTTTTAATTTTTTTTAATTTTTGAATGAATCACCGTGAGGTACAGTTACAGACTTACAAACTTTCGTGCTTACGTTACAGTCATACAATGATCGAGTACCTACCCCTTCACCAATGCCCGTTCTTTACCACTAATGTTCCCAGTATCCCTCCTATCTTCCCCTATCTCTCCCCCCACCACCACCTCTGTGTCAGGCACATTCCCTTTCACTCTGTCTCTCCTTTAGGGTGTTGTGGTCTGCAATGCAAGAACTGAACGACTATCATGGTCGGTCTATAGGCTACTTTTGGCACGCATCTCCCATCCCGAGTGGGCCCTCCAAACACCCTTTACTTGGTGGTCCCTTCTCTATCTGAGCTGCCTCTTCCCCCTGTCTGTTTAATTTTCATGGTCTCCTCTCCCAATGAGAGATGGGCCACTCATGGGCAGAGCATTTATCTCTTTCCCCACTCTAACGGGGTTCAAGCAGCAGCAAACACAGGCCCTGTGTGATCCCTTAGAGCTGTTTTTGTTTTGTTTTGTTTTGTTTTGTTTTACCTACTGCTCTGTCTCATGAACACATATGCCAGTGCCTCAAATCCAGCCAATTTTCTCAGCTCACATAACACGTAACAGTAGAAAACCTAAAGACGAGGCCTGCTTTCTAACTGACCCAGGGTGCTCTCATTTTATAAACACCAAAATGCCTTGTGGCTTCATCTACTTATACCCTGAAATCTGCCTCCAATCCGGGTCCCTATTCTTTCTTCTGCTTCTTCTTGTTTCCACTTGTTCCAACAAAACTTTAAGAAATGGCAATTAGAATGATCAGAAAATAAATCAATAAGAGCCAGTTTGTGACAGCTATATGATTTTAATTGCTGTCAATGAGGAAAACAAAACCCTTTAATACAATTTAATCAAATGCTTATTCTCATTTACATGGTTTTCCATTCTTAAGTGACCCGAACAGTTCCTTTGCAAAATGGCTCCATATATGTCCGCAACAAGGAAACCTGTTGGTTACAAACATGCAGACAACACAGAAAAGTTCATGGATAAAAGTAAGAACCTAGGAATTACGGAGAGAGTAGGGGTTAGGGCACATGTGCCTAACCTGGTTCGAATCCCAGTCCCCCAAGCATTTTGGGTGTAGCTTTGGAGGCCCCCAAGTACCCCCAGGGTGGCCTGGGGGAGGGACCTCAGGTCCTGCAAGGCCGAGCAACACCCTTCCCTCAAGTTCCCGTCCTTGGTAACTAAGTGTCACAGGGAGTGGCCCTTGGGTCCAGGTCCCTGAGCACTGTTTAGGAGGCTCCTTGCACAAAAATAAGATACTAGGTCCACACTGAGTGGAATCAGCTCAGAATAATCACTGTTGTCAACTGGTGAAAATCAATCCTATTGGAATGACTCTATTGTAAGGAATAGATTACAAGAGGTTGTAATCTATTATATATGGTAACGTCTATAATCTAAATAATAAAATAACAATAATAAGATATAATACATGATAACATAATGACTGCTTACAGTAATATATGTAATCACTTGTATCACTTGTAGTTCCGTTGATCTTTGATTTGCTCGAGCAGGCGCCAGTAACATCTCCATTTGTCCCTGTCTCGAGCTAGTGTAGCCCAATGATACCTGCTCGCTCCAGGAACAGAAAGAGCCTCAAATCATTCATTCAGACATTTGACGAAGAAATCTGACCACCTAGCTGGAGGGCGGCCACGAGATCTTCTGACGTGCCGTGGAATCCAGTCTGTAACAGCTCTAGTCCAACGGTCGTCTCTGAATCACATTACATGACCGGCCCATCTGATTTTTGATGCCTTGGCAAATGAGACAGCGTCCCTGATTTTTGACCCTTGACGGAGGTCAGAACTCCAGATTCCTTCTCTCACTTGAGTGAGACATGATATTCCCAGCATAGCTCTTTCGATTCCTCTTTGGGATACCCTAATAACATTCTCATCCTGCTTGCGTAGGGCCCAGGTCTCTGAGGCATATGTAATACTAGACTTATTTTAAGTCTAATATATGTAATGTGGTAACTATATTATAATGAATGGCCTTCTGTTCCTTCCTTCCCTTACTTCCCCAGATTGGTCCCTAGGACCGTGATTGACCCACTTGCTCACACCCAAACCTGGGACTCACCCACAGTCCATGGCTGCATCTCACTCCCCACACCGCAAGCTTTGCACAGCCCTGTTGCGACACAGCCCTGTGAGCCCAGCCTTCTTTCTCCTTGACCATGGTCACCGTATCCCCAGCAATTCTGTATTTCTTGCTTGGATAATGGAAACATCCTTCCTAAATATTCTTCCCTCTTCCATTGTTTCCACTTCCCTCTTTCCTACACAGTAGCCAAGTGTTTCTAAAGTATTCAATCAAATTATTTTCACACTCAGAATTCCCACCTAAGAATAAAGTTCCCAATCCTAAGAATAAAATTTTAAATTCTTATTTTTTAGGCTTTTTTGGGTCACCCAGCGATGCTCAGGGGTTACCCTTGGCTCTTCACTCAGGAATTACTCCTGGGGCTGCTTAGGGGACCATATGGGATACCGGGGGATGGAACTCAGGTCAGCCATGTGCAAGGCAAATGCCCTCCCTGCTTGCACTACAGCTCAGGCCTAAAATTTTAAATTCTTACAATGAACACAAAAGTCCAGTAAGAAATTGTTACAATGTTCTTTTTTTAAAATTAAAAAATTTGTTCTCACAGAGATGGGGCTGGGGGTCTCGAGAGTCGCTCCTGGGAACGAGCCAGGCCTCCTGCATGGGAAGAAAACTTGGCTGGATTCCGTCTATTCGGCCATCTCGCTGGCCCTAGAATGTGCTTTTTATTCCTGGAACATTCCAAGTTTGTTTTTGCCCTGGGGCCTTGATGTTGGCTATTTTCCCTTTCTGAAAATTTCTTCTACATTTGTGCATGTATTTTTTTTCTTTCTATAAATTTTTTCTTCTACATTTCCCTTTATTATTATTATTATTATTATTTTGCCACACCTGGCAGTGCTCAGAGCTTACTCCTGACTCTGCATTCAGGGGTCACTCCTGCTGAACTTTGGGAGAACATACATGGTGCTCGGGGTAGAAACTGGGTCAGCCACATGCAAGGCAAGTGCCTGCTTATCTCTCTGGCTCAGCTCTTCCTTTTATATTACTTAAGTTTATGATTAAGGAAAAGACATTGAGGACCGGAGAGATGGTTCAATGGGCTGGAGTGCAGGCTTCATATTCTGGAGGTCTGGGTTCAAGCCCCAGCACCACATGGTTCCCTGAGACCAGAAACAACCCTAGTAAGTCCCATAGCACCAATGGCTGTGGCCCCAAAGTTACAAAATTAAAAGAGAAATTGAAGGAAAAATTTTTTTCTTTTTGGGTCACTCCTGGCGATGCACAGGGGTTACTCCTGGCTCTGCACTCAGGAACTACTCCTGGCGGTGCTCAGGGGACCATATGGGATGCTGGGAATCGAACCTGGGTCAGTTGCATGCAAGGCAAACACCCTACCCGCTGTGCTATCGCTCCAGCCCCGAAAATTTTTTTCTTTTAGAAAAAATTACAATTTCCTCATTGTATTTAGGGTAAAAATCTGCAAAATAAAATAGAAATTTAATTAATGACGTTAAAGGAAAAAAGGTCAATAATAGATTGCTTCTTTCTTCTTTTCCTTTTACTTTATTTAAGTGTGTGATCAATTACTACCTCTTCAAGCGGCTATTTCAAAGCTTCCTACCTAAGCCAGCCCTCTGCAACCCCTTGTTACTCTCTCACCCTTTACTTGATTTTTCTCTACAAGGATGTAATGTGAAGCATGCATATAACATTTTTCCCTCCCTCCCTCCCTCCCTCCCTCCCTTCCCTCCTTCTTTCCTTCCTTCCTTCCTCCCTCCCTCCCTTCCTTCCTTCCTTCCTTCCTTCCTTCCTTCCTTCCTTCCTTCCTTCCTTCCCTTCCTTCCTTCCTTCCTTCCTTCCTTCCTTCCTTCCTTCCTTCCTTCCTTCCTTCCTTCCTTCCTTCCTTCCTTCCTTCCATGTATACCACTAAAATTTCTTTTATCTAACAGAATAAAAAAACAATTGAAAGAAAACTAAATTAGAGGGCTGAAGAGATAGTCCGTGGGTTAAGGCACTCGTCTTACATTCCACCCAACCCCGGTTCAAATTCCCAGCACCATGTACTGCTCCTGAGCACAGAGCCGGGAGTACCCTGAGCAATCCAGGAGGGTCCCCACCCCCACCCCCACCCACCTCAATAAATAGAAAGGAATCGCTTCCCTTTAGAAACAGGTCTCCTCTAACACCAGCTGTTCCATGCTCTCTATAACTTGTTTTGGGGAGAGGACGCTCAGGGGTGTGGGTGTGGGGATCAAACTGGGGTCCCCTGGCAGCTCCTCCTCACAGTGCAACTCTGCCCCACCATCATCAGCCCCAGCCCCGTCTCACTTTCCATCATTTTACATAAATTGCTGTGTGTCTGCGAGCTGCACTTCCTATTTTCTTTCTTTCTTTCTTTCTTTCTTTCTTTCTTTCTTTCTTTCTTTCTTTCTTTCTTTCTTTCTTTCTTTCTTTCTTTCTTTCTTTCTTTCTTTCTTTCTTTCTTTCTTTTTTCTTTTTGGGTCACACCTGGCAATGCACAGGGGTTACTCCTGGCTCTGCACTCAGGAATTACTCCTGGTGGTGCTCAGGGGACCATATGGGATGCTGGGAATCAAACTCAGGTCAGCCGCATGCAAAGCAAACACCCTACCTGCTGTGCTATCGCTCTGGGCCCTGCACTTTCTATTTTCTTACGGGATGCCCCCATGGCACCTGTTTCAAACCCTGTGTGGTTTGTCTGCCCCCGTGGCCCCTCCTCTTGGGAAAGGGCACCACCTGTTGCCCAGGTCGCCATCCTGAGTTCTTCCTTTCACTGGCTCTGCAAGTTACTCGTCAAGCCCCTCGGCTCCCTTGCTCCTCTAGCTCCACCCCTACACACGATCCCCGGCTCTGCACAGCCACAGCAAAGCCCCTGCATGCCTTCCTGTGGGGCTCCTGTCCCCATCCGGCAAACCCAACCCCAGCACATGGGTCCACAAGGCAGCCAGGGGGACATTCGTCCAAAGCAAACCACACATTCACTGCGCAGATGCAATCCTGGTCTCTACCCACCCCGTTCAGTCTAAGCTTCTTTCCCCATGAGCAAGAACCTCCAGGGTGTGACATTGCCCGCCTCTCCCCTCTCGGCCAAAGCACACCTCTTCCCTTCTAGCCATTACAAACAAGCTTTAAGCCTGGTGTTGGCCCCCAAAGGTAGTACATCAAATAGGATGCTAGCCTTGAACACGCCTGACTCGGGCCCCTCGTAGGTCCCTTAAGCATCACCAGGACAGATCCCTGAGCACAGAGCCAGGGGGGAGCCCTGGGAACAGGTTTGGGACATTTCTTTTCTGTCCACTTGAAGGCTGGTTCACTATCACTTGTATTTCAAAATTCAGGTCAGGCATCCTTCTCTCTAACCCTTCCTACCATTTCCCCCTGCTCTAATCTCAGTTTCCCTCTCTGCTATCTCTGTGCATACTTCTCCCAGCCAGAGGGTGAGGGTAGAATTGTGGGATTTTGTTTTCCTTTCTGGGTGAAAATATACGGTCCCTGGGGCAGGGGAGAGCTCAAAGGGCGAGAGTTCATGGCTCGTACAAGGCCTAGCGTCAGTCCCATGCACCACACAGCCTCATGCTGGGAGCACCCTATGGTAGCCCTGGTGGCCTTCGGCACTCTGGGGAGCCCCCTGCCCCCCCACCCAAAATGAATGAAAATTAGTGTATATGGTCCTTATGGCCAGACATGATATTTTGTTTCTGAGTTATAATCCCCAGTTCTGTTCTGGCCATATAAAAAAACATTAGATGCTAGAAGAGCAGTAATTAGTAATGAACTCTCTCCTCTGCCTTTTCATTGTATTAACTTTAGAAGAGAGCAGAAAGTGACCAAGTGGAATTCCGGGGACCCCACTCCGCCACATGTCCCCCACTCAGCCTGCCCAGCAGGATGGTCACCAGCTCCGTGACATGTTGACCCAGACTACACTCCGGCCAATGGCCAACAGGCCTGGCATGGACTCTGAATCCTTCTGTGTACCCAGGTTGCCTCATTTGTCAATAGTCTGCGCCTGGGTCATCCTTCTCGTTGGGAGCAAAGTGGGTTTTCCTGAGCTGGGTAAAAGCGAACGTGATACGTGTTTACTGACAAGGCATGTCACGGATCGCAAGGCTTCCGGGCTGGAAAGCAGGAACCTGCCTATAGTGCGCTGATCCTCTGGGATGAAAGGCCTCCTCCCTCAGACTCTCAGTGACCAGGGACTAACCAGTCACAGACTAGGGCTCCAAATGCTGCGAGGAAAAGTGGCCACAGCCACTGACCCTAAGGTGCTTCCGATTTAATTTTCAACTTGAGATTTTTCAATGTCAGGATCAATTTCCAGTTAAAACCTTTTTTAAAAAAAATTTGGTTTAGGGGTCCCACCTAGCAGTGCTCAGGGGTCCAAGCTCACTCTTAGCAGGACTCCATCTGCTGTGTGACAGTGATACCCAGTTGCCACCACGACCACTCCCAGTGGTGCTAGGGATCAAATTCAGAGCTTTGTACATGCCAGACATATGGCCCTCCACTGGGTCTGCCTTCGGGCCCTATTTCACAGACCGATGCCTCTGTAGCTGGAATGTGTCTTTGTTTGGCGTTCTATTTCTAGTTTTGGGGTGACACCCAGCAGTGCTCAGCACTTACTCATGGCTCTATGCTCAAGGACCACCTCGTTTTGGGGACCGTATGTCATGCTGGAGATTGAAGTGGGGTCAACCACATGCAAGGCAGGTGCCTTAACTCTTGTACTGTCTCTCCAGTCCTGAAATGTGTCAAAACAGATGGCATCTTCGATTCAGATAAGCACAACATTTCAGTAGAAAGTATAGCAGGGGCCGGAGCGATAGCACAGTGGGTAGGGCGTTTGTCTTGCACACGGCCGACCCGGGTTCGATCCCCGGCATCCCATATGGTCCCCTAAGCACTGACAGGAGCAATTCCTGAGTGCAAAGCCAGGAGTAACCCCTGAGCATCGCTGGGTGTGACCCAAAAAGAAAAAAAAAAGAAAGAAAGTATAGCAAAACCCACCCTGCCACTCTCATACTAGAGAAACAGAACCACAAATCTTAATTGACTGATTAGTGATGAAGCCTGGTGTTCTGCCCGTTAAACCTGGAAGCACAGGGAGGGCGGGGTGAGGGGAGCAATAACTGGCCTACAAGGAGTGCAGCAAAACGTGAATGCGTGTGGACTGTGCTGGCAACAGCAGAGGGTGGCCAACAGCTCCTCTGCAGAGGCAGGGGTCTGTGAGGGTCCGTATCTCAGCAAGCTCAAACCCAGCACGTACAAGGCAAGCACCCTGGCTGCTGGACTATCTCCCTGGTCCCGTTATTTGTCTTTTTAGGAATGTTAAACCATGGCATTATTTCAATGATCTTCCCTCTCCTTCTCAGTTCCCCATCCTCAACAACTTGCTGTTTCCCAGAGTCACTGAATTCAAGCCAGTGCTCCCCGAGTCATCAGCCCTTGGCTCCCCGCCTGCCTCAGTGCTGAGTTTTTTTAGGGTGCCACTTAACCCAGGCTCCCCTGCGCAAGTCTCTTCTTCCATCCAGTCTCTCTTGTTTCTACTGATTCTGCTTCCCAGGCTCAAGTACCTTGCTGGCAAATTAAAAACTCTTCTCAGAATCAGTGGAGGAGGGGCTGGAGCAATAGCACAGCAGGTAGGGCATTTGCCTTGCACGCAGCTGACCTGAGTTCAGTTCCCAGCATCCCATAGGGTCCCCCTAGCACCGCCAGGAGCAATTTCTTAGTGCAGAGCCAGGGGTGTGACCCAAAAAGCAAAAAAAAAAAAAAAAAAAAAAAATCTGACAGCAGGCAAGCAGATCAATCTTGAAATGAATACGGCTCTGACACCCAGACGCGTGAGATGCACTCAGCACTGCCGTCTCCAGACTCCTTCCAACTTCCTGATCAGAAACTCCATTCTCTGTCCACAGCAACTCTCATTGCCCACCCTGGCCTGCACCCCCATGCTCCTGCCCATGCCTGCTGATCAGATCATTCTCAGAAGCCCACCTAAGCGGAAGCAGCAACACTGTCCTTTTATGTTTGCCTGACTTCACTTAGCTTCGTGTCCTTGCGCTTACTCCATGTTATAGCATCATCACAGTCATCCAGGCTTCCTTTTAAAGGCTCAGTAATGCTCGTGTGTGTGTGCGTGCGCGTGTATGTAACACATATCATTTATCCCCATAGGGATCAGTGAACATTTGGGTGGTTCCTACCTCTTGGCCACTAGGAAGGGCCAAGGAAGTGAGGAATGGGTGCACTGATACTGGTGGGATCGCTGCTTCCGTGTCTCTGGGGCAGATGGGCTGAACCACACACTGATGCTTCCACCAAGGACAAGCCACATGGCCCAGGGTGGTCCCTATTGGCTGTTCTATAGAGCCAGCTGGAAGTGGGCTGTTCTGCCTGTGGCTGGGAAAGTATGCTCTGGTATTCACACCAAGCCACTAGCAATGTTTCTCTTAGAAGTATCCTGTCACTGCCATAAATGTCTAACAGAAGCTCAGCTCTACCGTTATACATCCATATATACATGGCTGTTTTAATTCGTGTATTTTGCAGTGCCAGGGATCAAACTAGGGCTTCATACGTGCCTGGGTCAGGCAAGTGATCTTCTGCGGAGCCTGGGATCTTTTTTTTCCTTTTCCGGTAATTCAGCCAGAGCTGGCCGTGCTCAGCAGTTACTCCCAGGGTCACTCTCAGTGGTGTCCAGGGATGGACCCCGAGCTTCCAGCACGCAAGGCACTCTTTCACACTATTGAGCTCTTTCCCTCCAGCCCTCGACTCTATTTTGCTCTCCTCCTCCCAGCATCCCCACTGGCACTTGGGCCAGTGTTCACAGAACCCAGCCGCGCTTCTCTCTGGGCCCCTGTTCTCTTGGCAATGCTCAGTCCATCCTTGAATTCACCTTCTTGCTCTCGCTCCCTGACTGTCTGAGTCCCAGCAGTGGGCACCGACTGCTCTGAGCCCGGGAGGCTCCTGGGGGTCAGGTCAAATCAATGGTAGCAAACAGATGGGCGAGGGTCAGGGAGAGGTCTGTGGCAGGAGGCTCCCTTTAAACTTTATCCAATTCCAGCGAGGAAAGGGGGTTTTGAAACTTGAGAGAAAGTCACGCACACAAAAATAAGCTATTAGGGAGAGGAGGATTTATTTTGTGAACGTGCCAGAAATCATGAAAGTGCTTTCAACTGAAAAAGAGAAGAACTACAGAACTAGGCCATCATAGTTCTACTTCGAAAAATCTAGAGAAAATCAGCTTACCTCCAAAGCCCCAGAAAGACGGCTCTATTTGTGGGGTAAAAGCCTTTAGAGGGCCTGGACTCAGTCCTGCCAGCGCACGGGTTAATGAAGTACTGAAAAGGGCCTGGAGATAGTATAAGTATTCTAGCAGTTTGCAGAGCTCAGTTCTGTCTTTGTCAAGGAATTTGGGATTTAAAGAAATATTTGTCAAGTTTTTCACTGCCAAGTTTTTCAAGTTGTTTCTGTCCTAGTTGGCTCTGGAAATGAAGGGAGGCTTGCAAACGGGGATGGCCATGGGAGAGAAAGAGCAATTGCTCAGATTTAAGTTGCTAAAGAGAAAAGTCCTATCTGGGGTGAAAGCACATCTTGTATGACGGAGGGATGTTGATCAGACCGGTAACAATGGGTTTGATCTCGATTTCCTTTGTTTCCACCACGGGCTTCAGGGAGAAGTTCTGCAGAATGGAGGTGATGAGGAGAAAGAGCTCCATACGTGCCAGGCTCTCTCCCACACAGGCCCGTTTCCCTGGAAGGAGGAGACAGACGTCACTTCCGGCAGACTTCAAGTTCAATCCAAGATATTCATCAATGTCTTGGAAAACACATACCAGGAAAGGGGCCACATGACACATGACACATGACACATCCTCTCTACGGCTGTCCAGACAGAGCAACACTCTGGAGAAATGTCACCCTCGAGTCCAATCATTCCCTTCTGGGACTTATGTGTAGAATTAGAGATTCACCTTCTTTTTTTTTTTTTTTCGGTCTCTTGGGTTATACCTGGCGATGCTCAGGGGTTACTCCTGACTCTGTACTCGGGGATTACTCCTGGTGGTACTCGGGGGACCATATGGGATGCGAGGGATCGAACCTGGGTCAGTCATGTGCAAGGGAAACGTCCTCCCCTATCTACCATTGCTCCGGCCCCAAGATTCACCTTCTACGGCTATCACTTGCATCATTATCTATGACCTATGAATTTGACGAAAACTAAACACCCATTTGCAGTAGAATGACTAAAAAAGTCCTCGTGCATTTATCACCTGAGGTACCCCTAAACATGCTTATGTAAGAGATTATTTAATATGTAGGCTGTCTTGTATTGTATGTGAAAACAGGCTATCCAATCAATTACACAGAATTGACCAAAGTTGATTTTTAAATACATACCAATTCCCTAAATTTGAAGGTATTTTGTTTTGTATGGTGTCGTGTTCTATAGAGGAAAGGGATGTTGAATCACACTCGGCTGTGCTCAGAGGTTACTCTTGGCTCTGTGCTCAAGGGTGACACCTGGTGGTGCTCCGAGAATCATATGGGGTTCTGGCAGATTAAACTGGGGTCAGCTGCATGCAAGTAAAGTGTTTTACCCTGCTATATACTTCTCTGGTCCCAAATATTTTTAGTTCTTAATGCTATCTTTTCGCTTAATATTATATATTTGCTTGCCCCAAAGACCCACAAATTGTGTGTGGATTTCCTCTATTAATGCTTCATTATTCAATGGTAAACATACGAAGCTATCTTCATTCAATATTTTGAGTTTTGTGACTGCATCTGTTTAAATAAAATCTATTAAGTGTTTCAAAGTCAACATGCTTTTTTCAGTAATTCTACTTGAGATAAGTAAATAAAATAGACATCTATTATGTATACCTATACAATTATGGGGCTGGAGCGATAGCACAGTGGGTAGGGCGTTTGCCTTGCACTCGACCAACCTGGGTTTGATTCCTCCGTCCTTCTCATAGAGCCGGGCAAGCTACTGAGAGTATCCTGCCCGCACAGCAGAGCCTGGCAAGCTCCTCGTGGCACATTCTATATGCCAAATACAGTAACAAGTCTCACAATGAAGACGTTACTGGTGCCCAATCGAGCAAATTGATGAACAATGGGATGACAGTGCTATATGAGAGTGACAGTGCTATACAATTATAGTCTTTCTCTCTCCTTCTTCTTTATTGATCTTTTTCTTTTTCCTTTTTTAACCTTGCAACACCTGAGACCAAAACCTGGTCTTAAGTAAGCAAGGCATGTGCTCTGTTGCTAAGCTACAGTCCATATCCCAGACCCTGCATGTTTTCAGTTTTTATGCTGAACATTTCTTATCATGCAATTAGAAACTAAACATGTTCATTATTATGAAACACTCTTTCAATGAGCACTTAGGCTAATAAGGAGAAAAAAAATGAGTATTGATAAATCCCAGACTGGGTGTTTTGTTTTGTTTTGTTTGTTTTAATTCTCTGAGCCACTCTTAGTGGTGGTCAGGATTGTGCTGGGGGGGTTGATGGGCTCAGGGGAACTGGTTGGCCAAATGCAAGGCAATACCCCTTATATTATCTCTCTGGCCCCTCTGTCTTTATGACATCTTGGGAAATAGTAACTTGATGCCAACTAGCTCCCATTCAGAGACAAGAGTCAGTGGGGTTGCAGATCTCAGAGGTGAAGAAAGACAAAGTGGTCATCATCTCTGAGATGATGGGTCAACAAAATCAGAAAATTAATCATGGTTAACATTAGTTGGCAAAGTTAATACAGGCAATATAGTTGACAAGAAAAGAAGTGTGCCTTTGTTTTGGGTGAGTCAGTGTTACTACAAAGAAGGCAAGAGTGGGCCAAAGCAGTTGCTTTGTCACCTGGTAAGGCGGCGCCTGAATTGCACAGACTTGCAATTCTTAAGGTTCCTTAAAAACCTGGCACCACCTCAACAGAATGGGAGACTAACACCCAAGAATAGCAGAAATAAGTACCAGGTTTGTTCCATGCCTTGGAAGCTGGCCTCACATGCTGGGGGAAAAGGCAGTTCAGATAGAAAAGGGAACACCAAGTAAAGTGTGGTGGAAGAACCCAGTTGGGATGGGAGAGGCGTGCTCAAGGCAGACTATAGACTGAACACGATGGCCACTCAATACCTCCACTGCTAACCACAACACCTAAAAGGAGAGAGAGAGAACATAAGGGAATGCCCTGCCACAGAGGCGGGGTGGGGGGATGGGACGGGGGTGGGGAGGTGGGACAGGTGGGATAGATGCTGGGGTCATCAGTAGAGAACGAGCACTGGTGGAGGGATGGGTACTCAAGCAGTGTATAACTGAAACACAAGCACGAAAATATGTAAATCTGTATCTGTACCCTCACGGTGATTCATTAATAAAAAAAAATTTTAAAATTAAAAAGAAAAAACACCTGGCACCAGGGCCAGAGCAGTAGTACAGTGGGTAGGATGTATGTCTTACATGCAGACAAACAGGGTTCGATCCCTGGCACCACATATGGTCCCCTGAGCACCTCAGGGAGTGGCCCCTGAGGGCAGAGTGAGGAGCAAGCCCTGAGCATCCCTGGGTATGGTGAAGAGGAGGAAGAGATGGAGGAGGAGGGGGGGAGGGGTTGGGGAAGGAGGAGGAGGGGGAGGGGAGGAAGAGGAGGAGGAGGAGGAGGAGGAAAAGAAATAGGGAAGGGGGAGGGGAGGGGAGGGGAAATTTGCGCCATCAGCGCTTGATAACCCATCCCCACTTAGTCCCAGGCTGACTCACCGGACCTGTTAGCACACCCACCCCCCTAAGAGGCTCCGCCCAGTCTCAGGCTGGGCCCTTGATCACTGCCTTGGAGATCATCCGTGGCAGAAGTTCAGTGACATGTAGAACTCAGTGTGCACGCTTGAGGTTTGGCTGAACTCATTCATATTTACCGAGAGAAAAAGGCAGAAAGTAGTCTGTTTTCCTGAAGGTGCCGTCTTTATTCAGGAAGTGGCCCGGGTCAAACTTCTCTGGGCTGGGAAACTCCTTGTGATCAAACAAGATGGGTGACAGCAGCGGGTACACCTTTGTACCCTGGAACGAGAAATGGAGAGGGAAACGGTGCTTGAGCCTCGTAGCTCTGATCATGCTCAACATGCTTTCCGAGCACACTCGGACTGAACAGCACTGAGAAACCCTGTCATCCCGTTGCTCATCGATTTGCTCAAGCAGGCACCAGTAACAACTGCCTTGTGAGACTTGTTACTGTTTTTGGCATATTGAATACGCCACGGGTAGCTTGCCAGGCTCTGCCATGCAGGCGTGATACTCTCGGTAGCTTGCCGGGCTTTCCGAGAGAGGCAAGAGGAATCGAACCCGGGTTGGCTGCATGCAAGGCAAATGCCCTACTGCTGTGCTATTGTTCTAGCCAACAGCACGAGAACTTTGAACAATCAGTGGCGTAATTGTTTCAAGTGACAGTGATTTTACACATACTATCAGGCAATCTCTCTCTCTTTTTTTTTTTGACTTTTAAGCCACAGGGTGCTCAGGGATTGCCCCATGTACTTCATGCTCCCTTGAGAACCTCCAGAAGTTGGCAAAAAAGAAAGACCTCACAATATCACAAATTTTTGCAGCAATAAATATTCTTATTTTTTTGGTAAAAAATATGTACAAAAGATAAGTTCCTAGTAGCACAATAGATCTTCGAATTGTGAATTTTTTCCTTTTTTTTTAATTTAAAAAATGCATTTATTGGGGCTGGAGCGATAGCACAGCGGGTAGGGCATTTGCCTTGCACGCGGCCGACCTGGGTTCTAATCCCAGCATCCCATATGGTCCCCTGAGCAACGCCAGGGGTAATTCCTGAGTGAAAAGCCAGGAGTAATCCCTGTGCATCGCAGGGTGTGACCCAAAAACCAAAAACCAAAAAAAAAAGCATTTATTTCTGGTTTGGGGGAAGGGCTTGCCCTGTGGTGCTCAGGAGCTACTACAGGTTCAGTGCTCAGGGGTCACTCCTGGCAGGGCTCGGGGGTACCATTTGGTGAAAGGGAGTAAACCTGGGCCTCCAGAATGTAAAGCCCATATCCATTCTGCTGAATCTCTCACTGGTCCCAGGCTGAATTCTTCACTACGTCTGGTCCTTTCTTTTGAGTCTTCCCAACAATTTTGGGGGGCACCAGAGCCCTACCCAATGGCATTAAGGAGGCTTTAAGATCCCAGGGGTCAAACTTGGGGCCCAATGTCTCCCAAGCATTTGCCCCAGTCCTTTGAGTTATCTCCCTGGCCATGTGCTTTGAATTTTATTTATTTTTGGTTTGGGGTCCACACCCAGTGTTGCTCCTGGCTCTGCACTCAGGGATCACTCCTGGTGGGGCTCAGGAAACCATATATAGTGCCAGGGTTCAAACCTGGGCTCAGCTACTTCAAGCCCTGTGTTATCTCTCTGTTCTACAATTTTTTTTAAGAGGACCACACATCCTGAGGTACTGGGGTGAGGGATTATTGGTTGTTTTTTTTTTTTTTTTGCAGGATTGGGAGGAGAACCCAACTCAGGACTCCACCTGTCAGGCACGGACTCTACCACTGAGCTCTCTCCCCAAGTAACAGTGGTGATGGTAGATAACTTTGCCTTAATTCTGAAATTACTGGAATTTCAGCTGTTTTCCTGCTTTGAACAATGTTTCCTCAAGCTCAAGAGGTACAGATCAATTCCGATTTTGTGAAATTTTTTTTAAAAATTAAAAACGGACATGGCGTCATCTCAAAAGCATTTTCTGTATGAATAGGACGTAGACCGAAACCTTGTGTGTGCTCCTGTCGTCCCTCCTGCCGGTGCCTTAGCTGCACTTGACTGGGGTTGGGGCGGGCTGTATCAGCAGCCTCTCCACATGCTGGTGAGTGCAGCGTTTTGGTGTGAGCTGGGAAAAGGTGCTCGTTGACTTTGGCATTGATGTTTATCAGCGGGATGGCTATTTCTGGCTATTTCTGTTTTGTAGTGGGGCCCTCATGCTTGGCACCTTTTCTTCCTTTTCTGTGCGTTGGAATGGAAGCGTAAAACTTCTGCTCTTAGTCACTACAGGAGACTGGCTGCATTCCCGAGTGCATGAAAACACTATGGTAAATGCTCAGTACACTACAGCCCTTAGGGACCGACATATCCCCTGTGTCTCGGTACACAAGGAGAGAACTTGCAAGAAGGCTTCCCCCTGGAAAGTAGAGAAGGGACCAGTATGACAGTAATAATTGGAAATGATCACGCTGGACAAGAACTGAGTGTTAGAAGTAAGTAGGTAAAGGAATATGCAGGACAACCTTTCAGTATCTATATTGCAAACCATAATGCCCAAAAGGAGAGAGAGAAAGAGAGAGAGAGTAAAGAAGAGAGAGAAGAGAGAGAAGTGCCTGCCATATAGAACGACTAGGGGGTGGGGTTGGGGGTGATGGGAGGGAAATTGGGGACACTGGTGCCGAGAAATGTACACTAGCGGAGGGATGGGTGTTGGAACACTATATGACTAAAACCAAATCATGAACAGCTTTATAAGGATCTATCTCACAGTGATTAAAAAAATAACAAAAAACTTAAAATTAAAAAAATAAAAAAAAATAGGTTGCCTCTTGGAGCACCTAAGAACTACAGACACATTCCCCCTCTCTTCGTGAGATTCTTCTAAAGGAAACCACTACAACCTTAACACATTCTGTATGAGGGTATGTGTGTGTTGGGGGAGGGGCGGGGGTCATGGGCAGCTCTTGGTCACCCCTCCACCCAGCCTTTCCCATGTTGGGAGGCAGACGAGCCCCAGAAACGTGAGACTGGCTGGCTGTGACCTCAGGCCAGGGGCTCTGGCCTCCTGCTCCTCCCAGATCTCTCTCCCTGCAGCGGACCCAGACCCTACTCACAGCCCAGCTAGGTCCCCTGTCCACCCCGCCGCCCTCGCCCTGACTAAGTTGCTGCCGACTGAGACAGTCCTCACCTTGGGGATGACATACTGTCGGAACTTCGTGTCCCGGCTCACAGCATGGGGTAAGTTGGAAGGCAGGAGGGTGATGTATCTTTGTATCTCGTGGATCACAGCATCTGTGTAGGGCATCAGCAGACGGTCCTTCATGCTGGGCATTTGGTGCCGGCCAATCACACGGTCGATTTCTTCATGAACTTTGGCTGCAAGAGTCATGACAGTGACTCAAGAGACATGTTCCCTGAAGATGGGGAATGACCTGGGAATGTCTGCAATGTGCACCATCCAAAGGGTTTTCATGGGGTCTGGAGAGATGATTCTAAGAACTGGGGGGGGGCATGTTTGCATAGAGGAACCCCGAGTTTGATGCCTTGCATCTGTGCTATTCCTTAGCACCATCAGTTGTAGCCCCAAAACAAGAAAGAAAGAGAGCAAGAAAGGGCGGGAGGGAGGGAAGGAGGGAGGGAGAAAAGAAAGGAAGGAAGGGAAAAAGGGAAGAAGGGAGGGAAGGAAGGAGGGAAGGAAGGAAGGAAGGAAGGAAGGAAGGAAGGAAGGAAGGAAGGAAGGAAGGAAGGAAGGAAGGAAGGAAGGAAGGAAGGAAGGAAGGAAGGAAGGAAGGAAAAAATTAAGGGGGGAGGGAGCGAGGGATCGAGGGAGCAAGGGAGGAAGGGAGAAAGGGAGGGAGCAAGGGAGCACAAGTTCTCATGCTAAAAAAGATACTGTTAAATGAAGTCTATAGCTGGGCTGTTGAGGAAGGGCTCAACAATCTTTGCATGCGGGAGACCCAGGTTTGATCCACAGCACCACGAGATCCCCTAAGCACTCCAGATGTGGCCCCCAAACAAATAACAGCAACAAAAGCCTCTTGTTCTCTTCCTAATAAATCATCTTTCCTGTTTTGTTCGAAAACTGGAACTGAGTGCAGTAAACACTCGGGCTGGGTCAGAAGTGTGTTCATCTCTGCCATCAGAGGTTTGCTCTAGAGCAGGTGAGGGAGGGTCTGTGTTAGGGGCCCATGACTCATTCCCGTTCCCAGATGAGCCACTCTGCAGGGCAACTTCACCCTCACTCTGGCGGAAGCAGCTCCTACCAGATGGGCATCGGCTCACCTACGCGGCCTGAAAGAAGGACAGTGCTGTCCTGCCGAGTGACGTGGACACCGGGTCCCTAAGGACTAGCCTCTGAGGAAACGCTGGAGAAAATTACATGACTATCGTTTCACTTAAAAAAATTTTTTTTTCTTTTTGATTTATACCCCAGTGATGTTCAGGGTTTATCACTGTCTCTGCACTCAGGAATTACTCCTGGTGGTGCTCAGGGACCATATGGGATGTCAGGGATCGAACTTGGGTCAGCCATGTGCAAGGCAAACAGCCTACCTGTTGTACTATCGCTCAGGCCCTTGACTTTTAAATTTTATCAGAACAGGGGCCAGGGATGTTGTAGCTTAGTGGTAGCGTGTTTGCCTTGCATATGGGAGGCCCTGGGTTTGATCCCTGGCATCACACAAATAAATATTATAGGAGAGGGGCTGGGGAGATAGCTCAGAGGGCTGGAGTGTATGCCTTGCCTTTGTGAGACCCCAAGTTCTATCCTTGTCAGTACAAGGCCCCAGAAACATTACCAACTAGTGGTCCCCAAGCACCATCTCACAGAGCCTAGAGGCTCCCGGCACCTCCAGGTCACAAGGTGGCCCTGAGAACCAACTGCCAGGCTGCACAGCTGGGCCAAGTCCCTGGGGATGGCCTTGGGGTCCCTGGAGCACTGCCTGGGAGTGTCCCCCAAAAAAATTCTCTTTAGGGCTTCTGGTCCATTTTCAGAATGGGAAATGTCCCTGGAGAAGGAAATAACTGGTTTAAGGCCACCGGTCAGGTATTGGCAGACCTGGATGGAGACCCCAGTGTCCCTTACATAGAGTTCCCTCTCTGGGTGCTGCGGTGTGTATGTAAGATTTGGGGTCCAGGGCTCAGGAGTGCTAGTACAGTGGGTAAGGCATTGGCCTTGCACTCAGCCCACCTGGGATTGATGCCCAGCACTCCACATGGTCCTCCAAGCATTCTCCCTCCACCCCCCTCAACACACACACACACACACACACACACACACACACACACACACACACAAGACTTGGGATCCAGACTTTCCTGTTCTCTCTCTCTCTCTCTCTCTCTCTCTCTTTTAAGGTGGGGAGGGGTCACACCTGGCAGTGCTCAGGTTACTCCTAGCTCTGTGTTCAGGGATCACTGCTGGTGGGGCTCAGAGGACCAGGTGGGGTACTGGAGCTTGAACTGGGGTCTGCCACATGCAAGGCAAGAGCCGTGTTCACTGCACTATCTCTCCAACTCCTAGAAATGCCTGTTCTTAAAGACTAAGTGAAAACCTTTGCACTCTGCAAGGTCTCTTCCTTCCCAGCATCACTCGATACCGTTGGGATCTGCAGGTTTCCCTGCAAGGCCATGGCGGGGTAGCATGAGGCGGCCTGCAATGGGGTGTGCCCCGCCAGCGGCCTCTCCTCCTGCATGGGGCCGTTCTCATCTGTCCCAGACCTCGGGGGTGTCTGTGGTACCTTCTACCTCTGGGTGCTTCATGAGGAGCAGGAGCCCATATCGCAGGGTGCTGCTGGTTGTCTCGGTGCCAGCTGTAAACAGATTCGATCCACAGGTGGCCAAGTTCTCCAAGTCAAACTCAGATGCCGGGTTATGTTTCTCCTGCCGATGGTGGAGGCATAGGCTCCGTGAGTTAAGAGAAGGCAAGGTTTGGGCCGGGTGGGTCAGGTGTGAAGGTGTTTGCCTTGCATGCCGCTGTCCTGGGTTCAATCCCCAGCACTCCATAGGGTGCCCCATGCACTTCAGGACTAATCCCTGAGCACAGAGTCAGGAGTGAGCCCTGAGCACTGCTGATGCGGCCTAATCCCTCCCTCATCTCCCCATACCCCCATCCCGCCTCCCTGCCCCCCACCGCAAAGAGGCCAGGCCAGGCTTCCTGGACCACAGTCCTTCCCCAGTCATGGCAGTGTAGAGCAATGATTATCCCCAGGGCCTCATCTTCCAGGGTGTGCCAAGGGACCCACAGGTGAGAACTGTGTACGTGGGGCCATAGCATGAGACTGGACAACCAGCTCAACAATGGTTCACGGGAAAAAGTCAGAAGAATCAAGGTCAGAACAACCCACAGTCGGAAAAAAGTTGAGAAATAGATGGATAAAAAAACATCAGTGGTAGGATAGAAGCTTCTGGGTGGATAAAAACATTGGTGGTGGGATAGAAGCTTCTGGGTTCAAATCCCAGGTCTGTGATAACAGTCCTGAGCCCTTGGCAAACCATTTGACTTCTTTTCTCAGTGTTACCATCTGTGAAATTGGGATTACAAAAAAAAAAAATAGAACATAGCCCATGGGGGTGCTGCAAAGATGCCGAGTTCGTGGGTGGAATTCTGGGCACAGTGCCTTTCCCACAGCAGGCGCCCCCATAAGTCAGGATAACTGCCAAGGCCCCCTCAGGCCTGGCACCAAGGTTTATGCTGAAGCCCCTATATGCCATGTTTTCTCCTATATATACAGCCCACAATAAAGTTTAATTTATAAATTAAACACAGTAAGGGACTAATAACTGATAATAAAAGAGAATAATTCTAACAAGGGACTAATAAAAGTTATGAGGGTGGTTTCATATACCCTCCCTCGCCTCTTAAAACATTTTATTAAGAATACATTTAATTGAGAAAGTGAAAGGCCTGTATGATGAAAACATAAGACTTCACTTATAAAAATGAATAGGGCCAGATTAACTACAGTGGTAGGATGCTTGCCTTGTACAGGACTGAATCCAGCACCCCATATGGTTCGATCCCCAGGACCCCAGGTGGTCCCCCTGAGCCTGCCAGAAGTGATGCCTGAGTGCAGAGTCAGGAGTTAAGTCCTGAGCATGCCAGAGATGGCCCACTCTCTCCCTCTCCCAACATACACAAATAGGAAAAATAATACCAAAAAAAGGGAAAATAACCCCTTCTCACAAAATAGAAGAATAAGTACTGTTAAGACGGTCACTAAACTCAAAACAATATGTAGATCCAACACAATTCTTGTCCCAACAACATTCTTGGCAGAAACGGAAAATATTGTCCAATGCATTTGGAACAGCAAGCCACCTCCAAATGTACCAAATTAATCCTGAGAGGGAAGCAAAGAATAAAAATGAAAACAATACAAGCTCCAATTTCTTTTTTTTTTCTTTTTGGGTCACACCCGGCAATGCACAGGAATTAACTCCTGGCTCTGCACTCAGGAATTACTCCTGGTGGTGCTCGGAGAATCACATGGGATGCTGGGTATCAAACCCGGGTCAGCCGAGTGCAAGGGAAATGCCCTACCTGTTGTGCTATCACTACAGCCCCCAAGTTCCAATTTCAATTATCCTACAAACTGATAGTAATCAGTACAGCACAGCAATGTAATACAGAACAGACACCCAGCCCAGTGAAGCAAACTGAGTGGCCAGAAACAGACCAACACAGGAAATACAGTGATGACAAAAGGCTCAGAGTACAGCCTAGAGTAAAAAAATTTACTTAACATATGGTGCTGGCAGACCAGAACCGTCCATGCACAAGAAGGAAGCTGGACCATCGCCATGTGACATGCACACACAGAGGAACTCAAAGACTGGAATGAATGGAAGAGTGTGGAGACAAAGCACAGTGGCAAGGCACTTGCCCTGCATGCAACAGACCCTGGTTCAAACCCCTGCTCTACATGAAGCACTGCTGGGAACAACCCCAAGCACAGAGCTGAAGGTAGACTCCATACTGCCAGGTTGACCCCAAAAACCCCAAAGAGAAAAATAAGATGAATACATGATTTGATGCCCTAAAATACAGAGAAGAAAAGCTACATAGGAGAAAAAAAACTACAAAATTCAGGATGTCTTTGTGTCTCCAATGTAAGGGAAACAAAAGTCAAAGCAAACAACTGGGATTGCATCCAACTAAGAAATGCAGCACAGGGAGACAGCTCAATGGGTTGAGCAAGCGCTTTGCAACAGGAATTCCATCTCCTGGCAATGTCCAGTCCTCCGAGAGCAGCAAGAGGGACCCCTGAGACCACCAAGGGTAGCCCCCATCAAAAGACAATCCACAGCTCAGCAAAGGGAGCCATGATGAAAATGAAAGCCAACTTCCTAAAGGGAAAAAAAGATCATGTATTAGACCAGATGTTCATATCCAAAAAATATGAAGGGAACTTATAACACTCAATCACAAGAAACCCAAACAAATTGACTGAGATCATGGAAAGAGGATGTGAAAAGATACCTCTCCAAGGACACACAGATGACCAGCAGGTGCCTAAGAAGCAGTTCCATCAACTCTTCTTATTAGGGAACTGCAAATCAAAGCCACAATAAAATATCCACTCACACCTGTGAGGATGGCTGATGTGAAAAGCAATAAACAACAAATGCTGACAAGAATGTGGGGAAAGAAAATATTATGCTGAGTCTTCATGTACTGGTGGGAATGTGACCTGGTACCGACATGGAAAGAATTCCCTGGGAAATGACTAACAGAAGTGGCCCATGTTCGTTGCAGAATGAATTCACCATGGCCAAGAGTTGGGAACATCCTCAGTGTCCATCAACAGATGAATGGATAAATATGTGACATATATGCACAAAGGAATACTAGCTGGATATTTTTTTAACTTATTTATGTATGTATGCATTGCTTTTGGGTCTCCCAAGTAGGGTGCAGGAGGCCTGGAGGCCCTTCCCAGCAATTCCTGGCCCATTTAGCCCAAGGACGGTTGCAGTTCAGACCCTTCCCTGTGCTGGGTTTGGGGGGGGGGTCACCCAAAGGTGGTTTAGGGTAGTTCCTGGATTGAACTGGCCCCCATTCTCCACATTCAAGGCATGTACCTCTGAAAGCCCACCATTCACCACAGCTGGGATGAAACTAGAGAATATCATCTGGGGTTGGAGACACAGTACAGGGGGTAAGACCCTTGCCTGCATGCAGCTGACCATGGTTTGATCATCAGAATCAGACATGGTCCCCTGAGCTCCACCAAGAGTGATCCCTGAGCACTGGAGTAAGCCCTGAGCACAGCTGGGTGTGGCCCAAAAATTAAAAAATAAAATATTATGCTGAGTGAAATAAGTCAGAGAAAGACAAGCACCTTATAATTCTCTCATGTGTGAGATTAAAAGGAAAAAAGAAATGAATGGACAAAGCAGAACAAAACTGAATTCTTAGATTATTAAGAAAATATTGGTTAGGAAGGGAAAGGAGGTAGGAGGGGGATGTAAATTAGGGTCAATTATTCAGTAATGGAATAAAAATTAGGCTTTTGGTGGTGAACAAAATACAGTCTATACAAATGTTGATTTATACAACTTTCTACCTTCAACAGAGTCTGGAGTGATAGCACAGTGGGTAGAGCATTTGCCTTGCATGCAGCCGACCCGGGTTTCAATTCCTCTGCCCCTCTCGGAGAGCCCACCAAGCTACCAAGAGTATTTCGCCTGCACGACAGAGCCTGGCAAGCTCCCCATGGCGTATTCGATATGCCAAAAACAGTAACAACAAATCTCACAATGGAGACGTTACTGGTGCCCGCTCAAGCAAATTGATGAGCAACGGAATGACAGTGATTCCTCCACAGTGATTCCACCTTCAACCTAGACAATAATAACACTTACATAACTTGAATTTAAAAATTAATAAAATTTAAACCCTACATGACATTGAAGCTAAAGGCATCTTCAAAAATGAAACACCACTGACCAAGCAAGTGGAAGCAAAGAATAATGAACAGGACTACATTACACTAAGAATTTCTGTACCCCAAAAGAGACAGTGACCACGATACAAAGACAGCCCATGGAATGCGAAAAATCATTCACCCAATACCCACCTGATAAGGTGTGAATATCAAAGGTATATAAGGCACTGGTAGAACTTTATAATAAAAAATTATCCAACCCCATCAAAAAATGGGGAAAAGAAATGAGCAGAAACTTCCTCAAAGAATAAAGTCAAATGGCCAAAAGGCACATGGAAAAAATGCTTGATATCACTAATCATCAGGGAGATGCAAATCAAAACAATAATCAGTTATCATTTCACACCACAGAGACTGGCACACATCCAAATAAACAAGAACAACCAGGGCTGGTGCGGATGTGGGGAGAACATTCTCACTCATTGCTGGTGGGAATGCTGACTGGTCTAGCCTTTTTGGAAAACAATATGGACAGTCCTCAAAAAAACTAGAAATTGAGTTCCCATTTGACTTAGCAATACCACTTTTGGGAATATACCCCAAGGGTCCAAAAACACACAGCAGAAACACCACCTGCGTTTCTATGTTCATTGCAGCGCTATTTAGAATCTGGAAACAATATGAATGCCCAAGAACAGATGAATGAATGGATAAAGAAACTATGATACACTTACACAATGGAATACTACACAGCTGCTAGGAAAAAATGAGGTCATGAAATTTGCCTATAAATGGATGGACATGGAGAATATCATTTTGAGTGTAATGAGTCAGGAGAGGGACTGATATAAAATGACTGCATTCATTGTAGAATATAAAAAATAACAGTATTATGAAACTAATATCTGAGGCCAGGGAAAACAGACCACGAGGACTGGTCAATGGTTACAATTTACAGGTCAAAGGTGTGGGAGTGGAGGGTAGTTAAGATAGAGGAGGGTCCATTATGACAATGTTAGTTGGAAAGGATCACTATGGACAAGAACTGAGTGTTGAAAGTAGATAAAGTGTTATACATGATAATCTCTCAGCATCTGTACTGCAAACCACAATCCCTAAAATGAGATAGAGATAGAGAGAGAGAGAGAGAGAGAAGAGATTGCCTGCCAAAGAGGCAAACTGGGGTGGCAGGTGGTTTGGGAGATGGGAGGGAAACTAGGGACATCGGTCATCGGTGCTGGGAAATTACACTAGTGAAGGGATGGGTGTTGGAACACTATATGACTGAAAACCAATCATGAACAGCTTTGTAACATTCTATCTCATGGTGATTCAATCAAAATATAAAATTTTTTCCTTTTATTTTTTAAAATTTTATTGCATCACTGTGAGATAGTTATAAGGTTTCATGTTTGGGTTACAATCACAAAAATATTTATAATAATAATAATAAAATTGGGGGCCAGAGAGAGCACTTGCTTTGCAGGTGGCCCAACCTGGGTTCAATCCCCCGGCACCCCATATGATCCCCTGTGCACCACCAGGAGTGATTTCTGAGTGCAGAGCCAGGAGAAACCCCTGAGCATCATTAGGTGTGGTCTCCAAACCAAAAATAATAGCACTGCACTGCACTGTCATCCTGTTGCTCACCGATTTGCTCAAGCAGGCACCAGTAATGTCTCCATTGTGAGACTTGTTACTGTTTTTGGTATATCAAATACGCCACAGATAGCTTGCCAGACTCTGCCATGCAGGCAGGATACTCTAGGTAGCTTGCCGGGCTCTCTGAGAGGGACGGAGGAATCAAACCTGGGTCGGCCATGTGTAAGATAAACGCCCTACTTACTGTGCAAAAATTTTGAAATCTTGTTGCATGTAATATTTTCAGACTACAGATTGGTCAAGGGTAACTGAAACTACGGGGTTGGAGGGGGGGAATTGGCAGATAGGTGGGCAACGTCTCTCCACATACCCAGAAAATGGTATTTTACAATTGGCTGTAAATTCTGCTGGAACACTATCTGATTCAGACCTGGTCCAGCTCCTTCTCTGACTTGGACTTTGATGCCTGGGCCCCACCTGCTCGCCTGTGACCCTCATCAACACTGACAGAATTTCAGACATGAAGATTGTGCTCGTAGGGGCATTGCGACTCATCGTTTTTCACAAGGGATCTACAACATATTTAGAAAACAAATTGGCCCGGGGCTTACAAAACTGTAACCATTTTTTTGGTTTGTTTTTCTTTGTTTTGCTTTTGGACCACACATGGTGCGCTTTGGAGCTTGGGGGTCAGTTCCTGTAGTGCTCAGGAGACGATGTGTTCAGCCTGTGTTCAGCCTGCTGAGAGGGGTCTCTGGCTCTGGGATTGTTATTTTTCATTTTTTATAACAAAAATGAACTGGAGCAATAGCACAGCGGTAGGGGATTCGCCTTGCACACAGCTGACTCGGGTTCAATTCTTCTGTCCCTCTCGGAGAGCCCGGCAAGCTACCAAGAGTATCCCGCCCACACGGCAGAGCCTGGCAAGCTACCTGTGGCATATTCCATATGCCAAAAACAATAACAAGTCTCACAATGAAGACGTTACTAGTGCCCGCTCAAGCAAACCGATGAGCAACGGGATGACAGTGCTACATACCAAAAACAAGAGATTAAACCTTTTTTCTTTTTCATTTTTTGTTTTTGTTTTGTTTTGTTTGTTTTGTTTCTTGGGCCACACCCTCCTGAGCTCAATGGTCAGGAATGACTCCTGGTGGCTCCGAATCAAACCCTGGCCTGCCGTATGCAAGGCAAGCATCCTATCCACCATACTATCTCTCCAGCCCCCCACAACTTTCTATGTTGATATATTCCCAGTTCCTGAAATAACTAGCACTAGAAATTGTTGGATAAATGTTTAATACTGCAAAACAAATTAAGCAAATATAAGTTTCTACATTTTATTATACTTATTTGCATTATTCCTTTCTTTTTGTAGACCATTAATATCTAATTTGTGTTTAAATTCATTCACTGTTGATATGACATCTGGTTCAGCCTCCAAGGAAAATATGATGGGGTCATCAAAAAATGTTTTTAAATGATCCCATGATTCTACAACTTAGCCTCAATGGCAGGAACACAGAAACATTAATTCCAAAAATTAATGTTAATTCCAAAAGTTAAAGTTAATATACACCTATGTTCACAGTAAGCCTCAACTACATGGGGTTTTTTTTTGTTTTTTTAAATTTATTTATTTTTAAATTAGTGAGTCACAGTGAGGATACAGTTACAGATTCACATATTTTTGTACTTGTTTTTCCCTCATGCAATGTTTGAGAGCCCATCCCTCCACCAGTGTCCATTCTCCACCACCAATGAACCCCTTATCCCTCCCACCCACCCCCCAATCCCATCCCCACTACCCCACCCTGCCTCTGTGGCAGGGCATTCCAATTTGATATCTCTCTTTTCTTTTGGGTGTTGTGGTTTGCAATAGGGGTATTGAGTGGTCATCCTGTTCAGTCTCTGGTCTACTTTCAGCACGCATCTCCCTTCCTGGGCGGGATCTCCAATCACATTTTACTTGGTGTTCCCTTCTCTATCTGGGATGACTTTCCCCCAGCGTGTGAAGCCTCAACTACATGTTGAAAATATTAAAATGTTTTGTTTGGTGCTCCTGAGTACAGAGTCAAGAGTAGCCCCAGGAGCACTGGTGGGTATGGTTCAAAAACCTAAAACTAAACAAATAAAATTGTCCAAGTGCAGGAAGTAAGTAGAAAAACAAAAGAAAAAGAAGACTCTAGGCTGCTTTTGAACTTCTGCTTTTTTGGTTCACTTTAGGGGTCACACTCAGCTGTGCCTGGGTCTTACTCCTGGCTCTGTGCTCAGGGATCACTCCTGGCAGGGCCCAGGGGACACAACGGGGTGCCAGGGATTGAACCCAGTTAGCAGCGCCAAAGGAAAGTGCCCTACCTGCTGTCCTATCCCTCTGGCCCTATGAATTTCCATTTTCCATGATAATGCTGAGGAAGTCTATCGGAACATGGGGAACTCCCCCGCCCGCAGGACTAAGCCGCAATCACCGCGTGGAATGACAGGCCCTAGGACCAGCTCGAGGCGTCCCACCATACCTGCTCCATCTTGGTGAGGAAACAGTCTATATAGTCTCGAGGGTTATCACGGTCCAGGGACTTCTGGTGCTCCCTCACCTTTTCCAGAATGAACTGCTTCATGCTATAGAGCCGTTCTGAGAAACGCTTATGCTCCCCAGGGATATGTCTCATGACGGCTGGAAAAAGGTTGTAGATCTAGAAACAGGAGGGAAACGACACCAGAATTCAGTGAGCGTGAAGAGACCCGCGTTTCTGAGCCCTCTCTGGGGATCAGATCTCCAGCTCAGCCCCCTTCTGCCATCTCTGTTGCCTCCATCCAGACACCGGACAGTGTGTGCCCGTCTCCTGGCTCATCCCAGCCGCTGAGCTCAGCCAACTCTGCAGTCTAAGGGGGGGGGAAAGGTGCTTAGGGGCCTGCAAAGAAATGCGGACTGCAGAGGTGTTCGTCGGGTGGCTGTGTGAGCCCAGGGTGCCCGGGTGGCCACTCGGGTTGACTAGCAAACCTGGGACCTACCTGGTTCCATGGAGAGCTTATCTGTTTAAAATTTTCCAACAGCAACTTCATCAGGAAGAGGAATTTCTCGTCCTTGTACTGGAAGCGCTCGTTGAAGAGGATGGAGCAGATGACATTGCAGGGAGCACAGGCGAGGAGGAAGGTAGGGTCAAAGGGCTGAGCTAAGGTGAGGAAAGAACGCTCACAATCTGGCGTGGTCATGAGCCTGCATCAGAATCTCCAGAAGGGGGCCGCCCACCTGCTCAGGGAGACACGTGTGGTTTGTTTCCTCTGAATCTCTTCAAATTGGGATGTGATCAAAATATCTATCATAATGCTTATACCACATGCTTTCGCAGCGTGACTTTAGGGCTTGGGGAGAGAGTTCTGTGCCTTGGAGCACATGCTTTGCAAGCGAGAGACCTGGATTCCATCCCCTGCACGCGGTCCCCAGAGCACCAAGCCAGGTGGGTCTCCCAAACCCAGAAATAAATCAAAGAAAAGAGTGTTACTTTACTAGATGGATAATGCAACAATCATGACAATAAATAATACCAGAGTGTATGTGCTGCGTGCCAGATATAGTGTAAGTGTTTTGCAAACTATGATTCAATCCTCTTTCTGTGTGTTGACTCTTGGCCCCATTTTTCACTTGAGGAAAATGCATCTAAGTACGTGTCCAAATGTACATCCCCACTAAGCGCTGGTATTAGGGAATGAATCCAGGTCAAAGGATTCCAGAGTCCTGACTCAGAGGTTTGGATCATCTATCTTTCTTTCTTTCCTTTCTTTCCTTCTTTCTTTCTTTCCTTTCTTTCTCTCTTTCTTTCTTTCTTTCTTTCTTTCTTCCTTCCTTCCTTCCTTCCTTTCTTTCTTTCTTTCTTTCTTCCTTTCTTTCTTTCTTTCTTTCTTTCTTTCTTTCTTTCTTTCTTTCTTTCTTTCTTTTCTTTCTTTCCTTTCTCTTTCTTTCTTTCTTTCTTTCTTTCTTTCTTTCTTTCTTTCTTTCTTTCTTTCTTTCTTTCTTTCTTTCTTTCTTTCTTTCTTTCTTTCTTTCTTTCTTTCTTTCTTTCTTTCTTTTTCTTTGTCACGCCCAGCGATGCACAGGGGTTACTCCTGGCTCTACACTCAGGAATTACTCCTGGCAGTGCTCAGGGGACCATATGGGATGCTGAGAATCAAACTTGGGTCAGCCACAAGTGCAAGGCAAATGCCCTACCCACTGTGCTATTAATCCAGCCCCTCATTTTTCTTTCTTGCCCCCACACCCCCTTTCCCTCCTGAGTAAAGAGCAGATTCTGCACCCTCTAGGGCCCAAATGAGGAGCTTGGGCTGGGAGCTGTGGGGGTCAGAAGTCCCAGCCCCAAGGGCTGCCTGCTGGAACTCACCCTGCGTTCTCCTGAGTTCCTCCACCAGGCACTGTGCCTCCTCCTGGATCCTCTCCTCCACGCTCCTCTTCCCCATCCCAAAGTTCCTCAGGGTGGTGAGGGTGAAGCGCCGCATCTGTTTCCACCTCTCTCCATGGCTGAAGAGGATTCCTAGGGAGGAGGAAAGGGCTGTGTTGGGTTTTGTCCTAAAGCTCATCTATCTGTTGTGTCTGCCCTGAATACTCTCCAGTGCTCAGTCCTAGGGTTTCGGCAACTGGGAATGAGGGAACACCACCTGGTCTGCAATGGGTGTGCGATACTTGCCATAAAGAAAATAAAACCCAAATTATTAAAAAAAAAAATTAAAAAAAAATTTAAAAAAAATTAAAAAAAAAAAAAAGAAAAGAAAACCCAAAGAAATGCAAGGAACAGGAGCCAGAGCTATAACACTGGTGGAGCATTTGCCTTGCAGGTGGCTGATCCAGGTTCAATCCCCAGCACCCCAAGCCTTCCAGGAGTGATCTCAAGTGCAGAGCCAAGAAAAGGCCCTGAGCACAGCCGGCTGTGGCCCCAAAACAAAACAAAACAAAACAAACGTAGTCATCAGGAGCTGGAGCCACAGTACTGCAGGCAGGGTGCTTGCCTTGCATGCAACCGACCTGGGTTGATCCCCAGCATCCCTCATGGTTCCCTGAGCACCACCAGGAGTGATTCCTAAGTGCAGAGCCAAGAGTAACCCCTGAGCACCACCAGTTGTGGTCCAAAAACCTAGGGAAAAAAAAAACAAACAAGAAAATAATACCCACCTGTGAGAGAGATTATTCTGTATCTATTTCTTTCATTCTGACTCCACTCAGCTCTTGCCCCACCCATGTTGCTATAAATGGCATGATTTGTGTTTTCTTAGAACTGCATAGCAATCCTTTGTATACACACACACACACACACACACACACACACAAACAAACTTCTTGAGCCACAGAATTTCATTCAATAATTTAAAAATTTTAAAAATTGATAATAATCAACCCCAAACTCAGGTCAATAGGGTTGCACGGCGGGGGGGCAGCAGTGACAGAATCAGGTGGAAAGGGAAAAGTTGGTAAGTGCAACGTGGGTCAGAGTTTCTGCTTTTGTTAAAAATGGTCCCAAGCAGTGTTGTGTTCTTACAACCTCTTTTCCCAAGCTTTGTTTTCACATTTCACCTCTAATCTGTGGTTTCCTTCTCCCCGTGATTTTTCTCTGTTAGAGGCTAAGAAACTTCAAAGCAGATAAATATTGTGTCTATGGCTCATTTTCCTCCAAAATGATTACAGCAAATGCTAGTCTAATCTGAATAAAAAGAGACACAGAAGCAATGGAGCTCAGCAGGTTCCGTAGAAATGTTCTTATACTCCTTCCTCTATACAAACCTAGTTGCTGTGTCTTTTTTTTCTTTTTGGGTCACATCCGGTGATGCTCAGGGGTTACTCCTGGCTCTGCACTCAGGAATTACTCCTGGCTGTGCTCGGGGGACCACATGAGATGCTGGGAATCGAACCCGGATCGGTCGTGTGCAAGGCAAACATCCTACCCGCTGTGCTATTGCTCCAGCTCCTAGTTGCTGTGTCTGATGCACCGCCAGGCCTTACTGTGTCCCAAGACCCCCAATCCGGGCATCTCCACATTCCTCTGACGCTCTCCACAACATATAACCCGTCTCAAGCCCATCTCCAAAATCTGTCCCTTCCTCTGGTGCTGGGAAATGTACCCTGGTGGAGGGATGGGTGCTGAAACACTGTATGATTGAAACCTAATCACGAGCAGCTTTATCGGGGTCTAAAAAAATTTTTTAAATCCATCACTTCCTGGTCAATGCAAATCATATCGCCACCCTCAGGCTCAAATGATTTTTTGAAATCTTGGAAGTTACAATCATCTTCAGGCCAGTTTCCTCTCCAGCTCCACTAACTCAAAAATTTGCAGATTGCTCAGAATCATAAAGAGACCTTCATTCTAGTGCTACCGAAAGCTTCCCGTGGATCCCCCGGTCAAATCTGCACTTTTCAACCTTTTTTGCCATTCCCTCTGTCTGAGAAAGCGGTGCAGACTGTTGCTTAACTTCACTCACTTCACCTTCCTCTCCCTTTGCTCCCATATCTGCTCGCTCTGCCTCTTGCTCTCCCGGAGAACCACTTCAAACACCCTCTGGTTGAAATTGTTCCTGCCCTCCTCCACAGGAGCTAACCTCTCCTTCCTTTAATTTGAGGCTTTACACCATTTACCTTTTTCTACTTTGTGTTATCACCATTTGATGGTTGTGCTACTCCCATGTTCAATTTTGGTCTTTCCTGAAGTGACTGACTCATCCCTATGCCCCCTGACACAAGCAGAATGACTTCGTGCCCTGTGCATAGATGTTCAGCATGAATTAATGTGACTGTTGATTTCACAGCTACTGAATCCTCAGACTTTGAAAAATCATTGTGCCTGCTGCAATCAAGATGGTGGCAAATTGGTGCATTTCTCTAGCCACTTCAGGAATCCCACATATTTTAGAAGTTAAAGTAATACTTAGGCAAAAAAAAAAAGTTAAACTACTTTTGATCCATTCTTCGCTTGCCGAAGAACTTATACGAAGAAATAATTTGACAAATAATGTAGTTTTATGCTGCAATGACATTTATGCCAATTTAAGAACTGTCAACAAATGAAATGTCAACAGTACGGTAATTGCCAATTATACAAGTTATACAACTATAATTGAATATTGGTGAAAGTTAACTGTGAAAGTGATGATTATGAAAATTGTGTGAAAATATTTTAACTGTTAATGTTTTTTTAAGTATGAAAATATTTTTGTAAGCTCTAATTAAAAGTTATGCCAAACATGTATCATGGTGTGGAGACATCCCTGACAATGAAACTGTTAGCTGACTGACAAAGGAGACTTAGTGGTTAGAGCTTGAGAAATACCTGACTGTTCAAATCTCTGCTCCAACACTTTTTTTTTTTGCTTTTTGGGTCACACCCAGCGATGCTCAGGGGTTACTCCTGGCTTTGCACTCAGGAATCACTCCTGGCAGTGCTCAGGGGACCATATGGGATGCCGGGGATCGAACCCAGGTCGGCCGTGTGCAAGGTAAACGCCCTATCCGGCCCCCTACAACACTTTTTATTTGGGGCAAATAATTGAACTCCTTTAGCCTCACCTTCTTAATCTATTGAATAGAAATTTAAAAATACTTTCCTCTTGGAACTAGTGTTTTGACTAATTATCCCAAAGTAGATGAAACCCTTAGTGTAGTATCCAGTACATAAGGCATACTTAATAAGACAAAGAATATGGCTCAGTGAAGAGCACATGTCTTGCATGTGTGAGGCCCTGAGTTTGATCCTCAATACTGTGGGGGAAAGGTAATCAATTCATGCTAGGTGTTCCACAGATGTTCTAACAGTTACTTAATTCAGTAGTCACTCAGTTTGGTGATAACTGATATTTATTAGAAATAATTATTAATGGTGGGTCACTGGAATACTTTTCAAATGACCCTAATGACCCAAATTCATCTAATTTTAGATGTGGTTTTAATATCACCTTTACGTCAAAAGGCAATTATAAATCTCATCATCATCATCATCATCATCCTGTTGATCATCGATTTTCTCGAGAGGTCTCAATAACATCTACATTTGTCCTAGCCCTGAGATTTTAGAAGTCTCTCTTTACTCGTCCTTCTCAACAGTGCTGCACTGGAGGCTCTTTCCGGGTCAAGGGAATGAGACCATCATTGTTACTGGTTTTGGCATATGAATATGCCATGGGGAGCTTGCCAGGCTCTCCCATGCGGGCAGAAAACTCTTGGTAGATTTCCAGGTTCTCCAAGAGGGAGAACTAGGCTATAAGATGTCTCAAGGCCAAAAAGCAGCCGCTCGCTTCTGGGAGCTTGTTTTTATAGTCTCTGGATGTTGGCCATTGAATGTATAACCACTAGCACAGGTTGGGGGTTCATTTAAGATGTGTTTATCTTTCACATGATATAAAGAAACAAATGCTTTAAGCAAGGTCAATGCCCCCTTCATGAAAATACCTTTAAAAAACTTGTTAATTATAAATCTAGTTAAACTATTTATTAGTCCCAGAATTGGATGTCTGATTATGGCTATGATTTTTGCTATGCATTTGTTAATCTAATTATTTATTAGATAATCATCTGGAGCTGGAGCAATAGCACAGCGATAAGGCATTCGCCTTTCACGCGGCCGACCCATGTTCGATTCCTCTGCCCCTCTTGAAGAGCCCGGCAAGCTACCGAGAGTATCGAGCCCGCACGGCAGAGCCTGGCAAGCTACCCGTGGCGTATTGGATATGCCAAAGACAGTAACAATAAGTCTCACAATGAGAGACGTTACTGTGCCCGCTCGAACAAATCGATGAGCAACGGGATGACAGTGACAGTGACAGTGATTTATTCATCTATGGATTTAATGATTTTTCACTGCTCCCCTTCTACATGCCAGATTCGAAAAGTACTGCCATTGTGAACACTTGTGCTTATGTTTTTCTCTACCTCCTGGACTATTTTCACATTAGGTTTCTAAGAAAACCTGTTAAGGGAGGAAAGTGGAAAGGTGGCTGAAATGGGGTGCAGAAGTGTCCTCTGAAGGGACTGCATGTCCCCAGGGATGCACCTGGTAGAAAAGGGTCTCTTAGAGTTCAGTCAGGATCATGGGCTCCTGAATCTTTAAAAGAGAATATTTGAACACTTAATCCAGGAAACTGGTTTGAAGGAGTTGGAGACGTGGAGAGCCCACACCAGGGGAAGAGAGCCCTGTCACCACCAGCCCCAGGACGCTGCTGCCCCCTCCTGGCAGGAGGACCAGGAGGCGCTTATACCACTGGAGCGGGGCCTGCTCCAAAGGCGCTGGAGCATGGGGACCTGCCGCTTGCGGGGGAGAGGCCACCACGGACCAGCATCTCTCACTCTCCTCTCCTTCCACACGCGGGCCTCTGGCTGGTGCCTCGCTTTGAAATATTCCAACCTGAGCCAAAGAGAGGATGAGGCTGTCGCCTCAGAAGCAGGGTCGGAAAGGGAAGAGGGTCCCCGGTCAGCAGAGAGGAACTAAGCTCCGGCAGGGGAAGGCATCACGCAGGAGGCAGCCGTGGCCAAGGCCAGGTGCTGGAGCAGCCACCAGGGAGCCTCGGACGCGTTCCCTGCCAGAAGCGGCGCTGGGACACCTGGAGGAGAAATGTCCCGATGCCGAGGAAGCTCCTTTCTGAAACGTCTGCTTTCCCCCTGAGTGCAGCTACAACGGCTCTGGGCGTGGAAGCAGATGGTGGGGAGGGGTGAGGACTGAGCACAGACAGGGAGCCACGGAGAGCAGAGCCTGGCTCAGAGCTTCTAGCTGAGGTTGGGAGGCGTTGGCTGAAGGACGTTAGGTGCCAGGGAAGCCAGTGCCATTCCTGTGGGTTTCTTCAGCAGCTTAGAGAAGAGAATGGTTGAATTCTGGAGTATCTGATGTGAGACAGAGCTGACAAACGTTTTTCTTCCCTCCTCCTCCTCCTCCTCCTCCCCCTCCTCTTCCTCTTCTCCTCCTCCTCCTCCTCCTCCTCCTCTTCTGCTTCTCCTCCTCTTTCTCTCCTCCTCTTCTTCCTCCACTTTCTCCTCCTCCTCCTCCTCCTCCTCCTTCTTCTTCTGCCACACTCGGTGGTGCTCAGGGGTTACTCCTGACTCCGTGGTCAGGAATTACTCCTGGTGGTGCTTGAGGTCCATATGGGATGCTGGGGATTGAACCTGGGTCAGCTGTGTGCAAGGCAAATACCCAACCTGCATGCAAGGCAATACTATCACTCCAGCCCCATGACAAACATATTTTCTAAGGTCTGAACTAAAATAAGGAGCTATGTGGAAGGTTGCTTTGATTCACTGAGGCTGAAGTCCATTCCAAAGAAAAATGTGATATTTCAGGGTCAGAGTGATAGTACAGTGGGTAGGGTGTTTGCCTTGCATGCAGCTGACCTGGGTTTGATCCCTGGCATCCCATGTACTTCCCCGAGCACCGCTAGGAGTAATTCCTGATTTCAGAGCCAGTAGTAACCTCTACTGTGTGACCCTAAAAGCCAAAACAAATTAGCACTGTAGCACTGTCATCCCGTTGTTCATCGATTTGCTCCAGTGGGCACCAGTAATGTCTCCATTGTGAGACTTGTTGTTACTGTTTTTAGCATATCAAATATGCCATTAGCGGGAGGCCGGAGCGATAGCACAGAGGGTAGGGCATTTGCCTTGCACTCGACCGACCTGGGTTCGATCCCCAGCATCCCATATGGTCTCCCCAGCACCGCCAGGAGTAATTCCTAAGTGCATGAGCCAGGAGTAACCCTTGTGCATCGCTGGGTGTGACCCAAAAAAAATATATATATATATATGTATATATATATATGCCATAGGTAGCTTGCCAGGCTCTGCCATGTGGGCGGGATACTCTTGTTGCTTTGTTGCTTGCTGGGCTTTCCGAGAGGGATGAAGGAATCAAACCCAGGTCGGCTGCGTACAAGGCAAACGCCCTATCTGCTGTGCTCTCGCTCCAGCCCAAATTTAAAAAATAAAAAAGAAATGAAACTATGATATTTTCTACTGCCCTAAAATGCATATACTTTGAGGGGTAGGGGATGAACCAGGACTATCCACACCCGAATCTCCTGGCTGACTCAGTCTCTAGCTCTGGCTTGGCAGCGAGGCTTCAGCGCAGGCGTACCCAGGCTCCATGCAGCAGTCTTGCTAAATCCAGTTTCCATCACAATTGGCTACCTTAAGACACTGAGCCAGCTGCTGCACTCTGTGTTAATTTAGCCACAACCAAGTGTGAGCCACCGGTGGTACACACCAGTGTCAGTTTTTAAACCTTTTTTTTTTCAAGTTTCCCTCGAGGCACGAGGGGGGCTTTTCTCCTACCTGCCTGAGTCCTGCGAGTAATTCATACAAATCAGTCAACCTGAGACGGTCCCTGAATTTTCGGTCAGTTGGTCAGACGTGGACGAGCCGAGGTCCTCTGCAATAAGGGCTGTCTTGCTGGGGATGACGCCCTGAGTCTCCGGGGTCCATGCTAACCATGGCCCGTGAGCATGGGCGCTGCCCCGCAGGGTTCAAGCAGCTCATGAGTGCCTCAAGGCACAACAGCACACAGAATGTTCCCAAGTAAACGGCAACTGATCACCAACCAGCCTGGCAGCCTCATTTCCTCCTTCATCCATCCATGCCATTGGCCATCCCAGGCGGGGAAGTGGCCCAAGACCACCAAATGCAGGTGACTCCCTCGCCATCTGGATATTACCCTTGCCATCTGGATATTACACAGCTGGCATCCCTGTTCAGGCTCAGTAGCACAATCAACATATCAAAAGCCCTTCCTGAGAGCCAATCAGGCTCAAGCCAAAATACCACTTAAGGATGTTTCTTCTCTCCTTTGTCCAATAACTTAGTTAACATCTTAATTAACATCTTAATTCTACTTCTTAATATTAGTTATTTTGTATGAACACAGTTAAGAGATACACTGAGCTTTTAGGGTGGCTCTCCTGGGGACATCTCACTATAGATCTCAGACTACAGTGCTCAGGCCAGATTAATCTTTCCTAACCCTAGCAGAATCCTAGCTAAGCTAGTTGTTACTTTTTTGGATCATGACAAAATTTGTCCATGACTATGCTCTTAACTTATAATTAAGTATTATAGTGCTTTGGCCTGGCCCATTTTGATGCCAGGGTAGCTCACAACTTGCCCTGGGTCCATTCGGTCCCTCGTTGGGATCCTGATTTTGGAGTGCTAGGAAGTAAGGGCAACTGAGGCTTAAGTTAAGAGAACAGATGCCCAGGAGTGAATATTATTTGGAGTCAATTAACTCCCAAGTTACAAAAGCATAGCAATAACTATCTTCTTGTGTGTATACAAAAAGGACATTGCTAGAGCTGGAGTGATAGCACAGTGGGTAGGGCATTTGCCTTGCACGCAGCCAACCCGGGTTCGATTCCCAGCATCCCATATGGTCCCCCAAGCACCGCCAGGAGTAATTCCTGAGTGCAGAGACAGGAGTAACCCCTGAGCATCGCGGGGTGTGACCCAAAAAGAAAAAAAAGGACATTGCTCTGAATTAACTATGCAAGGGACTTAAGGAGAAGAGAAAAGTAATATTTACAAGTTAACAGAGTCATTAGGAGATAAACGTGACTGACTGGTTGGGGAGGCAGAGCACAAAGAAGGAGGTTACAAATAAACCCAGAGGAATAGGAGCACTGTGATGGGACTAACCCAATAAACCTAAGCTCCCATGGCAAGGCAGAAAGGACAAACCAATCCTACACCCAAGTTGATTTTCCCCCCTAAAGAAAACTAATCTAGATTCCCATGGAAAACCTACCTCTTCCTTGCAGGGTATCATCAAAAATTGGTATAGCTGCTCTTTCAAAAAAGTCTTCCCCCTGATCAATCAGAGCTTCCTTCACGGCATCATATCCATGTAAGACGACGGTGGGCGAGGGTCCCAGGTGTAGAGTGAAAACAGGGCCGTATACTTTGGACAACTGGAAAGACACATCAAGTGGTGGTGTTAATGCCTTTGGAACTCTTTCCCTTCAAGGCTCGGGTCGAAATGGAATCATGATCTCGGTGGATCCGTGGGGCTCAGCCTTTGCCCCATTTTAGGAATCTGACTGGGAGACGCATTATAGATTCCTTCTTTCTTTCATGTGCTAAAGGCAACCACGGAGCAATTAGTCACTAAGCCCCTCTCCTGTGTCAGACCACACAACCCAGGGACAATCGTGGGAGTCAGGTGGAAAGGAGAGATGTCACACACAAATAGGCCACGCAGGTGCACAGAAAGGACGAAGGTGGGGACTGATGGAGGCACTGAGTGAAACACGGAGGACAGGAATCTGTGAAAAGATGAAAAGGAAGCAAGTAACTTGAGGACTTGGGGCAGAGCCCATGGCATGGGGTATGAACTTCCCAATGATAAAATATCATAGCATTGTTCTGAGAGAAATAATGAGATGTTAATAAGCCTGGGTGGGGGTAGGGCAGCAAAGCTAAGGATAAACTCATGCAAAAGAATTCAAAGTCATTTGACATCATGACAGAGGACATAGAATGTTATAGAAACATATTTACTAACTTGCTGGAAAATCAAATCACACTTGAAAGCTCTTATTTTTTAAAAAATCCATTTGCACAGGATTTGTACAGAGGTAGTACAGCGGGTAAGGCATTTGTCTTGTACATTGCCACCTGGAGTTCAATCCCTGGCACTCTAACTGGTCCCCCAAGCACTGCCAGGAGTCATTTCTGAGTGCTCAGTTATGATCCCCAAGCACTGCCAGGAGTCATTTCTGAGTGCTTTGGAGTAGCCCAAAAAACAAACAACAAAATGTTCCCTTTGTGTATTATGATTCCCAATGTTTATGACAATTATTTCAAAGAGGCAAAACCTACTGAAGTAGGTTTCTATTTCTTTTCCTTTCTGCCTTCTCTCTTCCTGTCAGTTAGCATCCATTTAAGTGGTCATCACTTCTTTCCCTCTCCCAGGAAGTAAGACCACTTTCTTTGTTCTTCGGAATGAGAGAAGCAGCTCTGTAGTCTGAGGTACAGACTGCTTGGGCCTCCTCTCTCAACCTCATCTTCAACTGATGACTTCTGTTCCCATTTCGTACAAGAGAAGATACCAGGAAGGAAGAAAAGTTCCTGTGCTACTCACCCCTCCTGCACCTGAGGGCATAGTCTTTCTTTTACTATAAATGATTTCAGGATATTGCAAAAGGCCCAAGTCCCAACCTGTGAGTTCTAATCCCTTCTATGTGCTGTTCCCCCTTTAAATCAATATCTACCGACGTCATCCCAGTCTCTCTCCTCTCGACTCTGCCAACACGGTTCAGCTCTCTGTGTCTCTGCCTCTGGTGTTCAGCTTTCACACAGGAGACCACACAGTGCTGGTCTCTCTTGCAGCTGGCTTGAATCACTTAGCATAACGTCCTTCAGGTTTATCATTGTTGTCAACAGCAGGATTTCCTTCTTAAGGTTAAGTAAAAGTGTGCATGATATCTATAGATACAGGTATAAATATTGAGAAATCTTATTTTCCTCATCCAGTGATGGATATTTAGGTTGTTGAGGAAAATATATTCTTAGATAATAAACTCCTGAGCTATGGGGCCCGGGGTAATAGTACAGTGAGTAGGGTGCTTGCCTTGCTCATACCGACCTTGGTTCAATCCCCGGCACCTCATATGAAACACTGAGTCTTCCCAGGAGTGATCCCTGAGCACAGAGCCAGGAGCAAGTCCTGAGCACAGTTGGCTATGTTCCACCCCCCCACACACAAAAAGATAATAAATTCATGGTGATATCTTCCCCCCAGAGAGTATTTGCAGAGGAATGAGTATCTGTTAGAATAGCAGAGTTGGGCTGTGTTCAAGCGCTGGAGAGGGAATGAGGATTGCTCTTCAGCAAGAGAATGCAAAGCATCCCACAAACCACTTAGTGTAAAACAGAAATAACAAAAGGACCTTGATTGGATTTTTGTTTTATTTCAGGGCCGTAATAAGCAATGCTCAGGGGCGACTCCAGCTCATTGCTTGGCACCCCTCATGCCAAGCATGCGTCCCAACCCACTGAGCTCTCTCCAGCTCCTCATTCACCACATTTTTAAACTTGCTATGCTTGCCTCCTGGCAAGTTGAGAGCATCAGAAGCCTTTCAATGAAAACTAAGTTCAGATCCCAAGATTTTCTGCTTCGTTAGATTTCAATCTATATCTCAGGCCAGGTCAACATCCCTTACTTTATGCCCTAAAATAGTCCAGTTGTTTTAATCTCTGTATTACAAAGTATGTCATAATACAGAGATAGGCAACCAAGAGGGTCCCAGCAGTGAGGAAGAAGCAATGAAGTGGAAACAATGGAGCAATAGCATGGCGGGTAGGATGTTTGCTTTGCACACGGCCCACTTGGGGTTCGATTTCCAGCATCCCATATGGTCCCCTGAGCACCGCCAGGAGTAATTCCTGAGTGAAGAGCCAGGAGTAACCCCTGTGCATCGCCGGGTGTGACCCAAAAAAGAAAAAAAAAAGAAGCAATGAAGGTCAGAGTTAGGCTGCAGTGGTCTTGAATAAGCCTGAACACCAGCCCCTGACCCAGAACTGTCAGCACCACTGAGACAACCTTACCTTGGAGAAAGTTGTGTGGATGTCCTTGAGGTTTACTTGAAAAACATTTCCAAAGAAGGGAAGAGGAGTCGGACCGGGAGGGAGTCTTGCCGTACGGTGATTTCTCTTCTGCACATACAGGAGAAGGAGGCAAAGGAAACAGATGATGAGTGCAGGGCTGGTGAGGACCAACAGCCCCATCCCGGCGGCTGGAGAGCAGGCACTGCCCCAGTGGAGGGTGTGCTGGCAAAGGCTTGTGGGTTGGGGGGGCAGGGAGGGCGGGCTGGCTGCCAAAGGGAAAACAGAACTGCAATTGATTTGAACTTTATCTGTTTTGCTGAAGTCTGTGATTAGAAGGCATAGCTTGCCTCCCTCTCACTTGCCAAATCTGCAACTTTTGATTTTTCTAAGCATCTCCATTACGTGAGCTTTTTTCCCTTCCTGTTAGCACTTTATAATTAACTTATTAAACACAAAGCTGCCTTTTCCCCCATAATTTTCTTAAATTGTCTCATTAGGGTGGGGAAATATCATATATCCTGAGACCAGATTTCTGGAAAACACTAGTTGCTCGAGTAGTAGTTCTCATCAAACATCACTGGGTTCACGTGCCATCTGTTCAAAGTCTACTGTGTCCTTCGTCAGAGTGGACAAAGACGACATGAGCGTGACAGCAGAGAAGTCACTTTGAAAAGGAATACAATTCTATTAGCCACAATGTGAATGGATCTGGACAACATTATGTTAAGGGAAATAAACTAGACCCCCCCTTTAAAAACCCTCCAAATATTGTGATTCGAATTATACAATGTATCTTAAGGCTGGAGAGATAATACAGTGGGTAGGGTTCTTGCCTCACACGGGGCTAATCAGGGCTTGATCCCAGCATCCCATATCGTCCTCCAAGCCCAGCCAGGAATCATCCCTGAATGCAGGGACAAGAGAGAGCCCTGCCTGAGCACTGCCAGGGTGTTGGGGTTCTTCCTGGCACAGCTTCCTGACCATCTGGGCTTGTGGGAAAGTTCCCAGGCCGGGCCTTGATGAGGGCGAGTGGGTGCCAAAGGACCCGATATTCCCTGACAGCATAGCTTGTTGGCCTTGCAATTGTCAGTGCTGGGGCTTGAGATGAGGGAGCTGACACCTGTGGTATCTGTAAAAACTTATTGTTCAGCCTCTGCATTAGATCATAGAGATGGTGACACTCTGTCCCACATAGATTTTATCTTCCTCTTCCTGTCTCGTGCTCCTCACGTAATGCATTCCTTTCTATGTCCCAACCCACTGAGTGGTCTTGAATAAGCCTGAACACCAGCCCCTGACCCAGAACTGTCAGCACCACTGAGACAACCTTACCTTGGAGAAAGTTGTGTGGATGTCCTTGAGGTTTCTGTGGTATCTGTAAAAACTTATTGTGTAGCCACTGTGTAGTGGCTACACAATAAGTTTTTACTACTGTGTAGCCACTGCTTTCCCCAAATAAACTTCATCATTGGAACAGCAGTCTGTTTCAGGGTGGGGGTGCCTCCCAGCTAATTTCTCGAACCAGTGTCTTGGAGCTATTAGCCTCTGACTGGAAGGATAATCTCCCTGTTCCCAGGCTTCTTCTTTTTTTCTTTTTTCAGACCTTTTTTTTGTTTGTTTGTTTTTCTAATGAATCACTGTGAGATACAGCAGTTACATGCAGACTTATAAACTTTCATGATTACATTTCAGTCATACAATGATCGGGTATCCATCCCTCCACCAGTGCCCATTCTCCACCAGCAATGTTCCCAGTATCCCTCCTGTCGCCCTCCCATCCTCCTCCCCCCATGCCTCTGTGGTAAGCACACTCTTCTTTTATTCTCTCTCTCCTTCTGTGTGTTATGGTTTGCAATAGTAGTAGGTAAGTAGCAGATAGTAAATGGCCATCATGTTTGGTCCATAGTGTTCCCAGGTTTCTTAGTTGCATCAACAGTGACACCAGGTGTGGCCCCCCCCCAAAAAAAAGGTAGAATTCATAGACATGGAAAGTGGACTAGAGAGTATGCGTGTTGGGGAAGGGAGTGTCTATGCTCTATGGTTGTTGTTTGGGCTATGGGGGCAGTTTTGAAAATGAATAATGGTGAAGACTGCACAAAATTGTGAGGGTACTAACATACCAAACTGCCCATTTAAAAATGGTTAAAAAATGGTTAAAATGGTAGATTATATATCTATTCTACCAAATAAAGAGAAATATTTATTAAGTTGGCATTTGAAAATTATCACCTCATTTGCATTTGTGTTTTAAATAACCGGTGTGACTATTTTTCTGTGATAAATCTTCCTGTCATTTGTGATGTTTCAAATTCTCTGTGATGTGAAACTTAGTTGTTCTATAATCAAGTACAATTTTAAACTACAAAAACCTACTATGGTTTCCATTTTTTTTTTAGCAACTGTATTCTTTTAATTGTTAAGAAATGAGAGCTCTATTCAGCAGTTCTAACTTTACTGGTTGTTCATGAATTTCAGTCATTGCTCTGTATCTTCCACGTCAAACTGTTAGTTTTCAATAAACAAAATTGCTTTTAGCCAGCAGCCTTGCATGTGTGAGACCAGGGAGGACAGGAAGTATGGGGGGAGCCACGGTCAAGGGCATGCTAGTGAATGGAAAACCCAGGAAAAGTCAGGGAGTCAGAGATTTTATTCTCCCAACACCTCTGTGGAACCACTACGCACCAGGACTTTTATTAACTTGACTTCAAATATTTATTTTCAAATATTTCATTAAATATAAAAATATTTCATATTCAAATATTTGAATGAATATTTGAATGAATATTTCATTCAAAGTCATAATAAATTATTGACTTTGCAATATTTGAAAAGTTAGGACTTTAATGTTTAAGTAGGTGAAAAAATAGTGGCTTGAGTCAAGTGTTGGGAACAGGTAGTTTTAGTCCTACTTACTCATCATTTTCCTACTTGAAAGTCTAGAGAGGTGTCTTGCTTTATTTTTAATAGCCATTTTCATTTATTATTAAAACTTCATATTTTTTTTTAGCTCTAACAGTTTTATTTGACCATTTTTTTATAATTTATTTATTTTTAATTAGAGAATCACTGTGAGGGTACAGTTACAGATTTATACACTTTTGTGCTTATACTTCCCTCATACAAAGTTCGGGAACCCATCCCTTCACCAGTGCCCATTCTCCACCACCCGTAAACCCAGCGTCCCTCCCACCCTCCCCAATCCCATCTCCCCCCCACCCCACCCTGCCACTGTGGCAGGGCATTCCCTTCTGTTCTCTCTCTCTAATTAGCTGTTGTGGTTTGCAATAAAGGTGTTGAGTGGCCGCTGTGCTCAGTCTCTAGCCCTCATTCAGCCCTCAACTCCCTTCCCCCACATGGCCTTCGACTACAATGTAGTTGGTGATCGCTTCTCTGAGTTGCCCTTTCCCCGGAACGTGAGGCCAGCCTCGAAGCCATGGGGTCAACCTCCTGGTACTTATTTCTACAGTTCTTGGGTATTAGTCTCCCACTCTGATATTCTATATACCATAGATGAGTGCAGTCTTTCTATGTCTGTCTCTCTCTTTCTGACTCATTTCACTCAGCATGAAACTTTTCATGTCCATCCACTTAACTACAAAATTCTTTTTTTTTTTTTTTTTTTTTTTTTTTTTTTGCTTTTTGGGTCATACCTGGCGATGCACAGGGGTTACTCCTGGCTCTGTACTCAGGAATCACCCCTGGCGGTGCTTAGGGGACCATATGGGATGCTGGGAATCGAACCCGGGTCGGCCGCATGCAAGGCAAACACCCTACCCGCTGTGCTATTGCTCCAGCCCCAACTACAAAATTCTTGACTTCCTTTTTTCTAACAGCTGCATAGTATTCCATTGTATAGATGTACCAAAGCTTCCTCAACCAGTCATCCGTTTTGGGGCATTCGGGTTTTTTCCAGATTCTGGCTATTGTAAACAGTGCTGCGATGAACATACATGTGCAGATGTTGTTTCGATTGTACTTTTTTGCCTCTCTGGGATATATTCCCAGCAGTGGTATTGCTGGGTCAAATGGGAATTCAATATCTAATTTTTTGAGAATCGTCCAAATTGTTTTCCAGAAGGGCTGAACCAGTCGGCATTCCCACCAGCAGTGAAGAAGGGTCCCTTTCTCCCCACATCCTCTCCAACAGCGGTTGCTTTTGTTCTTTTGGATGTGTGCTAGTCTCTGTGGTGTGAGGTGGTATCTCATGGTTGTTTTGATCTGCATCTCTCTGATGATTAGTGATGCAGAGCACTTTTTCATGTGCCTTTTGGCCATTCGTATTTCTTCCTTGGTAAAGTTTCTGTTCATTTCTTCGCCCCATTTTTTGATGGGGTTGGATGTTTTCTTTTTGTAGAGTTCAACCAGTGCTTTATATACCATTGATATCAACCCCTTATCTGATGGGTATTGTGTAAATATCCTTTCCCATTCTGTGGATAGTCTTTGTATTCTGGTCACTGTATCTCTTGCGGTGCAGAAGCTTTTTAGTTTAATGTAGTCCCATTTGTTGATCTCTGTTTTTACTAGATTGCTTAGTTCCGTGTCACCTTTGAAGATACCTTTATCTTCAATATCGTGGAGGGTTTTGCCGACCTTGTCTTCAATGTACCTTATGGTTTGTGGTCTAATGTTGAGGTCTTTAATCCATTTTGATCTGACTTTTGTGCATGGTGTCAGGTCAAGGTCTAAACCCATTTTTTTGCATGTGGTTGTCCAGTTGTGCCAGCACCATTTGTTAAAGAGGCTTTCCTTGCTCCACTTCACATCTCTTGCTCCCTTATCAAAGATTAGATGATCATACATTTGGGGTTGTGTGTAGGGATATTCCACCCTGTTCCATTGGTCTACGGCTCTGCCTTTGTTCCAGTACCATGCTGTTTTAATTGTTACTGCTTTGTAGTAAAGTTTGAGGTTGGGGAGGGTGATGCCTCCCATCATCTTTTTCCCAAGAATTAAAACTTCATATTTTTATGGCAGCATTAGTTTCACAGCAAAACTGCAAATTTCCTTAGTGCCCCTCCCCCAAGCAGCCACATGACCCAACCCCAATCATATCCCTTGGGTGGAATATTTGATACAAACGTATCACTTGTCACTTGTGTCACTTGTCTTCCCATTGATCTTAGATTTGCTTGAGAGGGCACCAGAAACATCTCCATTTGTCCCTGTCGAGTGCTAGTGTAGCCCAATGATATCTGCTCGCTCCAGGGACAGAAAGTGCCTCAAGCTATGCATTCAGGGTTTTGACGAAGAAGTCTGACCATCTCGTTGGTGGGCAGCCACGAGGTCTTTTGACGTCCCGTGGAATCCAGTCCGTAACAGCTCTAGTCCAGCGGTCATCTCTGAATCGCATTACATGTCTGGCCCATCTGATTTTTTAATGTCTTGGCAAACGAGACAGCATCCCTGATTCTTGACCATCGACAGAGGTCGGAACTCCGGATTCCTTCTCTCACTTGAGTGATATGTGATACTTCTAGCATAGCTCTTTCGACTCCTCTTTGAGATACCCGAATAGCGTTCTCATCCTGTTTGTATAGGGCCCAGGTCTCTGAGGCATATGTTAGTGCAGGAAGAACAGTGGAATCAAAAAGATGTGCCTGGAGCCGGAGATCTTTCATCCTCTTAACCACTTCTTTGATGCTCTTGAAGGCTTTCCACGATGCTCTCTTCCTCCTGGGCAGTTCTGGTGCCAAGTCGTTCCTCATGTTGAGTTCTCGACCCAGGTACACGTAGCTGCTGTATTCGGAGATGTTCATTCCATTGAGAGCAAATAGAGCGTCAGAGACTAGTTCGTTTTTCGTGAGCATTGTCTCATTGAGGTTCAGCTGCAGCCCGACCTTTCCACACTCGCGGTCAAAATCGGCCAGCATTTGTGTCGCTTGGATAATGTTTGGCGTTATGAGAATGATATCATCAGCGAAGCTGGTGTCGTTGCTGGTATAGTTGCCGACCGTCTATCTTCACTCCCATTCTTTCCCATTCCAGTGGTCGCATGACATTCTCGAGGGCGGCACTGAAGAGTTTCGGTGAAATGGCATCACCCTGCCGAACCCCTCTCTTTATGTCAATGATCACTTCCTTGTAGAATGGTGAGATCCTAGTGGTGAATCCGCAATACAGCTCGTGGAGGATCTTAATGCACTGAGTTTGAACGCCCTGTTTGGCTAGGGCTTCGATGACCGCTTCAGTCTCAACAGAATCAAAGGCCTTCTTTAAGTCATGAACGTTAGACAGAGCGGCATCTTGAACTCTTGCAAAACTTCAACGAGTTTAGTTACTGTGTGCATATGCTGAATCCTTTTCGGAACCCGGCTTGCTCGAATGGTTCATCTAGTGTTCTGCCAATTCTATTCAGGATGACACGAGCGAACAACTTGTAGACGACAGACGGCAGGCAGATTGGGCGATAGTTGCCGATGTCGTGGATGTCTCCCTTCTTGTACAACAGAACTATCCTGCTGGTTTTCCACTGGGACGGAACCTTACATTCAGACAGGTAGCACGTGAAGAGCCAAGCCAGTGTATTGATGAGTACTGGTGGCAGATTTTTCAGGTGTTCGGGTCTGACCTTGTCCGGACCAGGTGCTGTATGTATCTTTACTGACAAAATGGAGTGTCGGATTTCAGAAGGGAGGACATTGGGAATGACATATCCATCCTGCGGAATTTGGTATGTGGATAGGTAGACATGGCTGTCAAAGAGATCTGAGTAGAAGTCATGAATAATCCTCTCCATTGCCTTTCTGGAAGACGTGATAGATCCATCAGGACATCAGAGGGCAGTTATCTTGGTCTATTAGTTGGTGAAAGACAGGCGAGCATTGTGAATACTTTTCCTGGCTTCTGCCCCATCAGCCAACACTGCTGCTCTTCTCTCTTTGAGGTCTTCCTTTATCGCCTCTTTGCGAGCTCGGATGTTAGCTTGTGGTTGCCTGAGGCTCACGCCAAACCATGTTGATGAATGAGCTCGAGAGTTTCCAAAGACAGACGTCTGTGACTTTCTCACTCTCAGCATTCTTCACGCAGTAATGGAGGTGCTGAACCAGTTGATCATATTCCTTGTCGATGCTGTCAAGGACGGCCACTTCCCACGTTGCCGCAATAGTACCAAAGAGCTCCCAGTTGGTGGTCATTCTGGGAGTTGCCTTCTTAGACTTAAATTTTGCAGACCTTTCTCCCCACTCTGTGAAGTAGAATTTTGCATGAAGGAGATGGTGGTCCAATCCCGTTTGGAATTTTGGGACAACAGCAACATCAGTCAGGCAAAATCTTCGATTGAATATGATGTGGTCAATTTCATTGTGTAACTGTCCACCGGGAGACTCCCATGTCCATCATAAAAATGATGAAACTTTCTTGACACAACATGATCATCTAAAGCCCATGGTTTACATTAGGGTTCATGCTTGGTTTTATAAACTTATTGGTTTGATAAAAACATAATGACTCATGTCCACTATAATTGTGCCAGAGAATTTTCATGCTCCTGAAAACTCCCCGTGTTCTGCCTCTTTACCCTTTTCTCTTCCTAAGCCCTGGTTAACCATGATCTCTTTGCTGGTTCCATGATTTTGCCTTTCCCAGAATGTTACAGAGTGGTAATGATCTGCTATTCAGCCTTTCCAAATTGGCTTCTCCCACAGAACAATAAGCATTTGGTCCCTCCGGGTCTCTTCTCTCTGGTTCGCTCATTTCTCTTTAGTGCTCCATAAAACACTGTTGGATGCATCACAGTCTGTCCATTCATCTGTGTCACAGCAACATAGACACGTGTGCGTGATTTTGTGGGCATCCAAGTTTCAATGCTTTTGAGTCAATACCAATGATGCAAACATCTGAGTATGGTTAAGCTTTTGATTTGGGGCCCACACCCCACAGTGTTTGAGAAAGGCTTGGTGCTTGGAAATCAGGCACTGCCAGCAATGCTCAGGGGACTCTGCAGTGCGGACACATGAATGTGGGCCTCCCATGGACCAAGCATGTGCTCCAGCCCTCTGAGCAGGCTCCTGGTTAGTTTTTATAAAACTGTCTTCCAAACTGGCTGTCCTTCTTTACTTCCCAACGGCATGAATAAGCATTTGTTGCCCTGCACTCATCAGAAGTTGATTTTTGTCAGTATCTGGAATTATAACCATTAATAGCGTGTGGTGGCTTGATGGCCTGCAATATGAAAAAATCTCTCACATGCTTTTTTGCCATCTGCACATCTTCAGTGAGATGTCTGTTAAGTTTAATGGATTGGACTGGAAGGAGTGTAGTGAGTAGGGTGCTTGCCTTGCATGCAGAAGGCCTGGGTTCGAACACGGCGGCATGGCAACCCCAAGGCCCAGAGCTGGAAGTAACTTAGATGTGACCCCCAACCAAAGTAGTAGCGGTGGTAGTGGTGGTGGTGGTGGTGGTGAGTTGTAGGATAACATTGGGTTTGTCCTTTCCGCCTTGCCACAGGGAACTTAGTTTACCTTAAAGCAATGTCCTTTCTGTATGGACACAGGAAGACAGTTAACATTATGCTTTGCAACTTGAGAGCTGATTGACTCCAATAATATTTACTCCTGGGCATCTGCTTTCTCAACTCAGTTGCCCTTAGTTCCTAGCACCTCAAAAGCAGGGTCCCGATGAGGGACGGAATGGACCCAGGGCAAGTTGTGAGATATCCTGGCATCGAAATGGGCCAGGCCAAAGCACCACAATACTCAACTATAAGTTGAGAGAATGGTCATAGACAAATGCTGTCATGATCCAAAAGTAACGACGAGACTAGGACCCTGCTGGGGTTAGGAAGACTAACCTGGCCTGAGGACTGTGGTCTAGAAAATATAGTCAGATGTCCTCAGAAAGAACTAAACTTTAAGCTTGAGACATCTCTTACTGTGCTCATACAGAATGACATTGCTAGAAATATTTGAAGTGGATTTTACTACAACTATTTAAGTGGATTACTATCTGAGGAAGGAAGAAAGGGACACACCCTGACACACCCTTGTTTGGACCCCACCCTTGAGCGGATCTCCTAGTAATCTGGAGTAATCTCCTTAGATCAAATTTTTGTTAATCTCCTGGAAGAGTGGTCTTACCCCTCTTTGTTGATTTATTAATGTTTAACCCACCTTTGTGTCACCACCCTATGTGATTGCCATATAAACTAAAACTGTGGGGGAAGAGAGAGACAGCAGAGATGGAAGAAGAGGCAGCAGGACACAGACAGAAGACACAGCAAGAGGAAGACACAGAAGCGAGGGAGAAAGACAGAGGCAAGACAGAAGCAACAGAGAAGACACAGAAGCGGAGAGAGAAGACACAGAAACAGAGACAGAGGTCAGAAAAGACCAGAGGAGAGACTACAGAGACAGAGACAGACAGAAGAGAGCACAATGGCACACACAGAAACAGAGCACAAAGAGGAGCCATCCCGATCCGGTCCATACAGTGACTCGAGAACACCAAACTCGAGCGGCGCGCGCAAGAGAACCACCCTGAGAGCCCTCGGACAACAGTACACACCACACACATCACCCACTCCAGCGCGCGCCTTTGCAATTTTTTACAGTGAGTGTCCACTTCCAATTCTGTGGGCATGTTCTCTTCTCTAGTAAGAGATCCCTGGGTGTATGAACTGGCTCCTGCACCATAGCATCATGTGAGGATTCTTTTTTTTCCCACCCCCCCATCATTTGGGGGCACACCCTGTGGTGTTCAGGGCTTACTCCTGGCTCTGCATTCAGGCATCACTCCTGGTGGGGCTCAGGGGGACATATGGGATGCTGGGGATCAAACCCGGGTCGGGCACATGCCGAAACGGGTCACAGGCAGTAGGAGCACCAGACACCGTGGTATTTAAAAACCACTGCCTCCTTCTGTCGGAGTGCCACGCAAGGATGGACGTGTCCTCACACAGGGTCCCTCCCCCACTGTGGAGCCAGTATCGTTCTGCACATCTCACTCGGATACACACTAGAGCAGACATCTTCGGGGGCGACGCTGGCCAGATCAGAGGAGCACCAGTTCAGAGAGGCCCCAAACGTTTGCAGGGCTCATCACCTTCCTGACACAGTGCGAGAAGCAATAGAAACCTCACATTATTTACAAGTCAGCAAATGCTTGTCCAATACACGGGGAACTTACGATGCAAAAAGTAATGTAGCAACCGGAGCAAAACGATAGTGAACAATCTCTGCTCACCTAACAATGGAGATTCTCACAACAACAGACTTAATGTATAGTAAAACGACAAAGAACTCAATGTACAAGTATGATTTTTCTTTGAAAGTAAAACAGGACTAGAGCAATAGCATAGCAGCTGAAGTGTTTGTGGCTGACCCAGGTTTGATCGCTGATACCCTATATGGTCCCTATATGAACCCACCACTTGTGATTCACGAATGCAGAGCCAGGAGTAACCCCTGAACACTGCCGGGTGTGGCCCCAAAACAAAACCAAAAGAAAAAATAGGTAAGATAAAGATTTTAAAAGTGCGCTAGTTAGTTACAAAGGGTTCATAAAAGACGCCCAATTCAAAATTGTGCAAATTTATCAAAAAATTTCTTCCTGGGCGGGCCTCTGAGTCCAGCTTGAAAGGCTCTACCCAGAGACTCAGCTCCCTCCCAAAGGTCCCACCTCCAAAGCCATCATACTGGGGTTTAGGGCTTCGACATGACTTTTGGGGGACAGTCTGTAGCAGACGGAAAATAGAAACACAAAGTCGGATTTTTGAAAACTGGAAAAGTAGTAGCTGCACTGAAAAAGAGTAAGGAAAGCCGAGAAGCTGGTCCTGCTTGTCATGGGTTGTTCCTGGAGGGGCTCTGGTTGAGATTCTAACTCCAACTGGCTTAGTTATACCAGCTGGAAAGCCAATCCAATGCATTCGATGAGGCAACTGTTCAGAACAGGCACTGGGGCTCCTTGCTACCAGGGACTTACACGTACTCCAGGTGACACAACAAGTATGGGCCTCCGTTCGCCCTGGTGGCCAAGCACAGCCATCACTGCTCTTGGTGCATCCCCCACACCCAGAGAAAAGGGCAGTGGGAGGGGCAACGAGATTCAGAGGTGCCAGGAAATTTCCCGTAAACACACCAAGTCCCGCCACGGATTTTGTCTACTTCTGTGTTCTCCCCTCTCCCACCACTCACTCACCTGCATTTCACATTCCCTTTCTTGTGGCAGAATCAACCAACTAAAATGAGCCTGTTGGACATGAATAAATAGATTCCACGCAAGTGCCAGGCCTAGAGCTGAGCATTCATGAGCAGGGACCACACAGCAATGCATGGCCTGCGGTGTAAATGTGGGACTCTAACCCGGGTAGGCAGTTTAGGGTGGGCTCGGTGAAGCAGACTAGTTAGCAGGGGGAATCTGGGGCTTTAAGAAAGCCAGGTATATCTTCCCACCTTCAACAGAGAAGAGGCCAGGCAGTCTGGTGAGCAACGCGGCCGGAGAAATGCTCCGGACCCAAATCCAGGCCAACAACACCAGGGATCCAGACGGAGGAGGTACAGCTGGTACACCTTCTCCGGATGGAACCCTGGCGACACTGAACAGCAACTAACACGGCTCCGGGTTGCGGGACCTTTTCTAAAAACTGAAAACATACAATCTTTTAATGACAAACCAATTATCAAATGCTTCCTTAGTAGGGCTGTCTTCCTTGGGGGGAAACTCCAACAACAATAGTGAGTTTTGTTTTGCAATATGGAATGTAATCAAGGTAGAGAGAAAATGAAGTGAAATTCATCAGTTATACAGTTGGGGGGGGGGCTGTGGCGGGGGGTATACTGGGGATTTTGGTGGTGGAATATGGGCACTGGTGAAGGGATGGTGTTTGAATATTGTATAACTGAGACATAAACCTGAAAACTTTGTAACTTTCCACATGGTGATATAATAAAAATTTAAAAATAAATAAATAAAAAAAATAAAAAATAATTGTTTTAAAAAAAAAAAGCCAGGTATGGGGCTGGAGCACAGCGGGCAGGGCATTTACCTTGCATGAGGCTGACCCAGGTTTGATTCCCAGCATCCCATATGGTCCCTCGAGCACCGCCAGTAGTAGTTCCAGAGGGCAGAGCCAGGAGTAACCCCTGAGCACTGCCAGGTATGACCCCCCACCAAAAGAGAAAAGAAAGCCAGGTATATGGAACACAGGTGTAGGGACAGAGGGATCACCCAAGGCTCTGGACCTGAGAGGTCACTGTGGGGAGACTGTGCAGAGGTTTAGACAAACACAGAGGTCTTAGAACCATGTGTGGTTTGATGTCATCTCATTCCAATGCTGAGACTGTCCTGACTGTGCCTGAAGGCACCTGTTTCTATCCAGTGAGGCGGAACCTGCGGCACCCCCCACCTCCCATGAGCCCCCTCCTTGGCCCCAGTCAGGAATCAAACCCAGGGCCTCAATGTGCATGGTAAGTGCCATACCACTGAGCCACATCACCAAACCCAAACCAATTTTTATTTCAACATTTTGGGGTCACTCCTGGTGATGCCTGGGGCACTGGGCATACCCGGGACTCCTGCATGTGATCTTGTGCTCCCAGCCTTGGCAGTCTCACAGCCGTCTTAAAAATTCTAACACCAGAGACACAACATTTCAGGATGAATGTAAAAAAAAAAATAAACCTCGAGTTAGGTCAAAGCAGCAACTAAACTGGCTATATCTAGTTGAAATAAGCATGAAACTCAATGCAATGCAGTTTTAGGAGCAGGTTAAGACCAGAGAAAAGAACTTGGACATCTGTGAAAAACAGCAATAATGCAAATCACTGATAGTAAAATAATTTTATTTTCTTTTTTAAAAAAGGTAGCATTTCACATAGAAATTTAGACTTCGAGATTACAGTGTATATTTGCCAAAAGGAACATCCCTGAAGGAGGGGCAGACTGAGCTCCCGAGCGGGCGCAGGCGCGGACTCTCGATGGAGTTCAGTGGAAGTATGTTTTTCTTAACTTCACAAGCTACTTCCCTGTTCCTCAGCTCTGCCACCAGGGCTGTGACTTGTAAGAAAACCCACATCCATGACTTTGGGGCAACAGCTTCTTAGCTCATGTGAATAGAAAACATGTCTAGGAATAAAAGCATGAAGGTCAATAATTCAGACTTCCCACAACAATCATTATTTATCTGCAGCAACGCAACGACAGGTGAAGAGTTTATATTTTCAAAAAGTTCTTTAAGGAGGGCTTGGGAACACAAAACTCTTGTATTATTATTAAATGAGCAAAGGAAAAAAAAAAGAATCTTTCCATATTACAAATGCATCTATTGTATAAGGCCCAGGAAAAAAGACCCATCAGATCTGGGGTTTCTCTTCCCACTGAGTGTTTGGCACAACCCACACACTGCCACGAGACTGGCAGGACCAACTCAAAGAGGCCCCATGTTTTCTGTCTGCTTTCAACACCCCACGCATAAGAGGCGCCGTACGAGCTGCACAACTCGGGCCTAATGACGTGATACTTGGTCTCAGCAAAGCTCACTCCCGGGGAAATGGTCCAATCCACCAGGCCCCCGAGAGCCACAGGCAAACTCGGCCAATCTCTCACTGAAGACAGAATCCACAGGCTACTCAGGGAGTCATGGCTTCCTGAGGCTCCGGGAAGGTGGATGTTGGAAAAAAACAGCTTTGCTTTTTTAGCATCTCAGGGCCAGGAGAGAGGGAGACGGCTGACAGTGGCTAGAGGTGTTTCCTAAGTGACTCGGAGTGGGTTCCTGATGCACAAACAACCTTCAGCAGAAGCAGCGTGCTAGAAACCACGGCAGCCTGAGGACTCGGCCTTTAGGGCAGAGGTGTTGGGGCAAGTGCACGTACCCCAAATCCAGTTCTAAAAGTAAAGGTTTCCTGTAAAGATGATGCAATACTGTGCAGTAAACAGCGAGGAATGGTATGCTGCTCCTGTCCTGCTCTTGGCCAGCCAGAGCTAGAGGTGACACGTAAGGAGCTAACTGTGGTTAAAAACCAGGCACCTTAGTCACACGTGGCCCGGGGCAGTGAGGCAGACAGTCACCACCAAAGTGGGAAATGGAAGGCCCCAGAGCTTTGGTTCAAAGCAGAGGTTTCATCTCGCCCAGCACTTCAAACCACGCTCTGTCTCTGAGCCGATTAATGAAATAATCTAGTGATTAGGAATCTCTATGAGGACTCACTGGTTGGGAGGCAAAGCACACGTCCCTGCAGGCCACCAGCCAGGCTGCAGGAAAACAAAAAGGTGCAAATCATATCAAGTAAATGGTTGCTCAAGTGGAACATCACTTCCAGGGGGAACTTCAGGGCCTAGATATTAATGCCACAGCAAAATGCAAGGAGCAGCGTCCACAGAGCGAGCCTGATGCAGGCGGAGTCAGGCCTCTTCACACTCGCCACATCCCGGCTGTTCTTCGCTCTGGCCGCTCTTGCATGGCTGAGCACACATTTCCCCAAGGACCAATGTAAACATTATTCAATAGATCTCAGCTTAGAAAAACACCAGCTTGTTATATGTGTAGTGTTGAACATTCCAGTGCAGGCAGTATCTTAGCATCAGATTTTCTTTCCCTCATTCATGAGTACCAGTTCAGAAAGGAACACAGAATATTTGATAAGACTGTGGCTGCAAGGACCTGCCGGGTGTCAGCAGCTGGCTCCGTCCTGCAACCAGCGGTACATCAGGACGACCAAATGAGAGGCAGAATGGAACACGGGTTCTCTGTGAGTCTGAAGAGTCGCGTAACCATTGTTCCCACTTAACCCCTTGGGCCACATCTCAATAGGGTAGAACATTTCCACCTCTTGCATCAACCTGTGCTCTCCTTGTTTTGGATGGGGCTCTTCCCAGAGGGTTCCAGAGCCTCCTCAGAGGGGAGTGAGCTTTTCCTTCCAGTCCTTTGATCAGAATGTTTCAAAGCGCAAGAGGAGTCCACGAACATGCTAGGGATGTCGCTGCCAAAGTAGATCTTACTGTTAGAGGCAATGGCCTGGTACCTTTTAAGCTCCAGATATTCCGGGGTCAATTTGTGCTGTGGAGGCAAATAAGACAAATGCATCAGGACCCTCGGGGGCTAGGTGTTTGTTTGGTTTTTCCTCTCTCTTCCCTTTTCCCTCCTTCTCTCTCACATGCACAGCTCTCCTGAGTACCATGACTCAACTATGAACAGTGGCCAATGAATCTCGTGCACATTTAGGGGGAGGAGTACCGGGGGACCAGCTGAGGGGATCCAACTCACACATAAGGCCACCGAGCCAACATCTACACCCCTGCCCACACTGGCTATCACATGAACAACTTGCAGGAAGTCACTCCCCTCTCCCAGGAGAAGCTGCTCATATTTTCATGATACTATTTAAAAGGATTGAGATGAGAATTAGGGGAAACAATTATAACAGTAATTTTCATAACTAACATTTCTAGAGAGATGTAAAGCCTATGAAGTCTTTCCACACATACTCTCTCATTTCATCTTCTAAACTCCACCTGGAATTTTTGCCATTTCTATTGAGAGAAATGGACAGGCCGAAGAAGCGATGGCAGGGTTTCTAAGAATGCGCTTGGGCTCATCACTTTACAGTCAACTGTGATTATGATATTTTTCTAGGACTGGAAAAGACTTAATGAAATCACCAGGTCTGGCCTCCTACTTCTCCCCACAAGGTGGAAATTTAACCTGTTTCTGATGAACAGATAATTGGTTTGGGTTTTTTTGCTGTTGTTATTTTGGTTTTGGGGTCACACCCGGCAGTGCTTAGAGCTTACTCCTGGCTCTGAGAGCTAGGATCATTTCTGGTGGGGCTAGAGTACTACATGAGGGGCAGGTGATCAAATCCATGTCGGCTATGTGCAAGGCAAGGGCCCTACCCACTGTACTATGTACTATCTTTCCAGCTCCTGAAAGATACTTGTTAATCACAATCTCTGCCCATTCCACCGCTTTGTTTTACTTAAAACTATGGTTCCAAGATACACAACGAAAATCACTCTGGGTTTGATTCAAACTCTAATGTTTCCAGGAGCAGAGTTTTGGCTAAAACTCATTTTAGTGTTCCTAACAGACTCTTAGAAATTCCTCCTATTAAGTCCAGCCTTTTCTCTACGCAAAAGCCTATCTTGTCCTTCACAGCTTTCCACCATCTTTCATTCTCTGGATATATTTCTTCTCAAGCTGAGACATATCCTGTCAAAATACAGCCATCAAATGCGAGCATAACAAATAATCAAATTATTTCCAGAAGTGTAATTAATACAGGTCAATATCTGAGTAGCATTTTTTAATTATTTAATTTTTTATTTTTTTTGCTTTTTGGGTCACACCCAGCAATGCACAGGGGTCACTCCTGGCTCATGCACTCAGGAATCATCCCTGGCAGTGCTCAGGGGACCATATGGGATGCTGGGGTTTGAACCTGGGTCGGCTGCGTGCAAGGCAAACGCCCTACCTGATGTGCTATCACTCCAGCCCCCAGAGTAGCATTTTAAAAGCAGCATAAAACGACCCTTCCTTCCTTCAACACTGAGGCTGACCTCAATGGCGAGGCCTTCATACAGGCCTGTCAGCTTCTGCCATGACAGAGCCAGCATGCTGGTTTCCTGAAGTCAATTCCCGCCTTGCTGTCATCTTGTCACCATTCTAGTCTACTTCTACAGAGCCATTTTCCCAATATGTTAGGCTTATTTTTAAATTTATGCGGGACTTTGAAGGACAACTCTCATTTGATTAACTTATTAAGTTTTATCATTTATTCTGAATACAAATGATGCAACTCCTTTCAAATTGAAAGCTTAAACCCTGTTTATACATTAAGTCTTTAATTCTTTAAAACCTATCACACACCTGAACAACTGTCTCACTTCTTTAACTACTAAGCTTGTATTCTCCATCCAACCCTTCTCATATGTATACAAAAGATGTTCACGCACACGTTACCCAATCCCCTTTTCTCAAGTCTTCCACAGGAAACTCCCCAACGATCAGAACATTTGAGAAATCAAATTAACAGCACTCAACTGGAGACTGACTGCAAAAGTTACTGATGAGCCCTACTGCCATTTAATAGTAAAGAGCAGGAATACAAATATTCCCCCATGCACGAGGCCGTCTTCAACAATGGAAAGCTTCTCATGCCGTACCATCACCTACCATCTGAACAGCAACTCTAAATTAACTTGACTCATTTCTAGTCTCTCACGTCATTTTGAAGAGAAGACAATCAATTTTCCTGATTTATGGCATCCAACCTACACTTATATATCTGCCAACTACTGTCCTAAGCACTCTTTGAAAATAAACTATAAACAAAGTTCCCTACCCAATTAATGTGCACCTAATGTCTTACTCTATTAAATGATCGGCTGATCACTGAGCAACTATTAAAATCAGCCCTATCACATTACACCCTTCATTCAGGAAAATGAGATGCCACACTGTCTTCCAGTGCAGGACAGAGAGGGCAAATCACCTTGTTTGAAGTGGCATACTTGTGTGCAGCATAATACTCAGCATCTGCTTTCGCCTTTTCTCTGGCCAGGAACGCTGCGTCTGCAAAGGAAAGAGTGAAGGTGCTTCAAACCAAGCTTCCAACCCAGTTCCTGAGCTGCTCAGAGTTTAGAGTCATCCACTGGCTCACCTTTCGGAAAGGCCCTGAAAACACAAGCTGTCTGCCCAGTCCGGGTCCCCAGGCAGATCCTTTTCAGAGGGGGACTCTGCTCGTGAGGGTGGGCTAAACCTCAGCTCTTCATTTCCCAAAGGAAGCGGTTCCTTCCTTCCTCCAGCACCACCACCCAGGGCCTCAAGCCTCACCCAGGGCAAAGGCTTCACTGTTACTAAAGTACTAAGGAAGAACACAAAAAGCACCACCCTGTTTACTGCACTGTCCCCAGCACCTCTGACTGTGATCTAAGCTAGTTTCATACCAAATGATAAGGAGAAAAGCAAAAGGGGTTCGATATTTAGTCTTCAAGACTGTGAACAAGACTGAGAACATCACCATCGTACAACGGTAATCAGACATTTGACAGCCCTGTGCACACAGGAGCTTCTGATTCCCCTCGTCCTTCCTGTGTTTTGGCAGACAGGTAGGAAAAGAAATTGGTGGTGGTGCTGGTGGGCTTCTTAGCTTGTACACTCTTTACAACTGATTGTGGATAATCTCTCCTTCTGCTGAGAAGAGAGCCCCAATTTACGGAAGGAAGTAAAAGTTAAATTAGTCACTGTCACAAACCAAACCAAGAGCTAGAGATGGGGCAGCAATTTTGTCTGCTTGTCAGTCGGGGCCACCCCCAATGGTTTACTCAGGGCTTACTCCTGGCTTTACACTCGGGGATCACTTCCTGTTTGGGGGACCATACTCTCCAGGCTGGGGAGTGAACCTGAGTTGGCTGTGTGCAAGGCTGTGAGCCTCGCCTGCTGTACTATCTCTCTGGCCCCAATTTTTAAAAAATTGATCTAAAACATTAGGTCATTAGGTTAGCTATCTCCTAAAGAGCGAACATTCACCCATCCCCCAATACTTCCCCATCTCCTATAACCACAAGCAGTTCAGGATAGCCAGAAACTCTTTTCTCCCTGGGTGGTGTACCTTCAATTTCAGATATGCGTTTCTCAGTTTCTTTCTCCATCACCTTCTGCTGAAACCGAATTTTTGCCACCTGCGCAACTTTCTCTGCTTCTATAATTTACAACAAGAGAAAACATTTTTTAAAAACACTGTCATTCTGGAGGCACTTAGAATCAGCAGCAGAGTCTAATATCTAATTAAACAATGTTTTGTGGGTTAACTGTTTTCATTAACTTTTATCTATTCTTGAAACAACATAACAACAAATGGGAATTTATTTCCTCCTTCACGATTTTGACAGTGCTAGTTCTGTGTGAAAAAGGAATATAAAAGTAACCATTCCAGTACTTCATGGGACTGAAAAGCGATGATTCACAGCTAGCAGGAAAAAAAGGTACTTCATGATAGTGCACAGAACAAAAACCAGCAACGAAAATGCATGACTGACACAGGACAACTTTATTGTGTACCAGGAGGAAAAAAGAAGGCATTCTGGAAGAAATCTTGAGGAAAATAAACAAGATTTAGAAAGCTCACGAACAAGACAATATGAATAAGACTTGAAGAAAGAAGGTCAAGAGCTAAGACAACAATAAAAAAAAAAGAATAGGAAGTAGACTAGAAGACACTTGTTTTAAGTCACAAGACTATGGAATTTAGCTTTAAGATACTCAGAATCAACTGAAGTTGTACTAGGTAACTGACATGAAAAAGACAGTAGCAGAGGAAGAGAATTCTGGCTCTTAGAGGAAAGAGTGAGAATGATTCATCTCAGAGTGTGAACAGTGTCCAGAGTGAACAAATACAACTAGCTGCATTTTTCTCTGCTAGTTGTACTTGTTCACTCTGGACACTGTTCACACTCTGAGAATCCTTTAAATCCGTGTGTCCTAACCAAAGAACCTGAGTATAGGTTGAAGATTTCTAGTTGTAGTTTAAATACTAGCACTAAAATTCTAAAACCTCTCGGTTTCCTTTTTGGCCAAAGAAATGAATGTTAACACATTTTATCTCTGATCCTGAGAGAAGCAGGAAGGGAAGTAAAGGTCCAAGTAGTTTCGTCTTTAAGCACCTAAAGACGTTTCCCACTTCTAGTATCTTACTAATTACGCCAGAGCACACGTCCCTGTTTCCTCATCAGCTTAAACTGATGGTTCCGGTGGGCTAGAAATTTAGAAACAAGCAGAAACTCCTGATAGAACCTCAGTAAGACGAAAGGAATCTGGAGCTGGACGGAGAGCCCGGTGGACGCCCCTGCACAGGGCGTGGAGGCAGCGATGCAGGTCAAGCTCCCCACCGTGAGCTCAACCCCAATAAAGAGTGGATCCGATTCCTGGCTCTGAAACTGTAAAGCAGGCTCCCGAGAAGACCCTTCCGCTGGCCATGCCTTTAAGCGTCAGATGAAAGAAATCCATTTTAAACACAGGGTTGAGATCCTGTGAGAGAATGATGGCAAGTCCCTCAAGAGACACAGCAGAGGCTGGGAGGAGAGCCAGGACAGCGGTGGTCCCAGGGAGAGTGGGTCTGGTTCACCGTCCATGCAGGGTCAGGAGAGGCTGGACATTCTGGACATGCGACTGACTCCTGCATGATGAGACCACCAAAAGCTGCAGTCCCGAGAGACTAGTAAAGAGCTGACCCACCCAGCATGTGGTGAGAAGTGTGATCTTTTCTCCATGCAGACACATCACAGAAACTGGCTGCACAGAGGAAAAGTCTTCAAAGTAAAAAGATGCCAAGTAAAACTAAAATAATACTGCCCGTGTGACACAGAAAAGTTTAGTTGCAATTCTGTAGGCTAAAGTACCATTCAAGAATGATGTAAACATTTTAGACTAAGGAAAAAACTAACGATGTTTCCCACTTCTTAGCCTTCACTAAAATATAGTTAACAACAACAACAACAAAAAGAATGAACTGCCAGAAGCAATGGAAAGGAAAAATTATTTAACACGTGCAAAGCAAATAATAAACTTTTATTCTAAGAATGATAGTGATAACAATCAATGGGGATAAAAGTAAACCAGCAGCAACTGTGATAAAAGTCAAAGCATTTTGAGGTATTGCTCAAGAAGAGGATGGTAAAAATTAACTTGAGACTTTGTTGAATCAGATATGCTTGTAAACATTTTACAGGAAATGACTAAACATTTTCGAAAACAGAACATAAAACTTCTAATTAAATAAAACAACGAAATTGAATTAAGACAGTTCAGGCCATCAAATACCAATTGGAAAAGTGGGGTGAAAGCAGAGGGGAAAAAATAAAGCATGGTAAATAGCACAAAGTAACAAATCCAAACATAATAGTAACCACAAAAAATATAAAAAAGACTAAACTCACCAGTTAAAAGACAGATTCTCACACTGGTTAAGATAACAAAATCCAGCTATATGCTGTTTTACAAGAGACATACCTAAAACATAATGACATAGAAAAGTTGAAAGTAAAAGGATGGGAAAAGATACACCAAGAAAATAACCAAAAGAAATCTAGCATTGCTATATTATCATCAGACAAAACAGACCTTTCGCCAAAAAGCATGACGAGGGGTATCACTCTATCACTGTCATCCCACTGCTCATCAATTTGCTCGAGCGGGCACCAGTAACGTCTCCACTGTGAGACTTGTTACTGTTTTTGGCATATTGAATACACCACGGGGAGCTTGCCAGGCTCTGCTGTGCAGACAAGATATCTCGGTAGCTTGCCGGGCTCTCCGAGAGGGGCGCAAGAATCAAACCCCGGTCGGCTGTGTGCAAGGCAAACGCCCTACCCTCTGTGAGGGTTATTACACAGCAGAAGTAATTCTTCAGGGAAATGGAGCAATCCTAAACCTAAATATTTTTAATAATACGGACTCAAAATATGTAAATAAAAACAAGCCCACAAATCCAGCTGTCAACACACTTTTCTCAACTGACAGCTCAAGGCAAAAATTTGAAGAAACTGAAGATGTGATCTACCAGAAATACAGAGAAACCTGTTCCCAACAAACACAAACCAGGCATTCAACCTTCCCAAGCACACGTATTTATAAATCAAGAGTAACAGGCAACTTATTTCCGGGACTTAAACTATCCACACAACAGATCACGTTCTATGGCTCCAAGGCTTAGTTAACACTGGAAATCAACAAAAAGGAAACTCCAGGGAAGCCCATTTGATCAGAAACTGAAAAATTATACTCTTAATAACTCATGAGTAAAGAAAAAAATAATGGCAATTAAAAAAATTTAAAGTGGAGTCTAAGAGAATGTATCTAAAAAGTTCTGAGATGCATCTAAAGCCTAACTTGGTGGGCGGGGAGGAAACCGGGGACATCTGCGGTGGGAAACGCACACTGGTGAAACGACAGGTGCGGGAACATTGTATGACTGAAACCCAATCTTAAACAACTCTGTAAATGTGTATCTCATTGTAACTCAACTAAGAAAAATGAAATAAAATTTAAACATAAATAAAAAATAACTTAAAAGAAAATTTATAATCTTAACATATTTCCATTAGGAAAGACAAATATAACTCTGTAACTCAAGAAATTAGTCAAAACAATAAATTCCCAAAAAGTAGGAGAAAATAAAATTATGTGTAAATAACTGAAATTGAAAAGAAAGTGACACTAGAATCAACTAAATAAATATCCAGTCCTTTGCAAGCATCATTCAATAACAGGTCTATGGTAAAATTGATCAGCAAAAGAGAAGGCACAAATAAATTTAGGAATAAAAATAGGAGCATGCAGATTTGATAGAGGGTTTTAAAAATCCTATGAGAATTCTGCCAATTGCTGCCCCCAAATTTGAAATAGCAGATGAAACACCTAATTTTCTAGAAAAATATATTTGCCAGAACTGACTTAAAAAAAAAAACTGGGAGGAGGAATTGAGTAGACCTTAAACTATTGTAAAAATACATAAAAAAGAAAAAGGGATGTATCAACAATATACCTATTATAGAAATTAAATCAATAGGAAAACATTGCCACAAATAACAAATAACCATACAAAAAAGAGCACAATTCCACTAAACCAAGGTGGTTTTTGCAAATGAGTTTCACCAAATCTACAGAGTAAAAATTTTTATTTTACATAAACTATTTCAGAACAGAGAAGGAAGATATGCACTATAATAATTTTGAGGCTACCATATATAACCATGAAACAAAAAAACAAGTGAGTGAAGAAAAGGGTAAGGTGATCTTAAGTAAAAATGAAAATCTAAAGAAACCAACAAGGACTTCTAAATAAGGGAAAACTTACTACATCAAGACAAAGTGGGATTAATTCCCTCCAAATAAAACAATTCAGCATTAGAAAATCTCTACTAACTGCTTTTTAAAACGTCATTTAGTCATCTCAAGAAATAGAGAAAAAATATTACAAATTTAACATTCAACTGTTAAAAAGCCTCTCAGCAAAAATACAGAAGAATATGCACTAACTCAACAGAAGTGAAATACAGCAAGTCTCACTGGGTCTATTTAAGGTAAGGATACAAGGCAAAACTCCTCTCACCACCTTTTTCTTTTTCAATATTGCACTGAAGTCTTAGTCTAACACAGTAAGGTAAGAACTAAATCATGTAGCACTAGAAAGGAAACAAGCAAAACCCAAAACTGCACTGACTTGAGGAAGAGATTTACAAAGAGCATCTTGAGCAAAATTACCCAACAACAGATTAACATACAGATAACATATGTATCTTAGTACATACACAATTACCAGGAAGAAAATGTGCCTGTTTACAGGCAAGAAAGCGTATTTATAATAATGGCAATTTTAGGACCTTGAGGAATACATGGGAAAAATCTCTAATAAAGAACTGGGGCCCAGGGGTGGGACACGGCACACGGTCTGGGAGCTGGCCCTGCCAAGTCAGCTTTGAGTCCCAGCGCCACTCGGTCCCCTGAGCACTGCCAGGTATTCTCCCAGGCCCCTGAGCACCGCTGGGGCAGCCTAGGTGACCCCCGACCCTGCAGGGCCCCAGCAGCATCACCTCCACTGGCCCCTTCACTGAGCCACTGGCCTACTTGCCCGAGAACTGCCCATGTGGCTCCCGGACCTCCCGTCCTGAGCACGGCTGAGTGACACCCCCAAGACAAAGTGAAAGGGGCCCGGGGCAGTGGCTCCACGGAGAGGGCTGTGAGCCCGATCCTGGCACCACCAGCTGCCTGACTGGGATCTCGGGACCAGAACAAGAGCCACCTAGGTCTGGCTCGCCACAAAGGAGGGTGTGAGCACCACGCCCAGCGACTCAGGCAAGCACCAAGCCAAATGCCAGCGAGACCCCACACATCACAGCAAACAACAAAAACTGAAGGAAAGGGGCAAACGTTCAAATTAAAAAAGAATGGGCACGAATTTTAAGAAAATTGACTTTTCTGAGTTCTCATAAACAAATATAGCAAATGTTTTAACACTTACTATATAAATACTCTTAATTCTTTCCAAACTGATTAATAGAGGTAAGGTAATCAAAATCCCAACAGAGTATTTTACAGAATTTAAGGAGCTGCTTCTAAAAGTTAACAGAGAAATCAAGGGCGTAAAATAGTTCAAAACAATTTTAGAGACTGAAAGTTAAAGAAAAGAAGGAAAAACGTGCTCTCCCACTCGTAAAACTTGACATAAAAGCTACAGTAATCAAAACAAAGTAATGCTGTAAAAGTGTAGACCAAAAACTTTAAACAAAATAAAGAACACATTACATATATGCTCACATGATCTTGTTATGTAACAAGCACGGCCTTAGAAATAGAGAAAATAATAAACTAATTAGCAGCCTTAAGACAACTCACCATTTGGAAAAAGTAAACCTGATTTCTTTATGTCACGCTAAATATTAAATTACAGGTAGACTGAAACCTAAATAAGGAAAAAAAAACTTCAAAAATTCTAGAATAAATTATTTTGGGATTGGGAAAGAAATTTCTTAGACAAGACAGGACAAGTACAGGCCAGAAATAAAATGACTGATGAATCTGATTACAACAGACTAATATATATGCACAAAATATATGAGTAAGTTCCAAGTTTCTCTCAACTGAGCCACAAGTTGAGAGAAAACATTTGCAATGCATAAAAACATGGAAAAGATTCATATCCAGAAGGTATCAGTAACTTCTATATATCAATTTTGAAAAGTCATCACATAATGGGCCAAGGTTATTAATATCTCGGTAATTAATATAAAAACAGGAAATCGGGGCTGGAGAAATAGCACAGTGGATAGGGTGTTTGCCTTGCATACAGCCGACCCGAGTTCGATTCCCAGCATCCCATATATTCCCCTGAGCACTGCCAGGGGTTAATTCCTGAGTGCAGAGCCAGGAATAACCCCTGTGCATTGCCGGGTGTGACCCAGAAAGCCAAAAATAAAATAAATAAATAAAAATAAAAACAGGAAATCTGGGGCCATAGGTGTAGCTCAGTAGTACTGTATTGTGGGGCACTGGGTTGATACCCAGAACCACCAAGAAAAAAGAAAATCTGAATGAACAATAAACAATATTCAACTTTACTAATAATTGAAGAAATTAAAATTACGGGGCAGGAGGGGCTGGAGAGATAGCACAGCGGGTAGGGCGTTTGCCTTGCACGCGGCCGACCCGGGTTCAAATCCCAGCATCCCATATGGTCCCCTGAGCACGGCCAGGGGTAATTCCTGAGTGCAGAGCCAGGACTAACCCCTGTGCATCGCCAGGTGTGACCCAAAAAGCAAAAAAAAAAAAAAAAAAAAAAAAAAAAAAAAAATTACGGGGCAGGATAGTACCGCAGGTAGGGCACTTGCCGTAACATGTGGGTCGCCCATGTTGAATCCTTAGCAGCCCTCGAAGTTCCTCGAGCCCCACTAGAAGCGACCCCTGAGCACAAAGCCAGGAGTAAACCCTGGACACCATCAGTATGGCCCCCAAACCAAAATAAATAAAATTGAAATTAAGTGACACCAAGTCCACTATAAAACTGGCATAAATTCTGATAATTTCAAAGGTTAAGGAGAGTATTCAGAAACAGAAATTCAATACAGAGTAGAAAAAAGTGGGGCTCAAGCCACTGCTGGGCCACAGTCTGGCACACATCAGAAAGAACAACCAGCGCTGGCACAGATGCAGGGAGAAAGGGACTCTTGGTCATTGTGGTGGGAATGTGACTGGTCTAGCCTTTTTGGAAAATAATATGGACTGGGGCCAGAGCGATAGCACAGCGGGTAGGGTGTTTGCCTTGCACGCGGCTGACCCGGGTTCGATCCCCGGCATCCTATATGGTCCCCCAAGCACTGCCAGGAGTAATTCCTGAGTGCAAAGCCAGGAGTAACCCCTGAGCATTGCTGGGTGTGACCCAAAAAACAAAAAAAAAGAAAATAATATGGACATTCCTCAAAAAACTAAAAACTGAGCTTCCATATAACCCAGCAATACTGCTCTTGGGACAGACCCCGGGGGCCCAAAAACACAATGCAGAAAAGCCATCTGTATGTCTATGCTCATTGCAGCACTATTCGTAATTGCCAGAAACAACCAGGTTGTCCGAGAACAGACCAATGGAAAAAGAAACTATGGTACATTTACACAATGGAATACTACATAGTCATTAGAATAAAGGAAGTCAAGACATTTGCTGATACATGGATGGACATATAGAGTATCATGTGGAGTGAAATGCAACAGAGGGCGAGGGACAGGCATACAACGATCACGCTCATTTGCAGGATATAAAAACACGTACAGAGAATTAGTACCCAAAGACAACAGAAACAAGGGCCAGGAGGACTCATCCATGGTAGGACTCTTGCCACAAAGGGGGGAGCGGGGCGGGGGGTGAAGAATGCAGTTATGGCAGCTAGAAATGATCACTCTGCACAAGGACTGGGTGCTGAAAGGAGGAAGAGGGAGGTGCATGAACTCTTTCAGTAACAGTACTGCAGACCACAGTGCCTACAAGGAAAAAAGAAAAAGAGAGAGAGGGGGGGGGGAGGGAAAGAAAATTCTCTGCCATAGAGGCAGGCCGGCAGGGTGAGGAGGAGCAGGAGAGAAACAGGGGACACTGGTGGCAGGAAATGTACGTTGAGGAAGGGATGGGTGTTGGAACAACAGGTGACTGAAACTCAAGCACGAACAACTTTCTAACTGTGTATCTTGTGGTGATGCCAATTAAATTTTTTTTTAAAAAAAAATGTATTCCTAGAGAGGGTCAGCTAGACCTGGCAATCAATTTGGCATCATGACTTGAAAGACCTGAAGGCCCTATGAGCCAGCACGTCTCCTCAGAGAACAGGCCTTCGAGAATGGACACCAGCACAGTGCTGCTCACTCCCCGGGGAGAGAAAGGGCTTTCGGGGACATTTTAATCCACAAATTTGTGTTTTAATTAACACTCTAAGTAACGATAACTAAAATACATTAAAAAATGAAAACACAAAAAGGTAAGCTCTAGGTTTTTTAATTATTCAACTGAAAAGACTTAAGATGGAAGGGTGGGGGGGTGGGAAGACAGAACCAGGGAGGCAGCTCGGGGGCGGGAGACATGCCTGGCAAGGCCCCGAGTTTGGTCGCTGGCACTGCACGCACTGTCCCCCGGGCATCGCCCATCTGGGCTGACTGGCTGAGTATCGCCAATGTAAAGCTACCCCAGGCTTCCTGAGCGCTGCTCAGTACCCCCCCAACCCCCCCCAAGACAGACCCGACACCTGTGTCAAACTGCTAAAGGAGACTTCTCAGCAGTCAGAGATAGTGCAGGGGGTAAGGCGTTGGCCTAGCATGCGGCTGGTCCTAGCGCAAATCCTGGGCACCATATATGGCCCAGGAGCACCGCCAGGAGTCACTCCTGAGCACAGAGCCAGGAACAGCCCAAGCACCGCTGACTGTGATCAAAACCGAAAGACGAAAACAAACTCAAAATCAAAGGCTAACATTCTGAATTTCACCATGGATCAGGAGCTTCTAACCACCGAAACACTTGACTGGCTTCAGTCTAGGAAAACTCTTGCATGAACCCAGAGAGACACAGAAGGGTCTCTCCGTAGCATTACTCATACTAAAGAAAAAAGAGAAACTACCTAACTTCATCACTGACTGAACGGAGGCTCACTCCTAAACTGGAACACACAGCAATTAAAAATGAACTACCTTTTATTCATGCATCAATATTAATATGAGTAAATCAGTGTTGGGTGAAAAAGTGGTGAAAGTAATCAAGTCCTACATAATTCTTTGACTTTAAAACAACTGTATGAATTGTTTAGTATTACAAACTTTAAAAGCATGTACAAATAGGAACAGGAAAGACATACATCAACTTCAGAACAGAAGCAAGTTGAAGAAAGGTCAAATTAGGTCAGGGGGTTAAGCGCACAGCGTGCATGTAGGAACCCCGAGTTTAGTGTAACTCCTGGCATTGAGTTCTACAGAGCGCAGAGCAGCCCCAGACCCAGTTACACTTCCTGTCCCTCAGAAAGACAACAGTGGCAGCCTGGCATGGTGGGAAAGCCAAGCAGTTTACTAAGTACTGGGTCCCACTGGTAAAAATTTAAAAAAATTTTTTTTCAAAGGGCTACCTCCTATTTGAGGAGTCCAGAGTCACTCCTGGTGATGCTCGGGGTCAGCCTGGCCACACCCACTGGTGCTTGGGCAGCCTGTGTGCCAGAGACTGAAGTCGGGGCCTGCAGCCTGAGCTACTCTCTGGCCCTGGCCTTGGGGTTGGGGACGCACCCAGTGGGTTCTAAGGGTTGTTCCCTGTAGGGCTCATGAGGCCATGCAGTGCCAGGGAACAAACCTGAGCCTCCTATGTGCAAAGCATGCACTCCAGCCCTCTGCGCTCTCTGCAGTCCTCACTCCCAGGAGTGGGCAATCAGAACACCTTGGCACAGGTGCTACATCGGGGAATTATTCAGGACCCATGTTTTCCTGCTTAGTGCTTTCTAGGCCACTATGTCTTGCTCACTGGGGATCCCTAACAGCAAAACTGTCGGAGTTGCCTCGTGAGTGGCTTCTGTTTCTCCACTATGCCGTGGACCAAATCCAACAGGCAAGTATTCTGTTGCTCAAGTACTCTGTACTGCCCGCCCTGGTGGTGGGGTTTGAAATGTGACCACCTTGCTCAGTGGGTACACTGAAGCCACTAACACTAAGTGCCCCTGTCACACATACTTTTTTTTTTTTTTTTTTTTTGTGCCACAATGGATGTGCTCAGGGCTTACTCCTGGCTCTGCGGACTCAGGGGTCACCCTGTCAGGACTCAGGTGCAGGCATCAAGGCAAACACCCTACCCACTGTACTTATCTTTCCAGCCCCTTTAATTCCTTCTCACCGTGGATCAGGGGGAGTTTCCCGATCACCTTGGCACACGTGGTGGCACCGGGGTTTGAACTCTGATCTCAGAAGCCACAAGCCAGCTCCTGGCCCCCTCACCTCACCTACACTTGTAAAGGCTTCAAGATATCTGACTATACCAATGAGCTCCTAGAATTCTTTAAAGACTCTATGATGCAATCTTATTTGTGCCCTCCTCTCCCCTATCAATATCCAACATGAGACTGACAGAGAATGAATCAAAATTGAAACACAGAGCTATCCATTTCAAAAAGAAATTCAAGTACCTATAACAGCCTTTTTCCTTTCTGTCTCAGCTTCCTTCTCCACAACCTTTTGCTTCTGTGCAGCTATAAGAAGTTTTGTCTTCTCAGCCTCCCTGTCAAACAAAATATTGTAAACATTAGAAATGATTCTTAATGAGCATCAACCACGACAATCGACCAAAGAAGCATTCTCAACAAAGATTTTCTGGTTCATGGTGATCAAGAGCGCTCTTACCCAATTTTGCTTACAATGAACCCAAAGTAGAAAGGCTAGACGGTTTACCAAGTCCCCCAAAGTCACATCTGAATTTTAGTTTGACCATTTCCTCTCCTTGTAGCACATAAAGGTCCCTGATTTGAAAATACCTTCAGAATATAAATGCTCCCTTTGCTTGGAGGTAGGCTTTTGTGCTAATACTATGCTAATTAACAAAAGGCTCTCAGCTCTGGGTAGCTCCAGCCCCTCGGGTGTGAGGTTTGGCAGCAAAATGGAGACAGATGTCAGCACCTCCTCAGGTGGACACCCCTGGGCAGTGACTTCACTTATGTAACTAGAGAGAAGTTATGAGGTGATGAACTTGGATTCCATCAAGAAATTTCTAAGAATGGAAATAATTAACTTATTACTAAACATGAACAAGTGTTATATGGGTGACTATCACAGTATCACTGTCATCCCGTTGTTCATCAATTTGGTTGAGTTGGCACCAGTAACATCTCCATTCATCCCAGCCCTAAGATTTTTAGCAGTTTCTCCTTGTCTTTCCCAATGATTGGAGGCTCTTTCAGGTTCAGGGGAATGAGACCTGTTATTGTTACTGTATTTGGCATATCGAATATGCCACGGGGAGCTTGCCAGATTCTGCCATAGTTCAATATACTCAAGACTATTAAATACAGGGATTGGGGGCTGGAGGACCTTGGTAAACCGTCTAGCCTTCCTACTTTGGGTTCATTGTAAGCAACAGCACAGCGGGTAGAGCATTTGCCTTGCATGCAGCCGACCTGGGTTTGATTCCCAGCATCCCATATGGTCCCCTGAGCACCGCCAGGGGTAATTCCTCAGTGCAGAACCAGGAGTAACCTGGGTATCACCAGGTGTGACTCGAAAAAGCAAAAAAAAAAAAAAGAAGAAAAAATATATATTATATAGGGATGGTTTTTCTGAATGGGATATGATACTAAACCCCTCCGAGGGCCAGGGAGATCTCTCAAAAGGCCGGAGCATATGCTTGGCACGTGGGAGGCCTGGGTTTGATCCCCAGCACCACAGGAGAGTGACTCCTGAGCACTGAGCTAGGAGTAGCCCCCGAGCAACACTGGACGTGACCCAAGAATCGAATCAAACCAACCAACCAACCAACCAACCAACCAAGCATAAAAGAGTAAGACACTTCAGATGAAGCCCAGTCTACTCTAAGTGAAGAGCAGGAAGCAGTGATTGCTTCAGGCAGCCAACACTTCGCTGGCTAGCAAAGCTTGTGGTGAACTTTGGGTCCCCAGCCATCTCTCCTTTGAGCTAAGACTCACCTTTCTTTTATTTGAAATTGCTAGCTTTTACTGAATAAATACAATCCCAATTCACACTTGAACTCCCAAATTATGACATGTCAGAGCTAAGTCAGTATAGTCAACTAAATATTACCATCAGCTTAACAGAAATATTGGTGACTATATGGCAGAAATATTTTTTTTTTAAAGATTACTATTGGAGGGTGGTTTAGACTGGGTGGACCCTTGGTGACATTTAATTCTGCAATTCCAAGAGTTTATATAATTAGGAAAGATTCAAAATTATCTGCAAAGTAATGCCAAGTAATCCCCCCCCCTACCAACAAAAGCTCTCTCCTTTTCTCCAGTCAGTGAGGATAAAACCATAAAATGCCATTCCAGATACTATGAGTTCATTAAGGGCACAGCACACACAATATTCACCTATCCACCACCAGAAACTCTCATATTTAAAGGTTTAGTCAATCTAAAGTTTTCAAAACTTCTAATTTTCCTTTTTCTTTTATTATTTTCTTTAATGATAACGTTCATGATTCACCCAACTGGCACTCTATGCTTTAGAGTCCCCTAACAAGCACCTCTGAATCCCATCCAGGAGCAAGTCCAAACACAGAGCCAGTACCTGCCAGTGCCCCCAGCTGTAGCATCACCCCACCCCCCCCCCCAGAAAAAAGCGTTTTCCTTCAATGAAAAAGGTAAAACTTTGCTTAATAGAAGATCCAAACTGGGAATAAAAAGGATTTGAGGACTGGAGAGATATTACAGTGGGTTAGGTGCTGGTCTCACATGGCCTGACCCGAGTCTGATCCCAGCATCCCATAGGGCACCCCAAACACCACCAGGAGCGATTCCCGGGTGCAGTCATGAGTAACTCAAGAGTGCCCAGGTATGACCCACTCCTCCCCGCAAAAAATTCTAAAGTATATTACTCCATAAAGAAGTACTATTATTCCTTCCTAAGCTTCCTCCCCCATTATATATGTTGAAATCTTGACTTTTACGAAGTTATTTTTCCAGCATTTCATATTTCCTATGAACATACCAAATTTTCTAAAGTCTTTTGTTGCTTTTCAGCACCTGACATATTCAAATAATACTGCCATTTTAATCACAATAAATATTTCCCTAAAAGAGAGCCTTTAACACTCTAGAAACAAATTTCGAACAAGCCAATAACTATTTCTGAGCCAGCTCTAGACATGTAAATGAGGAGATTAACAGGAATGAACTTAGGCAAGGCAAAAGGCAAATGCCAAAGATCCAGGTCTGATTTTAAATACACAATCACACACAATGGAAAACTAAACTCCAATATCAACAAGATAATCTAGTATTTACTATTACAACACTACAACAAAATTAGATAATCTCTTTCAACCTCAATAGCTAGGATATTCACAGAGGAGTTCCTGTAGGCTTTCAACTAATAGTTCTACAGCAAACCACATCCTTAAGTCACTGAAACTACCCCTGAAATATTCACTTATCAAGAAAACCAACAGGAATCAGGTGGCAATTAAGACGCAACAATATTACTATAATAAAAATATGGAGGAGAGACAGACACCCCAGTTCAGAGTGTAACGTCTCACACATGTTTCCTTTAGACTGGTATATTAATATATACGACCCTAAATAAAAATATTGGGATCCCATGCATATTACTCACATTAACTCAAAATTTCTTCTTATGGCTTCTGGGATTTTGGGTTTTGTAACACGCACAGCCTAAAAAATAAAAGTGAAAAAGCCAAAGTACATTTGAAAAATAAAATTTCAAACCAAGTCTTCTACAGAAGAGCTCAAACAAAACTAATGAAATAATCATGACAGCTGCTACCATGGGGGGATTCCACTACAAAATCCTTGTGCTATCATACCAAAAATCAAAGATAAGCTACTTTTTATTTCCTTAAAAAAATAAAAAAGAAAGCCTTTCTATTGGAAAAATCTCTCTTCACTGAGGAAATAAATCCAATAAGCTCCTCTAGGGATAAGGTTTTCTTTCAGAGACCTTTCAGGAGCTCTGAAGTTGCATCCCTTGTTTCCTTTTTAAAGCTGCAAACTGAAGACACAGTTAAGAAAGTGGAGGGGAGGGGCACAAATAACCAAGATAAAAAGTAGGGAACAGGGAAAAACAGCCAACAATAAAAAGCCCAGATCAGCAACAGACTTAACAACACAGAGAGTAAATGAACAGTTAGTAACGAACCCTATTCTCACCCAGTCACAGCCACAAACAAACAGTCCTGGGGTTGAGGAACAAACAGCAATTAATAGCTTATATTCTTTCTCCCAAGAACTGCACTGAGAACAAAATCTGCTTTTTTTGTACTAGACAGTCCATGTCCCAACTTCAGAGTACTCTGACATAATTAAGATTATCTATTTGGAAAGTACTGGTTTTTGAAAGTAGCTTTTTCTAAAAGCTTTTGATCTTACTACTGAAGTATCTGCCATGCCGCTCCCTCTCCCCCCCCCCCTCTCTCTCCCCTGATCTGAAATAAGTACAACTTCCTTTTTAAAAGGGCTGGTTTTGTGCAATAAGCCTTCCATGCATTTAAGCTTTCGTATGTGAAAGAGAACAATCAACTCTGTAGATAATTTTGAGAACTTCCGTATCTACAAAGAGGGATTAGAATAAGACTAAGTACAAATCTGGGAACTGTGGTGGAAACACTCATTACCGACAGAAGGTAAGGCCATAGGGAATAACTCATGGAGACAAGAGAGATTCCAGAAGCTGGGGTGTCCATAGCAAGACTCAGTAGCAGAGCATCTGGGCCTTGCAAACAGGGGGCTGCAAGTCTGGCCCCTGATGCTACCCACTACCTGGAGGGTGGTCCCAGTAGCCGTGCTGTCTGACCCATGGCAGCACAAACACCCCGTCCAGGTCTGTGTGAGCACCACAAATTGAGTAAGCCCCGGCAAGCACCACAAACAGGTGTGTGTGTAAGACCTCTGGTGACTCTAACAAGTGAGAGGGAAGGAAAGGGAAAAAAGTTGAGGGGCCAGATTTCACCAAGAGATGACCAGAAACACTGAAGACTGCCAATATGCTTTAATAGAGAGCAGCATACAGCTTTCAAATTAAAAGGCCAGCCACACTTCTTTATAGTCTAAAAAATCAAGGGCATAAATATTGAGGAAGGAAATTTAATTCTGATGCTACAGAGAAAGCTCCTTCTTCAATAATATATTTATTGGTTATCTACGTCGGTGACAAGTGCTGTCTGTCCTAGCACTGTGAGTACAGAAATTAACAAGGTAACCCTACTGTCCAGGAACTAAAATTTCAGAAGGAGAAATCAGAAAATACAAAGCAAATACAAAGACAAATTTCAGATAGAAGAATTTTTCAGATACGGAAAGAATTTAAAATAGGATGATATGAAGATAAGGAAATACTAAATTATGAAAGGAGAAATCAAGATTTCTAGTGGTCTAATGATGTAACTCAACCTAAAGAAATAGTTTCAGTCTTAAGATGAAAAAACTCTAGTTGCATAACATTATACCAGTGAAAAATAATTTATTGCACACCTTAACATATGCTAAGAGGGTAGATCTCATGTTTTTAAGCACACATACACACACACACACCCACTCTCAGAAATTAACAAAACTCCTTTCTGGAGACAGTGAGTTCAACAAAGTTGTAGCTATACAATAAACTAAGAATTATATTCAGTCCTTAATGCTAGGAAAAAAGACATTAATGAAGATCACTGCAACTCAACAAGCTGGGAACAGAGCCCTTGCACTGCGTGCTTGAAGCCCTAGGTTCAATTCCCATCAGCACAGGCAGAAAAAATCCAAAACACCAACACCACAAAACCCTCCTGAATCCGTGAAAATTAATTTGATTTGGTATGAGCTTCTTCCTCAGGTCAGAAATACTAAAATTATTCTAAAAAGATGATAGAATCATGAAATAAAGTCATAAACTGCTTCTAATTTTAAAACATACGCCAACTGAGCCACTTAATACAGTATGAAAATATCAAAAATTAAAACATCTGAAAGAACAAGCTGGCAGAAACATCAAGGGTCATTATTTTTAAAAGATGATTAATCTTACCAGAATTCAAAAGTGAATGAAAAACTGAATTATTATAGCCATATGGTCATGTGTTAAAAACAGGAAGACTTGAAAAATCAGACTTTCTGTTCTAAAAATGCATTCTGACTACCTTAAGAAACTGTTTCATAACAAGACTAAAGCAACCAAAATAATAGCGATCTTGAACGGCCAGCTTCAAAACTACAGTGAAAAAAAAATTCGCTGTGTGATGACCTACAGTTTTATGGCGGCTGCGTGAGCCACATGCCCAACCTAAAAGCTCCAAGTTCATGGGCTGGAGGGATAGCACAGCGGGTAGGGCGTTTGCCTTGCACGCGACCGACCCGGGTGGTCCCCTGAGCACGGCCGGGGGTAATTCCTGAGTGCAGAGCCAGGAATAACCCCTGTGCATTGCCAGGTGTGACCCAAAAAGAAAAAAAAAAAAAAAAAAGCTCCAAGTTCAGACAAAAGGATTGTTCCCCAGCAGGCGGCCGTGCCTTGGGGTTAGCGGGGCAGCGGTGAGGGCAGCGGTGCTGATGTGACATGCACGAATGGCTAATAGTACTGAAAACCATGGTGCATAAAAAACATGTGCTTGTCAAAGAGGTAAGCTGGAGGGGTAGGCGGGAAGCCAGGGACACTGGTGGTGGACTGGTGCTAGACAACTGGACACCTGAAACTCAACTATGTATAATTTTGTAAATCACAGTGCATTGATAAAAAAAATTTTAAAGTAAAAGTCAGTAGCCATTTTCATGCAAATAATCTAAATGTAAAAGTTCCTTCTTGTTACTTTGCAAAAAATGGTGCAGACAAGGTTAAAAGTGAAATGGGATAAAAAGATACGAAACTATGACAGAAATCCCAGTAGCTGACGGTAGACTGACTTAAGGAACACAGAGGTACGGACAGGGCAGATGGATTCTGGTGCAACAATCAATGGGATATGGAGCAGTTAAGAATGAAAGGTTATGGGGAGGCACCGGCCCCTCCCACTGCTGCCCAGATGTGACCCCGGGGGGCCGCACGCTCGTGCGGCTCCTCCACAGCTGCACGAGCGTGAATCCAGACCCAGCTGAACCAACTTTCAACATGGACTGCTCCTTGCAGATTGTCTCCAGCCAGAGAACTAAGCCACGACCCCATGCCTGCCTAGGAGGGGAAAGGTATTTCTCTCTCTCGCCTGTCCCTTCCCGGGGATGAAGGGCGTGGGGACCGCCATATTATGACGACCACAGATGGGGTTTACCAGCTTGCAATGATCCGGAAGAAATCTCCCTGGACTTAGTTGTTAAAGTACAGAAATACAAATACATTTCTCTTCACAACAGGTCTGACTCTAGTGGAGTGCTCCTAATAATAATGGTGAGGTTTGTGTTGAAATATTGAATGTAACCAAAGTAAATAGAAAGTAAAGTGAAATTTATCAGTTACAAGGCGGGGTGGGGTGAGGGGGTGGGCGGGATGGGAGGTGTACTGTGTTTTTATTTTTTTTTGTCTTCGGTGGTGGGATATGGGCACTGGTGAAGGGATGGTTGTTTCAGCATTTTATGACTAAGACTTAAGCCTGAAAGCATTGTAATTTTCCACATGGTGATTCAATAAAATAAAAAAAAAAGAATGAAAGGTTACAGGGGCCGAGTGGTAGTACAGCAGGCAGGCCCGACATGCAACATGTAGTTGCATGTGGCCAACTCAAGTTCAATCCCTGGCATCCCATACGGTCTCCCAAGCACTGCTGGAAGGAACTCCTGAGTATAGAACCAGTAGTAACCCCTGAGCATTGACAGGTGAGACCCCTCCCATCCCCCCAAAATAAAAGGGCTGCCTGAGATGCCACCCACCCACACTTCTAGACTGTTCTGAGAAGAAAGTGCCATTTACTGCCAAGAAAGGAAAAGCAGGAGAGAAGATTTGATGGGGGTGGGGAGGGGGCAGAGGAAAATAACCCCCAAAGTTCAATCGCTAATGAAAAGACAGGAAATAGAAAGACCAAAGAACAAAGTCCAAATGAGACTAGTCAGTCTCCTTTGGAGAAATGGGTGGGAGGTGGGAGGGTGGTCCCAGCAAAGCTCAGGGTGACTCCTGGCTCTGTACTCAAGAATCACTCCTGGCAGTTTTCAGGGGATCATTTGGGATTCCAGGGACCAAACTCAGATTGGCTGTGAGCAAGGCACAAGTGCGCGAGCCACCGTACCATGGCTCTAGCCTCTACTGAATTTAGCACGGAATACAAAGGTCACTTCAAATAAGCAGGGAAAAATGAGAGCAAAAATAATTCAAGAACTACTATGCTGGGGCTGGAGCGATAGCACAGCGGGGAGGGCGTTTGCCTTGCACGCGGCCGACCCGGGTTCGATCCCCGGCATCCCATATGGTCCCCCAAGCACTGCCAGGAGTAGTTCCTGAGTGCAAAGCCAGGAGTAACCCCTGAGCATCGCTGGGTGTGACCCAAAAAGCAAAAAAAAAAAAAAGAAAAGAAAAAAAAAGAACTACTATGCTACCAAAGTGGCAAAGGGGAGACTGACTGGAGTCCTACACTGCAAGTGACATCATAAACAATTCTAGATGAATGAGACTTTGACCTAGGACTGGTTCCCAAGCACTGCATGACCCACCGAGCACTGCCCGGAGAAATGCAGTCCCGCACACCCAGCACTGCTGGGAAATGGGTCCCGGCATGAAGTAGCCCTGGGCATTGAGGGGTACCCCAAAACAAAAACACAAGAGTTTAGTCTAAAGCAGAACAGAAGTAGAGAAAAAGGTCGTGACTCCTGACCTCATATACTTTTCCATCCTGGCAGAAGGCTTCGAGCACCCTAGCCTGGCCAGGGAGACGACAGGAAAGGCCAGAGTGCACCTGCAGATTCCCAGGTGGAGCCTCTAGGGCACCAGTGGGAGTGGCCCCCCTGGGGCCCCAGGACTGGTGGAGAGGTGACCCCTTTAAAGCAACCCCCAACACACATAAAATATATTGGCCCCCCTAAAATACCATAAAATACTAAAATTTCTAAAAGTTTACATTACATACCAAAATAAATAGAATATACGATACGTATTTAAAAATGTTGTAGCAACTAGCATGTTAAAAAATTACTTAAATCAGAGTACAGCAAGTAAAGCGTTTGCCTTGCATGTCGCCAACCTGGGTTCAATCCACAGCACCCCATACTGGCAATACCAGAGAAACTGTTATATAAATAAAGCGAGGCATTCTAGGCAACCGTTAAGAAGAATGAGTTGCATTACTAACGATAATGGAAGAATCTACGATGTTTGCATTCATTAGCCTTAAACTTCAAAGACTGCTGGGGGCAGGGGGCATGGAACGCTGCTCCGACCCCCCACGAGTGGACAAGAGACTTTTGGTGCTGAAGACAGACGACACCAAAGGAAACTCTAGCTTCACAGATGACATTTATCACCGCATCAACCAGTCTCCTAGAAACTCTGAGTGGGGACACTGGAGCAGTCACAGACTACTCAGGGAACCCAGAGCCAGGAAAGAAAACACATCTTAGGGTCGGAGAGAGCTCAACGGGCTACAGCACCACCCTGGTCCCCTGCACAGGAGCACCTTCCCCAGCACTGCCCAGCGTGGCCCCAAAACAACAAAAACACTTTACAAACTCCTACCCTACACACACTTACACAAAACACACTTCAATTTCACAGAACGATACACTTACACTTTGCTTAAAATGCTGGCTGGTTGTGACCATGAAAGTTGACTTTCAAATCTACTGACATGAGTAATTACTGAGCTCCCAAAGAAATGTCATTGTTGCCAAGACCACCACTTAAAATCCTATTTATTCTACCAGACCTACTTAGAGTTAATCAGCTGTCTTCAAGCAAACTCTGGAAACGTTCTCTCAACTCTGAAGGCAGTACTCAGTCCATCCATCTTTCAACTACTAGTCTGTGACTTTTTTAAAAAAAATAAAATTTATTTTACCTAAAATTTTGATACTTGAAATCATTTTTCTAAATCTTACTGAGAAGGATTGCTAAAGATCATTACTGTATCTTAAAACTGTCTCACATTTGGCAGGATAGATTTACTTCCTTTCTAAGAGCCTCTTTCCTTCTAAGACTTCATAAGAAAACAGTCTCGAGAAAATATAAACTATAAGAGTATGTAGTAATTCTGACCTAGATCTAGTTCTAAAGATATTACATAAATCACCAGAGCACTCTACAAAACTGCTGATAAACACTCCAATGAAGAACAAGTTCCTAGGGAAAGACTCAGTTACCTGGATGGTGAGGCCTGGGGCCATGGTGTTCAGGTCCTTCTGCAGAGCTTGCTTGAGGTTTTCATCGATTTGATCTGTTTTTGAAGCCAAAAGCAACAACTTTTATGACAATCAAAAAATGTTTTAGAAAATGCATTAATAGGCATTATTAAGACCAATCATTATTATACCTCAAATTTCCACAGAACTGCTATTTTATAGAACTCAAGCCACTTTACATACATATTTTTGGGAACATACATAAATATAAATACATAGTGTGAAAAATTACCTAAGAAAATTAGGATGGCAACAAGCAGCTAGTCTAACTTTATCTAGTAAATGTAGAATCAAGCGCTTTAAAATCTGCAAAATAAAGATTTGTTTTTGGTGTCAGGTTCAAACCTAGGGCACCTCAGACATGCAAAGCATGCATTCTACCACTGAGCTATTACTCTTACAGAGATACTCTGCTACAGAATACCTTAATTTAATGTTCTTAATGAGTCCTATTGTTAAAAATAATTTCTATCTTCTATCTTTATCCAAGGACTATATTACACTTCCACTGGGCTGGAGAGATAGCATAAGGGTTACTAGACAATTGCATTGTATGTCACCAACCCTGGTTCAGTTCCTGGCACTGCATCTGGTCCCAAACCTCTCCCTGCCCTGCCCAAATTTCATTTTCATTAATCTAAACCTGCTGAGCTTTTAAAATTGATAACGAAAAAGACCATAGGAGAATCTCTAAGGCACATAAAAATGGGCAGTGGGAGCCAGAGAGATAGTAAGCCTTAAGTACTGCCAGGTGTGGCCCCAAACAAACAAACAAAAAGAAATAATAAAGATGTCACTTTATTTATTTATTTTGCTTTTTGGGTCATACCTGGCAATGCACAGGGGTTACTCCTTGGCTCTGCACTCAGGAATCACCCCTGGCGGTGCTCAGGGGACCATATGGGATGCTGGGAATCGAACCTGGGTCGCTGTCGGCCGAGTGCAAGGCAAACACCCTACCCACTGTGCTATTGCTCCAGCCCCTAAAGATGTCACTTTAGGACCAGAGAGAGCGTGCACAGCCTATCTTGCCTTGGAAGTGACCCACCTGGGTTTGATCTCAACATTCCATATGGTCCCCCCACAAGCACCATCAGGAGTGACTCCTGAGCTCAGAGCCAGGAGTAAGCCCTGAGCATTATTGCAAGGCGTGGTTGAAAACACCAAAAGCAAATAAAATAAAGATGCCACTTCGTTTCGCGCGTTGTAATATAAATTTTCCATCTACCTCAAGAGTAGCTTCGCTATTACTAAACTGACCAGTAGGTTTGTTTGGGCTTTTTGCCTCCATGTGCCCAGGATGAGCCCAGCACTGGCCCCAGGATGCTGGAGGGGGCCTGATCCAGGCTCCTGGGTGAACAAGGGGCTGTGCCTTGTCCCTTGGCTGTCTCGTAGGAACCTGGATTTGGAAAGGGTTCCTGGTATCTCTAGAAATGCTAAGATGACTTTGTGCCAGGGCCAGAAAACAGTACGGAGGGGACATGCCCTATCTGACCCAGGTTCAACTCCTGACACCTCATGGCTCCTGAGCCTCGCCGGAGGCCCCGCAGCATCACCACTGGGCGGCCCACGTATTCCCTGGCACAGCATAGCCGCCTCGGCCCTTGCACAGAACCAGCGGTCTCAGGTTGGCCTAGAATCACGGTGGGGCTCACAGGCCTGCTGAGCGCCTCCTGGGAGTCCCCGCAAGCCCCCCAGAATACTTTTCCATTGGTTTGTTCTGAATCTTTTCAGTATTGGGGACAAACCTAGGGCAAGACAAGTACACACAAGCAAGAGCCCTACTCTGAGTCACGTGCCCAGCCCGGCACTGAAGTGCTCTGAACCGCACCGAGTGCTTTCTCCTTGCGCTGAATACACTGCTAATCCTCCTAGCAAGCCACTCTCAAGACTTCAAATGTCTTACAGGTTCCATTATATAGTAATGACAAAAGAATGCAGCTTGTCCAATCTTTACCAAACCATGCCATGCATTTTAGAAAACAGCTATTATTTTAAAGAAATCATGTCCATGTAACTATTTATCAGTTTAACGCTAAAAAATCTCGGAGGGTACTTCAAAGAAAACTGCTCTAGTATACATTTATTTTTTAAAATGCAACAAAGCAAACACTTACCAAACAACTCAATGTAAACTTCTTGAAGTGTGTGGGCACTGCAAAACTGGTTCAATTCATGGTGGATTTTATTGAAGATTAAGGTCTTGTCATAATCTGCTGTGTAGTTCCTCACAATATCAAACACTGAAGGAGGTACAAGTCAATCCATGTTTAATACAACACTAACTCAAGAACGTTTTAATTCAGCCAAATATGTGTGTGTGGGGGGGGTGGGTGTGTTGTATGTGTAAAGAGATAAATAGACACATAACTATCAGTCAACTTAGAAAACAATCTCTGAGGCTAGGAATATGACCCATGTGGAAGAATACATATGTGAGGCCCTGGATTTGATCCCTGGCACATGTCCACCCAACCACTGCCCCAGCACTACATGCCAACCCACTCCATCTTCACCACTGCCAGCTGTTGCCCTGGGCACCACTGGGCACGAGCATGCAGGGACTAGCCCCAGGTTCCAGAGGACTGCTAGGAGAGCCCTCTCACCCCAAAATAATGAAAGGGAAATTTTGGGATATGATATCAGTCTAAGGAATTATCAGCTACAGATTCTAACACTATAAAATTATCTCTCATCACTTAAGAAAACACTACTTTACTTTCCCATTCTAGGAATAATCAATATCCATCTTGTTTTTACAAACACTTGACTCAGAAGAGTAATACAGTGACAGAAAGTCAATTCTTCAGAATTGGGACATATTTTCTGCCTCCATTCTCTAGAAATGTAAAATATTTCAGGGTTCTGATTTTTCCAATTGGAAATAAATGCAGGCATAAACTTCAAAATCACCTTCTTGGGACTGGGGACATAAGTTGGCATTAGGTCATTACACACACACACACACACACACACACACACACACACACACACACACACACACACACACACACACACACACACACACACACACACACACACACACACACACCCCTTTTCTTATGAGACTCCTCTCTCTCTCCCCCCTCCCTCTCCACACACACACACACACACACACACACACACTCTCTCTCTCTCTCTCTCTCTCTCTCTTCCTATCTGAAACTCCTCCCTCCCTTCCTCTCTCTCTCCCCCCCCCACCCTCTCCCTATTTGGAGGGACTCTCTCAGTTACAAATACAATGATTATAACTATAAAAACAATGAAAATGGTAAGCACCATACCTGCATGAGGAGCCAACATATTGACCACTTCTATTCTGTCAATATAGATCATGACCCCACCACTGAAAACAAAGAGACGGGAAAAGCATTAGCTGGATAAAAATCTATTGTATCAAAGTAATCCCACATGGCTAACCATATCCTGCAAGATAGAAATTTATATGGAAAATCAAACACTTAGATAACCCCACACATACTGACTGATATCATTCATTACCAAAGGCTCACTTCTGTACCTGCTGCAATCAAAGGGCTCACATGAAGACTAACTGATGAACCAGAGCTTCCGAGCACTTAGAACTAATCACCGAGGGCCAATACTTAAGGCAGCATTCTTCCCAAAGTCTTCCATCAAAGAACAAAGTAAGAAGATTCTCCAAGGAGTTTAAGTATGGAGGCAGCCAGTCATAGGCTTTCTTTGGTTTTTCTGACTAATTCCCTAACAGTGTTAATCTATATTTTATCTGTACTAGTTACTAATACAAAAGAAATAATTTCCTCCTAAAATATTCAAGGAAAGTGGAAACTCCAGAAAGACAGGTTTTACTAATGGCTTCCTCACATTCTGGCCTGCCAAAACTCACCTAAGGGACTGGTGAACTTCAACTTGAGATATATGATATCAAAGATTTTGATACCGAACAAATAAGCCTTTCTACCAATTTACAATGAGACACTTTTTTTCTGATTTTACAAAAGGCTTTAGACAACTTTTTGTTGTTGTTGTTTTGTTTTTGTTTTTTTGGGTCACACCTGGCAATGCACAGGGGTTACTCCTGGCTCTGCACTCAGGAATCACCTCTGGCGGTACTCAGAGGACCATATGGGATGCTGGGAGTTGAACCCAGGTCAGCCGCATGCAAGGCAAATGCCCTACCCACTGTACTATTGCTCCAGCCCCTAGACAATTCTTGATTACTCAAAGTGATGTGGGAAACGGGTTTTATTGGACAGCATGAAGATGACAATCAATTTTCCCCAAAACTCACCTTTGAGTCATCTTTAAAAACAATCCATCAATCAGAGTTTTAGATAGGGCTAGGAAAAACTCGAGATTCAAATATGTTTTAACTCAGGGAAGTTTTCTCTCATTAAAAAATATTTGTGGAGGGTTACCAGGAATTAAACCCAGGACACATATAAGGTTATGTACTCTTATGACTGAACTATGTCCTTGGCTCAGTTTTTCTGATTTTCTCAGTATTTCTGTCCTTCCAAAATGGCAAAGTCTCTCTTATAAGCACATAACGGGGCTATTTTGGCCATTTGAAACAGAGCAATTAGAAAGAAATATCTTGAACTTTAACACTGCTGTTCTGGTGCATCTCAGTGCACTATATTCTAGAAATAATCTGGCTCTTGCCTTTCTCGCCCCACACCTCTTTAGGGCATCAATTTTCAAGATGAGGTCCTTAGACGAACATGGGAATTTATGCTGGAAATGCAAATTCTCCACCCTCATTTCGGATTTACTGCATCAGAAACTCCAAGTCAGATGACATTCACATTACCGCTAAGAAGGTGGTCAGTTGATTTCATTTTAAACTATCTTGTATTAAGAACACTATCTCAAGGTTAAGTGCTGAGTTAGGAATTTTATACGCAGTAAGTCTAATTTTTACAATAATTATGCAAAGTAGGCTTTACTCCTAGAATTTTTACAAACAAAGAACCTTAGTTTATTTCAAAAGTCAGTAAAGGCAGGTGTTGGTGGGGAGACACAAGGAAAAATCTTGGTACTTTTTGTTCCACTCAGCTAACCTGAAAATTAAGTCTCCCCATCACTGCAATCCCTCCAAAAACAGTCAAGTCAATGAAGCAATCCTGAGACACAAAGTTAGGCCTGTTGTCTCGAGAATCACTCCCCGCGCCCCAAGAACACACTAACGACTCTCCAAAAAACCTATTTGGATACAGGCCTTTGCTTAATTTATAACTGAGAGAAAACCCCCTCCCCCATTATTTTCATGCCTATCTGAAAGATGTGATGAGAAGTTTTATGAACAGAAATTCCATATGAACTAAAGGGAATATGGCAAGCCAGAGAAGAGCTTACCTTGTTCCACAAGGCACATTTTTCACTTCATCAGTTTGCAGCGTTGTCTGGGGAGGAAGAAACATTTCATCAGTGCTCAGGACACACACTGCCCAAGCCATGGTCCCCAAGGAAAACCTCTAGAGAATTGTTGGAGGTAAACTCAAGAGAGTTCTACTAGCCATCAGAGGAATCTTTTTTATTTCTTCTGTCTCACAGCACAAACAACAGACTTGAAACAAAATATATCATAGCTAATGTTTGAATCAAGGGGCATTAGCAAAATTTCAATGTCTAACCTGCAAATGTCAAAGTTCAATTTCTCAGTCCTTTGTCTAGAATGGGCCTGGAATTACAAACTACACAGGTTACCCAAAAAGATACAAAAAAGAGGGATACTGGGATCATTGGTGGAGGTGAATGGGCTCTGGTAGAGGAATAGGTAAACGATCACTGTATGAGTGAAATGCAAACACAAAAGTTCGTAAGTTTTGTACTGTACATCACAGTGATTCTCTAATAAAAAAAAAAAAGATACACATGCTAGTAACTTGTGCTCTGACCTTTGATTCCACTGCTAATACTACTGTTTACACTAAAGACAGATAACTCTAATACACACACACAAGGAGACTAGAACTCAAAGGTTCCTTAATGAAACAAAAGCCCTTTTTCTCTAGAACCATAATCACTATTTTAGTTCAGGTCCGAGTGATCTCTCAAAGGTTTCACACAATTTCCTTTTTCCCCACCACCAGCTCTGATTCTTCTAAGTGAACCAACAATTGGTACTGTATCACCCCACCCAGTCACACCTTTACTGGATCCAGAATGATTTCCTCTTGCATTCTAAGGCCTGCAGAGGAGCTCTCAAGGAGTGTATTCTTGGGACACTGTACTTAAGTATCTACAACTAATATATAAAAAGGAAAAGGCAATCTTGATCCCTCTTGCTAAAGAACTCGCAATCCAACACAAGTAAAAAGCACTTACAGGGGCTGGAGCAACAGCAAGTAGGGCGGTTGTCTTGTACTCAGCTAACCCGGGTTCAATTCCCAGCATCCCATGTGGTCCCCCAAGCACCGCCAGGAGTAATTCCTGAGTGCATGAACCAGGAGTAACCTTTGTGCATTGCTAGGTGTGACCCAAAAAGCAAAACAACAACAACAACAAAACACCCTTACAAAATAATCTGCTTCAGGTACAAAATAAAAACCAGAAGCTGAACTGTTTAAAGAAAACTCCAAGATGAAATATTTCTAAGTCAGGTCTACAGGGAAAACAGATGAGGCTGAGGATAATGCGGACTTCACTAAAGTATCACCTTCAGACATCACTATGCGTGTACCATACACGTATATGTGACAGCAAGCAGTCTACCTGGAGAAGAGGTGATGCAGAATGGAGGAGAAATCCTGAGAGAACACGGTGATACCAGGCAAAGCCCTGAATGTCTATGAAGAGCCTGGGCTCGCACTGCTCTATCTCACATGCAAGCACAAAATGAGGCTTTCAAAACCAAGTTAGTTCTTAGCACCTTTGCTTGTGTGATGACAGTCTCATTAATTCTCCATGTCTGGAGGCAAGAAAATCAGCTGGGAAGCTGAAGGACTGAGTTATTTAGGCTAATTCAGTAAAAGCTGTGGGAACTGAAAGCTCACAACACAGGATTAAAACTGAGAAAGGAGAAGGAAAAAAAGACTCTAACTCTAGAGTTGGGGCCGGAGAGATAGCACAGCGGGTAGGGAGTTTGCCTTGCAAGCAGCCGACTCAGGTTCAATCCCCGGCATCCCATTTGGTCCCACGAGCACCATCAGGAGTAATTTCTGAATGTAGAGCCAGGAGTAATCCCTGAGGATTGCCAGGTGTGATCCCAAAAAGCCAAAAACAAAAAAACTATAGTGTTGAGAAATAATAGTGAGCATTAATAACATGTTAGTAAAGTGAAGGGAGTCATTGAATTAAATACATTTCTTTAAAAAATGTGAATGAGGGGCTGGAGCAATAGCACAGCAAGCAGGGTGTTTGCCTTGCACGTGGCCAACCCGGGGTCAATTCCCAGCATCCCTTATGGTCCCCAAGCACCACCGGGAGTAATTCCTGAGTGCATGAGCCAGGAGTAAACCCTGTGCAATGCTGGGTGTGACCCCAAAAGAAAAAATAAATGTGAATTAAATTCAATTTTAATAGTCCATGTCAATTTTAAATAAAGTCTATTTTCCCATGTAAATATAACGACTACTCTCTCTGGTTTGCAGACATAGCCTTGCAGCCAGGAGCTGGGCACTGAGCACTGCTGGGTGTGGATCCAAAACAAAAAAATTAAAATTAACAAGAGAATGTAGACAAACTCCAGACCTCAAAGATTTATTATTTACCAAACATGAAAACATCGTCACAATCTCGAGGCCAGGAATGTTGCACAGTGGGGAAGCACAGGCTTAATATGTACGAGGTCCTGGGTTCAATCCCAAACCGCCTTCCTACCTCCCACCCTTTCAAAAAGTCACAATCTGAATTCTGTTTGTCATTTTGTTATATCAAAAGATATTTATTAATTATCTCCCATGGCCAAGAACACTGTTCTCAATGAACAGCTGCTTATTTCAAATATCCTGGGAGGCTGTTAAAATTGATCATCCACTGATTCCACATAAAAGTGTGCTAGATGCAAAAATGTGAAGCAGCAAAGCCACGTCTGAAAATTCAGCCTCCTTGTGAACAGTAGCCCAGGAGCCCGCCTCTATGGAAACCAAACACATCTAAACCAAGTAATCACTCGCTTGCAATTCCAGTTGGACTCCAAAGTCCTGCTTTCTGATCTGGAGCGGCAACCGGAAGCCTGCCACTAGTACCTGGAGAAAGTCAGTCCCTCCAGGCCATCTGATACAGCCACTCCTTGTCAGGAAGAATGAGGTGTCTCAACCCTAATGTGGGCCGTGACCACTGTACTCTGAACTTCAGTTTCTGCCCTTAAGTAACCCTGCCACTTGCACAAGTAGCAAGAAAATCCACCCCACCCACGAGCTCGGTGACTGCTCCTGTCACGCCTATCTGTCTGGTGCGGCGCTCCTTCAGTGATCACTCACCTGCACAGATCGGAACGTAGTAATGAAAGGCAACATGATATGATAGCCAGGTCCGCTGGGGCTAGTTAGTAAAGCTCCTCCCCTGCAAAAAGATGTTTCAATTTGACAAGAGGTACAAGGAGACAGTCTTTCCACAGCTTAAAACACCATATAAATATGCTGCTGACCTACTATATATAAATATGCTGCTGCCTCACAGGTGTGAGTTACTGATGAGCGGCTGCTCCCTGAAATATCTCTCACACCTCAAAAGGTGGAGAACACATCCGACGGCTGATGTTACACCTTGTTTCTTAAGCTCTACCAAGTCTGAGTCCCCAGCACAGCAGAGATGAGAAGGTTCTCCTTGACTTTAGCCTTCTGAGAAACACATATGGGGGGAAAAACCCTACTGGCTCTCGGGTATTATACTTTAACTGTACACAATGCAAGTCCAGTCAAGGGCCAGAGTGACAGTGCGTGGGGGTTAAGGTGCCTGCCTTGCACAACTCCAGACAGATATGCCCGAGCCACCGCCTACGGTACTGGGCATGGTCAGCAGTGATCCCTGAGCACAGAGCCAGGAGTTAAGTCTTGAGCAACCTGGGTGGGACTCAAACCTCCCGTCCCAACCCTCTCCAGTAATAACAATACGCTTAACTTCTATGCTGAAAAAGGCAACACATGTGAAGGAGAAGATTCCCAATGCCTAAGATTTTTAAGTTTTTATGTTATACGGTTGTGGGGGCTCATACTGGAGGGTGGCCTGTACCAGTTGGGACAAACCCTGAGCCTCATACAATGCAAGGCACGCGTGTCTTCGCTACATGTGAGCCACATCCAGCTTAAGCATTTGTTTGTGTATCTACAAGGCAAATTAAAATGAGGTCCAAAGTCTCCTTAAAAAACATAAATAAATAAAAGCCATAAAAACAGCTTGAAAAGACAGGGCGTATAGGATCTAAGTCAGGTCTTGTTTTCCAAGTTCTGGAATGTTAGAACAACAAAAACACAAACTGGAAAGATTAAAAGAAAAAAAAAGGAGGTATTTGGGGGGGCAAAATATCTAGGACATTGGTTTTTTATCTTGTAATATACTGTAGAAGGAGTTTGTAATAAGAAAAGATGACGTTCTAAGATTCCGAATTCTTGGGAGGGCTGTCCTTTAAATGTATTCTCCTTGATTTTCAGTCATATGGACAAATTTGCCATCTTTTATGCTAGATATTCATCTGCTGTGAGACAGCACCACAACTGTAAGCAACAGGCCTGGAGATGGGAAATGGGGGAGGGGGGTTACCAGGTCTCCCGAGCAGAGAGCCAGGAAACTGACCCACCCTCCCCCGCCCCACCAGCAAAGCCAAAGGATGTTGTCCCAAACGAACTAAATGAAAAACCAGCACTGCAGAGGAAGGAGTCTTCTACCCAAGAAATGAATGCCAACATTAAAAAAAAAAAAGTAGCAATCGGTTTGGGCGACAATGGAAATAAGGAAAAAAGTCGAAACTCCTTCATAACACCACGAGCACATGTCCAATCCGCGCCCCCCCAACCCCCCCCCCGCCCGCAAGTTCCCAAAGTGTGTGTTAAAAAGGAACTGGCGACGATCACGCTGAAGGAAGGAGGATTCGGGCTAAATGAGGGGGCCTCACATTCCACACCACGTGTTTCCCGACAGGAAAAAGAGCAAGGCAGGGGCGGTGGGGGGGGCGAATTGGCCGTCCCCGGAGACCCCGGGCAGTGGCAGCTGTGCGGGCCACCAGGCCCTCAAATGCCAGAGCAAAACCCGGGGGTGGGAGCGGTTGTTCCTCAAGGAAACCCAACGAACCTCACCCCCCACCCCACCGCCGCGGGCCCCGTGGGAGCTGCAAAACGCCACAGCTGCAGGGCAGGAGGGACCCTCCGCAGGCATCCCCGGCACAGGGTCCCCGGGATCAGGTGCGGGGGTGGGTGCCGCCCGGCCGGCTCCAGCAGCAGTAAGCAGGCAGTCGAGTCGGTGGGGGGGTCCGACCCGGCGCACACACCCCTGCAGGGGTGCGGGGCAGGGCCCCCCGACGCCCCGGGACGCGGCGCCCTCACCTGTAGTACACCGCCAGGTGCCCTTCGTCGATCTTGTGGATGGAGGCGTACAGGAGGACCGCCACCAGCCCCACCGCCGCGGCCACCAACACCCGCGCCTGAGTCATGTTCATCCTCGCTCCTCCTGCGGGGGGACGACAGGGCCCCCAGCCCGCTGAGCCCCAGGCCCCGCCCCCGCCCCCCGCTGCCGCCCAACCCCGCCGGGCGCCCACCCTCCGCGGGCCCCGGCTCCTCTCCTCCCGCGCCCCGCTCTCTCCCTCTCTCTCGCCGGGACGCCCCCCCCCCCAACCCCCGGGAGGCACTACCGGGCGAAGGGGGCCGGCCGCGGGCGAAGGGGCGCACGCCGACCCCGGGCCGCGCCTCACCGATCAGTGACGCATCGCCCCCGCCCGCACGTGCAGCCGCCTCCCCGGGCCGCGCCAACCGCCGCCGCCGCCGGCCCCGCCCCCTCGCCCGGCACTGCGGCTGCGCGCGCACACGCACGGCGCCGCGCCGCTCGCCCGCGGGACGGCGAGCCGGCGGGACAAAGTTCTCTCGGCCGGCGGCTGCGCGCTGCTCTGTGGGGCCGCCTCCTCCGCTCCCCGCACCCCCGGCGGGATCGCGGCCCCCGAGAAGTCAGGGAGGCCTCGCGGGCGATAAACACGCATGCAGGGGGCAGGAAAGAGCCTCTCCGACCGGGAGCCCTCTGCCCCACTCCCCGGGTGCCGGGGGTGGAGTTTGTTCTGCTGTAGGGCGAGCATGTGCTGGAGACGGGGCTGCGGCTGGGAGCCACCAGCCTTGCTGGGAAGGGCAGCGCGATGCAGACGGTGTTGGATCTGTCATTTAGCTGAGCACCTTTTATGTGCCAGAATCAAGAGAAGTTTGTGGAAGAGAACGTAAACACGTGAATACGTGTGTGTGTGTGTGTGTGTGTGTGTGTGTACATATTACCAAAAGGCAGAGTCGTAAACACGTGAACGGAACGTGTGTGTGTGTGTGTGCAGAGTCGTAAACACGTGAACGGAACGTGTGTGTGTGTGTGTGTGTGTGTGTGTTTACGTACATACGTACGTACATATTACCAAAAGGCAGAGTCAAAGCAGAAACAAAAACTGGGTGAATTCAAGGGAAACAAAAGCAGCACTCCTGAACCCACTGGGCAGCAATGATACAAAACTTGAAAAGACTAGTGGTGAGACTGGAGAAAGGAGCATTTGAGTGCCCTGTTCCCTTTGGAAACTTGGAAAAGCAGCATCAGGCCAGTGAGCCTGCAAACGGCTTAGAGTGTAGAGAAACTGTAGGTTGGGCAATCAGCCTGGCTAGATACATTGCTAGAGACCGTGGGAATGGGAAGGAATAAACAGAATCCATTCAAATCTTCATTTCTTTCTTCAAATCTTTCTTCAAGGAAAGCAAACTTTCCTTGGCCACTCTACCCACTCCAATAAATTCTTACTAAATGAATAATAATGTATCATTTGACGTTCATTACCTAACAATGTTTGAGACCTTGTCCATTTCAGGTAAATAATTGCAAAGCTGAGCTATTTTAATTTACAAAAAAATGCAAACCAGCAAAATATAAAATATATATACATATATATACATACACATATGTATCTTGTTCCAGCCTGTTTTCTAAATTCTTAGATTTTCATAATATTGTTTGAAGAAAATGCAAGTATATAATTCGCATCTGCCATTTTGGATTTTGAATCAGCCAATAAAATATTGAGGCCAACTCATGTATCAAAAGCAAATTTCAAGTATCTCATTTAACAATATCTAACTCATACCACCTGACCATATCCCATATTATATCAATCAGCTGATAACATTCCAGCTACCATAAAAATAGCTCCTTTTTTGCGCAATAGTACAGCAGGTCAGGGGCTTTCTTGCATGGGTCCACGTTTGGTCTTCGGAATCCTATATGATCCTCCAAGCACCATATAATGGTGCTTATAATGGTGCTTATAATGGTGCATCTTACTCCAAGCATCAGGAGTAATTCCTGAGAGAGTAGAGCCAGGAGTAGCCAAAAAGCAAACAAAACAAAACAAACAAACAAAAAAACGCTACTTTGTGTAACTTATCTTTTATCAGTTACTGTGATACTTAGAAAATGTACCATAATTTTAGAACTCCTTTGCCCAATAAATTAACACCTTTAACGCTAATTCCAAAGCCTGGATGGCTTGTGACATTCAGATTCCCAGGTGAGCATTCTGACACTGGCAGTGTTTCTGATCTTGTGGGGAGACAGTGAAGGAAAATGGTACAATTAGAGGGGGGCACATTCCACTTGCTTAAAGACAGATGGGAGATGGAGGGTCTGAGCAGGTGTTTGTTTTCCTGAAAAGGAGGCGGTCAGTCAAGTAAGGAAACTGGATTAATGTCTTCTAGACTACAGAAGCAAGAGACAAGATTATCTATGATAACAGCTGACAAGAAGCATTTTCATTTTTCAAGAAACAGTACTGGAGACTAAAAAGTCGGAGGAGAACACTTCGGTTTCAAATTTGGATGATGGGGAAATAACACTACTAGCAAAACTGGGGACAGCACTGTAACTTTTAGCTCAATCACAATATAAAATAGGGTAACGTGACTTTCGACATCAGTTTACAGAGCTCGATATAAGTATGGTTTGTAGATGTGGATACTGGTATCATACATCTTAAGAGAAAAAGACTATATTAAAGAAAAAGACTATATATGCCAATACTGTCTTTACTATAAGTAATGTTTAATTCCTATGTATAGAGACCCCATTATGTTATTTGTTATTCTGTTCTCCAAGTTTACTTCATGAACTTTCACTTTTTCCCAACTCCTCTAATATACTTTGATTTTTTAAAATAAACACAGATCCAAAAAATAATTTCAAAATCATTTACTATACAAAGTGAAAAACTGTCTAGAATACAAAAGCATTTCACATTTTTTTTAAAAAAAATAATACCTTCTAAATCACAAATCAGAGAGCGCCACAATCCTTTATCTGAAACTTGTAGGGTCAGATGTTTTCATTTCAACTTTCAAAAAGACAGCTTAGTGCATATACCCTATGATGCAACTCCCAGCAAGGTCTGTCACGGATTAATCCCTATAATCAAACACGGTAATAGTTACACAGCAAAATACATTGAGTATTCACACAACTGGGATAAACAGATTTCATGTTGGTTCAAATCAGAGTTGTAATACATGAAATTTGTTACCAAGCTCATGTGAAAACCTTGCTTTCAGAGCTTTATGGATTTTAGAAAAAGACATAAGGGAGTACAGACCTTTATAAATTTGTGTGACAGACATGAGAGATTACTTAAATGAACCATTTTTACAAATGAAAAAAAAGGTTTCAAAATACATTATAAATTAACAAGCATATTCACTCTGATATTATTAAATGTACATCTTAAATACATATACACATAGCACACTCATCAAGACTCAGGTGGGGCAACTGGAATTCAATGCACAGACACGCAACCTAAGGAAACAGATACCATCTGAAGTAAAACTGAAACTACAATTAACTTAACTCCTTATGATGTCAGGAAGAGCACTGGACTACACAAGGAGGTAGCATTTATTCTTCAAGAAGTATAAATTTTACTTGTGAGCAGTCTCTTCTGGAGAAACACAGACAATGTGTACTTAAAATACACATTAGTTAAAGCCTTCTCTGAATGCATTATAGTCTTATGCCCAAGAGTTACACATTAAACATTATTTTTAGTCAATTTGTTTTAACAAATTTAAAGACAAATGGATTGCAACGATGCTCTTAACTAGCAGTATGTAGTACTGAAACAAGTCTGCTGACTCCTCATAAAATTCTTACTATTCAAGGGTTAAAATTACCCAAGTTAAAATACTGTGTTTGTAAAATCATGTCGTAACATAGTCTGAAGATTGTTTCATGAGGGAAAAACTTCCAATACATGCAGCAATGACTTCTAGAGGCGTGGGGACAGTGAGCAAAGTGGAAAGTTATTCTGATAACCAACTCCAATCAAGATTCTGAAACCAAGCATAATAAAATTATAATTAGAAAAAGTTTATAATTAGAACTTGGATAGGTAATAGGCATATAGGTTTTCAATTTTGCATTAAAAAATATATTTGGGCATTTTAAAATCAAGTTACGTCAAAGGAGCTGGAGAGATAGGACATTGGGTAAGGTGCTTGCCTTAAATGCAGTCAACCCAGATTTGATCCTCAGCATCCCGTAAGATCCCCAGAGCACAGCCAGGAGTGATTCCCGAGTGCAGAGCCAGAATTAATCCTGAGCATTGCCAGGTACGGCCCCCAAACAAACAAACAACAATTCAAAACTATATTACAGTGAGAGAATTTAGCTTGTCTGCTCTTTTGGGGGGGTTTTCTTTTTTTTTGTGGGGCGAGAGGGGGGGTGTGGTCAGGAGAGACCGTACCCAGTGGTGCTCAAGGCTTACTCCTGGCTCTGCACTCAAAGATCACCCCTTGAACCCACAGACTGAACTTAGACTGGCCATGTGAAAGGCAAGTGCCCTAATTGTACTATGCCCTAGGTACTATCACTCCAGTCCCTGCTATTCCTATTTTCTGCTTATTATGGGGCCGGAGCGACAGTACAGTGGGTAAGGTGCTTGTTTCATGTGCAGCTGACCTGGCTGGATCTCTGGCACCCTGTATGATCCCCCGTGCAGTCCCCTGTGCACTGCCAGGAGTGGTCCCTAAGCACAGAGTCAGGAGGAAGGCCTGAGCTTTTAGAGGGTCAGATGTAGCCCCAAAGCCAAAATAAATTTTTTAATTAAATAAAAGAAATAATAGGTTTTCATAAATATTTGAAGCCAATAATTTTGGGAGAGGGGAAGCGTGAGTCACATCGCAAGCACTGGTGTTTGGGTGACCGTGTGGTGCCAGGGATGGGACGCACAGCTCTGTCCCTTTAAGTCATGACTGCAACCCAGCAAGTAATTATTCTTTTGGGGTTTTGGGGGTGCAGGGGGTGGAGGTTTAGACCACACCCAGCTATACTCAGTGCTTACTCCTGGTTTGGTGCTCAAGGATCACTCCAGGTGGTGCTTGGAGGAGCTGATGTGGTGCTGGAGATCAAACCAAGGTTAGTCACAAGCAAGGCAGCAGTGCCTCAACCCTGTACAATCTCTGTCCCCAATAAATTACTCTTAATGAAAAGGAAATACAAAGAATTGACATGAAGACTAAATGCAGCAACAGCTAATTCACTAAACACTGTTTTAATAAACTTTAACAAACTGACAGAAACCAAACAGTGTCAGCTCTTCTATTGTGACTATTTCAACGTTCATATTCATACCGCATTTACTCTATTTTGAGTGTCGTGCAAATCTTATTCCATAATACTGGAGAGGACTGCTGAAGCAAAAACATCTAAACCATTCTATTTCAGTGGTCATACTGAAAAGAAACCTGTCCGTTTTAGGCTATCATACTACTTTTGAAGATTATTGGTGACGTGCTCCCAAAACATCTGTTAATAAGAGACAGCCAGGGATTTGAGATAAAAGAAATTCTCAAACACTCTTTCCTGAGTTCTATTTCCACATGCATCCCAAATTCCAGAAAAGGCTAGCACAGGAACTTAAACCCTTTTGCACCCAATACGCCCAACACCTTTATCCACCTAGAACTTACCATACTTTTACCCTGTTCCTCATTTGCTTCACGAATAATAGTGCTTAAACGGCCAAGACAGTTCAAATTTTCTTCTATCATTTGTGCCGAAGTCTCCCTGTAAGATGAAAAAAGCAAAGACTTTTCAAATCCCACAGAAGGCTTCTGAGTTTCCTCTAGGTACTGGTCTTCAGGGTCAGGATGATCCCTGCCCTTCCTGCAACCAGCACCCCACTGGAGGGATTCCTATAGTCTTCAGTTTCCTCATCCCTCCTGCCCAGAGGCAGAGTCCTGGGTGTTACTCGAAGCTTTGCTCAGATCTAATAAGTCTGCCAGAACTCACATGATATTTTCCTCTAAAATACACTGGGCATTTATTGGATAACAATGTTTCCTCTCAAAATGCTAAAGAGGGTGAGGAGGAAAAAGTGTGGCATATACAGATCAAAGATCACTTTTGCTTTCTAGGCCATTTCCCTTTCAAGTATAAAACCCCACCAGGATGCTTACTCCAGAGAAAATGTAGGAAAGAAGATACAAAAGTACGGCAAAGATCAGGGAAGTGAAAAACTCTAGCTGGAAACTATGAAAGTACACAGCAGTGAAAGTAGATGAGCAAGCTGACTGCTGAGGATAGGAAAAGAAAGTAATGTGACAGGGGAGCTGCCTGAACCAAGAAATATTCCTGCAAGTCTGTATTTGAAGGAAATCCTGATTCTGATTTCTCCCTTCCTCTCTTTCACAGATACTCCACCCTCTTCTCTCACGGACCCCTAGTTCCTACCCGAGTAAATCAGGTCTAGGCCAAGAATGATAGCTACTGTAAGCTTACAACTAAATTTTAACCAGCTATTCTTAAACAGATGGGAAACTGAAGCCAAGTTTCCAATCCTTGGCAGTTAAGCATAATATAGTGAAAATATCCCCATTATCATGTATTCTTACTATAAAACATATTTAAGATTCCTGTCCGACATTCCTTTGTAAACAACCAGAACCTCCACTTGGAAATTACCCATACAGTGATAACATCTGCAATCATTAGCACCCCCTAACATTACCAAATGCCTCTCATGAAAGCAAAACGTTAATAATAGTAAAGTTTATTGTTTCAATTCTGATTAGTGGAATATTTCCTACAGTCTATATGACTAATTATGACCTTACTGTCGCTGTGGATTTATTGCTTTGGGCCAAATCTATATTGACCCCCAGAAATACTCTGAAACTTGCTTTCTTTAAAAAAATAAAATACCTGATTATCAGCTTGCCTTCCTGCCATGTGCTTTTTTTCCCATAAAGCAGAGTAACAATATGCAACTGCATGACCTCCTGAGCAGTGATGTAACATGGCTGTACTTCTGCAAAACTAAATATGGGCAGAGCTTCCAGGAAATGCTGGTGCTGTAGAGATCTCCATGAGTTGTGAGAAAAGCGACAATACACAAGCTAGCAAAGAGCCACTGGCTCTGGTGATACGGCACATCTTATGCTGAGAAAATAACAGAAATGGATAGTCATTCAGCTTTTAGCAGAAGAGCAGGAATCAATAAAAGAAAATACAGGGTTTCAGACTGGATTTTTGCAAAACTGTTTTAGGCATTGGAAAAAAGACTCACTTTAGAAATACTATATTATGAATAGAACAAGTGTGACAGTTCATTACAGGGGCAATTAAGAACCACCAAAATGACCAATGCAAAGAGCATAATTTCACACAGCTAAATGGTTAAGCAAAGAATAAAGTTTGGATAAAAGAACTGATGAGCCAACAAAAGAGAAAGGTCTTAGAACTGGTACTGAGCTAATAAGTAACATTTGTTGAACATTTACTCCCGAACACTACATACATACTCTAACTAATGTTTCATAGTAGATCCCATTTTATAGGTAAGAAAATGTGAACATAATAAAGGTCAAGTTATAACTGCACAGGTATTATTACAAAGGAACAGTCAGGACTCAATTCTGGTCTATAAGGCATTGAATTCTATGCCTTAACTATCTGCTGTAATAATACTTCATTCCTATCACCACTCTTGAAAACACTCTCTATTGTTAAAAAGTGAACCCACCCATCTTGAGCAGTTACCACACATGACAGAGGATGTTCACGTTCGACTGAAGTTGGGGGTTGCCATGCCGATGCTGGAGGGGTTACAGCACCTTCTAGACTGGATCCTACAAGGGACCGAGCAGAACTCTGTATCTGAAGGGGAAAAAAAGAGAATTATACATCAGCACTTTCAATGGTTCATATAGTCCCCTATCATATTCATAGGTCTTGCATTTCCATCACTTCTGATATGTACAATCAGATTCCTTACCCTCTAAAAGTAATTCTAATTGGAGCTTATAGGATATAAGGCACTTCCCTTGCATGCTGACCTCTGCTCTGCACCCCCTACTCAGTTCAATCCCCAACAATGCCTCGTTTCCTGGAAACCCCCAAAGGTCACTACTGAGCAAAGCTAGGAATAGCCTCAGCACTGCTGGCCATGGCCCAAAACAACAACAACAAAAGAGTGAAAATGCACAATCCCTACCTTTATGTATTAATAACTAGCCTTATCTTCACTATCTAAAACCAAGTATGATTTACATATCTAATTCAGTCTGGTTGGGGGTGGGGAGACAAGCTGAACAAATTCAGGCCCATTCCAATTAACTAGTCTGGCACATTCCAATTGGGTTGGAATGCCACAGTAAAAGATTGGGAGCAGTATAAAAATAGGAGAAATATAATAAAAAGTGGTCATCTTCTACTTCTACTTTAGAAGTCCTACATCTAAATAGCCAGTCAGATACAAGCAAGAAACTTGAGCATCATCTCCACAAAATGCACACAACTTCAAGAGGACCCAGCTTATGCTGAGCAACATCCTTTTTGCAGAAATAATAACTACTTACACAGGCAATTTTGAGTAGATGCCATATTTCTTTCTGCCTTTTCCCTTGCATAAACATGACGGCATGGTCAGCTTCTTTGATGTTACTTAGGGCCATTTCCACCTCGGGCAGCAGATCAATAATCTTCTGTTTACATCCCAACAACTTGCTAGAGAGATAAAAACAGAGTCAGATATTCACAGATGCCTGGCATGAATAGCATACTGGCATGCCTGGCTGAAGAAATGAACCCCAGTCAGCACTGTATGAGCGACTCCTTCCCCAAGCAGGACACACAAGCAGGACACGCAGCTGAACAGGAAACAAATGAAATTCTTTCTGGGCCTAATATATTTATCATAACAGAGGTAGCATACTTCGAAGGAGTAAGAAGAAAGGCACCCTGACTTTTCAGTAGGAAATAAAACAAGCTGGCTACCTCAAGTGACCAAACAGCTCCTTGAGGACACGGTCCTGGCTCTGCACAGTGTGCACGATGATCTTCACCATGTCCGTGCTGTCGCTGTAGGAGTGATCTATAAAAGGTTGCGGTTAGTGGGTGAAAACATTCCTTCACATTAACAGGCTTAATAAATCTCCAAACAAAAGACCAGTAAGCCTCAAACTAGATTTAACTGACAAACAGCTCCACTTTAATCCCGAAGTGCAAGTTATGGATTTTAAAAATTCTACAGAGAACCTATAAATTATTTTTTTAAAAAAAGCACTTATGGGTATAAAATGCACATAAAATTTAGAATTGGTTGTCCTTTTTTTTTAAGAACAGTCCTGACCCTTTTTAACACGTACTAATGCAATCCCAGGAACATACACACCCTTCTGGTCAAAAGATCAATTGGGGTGGGGTTGGGGGACTGGGAAATTAACACCCTTATTCAAAAATAGTAAGATAATTCACCAAACACTGGATGTTTAAAAGGAAAGGAAGTCCTGCCCTACATAGTTCGAAATTTTGTGCTAATACATATGCATATAGTTCTAGAAAAAAAGTTCAGTGACCTAAGTCAAATAATTAAAGAACCTCTGGATGCCCTGAAAATTCAGCTAAGAGCAGTATAACAGTCTTTTTTTGTTTGGTTTGGTCACACCTGGAAGTGCTCAGAGATCACCCTTAGAGGTGGTGATCAGAGGACCATGTGGTGCCAGGGACTGACCTCTGCCTGTTGGACACAAAGCATGTATCCCAGCCTTTGAACTACCTCCAGTCATCTCTCCCCAAACTATACTCCAGTCATACTGCACTTCCTCAGATGTGCCGAGTGCCACATATATATGGCTTTGTCTTTCATCTCTTCAAGAGCCCACCTGCTTTCATCTATCTACTTACTGCTACTCATCCTTTAAGGCTCATCGCAGAGATTACCTCTTAGAGAAAACCTCTTCTAATCATCCCTGATCCTCAGTCAAGGTCAGTACCTCTCTTATATGTACCTCATAACTATTTGTATTACTAGACTGCCCAAATTCCACTAAAACAAAAAAGAACATTTAATGCCACTAAACCAAAAAATCCCAACACAGTGAAAAACAATGGAGAAGAGACTGATATGTAGTTTTTCTTATATTTATATTCATTTGCATGTGTTTACACATTTTGAAGTGTAAACGCCATTTAAAAAAACAATTTAGGTACAGTGCAAACAGTTTTTTAAAAAATAATTTGGTATGTAGAGCAAATAGGGAACATTTTACCAATATTTTACTAAGTCTTCATTCAAAACAAATCAGTTTTTCATGGAAAGATGCTGACTGGCAGCATTCAAAAAAAAAAAAACCTTTTAAAGTATTTCCACAAACACTGTGACACAGAGTTAGAAAAACCAGGAAGCAACTGCATTTTGCATAAAAGGATTTATGAGGTACAGGGAGATTAGGTGATTTGCCTGAGGTTACTTGGGCAGTTACGAGCCCGGCATAGATGCCCAGCCTTCTAGTGCAGTGCTCTCTACAGTAAACTAAGCTCTATATCCATCAGACATTCAACAAAAACAGCTCAACAAGTGCAGATGCTGGCATCATTGTCAAGTTATATTACTTGGGCCTAAAAGCTGAGTGTTTTGGTCATTCTACAACAAAACAAAGAACCAACTTCTTTCTTACTTCTCTAATCTTAAGAAATTTACTTTTCCAGATTTCCTCATATTTTCTTTCTTCTTCCTTCCCTTCTGTGTTCCTTTTTTCTCTTTCACTCCTTTCTTTCACTTCCCTTTAAGAAATCTTAATCTTAAACACACACTCATTTAAAAGTAATTCAAAATTAGATTTTTTTCTGCAGCTTGTTTCAAGCCCCATTTTCTCAATTTATCAGGCTATTAAAGGTTTCCTAAAAGTCTCTGTATATATTCTGATAACCATGTCTTACCTGGAGGTCTGTGCTTTAATTGTTTATATAGATCAATGGCATGCTGTTCCCTATAAAAGAGAATACACACTTTTATCTGTGCAGATAATGTAATGACTAACAATCCACTACTTGAAGTGAAAAATATTATTTGAATAGAGTAATGATTTCATTATAAGAAAGTATATATTGCCAATAAATATTTTATAGAGCATTTCATAAACAAGATCTTAAAATGCAAAGTTAATGAATTTCATATTTGCTCTAATCTACTACATATAAGTATTTCTTGCACCAAAAACACAGTAGCCTGTGATTTAAAAAAAAAAAAATTCTGGGCTGGAGAGATATAGGTAGGGCATTTGCCTTGCACGCGACCAACCCGGGTCTGATTCTCAGCATCCCATATGGTCCCCCGAGCACTGCTGGGAGTAATTTCTGAGTGCATGAGCCAGGAGTAAGCCCTGTGCATCGCTGGGTGTGACCCAAAAGTTCAGGGTACTTTCCTTGCATGTGTCTGACCTAGTTTTGATCCCTGACACCCCATATGGTTCCTTGAGCCCACCAGGAGTGACCCCTGAGCACAGAGAAACCCAAAAATGAACGGAAGGAAGGAAGGAAGGGTGGGGTTAGAGGGCACATGGAGGGAATCAAAGGTCAATCCAAAGAGCTTTTTACAAAATTTTTTGTGACTTAAGAAATCTACTTTAAAAATATGATGCCAGAGGTCAGGGTTTAAGGCACTTGCATGGCCTACAGCCACCCCAGTTCAATTCCTGGTACCACATAGTCCCACCTAAAATATCTTGACATTTCAGAGCACCACAGGGTGGTCCAGATAACATGGCACCTCAGGACCTGAGCAGCCCTACCTCCTCAGTACTCAAGTCCTCAACTGAACTGCCAGTCAGACAGCTGAGAATCACTGGAAGGGACTCCCAGACCCCTAGGCTGCCTGAGCAACCCCTTCCAACCCCCGTGCACTCCTCCCCAAATATTATGCCAATACATTTGGGAAAAGAAAAACTATTTTTAAACAACCACATAGAGCCATAACGACAGGAGAGAGGTTAAGGCGCTTGCCTTACATGCAGATGATCCTTCTATCACCTAAGGTGCTCTGAGCACTGAGCAAGAACAGTCTCTGAACACCACCAGGTATGGCCCAAAAACCGAAGGGGGCGAGGGGGGCAGGGAAGAACCACATACAAGCTTGATTTGCTACAAAGAGCTTCAGACTCCAGTATCAACAACACGAGTTCATCCTTACAGAGATTCCATCAAGTCTCCTTGGCGTCGTCCGTAGGGGCTCTTCTGTAGCTCCATGATTTCAGTGTGCAGAGACATGATCTGATCCTCCAGGTACCCAATAACACCCACCTAACATAATGAGAGGCAGGGGAAATGACAAGCTCACCACCACACAGCGAAGAAACAAAGTCAAACAAAAAGGAAACCTTGGAGAGTAACTTGCTACCTAAGGAAATGAAATGATCCAACAGGAAGACCGATTTTGTTCAAGTCTTTTTACCTTTCAGATTTTGATACTTAACCAAAAAAGTTTCACATGAGCAAACTTATTCCTATATTTATTTCTCTTTACTCGCCTGACAACAGTAAACTACTACCATTCACTTTCTCCTCCTGAGAAGCAAAAAGAGGAAGTATTACTGACAAAGAAAGTGACCAGGCATGGTTTTAGTTGCTCAAAGGTACCCTGTTTTTAGCATAAGGGCCAGAGAGATAGTACAGTGGGTAGGGTGCTTGCCTTGCACATGGCTGATCCAGGTTCCAACCCTGAAATACCATATAGTCCCCCAAACTGAAGTAGTTCCTGAGCACAAAGCAAGGAGTAACCCCTGAGCACCTCTGGGTGTGGTCCAAAAACAAAAAATATATACAAAGTGTTTTTAGCACAAAAGTCTTTACAGTCTCTAATTCCTTACTGCCTTTAATTACAAGGCAGAAAGAAAGGACTTCCTGGAGCCAGGGAGATAGCTCAAAGGGAAAGGAGGCATGCTTTGCATGCAGGAGGCCCAGGTTCAATCCCCGGCATCCCAAGCTCCCCTGGGCACAGGTGTTGTCCAAATTCAACCCCCCAAAAGTGAGATTTCCAACCCCCAAAACTACTCCACCCACCCTAAAGGCTAAGTGCTTGCATCAAGAAGAGCAATAATTTAGTGGTTCCAAGGATAGATGCACAGGATAAGAATTCTGCCATCTAGAATATGATCTATGTTTAATGACAGAATTTTTTTGTCCGAAATGCAATACATTTGAGAGTGAAGGAAAGAGAGTGCTATTAATAAATAAAGCAACACAAATATAAACTGGGACTTTTAGTCCCAGCCAATTAACCAGGAACTGCCTTAATCCTATCTAAACTATTATTAAAAGAACAACACCAACAATCATTTCTTACTTATGCACATTTAATCCACATAATGCTACTAAAGAAAAAGGCATAATGCAATATAGAAACCAAAGCTCAATGTGGTTCAGATTTAGTCTCATTTGCCCAGTCCTTATTTTACCCAGTACAGCACCTTTCTCTATAACAACAAAGCCTATAATAGATATTTGGCTGATTTCAAGAACACCAAGAAAAATTCTCTGCATATCAAAACCAAAGACAATGTCTTCCTTAGACCTCAGGAATTACTTAGTGCACAGAAAAAGCTTAATGGATTTACCTCAGAGTAGTGGACAGCCTTCTCTTCCATTTCCTTCCACGCTTTTAACATTTTTTCTGAAGCTGAAAAAAGTCTAAATTGGTTATCTCAGAAATGGCCAGAACCGTAATTACTGATCTGCCTACCTCCTAGCCTAATAAATACAGGTTTGGTTGAGTAGTCTCTCAAAAAGGTATGCTGAGGGGCCAGAAGTATAGTACAGTTATAGTATAGGCTGGGCACTTGCTTTGCATGCAGCCAACCCAGGTTCAATCCCCTGCACTCCATATGGTCCCCATTCCTGCAAGAAGTTATCCCTGAGCCCAGAGTCATTCTGAGCACTGCGGCAAAAACAAACAAAACAAAAAAAGTACAACTGAAATCCTAATCTCGGTACCTCAAAATGTGACCTTATTTGGAAATATGATTTCGATTCAGTCCGTCTGCTCAAGGCATATTGGCATTGGGCAGAAACACAATTCAGTACTATGGTGTCCTTACAAAAGGAGAACAACAAGGGACGGACACAGACACAAGGGGGAAAACACTGGATGATGGAAACAGTGATAAAAAGATTAGTACTGCAAGCCAAGCAACCCCAAGGGTTGCTGGCAAACCACCAGGAACTAACAAGAAAGGATTTCTTACACAGGTTTCAGAGAGATCATGGCACTGCCAACACCCTGAAGTAAGATTTTTAGTTTCTGAAAGGGCAATGAGAATGTTGTCTTAAGTCACCTACTTTATAGCAGTACGTTATGGCAACCCTGGAAAACTAGGCTTTCTCTTTAAGAAAAGCAAACAACACAAAAAGTTTACTCTAAAACAAACAAACTGTAGCTGGGAGGAGATCTTGGGGATTGGAGGAGGAAAGCAAACACTCCAGCTGGTAAATGTGGTGCTAGAACACTGTATGAACGAAACGATTTTTCTTTTGGGGGGCGTGAGAGATGGGAGTCATACCAAACTATACCCAGGGTTTATACCTGGCTCTGTGCTCAGGAATTATTCCTGGCAGTGCTCAAGGGACCAGATGGGACACTGGGGATTAAATTAGGGAGGCCGTGTGTAAGACAAGCACCCTACTTGTTGTACTGTCACTCTGGCCCCTATACCTAGAATTATTATACGAGAATCAGTTTAAGAATTCCCATTTGACCCAGCAATACCACTGCTGGGAATATATCCCAGAGAGGCAAAAAAGTACAATCGAAACAACATCTGCACATGTATGTTCATCGTAGCACTGTTTACAATAGCCAGAATCTGGAAAAAACCCGAATGCCCCAGAACGGATGACTGGTTGAGGAAACTTTGGTACATCTATACAATGGAATACTATGCAGCTGTTAGAAAAAAGGAGGTCAAGAATTTTGTAGTTAAGTGGATGGGCATGAAAAGTTTCATGCTGAGTGAAATGAGTCAGAAAGAGAGAGACAGACATAGAAATATTGCACTCATCTAGGGTATATAGAATAACAGAGTGGGAGACTAACACCCAAGAACTGTAGAAATAAGTACCAGGAGGTTGACTCCATGGCTTCGAGGCTGGCCTCACGTTCCGGGGAAAGGTCAACTCAGAGAAGCGATCACCAACTACATTGTAGTCGAAGGCCATGTGGGGGAAGGGAGTTGCGGGCTGAATGAGGGCTAGAGACTGAGCACAGCGGCCACTCAACACCTTTATTGCAAACCACAACAGCTAATTAGAGAGAGAAAACAGAAGGGAATGCCTTGCCACAGTGGCAGGGTGGGGTGGGGGGGAGATGGGATTGGGGAGGGTGGGAGGGACACTGGGTTTACGGGTGGTGGAGAATGGGCACTGGTGAAGGGATGGGTTCCCAAACTTTGTATGAGGGAAGTATAAGCACAAAAGTGTATAAATCTGTAACTGTACCCTCACGGTGATTCTCTAATTAAAAATAAATACATAAATAAAAAAAAAAAAAAAAAAAGAATTCCCTGGCTAACAGGGGTGAAAAATCAGTATAGGTTTTCTATTTTTAAAGATTTGAAAATCACATTTTTATTTATTTATATTTTAAATTTTGGTTTGGGTGCCTGTAAGCTGTCAGTGCTTAAAGGTACCCCCAGTCCAGTACTTATGAGTCACTCCTGGTGGTGTTCAGGAGACCATGTGGTGCTAGGGATGAAATCCAGGCCTCCTGCCAGCTCCCAGTTTATTGAGCTACGCCACTGGCCCCAATCAGCAAACTCATAAATCTTTTCTACATTTTGCGGAGTTAAATATTTCTTATCCAATGATGAGAAAAAGAATGTAAATTTGCTCAGCTATGGGCTAAAAAGGGTAAAATCCAAAAACAAGCCAAACATGTCTTACAATGATTTGAGTTGCCCTGCTTCTTGTTTCAATGTGAAGGTCAGATAACTGGTGATAGCTCAAGCAGGCAAAAGAGCAGAAAGCTTAGAGAGACAAATAGATCACCCAAACACTTACAGATTCCATAAGTCATCTGTTCACTGTATCTTTCCAAGTCAAGCTGAATGCTTTTGTGGAAAAACTCCAATTTAGCTTTCAGTTGCTGAGATGCTGAGATCAAAGTGTTCTTCATTTTTGTCAAGTTAGCATTATATCTAAGAAGACTTAACCTAAACCACAGCAATAAATAAATAAATATAATCATTTTCTAAATATTGGGGGGTTTAAACTTAAATCAACATTAAGTCCAAAGTCTACCACCAACCTATAAGAAACAGTAATCTCTAGAATCTGGTCTCTAAACCCTTCCCTCCTTCCTATTATTATTCTATGATAAAACAATAGCCTAATAGGATAACTTGGAAACTACTCACTCTCAATTCATTGCAAATTGGACAGTTAAATACCACTAAGAAGAATTCTGTGAGGCTGGATAGTATAGAGGGTAGGACATTTGCTATGCACGGCCAACCCAGGTTTAATCCCCAGCATCCCATGTGGTCCTCTGAGTACCACTTGGAGTGATTCCTGCACACAGAGCCAGGAATGGCCCCTGTGCAATGCTGGGTGTGGCCCCAAACTGACACACAAACAAAAAAGAATTCCAACAATACAATTATATTAGCAAGAACAGATCATTACTAAGAATTAGTAAGTCTGATCAGAACATTATATCTCAGTTTGGCTCAATATTTTAGTACTTCCTGGGATACTAATTAGTAAAAACTGGCTAAATTCTTGAGCACTGGCATGCATGACACTCTACCATAAACAAGAGTCCACTTACATTGCTGCTCTCTGTCCCTGGTAGAGCCTGCTATAGTCTTCTTTTAGCCCAGACACATAGTGCACCGCTTCAGCCCACACTTTTCGTAGCTGTACAATTGGAAGCTGCGTTTTACTGTCCTGTACTATATGAATGAAAAGGAAAAAGAAGGGTAGAGTTACCTTTTGAGATTTTAGAGTTCATTTTTCATTCTTTGTGACTTCCTTTCTGTACATTCCTAGAAGTGCCAGAAAGAACACTGTTCCTGCCTCATCAGTTCAATTCACATTTACTGAGCACCTACAATTACAAGCCTTGCTATAAACATGAGATGATCATTTCGTAAATATTGGGAGGTGAAATGTTTAAACTTACATCAACATTAAGCATTACCTTCAAAGAGCTTGCAATTATTCAAAGTCCTTTTTCTTCTTGTTTCTATCTAAAATACTCTTCATTTTCTTTTTGTTTTGTTTTTATTTGGGCCACCCAGCAGTAATCAGTGGTAGCTTCCAGCAGGACTGGGTTAACCCTGTGGGGTTGGGAATTGAACCCGGGATCCTGCATGCTCTCCACCCGCTTAAACCATTTCCCCAGCCATGAAATACTTTTTCCTCTCCACTAATCCATTTTTTTTCTTTTAAGTTCTAAATCCAGTCCTACCTCCTCTGCAAACCACCAATCGTTCCTGCACGTGAGTAATAAATTTCTTCTCCTGCACTACCAACCCAGCCTTAGGAAAACATACAGGGTAAATAGCAGTTTAGCAAGATATGCTTTCTTCAACCCAAGGCATAAAATTATCTATGGTTATCTCTTGGCCTTTCCTCCTAAAAGCATGGCAGGTCTGCATTAAATTCAATAAAATTCCTTTTTAACAGTATGAAATTCTCCAAGATTGAAAGACACTCATCCTTTAAGACAATAATGTTGGTGTCTTTTTCATAAAAACCTTAAAAGAAAGGGTGATAAGGTGATACAATAGCAACTTCGCAAACGTATTATCTCAAGTTTGCGAATACTTGCAAACACATCATCTGAAGCAGATTTTTTAAAAATAAACTATTCATCAGGAAAAATTTGTCTTTCCCAATAAATATTAATAGACTCAAGTAACTTTTCTTTTCTATTTTTGTATTTTCACTTTCTCCTTAAGTTTCCTTTAGTGGTTCAAAAACTAAGCCAAAACAATCCAAACAGTTTTCAAAATAAAGTGTCTGAGGGAGTGGGCAGGGCGACTGCCTTGCTCACAGCCAGCCAGGGTTTGATCCCCAGCACCCCATGTGATCCTCCAAGCTCACCAGGAATGATTCCTGCTAGTGGAGCCAAGATTAAGCCCTGACTACTGTTGGGTGTGGCCCCCAAACAAACAAAAACAGTGTCTGGGACAATGAATATGACCTCCCCACCCCGCCCTATCCTCAATCATGCACTGCAGCACTATCCTCTGGTTGCTCATCGATTTGCTCGAGGGGGCACCAGTAACGTCTCCATTGTGAGACTTCTCGTTACTGTTTTTGGCATATCGAATATGCCACGGGTAGCTTGCCAGGCTCTGCTGTGCAGGCAGGATACTCTCAGTAGCTTGCCAGGCTCTCCGAGAGGGACAGAGGAATCAAACCTGGGTCGCAGCGTGCAAGGCAAATGCCCTACCCGCTGTGCCATTGTTCCAATCCATAAACCACAGTAGCACTGCACTGTAGCACTGTCCGTTCCGTTATCATCGATTTGCTCGAGTGGGCACCAGTAATCGCCATTGTGAGACTTGTTGTTACTGTTTTTGGCATATCAAATACACCATGGGTAGTTAGCCAGGCTCTAGGCAAACGCCCTACCTTCTGTGCTATCGCTGCAGTCCATAAATCACAGTACCTCAATTAAAACAAATTTTTAATTAAAGGATCCAAATTAAATGATAACATAGTAGTAACAAGAATGGGTCTTAGGGGTGGGAGGGATACTGGGTTCATTGGTGGTGGAGAATGGACACTGGTGGAGGGATGGGTTCTCGAACATTGTATGAAGGAAACACAAGCATGAAGATGGGTAAATTTGTAACTGTACCCTCACGGTGGGGCTGGAGCGATAGCACAGCGGTTGGGCATTCGCCTTTCACGCGGCCGACCCGAGTTCGATTCCTCCGCCAGTCTCGGAGAGCCCGACAAGCTACCGAAAGTATGGAGCCCGCGAGGCAGAGCCTGGCAAGCTACCCGTGCGTATTGGATATGCCAAAAAAGTAACAATAAGTCTCTCAATGAGAGACGTTACTGGTGCCCGCTCGAACAAATCGATGAGCAACGGGATGACAGTGACAGTGACAGTGACCCTCACAGTGACTCGCTAATTAAAAAAAAAAAATTAAAAACAGAAAGAATGGGTCTTAGTACCTAATGCTGTTTTCTAGTTAAAGGTACCAGGGTTCCTTAGAAAAATGACTGATTTTAGTACTATGGCAGGAAATATGTAAGATAAACCTGGAGTATAGTATTAGGAATTAAGGAAGTGATTTTTAGAAAGTAACACTGATGAGAGAAAGCAAAAGGGCATAGGTGCCAATTGAAAAGGCTCCAAACAATACCAAGAATGTGGCTCAGTGCAGGCTTCATACAGATGTGAGGCCCTGGGTTTGATTACCCGCACTGCACACACCAACAAGACCCACGGATCCATAATAATATAATAAAATGAATGTTATAATGTTCACTGTATCACTGTATCACTGTCATCCCGTTGCTCATCGATTTTGCTCGAGCGGGCACCAGTAATGTCTCAATTGTGAGACTTGTAGTTACTGTTTTTGGCATATTGGGTAGCTTGCCAGGCTCTGCCATGTGGGCGAGATACACTCGGTAGCCTGCCATAATATCCAAAGGGGCGGAGGAATTAACCTGGGTCGGTCTCCTGCAAGGCAAATGCCCTACCCACTATGCTATCGCTCCAGCCTGTTATAATGTTATAATGAATAAATTAACAGATGAGAGAAAGGAGACAAGCTGAGTGTACTGAATTCCAAATAAGAGCCAGAGAGACAGTATAGTAGGTGCTTGCTTTGCCTGCAGCCGACCCAGACTCTATGGCCCGCACCACCTATGGCCCACAAAGCCCTGCCAGCAATGATTCCTGAGCTCAGCGGCAGGAAGATGCCCTGAGTACTGCTGGGTGTGGCCCCAAACCAAAATTAAACAAAAAAATCCAAATAAATTATGTACTCTGTCTCCACTAAAGGAAAATCCTAACTCCCCCTCCTTTCATAGAAAGGGGTTAAACACAATGCCTTCCTTCCAAAAAGTATGCTGGACAAACGTAACACTGTATCATGGGATCGAGGGCAATACCAATAGTCATTAATTATGGCTGCAGTGTGCACCTATTATAACTAACGAAAATGACACTTGATTTTTCTCTCCACCCACCCCACACCCCCTCAAATCTGATCTCAAGGAGAAAAAGGGAAAAAAAACCCACACAACTAAAACAGAGAAGCATCCTACTATATTTGAGCATTACTCCTCAAAACCAGCAAGGTTATGCAAACATAGTCTCCGAAGCAGTATCAGCTAAGAGCTTTTAAAGAAACCTCACAAAATGTAACACCACATTCTGGATGAGACCCTAAAAGAGAAAATGAGCTTCAGATAAAAATTATGGGGAAACTAAGGAAATATGATTTGCTTCATCATAATAAAATTGCTCACTAATTGTAACAAATGCACTATATTGATACATAGGGAAGAATTAAAATTGAAAATGACTCAATGTGTTGGCTTCGTTTTTATTAACTCTAGAAAGTTTTTTTAGATTTAGATCAAAGTTCAAGTCAGAGGGAGGGAGGATTAACAGAAAAAAAAGAAAACTTCTGAGATGAAGGAAAAGTTCTCTATCTTGATTGTGGTATAGATTACACAGGTATATAACTGAGAGAAATCAAACTATAAGATCTGTGCATTTTACTTTACTAAGTCAACATTGGGTTTGTCATTTTAGTCTTGCCGCAGGGAACTTGGTTTACCTTAGAGCAATGTACTTTCTGTATGCACACAGGAAGACAGTTAATAATATGCTTTGTAACTTGGGAGAGGACTGACTCCAGTAATATTTACTCTTGGGCATCTGCTTTCTCAACTCAATTGCCCTTAGTTCCTAGCACCCCAAAAGCAGGGTCCCAAATACTAGGTCTGCCTAATTTTGTTCTTTATTTTACAATTTTCTGCTTATTTTAGATTTGGTTAAACATAAATTTTTCATTTGAGTTGTTCAAAAGAAAAACAGGAATTCTCACAAAAAAATGAAAAGACTCAAAGGGCTGGAGTACATGCTTTGTATATGGGAGCAACAGGTTTGATCTTCAAAACCACAAGCTTTTATCAGCACTGCTGGGAGCAACATGTGTTACTCTGGGAGAAACAAAGTAGCAGTCTCTGAGTACCACTGGTATGGCACCAAAAAAAAAAATAAGCAGTAATCACAGGACAAAAATGAAATATTTGTTGTTTGCTTGCTTTTATGTGGGGCCACACCTGGTGACCCTCAGGAATTATTCCTGGCTCTGCACTCAGGAATCACTTCTGGCGGTAGACGAAGATACCAAATGGGATGCTGGGGACCAAACCGGGTTACCCCCGTTGAAGGCAAATGCCCTAACTGCTGTACTATCACTCTGGCTCCTAAAAATGAAGTATCTGAGCATGTCTGATAGTAAAGGAACCATTAAAAACACACTTAAGGGCAAGGGATATAGCTAACTATGAGGTCCAGGGTTCATATGCAAATGCAAAAAGAAAAAAAAAAGATGATTCTTCTGTGAGAGTCCCATAGTCATTTCAAGTGTGGGATCTGATGGTACTTTACACTCTACCTTTTCAGGTTCCAAACTATGTAAGTAATTTTCTCACTACATTAAGTATGAGACAAAGATCACCAAAAGACCATTTCTTAATTATTCTGAGTCAAAATTATTTCATATTTAAAAAAATAAAATCAATCAGTAAGTGAACTATACTTACCAATATAATTTACACACTCAGATAAACTTCTGGATGCAAATGGTCCTTCATATACAGTCTTACTTTTATCAAACAAATAAACCATATAGCTATCACAGCCTCTCTGAAAAAGAATTAAAAAAAAAAAGTCCTTGAAAATTACGTTCTCTAAGTATTGAAACACCAGACTTCCTACTTTGAAATGCAAATAAAGTCAGTGTTCATCAGCATGTATCTTATAGATTTAAGGTGTAAATTTTTGTTTAGGAAAATTAAAAAAGCATAGTTTGGATCAAAGAAAAAGAACACAATCACCAGATCTGAAAGGACAAAAGCAAAATAGTTATAATAACATAAAGGACAAAGCTACTGAGACAAGCTATGACATGGTGATAAATGAAACAAGTTAGACTTTAAAAAAAAAAAAGTCATAAAAAGTGTTCCAGGAGCATAAGCCTCAAGGGCTGAGTTTAAGCCTGCACAAGCCGTGGGGTTCAATCCCAGCACCTTCTGCTCCCACACCCAGTGCCTGACAATGAGTGTATTGACTTCCAAGTACTTCCAGGTCTGGCCTCCACAATAGTTAAAAAAAGAAAGAAAATGTACAAAGGAGGAAAATCTATGAAGTAGAAAGTGTACTAATGGTTGCCTTGGGTGGGTAGAGTGGAGATTAACAGTCACTGAGCTAGAGACATGGCTCTCTCCACAGAAGAGCACAGGCTTTGGATGTTTGAGGCCCTGAGTTAAATCTCCAGCACTGAAAAAAAATGACCCACAGAAGATTAACAGTTACTGGAAATGAAGGATTTTGTTAGACAGGAATGTGTATTTGGTTACTGGATTTGGTCTGTTTTGGGGGGGATGATAAAGGGGTTTGGGCCATACCCGGCTATGATCAGGGCTTACTTCTGGCTCAATGCTTAGGGATCACTCCTGGCAGGCTCAAAGGATCATATGCAGTGCCAGAGATCAAACCCAGGTCAGTCACATGCAATGTACACACTGTACTTTACACACTGTACTATCTTTCCTGCCCAAATATGAAATGTTTTAAAACTGACTTAGGGTAATGGCTGCAAAATTTGGTTAAATTTTCATAAAAAAAAAAAAACAACCAACAAAAAAACACACTAGACTGCAATATGCCTAAAAAATCATAAAAGACAACTTAAAAATGAATCATGAGGGGCTGGAGTGATAGCACAGCGGGTAGGGCATTTGCCTTGCACGCGGCCGACCCGGGGTCAAATCCCAGCATCCCATATGGTCCCCTGAGCACCGCCAGGGGTGATTCCTGAGTGCATGAGCCAGGAGTGACCCCTGTGCATTGCTGGGTGTGACCCAAAAAGAAAAAAAAAAAAGAATCATGAGGGGCTGGAGCGATAGCGCAGTGGGTAGGGCGTTTGCCTTGCATGTGGCCGACCCAGGTTCGATTCCCAGCATCCCATATGGACCCCTGAGCACTGCCAGGAGTAATTCCTGAGTGCAGAGCCAAGAATAACCTCTGTGCATCGCCAGGTGTGGACCCAAAAAGCAAAAAAAAAATCATGAAAACAATCATATTTTACCATCTATAATCTGGGAAGACCCAGACGATCACTGTTCAAGTTTCAAAGTTCCATGCTTGAAAGTACAAACAGAGGGGGCTGGAGCGATAGCACAGCGGGTAGGGCATTTGCCTTGCACGCGGTCGAACCGGGTTCTAATCCCAGCATCCCATATGGTCCCCTGACCACTGCCAGGGGTAATTCCTTAGTGCAGAGCCAGGAGTAACCCCTGTGCATCGCCGGGTGTGACCCAAAAACCAAAATAAATAAATAAATAAATAAATAAAGTACAAACAGAGTGAAGTGAACAAACAGAAAGTTACACAAAGTTCAAAATAACACTTCATTTCTATTTTATTCACCTTGCCAAATAATCTTAAAAGTTATGGACAAAAGGGGGGAGGTTAAAAAAAAAAAAAAGCTCTGGAGTGATAGCACAGCGGGTAGGTGTTTGTTTGCCTTGTACGTGGCCAACCCGGGTTGATTGCCCGAATCACATATGGTCTCCTGAGCCCACCAGGAGTAATTCCTGGGTGCAGAGCCAGGAGTAACCCCTGTGCATCGCCGGGTGTGAATCAAAAAGCAAAAAAAAAGGGGGGGAAGGGAGAGAGGCAGAGGGCAATGGATGGTCCGAAGTAGCAGAACAGATTAAGTATATGCCTCACAAGTGACCAAGCTCAGTTCAATCCCTGGCACCACAAGGTACCCCCATGCATCACCAGGCTCAGAAGTCCCCAAGCACTGCCAAAGTGGCCCTGGTAATCCCGAGCAATGCAAGGTCAAAGTAGAACTGATTCCGTGGGCTCCTGAATCGAACTGCTTACCGAGTTGGCTGAGAATCATGAGGAGAGGACGCCATGCCTCTGCACTTCATGGAAGCCCACCTCAATCCCTTCCTCCCCGAAATGTAATGAGTAAGATAAAAGTGAAATAACTATAAGATGCACACCATCATTGCTTGAGGAATTGCACGCATGGATTTTAAAAACCGCAAATCCTCTTTGCAAATAAATTTCTAATATGTCAAGTATATTCGAATTCTCTCACCACTCCATCTAGAACACACTGAGAGGCAGGTTTCCGAGGATCCAGAGAAATTCCTGTCTCGGACAGAAGCTCCTGGGAACCTGTACTGATTCCAGTTTCACGCTCAATACGAGACTGCAGCGAATGAAGACTTTCATCAGGTGGCAACAGAAAAGAAATTATCTTTGCAGAAGTCATATTTAGAATGTGCACAATCTGTGTAAAAAAATTACAGTAATTATAAGTAAAATATTGAATGTTTATAAATAGTGAAAGAGATATAAAGCAAAAGGAATAGTAATAATAATAATAGATGTTATTCCAAGGAATAAAATTTCAAAGTTCTAGGGATACTCAAAAAATAAGAAAGAAAAGCCCCAACTCAATAGGAAAACACTTGGGCTGAGCAATGTGACTCACATGATAAAACCTGAGCTTTTCAGGAGTGCAGCCCTGGTTCAATTCCTGGTACCTCAAGCTTTTTCATGTGCCCTCTCCAAAACTGCCCAAGCACAACCAGCTAGCACAGCAGAGAATGGTTCCCACAACAATAAAAACAATGTAAAAATAAACAATAATTCTTTTTAAAATTGTATTTTATCTGCTGTTAATTGGGACTGTTTTGGGTTTTTTTCTTGTGTGTGCTGGTGATTAAACTCAGGGTCTCCTCCATGTAAGGCAAATGCTCTGTCACCGAGCTACATTCCCAGCCCCAAAACATACTTCTTTAAGCAAAGAAGGTAAAAAATTTTAAAACCATTTGGGGGCCAAATCTATAGTACAGCAGGTAAGGTACTTGCCTGGCATGCATCTGACCAAGGTTTGCTCTCTGGCACCACTTATGGATGCCCACTTAAGTATTACCAGGAATGATCCCCGAGTACAGAACCATGAGTAAGAACGCAGTGATCAGGGCTTACATATATAATGATTATGTAAAATCTATCATGGACCCAGAAGCAAACATTCCATTTACAAAGTGTCAAGGCTGAAGCGATAGCACAGCGGGTAGGGCATTTGCCTTGCATGCGGTCAACCCAGGTTCGATTCCCAGCATCCCATATGATCCCCCGAGCACCACCAGGAGTAATTCCTGAGTGCATGAGGCAGGAGTAAGCTCCGTGAATTGCCGGGTGTGACCCAAAAAGCAAAAAAAAAAAAAAAAAAAAAAAAAAGTGTCTGATAACACCAACAAAGAGTTAAGTGCTTTCACATAGCAACCTTAATCAAACTTTCTAATCTCCATGTTTGATTCACTTTTTTGCATTATACCATATGATGCCCAGGGCCTATTTTTGGCTAAGTGCTTGGGGGTTGCTTCTGGAGGAGCTCAAAAGACCATGCAGTGCCAGGAACTGAACCTAAGGTCTCACACACACAAGGCAGGTACTCTACCCAGCCGCAGCCTCAACCCTAATTTCTATTTCGGCTAACTTGGTTTGGAGAAAACTAGAGTTCTGAGAAGTTGAATAACTTGCTAGGTACCTCTCACAGCTGATAACTGGTAGAGCTCGGATCTGACTCCTATTAACCTGACTATTGTCTCATATGGAACTGGAATAAACACAGATGCTCAGATCAATGGAATAGAACTGAAAGCGCAGAATTATACCCTCAGATGTACAAACAGTTATTTAACAACAAAGGAGCTACATGCATTAAGTGGTGGAAGGAAATGAAAATTTTTTTTTTAAAACTTAAAAAGGCAAGGAAAAGAGAAAACTTCAAAGTTAGTGTAATTTACAATACAAATACACCACTGAGCCTTCCATTACTTCCCCACCAACACAGATTTCACACAACAGCTGCTAACAACAATAGCAAAAGATTTCCAAGAAAAATCCCAGTTGTACATTTACTTTCATACCAGAGCTCATGGCAAACAAGAGATTATGGCATCCCATTACCAAACTTATGCCAAAAGGGAGTGAAAGAAAGAGAGAGAAAATACAAGTAATTTTATTATCCTTTGGTCGATCACTATTTAATGAGTACCTCCTATATTATAAGATATATAAATTAGGTAACGTGGTTATTTCACTTCAATCCCTAGTACCTCCCCAAATTGCCGAGAGCTATCCCCAGAACTGCTGATATGATCCAGTGCAACAACCAATGTTAACCCACCACCCATCCAACCCAAACACTTCAACAAAGAGAAGGGGGAAAATGAGGTTTTCTCCCAGTTCATTTCCCCCTTATTTATCTTTCAAAATTCAATCCAGGAAGCATCCTTAAACAACTATAAATAATACCATTAGCATACCTTATTCTCAACAACTTCAGAATAACACTGTTTAAAGAAACAAAGACAAAGAAGCATTTGCCCAAATTTCCAGTCAGGAGCAGTGCTGAAAATTAAACTAAGGTCTAAAAACTGCAGAACACATGAGAAGTACTCTTTCCATGCTCTAATATAAGGAGAGGTCCAGAGACTCCTTTAGCGAAAAAAAATGATGCTACAATTACCATAGCAAGTTTGAAAAAAAATCTGAGCTAAAACCTAAATCTTTTTGGAAGCAGCAACAAAGAAGTAAAAGGTACAACCTTGGGGGGAAAAAAAGAACTCCAGATCTAATCATTCATTTATTTCAACTAGGAGATACCTTGTGCTTGTAACATATCAAGAATATCTTATTCCTTAGCACATAGAAGAAAACCAAATTCAATGTTAGTCAAGAATGACACTGACATGGCCTCAAGTTTCTATTTACTAAAATATGCCAAGATAGGAGTAAAATCATTTCTGATTCTCATTTCAGAAACCCTATCTACTATAATACATAAATATAGAAACACCATAAATAAATACAGAAACACCACAGATTAGAGCTGTTTCCAGGTATAAAATATAATGGAACTTCTCATCCATATCAGTAACAAAACTTGAATATATACTGAGAATCTCTTTTACATGCCCTGCTTTGTACAGAATGCAAGAGTAGGAATGGCAGGGTATTAGAATGGGGGAAAAAGTAGTATGAACAATCCCACCACTGAAGAAGAAAATCTATACAAAGAGGAAAAAAGATGAGAAACAATCGAAGAATATAGTAAGTGTAGGGTCTGGAGAAATAGAACAAAGTGTGGTAGGTAAGGTACTTGCCGTGCACATGATCAAACCATGTTCAATCCCCAGCACCCATGTGGTCCTTCAAGTCCTGCCGGCAGTGATCCCTAAGTGCAGAGACAGGAGAAAGCCCTAAAGGCCCTAAGCACTGTCAAGTGTTAAGTGTCCCACTAAGATAAATAAATTTTTAAAAATTATATATATATATTTATACATATATATATAAAAGCACTGTAAGCACTGTCATCCCATTGTTCATCGATTTGCTCAAGCACGCACCAGTAACGTCTCCATTGTGAGACTTGTTACTGTTTTTGGCATATCTAATACGCCACGGGTAGCTTGCCAAGCTCTGCCATGCGGGCATGATATGATACTCTCGGTAGTTTGTCGGGCTCTCGGAGAGGTATATGTATATAATAAATATAAAATGTTAAATAACAAACTGTGTGTTAGAGACCACTGAGAGAAAAGGGAAGATGACTACACACCAGTGTAGGTGAAAAGCAGAGAGTGAGCGCATTCTGGGTTGAAGGACAGTAGCTTTCAAAGTCAAATATGGACTAATGGCACAATAAGCAGCGATGACCTGTTCTTTAGTGGGAGTAAGAGAAACAGGTATAAAAGAAGCACTTTGGATAAGGTGGACCTGCATTTTGATTAAAAAAAAAAAAAAGCCAGCCTGATCACTTCAGACTTTAAATGGTGGTAAGAAATACCTATATTAGTTTATTAAACAGGAGAATTTAAAAAAAAGTTCTCAGAAGATGTGTTGGGCTATTCTCTGTCATGAACTTAATTAGAATGAGGAATAATAGGGGCATAAAAGCATAATAAGACCTTCCTCAACAAACAAAATCCAGTATGTTCTGGCCTAAATAAAGTGATAATGGTATCTATACAAGAAAAGGGGAAAATCAAAAAGATGGTTTAAAGAGCTTACCTTAATAAACCAAACTCTGGGGTCTAAGAAGTAATACACTGGTTATGGCACTTGTCTTGCATGCAACTGACCCCAGTTCGATCCCCATCACTGCATAGAGTCCTCTGAGCATTTCTAGGAGTGACCCCCAAGTACCACTAGGTATGGCCCAACTCCCCTCCCCCCAAAAAATAACCTTCAGTTCTAGGAATATCACTTTCCTCTTCAAATAAAATCAAGATAAATAAAATCAAGATAAGATCATTGAAATATATTCATGCTATTATAATTTAATATTATTAAAATTTAGTATTCATTTTTGGGAATTGAGGTGGGGGAAGGGGTTTCACACTCCTAAGTAGCACTCAAGAGAGCCTAGGTAACACTCCTAGAAGCCCTTAGCCGGATGTACAAGCCTGGCTGGTGTTGTGATTTGGGATGCTATTTCAGGGCACCCTGCTACTTCAGAAACCACTGCATGTGGGACTGGAAAGACAGTATAGCAGTAAGGCACTTGTCTTGCACGTGGCTGACCCAGGTTCAATCCCTCACATTCCATGTAGTCCCCCGAGCACAGCTGGGAGTGATTCCCGAGTGCAGACGCACGAATAACCCCTAAGCATCACAAAACAAAAAACAAAAAAGAACTTCTGCATCTGAAGCAAGTACTCCAGTCCTCTGAGCTATCTCCTCAGTCTTCCAAATAAATTTGCTAACTTCAGTGTAAGACTAAGGAAGCAGAGCTCATTCAGACTAACCTTCAAATTCAGAATATGATCCATTAATATAAAACATCTTGGTTGTTTCAAAGTAACATCAACAGGTCCTCCTCTCTGCTGAGGATCCCAATTCAGCATCAACTGTAGCCAGTTTTCCATAGGTTCTACTATTAAACTAGAAATGTACAAAAAGATGAAGAATGTCATTTATGTTCCAGTCTTCCTTCTGTATTGTAACAAAGGTAATTCCACAAGTTTTTCCACTTCGTTTCACATCATGGCCATACCATTTTGTAACTTCAAATACTAAAGTAAAAGAGGAGAAGCTATTTTTCATTAAAAAAAAAAAAAAAAAGCCATGGGAACTGGAGTGATGGTATAGCAGGCGGGTGCTTGTCTGGCACACGGCTGACCTGGGCTCAGTCCTTTGCATCCCTATGGTTCCCCAAGCTCTGCCAGAAGTGATTTGTGAGTGCGGAGTCAGGAGTAAACCCCAAACACCCCTGGGTGTGACCCAAAAACCAAAAAATAAACGAATAAAATTAAATAAAATTTAAAATCAAAGTAGCTTACCCACTTTTCAATCAACAGCTTCATAAAGCCAGCAAAGACAAGCAAAGACTAATATTTTTATCATCACAGAAAGTTCTACTGAATATGGCTACTTTAAATGAAAACCACTCTACTATTCTTTCCCAACCCTGAAGAATATGAGCAGAAATTCGACTCAACTACACTTACCTACAAAGGTTATTCGGTTGAGGTATATGACTACTAAACCGAACTTCTCCCATCATTTCTTCTCCTGCATATATACACTTCGGATCTTTCTTCCTAATCTTCTCGTGCCTATTAAAACAAAATCTATTTAACTGGCAAACTGGTTTGTATTAACTTGCTAAGATTTTCCATTATTTAATTTTATTAAATTGTTCAATAAACAGTTACATTTAACGAGAAGGGAGAAAGCAAAAGCAGGCAACAAAAAATCTCCACTCCCTTTAAGCACACGAGTTCTCACTCCCTTTTCTTACCAGGTAAATGGCTGCATATGATGCAAAAATGGCCTATATCCTGTAATACATTCAAACACCATGGTCCCAAAGCTCCAGTAATCAACAGTGGCTGTGTAAGGCTTATTCTCAAAGAGCTCTGGGGCCTTAAAAGATACAAAAAACATTTTAAAAGCTAACACTCTAAGAAAACTACTTTATTTTTGAAATGCTACATTATCTTCAAATATAAGAATGCAAATCTTATGCACTAAACTCAAGAAAACAACACATCTTACCAGATACTGTAATGTTCCCACGAAAGATGTACACACACTTCCTTGATCAACATCTTTGGCATATCCCAGGTCAATTATTTTATGCATAACCTGAAAAATAATATTAAATCATCAAAAAAATTGTAAAGAAAGACATCATTGTATGACTCAATCATAAGCACGAAAATTTGTTAAGTCTGGGTACTTCACAGTGATTCATTTAAAAATTAAAAAATTAAAATAAAAAAAAGAAAGACATCAGTGTCCTTATAAGGCTCTGAAAAGAATGGTGGTAAAGTTTAGACTCTGTAATGACACAAAGGCATTTCAACCCTGAATGCTATCACTTAGCTAATCATGTGATCTTGATTAAATTACTTCTCTCGGTTTTCTATATAACGATATTATTAATATCACAAAATAGTCATTAGGATCCAATTCAATAGTGAAAGAACTTAACACAGTGCTTAAACCTTGGCTTAAAAAACTATAGATTTGGCTCATAATTTTTACTTTATTATACTCAGAATAAGTTTGATTCATTAAATGGGCAGGCAAAAGTAAGAGTGACTTCCAATCTGAAGCAGCATCACACCATTTTAAAGTAGATCAATGTAAATAATCATCTGACCTCAAACTATCTTGAGGGACTGGAGCAATATTGCAAAAGGTTAACCCAGTTAGATCCCTGGCATCCCCCGTGGTCCCCCAAGTTCCACCAGGAGTGATCCCTGATCCCTGGCTTACTAAGCACAGACAGGTGTGGCCCCAAAACAAACAAACAAAATATCCTGAAGGGTCAGAAAGATAACTCAAAGGGCTAAAGTGCTTTATATGCTGGAATCCCAATTTCAGAACATGGTACTGAATGGAGTACAAAGTTGAGAGTGGCCCCCCAGTATGGCCCAAATAAACAAAATATTGCAGTTCTTGGAGACAAAAAAAAAAAAAAAAATCCAGGGGCCGGGGTGATAGAACAGCAGGGAGGGCATTTGCCTTCCACACGGCCAATCCAGGTTCGATCCCCAGCATCCTGTATGGTCCCACGAGCAACACTAGGAGTAATTCCTGAATGCAAAGCCAGGAGTAACCCCTGAGCATCGCCGCATGTGACCCAAAAAAGCAAAAAATAAATAAATAGAAATTTAAAAAATAAAGATAGCTGGTGCAAAGCATATATGAGAGGTCCCAAAGAGATAAAACGTTATTGAAGTTCCATAACCTCCAGCTTATCATCATCTTCACTAAAGACACACAATTCACGAACTGAAGGTCAGGGGCAAGAGTGATAGAACGGTGGGTAAGGCGCTTGCCTTGCACGTAGCTGTCCCGGGCTCGATCCTCAGCAACCCATACGTGCCCCCGCCCCCACTCCAAGCACTGCCAGAACTGATTTCTTTTTTTTCTTTTTTTTGGGGGGGGTCACACCCAGTGATGTACAGGGGTTACTCCTGGCTCTGCACTCAGGAATCACCCCTGGCGGTGCTCAGGGGACCATATGGGATGCTGGGATTCGAACCTGAGTTGGCTGCGTGCAAGGCAAATGCCCTACCCACTGTGCTATTCCTCCAGCCCCCAGAACTGATTTCTGAGTGCAGAGTAGGAGCAATCCCTAAGCATCACCGGGTGTGACCCCCCCCCCCCATTGACATACTCTCCAAAAAACGAAGGTTCACTCTTGGCTCTGATTTCTTGGGGAAGAAGGGATGCATACCCAGCACTGCTCAGGGCTTACTCCTGGTGTTCCTCAGGAGACCACAGGCAGTGCCAGGGACTGAATCCAGACTGGCCACATAGAAGGCAAGCACCTTTCTTGCTACACTATCTCTGCAGCCCTCTTGGCTCTGATTTTTATTTGAATATAACTCTTTGTTTTTGAAGCAAGAAAACTACTTAAATTGTTCTGATAAAAAGAAGTGTTTTTATCAGAAGCCAGCTGATTAGTTTGGGCTCTTCTCAGATGCCTTCTTTAGGAATCTAAGAAACCAGGTGCTGGGCCTGAGAGACAGTACAGCGGGTTAAGGCTGCACTATTGCACGCGCCAGACCCAGTTCAATCCCTGACACCAAATACAGTCCCCAAGCCCAGTCAGAAGTGATTATGCACACCTACTGGGTCTGCTTTCTTTAAGGCAGAAGAGAAAAATATAGGTTTGCTTAAGTACATTGGCCAAGGAGATAGATCAAAGGGATCTCTGAGCACAGAGTCAGGAGTTGCCCCAAGCACTGACAGGTATGGTTCCCAAACAAAACAACAACAAAAATCTGCTTTCAGATTCTAACTTAACGATAAAAGTTGCAGAGGAGAATGAGTTGCATTATTTTCCCTTTCTTTTTGGTTCTGAGGCTATACCCAGCAGTATGCAGGAGTTAACTCCTGGCAGTGCTTGGGGGATCTAGTGAAACCAGAGTTCAAACCCAGATTTTTTGCTCAAAAAACACTTTTATCGGGGATGGAGTGATAGCACAGCGGGTAGGGCGTTTGCTTCGCATGAGGCCGACCCGGGTTCATTCCCAGCATCCCATATGGTCCCCTGAGCACCGCCAGAGGTAATTCCTGAGTTCAGAGCCAGGAATGACCCCTGTGCATCGCCGGGTGTGACCCAAAAAGCAAAACAACAACAACAACAAAAAAAAAAAAAACCACAACGGGGACGGAGCGATAGCACAGCGGGTAGGGCATTTGCCTTGCACGCAGACGACCCGGGTTCGATCCCCGGCATCCCATATGGTCCCCCAAGCACTGCCAGGAGTAATTCCTGAGTGCAAAGCCAGGAGTAACCCCTGAGCATCGCTGGGTGTGACCCAAAAAAAAAAAAAAAAGAAAGAAGACCCAGAATGTTTGCATAATAGGATGGGTTTCCTGAGGATTAACAAATTATTTATACTCATGCAATTATTTCTACCTATGCAATCTATTATCTCTGCTATATATTTGTATTAGAAAAACAGAAGCAAACAAAATAAATGCAACTTATTCTAACAGAACTACTTCATTAGCAGAGTAGAAAATCAACTTAAAACAAAAGCACAATTCATAGTAGTAGCACTATAGCACTAACTCTTGTCCCGTTGCTCATCGACTTGCTTGAGCGGGCACCAGTAACGTCTCCATTGTGAGACGTGTTGTTATGTTTTTGGCATATCAAATATGCCCCGGGTAGCTTGCCAGGCTCTGCTGTGCGGGCAAGATACTCTTGGTAGCTTGACAGGCTCTCCGAGAGGGATGAAGGAATCGAACCCAGGTCAGCCGTGTGTAAGGCAAACGCCCTACCCGCTGTGCTATAGCACAATTCATAGTAGTAAAGTCTGGACTACTCTATACTCTAGAAGTATAGAGTACTAAGAGTATGCATGGAGGGTAGGTGCCCAACCTCAACAACTGTATCAGGAGACTAGCCAATAGACATGGAACATTTCTCTTCCATTTTTACCTACCTTTCCACCAACATCCTGAAGAACTATGTTTTCAGGTTTTAGATCACGATGTATGATTTTGTTTTCATGCAAATATCGAATCCCAGACCCTAAAGAAAAATTCAAATGTACTTTAAATAGAAAATAGTAAGTGAAAAATAAATTTTATCACGCATATTCTACAGATCTTCTCTGATGCTCAAACTTACATGGACCATCATAATTGCACGATTAATGATACTACAGCAGCTCGGGGTTTTTAAAATAGGAATCAGTAAATTAAATACTGCAGAATTTTCTATGCTCATTTATAAAAAGTAACATTAAAAAGTGGAACAAAAATTAAGAAAATCCTCAAATTTAATCTTATAGCCTTCCCCTGCCCCAAGTGGATTTTGAACTCCATGACCTAAGAAAATGTCACAGTATATAAATACATCCTTGGTTTCTGAGCTTCCCCCAAGCATCTAAGCACTGGTTATTTGAAGGATTTTTCAGGCATGAGGTTTTTTTTGAGTGGCAGGTGGTTTGGATCATACTTGATGATGGTCAGGGTTTACTCCTGGCTCTGTGCTCAGGGATCACTGCTGGTGGGGCTTTGGGAGACCATATGGATGACTGGGATTGAACACAGGTCGACCATGTGTAAGGCAAGTGCCCTATCCACTATAATATAGCTCCAGCCCCAAAAGAGATTTCCTTTAACCCAAATATCAACTTGAGAAACTATGCCTCAGAAAAGATGCAATGCCTCTGGCAAATAAACAAGGAGGAAGAGGGAATATAATTAATTAACGTCACTCCATGTCATTTTTATCAACAACTAAAGCATCTGATTAGCTAAAAAAAGGACAGTCTTAGGGGCTGGAATAGTAGTACAGTGGGTAGGGCTCTTGCCTTGCACATGGCCGACCAGGGTTTGATCCCCAGCATCCTAGAAGTGATCCCTGAGCTTAAAGTCAGAAGTAAGCCCTTCAGCACCTCTTGGTGTGATCTAAAATTTAAATTAAAAAAAGGTCCTAAAAATGAATTTTGAAAATTCAAGTTTTAGCATCAACATTAATAGTTAAATTTTTTCAAATAACTTTTTAATTGGTTCTCCTCCTCACCACCACCACCCCTTTTTTTTTTGCTATTGTTGCCATGTGCAGGGGACACACACTGGTTGCACTGCATGCTAAACATCACACTTCATTATGCCACAGAGATCCTGCTCAGGGCATGTGGGATAGTGCAGGGACTCAAATTTACAGCCTCATGTTTGCAAAGTAGGCACTTTGCCTTTGAGCTGTCCAGGGTCTCTAGCAATTTCTTCCAGATTTCAAATACGCTTCTGAGAACAGCACAGTGGTAAAGTGCCTGATTTGCAAAGATGCCAGTTGGAATCCCCAAGCATCATTCCACATACTGAGTGCCATCGGGCAACACTGCCATTGGGGATCCCTGACACCACCACAACAGTGTGACCCCAAGTGAGCAGATCAACCAAGTATCTTTGACTCTTGCTCTTCCATCTTCCAAACAGTAGCGATAACAAAGGGAAGGAGGAAAATCTATACTTTTGTGGCTTACCGCCCCAAATCTGTTATAAACCAATGAGAAATCAATAAAATTAGATTTAAAACCTAACATATTCTGGGAACGGAGGGATAGTACAGAAGTTAAGGTGCTTATTTTACAGGCAATGACCCCATTTCGAACCCCGGCACCACACATGGTTCCCCAAACACCACCAGCAGCAACCCCTAAGAACAGAGCCAAGAGTAGCCCCTGAGAACAGCCAAGTGTGATCCCACTCTCCCCACTCCCCTCTCCAAAAGAAACCCAAATAGCTTAAGTTTTGTATCGTACATCAACAACATTAACAATTTTCCATAATTCACTAGTAATACGATATAGAATCTTTCAGGGATCAAAGGAGACAAAAAATTCTGTTATTTCCATACTGATTACATACCTATATCACTCAGTAAAGAAAGTATCTGGCTTTCTTTTAGTCCACAACAATTTTCTGGTTTGTTCAGCAGCTAAAGGGGAAAAAAGAAAAAAGCCTAAATATAAGCTACCAGTATTGCTGGACAGCAACAACATATTACTCACAACACTCTGAAAGACCACCATGTGAAAAGTCATGATTAAACTGGCAATAGTACCAAAATTTCTCTGGCCTATCCATATGGCAAATTTTAAATGATATGGAAGATTTGTAATAGAGACAAATAATTTTCTAATAAACATCTTCAACGTCTTTTTAATTTTATTTTTAGTGACGCAATATCACTTTTGTTGAACACAACTTTCTAGAAAGATGCGGGGCTGGAGGAGTAGCATAGCGGGTAGGGCGCTCGCCTTGCATGCGGCTGGCCCAATACCCTTCAGACCATACGGTCCCCTGAGCCTGCCAGGAGTTGATTCCTGAGTGTAGCTCCAGGAATAACCCCTTAGAACTGTTGTTGGTGTGGCCCCCAAACAAACAACAAGTAGATGGAATAGAGGGGCTAGAAAGAGAACACAGTGGCAGGACACTTGCCTTGTCTGTGGCCGACCTGGGTTTGATCCCCTACACCCCACATGGTCTCCCAGGCAAGGCCAGACGTGATCCCTGAGCACATCTCCAGAAGCAAGCCCCAAGCACCGCCAGATGTAGCCCATAAAACTAACAACAACAACAGAAAAGAGGAGGGGGAGGGGAAGCAGGGAAAAGGGAGAGGAGAGGAAGATGTAAGAGGAGAGAAAGCATGGGTTCAAGAGGGAATCAGGGCTTCTCAATAGTGGGGAAAGCTGGCAAAAGACAGAGAGGCAAGCAGCGAGGTATGTGTTAAGGGAGAACACAGACTTAAAGAGTCTGTTATTTTTATCCTACATCATTCATGTAGACCTATTTGAACTGCAATAAGAAAGTGGGAAAAATGCAAATTCTAAATCAGGGATCAATAAAGATGCCCTATTATGCTAGATAATAAATACTTGAGGCTTCATAGGCCAACAGTCTCTGTTAAAATTACTCAAATCAGCCACTAAAGTGATTTAAAAAAAAAAACAAAGCATAAAGAAAAGTGCATCACTGTGTTCCAATAAAACTTTATTTACTAAAATAGGTAATAGGCTATAATTTGATGATGTTTATTTAAAACTATTATATTGAATGTAATTCAAGCATACTAAAATTCATGATTTACTATCTTATTATTTCAAAACATCCACAATACCTTCCGGAGATCTCCTCCAGAACAGTATTCCATGGCTAGAAGAGGCACATCATTTATCAAAAAATTCAATTCCTCGGGAACATCACAGGCCTTTACAACATTGGCATGGTTTAACCTAATGAGGAGGAAAAAAAAAACCTTCATAAGCAAAAATTACTTTCTAATAAAAAGGAATGAGCTTAAAATGAGACTAAATTGGAGGTCAGTGAGAGAAAGAAGGCAGGCATGGTATAACATTTTAATTTCCCATTTATACATTAAAAAGTGAAAGTGAGGGGGCTGGAGTGATAGCACAGCGGGTAAGGCATTTGCCTTGCACTCGGTCGACCCAGGTCCAAATCCCAGCATCCCATATGGTCCATTGAGCACCGCCGGGGATAATTCCTGAGTGCATGAGCCAGGAATGACCCCTGTGCATTGCCAGGTGTGACCCAAAAAGCAAAAAAAAAAAAAAAAAAAAAAGTGAAAGTGATAATTAAAAAATAAAATTTGGATAATCCATCATTATTACTATTGTTATATTTCTATGTGCCTAGTAATAAGCACTTTATGTGCAATGACTTATTTACTTGTCACAATAATTTTATAATTGCGGAGTAATCAACAATCTCATCAGACAGGAGAAAATGGAAGCCCAAGTTGGATAAATAACATCACATCACACCTGAGTAAGCAGGTGGTCAGGTAAGAACCAGATGTCCGGCTCCACAACCAATCACTGTGAGTGAGAGGCAGCCACAATTAAAATTCATATTACTTCCTTCTAGTTTTTAATCTGTGTACAAACACCTTTTCCTAATTAAAAAAAAAAAAAAAAAGAATGACTCTCTCTATTTTTTTTTTTCTGTTTTTCTTTTTGGGTGACATCTGGCGATGCACAGGGGTTACTCCTGGCTCTGCACTCAGGAATTACTCCTGACCATGCTCAGGGGACCATATGGGATGCTGGGAATCGAACCCGGGTCAGCTGCATGCAAGGCAAACACCCTACCCGCTGTGCTATCGCTCCAGCCCCTCTACATTGTTTACTAACATATTTTTCTCACTTACAATATATCACCTCAGCCATTATCATCAAAACTAGAATAGATTCACAAGTTCCAGGAACCTAACAAAAGAGAATCTCCACATGTAGGGCCTAAGAATTTGTATTATTGACAAACTGTCTGGGTGATACTGCTATACAGACAAGCTTGAGAACCATTAAAAATAAAGTGAAGCGAGCACAGACACTGCAGTTAAAATGTTTATTTCAAAACTATACTTGTATCGGCTGCATGACTATGAACTTCAAAATCCTCACTATAAACAGTAATATCTAAATATGGAGTTGTGTGGCAAGTAGACTTATTTACAAGCACTCAGCACTCTACCTATGGCATTTAAAAAATAGGCTCATGTCTCTACCTCAAGAATTCAATTCTCCTCCCATTTAGTAAAGTCTATACTTCTTCCACAGAATCATTTCTAACAGAATGTGGTAGGAAGAATGAAGTACAGTAACTCCCAAGGAAAAAAATCATAAAAGACACATCAGTTCTCCTCTGATTCTCTCTCAGATTACTCATTTTAGAGCTGCTTTGTTGTAAAGAGATTCAAGTTTTCCTTTAAACGGCCCACATGGGGAGGAACTGATGCCTCCAGCCAACAGCCAGAAACACGAGCTAGAAAGCAGACACTCCAGTTCCAGCCAAGCCTTTCAATGACTCCACTCTGAGGTGTTTCCGGAGCGATGTCCCGAGTCAAGCCTTTAGATGACTCCATTCTGAGACGTTTCTGGAGTGATCTCCCGACTCAGAACCACCCAAGCTCAGTCATTACATATCCCAAAATTATGAAACTGTGTAACAGAGGGGTGGAGAGACAGTAAGAGGGTAGGGCTCTTGCCTTTCATGTGGCTCACCCCAGTTCGACCCCCAGCATCTCATATGGTCCTTGAGCACCGCCAGGAGTGATCCCTGTGTACAGAGCCAGGAGTAAGTCCTGCGCACAGCTGAGTGTAGTCCAAAAGCAAATAAATAAATAAATAAATAAGTAGTGCTGTTATTAGTATGAAAGTATAGTTGATGAGTATTGCTCAGAATTCAAAAAAACCACTCTTGCCTTCTAGAGTCTGATAATACCTAGAAGTCTTTTTAAACTAAATTTCCTCCTTTTGGGGGGGTCAGGAGGTGAAGGAAGTGGGTTTGAGCATCAGCAACGCTCAAGACTTACTCCAAGCCCTGTGCTCTGGTGTGAGTTCACAAAGTAAAATGTGGGGGCTGGAGGCTAGAGTGATAGCATAGCGGGTAGGGCGTTTGCCTTGCATGCGGCCGACCCGGGTTCAAATCCCAGCATCCCATATGGTCCCCTGAGCACCACCAGGAGTAATTCCTGAGTGCAGAGCCAGGAGTAACCCCTGTGCATAGCCAGGTGTGACCCAAAAACAAAAACAAAAAAAATGTGGGGGCTGCTGCGACAAAACAATGCGTGTGCCCAGAGCCAGAGCCGCCTCCCCAGATCCCCAGGCCTCCCCAGCAGAGAGACAGAGAGACAGGGACCACCCACAGTTTGATGGTGAAAATGGCCCATTCAATGCAGAGCTGCTAGCATACTTATAGAACATCTGAGGGGGGTTGAGGTAAGGCTATATGTGTGACTGATCATTTACACAGATAAACATTTGGCAGAAGAAATTGTCTTGGGGAGAGCAACTCAAGGAGATACTGTCTCCCAGGGACATCTACATTGCTGTTATCTTTCCCTCTAGTTGTGTAAGTTGTCAATACTTGCAGTTCTCTGGATAAACACAGTAAGAGACAAGGATCCCAACACTTAGTTCTCCTGGCTCTGAGAGCAAGCAAGGCTTTTACCGTAAATCCCAGACGAAATCCTCAGTTCCGTTAAGCTTGTTCTCCCCCCATGGGGGTCCTGTCTCTTAAGTCATAACAGCTTGCATCAAAATCATGCATTTATGCTTTCTAGAATGTTCCATTTCAATGCCGGGGTAGCTTTGCCACTCACCCTCAGTCCATCCCAGTCCCACGGGCGGAGCTCCCTTTTGGGGTGTTAGGAACTATAGCAACTGAAGCCTGAGTCAAGTAATTACGACCAAGTAATTATACCCAGAAGTACATATATTTCAGAGTCAATCAACTCCCAAATATTAGGCATATAGCATTAATGGTCTTTCTGTGTTTAACCAAAGAACACTGCTCTACAGTAAAATATAAGAAGGTAGTAAAATATAAAAAGGTTATAGGGGAATACACAGCACTTCAAATACAAAGAAGTACAAACACAAAGTTCAGAATTACCAGAAAGTTTCGGCTTATAAGTAATCAAGACTGACTTGGGGAACTATTACAATGAGAGGTAAAATACAAAGGAAAGGTCAAAAATAGACTTTAACTAAATTAGGACTGCTAGCAAGCACACGGTGAGGTGCCCTAGTCTGGGAGGAGGAAAAGGGGCAATTCACTGATGAAGCCAAAAACACTTAGGGTTAATATCCAACATCCTGGTATTACTCCTGGCAGTGCTTGGGGCATATGTGGTGCCAAGAATCAAATCCAGCTCAGTAACATGCATGACAAGAACTTTACCTGCAGTGCTACCTCTCCATTTCCCTAAACCAAATCTTCTTAATCATAATGTGAGTTATTATTTTAAATAGAATACATATATCTTGAGTCAAGTTTTGCCGCTCTTCCCCTGGCATCAGGCTGGGCTGCAAAACTAGGAAAGTATACCAGGTACACTTACTTCTTCATGATCTGGATCTCATGGCACCACCGTTCTCTGTTTTTGGTACTTAGCTCAAGGCGACAATACTTAATTGCTATTTTGAGATCCAGTTCCTGCCAAAATAGAAAATAGGGAAAAAAAAACCTTACAAATTAGGCCCTGATACAAATGCATTATCAAAGAAATGTCCACCTGTAGAAACAAAACTATTTAACCTTATTTATTAAACATATTTATTCTCAGCTCTCTTGAAGAGTCAACAGTTTTGCTATGTAAGCTATTTGATAGAGAAACCAAAGCTTTAAAATTGACCTTCGGGGGCTAGAGCAATAGCACAGCAGGTAGGGCGTATGCCTTGCACGCGGCCAATCCGGGTTCGATTCCCAGCACCCCATATGGTCCACTGAGCACCACGAGAGTAACTCCTGAGTACATGAGCCAGGAGTAACCCCTGTGCATTGCCGGGTGTGACCCAAAAAGCAAAAAAATTAAAATTAAAATTAAAAAAAAATTAAATTAACCTTCAAACACACCAAAATACTTACACTTGACTAAAGGTCCAGCGAAACAGTAATGCTGTTATTAATAATAAAGGTCGGTGTCTTACCTTGCACACGGCTGATCCTGATTCATTCCCCAGAGCCCCATGTTGGTCCTCCAGTCCCACCCCGGAGTAGTCCCTGAATACCGCCAAGTGTAACCCAAAATCCCCCAAAAGAGTGAGTGAGGCCAACCCTATAGTAGGTCTCTACCGAAAATTGTCTCAAATAATCTGCTACAAGAATAGAAAGACCATGTTCTCCCCAATCTAATTTGGGTAGGGCGTTTGCTTTGCATGTAGCCCATCAGGGTTTGACCCCCAGCACTGCATATGGTCCCCCAAGCATCACCGGGAGTGATCCCTGAGCCCAGAAGCAAAAAACAAACAAAAAAGAAGGGCTCAGTCTCCAGCACAACTAGAATGAAGAGGAAAAATTGGGCTCCCTAACCTTAACAGTAAGAGAACAGTTTTGTCATAACCAAGCCTAATTCAAGAACCTCCAAAATTAGTTCCTAATCTTTGCATTTCAAGTAACATTAAAAATGTCCTTAGTGATTATTACAGATCTTGCCTATGTGTAGAAATTGAATCATTTCTGGCTAAAATTAAACCAGATTTGATGCACATTACAGAAAATAGCCAAATCTCATCACATTCCAGCAGTATTAATAATATGGACTAATATCAGCAGTCAAGAACAAAAAAGAGTAAAAACCAAGCAGAAAGAAGAAAAATAATTAAAAAAACACTTAAGACTTAATTTGAACAGGACAACGTATTGGAGAGCTGGGAAAGGGCTGAGGACAAGCTAGAAAATAAAGTCACTATGTAGAAAGGAAAGGAAAAAAATGGAGTAGATGGAAGATCTAGTCTAACTACAATCCTCACTCCCTTCCACTTTTTTGTTCTGAGCATTTTTTACTCTGTATCTCAATAATGAGATAGCTATGAACATTAAGTACTAAAATTTCATCTGAATGAGGCAGGAAATTAACTATTTCAAAAACAATCCTATCAGGGCTGGAGCAATAGCACAGCAGGCAGGGAGTTTGCCTTATACTCGACTGACCCAGGTTCGATTCCCAACATCCCATATGGTCCCCTGAGCACTGCCAGGAGTAATTCCTTAGTGCAGAGCCAGGAGTAAACCCTGTGCATTGCCAGGTATGAACCAAAAAAAAAAAAAAAAATCCTATCCTAAACATTTCTCTATTTTTATTTCACTTACCCTATGAAGATCTCCTCCACTCTACACTTTCACAAAGACTTTTCCGAGGAATGATTAGAGATATCTAGCACACACACACAAAATATGTTTTAAAAGAAATATTCTAGAGCCATGTCTCCAGACTGTGAACTAAGCTTTTGCCCCACGCCAGCTAGTGGGGGAAATATCCTTCTTCCTTGGTTTTTCTTCCCTCCAGGAGGAAGCAGCATAATGTCCACCATATTTTGAAACTTTTAAACAGGTATGAACTTGGTGGCTTGGGGGGGGGGGGAAATGTGTTTTGAACTTGAAACAGCAGGACGTTTGGGCTGGGGCCAGTGCCGGCTCGAGCTCCGCCAAGATTCGACCCGGGTGGCCATGCCTTTGCACAGCCACCTTGCTGTGGAACAACCAGGATCCAGAGACAGCTATATTACTTGGGGTCCCAGCGAATGCTTGCAGCCATGTCTCCAGACTGTGAACTAAGCTTTTGCTCCATGCTGCTCCAGGAAGGAAAATGATTCAATTTCCAACTTAAATCTCCCTGGACTTAATTACTAAAATACAGAAATCCTAAACCGTGCGGCCGCGGTTTCACTACTTTGTATCTCTTCATTCTCATCAGTGGAAAACTAATTATCAAATGTTTCCTTGTCAATAGGGCCATATTCTTGGGGGATAAACTCCAACAAGAATAGCGAGTTCTGTGTTGAAACTCCAACAATAGTGAGTTTTGTGTTGAAATATGGAATGTAATCAAGGTAAAAAGAAAAGGAAGTGAAATTTATCAGTTATGCAGGGGGGGGGTAGGGAGGTGGGGGATGGGAGGTATACTGGTTTTTTTTTTTTTTGGTGGTGGTGGAATACGGGCACTGGTGAAAGGACGGGTGTTTGAGCATTGTATAACTGAGACATAAGCCTGAGAACTTTGTAACTTTCCACATGGTGATTCAATAAAATAAATTAAAAAAAAAAAAAGAAATATTCTAGGGGACACAAAGATAGTACAATGGGTAGGGCACATGCCCTGCACACATTTGATCCAGGCTGGTTCCCTGCCGTACTATGTGGTCCCATGTGAGCACAGAGCTAGGAGTAAGCCCTGAATATCACCAGGTGTGGCCCGAAATAAAGCTAAACAAAACAAGAAGAAATATTTTGAGGATGTATGTGGTGATAATGGTTGCACAAGAATATTAAAGAATTTAATGTCACAAAATCAAAACAGGAAATGTTGGGAACACAAAGACATTACAGCAGGTAAGGCACCTGCCTCAGATGAAACCAACCTGAGTTCAATCCCAGGCATCCCATATGGTCCTCCAAGTCCTGCCAGGAATTGACCCCTGAGAGCACAGCCAGGTGTAAGCCCGGAACACAGCCGGGTGTTTAAAAAGGGTAAATGTTACGGGGGCAGAGATCATGCAGGAATTGAGGCCCGTGACTTCCACAGGTTGGCCCTAGTCTGAGCTCCAGCAGCGCCTGGTTCCCTGAACATCACAAGCTGTAGCCCTGAGGCCCCAAGAACTGCCAAGTATGGCCCTTGAGGTTCCCTGCACCTACCAATGTGGGCCAAGTAATCCCTGGAGTTAAGGGGGCCTGAGCAGCGTGCATCCTCACGTCCTCGCACTGAACTGTTTGCCCCACTGGCCCAGTATCCCTGTGAGACCCCTTTTCTCCGCCCCGAGATCCCCCCTCTCCGAAAAGGGTTTCTTTACTATAGTTCTATTAATATGCTAATGTGGGTTATGAATCTCTGTGTAGACTCCCTTGTGAAGGAAAAAATATACCATTTCCAATGTATATCTTCTTGACCAAAGAAATGTTTTCCAAAGCATCCCATGAGATTAGTTTTTCCAACAATACCCTGAGAAATGTTACCCTAGGCAAAACTCTTTGGTTATTTTGCCATGTTTCCATCACTTTACAGATACCTTCATTATAGATATAACAGCCCATTGTATTTATAACGCTTCTATGTCTGTTTCTCCCACTAGATTTGAGTCTCTGAAGATAGAAAATACTGCTTTTTATCAGTCTGGACTCCATTAGCACCCAGCACAACAATTAGTTAAAACAGACCATTTCAGGCCAGAGAGTTCTATCAGGGTTAAGGTGCTTACATTGCCTGTGAGTGACTCTGATTCAATAACTGGGACCAAATATGGTCCCCAGAGCACAACTACGAGTGACTCCTGAGCTCAGGGCCAGGAGCACCTGAGTACTGTTGGATGTACCCTGTACCCCAAAAAAAAAGACCATCTCATATACATTTTTCTTCCTCAATGTGGGGTTTTTTTTTGGGGGGGGAGGGGAGAATATTCAGTTTTTGGGACACACCAAGCAGTGTTGAGGTCCTACTTCTGATAGTGTTCAGGGGACCATGTGGTGCCAGGGATTAAACCCAAAGTTCCTGCATCAAAGACTGCATTCCACCCCTCTGAACTCTCCCCTAGATCCTCAATGCACTTTAAGAGGTATAGATGAAATACTGGGATGTGGCTTCTACCAAAACAAAAGATTTTTTTTTCTTTTTGGGTCACACCCAGCGACGTACAGGGGTTACTCCTAGCTCTGCACTCAGGAATTACTCCTGACAGTACTTGGGGGACCATATGGAATGCTGGGAATCGAACTTGGGTCAGCTGCATACAAGGCAAACACGCTACCCGCGGTACTATTGCTTCAGCCCCAAAACACAAGATCTTGAAATCTACACACATAATCCTTAAGTCGGGCTTGGAAAGGAAGGTTGCTGCCTCCAAGTCATATGACAGAGTAATTCTCTTACCAGAGGCCCAGATGTCAAATGTTCCAATTTTAGGGAAGGGCCACTCTAGGTAACCGGAAAGTTCCTAAAAGATTTTTAAGTTTCTGGAGGAATACAAATCTCTTAGATATAAAAAGTGATGAATTCCAAAGAGTCAGAAAGTAGAAATGGCTGTTGCCAAGGAAATGGGAAGCAGCTCCAGAAGTGATTCCCCAGCAAAGCAGTGAGGAGTATCCAAATACTACCACATGTGGCCCGCATCCCCTGCCCCTTTCTCTCCACCTACCAAAAAAAAAAAAAGAAAAGAAAAATAAAAAGTTTGGGGGCTGGAGCTATAGTACAGCGGGTAAGGGGCTTGTTTAGCACAGAGCTGACCCAGGTTTGATTCCTGGGATCCTTGGGGGACACATATGGTCCCCCAAGCCCCACCAGGAGTGACCCCTAAGTGCAGAGTAAGGAGTAAGCCCTGAACACTGTCAGCTGTGATTCCCCAACAACAACAAAAAAGGATTGGGCAATGAATGTCAGTGATGACTATGTGTGACTATACGTAATACTACTGAAAGGCATTTTTAAAAATTATTAAAATGGTAAATGTTACGTTATACATACTTGCACCTTCCAAGTGCCTCACTCCAAGATTTCCTCTTTCACTTTGTCTAGAAACCCACTTCACAAGAATCTCTGCTCCATCAGTGACACTGGACATTCTCACTGCCTGCAAACGTACATATTCCTCCTGTGCAGTCACCGACCCTGTGGGTTTTCTAGTTACACTCATTTCTCAGGACAGCAAACCAGCAAACCATACTTTCCTCTCTGGAATTAACTTACAGGCCAAGTGCAGGAATTTCAGTAATATTTGTATGACTCTGTGTGTGTGTGTGTGTGTGTGTGTGTGTGTGTGTGTGTCTCCCCACCACTCACAGGCCAAGTGCAGGCATTTGAGTAATATCTTGTTGAGTGTGTGTATGAGCGGGAAATGTCACTGCTGGGGGCGGAACCGGGCCTCATCCCTGCAGAGCGTTGCTCTACCACTAAGCTCCATCTTCAGCAATTTTAAGCAACTGCCTAGCTCTCCACCTCCTCCCATTTCCCTTCTCAGATTTGTCTTTTGCAAGATAATTATTCCTAGAACAGTAAGTTTCACTCTTGAAACTTCCTTTTTAAGGATGAAGGAGGAGGAGGAGGCTGCGGTGGGGACAAGGGCGGCAGAAGTTACTATTTGGTGCATCCCTCCGGCCAGGACTGCGCTAAGCCTGAAGGTCCAGGCTAACCTCTCGGGCGGACCCCCGACTTAACGGCAAAAACCTCCCCACTTCGCCGAGGGCCAAGCAGAGACCATCCTGCAGAGCGCGAGTCCAGGCTCCGCTGTCTGTGGCTGTGCGTCCACTTCCCCCACACTGGACAGGCATACGGCCCCGTGGACGTGCCTCACGGCTCGGACGGGCGGACAGGCTTCAACAAGAAGCACGGCCGCAAACTTAAGCGACTAAAGGCGGCCACCGTGGTCAATGTCCCGGATTTCGAAGTTGAAATTCCGCACAAGATGCGACAGGACACCGCCGGCGTCGCCCTCCTCCCTCTCCCAAGTTGAAGCCGAAGCCCTAGTCGCTGCCAACTCGCCAACTGCCCCCGCTCCCATCCGGGATGGAGCGCAGGTCCCCAGCACGTACCTGCACACACCCACTCCACAACCCCGCCTCGCCTCCGGACGCACTTCCCAGTGCCCAGCAAGAACCCGAACCTCCCGCCCCCCACCTAGACGGACCCCCCAGTCCCCAGCACATACCGGCACCTCCCTGCCTCACCCCCTCCAGGCGCAACCCCTGTCCCCAGTCCCCAGCATACATTAACACCTGCCAGACTTCCCCTACCAGGAGCGCACCCCCCACAGGACGCAGCCCGGTCCCCAGCAAGTACCCACTCCTGCCCGACACCCCCACGCCCCCCAGCATGTACCCGCACCTGCCGTCCCCTACGACACACCCCCACCCCCAGCACATCCCCGAACCTGCGCGACCCCCGCCCCCAACAAGTACCCACACCTGCCCGCCCCCTAGGACGCAACCCCGCCCCCAGCTCGTCCCCGCACCTGAGCGACCCCCCTCCCCAGCACGTCCCCGCACCTACGCGACTCCCGCCCCCAGCACGTTCCCGCCCCCTGCCCGCCCCCAACCCAGCATGTACCCGCACCCGCCAGCTCCGCCGGTACGCGCGGACACCGCGGGCGGGACGCCCGTGTGCCCCCCAGTCCCCCCACACCCCCGTGCTCGCGCGGCCGCCCTGACACTCGCCACCCTCGCAGGCTCGTCGGCGCCGTCACCCTTTGCAAAGTCCCCGTGGCGTCCCGGGCACTCCGGCCCCGAGGCCCCCGAGGCCCCCGAGCCCCCCGCCCGGGAGCGCGGCGCCCACCTCCCCCCGCACCCGCGCCTCTCGCGCGCGCTCACCCGGTGCTGGTACAGGCAGACGTTCCCGAAGCCGCCGGTGCCCAGCCGCTCCCGCATCTCCCAGGGCCCGCCCGCGCCCGGCCGCAGCCCCGGGGGCCGCTCCATGGGGCGGGAGGGGAGGCGGCCGCAGGTTCCGCCACTGTTCCCAGGCCGGTTCCGGGGCGCCGGGGCGCCGGGGCTCCCGCAGCTGGCGTCTCGCGAGAATCGCGTCATTTCCGGCGGCCGGCGCAGGCCCCGCCCCGCCCCGCGCGTGCCGCTGGACTCGAAGGGGTCCGGCGGTGGGAAGGGTGGGGAGAGAGGAGCGCTTTCCGTCTTCTTGTTGGGTGTCCTACACGATTTCCTGGCAGCGAAGCTCTCTGCAAACCCCGCCACCCCTTCCGCTCACTTCCTAAACCGGACTCTCCCCTCCTTCGTCATTCTCAACTTCTCCACCCCTGTCTACACTTCACCTCTCTTCGGACCTCTCTGCCACCTGTCCAACCCCAACACACCCTGAGCTGGCGCTGGCTACCACTGATTTACACATTATTGAATCAGAAGAACCTGCTCTAACAGGCCCCTGGGTGCATCAGCCTGCATAGTTTGCTTCTTTAAAAAAAAAAAAAATATATATATATATATATATATATAATTAACCACCTTCCCTAGAGGAGCTAGGCTAAGCTCAGCTCCTCTTTCTCTTGAATTTCTATACACCCTCTGGGTTCTTCCCTGCAATCCCAAACAACTCAAAGTTGTGAAACTGTAGTGCCTCAAAGCGCCTTTGCTTGACTTGGGGAGCTTTGCCTCGTGTTGCTCACGGGGCTTTTCCATTAAGCAGTCTTCCACTTAAGGCTTTTCCATACAACAGTTCCTCCTGGGAGAATTGTTTCAGATGCATGTGTATAGAGGCAAGCTTTGGAGTTCTGTTGGAGTAGCAGTAAAGGGTTTCTGGCAACCTTAGCCTAGAGGAACCATGTGAGTTTTAGCTTGGGGTGGTTGGTCAAATGCTCAACTTCAAGATCTTGTCTCACTCCAGGTAGAGCACCATCATAGAATCAAATTTGATGAAGAAATGTGTCCATTAGCTAGGCCAGAGCAATAGTACAGGGGGTAGGGTACTTGCCTTGTACATGTCCCACCTGGGTTCAATCCCTGGCATCCTATTTAGATTCCAAGCCTGCCAGGAGTGATCCCTAAGCACAGAGCAAGGAGTGAACTCTGAACACTGCAGCCTGTGGCCCCAAACATTTGTGATCTCTCCCACTAATGTGTCTGTTGCATTAATTATGTCATAAGGCTGAGCTCATGTATACTTGGACCATCTGTGCAGCCCACTATGTCAACTCAGTGCTCAGGATTCCAAATGATGTGTGACAGACTGTACCAGAGCAGATGTAACATACAAGACAACAGATAGTGGACTGGTGCAACACAGCAATGTTGCTGGCTGCTTACAAGTATACATGTCTGTTGTCACTTGGATGCAGAAAAGAGCAGCCAAAATGTGGATCCAGCACTGGACAATGATTTATGTTACAGAGCATCAAAACGTGTGTGGTATAGCAGATTCTGTTTCCCCACGTGTGCTTAGTAGCTACAGAGCCGAAATATCAGGCTTGGGTGTGATGGCAAATAATATTTCCAAGAAAAAGCACATCCCTTAAAGTTGGGTTGGCAGGACAAATTGTGATAGATCGTGCTAACCTAAGAGGAAGACTTTGATTGCCTGATGTACGGCCTAACTTGGATGGAGAGTACCTGATCTCCAGTACATATCAGCACTCAGGCAGAAGAGTATGCTACGGATCTGAGGATACTGGTAAAGGGACTAAAACTCAAGTAGCCAGGGGCTGGAGCAATAGCACAGCGGGTAGGGCATTTGCCTTGCACGCGGCCGACCAGGTTCGATTCCCAGCTTCCCATATGGTCCCCTGAATACCGCCAGGGGTAATTCCTGAGTGCAGAGCCAGGAGTTAACCCCTGTACATCGCCGGGTGTGATCCAAAAAGCAAAAAAAAAAAGAAAAAAGAACTCAAGTAGCCATCTTGCAAGGTGCTTTCTGCTAAGTTTCCCCCCCAAGTGGACTCCTCTAATATCTCCATTCTCAAGGCTGCTGCTTTTCTCTTTTGTTAAAACTCCTGGAATCAAGCCAAAGTGATAGTCTCACAGGAGACTGCAGTTCCTTAAAGAGCAGACTGCAGGGACTTCCTGGGCAGTTCACAGTGGGCAGAGTGCTTGCCGTGCATACGGCCAACACTGATTCTGTTTCCAATATCCCCATATGGTCCTCCAAGCCAGGAGTGATCCCCAAGCATAGCTAGGTGTGACCCAAAAACAAAGAAAAAAAATCCTAAGCAGAGTGACCTCAGAGTAATCTCCAACTTTGATGCCTCAGTTTTTCCATATAGAAAAATGGAGGCAATACCTACCTTACAGATATTTTCTGAAGATGAATTAAGTGAAACACTATCTGGGCCGTAAGTACCCAACATATGAGCAATTATTTTTCTTTCGGTTTCCAAAACAGAGTATTCTCCTGTGGCATTTCTCTATCATTCCCTCTCTCTGCTCCTTTTTTCATGTACCAGTCAGGTCACTATTTCCAAGCCCCTCTTTGGGGGAGTAGATGTACTTGGACACCATACCCAGAGCCAGGGACAGAACTCGGATTGGCCACATGGGAGGCAAATGCCTTAGCCACTGTACTATTTCTCCACCCCACCCAAGGATGAACTTATTAATATTTGGGGTGATCAGAGATCTGGCTCAGAGTTCCAGCATGCGTCTTGCAAATGTGAGATGATGGGTTCAATCACTGATACCACAAAACATAACTGTTATTAGTTTTTAGCTAATCTTCTTCAACTTAGGACTGTGTTTACCATATCATATTTTCAACCATTCTTGTAATTACATCTATAGTCTATATAATAATCTCCAAAGTCTTATCACCAACCCAGACACCATGAATTTAGAACAATCCAACAGCCCAGAAACATTCAACATATCCAAAACAGAACTCATCTTTTCCTCTGTCCTTTGCCCCTTCTATCCCTGTTAAGCTGTAGACTCTGGGTTAGGAGAGACCAAGCTAGGACATGGTCTTATTCCAGGGGCCTAGAAAAATGCCCATTATACAAAGGAATATTAATATTCACCAAAGGACTGAGTCAAGTTTTTGTTTTTTTCCTTTGGTTTCTGGGAAACCAGTGCTCAGGGCTTACTCCTGGCTGTGCTCGGGGATCACCGCTGGCAGGGCTCAAGGAACCGTATGAGGTGCTGGGGATTGAACCTGGGTAAGCTATGTACAAGGCAAGTGCCTTCCCCATTGAATGAACTCTTCTGTACCAATGAGTGCCACAAGAAAGAAAAAGCAAATGCCTCAGGTCCTTTCTCCACCCTCTAAAGCCCTGGGCTAACGGCCAGCCCCTCCAGTTATACACACACTATTTCATTTCAGTGATCACAGATCCTCTGAACACAGGACACCACCCAGCCATAGAAAAGCATTTGGTTTTATTTCATGATTTAAATGTTTCTTAAAATGCTGATAAGCTGTGCTAGGAAGATGACAGACATGCTTTTAACATGGAATTTTCATCCTAGAATGTCACTTTTCCAGGAACTACTCAATCCTAGGCCTCTTGCTACAGGCAGGTTCCATGGGAATATACCAAAAAGAGGCAGGGGAACAGATCTCACAGGAGACTGCAGTTCCTTAAAGAGCAGACTGTAGGGACTTCCTGGGCAGTTCACAGGCACCTGTCTCTCTGCTCAGTCATCCAGCGTGAAGTCGAAGGGCTCAAAATCTTTCCGGAAGCGGCGAGCTAGGGTCTCCTCCTCTTCTCTGCTGACCTGACACTGCCTCCAGTCAGACTTGTCAGGAATATTAAGGATGGCTTCACTGGCCAACACCTCCCTGCAGAAGGAAAAAGCACACAGAAGTCAAAATCTGTAACCAACCCCTCCTCCATTTCTCTCCAGCACACCTGTTCCCTAGGCACCATCCAAAGAAGGTATGCAAATAACCTGTCTTTGTGCGAAAGGTTTTCTCCTGCCCCAAGAGGTGTCTGCCATTCAACTGATCAAAATCAAACCCATGTTCAATGACCAACTCAGAGCCTAACTTTTCTTTCATTCTTAAATCCCGTTGACCCCTCTCTCAAACAACTCGCAACTACAGCAGCGGAACTGAAAGAGCAGCGCACCGCCCAGTAGAGGGGAGGTCCCGGTGTCCAAAATGTCTGATGGGCTGGAGCGACAGTCCCAGTACATGCCTTACCTGTGGCTGAGCCCAGGACTACATGGTCCCCCAAGTACTGGTGAGTGTGGCTTTAGGGGCTCCCCAAGCACCTCCAAAGTAGCCCAGACACTCTCTGGGACTTGGGGTTTCAGTGGCACCGCATCCTCTAAAGCCCTGGCCGGCTGAGCTGAGAGCCCTACCCCACCTTCCCAAAGAAGCAAGCAACTGAATTCTGCTTCTGCTACATGAGGCAGATGACCTCATGTTTGGTCCTGATTTCCTTGCCCAAATTAAAGGAGCATAAAACATCTAAAGCACCAAACTCAAATAGTTTTACACTACCTTAAACTATAATTGCTTTGGTCTGGGGGCCATACCCAGAGGTGCCGAGGGGTCACACCTGGCTCTGTGCACACCTGGCAGTGCTCGGGAAACCACACATAGTCCCAGGATTCGAATCAGGACCACAGCTATAGCAGCACGCAGAGCAAGTGCCTTAACCTTTTTCCGACCTCTCTGGCCCCTATAGTTTGGTCATGCATTTTGGAACACGAGTTTGCTGAGGGCAAGGTGCGGTTAGACATCAAGTGCTACAGTCACCGGCTTTTTATTTATTTAGATTTTCGGGCCATACCTGGCAGAGCTCAGGATTTACTCCTGGCTCTGCACTCAGGGCCCACTCCTGGTGATACTCGGAAGACCATATGGGATGCCAGAGATTGAACCTGGGTTGGCCACATGCAAGCGCACAACCATCTGGACTGTAGCTCCAGCCCCACAGCCACTGTCTGAGGTTCCCAACTCTCCTCTTAGGAACTCAGTCTACACAGCACAACAGCACTAACTCAACACCAGCAAAACTACTTTTCTCAGCTCTTGGCTCTTAAGAATAACTATTCACATACACATTATACACACTATTTATGCATCTATATGGCTCAGTTTCCGCTTTCAAGGTACAATAAACAGAAGGGTTGAAGTAAGTCACGTGAGTCTTTTGGAAGTCAAGGGGCCTAACGTCCAGTTACAGCTCTTTGGGCTAACCGCAGTCCACTTCTTCAACTGGAAAATGAAGGGAACCACCACCTTTCTTGTGGAGCAGAAAGTCTTTTCAAGTATTTTGTAATGACGAAAGGCTAGGTAATTAAGTATTCTGAGACAGAGCCCGTGTTAAGCTGCTACTGACAATCGTGAACACAAAGTTACTCAGAGAGAGTCTCTCTCTGCAGTCACGAGTCTGTGTCAGCAGCCTGCACGGCGACAACTGCTGCTGAGGAAGTGAGAGCACGTCAGATGTCTACGATTCCCGGCAGACTTCTTGTTTATCATCTTCTTGATGAAAATGTAGGTAGCTTCACTCAGCAAACAACCAATGGTGATGGTGTCTTGGAGGCATCACAAATTAGTTCAAGGAGGGTATAAAGTTGACACAAAGCTCATTTTAAACAGAGGGCCAGGGGTGAGGTGTGTGTGGGGGGGGGGGGGAAACACTATACTCTCTAATAGTTGAAAATCCGAAAATCAGATACCAGCTTCGGACCATCTGTCTCCTATTTCCTTTCACTGTGATCAGACCCAGGGCCTCACACTTGGAAGGCATCTTTCCCTACCAATGAGCTGCATCTACAGCCCCAATTCCGAACATTTACTCAATTTTTTTCTTGCTAGCAACTCTGGGTCTTTGGTTTGCCTAACTACAGCAGTCCGTCCCTCTATGTTGTGGTCACATTCTTTTTTATAAGAGGTACGGGAAAATGAAGCCAAACCACAGACACTGCAGAACGATGAAGTTGAAACTTACATTTGGGATCCAATAGCACTGGGTTTTAACCGGTGACTGTGTGACCAAGGGCCAATTAATGAGCCAAAACCAAACTAGAGCCATGCTGTATGCTGTATCCTAGATTTTTCTTTGTTTCTGGCCAAAGCTGGCAGTACTCAGGACTTACTCCTGATACTCCTCTATCCATTCCTCCTGGGACCCCTTTCCTTTACTCCACACAAACCTTACACCAGTAATTTTCCCTGAGGAGAAATGTGTTGTATGTGGCTTTTTATTCAAATGTGTCTATAAAACACACAACTATGTTCAGAAACTTCATTTAAAACTACATTTAAAATGCAATCCTTGGGTCTGAAAGACAATACAGTGTGTAAGGAACTTGCTTTGCATGTGGCGAACCCAAGTTCAAAGTTCAATCCTTGGCACTCCATATGTTCCCCCAAGCACCACCAGGAGTAGATCCCCGAGTGCAGAGTCAGGAGTCATTTCTGAGCACCACTGGGTGTGGCTCCAAAACTCAAAACAACAACAATTTTTGTAACAAAAATTGAAAATAAAATACAAACCTTCCAAATTGCAAAGGAAAGTTCTTCTTGATTCTGTGGAAAAGCTTTTCTCCCGTGTCAAGCTCAACATAAAAATATGCAGCTCCTGGCTGTGCAATCTAAAGGTAAGCAGAGTTAGTTACATGACAACATACACTAGTCCTTGAAATCTAAACTCCAAGTTCATCACCACAAGCTTTAACTTCGTCTAGAAGTGGATCTATACAAACAAAAGAGGATGCGTACAGCAGTAGATCCCACACCGCATGGAGCGTGGAAAGCAAAACTGGCAAATCTCACAAGGACCCCCCTACCCCTACCCCATCCTTCTTAGTTCCTTCTTAGGCAATGTAGCACTTTCCCCAGGAAAGCACGAAGGCACTGCTCTAATGCCATCTTCCTTCTAACCGATACCCCATACTCTCATTCCAAACTGTCTCCTGCTTGTGTTAACACCTGGAGATTGGGGACACCTTGAAGTCAAGGACCTCAGACCCTGCACACCAGAAGCCCCCTTTTCAGTGTGATCTGAAGGAACTTCATCCCCCACTTCCGCCTCACCTGCTTGATGTCAGAATGCTCTGGGATCTCCAACAGCTCCATCTGCTGCTCCTGTGCCTGGGTAATGAAGGCATCTTTAATGTCATCGGTACTGCAGCAACTGAGTGGTACTGGGATGACCTGGTTCGGGGTGGAGGGGGGCGGTTAGAGAAAGGAGGAATTCACTGTGCACCGTCGAGAGAGGTCAGGTGGAGACAGAGCCCCCGAGGGGAATCAAATCCATCATAGGGGTGAAGAAGCACCCCTCAGCACAGATTCTCCTCAAGCCAGACAGGCTGAGGGTAGCCTGTCCGGTAGGACTTAAACTTATGAGAAGCGTCTGTCAGAGCAAAGCGGGGACACGGGAACGGCTCGAGAGAGCTCTCTGTCCTCCAGCCCTTGCCAGCTCCTCTATAATGTATGTGGCAGAGTCAGGCCCATTTGAAAACTTAACAAATGCGCCAGATGAAAACCACCACAACTGCATGGAAGTGCCCATAAGCACCTTCCACCCCCTACTCCTCTGAGCTGCCAACCCCTCACAGGCCCTGGTGCCATTTCCTGCCTCCGAGCTACGCTCACGCTGTGCCTCCTCACAGCAGGCCTGCTCCTCTAGACCCTGCCAAGGCCCAAATCTTCCCTGGAGCCTTTCTCAGCTACCCATTCCTTTTCCTTCAAAAAGGCATTATCAGGGGCCAGAGAGACAGTACAGTGGGTATGGCGTTTGCCTTGTACACAGCCTGCCCAGTTCGATCCCCAACACCCTGCATGGTCCCCCGAGCCCCACCAGGAATCATTCCTGAGTGCAGAGCCAGAAGTAATCCCTGAGCATCCCTGGGTATGACCCAAAAACAAACCAAAAAAAAAAAAACAAAACCCTGGGCACAGCCAGGAGTGCTCCACTGATGCCCACCCCACCCAGAAGAAAAGATCCAAGTCCCTACAAGACTCTGTGTGCCCAGGAAGAGATCATCCACCTGCAGCTGGAGATGATGGCTCTTATAATTCCGCTCAAAGAGAATACAACGTTTCCCTCGACTCTTAAAGAAGCGCCTCAGTGTACTCTTGTACTTCTCCACCTCCTCCACGACCTCTGCTGAAAGCTCCACCACTGACTGGTAGTGTCCAATGGGCAGGATGAGGACGTGGTCAGCAGACAAGCCTCCTTTGGCCAGGGCAAGGTAGCACTGAAGGGGAAGCACATGGAGTCAAGATATCAACAATACTGCATAGAGTTCTTTGGCAAGAAAAGTCTGAAAACAGGAGAAGGGAGGGAGGGATGGGGGCGGGGGTGAGAGGAGGCAGGAAGAGGAGGAGGAAGAGGAGACCATAATTATCAATGCCAGTGTTGACATTTGAATTGTTTTCATTATTTGTTTGTGATGAAACTCTTACCTCTAGTCCTACTTCCCCAAAGTAAAGCACCCCACCCCAAGGAGGTACTGCAATAATCCAGCACCCTACCTGCTGTAGTATCTCTCCAGCCCCTCTGAAGACATTTTTTTTTTTTCAGGAGTGACCCCTGAGCACAGAGCCAGGAATGCTAGGACCCATGTGCAGTACCAGAGATCAAATCAGGGCAGGTCTGGTACAAGGCAAGCACCTTCACCCCTGCATTATCCCTCTGGCTCCAACAACAGAAATTTTTTGTTTTTTTTATGAGCCATACCCAGTGCTCAGGGCTTACACCTGGCTCTGTGCTTAGCGGTAACTTCTGGCAGTGCCCAGGGGACCATATGGAGTGCCAGGGATAGAACCAAGTAGGCTGCATACAAAGCAAGTCCCTTACCCACTGCCCTCCCTCTCTAAGCCTTAAGAACAGAAACATTTCTTAACCTAATAAGCAACAGAAGACTCCCATTTTAGAAAGAAAATCTGTTTTAAATAGTAATACCAGCAATTTATCATCCCTCACTTGTATGAACTAAAACATAACAATGCAAATGTCTATAAAGCATCACTCTAGGAAATCCATACCTATTTTTTAGGGAGAAAGAAATGAAGGGACCCATCTTGTGGCCCTGTATAACCTCAGCGAAATCATTATAATCCAAAAAAAAGACAGAACCTAATAAGCACTGGCAAAAACATGGATAAATGGGAATCCTCATACATGGCTGTACATCATCATACAAACAGGAGTCATCAAACTCTGGCTGATGGCTGAGCTATTGGGAAATAGTTTGGTAGTTTCTTAAAAAAGTCAACCTTACAGCTACCTGCAATTCCCTCCTGGAAGTCTATCCGAATTGAAACAATGTCCGAAGACTGGCATAAAAATTGTTCATGGCAGCATTATCCCTAATAGCCAGTGAGAGTCCAAACGGCCATCAACTGATGAATGTCTATTCAATGTGATGCAGTCGGTACAACAGATCACTATTTGACATCAAACTGAAATGAAATACTGAGATAGTCTAGAGGAGCCTCGAGAATATTACGCTAAAAGAAGTGAAAACTAAAACCAGCAACTGGACACTTACAGGTAAATTTTATGACTGAATTATGAAGATGACAAAAACAATAGGATCTCCTGCCTCTGTAAATGGTCTATGGAAGTAACTCACGTGTGTGCCAATGTTGACCACCAAATGCTTCTCCACTTCGGGGCTGGCAAGACAAAACCAGCAGGGTCCTGGAGGCTGAGCTTCACGTGAAAAGAAAGCCAAGTGTTACTACGCTACGAGCCAAGCCTTCCTCCATTCCATCATCCTGCATAACCGAGGCTTGATTTGGGGGGGGGGGAGTCACAGCCTGTGGTCTCAGTGGCCACCCCTGGCTCAAGGCTCAGGAATGACCCCTGGTGGGGCTTGGGGAACCAGGGTTTCGAACCAGGGTCACAGCCACCACAGCTACAAGCCACATAAGTGCCTTCCCTCCTGTCTGTCTCTCTGATCCGACTGAGCCCTATGACCTGCAGCACCACCACAACAACAGAGCCAATGGCGCTTTCCACTGTGACCCGCTCCTACCACCACTGTCAATGAACTAACACTCCATACACTCCATTAGGAAAGCTCTGAATTTGTGACCAACCCGCAGATGGGGGGCAGGGGGCAGGGTGTCGATAGAGGATAACCTCGCACTGACTAAAGTAGCATGGAAAAGGCTGCAATCAAAGAACACTAAACCAGGTGTCAGGAGCCCCAGACATACAGCACTCGGCACGATTTAGCGATGTACGACCCCGTGTAACCATCTTCCCTCCCCAAATCAGCATCTGCATCTTCAAACCATGAGGATGGAGAAAGGATCTGAATGAAACAGCCTGAAGTTCTTCCAACCAGTCGGGCTCTGATGCTGACGTATGAACCTACCCCAGGAGGCAAAAGGTAGGAAGGAGGAAAAGAGCTTTTCTCATCGCTGTTACAAACACAGTCTCAGACAGTCTCAAAGTGATCTGTGCAGTCTCTTTACTCTGGGTCCCAATGACAGACTGTAAAAATCTCCTGACAGAAGAGGTTCTCCTAGCAACGCTGCATCCACGAGCCCCAAAGTAGCCAGCATGACTGACAACAGAGACTGTGGAATCAGGGGACTTACGTGGCTTGCGAGGCTGCTTCGGGTGAGGAGACTTGCTGTCCCTGCCCGTCGAGGAACGTTTCCTTCCCTGCTTTTCATTTAAATCAAAGAAAAATTGACAGGCTGATTCTTCCTGGAATGGCCGAAAGCAGAAGGGAAACTGTGATTAGGCTAACCTTTGGCCTAATTAGCCATTCACAGACGAGGAACATTCCTGCCACGTCCCTATCCCTCCCAGTCCTTCCTGTCTGTTCAAGAAAAGAAAAGATCCCTCCTAATTTTGATGCACAGATACAAGCTACCAAATCATCCCTTTGCAAAAGCAGGTTAAAAAATAGAATAAAGGGGCTGAAGCGATAGCACAGCGGGTAGGGCATTTGCCTTGCATGTGGCCGATTCAGGTTCGATTCCCAGCATCCCATATGGTCCCCTGAGCACTGCCAGGAGAGATTCCAGAGTGCAGAGCTAGGAGTAACCTCTGTGCATCGCTAGGTGTGACCCAAAAAGAAGGGAAAAAAAAAAAGAATAAAGCCGTTTTTTTTTTTTTTTTTTTTTGGTGAGGGATGTTTTTGTTCCACACTTGGCTCAGTCCTCAGGAGACCATCCAATGCCAGGAATTGAACCAAGGGCTCCCACATGCAAAGCATGCACGTTAGGTCCTTGAGCAATTTCTTTGCTCCAGTAAGGCAATTCCTGCCTGAAACAGAATAATATGGACCCATCCATATTTTTCTTCCTACCTCTCTCAAAAGGGTAATAGGCAGTCACAGTCTTAACAGGTCAAAAAAATCTAACTTTAGGAGCTTTTTTTGAAAAGATGAGATGGCTGCTTAAAAAGGAAAAAGCAAAATCTCAGAAGCAAATGATGCATGCTAGGAGAGGTGGATGCTGATGTTCTTGCTAAGGGGAAATATTAGTTTTAGAAAAGCCTGCTATAAAGAAATTCCTCAAGAGTAAATCTTACTGACTAGAACTCATTATATAACATCATAAATTGCATTGCTTAAGCAATTGGATTCTTGCCTTAAAAGTGAATAATCAACTTTATATAAAGATAGAACATAGGAAACAACCCCAACATGTGACTCAAGTTTAGATAAAGTTTTTTAACACATAAAAATATTATCCCTAAATCATAATCATCACAATTTAAAAAAAAATCACTGAGCTTACTTAGAACCTACTAAGGCTTTTTTTATACATTATTAGGATTTTCCAAGGATAAGAATAATTAAAATTCCAAGAATTAAACTTACCTTATGATCTAAACTCTAAACTAGGATACCTGTAATGGATAATCCTGCCCAGAAAATGCCACTTCTCAAACAGGACATACCTCTGGGGCAGGAGTTTGCTTTCCGACGGATGCTTCCTTCCCAGATTTCCTGTAAGGGTTTTCAGTGACATCTGGAGGCTGTTTGACCAGTTCTGTTGCATCCATTAGTTTCATAGGAACAATACTAAACGCATAAAGATACTGTGAAGAAAAAAATGGCACAACATAAGGGAAATTCTGTTTATCCAAATATAACCAATCCAACATACTATGAAAATTTCATAGAAAACTTTGGAAATTGAGTAAAATTAAAAGAACAGTGGCTGTCCAATCTATGGCTCAGAGAATACAGTAAATCAAATGTCAATTCACTGATTTCTATATGAGGTGACCAAAGGCTGACAAAGCTACAAGCAATAAATCAAAGATCCAGGTCTTACACAACATGCCTAGAAGTACTTGCTCGGTAGCCCTTGAATGCAAACTGCTTCTGTGTGAGACCTTGAACTATGCATATTTCACCAATGGACCCAAAAGGAATGCAGAGGGAGGAGTACAGATACTGTGAAACACTCACGGGTCGCTGGGGGTTCTACTGGACAAGGTCAAGGCAGGTGCTATACTAAAATCTCAGATGATCTCCCAGTTGGGGTGCTGGGCTTGACCACAAACCAGAACTGAGAATCAGGGGTGGCACTGCCATTCATTTCTAATGAAAACTAAATGGGACAACTTAGTGCTTCCATCATACATGATACAATCTCTGCTATAAATGCTGGTAAGTTAGCTTAGGAACTAGTATTTTAAAAGTAAATATCTAGACCAAGGAAATAGATACAGGGGGGAGGGGAGGAAGAAGGTGTTGTGGTGGCAGAATGGTGGTGACTAAACCAGGCAGCACTTGGGGCTGTTCCTAGAGCTTCATTCCAGGGTCATTCCCAGTGGTGCTCAGAGGACTATGTGATGCTGGAGATTGAACCCAATTTTTCCCCATGCAGAGAAAATGCACTATTCCTTTGAACTATCTCACTGGTTTGATAACAGGACTGACAGAGATAGTGACGGGGGTATGATTATATGTTTAAATCTCACGATAGAGCAATGCAGCCAGTTAACAATGACATACCATTGTTCATCATATCAGCAAAAACTTTAATAAAAAGTTTTACCGTGGAGCTAGAGAGATAGTACAGTGGTAGGGCACTGGGCTTGCACGTGGCCCACCCGTACTCCATCGCCAGCATCCCATTAGGGCCCTCAAGCATTGCCAGGAGCATCCTGGGTGCAGAGCCAAGAGTAACCCCTGAGCATTTCCATGTGTGGCCCAAAAACAAAAACAAAACTTGACACTGGGGGCCAGAGAGTTAGTACAGCAGGTACAAGCCTTTGCCTTGCACATGGCTCACACAGGTTCAATCCTAGCACCCCATATGGTCCCCCAATCCCTGTAGGAGTCATCCCTCAGCACAGAACCAAGAGAAAGCCCTAAGCATTGCAAGGTGTCCCTAAAAAACAAAAACCAAAGCAAAGAAAAAAAAATTAACACTAACCAGTGACAATGTGGAGAGAGCAGGAAAGAAAGAAAAGGAAGAAAGGAAGGAAGGAAGGAAGGAAGGAAGGAAGGAAGGAAGGAAGGAAGGAAGGAAGGAAGGAAGGAAGGCAGGCAGAGAGCTATTATATAGTTCCAGAGATTGTATAAACTAAAACAAAAAAGTTGAGATAAGGCTTGCCAAGGTTTAAAATGTGTATGCTATCAGGCCAGAGAGTACAATAGATGGGTAAAGCATTTGCCTTGCATGTAGCTGACCTGGGTTCAATCCTCGGCACCCCATTTGGTTCCCTTTGCACCACCATGAGTGATTCCTCAACAAAAAACCACAAGAGCTGAGCACTGCCAGGCAAGGTCCAACAACCAAAAAAAAAGGTGCATACTCTGAAGTATGAGCTACACACCACTCAGGCTTATAAGTCCTGATCACAAAGCACAGAATGTAATTACCATAAGCACTACTGTATTTTGAAAGGTTACTGGGAAAAAAATACAAATTAAACTCTCTATGAATGCACTGGGCTTAAAGGCTTGTGTTATGGGAAAAAAATAAACCAAGTATATCTTTGCTTGTATTTTGTCCATAATTGTTTATTAAGGGGGAGTAATTTTCAGGTTTACTTATCTGCTTATTTTTCCACTTGACAACTGTTCTGATCTTAGCTCTCTGAATTTACAACATTCTGCTTTTGGCTCTCAAGGATCAGAAATGTTCTCAGGAAAGTGAGAAACATAATGTACTTTGATGTATATTTTTTTCATTTTCCTGTATTTTTTTCCAATATAAAACCAAATTCCATGTGTCACTAAGATTTCCTAGAGCACAGAAAGATTAGGGAAATCCTGGGGAGGACTTTATCTCTGATAAATGAAGCTTGTAAAGGAACCAAGAGTATAGCTAAGGGGAAATTCAGGCTGCGGATAGAGTTCAAGTGATCGGGTATATGCTTTGCGTACATGCGGCACTAGGCTTGATCACTGGCACCACGTGTCCTCCCTACCACCCTCTTTCGTCCAAGCCCAAATAAATAATTATGGGCAAACTCCTCCAGGCCTATAGATGATCATACAAAGGTTGGAAGAAAGGAAATTCGTTCATTTGAAAATTTGCCTTTGGAGCCTGAATAACAGGTAAGGCATTTGCCATGCACATTTCTGACCAGTTCGATCCCTAGTAGCCCATATGGTTCCCCCTCCAGGAGCAATCCCTAGCACTGGGCCAGGGGTAAGCCCTGAGCACAGTCAGGTGTGGCCCAAAAAGAAAAAGGAAAGAAGAAAATGCTTTTGTGCCACTGGACCTATTTTCCCCAAGTCTTTTCTATAATTTCTATAAAAAAGGACACAAGGAAATACATCATTACACCTTCACAAAGGAGTCACTCAGGTGCCCCACAGGATGCTGGAGATGGTGAAAGGGAAGATTCAAACACGTGACTGGGCAAGAGAAAACAGTTCTCAGGTAGACAATGAAGATGAAATTTCCAAATATCACCAAATATGCAAGTACCTTTTTCTTTTCTGGATTTCCAACATTTGCCAGAGCTATGTACCTGGTGGCATGCTGTGTACTTTCCTGCAGAACGATGTGATTTCTAGAACACAGGTGAAAGAAAAGAGTTAGCAGCAAACTGCACCCTGCTTTACAATTACGAATTATCTAAGCTCCAGGGAGAGTCCAGCCCCTCAATCTATTTCCACCAGAAACAAAATCTCAATTGTTTCCTATCTCTGGTAAGTTAATCCTCACAGAAAAAAAAATATGATCAAAAGTACAAAACCTCCAACTTTTGGTTCAAGTGTTGGAAGCTGACAAATGTTGATAATATGGGGTGGTAATATTAGCTGATGGATACAAGAGAATTTATTACATTACTCCCTCATGTATAAAAGCTAAATAAAGTCAGAATGAGGGGTTGGAGTGACAGCACAGCGGGTAGGGCGTTTGTCTTGCACGCAGCTGATCCAGGTTCAATTCCCAGCATCCCATATGGTCCCCTGAGCACCACCAGGATTCCTGAGTGCAAAGCCAGGAATAACCTCTGTGCATCACCAGGTGTGACCCAAAAAGAAAATAAAAATGAGAAGGAAATAAGTTTTACATGAAAAAAATGTGTCAAATATATAATTATCTCATTTTTCTAGGAAAAATATCAAAATACTGAGTATAGGTCAAGGAAATAGCGCAAGTGATAGAGTACTTGCCAAACATATACAAGGTCCTGAATCTGATCCCTCGCATGGGCCTCCCAAATACGCCACCAAGCGAAATCCTCATGGCCCCAGGGTCACAGAAAGAAGCCCTAGGCACCTCAGAACAACCCAGGGTGTGGACTCAATTTTTAAAAATACCTGAGAGGGGGCTGGTGAGATGGTACAGTTGGTCAGGCACTTGCCATGCATGTGGCCAGGCCAGGTTGGCTCCCTGGCATCCCTCGTATGGTCCCCTGAGTCTCACCAGGAGTGATTTCTGAGCTCTGGGGCAGAAGAAAGCCCTGAACACAGCCAGGAATGGCCCCCAAAACAAAACAAAACAAAACAAAAAAGTCAAAGAAGTGAAAATTTAGAAAAATCAGCCAATTTCAATTTCAATCACCTTTTTTTTAGGGGGGTCACACCCAGCGATGCACAGGGGTTACTCCTGGATGTGCACTCAGGAATTACTCCTGGCGGTGCTCAGGGGACCATATGAGATGCTGGGAATCGAACCCGGGTCTGCCGCATGCAAGGCAAATGCCCTACCCCCTACCCGCTGTGCTATCTCTCCAGCCCCCCCAATCACCCTCTTTTTTGTTCTCAGAACTTTTTGTTATATATTCATCTTGTTTTATTTATTTATTTATTTGTTTGTTTGTTTGTTTTTATGCAATCTGAAGAGAAATTTGAATCATTGTGAGAATAGTTACAAAGCTTTCAGGATTAGGTCTCAGTCATACAATGATCAAACACCCATCCCTTCACCAGTGCACATGTTCTACCACCAAGAACCCAGTATACCCCCCCACCACCCTGCCTGTGTGGCAGATGATTTTCACTTTACTCTCTCTTTACTTTGATTACATTCAATTTTCGACAGAAAACCCACTATCATTATTTGGAATTTTCCCCCACAATCGGACCTGACGAAAAGGCATCATTAGATGATTTGTTTTCTATTGCTGATAATGATGAGTATATGATATCGCATGTGTTCCAAGATTGGTTTGTGTGCCTCTGAGATCATGGCTGTTAGGAGTGGAGGAGCTGTTCGTGGGCCACTCAGGGTCTCATTGGGCAGGGAGCAGGGCCGGTTCTACCCTCCTCATTGCGAGATTTCCCGAGCGCCCCATCACTGCAAGCTCCTACCTCTCTGTCCACTTGGCTCTGAAATGTGGCAGTCACCATGCTGCCACAAAGGGAAAAAGGCCAAGGGACAAAAACCCTTCCCCTGCCGGAGCTGCACAGGGCCGTAGCTTAGTTCACAGTCCAGGAGTATATCTGCCAGCAGCTGCTGCGTTCCGAGATTGTTTTGTGTGCCCTGGGATCATGGCCTTTCAGGGGCAGAGGAGCCATTTCTAGGCATTTTTTTTTTTTTTTTTTTTTGTATTTCAGGAAAGGTCGCACAGTCACATAAGCAGCCACGCGGTTTGGAGAAATAGTCCTGGTCCCCACATACCGAAGCCATGTTAATAGAAGCTCAGTGTCGCCGGGATTCCATCTGGAGCAGGCAGGGAGACTGCACCTTCTCCATCTGGCACACCCCAGACAATCACCATTTTTTTAAGAAAAGTAGAAGAGGGGCTGGAGCGATAGCACAGCAGGTAGGGTGTTTGCCTTGCATGCAGCCAACCCAGGTTCGATTCCCAGCATCCCATATGGTCCCCTGAGCACCGCCAGGAGTGATTCCTGAGTGCAGAGCCAGGAGTAACCCCTGTGCATCGCCAGGTGTGACCCAAAAAAGAAAAAAAAAAGAAAAGTAGAAGAGCATAACAGGAAGAGTGCTCAAATGGATTGAAGATGCTTTGTATAACAGGAGGCCCAGGATCAATACCCACACTGCTGGGTTTCCCCAAACACTGCCAGGAATGGCACCAAAACAAAAAACATACCAAAAAAAAAAAGTGGAAGATGAGTTAGAGAAATCGAAATACTTCTGAAGCGATTATACTGAGAACAGAGTTTGCACGATTGGCTTGACCTTATCGAAACAGGATCGACTATGCTACCTGGAGTTATGATGATTCCACAGTATTGGTACCTCGACCACTAAAGAACTTCATGTAGGATGATGCCCTTATATCTCAAACTGGAAAAATTTAGGAGTTCATTATCCCAGTAACTAACAAAAGGAACTATAATGTTATATAGCCAAAATAAACACAAGAAGTTTCTAAGAAGGTCCACAACAAATTCTTAAAAAAAAAAAAAATCAGTAAGAACAAACATACCACTCACCGATAAGGAAGCCTCTCATAATAAGCCTTTTCCAAGGCAGCAAAATGATACCTTGGTTTCAAGCTTGTAGCAAGACTGGAGACCAAAGCAGAGCCACATTTTTTGGTATCCACTTCTCCCTAGTAAACAAAAGCCGAGTCAATGTAACAGTCCTATGAACGTATCAAGAAATTAGAGAAGTAATAAGCCACTTGGAAACCTCTTTGAAATCTGTTTATGGGAACAAATGTGGTCCATAGTATTTGCACAGTGAATCCCTTACCTAAGGCAAATGGGGAAATCTCAAATACTTAATGGGAAGGAGAATATTCAATGTAGGATAAACTAGGAATAATTACTGGAAAGGAAGGGAAGCCTCCATCTTAACAGTCAAAACAGTGCTTATGTTTGGGAAAGTAAGCTTTGTCTCTGATGCCCTTACACTAAGACTCTCTAACTTCTATACTGTGCTCCTGGAGGTGTGACAATACAGATAATACAGATAATGAAAACAAAAAGTTAGTTTCCAGGGCCCCTAGAGTTAGAGGAGGGATTAGTCATGGGATGGAACAGCCAAGAACTTCCCCTTAAACATGCAATCCTTTAAGTCAAGAAAGGTATGGTGTGTGGAAGGACAACTATATCCTTGTTATGAAATTCAAAATACAGTTTGTACAAAATGAGGCTTGCGGGGCGGGGGGAGATGGCTCAAAGTGCTGTAGCAGCAGGGGTTCAATCCCTGACACAGCACAGTTCCCATATGCACTCAGACGAACTGTCCCTGAGCACTAACAGGTCATCAGTGTCATCACTGTCATCCCATTGCACACTGATTTGCTCAAGCGGGCACCAGTAACATCTCCATTGTGAGACTTGTTGTTACTGTTTTTGGCATATCGAATACGCCACAGGGAGCTTGCCAGGCTCTGCCGTGCGGACGAGATACTCTCAGTAGCTTGCCGGGCTCTCCGAGACAAGCAGAGGAATCGAACCCGGGTCGGTCTGGTCCAAAAACCAAAAACTAAGAAAAAAATAAATTAGGCTTGTTCCTAAAATATCCCTGGTTTCTATTAACAATAAATTGTGTGCTCTCTCATCTATCTCGTCTGTAACATTATTTATGAAATCTAACAGAAGGTGCACACTGAAGATAAAGAAGTTTCCAAAGCAAATTTTCCACTAAGTAAAGCAAGAGCTTCCTTTTGTCGGAGGCTGGTGTGCTCAGGGTCTCTGCTAAAGGGCTTGGCACTGGCTTCGAGGTGAAGGTGAAGCTGTACTTTCAGTCGTGAACGATAAAATAAATATGACCCAACACTGAAGAGAGAGTGCAGGAGTTAAAGCACTTGCCTTGCATGCAACTGATCCTGCATCACCCCACAGCAGAGCAGCAAAAAGTGGAGAAGGGGAAGGGATTGTTTTTTAAGTTTTAGTAGCCAAAACTTATATAATACTGAATGGAAGCAGGGACTAGTACTGATACTGGATGAAAAACCATTCACTGAAAATTGGTGAACTGTCAAAACTTATGAAGAAGAAAAAGACAAGAGGGGCCAGAGCAATAGTACAGAGGGGAGGGCATTTGCCTTGCACGCTGCCGACGGGGGTTCATTTCCTGGCTTCCCATATGGTCCCCCCAAGCACCACCTCCTGGTGGTGGTAATAATTCCTGAGTGTAGACCCAGGAGTAACCCCTGATCGTTGCTGGGGGTGACCCAAAAACCAAAAAACAAAAAAAAAGAGGAAGACCAAGAGAAGGCACTTGAAGCAGAGAACATTTACAGAACCAGACATTTTTTGTTTTGGTTTTCAGTCACACCCAGTGATGCTCAGGGGTTACTCCTGGCTCTGCACTCAGGAATCACTCCTGGGGTGCTGGGGATAAAATTCAGGTGGGCAGTGTGCAAAGCAAAAGCCTTACCCACTATACTAGCTCTCCAAGATAGGAGCAATCTCATCTGTGAACTATGCTTTTCCTACGATCAAATTTAGTTTTATTTAATTTTCTAGGATTTCTCTCAATCAATTTGTTCATTTTTTTTAATTAACTTTAATTTTGGGTTTTAGTCAGCTCATATAACTTTAAGTTCCCTAAAAAAATATCAAGCACCCCACTAAAAGGTACGAAGAGCAAAAGACACGATCTAAAGAGCGAAACAGCCCCACGTAGTTTACTTTTAGAAATTCCAACCAAACAAGCACTACTCACAGAAGAATTCCCAAAGTTTCCCACGTACTTGGGCCATGGGGATGTAAGCAAGATATCAACTCCCTTGAAGCCAGGTGTTGAGCACAGCGTGTCTCTCAGAGTCGCCATGTCGTTGGCAGTGAAGCTATATGCCGGTGCCGGCTCGCTCAGGGCCTCCAGCCCACTGAGGTACACAATCTGCAGTCCCGAGCTCCCGGTGAAGACGCCCTTACGCCCTGGAGTCACAGGAAAACAGACAATGTTTTAGTCTCTCAGACCTGCAGAGAGAAATGGTTGTGAGGAAGACAAATCTCCCTCAAACCAGGTCAGAGTCTCTGGTTCCCTGACCCTCTCTGGGCCTGAATGATGCTCCCTTCCGGGCCATGGGCCTCAGGACCTGGGACCCACAATGGTGCACAGGCTTGGGGGCAGGCAGGCTGTGGGAGCCCAGGGGTCCGAGCCTCAACTGCCAGAGGGAGGAAGAGGGCAGGCCTGCCTCAAGAAAGAGCTTTCTGCCATTGGAGTAGGAGCTACAGTACAGCAGGGAGGGTACTTGCCTTGCACGCGCTGACCCAGACTCGGTTCCTGGTACCCCATGGGTCCCCCCCATCCCAGCCAGGCATAAGCTCTAAGCACTGCCAGGTATGGCTCAAAATAAAGCTTTCTGCTATCAGAGGAGACACTATATAGATGAAAGAGACCCAGACACCTGTGTGCAGGGCAAAGCAATGAGAAGCTTTGCAGACCATCCACAAATCGGGTTTATGAATGTCCTGATTATTTCTTTACTCTCCTAAGGAAGCTGGCTTCCAGAACAGATGCATTCCTCATGCAGGTGGGGCTTTCAACAGAAGGAAAACATGTGGAAAGAGCAACTGACTGGGGAGCTGGAGCAATATTACAGTGGGTTGGGCCCACTGTAATATTGCCTTGCACCCAACTGTCCCAGTATCCTATATGGAACCCCCAAGTACTTCCAGGAGTGATTCCTGAGTACAGAGCCAGGAGTAGCCCGGAGCATTGCCAGGTATGACCGAACAAGAAGAAAAGAAAGAAAAAAAGAAAAAAAGAGAGAAAGAGAGAAAGAAAGAAGAAAGGAAGGAAGGAAGGAAGCAAGGAAGGAAGGAAGGAAGGAAGGAAGGAAGGAAGGAAGGAAGGAAGGAAGGAAGGAAGGAAGGAAGAGCAACTGTTTGGGAACAATTGAGGGTCCCCTCTTCTAAATTTACTCCTGGCTTGTGACCTTGATCCCAGACCTTCCTGTTACCTCCAAGACTCAGATCCATCAACTGCTGCCTCCTTTACACCCACTGTTTTCTCATTTGAAAACGGCGAGAGTGACTGAGAATATAGCACTGAATCTAAGAATCGGGAGTTGAATGGGCGAATATTATATTCTCTTCTTAAAAGAAACAGATAAAAAAAAAAAAAGAAACAGATACACTACCATATGCACTTAAGCACTCATACTGGGAAAACAGTAACAAATAAATGAAGTGTTCTCTTCTTTTATTTGTTAATGATAGAACTCATCATTATGGTGAGTTCTGAATTTCTCACCATAATGTTTAGTTTGACCTCTGAATTAGGTCATTAACCCACCACAATCTAGTTTCTCAGCAGTCTCTTGAAAGTCACTAACAGCCCTGTAATTACCAAAACTATTCTCTCTTCACTCAGATTTTATAAAATTGACAATAGCTTTACCTCTCCAAACACCCTTCTAGGGTCCAGGAGATAGCGCCGGGAGAGCATATACCTGGTTATGTATATACACCTGGAGAGAATATACCGGGTTGTGCAAACTGAGCAAAAGGGTGAGAGCACAGAGGACAAAACGTGACCATAAGGAAACAGATACAGACATTGGCAAAGAACCTTCCCCCATTTTCTCAGAAGCTGTGGAAGAATCTAGTCACCAATCTTCTGGATGACTAGGTCCTGGGGACACCTTATTATGTTCATGACAAACACACAAAAGATGAACTTACCCAGGTAAGTAATGTTCTCGGCTAATTCACACCCATTGGGATCCTTGAAATATTTTACTGTTTCCTGGTTATTGGCACCCAACACATACGTCTGAATGGGGGCTGGTAAGGGGAAACAAACAGGACACCGCGTGATTACAAGATCTGCACTGGGAATTGAGAAATCCTCCCCATGCCCCCCACCCCATGAAATATATTCCTAGCAAAAGCCAAGAATGGAATCCTGAATGTGGAATCTGCTCTCCATTTAGGGTACCGCACATCCACGCCCCCAACTGATGAGTGTCATCTTAAAGAGAGGTTAATATATCGCATTAGGAAAAATATAGTAGACCATATAGAGTTTAATTAAAGACAATGAAAGTGAGGGGGCTACAGAGATAGTGCAGCAGCTAGGGTGCTTGCCTTGCACAGGACCGACCCCAGCTCGATCCCCAGCACCTGATATGGTCTGCCAAGCCGACCAGGAATGATCCCTGAGCACAGAGCCAGGACTAAGCTCTGAGCACTGTGGGTGTGGCCCTACCTCTTCCAACTCCACACCAAAAAAACAAAAACAAAACCCAAAAATCTGAAAGTGAAAAAGGAAAGAATGCATAGTTACACTGTTAAATGTCTTCCTACTGAGAAGAAAAATATTTTTCTGGAATTAAATTCAACTGAATTCAATTCAATATGCAAACATTTATGTACATACACATTCCTGCCAGCATAACACAGAGCTCAAAGGGAAAATTCTTAATAAATGACTCGTGTGAAACACCCACAAAGCAGTGGGTGGCCTTTAAATTTTTGTTAGAAAAATCACTTGTTGGGGCTGGAGAGAGAGCAGGCACTTGCCTTGCACCGGTTCAATCCCCAGTACCGCATATGATCCCCCTAACCCTGCCAGGAGTGATCCTTGAGTACAGAACCTTCAGTAACCCCTGTGGACCACCGGGCATGGCTCAAAAACAAAATAAATCAAAGAAACCATTCATAAGATCATTTCTGTACCTTTCTTGATGCCAGTTTTATAATCCTCCCATTCAGCCTCTGAGGTGGAGCCAAAGAAATTTCCTACACACAACAGCAGCTAAAATGAGTTTTTTAAACATGTGTAAGTTTTTTTTTTAAACAACACACAAAAAATTGACAGTAACACTATTTAGTTATTCATACTAGTTAATGGTCTCAAACCCAGTAATTTGCAGTATGTCAATGTCTAAGTCTTTAACAACAGTAAGAAGTCTGACTCTATAAATTACTAAGCTTTACTGGGCCAGAGAGATAGTACAAGGTTTAAGTGCTTCCCTTGCACGGAACCAAGCCCCTCCCTCCAATCCCCAGTACAGAATACAGTCCCTGGACACCCCCAGGAGTCACTGCAGAGCAGTCAGGAAGCCCTGAGCACTGCCAGCTGTGTCCCTCCCAGACAAAATCTTTAAACTAAATAATTGCTCAGTGAGTCAAATTCTGATTGATGAGGAAGCATAAGTCAGAGAGAGGCAAAGAAATGAACCCTAAGAATCCTTCTGGGAAATACAAAACCTTTAGACAATAGAGGCCGGAGCGCTAGCATACTGGGTAAGGTGCTGGCCTTGCACGTGGCTGAGTTGGGTTCAAGCCCCGGCATCCCATATGGTTCCAGGGAACACCGTCAGGAGTGATTCCTCAGTGCAGAAGCAGAAGTAACCTCTGAGCCCTGACAAGTGTGGCCACCCCCCTCCGGAAAAGATTTAGACATTAGATATCTTGAGAGATTAAGGCATAAAAGACTATTTCCTGGGCAAGAGAGATAATACAGCAGGTAAGGGGCTTGCCGTGCACATGACCAACCTAGGTTGGAACCCTGGCATCCCCTATGGTCTGCCAAACTCTGGCAGGAGTGATCCCTGAGCAGAGCCAGGAGTAAGCTCTAAGCACAGCTGGGTGTTGGCCAAAACAAAACAAAAAGACTGCTGTCTGCTGTCTTTACCCAACCTTTAGCACAATGAACAAATTAATTCCTAGAATATTTCTGTTACTTTGGGGGGGGCAGGGGGACCTGGGGTGATGTTGGGGACAGAATCCAGGGCCTCAGGCATGCAAGGCAAGTATTCTCTGCTGAACCACCTCTACAGCCCTTGGAGTATTTTCCTGTACTTCAATAGTTCAGTCTAATAAACAACCACACAAAATATTTTCACATGGTTCTTTCTATTTCTCTTATCTGACTTAATCCAGAACGAGAAGTAGATCAGTGCTTTCCCAAATCTCATCACTTAGGGAGGTTTCACTGTCTACTTTCAGTATTGTGTAAGGTACTACAGTAACAAGATTCAAATTAAGAAAGGATAAAATGTTGGGTCTCCCTAACCCAACACTCTATAGCTACTAAGTTCCTATGCTCAGAAACTCAGACAAGAAAACAAACTCAGACAAGAGTGCGTGTTCCACAGAGAAATGAATCAAAGAGCCCAAACTTCAGCATGTTTCACTACAACCTTAAAATCAAATTCAGTAAAAAAGAAACATCTTACATCAAAGTCTCCGCTTTTCTTTTGAATTGCTCGAACTCTATTGAATAAAACATCAAACTTTCCTTCAACATCTCCACAAGCCAACCTGCAAACAAGAGAGAAAAGTTAAGGCTTGGGCCAGTGAGTTTGGGATCAGGTCCAGTGCAGGGGATCCAGTCTCCTGGAGGGTCAGCGCAAACTTTCACGGGGCACTGGGCAGCTCCTCCTAAAGGTCTTACCAACAACTTCACCTCAACATATGGAGCTTATTATCTGGGAAATAAAGGGAGAGAGAGAAAGCTACATGCTTAAGTGAGAAGACTGGCTTCTCGGAATCGAAAAGCCCTGAGTAACCAGCCGGAGGGAAGTTACATACAGATGTTTTCCATAACCACTTTTGTCCCAAATTCTTTACATGCGAAAGCTTTCCCTGGGGCAAAGCACTGAGCTTTGGGTGATCCATTCTTCCTCTTTCTTGTTATTTTTTTGGTTTCGGGCCACACCCATTGGTGCTCAGGTCTTACTCCTGGCTCTGCACTCCGGGATCACTTCTGATGGGGCTTGGGGAACTGTATGGGATGCCAGGGATCAAACTCGGGTCAGCCATGTGCAAGGCAAATTCCCTACATACTGTACTATCACTACTTGGTGGTCCGTTTTTGAGTTTATTTTTACTTTTGGTTGGTGCTCAGGGGTTACTCCTCAGGAGATCATATGTAGTGCCAGGGATCAAACCCAGGTCAGCTGCATGCAAGGTAAATGTCTATCTACTGTACTATGGCTCTGGCCCCCATTCTTGAGTTTCTGTTGTAGTCTTTGTCCCTGTATTGTTGATGCCGCCCCTCCCAGAGATCCAGCCTGGCAAAGGACCTAAAATTCTGTATCACAAAAGCTTTTTTCTGGGCTCCTGAGATGGGTCTTCTGTCTTTGGGCTGGTTTAGGTTCCAGACTGCTTTCTCCAACATACATTTCCAGTGCCCCCCTCCCCTTTCTTAGCTCTCCGCCTGCAATTTAACCAAACCGTGTCCAAGTTCTACTGATTACATCTCCTGCATAGAATACCCACATTTTTCTTGTACTCTACCTATTCCTAGTTGCTGTCATCTACTCTGACTCTAATTTATTCTCCATGAAGCTGCCAAAACAGTTTCTGGAATAAAAATTTTACTATGCATTCTTAAACATGCTATTTTCTTTCTTTTTATATTTTGTTAAATTTTTAATCACCATGAATCACAGTGTTACAAAGTTATTCATTATTAAGATAACTGATGTTCCAACACCAATCACTTTACCAGTGTCCACTTCCCTCCACCAATGTCTGGAGTTTCCCTCCTGTTTCCAGCCTTCCTCGAGAGCAGGCACTTTTCCCTCCCTCATTGTCCTAGTGTTTCTTCCCTAATATATCTTCCCCACCTCCAATCCAGTGGTAAGCTTCCTATTGAAGAACCCAGGTCGTTTGCTCTCCATTTTTACTGCCTTTGGGGCTTTATTATTCCTTCACAAAGCTTCTTTATATCCCACATACGAGAAAGATCATTCTGTGCATGTTCCTCTCTCTCTAATAAACTTCACTCAACATGATACTCTTCAGGGCCCTCCATCTAGCAGCAAATTGCATGACTTTATCTTTTCTTACTACCGAGTACTATTCCATTGTATAGATGTACCATGGTTTCTTTATCCAGTCATCTGTTCTTGGGTACTGGTTGTTTCCAGATCTGAGCTATTGTGAACAGCGCTGCAATGAACAAAAAAGTGAAAAATGTCTTTTCTGGATTGGGATTTTGGATCTTCAGGGTATATTTCGAGGAGTGGGATTGAGTATGGAAGCTCAATTGCTACTTTTTTGAATCAAGACCATATTGACTTCAAAAAAGGCTGTATCAGCCAACATTCCCACCAACAGGAAACAGGGGTCCCAAACATGCCTATGGTTTTTAAGCGATAAATATAATAATGCTAATCAAGACTAAATCCTCTCCTAATTCCTCATTTTAAGCCAAATACCCCTCTTACACCCTTTCTCCTAACTGTGAACCCTTTCTATCATTTATCACTGTCAAAATATTTCAGGCAGAGAACTAAGAGCGTCCTGGTAAAGTGTACTGGGGAAAACTGCCTGAACTTAAACCAGCCCAAACACATGGAAGACCTCTGAAATACAGGATCCATCTGAGCAGCCTGGAAAGCTTCTGTGACATAGAAATCAGGACTGGAGCAAGGTTGGATCCATGACTGCAGGGATAAAGTCTAACCAGGACCTCAGAATGGACCCCCAAAATTAATTGCTTTTCCCAATGAAAAAAATCCAAGAAAGTCCTACTGCATAAAGAATTCCAGGGGCCAGAAAGTAAGTACAGGGGTTAAGGTGAGTTTGCCTTGCACATGGCAGACTGCAGTTCAACAGTACTTACTATTCCTAGCACCACATATGGTCTCCTGAAAAAGGTGTAAGCCCTGAGCACAGCCACGTGACTGGAGCAATAGTACAGTGGGTAAAAGTGCTTGCCCTGTGTGTGGCACACCTGGGTTCAATGCCCAGCATTCCCTGTGGTTCCCTGAGCATCGCCAGGTGTGCCCCCACCTTTTTTTTTAATTTTCTAAAAAGAAATTTCTTTCCTTTTCTTGCAAAGAACAATTGCTCATTCCAGCCTGAGTCCATGGCTCCCAGAGAACTGGCGGTGAGGACCAGTCCCCCAAGGAGAGCTGAACAAGACTTCAAGTGCGGCTTGGCAGCCGCCTCCAAAGAAGGTACAACGCCAGCCAAGGACTTCCCACAGGAAGCAAAGCGGGTCCGACGGAGAGAAGGAAAAGCTCTTTTCTGGAGGCTACTTCCCTCTCTCCCCACTTCACCCAACTCACTTGCAAAAATAATTTTTCCATTTGCCGGAGCTATTTGGTAAATAACTTTTACCGGACGACAGTCCCTATGAAAGTCGAAACTCCACCATCCAAACACCTAACACAGTGCCTGGCCCACCTCGACCGCTCAGGAAATATTTAAGTGAATGTGAGCTCTCTTCGCTATTCCAAAGTCCCCTCCTTCCAAAACGGTGCACCAAAGCTGGAGCTTTATCTGTCCGGTTTGCCGCGGGCCAGGGCCCGTCAACGGGCTCCAAGGCTGGAAACTTCCGTTGAGCACGGGAGCTTCCTTAACGGAGAGGAAAGCGAGGAGCGAGGAAGGAGGTTCGGCGCGGGAAGCTTCCGCTTCTCCAACGAACGGCGCAGCGTCCCTTCTTTTTTCGGAAGCGAAAACGGGAACGAGGCCGGCCCCTGCACCCACGAAGAGACGCGATCCGGGTCCAGCCACCCCCGGCCGGCGAGCATGCTCCCTTTTCCCGCCCGAGACACCCCGCGTGCAGGCGCACGGGGCGCGCGCAGGGGCATGTGCACGCGCACGCACACGCGCGTGCACCCCGGGCGTCCGGCTCACGGTCACTCACAGGCGCAGCGGCTGCTGAGCCATCGTACCGATGGCAATAGCCCAGCCTGGACGACCACCCGGCACCCCGACACTCCGCAGCCGGCTCCCGGCAGAACTGAGGCGCGGAAATAAGACGTCAGCGCGTCGCAGTCAAGGAGGGGCGGGCCGCCTACGGGGAGCGCCGAGGGACAAAACTCGTTCAAGCACAACCACCGCCCCTTTCTCCCCCCAATTCCTCCAATCCCCTCAGCCCCCACCCCACCCCTGGGGCAGACGTGAAGGAGGAGGAATGGTAAGAGAGAGAGGGGAACGGGGATAGCAAAAATAAGTGAGTAAATCTCAAATCGAGGGGCTGGAGCGATAGTACAGCGGGTAGGGCGTTTGCCTTGCACGCGGCCGACCCGGGTTCGATTCCCAGCATCCCATATGGTCCCCCAGCACTGCCAGGAGTAATTCCTGAGTGCAGAGCCAGGAGTAACCCTTGTGCATCGCCAGGTGTGACCCGGAAAGCAAAAAAAAAAAAAAAAATCTCAAATCGACCTGTTTGGGATTTCTTTCAAACCGATGGAAGCTATTGAGAGCGGGGCCGGGACGACTGTACAGCGGGTAGGGTGCTAGCCTTGCACGCATCGGATCTGGATTTGATCCCCAGCATCCCGTAAGGTCCACCAAACTCTCCCAGGACTGAGCCCGGAGCAGAGAGCCAGGAATACGGTCTAAGCACTGCTGGATGTGGCGAAAATTTTATTTTAATGATGAAAAACGTTTCTATTAAAATCAAGCCCACCACCTTGATTATGTCTTTTCACTGAGTCTCATAACTTACAGACATCGCAGAATTTTGTGTGTTTGGGTTTTTGGTTTTGTTGTTGTTGTTTTTGCTTTTTGGGTCACACCTGGCGATGCAAAGGGGTTACTCCTGGCTCTGCACTTAGGAATCACCCCTGGCAGTGCTCAGGGGCCCATATGGGATGGTGGGAATCGAACCCCGATGGGCCTCCTGCAAGGCAAACGCCCTACCCGCTGTGCTCTTGCTCCAGCCCAATGTTTGCTGTTTGGGTGTAGCTTTTTGCCCAATAAGAAAGAGTAGCACTGCAGCACTGTTGTACCATTGTTCATCAATTTGCTCCAGCGGGCACCAGTAACATCTCCATTGTGAGAGTTCTTGTTACTGTTTTTGGCATATAGAATGCACCACGGGTAGCTTGCCAGGCTCTGCCTTGGGGGCGGGATACTCTGTAGCTTGCTGGGCTCTCCGAGAGGGGCGGAGGAATGGGCGCGGCTGGCCACATACAAGGCAAACGCCCTACCCACGATGTTATAGGTGAGTACCAGGTATTAAAGGAATAGATACAAAGAAGCAAGCGTTGGTTCCCAACTACTTCTGAAAGTCAGGGAAGATTTACTAACAGTTAGCGAAGTAATAAAAATCAATTGAAACAAAACAGGTTTAAAAAAGGATCAGGGTGGGGGGAGGGCTGGAGCAATAGCACAGCGGGTAGGGCGTTTTGCCTTGCACATGGCCAACCCGGATTGATTCCCAGCATCCCATATGGTCCCCTGAGCACCGCCAGGAGTAATTTCTGAGTTTACAGCCAGGAGAAATCCCTGTGCATCTCTGGGTGTGACCCAAGAAGGAAAAAAAGGAATCACAGGAGAGCCAGTAGGTAAGGTGCTTGTCCTACAGGTAGTGGACCCGGGTTCATTTGCCTGCCAGGAGAAAAGTACTGAGCAGAACCAGAAAGAAAAAGGAAAAAGGGAGGAAAACACTAAGTTCTTGTTTTCTTCACAACTCCTACAATTTTGGGGGGAAAGAGCAAGCTCCCTGACTCATAAATTATTAATGTCCCTGCTTACCAGTATATATACAAAGCACACGTTTTTCTCCCTATTTTTGGGTACTATGGCATAACCCAGAACTGGAGAAGAGACTGAATAATGTACTGGGTGGATACCTCAAAGGGCACAACTACATGGCTTGCATGGGGCCAGGTTTGACTCTGCCACACACCACCCCCTGTACGGCTTCCCTGGCATCGGATACCTTCTATCTGTAAGACTCCATTGTACACCACCGAGGAGCCCCTGAACTCCAAATGACAAGACTGAATCTTGAATAATAGTATGAGTTGTCGAAAATGAGCAGGCAACAATCCCAGAAAAAAAAAAAAAAAAAAGGATATAGAGCCAAAGCGTGCAAATAGGGCATTTGCCTTGATTGGGATGGGCCTGATTTGATCCACAGCACCCCATATGGTTCCCTGAGCATCACCAGGAGTAATTTCAGAATGCAGAGCCAGAAGTAATCCCTAAGCACTGCCAGATAAGATTCTCCCCCGTCCCCCACCATGATATGAAAACTTTAACCATGGAATTATGTATTAACTTTACAACTTCTTTACAAATCTGAGTCTATTCCAGTTTATGGGGAGAAAATTATTATTTTTTTATTTTGGGGTCATACCCAGCGATGCACAGGGGTTATTCCTGGCTCTGCACTCAGGAATTACTCCTGGCAGTGCTCAGGGGGACCATATGGGATGCTGGAAATCGAACCCAGGTTGGCCACGTGCAAGGCAAACTCCCTACCCGAGGTGCTATCGCTCCAGCCTCCTATGGAGAGAAAATTAACGTAAGAGAATTTAAGGTTTCTCAATATAGCTGAACAGAAAATGAAATTGAAAATATAAAAATGGACTCTTGGATGACTGTTGTCTCGACTTTTGACACACATTCTTCTTATTTTTATGGGGATCTCCTTGGGAGACCCTGAGGCTAGGTACAAGGATGCTCACTGGTGGTTCCAGTCGCACAGGCTCCAATTGAAGCCTAGCACTGCTCCTGTCCATGGCACATACAGATTCTCTTCAGACACACCAGGAATATTTGCTAGGTCATATCTTAGGCCCCAAATAATCTCAGATCCATTAAGATAGAAACTATATCAAATATATTTTTTAACCACCATGGTATAAAACTAGCATTCAACCTCAGGAGAAATATTTGAAAAATCACAGAAATTAAACATACTCCCTTACAACCAATGGAATAAGAACATTAAAGGGAAAGAGACTGGGAAGGAGATATTCTTTTTTTTTTTTTTTTTTTTGCCTTTGGGGTTACACCCAGCGATGCACAGTGGTTACTCCTGGCTCTGCACTCAGGAATTACCCCTGGCAGTGCTCAGGGGAACATATGGGATGCTGGGAATCGAACCTTGCTGCATGCAAGGCAAACACCCTATCTGCTGTGCTATTGCTCTAGCCCCAGAGACAGAGTTCTTAGGATGCAAGTCCTGTATCCTAAGAAGAGGTTGTCATACACACTCACACACACACTAGTGTCATGATACTAATGTCTGTCAGGATGGCCATACAGAGTATTTCAAATCTGGTATAATAAATGGAAATTGTATTATACTAGTTCATCCTCAGAAGTACAAAAGTCACTGTCATCCCGTTGCTCATCGATTTGTTCGAGTGGGCACCAGTAATGTCTCTCATTGAGAGACTGTTACTGTTTTTGGCATATCCAATACGCACGGGTAGCTTGCAAGGCTCTGCTGCGCGGGTTCAATACTCTCGATAGCTTGCCAGGCTCTCCTAGAGAGGCGGAGGAATCGAACACGGGTCGGCCGCATGAAAGGCGAACGCCCAACCGCTGTGCTATCGCTCCAGCCCAGCCAGAAGTACAAAAGTATTGTATAAAAAATTGTTTCTAAGTAAAATAAAGTCTTGGTGTTTTCAGGAGTTCATGGGAAATCAGTGAAGGAGCCTACTAGAAGAAGAGAGTACAGTGGCCGGTCCATGTTTCAGACAGACTATCCTGGCTGCAGTGTAGAGGGTTAAGTTAAAAGAACAAGTGAGAGAACCACGATAGTATTCTACCAAAGGAGCAGAGAAAAACCATGTTGGCCCGGCACAGAGCATAGAAAATAACAGAAAGAGAATTAAGATTTCTTTTCAAGGGCCAGGGAACTAGTTCAAAAGGCAGAAGCATTCATGCTGCTTGCTGGAGTCCCAATTTGATCCCCGGTCCCCACCACCACCACCATCACTACCACATGGTCCCCCAGGCACCCTAGCCTCACCAAGTGCCACTGGTGGCTTCAGAAGCAAGAAAAAAAAAAATGCAAAAACTCGTCCAGACATGGAATTGAAGACCTCAGGTTCCTTCCTGGCTGTTAGCATCAGTCACAGATGAGGTTGCTTCTGAAGATAATATCTCATCACCCACTGCTATCTTTAGTTTGGGAGGAAAATGAAAAACAGCCTATCTGACCCTGCACATATAAATAGGAAGACTCTACTTATTTTTACTTTGGGCTAAACTCAGCAGTGCTCAGAGGCTATTCCTGGCTCCGATTCTGTGCTCAGAAGTAAGCCCTGGCAGCACTCAGGTCAGATGTGGTTGGTCACATACAAGGCAAGCGCCTTACCACCACCTTCTTCCCTCCTCCCTATAGCTCTAGCCCCAAAAAAGAAGGTATTTTATGAAATACTTTATTATTCGTCTCCCTCTGGGCCAGAGGGAGAAGGGAGGTATTACATATACCACTCTCCTCTGCAACTCTCCTTCCACTGGTTCTGCTCAATCTAGAAGACTCGGCCTAGAATTACTGAACATCTCTATTATTTGCCAAGTTTAGAAAAGCAAATAATGGACACTCAGAAGGTAATAAAGAGTAAAGAACAAGTTTGTTTTGCTTCCTTTTTTTAATTCACAATCTTCTCAGCTTTCAATACATTAGCATCATGGATAGGAAAAAACAACTTTTAACACAGTAACTCAAAAACCAGCTTTTTAAGAAAATAAAGTAGTAATCAACCACTACCAGAGAAAACAGGTCCCCTCACTTGATCTACTGGCAAGCCCAGGTTTACCCTGAACTCGGAGACTCCCTGTCCTGAATGGATGATGAAACATTCAAGTAAAAGGTGAGGAGTTGAAGTGTGAGGGACACTGCCCAGGAGCAGCTCAGAGTAGCCACCATCCTCCAGTTCACTCCCACATCGGGACGTCTCTGGGGCCGACAGCATAGGTTCCTTTCAAGGAATTCTGACAATTCATCAACCTCCGGATTCACATCTTAGAAAGCATTCTTCCACAATAAAAAAGACTTTGTCCCACAGGAATATGTTTTTCATCGCTTCTCCAGCTTCTTGTACTTGGCTTCTGCCAGGGAAAGACGGGAATTAAGTCATTTCGGGGGGAAGGGAGGGAAGGAGGCGGTGGGGGTTTGGGCCAACCTGGTGGTGCTCAGGGATCACTCCTGGCAGGCTTGGGGGACAACATATAGGGTACCAGGTTCAAACTTGGGTCAGTCACATGCAAGGCAAATGCCCTACCCACTGTACTATCGCTCTGGTCGATAAGTCATATTTTAAGAACCTGGTCTTTACAAAGATATTTCTTAATCAGCATTTGTAAGCCAATGAAAAACTGCCTACTCTATTTTTTTAAATTCCATTAGGTTTGGGCCAGAGCAGCAGTACAGCAGGTAGGGCACTTGCCTTATAGATAGTTGACCTGGGTTCAATCCCTTTACAACATATGGTTCCCCGAGCCCAGTCGGAGTGATCCCTGACTGTAGAGTGAGTAGTAAGTACTGAATACCTCATGTCTATTTCAATCGGTACCACTTCTTCCAGTGGGTGAAATGTAGAGCCAAGAAAGAAACTTAGAATTTCACACACACTGACCATGTGCTCTACCACTTGAGCTACCTCACCGGCCCATTTACTATTTTTTTTCCAAGCATTTCTCTACATTATTTAAGATGCACTGGCCTGTAGGAGTTCAGAAGGTAAGGCACTTGCCTTGCATACGATCCCCTGTACCCCATGGGGTCCACTGAGCCCTGCCATTTGACCTGGGTTTAATTTCCAGCACCCTATATGGTCTCCCAAGCCCACCAAGAGAGATCCCTGAGCTCAGAGCCAGGAGTAAACTCTGAGCACTGCTGGGTGGGCCACAAATTAAATAAACAAAAAAATTAATAACCCGTGGGGGCCCGCCCACAGGACATAGAGGAGCAGGTCCCCCAAAACCTCAGCCCTTGCACACACACACACACACACACACACACACCAGTTCCCGTGCACACACACCCAAGAGGCCCAGCCAAAGCCACAGGGTGCGCCCCCGGCTCCCCCCACCCCAGGCTCTGCATGCAAGGTCAATGCTAGCGCACCCCTTTCTGCCCTGGGCACCCCCATAAGCCTCCCCCTCCGCACCCGCATCAGCTGCTTCCCCCTGTCAGCTCCAGCCACCCACAAGCCTGCGCCACCCCCAACGCGTTTCCCCCTTCCCCACCCTGAGCCTCGGGGATGGAGGTGGGGGGGTGCAGAGACGCTTCGCTGGGAAGCGCAGGGGAGGGAGAGGCAGGGTCCCAACTTTCTCTTCCTCCCCTTCCCAAATAAAGATGAGTGTACTCAAAAAAAAAAAATTAATAAAACTGTGGTAGCCTATTGAACCACAATTAAAAGCCCAACCTTACTAACCAAACAGATTTGGTTGGGACTATAGCCACACTTGCTAGAGCTCTGTACCCTTTAGCAAGTCACATGATCATGTCAGTTTCCTACTCTACAGGATGAGGCTAAAAATCATATACTGACTAAAGATTATTGGAGTAAAACAATATATATGGGGGAGAGAGACATAATATAGCAGGTAGGGTGCTTGGCGTGCATGCAGCCAATCTGAACTGAATACTTGCACCCCACAGTCCCCCAAGCCCCACCAGGAGTGATCTCTGAGTACAGAGGCAGAAATAAGCCCTGAGCACTAAAAGGCGTGCCACCCGCTCCTCAAAAAAAAAAAAAAAAAAATTTAAAAAAAACACAACTCTGAATATTCAGGAAAAGTTTCATTACTGTAAATATGAGACTACTCACTAAATTTTGGGAAGATTAAAATAGATGACTTGTAGCCACACCACAAATAGGAACTTACTGTTTTACTTAAGGTCATACTGACCATGGGATTATCTTATCAAAATAAAGCAGATGAAAATAGTTACCCAGTTTTTTTGAATACGCATCCAACTTGTAGGCTGCCTGCTCCAGCGCTGCTACTTGCTCCTCAATGGCACTGATTTGATCCAGATAAGGCTGTAGTCCAGCATCTTTAAAAACAAAGGCAACACTGTAACCCTACCACCCAAACTGGAATTAAAAAGAAAAAAAAAAAGGCAGCCTGCATGTTCATACAGCATCAACCAAGATTGGAGAAAAGTGGAAAAGTAAGAGCAGCGTCTCTCCAGCTCTGCCTGACAGTGAAGGAGGGTAACGTGATTCTCAGCTACTGCAAGGCAGACACTACAGAACACAGTTGTCAGGAACTATTCAAAACAATGAAAGAATCTCGCATCTATCAATTTCCCTCTTTTTAAAGTCCTTGTTCCTTGGGGTGAGAGCAATAGTATAGCGGGTGCTGTGCTTGCTTGCACGCAGCAAACCCGGGTTTGATGCCCGGCATCCCATGTCTCCTGAGCACCACCAGAAGTAATTCTTGAGTGTAGAGCCTGGAATAACTCCTAAGCTTCACTGAGTGTGGCCCTACACCCACCCCCACCCCAAAAAATAAAGTCCTTACTCCTTGAACAATCTTTTCATTACTTATTCATTTTCTTGAGTACTTTGTTATACCAAAAGTATTTTAGAGACAGGGAACATAAATATAAATTAATGGAAAAGAAGTTATAATCTACCACTCTAAGTAAGTATTTTCCATGGGTAGATGTTCTGATTTTGTTTACACAGTAGCTCATTCTGGGTTTCAGTGTTAAATCCATTCACTAGAAAGTAATCGCCCTACTCTGTCTCCTCTTCCCAGGAATAAAATTTAAAAAAAAAAGAGATCCAGAAGCAGAAATAACCATACCTTTCAAACTAATGCTTGAAATGAAAGAATGTAACTTTTATTTTACTCTCCAAAAATGAGCTCCCTGGTACTAAGAACACAGTAGATCACTCACTCAACTATGAGTAACTTTGAAAATCATAGTGTCTTAATAAAAAAAAAAAGTTAAAATTTTGAAAAAGAAAATGAGGGCTAGAGCAATAGTACAATGGGGAGGGCATCTGCCTTGCACACGGCAACCCAGGTTAATCCCGGCCTCCCATACAGTCCCTGAGCACCACCAGCAGTGACTCCTCAGTGCAGGGCCAGGAGTAAGTCCCGAGTGAGCGTCACCAGATGTGGCCCAAAAACAAACAACAAAGAAAGAGCTTCCTGAGGACAGGCATCTCAACCACCCCTTCTCCATGGCCCCAAGCACAAAAGAACATTAAATACAACATGCTTAACTGTCATATTACTTACATTTCTGGTTTAAGTCCTTTAAATTTCTACTAATGTTTATTGCAATATCTTTCATTTCAAGATACTTCAGGCTGGTTAGTTTATTCATATTTTCCAGGAGCTTATAGTCTTCACTGGTAGCTTTAAAATAAACAGAAGACGTGATGTTTTTAAGATATGTCTTAGGTCATTGGATTTGGAGAGACAGTATAGCGGGTAGGGTGCCTACCTTCACATGGACTACCCGATTCCACCCCCAGTACCCTGAGCCCTGCCAGAAGTGATCCCTGAGCACAAAGCCAGGAAGTAAGCCCTGAGGCCTATCTGGTATGGCCCCCAAACAAAACAAACAAAAAACACATCATTTGAGGAATTGCAAATGTCAAATCAACTAGGTCATCCTTTTTTAGCAACTTTTTTTGGGGGGAGGGGGGAGGGCACAGGCTGAAATACTTCTGGGGCCCCTCCCAGCTTAGCCGAGGGGACAATGCCGTGCTGGGGACTAAGCCACGGCTCCTACAGGCAGAGGTGTGCCCTGGCCCTTTACGCCATCTCTAGGCTCAGAAACTCATTTATTAGTCTGATCCTATGCTGCATTATATGCACTGCTTTCAAACCATCCGCCTGCTTCTCACTCCTCAATTCCCTTCCCTGCCCCTACTGAACGCAAATCGCCTCTCTGGCAATTTTCCCAAAAGTCAGGCCCACTTAAAGTTCTCTGAACCTTTCTGCTGCACATTTAAACTCTGGACCTTAATACCACCCTAAGAGACAGAAGTGCTCCTGTTCTTGCCAAAACAACTCCTCTTCTCTACTCTCCCGCCTCTTTGGAAGCTGGCTTAAGTCATCTCATTTGTATTGCTTTTTCAAACTCTCTACATCCCAGCACCTTCCATCTAGAAATATAATCAGGTTTCTTCCAGCCCAAAATTATTCCCTACTCAGCAGTGCTTATCACTTGTTCAGCAAAGCAAAGGCGATTTACTGCTAGCCCCTTTAAAACAGTAGCTTAGGGCTAGAGAGACAGCAGAGCAGGCAGCTGGGGTTCTATCCCTGGCATCCCGTATGGTGCCCCAAGTCCTGCTAGGAGTAATTCCTCAGTGCAGAGCCAGGAGTAAGCCTTGGGAATCTCCAGGTGTGGCCCACAAACCAAAAATTAATTAAATAAAATAAAAGCTTGTTTCATGTGACCCAGAAATTCCACTTCTTGGGGCCCCAAAATATTGAGAAAAAACACCTGCACCCCTATGTTCAATATAACACAAATTACAATAGCCAAAATCTGGAAAGAACCCATGGTCCAAGAAGATAACCAGATAAAGAAACTATATATACAATACAAAACTACTCGGCAGTAAGAAAAGGTGAAATCATGCGATCCTCAGCTACGCAGAAGGATCTGGAGAGTACCGTGCCGAGTGAAGTTAGGAGAGGGGGAGAGGCAGAATGATCTCTCATCCGCAGGATATGAAGAAACACAGCAGGGGAGTGACAAATGAACAAAAGCAACAGAACCTGAGAACTGGTCTTCAGTCGGATGCAGACCACAGGGGAGGGATGCGGGGTTCGGACGGGGAGGGGAACACTGTGACAACAGTGGAAGGAAATGGTCACTCGGTGGAGGGGGTGGGGCTGGAATGTGTCATGCATGAAACCCTATCAGGAACAATACTGCAAACCACAGTGCCTAAAATTTTAAAAAAATGAAAGAAAAATGTAGGGGCCAGAGCAACAGTCCAGTAGGTATGGGGCATTTGCCTTACACGGCGGCCAACCCAGGTTCAATCCCAGGCACCCAAGCACCACCAGGAGTAATTCCTTAGTGCAAAGCCAGGAGTAACCCTTGAGCGTGCCAGATGTGTGGCCCAGAAAGTCCAAAAGCCAAGAAATAAAGTGCCTGTCATAGAGACTGACGGGATAGGTGAGAGGGAAACTGGGGCTAACGGTAGGACAGTGATACTGATGAAGGCAGCTGTAACACTGTATTCTTGAAACCCAGTCATGAATAACTTTGTATATCATAATGCCTTAATTAAAATATAGTAATAATAAAGGTTTTTACTCACAGCTTCCTCTACTTCACTACCGTCTCATGCAAACACGGCCCCTGTCCCACCATTCAGAGAACTGACAAGGTCATTACTGCTCTCCTACCCACTAAGGCCGTGGCAGTCTCAGCCAGTAGCTCCCTATACCTCTCCACAGTATCTACCAGACTTCCCACTCTTCGTGATGCTCGGTTACCCTGACGCATGACTCTGAACTCCAGTGATTCTCTCGTCTCTTCCTAACGGCTCTTTCCACACCAGATCCTTCTCAGACAGCCCCCTTCTCTGAGTCCTCAACTTCTCTGCAATGATACTCTGCAAAGAATAATGTTTGGGGCTGGAGCAACAGCAGTGGGGAGGGCATTTGCCTTGCACTCGGCCAACCCGGGTTGAATTCCCAGCATCCCATAAGGTCCTGAGCACGGCCAGGAGTAATTCCTGAGTGCAGAGCCAGGAGTAACCCCTGTGCATCGCCAGGTGTGACCCAAAAAGCAAAAAAAAAAAAAAAGAGGAAGAAGGACGTTTACACGGGTGGCTCATTTCTGGGCATTCCAGGTCTACGTAAACTCCTTTCAACCTCAAAATGGCAGCTGCGTAAGTATAAAAGCCAGTCACAGGGAACTGACAATCTGCTTAAGGGCTAGTATGAAAAACTAACCACTTGCCCTGTTTCCCAATTTTCGCATCGGAACTCTTTGTCCATCTCTAAGCTCTTCCCAGGCATAAACCTGTCCCCAACTGCCTCCAACTACACAACCCTATGTGGGTGATTCCCAGATCTGTCCCTCCTGTGTCCTACACTCACACCTACCAGTCCCCTGAGTATCCGGATCACGGTCACTTTCCAGGAATACTGAAAGTCAGCCAAAGCCCAAACCAGAAATATTTTTCACATTAAACATGATTTCCCCTTTCCAACTTCCCTATTAAAACCTCAAACACAGGTCAGGCCACGCCCATCCCACAAGACCCTCTACCAAGTTCTATAAACCCCATTTCTCTACTGTTGTGGAAGTGGAATTCTCCTTCCCATCCTCCTCACCCTCACAGGCCATTTTCCATCTAAAACACTAGAGACTCTCACTGTGAAATCCGTCTCTCTCAGACCCGGGCCACACACACAAATGTGGGGGGGGGGGGAACGGGGGGCCTGGGGGCACATGTCAGACAGAAGGAAATTACTCACTTCCACCAAGAAATAGGTTTGTTACAAACCAATCATTTGTGCCTGGAACCTGTGTAACACCAAGCATCTCTCACTTGCTTGACCAATGTTGAAGAGATTGAAAATATAAGCACATAAGAACCATGATAAAGACACTGACACCAGCGGCCAGAGAGGGAATTCAGGGCGAAGGCAGATGCTGTGCATTGCAGTCAGCCTGGTATTGGAGCCCCACAAGACTGCTAAATCTTCAGATTTTAAAAGAAGAACCAGGGATAGTAGAGAGAAAAGAGCACTTGTCTTGCACGTGCAGAACCAGAAGTAAGCCCTAAGCACCGCCAGGTGTGGCCCTATATATATAAAACAAAAAGAGAGAAGCCAAAATCTACATTTTGTCTTGGCCAGAAATAATACATGAATATATAAATATATATACATATGTATAATCAGTTTGATAAATCAGACTCACAAGCCCTTCAACCACATGAGGCCTTTTCTTATACATTCTGGTTTCCTACTTTAGCTCACAGCAATTTCCTGAGGAAGTGAAACCAAACACTAAGCTACTAAGACAAGACTTCACTTTTCCCACCCTCCTCTCCGTATCTGGAATCAGGCACTGGACTCAGACTTCATCATGTCCCAAAGGGTGGATCCATCAAATCTTAGACCAACACAGGGGGTCCTAAGTCTGCAGCTCATGTCTCACTGCCCAACTTAATTTCTTCACACCCTGGTTACAAGCATCTGCTCTTGGGGGCGTGAGTGGTGGAACCCATACCTTGCTGATGTTGAGGCAATGGGTTATATCAGGGATGGCCTAACACCGCCTAACCCCTCACACCACCAGTGCAAAATTAACGACGACAAATATACCTACTTTATTCTGGCTCCTTCACTGGTCCTCTTCCCCTCTGTGGTCATTTCTTTGCATCCCTGCTCGAATATACCTCCCCCACAGTATATCCATCCATCCATCCATCCATCCATCCATCCATCCATCCATCCATCCATCCATCCATCCATCCATCCATCCATCCATCGCTGCTGATGGATTCTCTTGTGCTTTCTCTGCAGGCCAGCAGAATTCTCAGGAATTCTTGGTAAAAGAGCTCTAGTAGAACCGGCAGGGCATTTGCCTTGCATGTGAGGGATCTACGTTTGATCACCAACATCCCATATGGATCTCCGAGCACCCTCAGGAGTAATACCAAAGTGCAGAGACAGGAGTAACTCTGAAGCATTGCTGGGTGTGGCCCAAAATCAAAAAGACAACAAAATTCTTGTGTGCCAAGCCAGAGAGATAGTATAGGGGGTAAAGCGCGTGTCTTGCATGCGGCCCATCAAGGCTCAACCCCTGGCACCCCATGTGGTCCCCGGACCCGACCAGGAGTGAACCCTGAGGGGCTGGAGCTATAGTACAGTGGGTGGGGCATTTGCCTTACACGGGTGGACCCCAGCTCAATTCCCAGCATCCCATATGGTCCCCTGAACACCCAAATGAGTGATTCCTGAGTGCAGAGCAAGGAGTAACCCCTCAGCCTCGTTGGGTGAGACCCAAAAAGGAAAAAAAAAAAAAAAAAAGGAGTAATCCCTGAGTGCAGAGCCAGGAGTAAGCCCTGAGCATCACTGGGTGTGACAAGGGAAAAAAAAAATTCTTTAATTTCTCAGCAGGGATGGCACTGGAGGTAGGGATGGGTGCTGACTGGCACCTTCCAACAAGGAACCCTCGGGGTGTGTGGCAGACAAGGCTTGGCAGCATGACGGGCTCCCCGCCTTACCCGTGAGTTCCCCGGTCAGGTACGTTGCCATCTTGGAGAACATGTCCCGGCAGAGCTCCGTGATGTCGGCCTCTGCGGGCTCCGTGGCTTCCTCGGCAGTCTCCACCGCAGCATCGTCTGGGTGCGGGCAGGGGCAGGGGCAGGGGCAGGGAGTGAGTGTCCCGTCCACTCCCCCGGGCCCCCCTCGGAGACCCGGAGACCCCGCCCCACCGACACTCCGGCCACGCGCCCCTCCCACCGGCACGCCCCCGCCCGTGGGCACCACCGAGGCCCCGGGGGACCCCAGGCCACCCACCCCTGGGTCACGCCGCCCCCATCGACTCCAGCTACCTCCGAGTGGGCTCGTCCCATATACTGGCCGGGACGCCCTGGACCCCGCGCGACACGCAGACCTCGCGCCTCCATCCCCCCCACGCCTGCGGACACTCCGCCCCTGCGGACACGCCGGCCCCGAGGGTCACGCCGGCCCCGAGGGACACCCTGGACCCCCGGACAAGCCGGCCCCGAGGAACACGCCGGCCCCGCGGACACGACGGCCCCGAGAGACACGCCAGCCCCGAGGGACACCCTGGAACCCCGGACAAGCCGGCTCCGAAGGACACGCCGGCCTCGAGGGACACGCCGGCCCCGAGGCACACGCAGACCCCGAGGGACACGCCGGCCCCGAGGGACACGACGGTCCCGAGGGACACCCTGGGACCCCCGGACACGCCGGCCCAGCGCCTCCACCCCGCGCCGCCGCGCCCGCCGGGCCGCCGACCCGGGCGCCCCTCCCACCCGCACGCCCCGGCACGCCCGCCGCTGAGCCTGGGCACCGCAGAGAACCCCGGGGGACCCCAGGCCGCCCCCGGCCACCCGGTCCCCACGGACCCAGCTACCTCGAGCGGGCTCGTCCCGCAGCCCCGCCGGGACGCCCTCGGCCGCCGCCGCCATGCCCAACCCGCGCGACTTCCGGTGCGGAGACCCGCGCATGCGCCTGGGGACGGCGCGCACTCCGTCCGTCCCCGGCTTCACTGTCCCTGGTTCCGCGCCAGACGCGGGGTGCTGCGTCCTGGGTTCTCAGCCCAGTTCTAACCCTGCGAGCCGACTCTAGCTTAAAAAGCTGCATCCCGGGGCATAGCGTTTGAGTGGCTTGTACGCCCAGCTTAAATGCAAGCTAGGAAAGGCAGTGAGTGGATCATTACCCACAGTCGCCACGTTTGGCACGGAGGGGTCGCTCGTTTAGTAAGACCCGATCACTGGACACTCTACACTCCAGAGACTCCACAAAGTCGCCAAAAGACTGAGCAGGGAACCCCTGATTGTTTCCTTCGGGCCTAGCTACTCCCAGCTGGGTGCTCGTCAACCTCGTGGGCCAGGTGCTGTAGGGGATCCTAATCCTGGCTTCTGCGTGCTGTTTGCACCCCATAGGGTTGAAGGTGTGGTGCAGCGGGTAGGGCGCTTGCCTTGCATGAGTATGATTCTGGGCACCACATTCGATCCCCTGAGCGCTGCCAGGAGTGATCCCTGAGTGCAGAGCCAGGAGTAACCCCTGGATGTGCCCACCACACACACCAAATAAAGCTTGCACCCTAAACCTGTTAGCTTGTTCCCTATCCTGGACTCATCGTTCTTAAGATGGTTTCTCCTATCCAGGCTTTAGGAAGTCTCCAGGAGTTAAGCCTTGAGCTGAAATTCTCACTTCCAGTATTTCGGGTTAATGCCAGTGCTCTGGCCCCTTTTCCTTAAACTGCAGGCTTTCATTCTCTTCTCTGTTGATAAAGAGTTTCTCAGTTTCTTTGGGTTGGGGTTCATAAAGAGCTGTGCTCAGGGCTTACTGGCTCAAACTCAAAGGTCACTCTTGGCAGTGCTCAGGGGACCACATGTGGTGCCTGGGATCCAACCCACGTGAGTCCTATGCTTGACCTCTGTACTACCTCCTTGGCCTCAGTAAAGCATCTTGGGGCACCGGAATCTAAGGGTTTTTATCCATGAGACTTTGTGTCCTGGCTTTGCTTCTCTATGTACCATGTAAACTACTCTTCCTTCTTTATGGATTTGGGGGCCACACCCTGAAGTTTGGGGAGGGGGGCTAACCTCTGGTGTAGTGAGCGGGGCCTTCAGCATATAGCTTGCAGTCAAACATTCACATAAACAGGTTGAGAAAGCCATTTTACAAGAACCAGAGGACTGGGACATTTTTACAAGAGCAGGATGGTTAGCCAACAGGAACAGATAGATCAGCCTGCTGGATATCTACTATTATCTCCCCTAGTTGCCCCGGGTGCTATTAGTTACTTTTAGTTTAACCTTAAGGCCATGACGCAAGTAGATTGAAGCCTAAGCATATATAAGCACTGTGGAGTTACAATAAAGTAGCTTTTGCTTTTGCTCACCTCTGTGTGTGTGTGTGTGTGTGTGTGTGTGTGTGTGTGTGTGTGTCCCCTCTCCCTATCACTCTCACACCCTCTCCTCGTGAACCCCGCCGTTATCCGGTTCCGCAGGACGGGACACTCAGGTTTGCTTCTGACTCAGTGCTGGGGAGCTGAGAGATGCCGGGGATGCTGGTTCCTGCGCCCCGGCTCTCAGAGCCCGTCTCCCGGGTCCGTTCTTGGTTTCTGAATCTATGACAGCTATTTCCTGAGTGTAGGCGACTGGGGTGTGTTTGATGGAAGAACAGGAGTGGAGGAATGGAATAGGTGAGAAAAGATAACTAGGAAGCAAGAGAAGGAAGGTGAAAACTGAGAAGGGGAGATCACAAGGGCAAGGGGTCCAGAGCCGATTTCCCCATGCAGGTCTATATACCAAAACTCTTGATGTGTGGTTGATTTTTTTTCTTTTTGGGTCACACCCGGGGATGCTCAGGGGCTTCTTCTGGCTCTGCACTCAGGAATTACTCCTGGTGGTGCTTGGGGGACCATATAGGATGCCAAGGATTGAACCCGGGTCAGTGCAAGGCAAACACCCCACCCATTGCACTATCTCTGGCCCAATGTATGGGTTTTTATCTTATCTTCTGTCTGTATCCCACCTCTCACACTCACCATCCACACGCAGCAGGTGTCTCCTTACCCTGGAGTCAGCTTAACTCTCCTCACCTCCCCCAGTTCACTGTCTCCACTCCTTCTCATGGCACAAGCAGAGCTCCCACTATTTCAAAACCCTTCCTCAGCGCCCCGAGTTCATTCCCGCCCCTTTCCACGGTCACTGCCCTAACGCTACAGCTCCTGGCCATCCACTCCCCACTCCCACCCCACTCCAAACCTAGGCACAAGGATGGTGCCCTCTGTTCTCTCCTCCTTTTTTTGCCCCTATGCCCAAAGCAGGTGCAAAGTCCTGGTTTTCAAGGGATTTTTTTTTTTTTATCATCACCCGGGGAAATAAAGCCACATTGCCTCATGGAAGAATCAGAGCCCGGCACAATTTTAGTACAAGTGTCTAAAACCAGAGGTCATTGCCATGCCCACATCTCCTGGGGCTCCTGGGAGTTCACAAAGTAAACTGCAAGGAGAGCTGCTGCTTTGATGCATATGTGCCCAGAGCTGCCTCCCCACCTTCCTAGGGCTCCCCAACAGAGAGACGGAGGTGGGGGTGATGGTGAAAATGGCCCATTTAATGCAGAGCTGCTACCATACTTAAAGAACATCTGAGGCATCTGAGGGGGATTGAGGTAAGGACATAGGTGTGATTGGTCATTTACATAGATAAACAAGATGAACATTTGGCAGAGGAAATTCTCTTGGGGAGATTAACTCAAGAAGACACTCTGTCTCCAAGGGACATCTACATTGCTTTTATCTTTCCCTCTAGTTGTATAAGTCATCAATACTTGCAGCTCTTTGGATAAACACAGTAAGAGACAAGAATTTTTGCATAAACACAGTGAGAGACAAGGATCCCAACACTCTGGGCTGAGAGCAAGTAAGGCTTTTAACACTTAATCCTCTGGGCTCTAAGAACAAGTAAGGCTTTTACCGTAAATCCCAGAATAAGTCCTCATACCAGTTCAGCTTGTCCTTCCCCATGGGGGTCCTGTCTCAAGTTGTAACAGTTTGCATCAAGACCATGCATTTATGCTTTCTAGAATGTCAAATTTTGGTGCCAGGTAGCTTTGCCACTCACCCTGGGTCCATCCCAGTCCCACGGCGGGACCTCCCTTTTGGGGTGTTAGGAACTACAGCAACTGAAGCCTGAGTCAAGTAATTATGCCTAAGTAATTATGCCCAGGAGTAGATACATTTCAGAGTCAACCAACTCCCAGATATTAGGAACAAAGCATTAATGGTCTTTCTGTGTTTTATCAAAGAACATTGCCCTATAGTAAAATATAAAAAGGCTGTAGGGGAAATAGAAAAGCAGGTACAAATACACAGCACTTCAAATACAAAGCAGTACAAATACAAGTTCAGAATTACCAGAAAGTTTTGGCTTACAAGTAATCAAGACTGACTTGGGGAACTGTGAGAATGAGAGATAAAATACAAGGGAAAGTTTAAAGATAAGCTTTAAGTTAGGGGAATGCTAGCAAGAATATGTTCAACTTCTCTGGGAGGATGAAAGGGGGCAATTCACTGATGAAGCCTAAAGCAGTTAGGGTCAATATCCAACACAAAGGAAAAGTTGAAGATAGACTTTAACCAAATTAGGGATGTTAGCAAGGGCGTGGAAAGCTTCTCTGGGAGGAGGAAGGGGGCAATTCACCATTCACCGGTGAAGCCTAAAACACTTAGGGTTGATATTCAACAGGCTCCCTCTTCCTCTCCTAAATTACAGCTCCCAAGACTTGGTGGCACGGCTGGGAGCAGGTGTCTTGGGGAGTGGGACAAATTCCAATTTCCTTGCAACCTTATCATTGCCCACCTAAGAAAGTCTCCTCCCCATCCGAATCTCCCCCTTCCCCTTCCAGAAAACTCTTTGGGGGAAGAGAACTCATGGGTTCCAGTTAAGTTGCCTGAATGTATAAAGAACAGGAATCAGATTTTTAGATCTAGACTAATTTTCTTGACTTCCCTGGCCCCATCACAGCTATCCAAATGCCTGGGGAAAGTCACTCCTTTCCTCCTTTTGTTCACTTGGTTGCTGACTTTCTTTTTAACTCATCACTTCGGAGAGACCTGGTGGGGAAATCTTCTTTCCCAGTTGACACAGAGCTGAGTGGCTGCTCACAGGGGCACTGAGTCACAAGCCCAAGCGTGATGCCCAGCTCCACCGGACACAACAGGCCTAACAGCCAGCACGGGAGAATGAGCCTCTGCCTTACGAGCGAAGGTGAAGTGCAGAGGGGGCTCCTGGGGAGGACATGGGAGAGGAGCTGAGGGTCTGTCCCTCCAGAACGCCTCCACCACTGGCCTGGCCCCGTGGTGCTCCCCAGGAGGCTGCAGGCCCAACTGGGGATTCCCGAAGGAACCCCGAAACACCTCCTTGGTCTCCCTGTAGAAAGAAAAGGAAAGAGTCCATTTGAAGGCGGAGCCAGTGTCTCACTGTCCTTTCATCACATCTGATTGATTCTCCAGCTCCAGACATTCTCCAGCCAGACTGACCAACCCCCACCACCCCTGCACCTCACGCTTCCTCTAATACACTAATTTTTGAAAAAAATTTTATTAGTGAATCACCATGAGGTACAGTTACAGACTTAGAGGCTTTCATGCTTGCGTTTCAGTCATACAATGATCAAGTACCCATCCCTCTACCAGTGCCCATTTTTCACCACCAATGGTCCCAGCATCCCTCCCACCGCACCCACCCCATCCCCTCCACCCTGTCCTGCCTCTGTGGTGAGGCATTCCCTTTTGCTCCCCCTCGTCTTTTGGGTGGTGTGGCTTGCAATAGAGGTATTGAGTGGCCATCATGTTCGGTCTATAGTCTACTTTTGGCACACATCTTTCAACCTGAATGGGTCCTCCCAACACCCTTTGCTTGGTGTTCCCTTCTCTATCTGAGCTGCCTTTTTCTCCAGCATGTGAGGCCGGTTTCCAAGCCATAATACACTAATTTTTTTTTTAAATTTTTTGGGTCACACTCAGCGATGCTCAGAGGTTATTCCTGGCTCTATACTCAGGAATTATTCCTGGTGGTACTTAGGATGCCAGGGATCAAACCCTGGTCAGCCGTGTGCAAAGAAATGCCCTACCCGCTGGACTATCACTCCATCCCCACCTCTGATCCACTATAGTAAAGAACTTGTCACCCCTGGTGCTGGAAAACCCAAGTTTGAAAAACACAAGCCTTGCCAGAAATGCTTGCCCCCCACTCCCATTCTACTCATTTTCCATCCAGTGGAAAGGAAAGAAAGTTTAACTTTGGGGACCCAAGAAGACCCACGTGAAAGTCCACTCACTGTGGCTGGGGATGGAGTCAGCTGCCTCTGTCTCTCCAGCACCTGCAGCCTTGAGCCTACAGCATCAACCTGGGACATGACTCCTTCCAGAAGAGTCTCCAGTTGCAGAACCCTCCTAGTGAGCCTGAGAGGGGGGTTGAGAGAGATGGAGGGAGCAGAATCATGTTGGGGCAGGGGGAGCTGTCTGAGTAACTACAGGGGCAGAGGGGACAGAACAGTCTGTGTCTCAGGTGCTTGGGAGATAAGGCCCAGGGAGAATTAAGGGTGGGGTTGGTGGGGAGTCTGATATTTCCCCCAGGCTGGGATGGGGATCGGATGGTTGTAGAAAGAAGTCCAAGAGAAGACAAAAAGACAGCCGGTGTTGGGCCTCTGCACTGACCTGTAGAATTCTTCTGAAATGCTACCACTTGCTCTGGCAGCCTCTGGGCCTGACTCGCCTGCTTGGCCCAGGTTCTCAGTCTCAGCGTGGAGTGTCATCTGATCAGGAAGTCAGAGGTCAGAGTCGGTGGGGGGGGATGACTGCCCCCCCGCCACACACAGCTCTGGTTCCATTTTCTGCTTTACAGACTCAGGCCTTGGGCTTCTGGTCTCTTCTCCACCTCAGTGTGATGGGGTCAGTGTGATGGGGCTGGACAAGGCTTTCCTGGCCTCTGCAAAGGAGCTTCCTCCCGCAGAAATGTACCAAGGCCAGGGACACAGCTCCAAGGACTGGACCATATGCTTTGCACCCAGCTGGGAGTGACCCCTGAACACAGGACCAGGAGTAAGCCCTGAGCACAGCCAGGTGTGACCCAAAAACTAAAAACAAAACAAAACCAAAGTCTGATATATGGGGCACCCAAAGCTGGAGAAGTTCTGAGTTAGGTTGGGTAACTGTGTATGGAGATTAAAAATATAATATATTTATTGGGATGATTCCCAGTAATTCCTGGCCCTTTGGTGCTTGGGGAGACACCAGGGTCACTCTAGCGGTGCCCAATGGCTATTCAGTGCCAGGGATTGAGCTCAGAGCACCACACATGCAGGCATGTGCTTTACCACTTGGATGATGTCCCCCACCCCTCACAAGTTCCCAGGATGTTGGCAGCTGTGAATTTGGGAACCACTGTTGTCCTGGGCTTCTTTCTGCTCCTCTGACCAGCACTGGTGTCCAGGAGGGGCGGCTGGAGGGGGAGAGTTCCTTCTAGGGCCTCTGCACCCACCAGCTGGGCTCACCCGTTCCTCTTCCGGGTCCTGCCGCATCAACTCCTGCTCCTTCTCATCCAGGACACAATTCCCATCCTGGTTGAACGTGCTGACAGCTGTGAGCTCAGTGATTTCATGCTCTGTGTGTCCCAGTCTAAGGAGAACAGAGTGATAAACTGACCTCTTGTTTGCTTTGTTGTGATTCAGGCTACACCCAGAGATGTTTAGGGCTTGCTCCTGGCTCTGTGCTCAAGGATTGCTCCTGGAGGGACTCAGGGGTCCTGGGGTGCCGGGGATCAAATCCAGGTAGGGATCAAATCTGGGTAGCTCACGTCCAAGGCAAGCATCGTACCCACTCTACTGTCTCTCTGGTCCCCAATCTGACAATTCCTTTTTTTGTTGCTTTGGTTTGGGTTTGGGGACACACCCATTGGTGCTGAGCACTTACTCCTGGCTCTCCACTCAGGAATTACTCCTGGTGGTGCTCAGGGGACCATATGGAATGCCAGGGATTGAACTTGGATTGGCCACATACAAGGCAAGTGCCCTACCTACTGTACTGTCTCTCTAGCACCCCCCAACTGACATCTGACCTGCCATGTCTGTGTGTGCATCATGCCAGGTTCCAGACCCCAGCAAAAATCCTGCTCTCGGACATAGAGGCTGACCACCAGGGAAAGTCACACTACCAAGGCCGAGCAATTTTCCTCCCCAGAAATCACTTGACTTTCTATCTTCCTTCCCTGACTCTTACTGCCTGGGTTCAGGATCTTGTGCTCTCCTACAGGAATTCTGACAAAATATCCTTTTCCTTAAGAGCCTGTCCCCACCAGCTCACCCTATACCCAGCATCTCTCTTATCCCTTATCCTCCAAACCCACCCTTCTTGGTACAAGTAGAGTCATTCATCCTAAATAGACCCTTTCCTGGCATAAATTCCCTTCTGGGCTCCCACCCTTGGGAGCAGATGGGGAGTTGACATCTCCCCATCAACTGTGGCCCTTGCTCCTTTCTCTGGCTCCATCTCCTGGGATAGCCATGTCTCATCTGATAAATTAGTGATGCTCAAACCCCGAGTGCTCCTGTGGCTGCTACTCAATTTCATCGCTAAGCCTTTGCACAGTCTTTGATCTCTTCCTGGGAAGACTTTCCTCTGCTTCTCCATGTGTCAGCTATTCATCCTCTAAAACCCTATTCAAGCATGACCTTCTCCAGAAAGCCTTCCGCTCAGACACAGAATTCATCACCCTGCTACCCTTTGCGCCCTCTCTTCGACTCACTTTGTTGTTGAATTTGTTCCACATTTCTGTGTAATTGCTTTACATGTTTGTGAATTTCTAGAGGACAAAGACTTTGCCTCATTTCATTGTGCGCCCTACTCACTTCACAGCCTGACCCACAGTGGGTGCTCACAATGTATTTTGTTCAATGTTTGTTCGTAAGTTTAACTGGGAAATGGGGGGGGGGGGGGATGTGGTTACGGGAATAGGCCAGTGTTTCGAGCCTTGAAACTAAGAGCAGAATTCAGTGGGAGTAAGGAATGGATATATTGACTAGGAAAGTTTATGATTATGCTGGTTCAACTGAGTCCAAAAAGTTAGGGTAAATAATTAGAGATTTTTTAACCGAGTGCACAATTCTGAAGACCAAGATCAAAACCTATAGACCAACAGTTGAAGCCCAAAGGCCCAAAAAGGAAACTTATGGGGAAAAGACGTCTGGTCCAAGGTGAAGGGCTTTTTTGTTTTGTTTCCTGGTGCCAGGAATTGAACTGGGGACTCCTACATGTAAACCACAATTCTGGGCAAGGGTGGAGACTTTGGGGCACGTATCAGGCAAGAGTGGGTCTCTGGTTCCTCACTCCCTCAAGGTGCTGGAGAAATCCTCCAACTGGGTCTCCTGCGCTCCACCCCGGAGGGCCTGCTGCGCGGCCGCCACCTGCTCCTTCCTCAGCCGCAGCCTCCGGAGGGCCTTCGTATAGCCCTGCAAGGACAGAGGAAGTGGGCAGCAGTTCCTCCTGCCTCGCCAGCCCTTGCCCCCACCCACAGGCTGCCAGGTTTGGGGGGGATATGTCATAGACAGACGAAGGCCCCCACAGCAGCAGCAACAGACAGACACCCTGAGCCGAGGCCCGCACGCAGACAGGGGACTCCTGCAGATCATCCGCACCTGTTTCAGGAGGTCTGAGAGCTGCAGCTCATCCTTCTGCCCAGCCAACTCCTCCTTGACTTCAGAGTACGTGTCATTGATGATGGCCAGGAACATGTTCTGGGGGATGAAGAGGGATGAAGTCCTCCTTGCCCCGCCCCTCCCACCAGACAACGTGGAGCCTCTAGCCTATTAAGGTAGCAGACCTCAGACACTTCCAATCCCAGCCTGACTTCCACCACCCCCACATCTAAGGGACACTGGAGGCCAGCCTTCCGGCCCAGGCTGTGGAGAACAGAGCATATGCTGACTGTGCTTGACTGTGCTGTCGTTGCTGCAGACACCTGACCCCAGTGATTGCTCGATGCAAGGCACAAATCCCTTCCATCAAAGGAGCCTCTAGGCGTGGAAGCCAGAAATTTTTCCAGGTGAGAGTAGAACAAAACACCCTCTATTATCTACACTATCTACACCAAGCTCAGGACTGTCCTCCCAACCACTGATCAAGAAATTGGCTATTCAGGGGCCGGAGCGATAGCACAGCGGGTAGGGCATTTGCCTTGCACGCGGCCGACCCGGGTTCGATCCCCGGCATCCCATATGGTCCCCCAAGCACCGCCAGGAGTAATTCCTGAGTGCAAAGCCAGGAGTAACCCCTGAGCATCGCTGGGTGTGACCCAAAAAGAAAAAACAAACAAAAGAAATTGGCTATTCAGAAATAAGTCTTTTTCTTTCTCTCTTTCCTTCCTTCCTTTCTTTCTTTCTTTCTTTCTTTTTTTTCTTTCCTTCTTTCTTTTTTTTCTTTTCTTTTTTTTTTTTTTTGCTTTTTGGGTCATACCCGGTGATGCTCACGGGTTACTCTTGGCTTTGTACTCAGGAATTACTCTTGGCAGTTCTCAGAGAACCATATGGGATGCTGGGAGCAGGAATAAGCCCTGAGCACCACTGGTACAGCCCTCCCTCCCCAGACCCCAAATAAATAAATATCATCTCTGCCACTGAAAAGAAAAAATATAATAAATTGGCTATTGGCTTAGCAAACATAAAATCCTGATCTTTTGTGTAGGCAGGGAATAAGAGCACTTATAAAGCAATGGGTATAGAAACATCTCAAGGGCCCCAGAGGAAGTTGAGTCTTTGATAATATAGATAGAAGCTTTCCCACAGGGTCATTTCTCATGGGACAGTTCTTCTCCTTGAAGGACAGGGATTTGATTGTAGTGAGGGAGCCCACGTGTTTCTCTGTATATTACCTAACAGTGAGGCCCCAGGGGGCTCTACCCACTTGCCAGCCTCAGTCTGAGAAATCCTCCCTAATTTGGGTGCATAATCGAGGCAGAGGAGAGGTCCCAGATCCTGCAGTCCTCACCCTACAGACCCTTTGTATCTCCACCCACTGGATCCCCAAATCCCTGTTCCTTAAAGGGATCCTCACCAGGAGCACAAAGAAGACAAAGAAGACATAGGTGACAAAGTAAGCAGGTCCCAGGATGCGGTTGGCGTTGTCGATAGCATCGTAGTCAAAGTCCCCAAGGATGATCCTGAACTGAGTGAAACTGAGAAACGGGGGGTGTGGGCTGCACCCAAACATGTACTATAATCCCCAGCCCAACCCAACATCCTCATCTTATTTCTCTAAATGCTGCTTTTCATCAAATGGGTGCACTCTACCTCGTACCTCCAGTCCATTTGATAATCGTGGAGTAGGGTGCAAAGAGATCTGAGCCCACCCAGCACACCAAGCCCACCCTGATGCTTTAAGCATAGACAGGCCCAGACATTTGCATCCGGCTTCCCCAAGGACTCATCCCCCCATGGGGCTGGAGGGTGAGGGTCAGGGAGGAGTGCAGGGGGCAAGGCACCCACATGCACTTGATGAAAGTGCTAAAGTTTTCCACTTGGGTGCCGAAAAGCAGGTAGCCAAGTTGAGCATAGGCGAAAAAGACGATGAAGAACATGACTGCAAAGCCCAGGATATCCTTGGCACAGCGCGCCAGCGTGGAAGACAACTGGGTCATGGTTTTGTTGAAGCTGATGTACTTGAATATCTGGAAGGGCCGCATCGAACATGGGAATGAAGGAAGAGAAAAGCAAAAGAAAGTTCTGGAGTGGACTCTCCAGACAGTCCACTCCAGGAGCCTCTGGGAGCCACAGGAGTGGCCAACAAAGAGGAGGGAAACGAGAGTTGAGCACAGAAGGGATGAGGAGTCCCACAGTACCTTGATCCAGGCAAAGAAGAGATTGACGGCATTCATGTTGTTGTACTGTGTCTGCCAGAAGGCCAGGAACTCAAAGTCCGCATAGGTGTTTGGCTGCTGCAGGAGCGTCCCCATCAGCCGATTCACCTCGAGGGTGCGGAATACGTGGAAGCCCACAGCCACAATGGACAGCTGTGGGCACAGGGGTCAGAGGGGTCATGGGTACTCAAGGGAATTCCATCAATGAGGTCCCACAGGTAAGATGGGCGGGGGGGTCAGGGGAGGGGGAATGAGGAAATTCTTCCCTGCTGAGTGGCTGACTACCTCAGTTGAAACAGAACTGGAACGGATGATTTAGGAAGGGCTTAAAGTCCAAGGGCCTTCCTGCAGGTCCCTGGCAAATCTATAATGTCTAAAGGACCATAAAGCACTGGAACTGAGTAATTTTCCCCACCCCCACCCCTGGAAATGGATATGTCCTATTAGTAGGAAAGGCAAACATTGTATTTATTTATTTATTTATTTATTTATTTATTTTTCTTTTTGGGTCACACCCAGAGATGCTCAGGGTTTCCTCTGGCTCTGCACTCAGGTAATCACTCCTGGTAGTGCTCGGGGGACCATTTTTTAAATTTATTTATTTATTTATTTATTTATTTATTTTTTCAATTGAATTACTGTGAGAACAGTTACAGGATTTTTAGGATCGAGTCTCAGTCATACTATGCTCAAACACCCATCCCTTACACCAGTGCACATGTTCCACCACCAATAACCCCAGCATACCCCCCGTTCCCACTCCCCCTCTGCCTGTGTGGCAGATGATTTTCACTTTACTCTTTCCTTACTTTGACTACATTCAATTTCGACAGGAAACTCACTATCATTATTTGGAGTTTTTCCCCCAACAGTCAGACCTGTCGGAATGGCATCATTAGATTGTATGTTCTCTATTGTTGGTAACAAAGAGCATATGATGTTGCACAGTCGCAAAAGCAGCCGCCCAGATTGGAAATTCTGGTATTAGGTCCAGAGGTATTTCTGCCAGCAGCCGCTGCATTCCGAGATTGGTTACTGTGGTGCTGGGATTATGGCTGTTCAGGAGTGGAGGAGCTGTACATGAGCGATTGCTCGGGGTCTCATTTGGGCAGGAGGCAAGGCTGGTTCTGCGACCTCGGGGGACCATTTAGGATGCCAGGGATCATACCCAGGTCAGCCATGTGCAAGACAAATGCCCTCACTGCTATACTATTGCTCCAGCCCCAAGACAAAGACATTTTAATAGAGAAGAAAAGGCAGGTTTCCAAGGGAACAGGTCATAAAGGCACGAGACAGGATCAGAGCATCAAGTAAAAAAAGGTAAGAGCAAGACCTGGGGGCTGGGAAGAGATTGCACAGTTAGGATGCATACTAGGCCCCCTGTCCAGATTCAATCTGGCACCACATGACCTCCCAAATATAGCTGAGTGCAACCCTCCAAGCCCTCAAGCCTCACTAAGCAGGAGGTCCCTGGTGCCAGACGTGACTCTGGTGGTCTTGGACACCACAGGAGCTGAATTATGGGTATGAGGGAGAGAGGGAGGACCTAGGCTTCTTCTTTCAGGAGCCCTTACAGTGATGTGTCCAAAAGGAGGAATTCAGAGCCCCTCTTGAGGTAGATCCCGCCCCCCTCCCAGTACGTCCCAAGTCCAGGAGAGATGTTCTTACCAAGATGACCACCAAGTCCAGAATGTTCCAGATGCTGCTGAGGTAGCGAAGCCCGTGGATATGGAGCTCCAGGATCTCCTCCACTACGTAGTAGAAGATGAAGATGCAGAAGGCGATCTCACAGCCCACGATGAAGAAGTCCCAGCGGCTGATGTAGCGGATCAGCTTCACGGTGCGGACCTGCCATGACGGAATGGCCCCTCCGGTGGCCGGAAATTCCACCACCAGTCTGTGTGAGGAAGGCAGTCATGGGGGGGTAGCGGGGGAGCTTGGACCTTCCTTTGCATTCTGCCTCGTTTGAAAAAGCTCTCATGCAGCGGAGACAATAGGAAACGCAGGCGAAGGGGATGAGTGGGGGGGGGGGAGTGAGGGGGGGAGACAGGACCCACCTCAGAACACAGAAAAGATTCATGTTGGCATTGTAGACAGAGAAGTCGATGAAGACCACCCGAGTACCCCGGTCTAGCCACAGCCCCTCCTGAAGGTCCCGAAGGGCATCCTCGCTGGCCTCTCGGGATCCAGGAAGGTCCAGGTAGTAGCCACCACCACCGTAGCTGGTGAGGCGGCCCCAGTGGGAGGAGCCCCCCAGCTCCTCCGGGGAGTGGTATGTCCACCTGCCACAGGAGAAGCCATCTGAGCGGGAGGTGGGAACTGGCACGAAGGCTGATATCTCAAGGCAACGGGCAGTGCGTGATGCTCTGGCTTTGCAGTACCACACATCTTATACCCCGTCTCATAGTTCATATGTACCTGGAATGGATGGTCTTGATGGAGACTAACTGTCTGAGGAGGGAGGTAAGTATTATTAACCACAGTTTGCAGATGAGGAAGCCAAGACAGACATGTGTGGGAGACTGTCAACTCCCTACATGGCTGAACTAAGGGGCTGGGGAGATAGTAATTTGTCACGCATGTGGCCACCTGGCTTCAATCCTTGACAGCACATAATGGTCCCCCGGCCCCCTCCAGCAGTAATCCCTGAGTTCAGAGTCTGGAGTAAGCCTTGAGCACGACCAAGTATTGTCATCCCCCTCCCCACCCTGCCCCTGGCCCTCCAAAATCTCAAGTGGCTAAACTGAAGTTCCGATGTAAATCTTCCCATTTTTCATAATGTCCTCTGTGACCAGGAATGACAAAGAATGTCCCATCTTTGACCCCTATTTGTTTAGTCCCCAATAAGGAAGAGCCTCATCCACGCTATCCGGGAAAGGTCCTTCCTGCTCTCAGGGTCTTGCTCTCGGGGCCACCAAATGCTTGTGCTTTCTGTTCTGTCCATGAAGTTTCCTCCCTGTCTTCCCTCTCCTTTTCCCTGTCCCAAACCCCTTTCCCCTCCTTCCTCAGCCTCCGGCTCCCTTGCTGCACCTGTCAGACTCTCCCAGCCCTCAGTCTTACGGCAACCGAAGCGCTTCACGCAGACTCTGGGCCCGTCAGGGATGTGCCTGAGCACTGTGTGCAGAGCCAGCAAGGCCAGGGCTCTGTCTGTCAACGACCGGTTTCCAGACAGTCCAGCTGGGGCTCAGAGGGTGCCTTCGGTCCCCTTCAGGCCCCAGGGCCGAGGCGACCCAACCTTGAGAAGACACGGCGGGACAGGGACTCACGCGGTGCCGTTGAGGAGCCCGTAGGGTTGCTGCTCCTCCTTGTCCGGGGAGTAGCCGTCATAGCAGCTCAGGATATCCTCGCGGAAGTCCTCATGCACCACGCAGGAGTCGTTGCGGACCCTCAGCTGCCGCAGCCGAGGCGCCCCCAGCAGCAGGTTCTCGTAATAGATGAACGAGTGGGAGCCTCGCCCCAGACTCTGGTTGTTGTACCATTTGGTCCAGTACAAACTGTCCAGTAGTGGACCCTGGGCAAACTGGACCACAGCCTGACTTGGGCCTGACCCGGCCTCCTCCTGAGCCCTGTCCTCAGACCGCCCTGTCTTCATGCCCTGACACCCTTCACCCCATTCCACTTCTGTGGGACGCCTCCCCTAACCCAGCAACCTTGACCCCCAAATAGCCTGACTTCTTATTTTCAAAGCATTTTGTGGGCCCGGGAGCGAGTGTGGGGATTACAGCGCTTACCTCGCAGGTGCCTGACCTGGCTCCCATGGCCAGCCCTGCAAGACCACTTCCCCCCACCCCCAACACCATCAGGTATAGCCCTGAAATCCCCAAGCTCCGCTGGGCATGGCCCCGAAGAAGCACAAACACAGCGTCCTCATTTCCCAGCCTTTCAACCACTTGGCTGGTTAACTGAGATTCCCCAGCCAGACCTTCAGGCCACTGAGCACCTCAGAAGGCATGAACATAAATCAAGACAAAGCTACCCACACCCTCATCCCTCAGCCAGCTTCGCCTGACCTCCCATCTGATCCAGAACGCTTTGCCTAACTCTCCTATCCCAGACTCATCGGCCTTCTGCAAGTGTGGCCAGATCCACACGCCTGACGTTTCCGACGCCTGGCATGTGGCCTCCCAGAGAAGAACGGCAGTGGGTGCAAGGGACCTCATACTCACGTCCCAGAAGTCTGCCATGCTGCTGATGGTGTGGAAGGAGACGCCGCTGTCCGCCGGGCTGCGTAAGAAGAGCTCGGACATCACTTTGGTGTAGTAGTAGGCACTGGAGCTCGTCATGCCGTAGGTCACTAGAAACCAACCCAAGACACTGCGTCCTGCCAAGTGATCCCAACCCAACGGCATTTTCCAGCAGAGACAAGACAGCCCCGGGATGACCACAGGGGCCCTTCAGCTCCACCCCACAGCTGTCTGGAAAGGCTGATGGTGGCTGTGGGAAAACCAGAGGGTGCGTGAGGGAAGTGTTGGGGCTACGAAGTCTCATCCTGTCTTCCAAACTCCCCTCAGAAGGACTGAATTCTGCTTAGTAATGTTATTCTGAAAAGTCTCTTTTCCCTTCCTGAACCCGCTCAACTTCCTAGTTCTGACTCCCCGGAGTCGACTTCACATTTTCTGCATTCTCCATCAGGTAGTTCTGTCCGTGTTTTTCCTTTCCTTAATGCCACCAGGGAAGTGCCCTCCATTCCAGAGTACTCCAAAAAGCCCTGGCCAGATACGTGACAACGGGGATGCGTCTCCTGGCCCTGACTCAGTGACACAGTTGTGGAAGGCGGAGGGAGGCTTGGCCTCTCTGCCCTGGTACACACAGATGGGCAGAGTTGTCTTTGTTAGTTTTGGGACCACACCTGGTGGCATTCAAGGTTCACTCCTCGTTCTGTGCTCAGGGTTCACTCCTAGTTCTGTGCTCAGGGTTCACTCCTAGTTCTGTGCTCAGGGTTCACTCCCGGTTCTGTGCTCAGGGTTCTCTCCTGGTTCTGTGCTCAGGGTTCACTCCTGGTTCTGTGCTCAGGGTTCACTCCCAGCTCTGTTCTCAGGGTTCACTCCTGGTTCTGTGCTCAGGGTTCACTCCCAGCTCTGTGCTCAGGGTTCACTCCTGGCTCTGTGCTCAGGGTTCATTCCCGGTGGTGCTTGGGGCACCATATTCGGTACCTGGTGTTGAGCTTGGGTCAGCCACATACAAGGCAAGTACCTTACCCCTGTACTATCTCTTCAGGCCCAACACAACTGTTTTTTGAGGGAAAAACTCAGCACAACCCCAGCTTTGAAAATTCTGGACTTTGTCCTGATGAAACGAATCTCCCTCCAGCATTATAGTGCACACACCTAGTCAAAAGCAAGCTGAAGGGCACAATGGGAAGCATGTAGGACTGTCCCTCAATTTATTTGTTTTTTGTTCAGGAGGGTCACACCTATCAGTGCTCAGGGCTTACTCCTGGTTCTGTGCTCAGGAATCACTCCTGGCAGGCCTCAGGGGGACCTTCTGGGGTGCCGGGAATCGAATTTAGTTTAGTTGCATGCAAGTCAGTACCCTGCCCACAATACCATTGCTCTGGTCACCTCTCCCTCAATTTCTTTTTTTTTTTTTTTTTTTTTTCTTTTTGGGTCACACCTGGCGAGGCACAGGGGTTACTCCTGGCTTTGCACTCAGGAATTACCCCTGGCCGTGCTCAGGGGACCATATGGGATGCTGGGATTTGAACCCGGGTCGGCCGCGTGCAAGGCAAACGCCCTACCCGCTGTGCTATCGCTCCAGCCCCTCTCCCTCAATTTCTTTGTCTGAAGTTTTCTTGTTTTAAATGAGTCTTAGCAATCCAGAGCAAAGAAAGGACTTGTGTCCTCAGTGCATTGTGTCAGGAGAGAGCTTGTTGCCTACTGTAGCATTCCAAGTGACATGGACTTGGTGCCTTGTTAAGGTGGTATCCCCCTTTGTAATTAATACTTAATTTGTATCGCGATAATTTGAAACTAGGTCAATATCCTATTACTATCTCACCCACCAGTTTTAGCAACTATTGATGACTTTTGCTTGACTCTTAGGGGTGTCAAATGATCATTTTTTTCATTCCATTTCTACTACATTTCTTTTTTTTTTTCCTTTTTGGGTCAAACCCGGCAATGCACAGGGGTTACTCCTGGCTCTTCACTCAGGAATTACCCTTGGCAGGGCTCAGGGGACCATATGGGATGCTGGGATTCGAACCTGGGTGCAAGGCTAACGCCCTACCGGCTGTGCTATCACTCCAGCCCCCTCCTTCTACATTTCTTAGCTGATATTCTATTCAAGAAGAGATTTACTTCTTCCTCATTTATCTATTTACTTGATTTTGGAGCCACACCTGGCAGTGCTCAGGGTTTATCCTGGCTCTCCACTCAGGGATCACTCCTGGCAGACCTTGGGTACCATATAGAGTGCCAAGGATGGAAACTGGGTTTGGTCATGAGCAAGGAAAGTGCCCTACCCACTGTATTATCATTTCAAGCCCCATTTATTGATTGATTATTAATTTATTCATTTGTTTTTATTTGGGAGCTATAACCAGCGATACTCAGGGGTTACTCCTAGCTCTACACTCAGGAATTACTCCTGGTGGTGCTTGGGGGACCATATAGGATGCCATAGATCAAACACAGAATGATCATATGCAAGACAAGTGCCTTACCTGTTGTATAATTTCTCGGCTCCAATTAGTTAGTTTTATATATAAACATAAAATCATGGTTTCTTATATTTTCCCTTTAAGTTGTTAATATTATGTTTTGTTTTGTAAATATGATTTTAGCTGTATTATGAAAGAATAAGTAAAAAGTTCTTCTCTTTTATTTATTTATTTATTTATTTTTTGCTTTTTGGGTCACACCCGGCTATGCTCAGGGGTTACTCCTGGCTTTTGCACATAGGAATTACTCCTAGCAGTGCTCGGGGGACCATATGGGATGCTGGGAATCAAACCCGGATCGGCCGCGTGCAAGGCAAATGCCCTACCCACTGTGCTATTGCAACCCGGGTTCGATTCCCAGCATCCCATATGGTCCCCTGAGCACAGCCAGGAGTAATTCCTGAGTGTATGAGCCAAGAGTAGCCCCTGTGCATCGCCAGGTGTGACCCAAAAGACAAAAAACAAAAGCAAACAAACAAAAAAAGAATCTTTCAGACTGAGGCAGAGAGAGCACAGCAGGTAGGTTCCGACCCAGGTCCAATCCCTGTCACCACACATGGTCCCTGAGTCCCACCAAGATTGAACCTTGAGCATAGAGCCAAGAGTAAACCCTGAACATCACTGGCTGTGGTCCCAATCCATCCCCCCAAAAGAATTTTCCACATCTTGGGCTTTTCTCCCACTATTCCATCTGGAAAGAGAGTGATTTGGAGTGAACTGGAGCTCACCCATGATGGGGGCGGGGGGGTTGGAGGGAGAGACAGAAGACGTCAGGAGAGGTCCCAGATTAGATAGAGGCTGCATCATATTCAAAAAGGAAGCATTGGGGCTGGAGTGATAGCACAGCGGGTAGGGTGTTTGCCTTGCACGCGGCCGACCCGGGTTCAAATCCCAGCATCCCATATGGTCCCCTGAGCACCGCCAGGGGTAATTCCTGAGTGCATGAGCCAGGAATGACCCCTGTGCATTGCCGGGTGTGACCCAAAAAGCAAAAAAAACAAAAATCAAAAAACAACCCCAAAGCATTATTATTTCCAATCTCCCTATTCCACTCTATTAAGTCCAAGAAGCCACTTCTCTTCCCTTTTGTGCATGTGTTGTGTTTTTGGAGGTACTTCCGCTCACTCTGGAGGTGCTCAAGGGACACTATGGTGCCAGGTACCAGTGCAGCCTTCTGCACACAGCACCTGCTCAGCCTGCTGAGCTCTCTCGCTGACACTAACTCTACTCCTTAAAAATAAAAACTCGGGGGCTGGAGCGATAGCACAGCGGGTAGGGTGTTTGCCTTGCATGCGGTTGACCCAGGTTTGATTCCCAGCATCCCATATGGTCCCCTGAGCACCGCCAGGAGTGAATCCTGAGTGCATGAGCCAGGGACTAACCCCTGTGCATCGCCAGGTGAGACCCAAAAAGCAAAATAAAATAAAATAAATAAATAAAAATAATAAAAACTCGGTCACAATGGGAGTTTCTCGGGGGCTATTCCTGGCTCTGTGCTCAGGAGTTCCTCCAGGCAGGGCTAGGGAATCATGTCATGCCCAGTTTGGTTTTTTCGTTTGTTTTTTGTTTTAATTGAATCACCATGAGATACAGTTACAAAGTTTTCATGCTTGAGATTCAGCCATACAATGATTGAACACCCATCCCTCCACCAGTGCACATTTTCTACCACCAATGTCCCCAATATCCATCCCTCCCTCCCTCCCCCACCCCCACCAATCCCAGTCCTCACCCTGCCTCTATAGCAGACAATTTCTCCAGTACTTTCTCTCTACTTTGGGGCATTATGTTTTGCTCAAATTTTCCCAGCACCATTCAAGTCTTCCTGTCAGGGGCAGACACTATTTTCCATTGCTCATATCGAATATCATGAGAGCTCTCAAGGCCGCAAAAGCAGACTTGTGCTTCTGGAATTCTAGATTGTAAATGGTTGGGTTCCAGAGACATCTCTGTAGGGCACTAATCCATTTTGGGATTCAATTGGGAGTCTCTGGACCAGGGCTGTTGGTGCCCTAAGATGGAGCCCAAGGCCGACTGTGGGCGTGACAGCCAGGCTGCTGAGCAGGCAGGGAGCCGGGGAGGGACAGCCCCGCTCTTCTGTCGCCATCTGGCCTGGAGATTTAGTCCTGACCCCGCAACCCTGGGCCTTGCTTGTGGAAACCCTTGGTCGCCGTGATTCCATCTGGAGTAGGCGGGGAGACTGCACCTGCTCCATCCATCATGGGGTGCCCCGGTGAAATTGGTTGTGCGCAGTTTGAAATCTCCCACAGGCCAGGCATATTTTGCACGCGCTTTTCCATTAAGTTTTCTCTGTCCCCCCCACACACAACTTTACTTCTAACTCAACTATATGATGACCTGTCCTCAGTATTTGGAGGATTCAAACTCAACTTTCATGGATCTAGAAAATGGGCTGGACCTGACATTTGCCAACTGAATCGATATTCCTGTATGGCCACTAGGTGGTGCTTTTTTCCTCTTTAAATTACGGCCAAGAACTGGTACTGCTTTGAATTGGTCACCAACGCTTCATAGTGGGATAACATCTCTGATTATTTTTCATGACAGTGAGTATTGTGTATTTATGTGGGCCTTCTCAGGGATCACTTTCGGTGATATTTGGGGGGGCCCATATGGGGTGCCCTAATTAATCCAGTAATGGATGTAGCTGAAGTTGAGTACATGCAAGCCAAGTGCCTTACCTCCTATACTACTTCTCCACCCTTAACTCTTGCTTTTTTGGGGGGATTTTTTGGTCATGCCTTAATTGAAGTACATATGTACAGTGTAGGATAACATTGTTTGTCCATTTAGCCTTGCCGCAGGGAACTTAGTTTACCTTAAAGCAATGTCCTTTCTGTATGGACACAGGAAGACAGTTAATGTTATGCTTTGTAGCTTGGGAGTTGATTGACACCAATAACATTTACTCTTGGGCATCTGCTTTCTCGACTCAGTTGCACTTAGTTCCTAGTACCCCCAAAGCAGGGTCCCAACGAGGGACGGAATGGACCCAGGGCAAGCTGTGAGCTACCCTGGCATCGAAATGGGCCAGGCCAAAGCACCACAATACTCAACTATAAGTTGAGAGCATGGTCATAAACAAATGTCATCATGATCCAAAAGTAACGACAAGACTAGGACCCTGCTGAGGTTAGGAAGACTAACCTGGCCTGAGGACTATGGTCTGGACTGTATAGTGAATGTCCTCAGGAAGAACCAAACTTTAAGTTTGATATGTCTCTTACTGTGCTCATACAGAACGACATTGCTAGAAATATTTGAAGTGGATTTACTACAACTATTTAGGTGGATTACTAGCTGAGGAAAGAAGAAAGGGACACACCCTCGTTGGGATCCCACCCTTGAGCTGATCGCCTAGTAATCTAAAGTAATCTCCTTAGATGAGATTTTGTTAATCTCCTGGAGGAGTGGTCTTACCCTTCTCTGTTGATTTGTTAATGTTCCGACCCACCTTTGTGTCACCACCCTGTGTGATTGCTCTATAAACTAAGACTGTAGGAGAAGTAGGCGAGAAGACAAAGAAGCAGAACGCAGGAGTGGGGAGAGAAGACACAGAAGCAGAGCACAAGGCGAAAGAGAATCAAGAAGTCATCAGAGCCAGAAGCAGGGGAAAGAAAGCACAAAGCGAGTGAGAGTCAGAGTCAGACGTGAGAGTGAGAAAGGCTGAGAGAGAGAAGCAGAAGGGGAATGGAGATTGGAATAAACTGCAGTTGATACCGGCCAGCCTGGCCCTCGTTCCTTCCTTTGCCTACCTATCACCATCCACCTCCCCAGGGTGGGGGAAGTGGTGTGAGACTACTAACTCAGGAGATATAGAGTGCCACTGCCCTTTTGTGTTTACACAGCACAGAAAAAAACAAACACACAAACAAACAACTAAGGCACTACCTTAACAGCCTAAAAACTGAGGGGCTGAAGAGATAGTACTAGGCACAAGCTTTGCACAAGCTAGGTAAGCTACACAGGGTGCTTACCTAGCTTGTGCAAACCAGGGTTCAATTGCTGGCACCCCATATGGCCCACCAGACACCACCAGGAGTGATCCCTGAGCTCAGAGCCAGGAGTAAGCCCTGAGTACCACTGGGTATGGCCCAACCCTCTGCAAAAAAAAAAAAAAAATCCTAATAAATTAGGATCTAAGTTGGGTTTGTATCTATTCGGTACCTTCTCCCCATCTAAATACTAATTCTTCCTTGTTTGTGGGGTGGGGGTGGGGGAGAGGCGGGGGAGCACCTGAGCCATATCCCGGACCCCTTACTAATCCTCACATCTGCAAACTTTGTACTTGGTGCCTCCCCTGACAGTCTGAGGAAACCGACGATGAGAATACTTCCAAATTGACACTTAGTAGATTCTATTATTTACCTAATAGATTATTTACTTAACAGATATTACTTATTTTAGTAGATTGTATTGTTTCTCCAATGGATTATTCTAGAGGCAAATGTTATTCATTAAACAAACATTCCTCAATGTCTGCCATAGGCAAAACACTCTGCATAGTGTCATTGGTTTCTACCCTCAGAACATCTAGATCTCAGGGAACCAGAGAAATAGGACAAAGTTATTTGCTTTGCATGCAGCTGACCCAGGTTCTATCCCTGGCACTCCATCCTGTCCCCTAAACACTACTGGAGTGATTCCTGAGTATAGAGCCAGGTGTAAGCCCTGAGAACAGCTGGGTGTGGCTCAAAAACAAAACAAATTCTTGGGGGCTGGAGTGACAGCACAGCGGGTAGGGCATTTGCCTTGCGCGAGGCCGACCTGGGTTTGATTCCCAGCATCCCAATACGGTCTCCTGAGCACCGCCAGGGGTAATTCCTGAGTGCAGAGCCAGGAGTAACCCCTGTGCATCGCCAGGTGGGACCCAAAAAAAAAGCAAAAAACCCACAAGAAAACAAAACAAATCCACCTAGGTTCCAGGATGAACTTATCATTGTCAAATGAGCACAACCTTTGGAGCCCAGCAGGTTCAAATCCCAGCTCTGTGACTTCCATTTAGACAGGCTCTGGGTTTCTTATCAAATAAATAGGCAATAAAATGCCTGCTTATAAACTGTGATGACTGATGCGTTCAGTATAGTAGGTACTCAACAAATAGCTGTTAGTTACCCTACTATATAACTCCCAAGGAACAAGGACCATAATTTATCAATTTAGCATAGTATGTGATATTTAGTAGGTTCTTGTGTTTGTTGGACTGGACCAAAAATGGAAAAAAATTTAAATTGTAATGGTTAGAACAAAATAAGTGAATAATTCTAAACATGTTTTCAAATCATGAATAGAGCGTTATGATTCCCTATTGGCTCGTAGCAGGAATGTCATCAAAATAATTAAGGCGATCCACTTAGTAGCTGTTGGAAAGAGGTTGGAACATTCTTTAGTCCAAGGAGGAGAACAACGACTTCATCTAAGTCTTGAGTAAGAAAAAAGAAGCCAGTCCTTGGTTGGCATAAGAGACGAGCTTGGTCAGCCAGTGAATCCTTACACAATATGTGGGGGCGGGGCAGGTGGAAATGATGCTAGCAGAGTTCTCCCAAATAAACCATTATCCGAAACTTCAGATGAGGGGTGAAAGAGATAGTACATGGGTAAGGTGCTTGCCTTGCACACTGCACCTTCTATGATCCCCAGCACCACATATGATCCCCTGAGTGCTGCCAGGAATGATCCCTGAGCAGAGCCAGGAAGAAGTCTTGAGCACAGAGCCAGGAATAAGCCCTGAGCACCACCAGGCGCAGCCCCAAAACAAACCAAAAAATCCCAGAACTTCGGGTGCATATGAGTTTTTGAGGCTGTAGTAATCTGAGCCCACAAGCAAGGACAGAGGAGGTCCAGCATAGCTAGATGGGGGGATGATTCCAGTCTCTATGTCTTTCTACCTCTTTTTATAAATGCATTGATATGTCTGAGCATGCCTCAGAGTCCCCCAAAAGGGATTGGTGGAACCCCGGTGGCTAGATGGGGTTGAATAATTTGCACTTCTATTAATGTCCCATGTAATGCTGATGTTAGGAATCCCAGAGCCACATCTAGAACCACCGCCTTAATCTGTTACAGTTGAATCCCACTTTTCTTTGACAGACTTTCCAAGAAGATAGGTTTTGCAGTGTCTGCTTCAATGATTTTCTAGACCAGTCTGGAAGAATCAAGTCTCTTCCAGAACTTCCTAAACCACCCTTGAGTTGGAAGCTTTTAACAAACTACCACCTCTTATGGTAACCTTCCTTCTCCTGGACCAGGGGAGATTTTCTGAATCCTTTGTGGCAGAAGAAGGCTAAAAACAAGAATGAGTTGGCCTCTCCCGCTGCCTCCCTCTCCTCACCCCAACCCCCTCATTTCTACTCGGGTAATAAAGATCATTGCTGTACTTTACCACAAATAACCAGCTTGTCTAACTGGATCACCTGGTTCAGAGACTTCTGGATGGGCAGCTTATCTGTTCCCTCATCAACCTTCTCCATATCAGGAGAAAAAGGACCAGAGTAGCAATTTGTTACCTCCAAAGACCTATTACGCATCCTCTGCTAAGTGCTTGGCATGCCGTTTTCATTTAATCCTCCACAACCCCTGTGTGTTTACGTGCGATTCTGATCCTTATTTTTCAGGCTCCAGGAGTTAGAATAACTTGTCCAAGGCAAACAACGCATGGAGCCAGGATTCAAGCGCAACTCCACTGGCCTCCACAGCAGACTCATTCTGTTCTGCTCCAAGGACACGTCGTCAGCATCCAGGAGGCACAAGTGTCAGGAGGGAAAACACAAGCTCCCTACAAGCAGACCTTTCTCATCGCCTGTGCTTGCCCTTATGAAACGGCTTGTTTCACAAACATTCATTTCACCCATGGGAAGAAGATCAGCAGAGAACTGTTTTCTGGGGGTTCCTGATTGGGAGAGGGGTGGGGTTCCTGTACTGGCTGGTCTTCTTTTAAGATCCAGCGAAGGACCAAAATTGTCCTGTTGTTTCAAAAGGTGACATTAGACCAGAATGTGGGTGGAAGCTGGGAGGAGTCATGATTCAAATCGACTGTTAGGAGTCAAGTACATTACTCACTTTTCGATGTGGCGAAGGCCTAGTCCCTGAAAATTTTCAGACACTGAACAATGATTGCACATTAAAAAGTGGTTCAGAAATGGGTTAATGGTTCTATTATCTGATGCAGCATATCTGATTTTTTTCTCTTGGGCAGAAATTAATTTCTCCTATACAGAATATATCATGTTTCTTAACCTTGACTTCAGATCAAGTTCACGTTTGCTGAATAATAACAGCAATCACCATTATTTACACTTATTAGTCAATAGACTTTGTATACATTGTCACCCATAATACTGGGGGGAAAGAACCTCATAAAGTTGAAACCATTATCTAACTTTTAAGTAAATAAGTGATATCTAGAATTTTGTTAAATAATCTTTTAAAACATCACATAGCAAGCAAGGAGAACCTGGATTCAAATATCAAAGAACTAGAATTTAATAATTAATCATTCTCTGCAACACCAATATATCTCTCTCCAACTCTAAATCCTTCTAATTAGGTCCTTGATTCTCTTTCCCTGCCAAAATAAATCTATCCAATGTTTGGGATTGTGCAAGTTTATAGGGTGTCCTTATTTAAAAATAAACACACCACTAACTCTGTTAGGGACCAAGGAGATGACTCAAAGGGCTGGAGCACAAGTTCTTTGTGGGAAGCCTGTGTTTGATCCCTGGCATAGCATCATTCCCTCTGGGCACCAGTAGGAGTGACTAAGAAAAACAAAAACAAAAACAAAAAAAGGAAAGGAAAAAAATTTTGAATAATGTAATATATGAGCTAGGAGATGAATTGTGAACAATCACCATTTTATAAGATGCTTCAACCTTTTTCATTCTGGAGACTGTAAATGGATGATTGTATATAGATCTGTATCAAGAGTGATGCTCTAGGCGCTGGAGAGATAATACAGGGGTTAAGGTGCTTGCCTTAGATGCAGCAGACCTGGAGTCGATCCCCGGCACCACGCGAGGTCTCACAAGCCCCACCAAGAATTATCTCTGAGCACAGCACCAAGAGTACGTCCTGAGCACTGCTATGTGTGGCCCCCCCAAACAAATAAATAAAGAGATCCATGAACCCCACAGTTTAAGATCAAGGTTCTAAGAATCCAAGGTGAGAACTCAGTGGGTTAGAGTGCATGCTTTGCTTGTAGGAGTCTCAGGTTCAGCCTCTAGTATGGTCCTCTGAGCTCTGAGCCAGGAGCAGCCCCTGGAATCACTGACTGTAGCTCTCCCCCAAACAAAACACAATTAAAAAATTAAGAAAAACAATCGCATTATAATATAGATGTGTTCCAAAGAATGAAAAGGTCATATGCACAAAAATATTATCTGAATTGTTAATATTATTTTTTAAAATTTCAAACTAAATGTTCTACAGAGAGATCACAGATAAGTAAACCATGTTATTGAGCGACTTCACAGAATATGAGATAGCCATTGAAGATAAGTAAACCATATTATTGAGCTGCTTCACAGAATATGAGATAGCAAAAGTGTTTCCATGCTCTCATTGAAGTTACCATTGGGGGAAGGGACAGAGTACAGCTGGTAGGGCTTTTGCCTTGCATGTGGCCAACCCAGGTTTGATCTCCAGCATCCCTTACGGTCCCGGAAGCACCACCAGGAGTAATTTCTGAGTGCAAAGCCAGGAGTAACCCCTAAGCATCACTGGGTGTATCCTTCCCACAAAATGACATTTTAAAAATATTAAGTATATGAATCAGAGAGATATTACAGCAATAATGTACTTGCCTCACACACAGACTACCCAGGTTTGATCCCTGGCACCATGTATGGTCCCCCAAGCACCTCCAGAAGTGATGCCTGAGCACAGAGTCAGGAGTAGCCCTGAGCACCACTGGGTGTGGCTCGAAAACCAATGAAAAAAATTAATGGCATGATTTCTCAGAAAAATGGACTGATAAAAACTCTGCTACTGTCTGATCATCTCTAGAGGTCAGTGGATAACTTTAATATGTCTGTGCCAATGTCTACATTCATTAAAGTATATTATCATTGGGCTGGTAATCTTGTCATCAGCCACCATCCAGACTGCATATCCTTCTCTCCCGGAAGGGAGCATAACATGACACTCGCCATAACCATGCTGCAGACCCCGTGCCAGGCTGTTTCACTCAGGGTGTCCCGAATGGGGGGGGGGGTGGCGGTGAGAGCCCTCCCCACCTCAAGAGACCCAGTCCCGGCAGCTGAAAACCTCCAGAACTCAACCACCACCATGCTCATGGCTCCTCTCCAACGCTCAGGCCAAGCCTCACCCACAAGTGAACCGATTCCTGGACCGACCATGTGGCCGCATCTGCCACTGTGCGAAACTTTAAACCACACACCCTACCCATACTCCAAGAGTACTGCACCACATTTGATGGGGTTCAAAATAGGAGGCAACCAATCTTAGAGAGAAATTTTTTTTCATATATATGAAAGCACACAAGGCTTTATATACATATAAAGGGTTTATATACATATATATATATATATATATATATAAAAGTACACAAGGCTCAACCTTTAACAACATATTAGTGATCTCTTATAGCAGGGCCTAATGGCCCTTGGGTGAAGTACAACAAGCTGCACTCTTTCTTCTAAGGATACTATTTTGTAGCATTTTCAGTGTTGTTTTTGTTTGGTTTTTTGTTTTTTTCTGTTTTGGGTCACACCCGGCGATGCACAGGGGTTACTCCTGGCTCGGCACTCAGGAATTACTCCTGGTGGTACTCGGGGGACCATATGAGATGCTGGGAATCCAACCCAGGTTGACCACGTACAGGGCAAACATCCTACCTGCTATGCTACCACTCCAGCCCCTCAGTGGATTTTTTATAATAAACAATACAAAATATATTTTTTCGGTCCTACTTTGGGGTAGGTATTGAGATTCGGGATGGAAACATCCAAAATATGGTGGTAGGAAGGTGTAATGGTGGTGGGATTGGTGTTTGAATATTAAATGTAATCAAATATTGTGAACTACTTTATAAAATAAAAAAATTAAAATACAATATCATTAAGATAAACCTTATCTTCAAGGGGACTTGCTAACCAAGTCAAGGGGTGATGCTATTCTAGGATCTCAAGGTTTTTCAAGCTTTATTTCTTTGGGGGCTTTGGGAGGAAGAGGGCTGGTCAGGAGGGCTGGGTCACACTCAGTGATGCTCAGTACTCCTGGGTCTGTGCTTAGGAATCACTCCTGGCAGTGCTTATGGAACCATATGGGTACCACGGATCAAACTGGGCTTGGACGTGTACAAGGCAAGTGATTACCCACTGTACTATCTTTCCCATTCCACAAGTCTTTATTTTTGGGTAAATGCAGATATCCAAAATATCAGCCAGGGCCAGAGATTGTATAGCGGGCAGAGCGCTTGCCTTGAACTCAGCCAACTCATTTTCAATCCTTGGCATCCCATATGGTCCCTAAATACTTCCAGGAGTAATTCTGTTTTCTCTCTTTCTTCTTTTCTTTTCTTTTCTTTTCTTTCCTTTTCTTTTCTCTTCTTTTCTTTTCTTTTTTTTTTAATTGAATCACCATGAGATAGAGCATTGCAAAGCTTTTCATGATTGGGTTTTCAGCCAGACAATGTTCCAACACCCATCCCTCCACCAGTGTGCAACTCCCAGCATGAAAGTCCCCAGTTTCCGTCCCAACTACCACCAACTCACCCCAACCCCAGCCTGCCACTGTAGCAGGCACCTTTCTCTTCTCTCTCTCTCTCCTTTATCTAACTACCCTCCAAGAGTAATTGTTGTGTGCAGAGCCAGGAGTAACCCCTGAGTATTGCCAGGTGTGACCCCCCCAAACAAAACAAAACAAAACAAAACAAAAAGAAATGATCAACATATATACTTATGAACATTTTTATATTTGTATATATTATAGACATATATACTTCTATACTTGTCTATACTGTATACATAAAATTTGCCTTTGTGGAGGGCTGAAGAGATAGCACAGCGGGTAGGGCATTTGCCTTGCACGCAACTGACCCGGGTTCGATTCCCAGTATCCCATATGGTCCCCTGAGCACCGCCAAGAGTAATTCCTGAGTGCAAAGCCAGGAGTAACACCTGTGCATCACCAGGTGTGACCCAAAAAGGAAGAAAAATTGCCTTTGTAAGGGCTAGAGCAATAGTACAGCGGGTTGCTGCCAACCTGGGTTCAATCCCTAGCATCCTATATAATTCCTGAACACTGCCAGGAGTGATTCCTGAGTGCAAAGCTAGGAGTATACCCTGAGCACCTCTGGTATGATAAAAAATCAAATAAATAAATAAAATTTGCCTTTATAGAATGAGAGTTTAATAAGAATTTTAAGGGAGATATACAGAAGACAAGTCACTCTAATTTTTTTAGTATGGGCCTCTCCCAGCAGTGCTGGGAAGGGCAAGATTTGGTGCCTGGGCTGGAACTTAGAGTCTTTCCCAGGTTAGGCATGAGCTCTAACTCCCATGGGAGCCATCTCTCCAGCCCAAGAATTCTCATTTTTGACATGTTGTCCGTCATGGCATTTCATATCACCTGTTCTTTCCTGAGCCATCAGCGTCTTGCTGCCTGGTGCTTTACTGTAATCAATAGTGAGAGCTACACGACCAAGTTGTGTTTTCTGCTTTGCTTTGTCTTCCAGGCCCTTCTATTCGGCTCTCATGTTCAGCACTCTCACCCCAAATTCTCCTGCACACATTAGTACAAGATCAAATCAGGGCGAGCCACGTGCAAAGCAAATGCCCCCTGCTGTACTAACGCTCTGACCCTATTCCTCATTTCTTTGGCTAAGTCTTTCTTATCATAGTGTAATGGTGCCCAACTTTATTGCATCTGTGTTTTTGTAACGTCAGTTGGCTCTGATCCCTCTTAGGTGGGGCACAAATACGTTGTTATTAAAGAACTATGACTGTAATAATTATTTTTAATCATCATCATGAGCCTGGCTAGCAACATGACCGTATCTCTTCCTTTGTTTGTAGTAGGGGTTGAAGACTCTTGTCCTCCCTTTTGAACTGCTGGAAGACTTTCCTAGCAGGGCAATAATGAGCAGTCAGCAGGTCCCTGCCCTGGCCTTTGCCAGACTTTGGCTATCCCTTGCTGCCAAGCTTCTCTCCTAATCCTGCTCACTGCTCGAGGGAAATCAGCTGGGTTTTGTTTGTTTGTTTTTTTTTTTTTGGAGGGGTTGGGGGATGTTGGGGCCACACCTAGAGTGCTCAGTGGCTCTTCCTAGCTCTGTGCTCAGGGGACTTGCTGACCAAGCATTGACCCCTGACAATACTCAGGAGACCATCTGTGGTGCTGGCTAGACCCAAAGTTGGCTGCATGGCCAGGGAGGTACATTAACCCCTAGACTATCTCTTCAGGCCCTTAACTGTTCTTTTTGGTTTTGGAGCCACACCTGGGGGCTCTCAGGGATTACTCCTGATTCTGTGCTTAGGGATCACTCCTGGAAGTGCTCAGAAGACCATATGCTGGGCTAAGGATCAAACAAGGTTGGCGACAAAGAAGGCCACCACCACCTTAAACCCTGATATATCTCTCTGGCTCCTTAAACTCTTCTTTGTTAACACTCTATCTCGATTAACTCACAAAGAACCTTGAAGGACTGGGGTACTCTGCATGATTCCTTCACGGGTCCACGCTAGCCTTCTGTTCAGGATTCTTATGCCATCAAGCTTTTGATGCTCAAGAAAGCCAACTGCTCCTTCTAAGTAGGGTAGCTATGAGAAACAGCACTGAGGAAGATTCTTCTGCTCTCAAATCCAGTCCTGACAAGTCATTGTCAAGGCAGAACTTCTGGTCTTGTCACCAACCCTCCAACTGTTGGGGAGTTGGAAGTCTCTTGGTCTTTCCCAATTTTATAAGTTTATCCTGCGACTCCTTGGATGGTTTCTTCATGAACCTCCTTTGAAAAAATGTAAACAAACCTAATTTTATTAGTTGTTTATTCTCGTGTTTGGTGGGGGTCGTACTCAGTGGTGCTCAGGGACCACCCTCAGTGCACAGTGCTTGGGGGTGGGGGATCAGCCCCACGGCTCTCTGCTTCTTTTATTTGTTCGGTTTTGGTTTTGGATTTTGGCTTTTGCACCACATCTGGCAGGGCCCAGGGCTTAGTCCTGGCTCTGTGCTCAGAGATCACTCCTGACTCATGGTGTAGCTTAAAGGACCGTACAAGATGCTAGGGACCTAACCCGGGTTGGCAGGTGCAAGGTAAGAGCCTTACTCTTTTTTCTCCAACCCGCCCCCAAACCTGGTAACTCCTTAAAGCAAACCATTTTGTTCACTGATAGATTTTGTTCTCTACCATTGTTCTCATTTCTGAAACAAGGCTAAACATGTGTTGCCTTTTTCATTAAATGGGAAGAATTCGATGAACAATTATTGATAGAGCTTACATTGTTTAAATACATCGGTATCTCTTGCTTGTTTGGTTGTGATTTATTTAGCGGGGAAGGGTGCACACCCAATGGTGCTCAGTGCTTACTCTTGGTTCTGCGTTCAGGGATCACTCCTGGAAGCACTCAGGGATGCTAGGGATCAAACTCAGTTGGACCACATGCAAGGCAAGTGTCTGCCCCTATACTGGTATTGTTTTATTTTCCGTGTTTTTCTTCATTGGTTAATATTTGTCAATCTCTTTATTCTAAATTGCTTTGTTGTCTGTTTGGGGGCCACACCTGCCAGTGTTCTGTGGCTATTGCTGCTCTGAGCCTAGGAGTGACCCCCGTTAGTGTTCAGGAGAACATGTGTGGTGCTGGAGACTCCAGTGGGGGTGGTTGCATGCAAGGCAAGCACCAGCTCACCCCGAACTATCTCTCAGGTCCTAATTCTGAATTGCTTTGCAAATAAACATGTTTATGGTTATAGGAGATACCCACGTCTGCTGTAGACACCAATGCTTACAGCCACATGCAAGAAGACATCTTTAATTTTCATTATTAGCCTAACTTTAAAAGACTTGTTATTGAAGAGATTAGTACTTTTTGAATGTTCATTTTTGGGTCAAGATAAACATACCTAATCTTTTGTTTGTGAACCCTACTTACCACCTGGCTTGATGAGAAAACCCTGTTAATATACACCTCATTGGGGGCCAGAGCGATAGTCCAGTGCGTAGGGCATTTGCCTTGCATGCAGCTGACCCGGGTTCAATCCCCAGCATCCCATATGGTCCCCCAAGCACTGCCAGGAGTAATTCCTGAGTGCAGAGCCAGAAGTTTCTGAGCACTGCCGGGTGTGACCAAAAAGCAAAAAGGTTAAAATAATTTTTTTTTGCTTTTTTGGGTCACACCCAGCGTTACTCAGGGGTTACTCCTGGCTCTGCACTCAGGAATTACTCCTGGCAGTGCTGGGGGACCATATGGGATGCTGGGAATCGGGTAGGGCATTTGCCTTTCACGAGGACAACCCTGGTTTGATTCCCAGCATCCCATATGGCACCCCAAGCACCACCAGGTATAATTCCTGAGTGCAAAGTCAGGAGTAATCCCTGTGCATCACTGGGTGTGACCTAAAAAGCAAAGAAATAAAAATAAAATAATAAATAAATAAAATAAAATACACCTCATTAATCTGGATCACTTTGTTGTGGATGCTCCTAAGCCAAAGTCTGCACAAGACTTCTTGTCTTATTAGTTGGCATAGATTACACACCATTTAAAATACCTTGCCTCAAAAATAAATAAATAAAATTTAAAAATAAAATACCTTGCCTCCCCTTAATAATGTAAATGGGGGAGGTGCACACCAGGTGGTATGTAGGGCACATCTGGGCAGTTCTTGGGATCAAACCAGGGGCTTGCGCATTCCAAGCCCTTTGCATCAACCCTTTGTGCCATCTTCCTGCCTCCGTGAATAATCTTTATCTAGGGGCATCTGGATGCCCAATTAAACAGCATCATCCTCTATCACATTCTGTTTCTTTCAGCTCAGTAAGGCAACCATTTGATTAAGTTTTGGCCAACAGAATACAAGTAGAGTGATATGGTTCCACTTAACAGCTTCTGACTCAAGTTCTTAAAAGAAAGGAACATTCCTTTCCTTTTTCCTTTCTTCCTGCTAACTGGAGTGTGATTATAAGAGCAGGAGGTGGAGCATGAGCTAGAAGTCAGGTGTTAAAGATGGCAAAGCACAAAAGGGAAAGGAGCCCAAGTCCCATCTGAGTGGGAAATTCCATGTGAATGTAGGACTAGGTGAAAGAGAAAAGCACATTCATCTTACTTAGGCCTCTTATTCAGCTAAATTAATATTCCAACAGAAGCATTTTATATGAATACGTAGTTTCAGATGGGTATTTTGTGAGAGGAGTTTTTCTTTTCTTTTCTTTTTTTCATTTTTGTTTTGTTTTGTTTGGGGGTCACACCCAGCAATGCTCAGGGCTTACTCCTGGCTCTGCTCAGGGATCACTCCTGGCAGGCTCAAAGACCACATGGGGTGCCACTGATCAAACCCAGGCACCAGCCACATACAGGGCAAGCACCCTTCCCACTATACTCTCTCTCCAGCTCTAACATTAACTTTTTAAAGAAAATAAGGATACGGATTAGGGCACAGAACTAATCAAAAAGGGAAGTCAAAAACTGATAGCACAAAACTAAGAAACTTAAAGTCTGATCACAGATCTCTTGGTGAAAATATTTAGTCAGTATCAGAACTTTGTTCCTTTTCTTACTAGGAAATTCCCTATTTTTTTTTTTTGCAAGGGGAGGGTGGGGGGATGCAGGACAGGCTAGGACTGGCTCCCTGCCCCAGGGAGAGCTCCGTTGCTATATCGGTCCCCTATACTGGCAGAGCCAAGGAAGTTCCCTGTCACTGTCACTGTCATCCCGTTGCTCATCGATTTGCTCGAGCAGGCACCAGTAACGTCTCCATTATGAGACTGGTTGTTACTGTTTTTGACATATCGAATACACCACAGGCAGCTTGCCAGGCTCTGTCATGCGGGCGAGATACTCTTGGAAGCTTGCTGGGTTCTCCAAGAGGGGCGGAGGAACCGAAGAGGAAGTTCCCTATTAAGAAATATTTTTTTTGAAGTTTATTTATTTATTTATTTATTATTGCTTTTTGGGTCACATCCAGCAATGCACAGGGGTTACTCCTGACTCTGCACTCAGGAATTACTCCTGGCGGTGCTTAGGGGACCATATGGTATGCTGGGAATCGAACCCGGGTCGACCGTGTGCAAGGCAAACGCCCTCCCCGCTGTGCTATTGCTCCAGCCCCCCATAGTTGAAGCTTAGACACACACTATTGCAGCACTGATCCCCCCACCAGTGTTCCCAGGTTCCCTCCCAGACCCCACCCGGCCCCTGTCCTCTTGCGGGCACCCTTCTGAGCCCAGTTGTCAACGTTTGGTCTCTTGGTTTCAGTGCTCTTGACCCTGAGTCTGGACACTCGCAAGAAATATTTTTGTTGTTTGTTGTTTTTGTTCCTGGTGACGTCATCTTCCAAGCTCTTCTTCGCTTACTCTCCAACCTACACATTTTGCTCCTGATCATTTCCAATTTGGATTTAAACAAAATATACCAAGTTTTTTGTTTTGCTTATTATTTTTTGGACAACACCCAGTGGTGTTCAGGGTTTACTCCTGGCTCTATGCTCATGGTTCATTTCTGGTGGTGCTCAGGGAACCATATGCGGTGCTGGGGTTAGAACTTGGGTCAGCTGTGAGCAAGGCAAATGCCTTATCTGGTTTGTTATTGTTCCAGCTCCTACACTATGTTTCTTAAAGGAATAGTAAATAGCACAAGACTGAGATCCGGAAATGAGGGAAGGATTCAGTCCTCAGAATTCTCATGGAAGATTATAGAAAAGCAGTGTATTTCATGCCAGTGTGTCTCTGAGGCCAAAGCAGAGAGGAATTGTTGTCAAAGAGACAGTACAAGGGGTAGGGAACTTGCCTTGCATGTGGTTAACCCAGGTTTGATCTCTAGGCCCCCGTATGTTCCCAAGCCCCACCAGAAATGATCCCTGAGTACAGAGCTCTGAGTAAACCCTGAGCATTGCTAGTTATGTGGCCCAAGCCCTCACACCAAATAAAAATGAACAAAGCGGAGAGAAATCAATTACTCACATATGCCTTGGGAACTGATACTATGCACATAACTAAGTCCATGAGCTAATCAGAGCTAAGGGTCAGAAGAGACAAGTTCTGCAGAGCTTGTGACTATCCATGGCCAATTTCTTCTTGGGAAATCAGACTCAGGGTCAAGAGGTTTAAATGGCTATTGAAAAGAACTCAATCGGGCTAAAGGCAATCACGCTGGGAAATGGAAAATAAATATAAGAACTGATAATGATCTCCTAAAGCTGCTGGCAGCCCGACATCTTAGGAGGGAATGACTTGAAGAACAAGACCAATAAATACTTGTCTGTGCTGAGTCAATGTGATTAGCCTCTAGAGTGCCTCTGTTTGTTCAATTCTTTGTATAAATTCAAGAGAGAACAAAGAAATGAATTCTCATAGATCTAGTCTGACCATAATTGGGGTTTTATAATAAGCTTCTGGGCCCAAGATGGAACTGTTTCTGCTCAGGGTGCCAAGTTCCAAATACAAGCCAACTTTGAGCTCTGGACTTAATTTCTTCCTTAATTTTTCTATTAAGTCAGACATGCAACCCCACCCAATCATTCTCTGTTTCTCCAGAGCTACTCCTAATGCTCAGGAAAGCTTGCCCTTGCCCTCTAACTTCTCAGTGTTCCACTACTCATGACTCACTATATTCCCCCAAAATTCATGCGTTGCTTTCTCTTGGGAAAGAACTTCAAACTCTTTTCTAAGTTGTAGAGCAGAGAGCTAGTACAGGGGTTTAAGCATTTGCTTTGCACATCTCCCAACCCTGAATATGGCCCCCCAAGCACTGCCAGAAGTGATTCCTGAGCACACAGTCAGAAGAAAGCCTTGAGCATTGCTGGGTGTGCCTCCAATACCCTCCCTCCCAATTTTTTGTTTTACTTTTATCATTCCCCATGGTTTCAGAATTGCTTAAGGAGTTTGAGACACTCACGCCAAGAAATTAAAATGCCAAGGAAGAGGGGTGGTCTTTTTCAGTGATATTCCAAAAAAATTACTGCCCACCCACATTGCCTGGTCCTTCTGCTGTCTTGAAAACTCAAGACACAGCATGACTTCAGGGCCCTGAGAAATCTACAGGATCTATGGAGCGTTATTTTCGGAAAAGAATGGTGCAGTGTTGCAAGAGAGCTGGAGATTCTGGAGAGCTGGACCACAGCAAAGATTGGCCTTAGTTCCAGTTTTCTCGTAGCCCAGGTGCAATGAGTTCAGAGGTGGTTCAACAACTGTTCTTGTAGAATGTTACAGAGAAAAACCAGGCTTTACTTTACTTGTGCTTCCCTGTTTTTTTTTTTCTTTTCTGAGTCTTCCAATGGCTATCACCTTGGAAAAACTAAAGCTATAAAGTACAGAGCTGGTATTATGTGTGTTGGTTTGGGGCCCCACTTGGTGGTGTTCAGGACTTACTCTGTGTTCTGTGCTCAGGGATCATTCAGGGGACCATATGGAATTCCTAAATTAAACCTGGGTCAGCTGTGTGCAAGGCAAGTACCCTACTTGCTGTATTATCTTTCCAGCCCGGAGATGATACTTATACTTTTCAAAAGCCCTATCTAGGGGCTGGAGCAATAGCACAGCAGGTAGGGCGTTTGCCTTGCATGCGGCCGCCCCGGGTTCGATTCCCAGCATCCCATATGGTCCCCTGAGCATGGTCAGGAGTGATTCCTGAGTGAAGAGCCAGGAGTAACCCCTGTGCATTACCAGGTGTGACCCAAAAAGGAAAAAAAAAGCCCTATCTTTCTGCATCAAATAAATGCTTGATACTAAAAACTTAGAAAGCACTAGAAAATGAGCCCAGGTGTTAAAAGATGTCATGCCAGAGGCATTGAAAATGAGATTTTTTTAGCAAATGGAAAACCAGGGAAAACAAATATCTACCTAAATATATAAGGGTTACCCCAATTATGATGCTACTATTTCATGGACTTTTTAACCAACTGACATGAAAAATATGACCTAGAAGCATAGTTGATAATGAGTGTCTGCTCACTATATAGATGCTCTGGGCTAAAAATACCTATAATTTTGCCACCCAATCTAGATGCATTGATGATCTGTGAAAAATATAGGATAATCAGTACAAGGACCAAACTATATGCTTATCTAATGCTAAGAATTGATTCTCTCTGGAGTTTCTGGGTCACTTAAGGGTAGCCTCATTATTAATTGACTCATGAGATACTGTGAAACAAAGGCAGATCAGGAAAAATGGGAAAAGACAGCTTTAGTTGCTGCAGATAAATGAATCACCTCCTTTACTACAGGGCAGGCTTACTCAATACACAACAGATAACGCTCAAATGGTTCTATTTAAAGAGAAGATGTGCTTAAGTAATTAATGGCACTGATTGATTTTTAAATAACTTAAAGAGAAATGATGCCATTATGACTTTGAAGGGCATGAACTCCTTGAAACACATTATCAATAATCCAAAGGTTGTTTGCCTGACTTCCCTGCAAGCAGAGTCCTTTGAAAAAAAATTCTCAAGAAGTCGAAGACTATGTCAGGGATAAGAACACAGGAAAGGCTCTGAGGGGCTAAGGAACAAAGAGAAAAGGTCGTGGGCAGAGATAACTGAGAAGAAAGTAAAGGGACCAGTGTTTGGAGAGAGAGAAACCAGCAGAGAGCAGGGTCTGGCACCAGACAGATGGGAGAGGTTAAGGCTCTTGCCTTGTATATGGCTTGCTCCTGTCCAGTCCCTAGCATTCCATAAAGTCCTCCAAGTGCCCCCCTGAATATAACTGAGTGTGCCCCCAAAACAAAAGCAAAAACAAAAAAAAGGGAGAGAGAGAAACCAGCAGAGAGCAGGGTCTGGCACCAGACAGATGGGAGAGGTTAAGGCTCTTGCCTTGTATATGGCTTGCTCCTGTCCAGTCCCTAGCATTCCATAAAGTCCTCCAAGTGCCCCCCTGAATATAACTGAGTGTGCCCCCAAAACAAAAGCAAAAACAAAAAAAAAGGGGTGGGCCAAGAAATAAGGACTAGAAGATTTGTCCCATGGCTTGGAAGTCGGCCTCATATGCTGGGGGGGTCGGCGGGGGGGGGGGGAAAGACAGCTCAGATAGAGAAGGGAACACCAAGTAAAGTGTGGTTGGAGGACCCCATCGGGTTGGGAGATGCATGCCCAATGTAGACTATAGATCGAACACAATGACCACTCAATGCCTCTACTGAAAACCACAACACCCAGAAGGAGAGAGAACAAAAGGGAATGCCCTGCCACAGAGGCGAGGTGGGGGATGGTGGGGGGTAGTGGAAGGGATACTGGGATCATTGGTGGTGGAGAAAGGACACTTGTGGAGGAATGGGTAACCTGATCACTGTATGACTGAAATGCAAACACGAAAGTTTGTAAGTATTTAATTTTACCTCACAGTGACTCACTATTAAAAAAAATTTTAGATAAAAAAAATTTTTTAAATGGCTGGTAGACTGGAGAGCTGGAGATGTAGCTCAGCAGTAGAACACTTAGTTTGCATGTGGGGTGGTGGCTGGCTTTGATCTCTGGTACCAAAAAAATGAAAAAGGTTAAAAAAAAAAACAACAAAAACATGGGGATGGGGAGATGGCTCGCTGAGGTGCAGTATATGCTTTATATGCAGGAGCCCAGATGTTCAGTCCTTTAAACACACACACACACACACACACACACACACACACACACACACACACACAACCCTGAGAATTGCAGGGTGGAATTTCCCCCTAAGAAAGGAAGTACAAAAGAACAAAGGGACTGGAAGAGTCTGTCCAGGATGTGGAAGTATCAATCAGAAAACTCCAGTCTCAATTCCAGCCTTTGCTGCAAACTGGCAGTTAGTTCTTTGTAGCTATTTTGAAGTCATGAGTAATTGTCCACCAAGTACTTGAAGATGTTACACTGAGTCTATGCCACTTTGGGGGAGCCTCATGCTAGACTTCTATCCCCATCTGTGGGCACTGCCTTTCAGAGTGTGTATGGCTGCACACGGCCCACTCACGTAAAGCCAATAGTCTCTTACCTCAACCTGTGGAAAATCCAACAGAGCCCTTAGAATTTGTCTACCAGGGTCACAGTCCTTACCAGAATCCCCACAAAATAAAAATCATAAATAGCTTTAAAAATTATATATATTGGGACTGGAGAGGCAATACAGCAGCTGTTACCTAACAAGGTGCTTGCCTGGCATGTGTCTGATCCAGGTTTATCCCCTGGTATTCTATATGGTTCCCCCGAGCAGATTTCTGAGTGTAGAGCCAGGAGAAATCAGGAGCATTTCAGGTGTGACCCCAAAACAAAGCAAACAAACAAACAATATGTGTGTGTATGTCCCTAGAAAAAAGGTTGAAGTAATATACATCAAACCCTTGGCAGTGGTTAATAGTGAGTGGCCCTTAGCATTTCTCTGAATTATTTGACTTTTGGAAAACAAATACTACATATTATTACATGTTAATTTGGGGGAGAGATCTTAGGGATAGGGTTAAGTTTAGAGTTGTATATAGAGTTGGTTAGGCTAATGTTTTGATTATGTTCATGGTTAGGGTTTGTGTTAGGGCTACATTTAGGATGAGGGTAGGGTTAAGGTTCAGTTTAGAGTAACTTTTAGTTTAGAGTTGGGTTTAGGATCAATGTTAGGATTAGGATTACTTAGGGTTATATATAGTTAAGATTAGGGTTAGTGTTCTAGATAAAATTTGTTTCTGTTATGCTATGTTTCCCCTTTGATGGTTCATCATGGTGAGGGGGTGTCAATGGTGCCAACCGGCGAAGAGCAAACCAACAGGTGCTTCCCAGAGATGCAGGCAGGTACAGGGCTGGACTCCTTGCATCAACTGTGTTGATCTGTTGAGAGGCTGCTAAAATCTCAGGGCTGAACTAGGCTGCCAAAAAAAAGAAGAACTAAAATGACTGTCTGCACTTTAAACACACGTATGCTGGCATCGGAAGCATCCATCGAGGACCTGAGGTTGCAAGTGCAGAAAATTAAGTGCGATGTCATTGAATTTACTGAGATAAGAAAGCATCAATCACATCATGCCATTTTCAGCACTTCAGAACATGCGAGAGTAGAGGCGTCGGTGGTGTCAGTGTCTTTGTCAACATAAACTTAACCATGACCATTGATTCATTCAAATGCCTAACAACCCGAATTGGATGCTTATGTTTGAATAGATGTGGCTCATTGCTGGCAGTTTCTATCTTTGTTGTCTACACACCAACATCCAACTACGATGAAGAAGAAATTGGAAGTTCTACATGGAGCTAGAGAAGTTCTATAAAAAAGACCACACCTTCTACAAGGTCATTGTCGGTGATTTTAATGCGAAGATAGGACTGAGAAGGTTGCCTGAAGAACTCCACATTAGGAACACACGGCCTAGAATGGAGCGAACAGGGTGAGAGACTATCGGAGTTCATCATGTTGACCAAGACCATCCATGATAACTCGCAGTTCCAGAAGGCTGAACCTAAACGTTGGACATGGGAGTCTCCCAGTGGACAGTTCCACAACAAAATTGACCACATAATATTCAATAAATGATTTTGCCTGTCCGATGCTACTGTTTTTTGGTTTGTTTTTTTTTTTTGCTTTTTGGGTCTCACCCGGCGATGCACAGGGGTTACTCCTGGCTCTGCACTCAGGAATCACCCCTGGCGGTGCTCAGGGGACCATATGGGATGCTGGGAATCAAACCCGGGTCGGCCGCGTACAAGGCAAATGCCCTACCTGCTGTGCTATTGCTCCAGCCCCCTGATGCTACTGTTGTCCCAAAATTCCAAATGGGATCAGACCACCATCTCCTTTGTACAAAATCCTACTTCATGGAACGGGCTGCAAAGTTTAAGAAGAGAACTCCCAGAACGACCACCAACTGGAAGCTCTTTGGCACTATTGTGGCAATATGGGAAGATGCCATTGTTGACAACATTGATGGGAATAAGATTGACTGGTTCAGCACCTCCATGATTGTGTGAGGAATACCGAGAGACAGAAAGTCACAAAAAGACGCCTGTCTTTGAAAATTCTCGAGCTCATTCACCAACGTGGTTTGGCACGAGCCTCAGGCAATCACAAGCTAATGTCCAAGCTTACAAAGCTATGCAGAGAAGCAGTAAAGGAAGACTTCAAAGAGAGAAGAGCAGCAGTGTTGGCCAATGCAGCAGAAGCCAGGAAAAGTATTCGTAATGCCCGCCTGTCCTTCGTAACTATAGACCAAGATGACTGCCCTCTGACATCCTGATGGATCTATCACATCTTCCAAAAGGGCAATGGAAAATGTTATCCATGATAGCCACGTCCACCTGCCCACATACCAAATTCCTCAGGATGCATATGTTGTTCCCAGAGTTCTTCCTTCCAAAATTTGTATGCCATTTCATCTCGTAAAGAAGCGTACAGCACCCAGTCCAGACAAGGTTAGACCTGAACACCTGAAGAATCTGCCGCCAGTACTCGTCAATACACCAGCTTGGCTCTTCAAACACTATCTGTCTACCTGTCTGAATGCAAGGTTCCATCCCAGTGGAAAACCAGCAGGACCGTTCTGCTGTACAAGAAGGGAGACATCCACAACATCAGCAACTATCACCCAACCTGGTATCCGTTGTCTACAAGTTATTCACTCAAGTCATCCTGAATAGGATGAAGGACAACCATGCAAGAAAGCCAGAACGATTGAACATATCCACACGGTGACCAAGCTTATTGAGGTTTCGTGAGAGTTCAAGATGCTGCTCCATCTAACGTTCATTGATTTAAAGAAGACCTTTGATTCTGTTGAGACTGAAGCGGTCATCGAAGCCCTAGCCAAACAGGGCGTTAAAACTCAGTACATCAGGATCCTCTGTGAGCTGTATTATGGATTCACCACCAGGATCTCACCATTCTACAGGAAAGTGATCATTGACGTAAAGAGAGGGGTTCGGCAGGGCAATACCATTTCACCGAAACTCTTCAGTGCCACCCTCAAGAATGTCATGCAATGACTGAAATGGGAAGAAATGGGAGTGAAGATTGACGGTCAGCAACTATACCACCTCCACTTCGCTGATGACATCGTTCTAATAACACCAAACATTAGCCAAGCGGCACGAATGCTGGCTGACTTCAACCGTGAATGTGGAAAGGTCAAACTGCAACTGAGTCTCACGAAGACAATGTTCATGAGAAACGGACTAGTTCCTGATGCTCCATTTGCTCTCAATAGAACAAACATCTCTCGAATGCAGCAGTTATATATACCTAGGTCGAGAACTCAACATGACGAATGACCTGGCACCTGAACTGTGCAGGAGGAAGAGAGTGGCGTGGAACACCTTCAAGAGCATAGAAGAAGTTGTTACGAGGATGAATAACCTCCAGCTTCAGGCACATCTTTTAGACTCCACTGTTCTCCCTGCACTAACTTATGCCTCAGAGACCTGGGCCCTATAAAAACAGGATAAGAACGCTATTTGGGTTTTCCAAAGAGGAATCAAAAGGGCTATGCTTGGAATAACACGTTTCACTCAAGTGAAAGAAGGAATCCAGAGTTCCGACCTCTGTCGATGATCGAGAATGAGGGACACTGTCTCGTTTGCCAAGGCAGCGCAAATCAGATGGGCCGGACACATAATGCGATTTGGAGATGACCGCTGGGCTAGACTGTTACCGACTGGATTCCATGGGATGTCAAAAGAATGCCTGGCTGTCCCCCTACGAGATGGTCAAACTTCTTCATCAAGAAGTATGTAGAACATATGGTTTGAGGCTCTTCAATGTTCCTGGAGCGAGCAAACATCATTGGGCTACACTAGCACATGACAAGGATGAATGGAGACATTACTGGCGCCTGCTCGAGCAAATCGATGAGCAATGGGATATGACAAATGATACAAGTGATGTTTTGGGGCCATTCCTGGCAGTGCTCAGGGGTCACTTCCGGTGCTGCTAGGGGACCATAGGGATGCTAGGGACTGAACCTGGGTCAGTTATATACAAGACAAATGCTTTATCCACTGTATGACCTTTCTGACTCCTCTAGTTAAAATTTTAACCAAAATATTTTCAGTAATTGGGAGGAAAGGAGTAGAATTCTTTGTAATGGAACAAGGAGACAGCACACTAGACTGACTCAGGCAGACACTTGCATATTCATAGCCTGAGGCCTTAGTTGGCTCAACTTCTCGGATCCCTGCCTCCACTAGGCAGACAGCCAATGATATTAAAACAAACTAGTAAACAAGCAAATGGCAGTAACTCTAGGCCTCCGTGGCAAACACTCCTGACTCTTGACTCTGTCTCTGGGTCCTTTAGGAGGACCCAGCTTCTCTGCCCACTCTGCGCTCCCAGCTTGCTTCGATCCCATTACCCCACTATCACCACCACCATATCTTTGCTCCTGACCTGGCACTGGACAGATAAGAGGATTTCACAAATACAGGAGCACAGTTCAGTGGGAGAGCCTGTGCCTCAGATGAGGCATTGGATTTGAACCCTGACACCACCAAAATGGTAATGATAAGAATATTTGATGAATGAACATGAACGAGTACCAGGGATCTAGCATTTACTTTGGCCTCGTTGCTCTAAAACTCTCACCATCTCATCTGTCTTTTCCCTCTCTGCAAGGAAAGAATCTGAGCTCACGACTAAAACTCATTGTCCAAGTCAGTGGGTTCTGAAAAATTCTATTCTCAGGATTCCTTTGTAACTCTTCAAAATTAATGAGGAGGAGGCAGTGTGTTAATGCAGGGGTAGGACACTTGCCTTGCACATGAACAACCCCTATTCGATATATGATTCCCTGAACATTGCCAGGAGTGATCCTGAGTACAGCCAGATGTGGTCCAAATACCACTCCCACTACACACACACACACACACACACACACACACACACACACACACACATAAAGAGAACTCAGTCAAAGGGAGTATATACTATATGATTCCGTAGCATGTGGCCAACCCAGGTTCAATCCCCAGCATCCTATAGATGGCCTCCCAGCAGTAATTCCTGACTAAGTACAGAGCCAGGAGTAACCCCTGAACATCACCAGGTGTTACCCCCAAACAAACAAATTAAACTTAAGAAGCTTCTACATCTCAAAAGAAATAATGACCAGAACACAAAGACAGGCCACAGATTGGGAGAAATCATTTGTCCACCACTCATCTGATAAAGGGTTAATATCAAAGATATTAGTAGAACTTTATAAGGAAAAAAAAAACCATGAAACCCCATCAAAAAATGAAAGAAGTGAGCAGAAACTTCCTTGAAGATGAAAAACCGGGGCTGGAGAGATAGTACAGCGGGTAGGGCGTTTACCTTGCATGCGGCTGACCCGGGTTCAATTCCCAGCATCCCATATGGTCCCCTGAGCACTGCCAGGAGTAATTCCTGAGTGCAGAGCCAGGAGGAACCCCTGTTCAATGCCAGGTGTGACCCCTCCCCCAAAAAAAGAAGATGAAAAATCAATGATCAAAAGGAATATGAAAAAGTGTTCTGTCACTAGCCATCAATCAAAACAACAATGAGAGATCACCTTACACTACAGAGATAGGTAGTCATCACAAAGAACAACAATAACCAGTGCTGGTGTGGATACAGAGAAAAAAGGGATCCTCATTCACTGCTGGTGGGAATGTCAACTGTTCCAGACTTTTTTAGAAGACAACAGGCATTCCTTGAAAATATTAGTAATTGAGCTTCCATACAACCCAGTAATATGGCTCCTGGGAATATGCGCTAAGAGCCCAAAAACACAATGCAGAAAAGCCATCTGCATCCTATGTTCTTTGCAGCACTATTCACAATAGTCAGAATCTGGAAACCACCCAAGTGGCCAAGAACAGATGACTGGATAAAGAAACTATGGTACACCTACACAATGGAATATTACTCAGCTGTGAGGAAAGATTAAGTCATACAATTTGCTCATACATGGGTGGATGGGAGGGTGGTGGATGGGAGGGAGGGAGGGACGGAGGGACGGGGAGATGGAGGGAGGGAGGGAGAAAGAAAGGAAGGGAGGGAGGGAAGGAGGAAGAAAGGAAGGAAGGAGGGAAGGACGGAGGGAGAGGGGGAGGGAGGGGAAGAAAAGGGGAAGAAAAAGGAAGGGAAGGGAAGGGAAGGGAAGGGAAGGGAAGGGAAGGGAAGGGAAGGGAAGGGAAGGGAAGGGAAGGGAAGGGAAGGGAAGAGAAAAGGGGAAAAAAAGGAGGGAAAGAGGCCCCTTTGGTCTGCATCTGCCTGAGCTGCGGACTCTCTTACTTTAGGGCACACTTTCCCATCTGGGGAAATGGCCAGCACATTCCTGCTTGGGAGGTGGACTTTGCTCTTTCCCCTCCAGAGAAGCCTATGTTTTCTCTCGTGCACATATCTCTCTTTATTTTCTTTCCAAATAAACTTGTTTTACTTCCCCCAAATGGAGGGATTTTACTATTTCTTTTGGTGGGGAGGGGGCGTGGGCGACCACCGCTGCACTCAGGACTGATTCCCGACCCTGCGCTCTTGGATCAGTCCTGGCAGGGGTCAGGACCATCTGTGGGATCAAAGCCTAGTTGGCTGTGTGCACGACAAACACTTTAATCAATGCACTATCTCTCCTGCCCCAACTATTTCTTTACTCGTTTATTTATTTAAAAGCCAGAACCAACACTTTAATCTGCTGCGGTAGGTTGTTTGGGGGCAGAGCGCATGGAAATACAACCATTTACAAACAAATAGTTGAGCAAGTGAGAACATCAGGAACTCCTGAAAAGTTCTCAGGAAGACTCAGGGGTCCTACAAGCACAAGCAGCCTATTTCTGCCAGAGGAACTCCCTCCAAGTGTGAGGACCTCCAGAATTTGAAAACTGAGCCTTCCCACCATCACCGCTCCAGCTTTGAGAACTCATAACCAGTGTTTTTTTTTTTTGGGGGGGTCACACCTGGTGATGCACAGGGGTCACTCCTGGCTCTGCACTCAGGAATTACCCCTGGTGGTGCTCGGGAAACCATATGGGATGCTGGGAATCGAACCTGGGTCGGTCACGTGCAAGGCAAATGCCCTACCCGCAATGCTGTCACTCCAGCCCCTCATAATCAGTTTTAATATCAACTCTTTTTTTATGCTATATGTCAGAGTTTGCCCTTTGCAGTAAGGGGAAGGGAGCTTGGGCAACACCCTGGGGTGCTCACAGCTATTTCTAGCTCTATGCTCAGGAGGGACCCTTGGCAACGCTCAGGATGCAAAACAAGTGCCTTGACCTCTGAACAATCTCTGATCCCTCTTCTTTCTCTTCCTGCTCCTCCTCCTTCTTTCCAAATAGGGGCCTCTCCAGAAATATTGAGATGCCAGTGATCACACTTGGGCCCTCCTTAATGTAACTCCTTTGAGCTAGCCCCCAGCACCCCATTCCTATCGCATAGTTTTCAAAGAGCGTTCTCATGCCTGTCAGACATTGCTGGTTAGATCACTTTGCCATGAGTGGTTTCCTAAGAAGTAAGAGTTTACAGCATTTGTTCAGGGTCCTTGCATGGGCAAAAAGCAGTCAGTAAGCCAGATTCACCCCTGAGTATGAAGAGCTTCTCTTTCTGTCCTCGTAGTCTGGCAGGGCCTCTCCCCGTCACCCTCTGCCCTATCGAATCCACAAAAAATCTAAAGGAACTGGATATCATGAGGTAATGCTCTATGCTTTTTTTTTTCTGAACCCCATGGCCATTTAGTACCTAGTCACTCCCTGTCCCCACGATCCAGCACGTCCATGTCTGACTGCTTTCCTAGAGGCCAATGAAAGCCCCATACAGAATAAATTAAATGCCAGGCGGTACTCAGCTCGGCCTCATACAACATGCCAAGGAACAGGTCCAAAGAGGCAGCTCAAAAGGTAGGGGGCCAGAATTCAATTCCAGCACTTCATGGTCCCCTGAACATTACTGGGAGAGGGCCCTGAGCATAGACCAGGAGCAACCCACGAGCACTGTCAGGTATGGTCCACCCCACCATCACCACCACCACCACCACCAACAACAACATACATACCAAAAAAAACAAAAAACAAAAAAGAGAATGTGTCCAGAGGTAAGTATCTTGCACCAATATTCCAGGCCTTGAGGATTCGGGGATAGCAGAACTTCAGCTAAGGCACATACAGCCTCGTTCACTTTCCCTGAGATAGTGCTAGAAGGACTTTGTGGCTTTCTCCTGTCTAGATGGGCTGGGAGAGGCAGGAAATCATCTGAGGCTGTTCATCATCCCAGCAACCATTCCCCAAGGGCCCAACCCTTGATAATCACTCCTTGGTGCTTCCCAACAGATCTCAGGCTTTGAGTGGGCCCGACTTGATATTTCAACATTTTCCTTGGTTGTACTTGCTGGGAAATAACACCTGTCATTTAGAAAAGCCCACCTTCTACCAGATACAGGGTGGGGATCTTCTGTGGTCACCAGTCTCAAAAATTCTTCTCGTTTGGTGTCACCAGGTCCCAGAGCTGGTCAACCCAAGATGTGTCCAAGGAGCTCATGCATTATTTTATTCTTCCTTTTGGGGGGGTTTGGGGGGTTGAGACACATGGGAGGTTCTCGGGGTTATTTGTGGCTCTGAACTCAGGAATTACTCCTAATGATGCTCAGGGGACCATATGGGATGCTGGGGACCAACCCACGTCAACCACATGAAAGGCAAGTGCCCCACCCACTGCACTATTGCTTCAGTCCCCCCATTCATTATTTCTAATTGAGAAAATAGTTGATTAATGAATGATACCCTGAACCTTCCTTTTTCCTAAAAGCAGGAACTTCCTTTGACCCACCTCCCTTTTACTGCTGAAATCAGAAAATTTATCTTGAAATAAAAGCTACCCCCTGACACACTTTTGTCATGAGAAATAGGACAAGAGTCCACACACAAAAGCTTATCTTAGCTCACCAGATTCACTGGCTAAACCCAAATCAGTTTAGCCATAAAAAAAAGAAAAGAATTCGGCCACCTATAACAATAGGAATGGATCTTGAAAGTGTTATGATAAGTGAAACAATATGGTACAAGAAACACAAATACTACATGATCTCACTCATATGTAAACATGGAGAGAGAGAGAGAGAGAAAGTGAGAGAGAAAGAAAGAAAGAAAGAAAGAAAGAAAGAAAGAAAGAAAGAAAGAAAGAAAGAAAGAAAGAAAGAAAGAAAGAAAGAAAGAAAGAAAGAAAGAAAGAAAGAAAAGTGCCTGCCAGAGAGGTAGGGTGGGGGATGGGAGGGAAACTGGGGGCATTGCTGGTGAGAAATGTGCACCGGTGAAGAGAATGGTGTTGGAACATTGTATGATTTGAAATCCCATCATGAACAACTTTGTAACTGTGTATGTGTGTCTCACTATGATTCTATTAGAAAAAGAAAAAGAAATTAAAAAAAATTAAACACATAAATACAGAGAAAAGATCCATAGTTTCCAGAGGCGGGATGGGGTGGGGTGAGGGCAAATGAATAAAGGCGGTTTATTTTATCAAAAGTTTCCATGATAAACTGATGGCAGTGTCTATAGTCAACGATACTGTTGTGGGCCAGGGCACAGTGGGAGAGCGTTTGCCTTGCATATGTGAGGCCCTGGCTCAATCCCTGGCATCACAAAAACAAACAAAATCTCAAGCCAAACAATACTATACTATATTTTGAAACTTGGTCAAAGAAAACTCTTCAAAGCTCTTTCACAAGGCAAAAAAAAAGGCTAGAAGGGCCAGAGAGATTGTACAGTGGTTAGGGTGCTTGCCTTGCAAGAAGACGACCTGGGTTCGATTCTTGGCATCCCATATGGCTCCCAGTCCTCTTGATCTTCTCTTTTTCCAATAAAGCCAGCAAAAAAATAAGTAAATAAATAAAAGGAAAAATGCCTAGGACTCCTGGTGGTGGTGGTGATGGGCGTTCACTAAAGTTATAATTAATTTGGAAATAGACACATAGGTAATCTTTATGTTGTATGCCCAAAAATAATGGTCTTATTTTCTCTTTTATATCCTACTTAAAATAACAATTGCGACATGTGTGGCCCCTCCACTGCTGAACGCCCATGATCCCAGAGGCCATCTAACCACTTTTGGCACCAGCAACTTCTTGCAGAAATGCCTCTAGACTGTGAACTAATCCACAGACCCAGGCCGCCCCAGGAAGGGAAAGGTTTTTCTCTCTCGTCTTTTTATTTCCGAGAGGTGGCTTGTCGACCGCCATCTTATAAGGCCCACTAAAACAGAGGTACGAGCTTGCAATGATGCAATTTTTGGCAGAAACTTCCCTGGACTTAGTTACTAAAATACAGAAATCCAAAACTGTGCGGCCGCTATTGCAGCTGAGCGACCTCGTATCTCTTCATTCTCAGCAATGGAAAACAAATTTCAAATGCTGCCTTTTCAGCAGGTTCCAGTTTGGGGGAAAAACTACAAATAATAATAGTGAATTTATGTTGAAATATTGAATGTAATCAAAGTAAAGGGAAAGTAAAGTGAAAATTATCAGTTACACAGGCGCGGCGGGGAGGGAGGGGAGTTATACTGGGGTTCTTGGTGGTGGAACATGTGCACTGGTGAAGGGATGGGTGTTTGAGTATTGTATAGTGGAGACAAGCCTGAAAGCTTTGTAACTTTTCACATGGTGATTCAATAAAATTTTTTTTAAAAAGTTAATTGCAATCTCCAAGCTTCCTTTACTCTCTCCTGCTAATGCAAAACCACACAAAACTGTGGCTAGAACTTTGAAATCTACTATTAGGAAGTAGATTAAAAAGCATTAAGAGAGAAAGAGTAGAAGACAGTGCAACAGGTTGAGCATGTGGCTTTCATTCAGGAGAGTCTGGCATGCTCCCATGGGAACCTCCTGAGCAACCCCAAACACAGAGCCAGGAGAAGCCCCTGAGCACTGCTAGGCTGCTAGGGGAGTAAAGAAAGAGAAGGAAGGAAGGAAGGAAGGAAGGAAGGAAGGAAGGAAGGAAGGAAGGAAGGAAGGAAGGAAGGAAGGAAGGAAGGAAGGAAGGGAGGGAGGGAGGGAGGGAGGGAGGGAGGAAGGAAGGAAGGAAAAGGGAGGGAGGGAGGGAGGGAAGGAAGGAAGGGAGGGAGGGAGGGAGGGAGGGAAGGAAGGAAGGAAGGAAGGAAGGAAGGGAGAGAGGGAGAGAGAGAGGAAGGGAGGGAAAGGCGGGAAGGAAGGAAGGAAGGAAGGAAGGAAGGAAGGAAGGAAGGAAGGAAGGAAGGAAGGAAGGAAGGGAGGGAGGGAGGGAGGGAGGGAGGGAGGGAGGGAGGGAGGGAGAGAAAGAGAGAAAGAAGGAAAGCAAGCAAGTAGGGTGAGTAGGAAGCATGTTTATACAACCAGCGATGGATTAAAGAACATCAAATCAATCAAATCAGCCTGAAGTGGCAGCTGACACAGGCAGAGGGTCTCTGCGCTCCTCCCCAGCTCCGTGATGTCCAGATGCAGGCTTGTCCTTAGCCAGGGCCACTCCCACTCCCAGTCCCAGGTGCACCTTTGAGATAACAATACTGTCTCCTGAAACAAACAGCCATTGTTTCCACACAAAGACCTTCTGTGCTGACTCCATCCACAAAAGGCTAGCGCCTGGTTCTGGTCCTGCAGAGGACAAAGGCCTGCAAGCCGGGTCACAAACAGCGCGTGGGTGGGACGGACAGGGTGGAGGCAGGAAGACCCTTCTCGGGGCACTTTCTCTGCCAAGGCCTACGAGCCCACTCCACCCACCAGGAACCTTCTGAGTGACCACTCATTCCCGGACAATCCGTAAGGACACTGATAACTCTATCCTCATCTGTGGGACAGGCGGAACTAATAATATCTGTCCCTGGCAGGGTGGCTGTCGGGATCCAGTGAGCTAACAGGTGTGGAGGCGCTGGTGGGGATTAGAGAGCCGCGCAGCTGATGGGGTCACTGCGGAGATGGATGGCCACCACATGGCCTGCAGCGAACACGGGGCTGCCTTCCTGCCAGACGGCCTCAAAATCTCCCTGCTGGCGGAGCTCATTCCGGCACGGGAATGAAGCCAACGGGGAACAGAGGCTGCTGGGGACCCCTGTAGCCAGTGCAACACCTCCTGCAAACGTTTCGGGCCAATCTCCCCAGACTCTCTCGAGCTCCCGGTTCCCAGAGCTTAGAAATAAAACTACTGTGTGGGGGTGGTGCGGGTGGGGCAGGGCTGGGGGTCTAAGTACCTCAGCTCAAGTCTGATGCCTCCAACTTCATCTTCCCTCCCTTCCCTTTTCCCTCTTAAAATACAACTTTCTCTTGTTGTTTATGTTATTGGTGGGGTGGGATGGGGGTATAGGGGCACCTCCTGAGGTGCTCAGGGCTTCTGCTGGGGCTCTGTGCTCAGGGATCACTCCTAGTGGGGGTTCAGGGACCTTATATGGTGTCAGGGATAGAACTGGGGTCGGCTGTGTGCACGCATCTTAACCCCTGTACTATCTCTCTGGCCCCCTTGAAATACATCTTTCTTATTCAATTTACACAAAAAGTAATACAAGTTAAAAAAAAAAAAAGCCTGCCCAATTCACTCTGATCAGGCAGAATAAGGCAAATTATACTATTGACACCTGTTTAACAAAATAATTTCAAAATCAGACTAGCCAGCCCCAACAAGGTGGTGATGTCTGGTGGCATCTTACAGTACTAGGAACAGAAAACACTCACAGGGTCCCTTACAGAGGCAGAGTATGGAGACAGACCAAGTGCTACAGAGATATTTTTCCTCTTGACTGAGTTGTCTCTCTCCCCGGAAATTCCCAAGGAAGTGATTCAACAAAAGTGGGCCAGAGCTATAGTGGAGTGGGTAGAGACCTTGCCATACATGCAGCTGATCCGGGTTTCATCCCTGGAATTCTACGTCGTCCCATGTTAGCAGGGATTCCTGGGCGCAAAGCAGAAGTAACCCCTGAGCAATGCCAAGTGTGACCCCTAAAACAAATAGTATGAAAGTTTTAGTATGAAATAGTATGAAAGTTTTAAAAAGCAGCAAGTATAGATACATTTATCTATATGAGGCAAATATTAAAATAAGGGGGAAAAAAACCATTTTCACTATTGTGGCATGACTCTAGCTGTTTAAGTAAGACTATTAAAACTTAACCAGAAACATGAGCAGACACGAGTGAGGTACAAAAGCACTATATAATAAAACTGTGTAAAATATGAAATTTATAGAAAAAGCACCTGTAATGTGAATAAGGAAAATAACTTGGTGTCTTGGGGGCAGAGAGATCTCCGATCCCTGCTCAGAAGGCCCCTCCCCTCCCCATCAGTGAGTCCCCAACAACAGGTTAATGCAAAGGCCAGAGGATGTACTGCTGTCGGGCCCTTCAGTGCTAGGGTACCCGGGCTGCCCCATGGTGTTTGAGGGCCCCCAGGGCTGCACCAGGCAATGCTCAGGGGATCATATAACATCAGGATTTGAACCTGAGTCAAGCCACGCTAGACATGTGTCCAACCACTGTGCTACCTCTCGGCACCTCTTTTAGTGGTATAGGGTGAATTAGATTTCAATACGTTCTTTGATCTTGATTTAGGTTTTGTCTTTTAGCCACAGATGGCAGTGTTTAGGGCTTACTCCTGGCCCCATTCTCAGGGATCACCCCTGGGGCAGGGCCTGGGGACCATGTGTGGTCGCAGGGATGGAACCCAGGTCAGCAATGTGCAAAGCAAGTGCCCTACTGCCTATACTACTGCTCTGGCCCTTAACGTTCTCTAATTTTCAATATTATTATTATTATTACTATTATTATTTTGTTTGGGGCACACCAAACAGTGCTCAGTCCTGTCTCTGTGCTCAGGAATCACTCCAGGCAGGACTCAGAAGACTAGATGGGGTATATCAATCCTAGGTCGACTGCGTGCAAGTAAGTGCCTTAATCCCTGTACTCTCTCCTCAACCCTTGTGTTTCATATCATCTTTTATAGATAGCAATAAAATGAACAAAAAGGGATCCAGTGGTGGAATTCTCTTACGACACAGCTTTTATTAGGTACTAAGCAGGAGGCCCTCATGACTAACGGGTATCAAGTTCCCATATGACACAGTCATGTGCAGACAGGCTGCTGTCAACTCTGACAGTTAAGAGCCTCAGAATTTGAACCAGAGGGGCCCAGAGTGATAGTACAACGTGATAGTACAACGGGTAGGGTGTTTGCCTTCCACGTGGCCGACCCAGGTTCAATCTCCCCATATGGTCCCCCAGCACCATCAGGAGTAATTCTGGAGTGCAGAGCCAGGAATTAACTCCTGAGTGTGACCCAAAAAGAAAAAGAAATTGAATTTGAATCAGAGAAAGAAGGCAGTAGCCGTGAGCACCTCCCTGCCAGCACGGGGCGGTGAGCGAAAGTCCTCGGTGTCTCGGGTACACTGAGTGCGACCGTGGTCCTGACAGCTTCACTGTTGGAGCCGAGCAGCTCCAGTGTCTGCCACACTCAGCACCGCAGGCAATTCCCCAATGCCCACAGCTGAGTGTGTGTGTGTGAACACCACAGGAAGGGGGTGATGCCATCATGCAACCAAAATGACGTACAAGAGGCACGGCCAGGCAGGGTGAGCCCTGGTGGGCCTGTGCGTGTGAATTGCAAATGCCTCCCTTCGAACATCGTAGCCACCACGGGTTCACCTCAACTAAGAGTGACCGCACGTGTGTGAGTTGTAACCAAAAGAGCACAAACCTCAGAGCACCATGGCTGAGTGGATGAACTTTGACAACTGAGGTGCAACACCCCCCCCCACACACACACACACGCACACACACATACGCACAAACCAGCTGGAACCACAGCAAAACCAGGCCCATACCAGGCCAGGCATGCGTGAACCCTGGTCCTAACCACAACTATGGCAACAATGGAGGGAGGGAGGATAGCAATTGCTTTTTTCTTTCTTTTTTTTTTTTTTGTTTGTTTGCTTGTATGCTTTTTGGGTCACACCCGGCAATGCACAGGGGTTAGTCCTGGCTCATGCACTCAGGAATTACGCCTGGCAGTGCTCAGGGGACCATATGGGATGCTGGGAATCAAACCCAGGTTGGCCGCGTGCAAAGCAAATGCTCTACCCACTGTGCTATCACTCCAGCCCTGCAATTACATTTTTCTTTCTTTTTCTTCTTCTTTTTTTTTTCCTTTTTTGCTTAGGGGCCATACCTAGCAATGCTCAAGGGTCACTCCTGGCCCAGAACTCAAGAACTACTCCTGGCAGGGCTCAGAGGACCATATGGGATGCTGGGGATCAAACCCAGGTCAGCCATAAGCCAGGTAAACACCCTACCCACTGAGCTATAGCTCCAGCCCCAGGAGAGGGATTTCTTTTTTATTTTTTAGTAAATAGATTTTATTTAGAGGTTTCTGAGAGAGGAAGGAAGGGATAAGTGGGAGAGAGAATAGTAAGAATAACGCACTCAAGAGAGAACACGGGCTTCTCCAAGGGTGGAGGAAGCCCCTACACATGACCAAGCTTTAGACACAAAAGTATGAAAGCATGAAAGTACACATCTCAAGGGGGGAGATGTGGGCGACACATGTGCTCGGGCGACACATGTGCTTGGCCATGTGGGCACAAGCAGCACATGGGCTCAGGCAGCATATGCGCGCCAGGAGAGGGATTTCTTAAAAAGAGTTGCAGGGATTCAGTAGAGCAGGTAAGGTGCTTGCATGCAGCCCACCTGGGTGTGATCTCAGGCATCCCGCATAGTCCACCAAGCCCCGCCAGGAGTAATGCCTAAGCACAAAGTCAGGAGTAAGCCCTGAGCACTGCTGGGTAATCCCCAAATCAATAAGTAAAACTAGAATTCCTAGCATTCGAGTTATACATTGTGCAGCGTTTTTCCAGATCCACATCTTTCTTGAAAGTTAATTTTCACAATAGCCCATGAGAACTTTTGCAACTCCACTAGCTAAGGCAAAGAGAATCACTGAATCACTGTTGGTGATGGTGATTGGCTCTTTAAACATGTTATTTCTATCATGCAAATAGTATTAACCTAGGTCTGATATGGTATTTCTCAGTCTTTGTTTTTGTATTACCCGCCACCCTAATTAAATGTTAATATTACATGTATACTTTCTGTATACTTGTATACTGTAGCCCATTGAAATATCAAAAAAATAGAAATATCTAAGGTTGGGGCTGGAGTGATAGTACATCAGGTGGGGCATTGCCCTTGCATGAGGCCAACCCAGGTTTGATCTCTTGCATCCCATATGGTCCCCAGAGCAGCATCAAGAGTATTCTTGAGGGCAGAGCCTGGAGTAACCCTAGAGCATCACTGAGCGTGACCCAAAAAACAAAAAATAAATATTTAAGGGCTTATCTCCCTTTAAGAAACAACTGCCACCCACCACTCAGGGGCTATATCAGTCCTACCGGAAGAGGCCAGAGTTGACAGAGGTTAAGAGGAACCAGGTTCCCGGGGAGGTGGTGTCAGGACCTTGGAGAGCACCGGGCAGGCCGACTGGGACCTTGTCCCAAGCTCAATGCTGCCTGAGGAGTTGCCTGGGAAAAGAGGCTGGGAGAAGACATGGGCTAGGAAAATATTAGTAGCATGAATGTACTGAACGTTGAAAGAACCAGTAGAATACAAAGCCTTCAAATTCTGTTCCATAGGAAAGGTTGTGGGAAGTGAATCCATTCCTGGATACTTCAAACCACACACCCTACTCATTCTCCAAGATTACCACACCCAATTTGATAGGGTTCAAAGTAGGAGGCAACCAATCTTAGAGGGAAATATACATTTTTACATATATATATGTATGTATATATATATATATATATATATATATATCACACAAGGCTCAACCTTTAACAACATGTAAGTGATTTCTTACAGAAGGGCTTAGTTGTCCCTGGGTGAAATACAACAATCTCCACACTCTTTCCTCTAAGGATACTTTTTTGTAGCATTTTCAGTGTTTTTTCATAACAAACAATACAAAATATATGATTTTGGTTCTGCTTTGGGACAGGGATTGGGGTTTGGGATGGAAACATCCGAAATATGGTGGTGAGAAGGTATAATGATGGTGGGATTGGTGTTTGAATATTAAATGTAATGAAATATTGTGAACTACTTTATAAAATTTTAAATATATACATAAAAAAGAAAGATCATGGGGGACCAGACACTTTGTAGCTTGGAACTTCACTTTTCACAATCAGACGCAGATACTGGCACACGTTCAGATGCCTTTGTGATTTATTGAGAGCCCTGCTTCATAGATGTTGGGGATTTCCACAGATTTAAAAGTATCAGGTGATCGGGGCTGGAGCAATAGCAATAGCAAAAGCAATAGCATTTGCCTTGCACACAGTCGACCTGGGTTTGATTCCCAGTATCCCATATGGTCCCCTGAGCATTGCCAGGGGTAATTCCTGAGTACAAAGCTAGGAGTAACCCTTGATTATCGCCAGGTGTGGCCCAAAATAACAACAAAAAGTATCAGGTGGATTTTCTATCAGTCTCCATTGCTGGTTGGGTTCATGACCCTAAGGGATATGTGTGTGTATGTGGCCAGAGGAACAGAGAGGGATATAGGGGGCACATGCCACTGCTCCTGCCCAGGAAATTCCATTCTCCTTTTATCCCTTTCAAGGGACTTAAACCTTCATACTTCCATTCGGATGTTACTTCCTCTACCTGTCCTCAGAAATTCGCCAAATCTGCACACAACTGAAGTTATAACATCATGGTACTCAACTAAGCAAAACCCCTTGGAGTGTTCTGTCAAGTCCTGCATCTGGGGAACCCGTGAACAGGATGGTCAGGATTGCCTGCCTGACAGCACTCCAGAAGGAGTCAGAGAGAAGGTCTGCTGTATCCATGAACCTGCTGTGTCCATGAATCCGAAGCGCCTGGCTGCTCAAGGGTTCGGTAATGAGTGGGCTGCGTCTCTGGGCCAGACTCTGGCAGGTCTCAGAGCACCTCACATTTATTAGTACATCAAAATAGTAAAAAGCAGAGAACACAATTGGATGGGACTGTGGGTCTCCAGAACCCAACTTTCCATCCCTAGCAGGCCCTGACAAAGCAGATGGGGTAAGAGTGATGGTACAGCACGTAGTCTCACTTGCCTTGCAGTGGTCAACCCAGTTCTGATCCCTGGCATCCCATTTGGTTCTCCGAGCCAAGCCAGGGGTGATTCCTGAGCACAGAGCCAGGAGTAACCCCTGAGAATTGTTGGATGTGGCTCCAAAATAAGATAGACAGAGAAAGAGAAAGATGGTTTACTATGACACTGGGGAGTAGAAACTTCCCCATCTTGCTTCAGAGACTGATCTAGAAATAGAGACATTTGAGTCATCTGGAGAAAGGCTTTGCCTGTGAGTTTCACCTGCTTCACGGGATTTGAAAAAGGAGAACAGGCATTCCTTTCCGAGCAGATGGTGAGACAAAAAAGATCAATATGTCAACAAACAAATTTCTGACAGTCATTTGCTGAAAGGAGCCATACGGACCCCACGAAATGTACATCCGCCAGCGCCTGCCATCATTCTATGTGCACGGCCCGTTTCACTTCGCTGAGAGCCCTCGGCAAACACTCAGCCCTGCGTGTTCGAGTGTTCAGTACCCCTGGGGCTGCCATGGGTGTCTGGTGTGACCAGGGCCATCCTTCCTAAAGGCTGACTCAGGGCAAGGATATAATCGATCATCAACGTTTATGTCATCTGACCTTCAGAGTCTACTTTCAAAAGATTCAGGGAGGGGCTGGAGCGATAGCACAGCGGGTAGGGCATTTGCCTTGCACGCGGCCGACCCGGGTTCTAATCCCAGCATCCCATATGGTCCCCTGAGCACCGCCAGGGGTAATTCCTGAGTGAAGAGCCAGGAGTAACCCCTGTGCATCGCCGGGTGTGACCCAAAAAAAAACCCCCCAAAAAAACCCCAAAAGATTCAGGGACCCTGAAAAGAACAGGGCCTTCTGTGGGGTGTAAGGCTACCTAGGAATGGAAGGCACTCTGTTAGGTGTTTGGCTGAAACTATAATTTTTTTTCATTCTATTTATTTATTTCTTTAATTGAATCACAGTGAGATACACAGTCCCATGTAACTAAAACTATAGCTTTAATCAACATGTGCATGCATGCACACATACACACACACACACACACACACACACATAACTCTGTGACACTAGCCAAACTTCATTTGTGCAAGTTGTAAAAAAAAAAAAAAAAGGTAATTAACTGAAGACAGTGTCCCCTTATCATAGGTCCATAGCATCTGTTCAGTGTAACTTAATTTCTGTTGCTATTATGGCCACATCTGGTGGTGCTCGGTGACTGGGGGCCACTCAGAGGCCACCAGGGTGACATCTAGTAATGCTTGGGAGACCGTGGATGGCAGGGATCATGCCCAGGGTCTCGGGCCTGCACAGTTCGAGCTCTGCCACTTGAGCCCCAGGCAACCTTCTCATTCCCTACAGTTCTGGGTTCTCTCTGGCCACCCCTCACCCATCTGTCTTTTCACTTATTTCTCTCACTTTAGAGCCCCTGTCTGAAAAGTACCACTGGGTGTGGCCCCAAAACACCAAAATTTAAAAAAATGTTAAATAAAAATAAAACGGGAGACATTTGACCCAGCAATACCACTTCTGGGAATATATCCCAGAGAGGCAAAAAAGTACAGTAGAAATGACACCTGCACTCATATGTTCATTGCAGTACTGTTTACGATAGCCAGAATCTGGAAAAAACCTGAGTGCCCAAGAACAGATGACTGGTTAAAGAAACTTTGGTACATCTATGCAATAGAATACTATGCAGCTGCATGTATGTTCATCGCAGCACTGTTTACAATAGCCAGAATCTGGAAAAAACCCGAATGCCCCAGAACGGATGACTGGTTGAGGAAACTTTGGTACATCTATACAATGGAATACTATGCAGCTGTTAGAAAAAAGGAGGTCAAGAATTTTGTAGTTAAGTGGATGGGCATGAAAAGTTTCATGCTGAGTGAAATGAGTCAGAAAGAGAGAGACAGACATAGAAAGATTGCACTCATCTATGGTATTTAGAATAACAGAGTGGGAGACTAACACCCAAGAACTGTAGAAATAAGTACCAGGAGGTTGATTCCATGGCTTCGAGGCTGCCCTCACGTTCCGGGGAAAGGTCAACACAGAGAATCGATCACCAACTACATTGTAGTCGAAGGCCATGTGGGGGAAGGGAGTTGCGGGCTGAATGAGGGCTAGAGACTGAGCACAGCGGCCACTCAACACCTTTATTGCAAACCACAACAGCTAATTAGAGAGAGAAAACAGAAGGGAATGCCTTGCCACAGTGGCAGGGTGGGGTGGGGGGGAGATGGGATTGGGGAGGGTGGGAGGGACACTGGGTTTACAGGTGGTGGAGAATGGGCACTGGTGAAGGGATGGGTTCCCAAACTTTGTATGAGGGAAGTATAAGCACAAAAGTGTATAAATCTGTAACTGTACCCTCACGGTGATTCTCTAATTAAAAATAAATAAATTTAAAATTAAAAAAAAAAAAAAAAAAAAAAAAAGAATACTATGCAGCTGTTAGGAGAGATGCAGTCATGAAATTTGCATGTAGGTGGATCAACATGAAAAATATCATGTTAAGTGAAATGAGTCAGAAAGAGGGGGACAAACATAGAAAGATTGCACTCATCTGTGGAATATAAAGTAACAGAATGGAAGACTAACACTCAAGAATAGTAGAGATAACTACCAGGAAGTTGGCTCCACAGTTTGGAAGCTAGCCTCACATGCTGGGGGAGAGGGCAGCTCAGATAGAGAAGGGAACACCAGGTAAAAAGGTGTTCCGGGGAACCGCTCGGGATGGGAGATATGTGCTGAAAGTAGACTACAGACCAAACATGATGGCCACTCAATACCTCTATTGCAGACCACAACACCCAAAGGAGAGCGAGAACAAAAGGGAATGCCCTGCCACAGAGGTGGGGGGGTGGAGATAGGGTGGGGATGGTGGGAGGGATAGTGGAATTATTGGTGGTGGAGAATGGGCACTGGTGGAGGGATGGGTACTCGGTCATTGTGTGACTGGAACACAAGCACTAAAGTTTATAACTCTGTAATTGTACCTCACGGTGATCCGTTAATTAAAAAAAAAATTAAAAAAATAAAGAGCCAGAACAATACTACCATGGGTCGGGTACTTGCCTTGCTACATGTCTGACCCAGGTTCAAAACCTGACACCACAAATGATTCCCTGAGCACTGCCAGGTGTGACCCCAAAAATCCAATATAATAAAATAAATGGGGTTCTGGGCTGAGAGACAGTTCAGAGGGCTGGGGGGCAAGCTTTGCCCCACACCCCCAGGCTCTCCAAGCACTGCCACGAGCACCCACCGTGTACCAAGCTGGGAGTAGCCCCTGAGCACGGCTGAGGGCAGACCCCCAAACAGGCAGAAACAAAGACCTGCAGTCCGAGAACCAGATGATGACCCCAGGGTTTAAAACACTTCCTGGCAAGTGCAAAGTTGCAGATTCAAGCCCTGCTGGTGCCCACGTGTCCCGAGGGCCCCTGACCACTGTCGTCTGAAGAGGAGCAGATTCTCTCACAGCCCCTGACAGGTGAATCTCCCCCCACCCCCGCCCCATCACCACCAGCCATAGCACAGTGGGAAGGGCATTTGCCTTGCACATGGCCGACTGCGGTTCGATCCCCCCAGCATCCCATACGGCCCCCCAAGCCCGTCAGAAGGGATGCCTGAGCACAGAGCCAGGAGTAACCCCTGAGCACTGCGAGGTGCGGCCCCCTCTGACCCCTTCTTTGCTTCTGTCTCAGGATTTCCTGTGTGGAGGGGTTCTGGGGAGAGCGGCCCTGGGGATGGGACCCTGGGTCCCCGCGTGCAGACCCTGCGCTCTGAGCTCCTGCCTGGCCTGACCCGTCCTTGCCCGTGCCTGGATCTTGCCAGGAGACACTGAGTGGACGTGCGGGCGTGCCGGGGCCACTCACGGAGACAGATGTCCAGCAGGAACAGGGCGTAGAGCAGCAGCTCCCGCAGCGCGGTCCTGACGTACAGCTCCCGGTTCTCGGCCGTGTCCTCCGTCAGGGTGGTCCTCCACAGGCCTGGGGGTGTCGTGGGAGGGCCAGCTCTCCCCCAGCTCCCCTCACCCAGCGGGGCCCCGCACTGCCCCCTCGCCCGCCCCCTCGCCCGGGCTGCTCCACCCACCCACCCAGGTGGGCCGTGGCAGGGAAGAAAGTGCTGACTCGTGGGCCCGAAGTCTCACGCATCCCTGGCCCCCCTTAAACGAGCACTGAACCACCCCCGGAGTCTCTAAGAGGTGACACGGGAAGGGTCCCAAGTGCAGCCACCAGATGGACCTGGCTGTGCCGGCTCTCATGGAGCCAATCCCCGAAGCCGGCTCTGGCCTCCACGGGTGTCCCCACGCCAGAGCCCGGGAGAGGCCTCCGGCCACCTACCTCGGATGGCGCGTCCGATCTGGAGGCAGCAGGCGGACACCGAGACCAGCTGGGCCTTCTCGGGGGTCCTGTCTCCAGCCTTCCCTGGCTGGGCTGCGGCAGCTCCAGAGACGGTGCAAACCATCAGGGTCCCGGGCGGTGACAGGGGGCCACAGCAAACCGGGTTGTCCCAGGCCCCACTCGGCAGTTGTGGCAGTTCCTGCCCCTCAGAGCCTCCCACCGATTTCATGGGGAGCAAGCTGGGGGGGCGTGGGGGGGAGCTGACCCCTCACACTCTCAATGGAGGGAGACGGGAGCCAAGGCCCAGCCTGCAGGGGGCAGAGGGCAGAGGGCAGAGGGCAGAGCCGGGGAGCAGCTGGTCTCAGCAGCCTTTAGTAGTGGGAACTCGCGAGGACAGAGGGCAGGGAATGCTTGCCAATCCCCAGCCCTGCCCGTGGCAGAGAGGAAGGGGGCAGGCCTGGGGTGGACGCCAGGACGGGGCGAATGCTGGGGACAATAGCAGTGGGAGCAGGTGGAGGGAGGGCCCAGGCCGGGGAGGGCCGGATGAAAGGGCGCTGCGGGGAGGCCTGGCCAGTTCTTCCCCACTAAAAGCTCCTGAAAGGGCCGCCACGGGTTGGGGCGGGGCAGGCGACTGTCTCCAGACCAGGCTCAGTGGAGGTGCCTTTAATGCCTGCCCTGGAGTCGTCCCTCAGAGGTGGAGAAGGGTCCCCCCCACACACCCAGGAGCTCTGAGTGAGAGGCACCTCGATGGCTGAGGGAGGAGGAAGAGTCACCCAGAGCTCAGGCAGTCCAGCTGCCTGTGGACCTTCCACCCAGAGCTGTGTGGCTAGCACAGCGTTTCTCGGAGCGTGGGGCTCTATCTGGGGAAAAGGTCCGTGGGGGGAGGGGTGGGTCAGAGAGCCAAGGACTAGGAGGACGACGAGGGGCCGTGGCAGGGATAGGTGCTGGGTGCAGTGAGAAGCGAGATTGGACGGGTGGCTGGCTCTCCCATCCAAGGGGAGTCCTCCACCTGCCAGTGCTCCCTCCAGCCCCTGCTCCCTGCGGGCTGATGCCCTGGCCCCAAGTGCGCGGCTGGCCTCCTGGGGGCGCTGGAGAGCCCTCCTCCCTCTGTGTGCGATGGGGGCTCAGGGATCTGGAGCATCAGCCTCGTGTGAGTCCCCTAGTGTGAGTCTCTCCCAGATTCACTCGGACCTGTGGCCAGGGAGATAGCACCAAGGTACTGGAGCGCGTGTGGATTCAGTCCTGGGCTGAATCCGCCTCCGCCCCCAGCACTTCTGGGAGTGACCCTCCAAACACCAAGCCCGGAGTTGCTCCTGAGCACCAATAGCTGTGGCCCCCAAATCCAAAGGAAAGGCAAGAAATTCTGATCCAAGAAACACAGGCAGAGGGGCCGGAGCGATAGTACAGCAGGGAGGGCATTTGCCTTCCATATGGCAGACCCAGGTTCAATCCCCGGCATCCCACATGGTCCTCAGTGTCCGGCCAGGAGTAATTTCTGAGCTCAGAGCCAGGAGTAAGCCCTGAGCATTGCCAGGTGTAGCCCAAAAACAAACATAGAAGAACGCCCCCCACCCCACCCCCCCGCCCAGGCAGAGCTCAGGTTCTGAGTGGATTCAGCTGCTCTGTCCCCGACTGGGCGTGGATCTTCCACCCAAGGGCCCAGAGACTAGCAAAAGAACCTGGACAGGGCGCTGGAGAGTATAGCAGCTTGCCTTGCATAAGGCAGACCAGGGTTCAAACCCCAGCACCCCGTATGGTCCGCCAAGCCCCACCAGTACCAAGTGGGTGCAGAGCCTGAGTGCAGAGGCAGGAGTAAGCCCTGAGCACTGTTGGGTGTGGCCCCCAAGCAAAACAAACAAAAAAGAATCTAGCCCGGGGGTGGGCAGATGATTCAAAGGGCTAAAGCATAAACTTTGCTTAAACAAGTGTTAAGTTTTTCCCATGTATGAGGGCCTGGGTTCAATCACACACACACACACACACACACACACACACACACACACACACACGAGCTCCCTGCCCAGGCAGCCCTCTGTGGCTCTCCTAGGTAAAGCTTTCTTGGGGAAGAAAAAGGTTAAGGAATTGTGCCAAGAGCCACTATTTTGTACAAACTATTTTTTTGGCAGAGGGGTGGGGAGTTGTTTGTTTTATTTTGGGGTCACACCCAGGGATGCTCAGGGCTTACTCCTGGATCTGCATTCGGGGATCCACTCCTGGTGGGGTACAGGGGGCCCTCTGGGGTGCCAGGAACTGAACCCAGGTCAGCAAATGCCCTACATACTGTACTATCACTTGAGCCGTATTTTGTGCAAAGTTGGCTGATGATAAAGGATGAGAAGCTGTCACCTCTCACCCAAGACTTCTTAAACAATTGCAACAGGACCCTTGGTTTTGAGGAGGCCTTGGGACACGGACCCCAGCATTAGCAGGGCTGGGGAGTAGGGTGGGAGTGGGGGCCAGGGGAGGGTCTCTGCTTCCTGGGGGTGGGGGGAAGAGTCTGTGTTCTGAGAGGCCTATGAGCAGCTGGGTTTGGGGAGGCTCTGATGTCACATGCCCACATGTCCCACACTCCTGGGAGCTTGAGCTGGACATTCCTAAGGTCATCTACCCGGATAATTGCTTTTCCCTCCCCAGAACTGACCACTCAACTGATAAGTGTGGCTCAAGTCCCAAAGTCCTCAGGGGACACAAGTTACGCAACATCAGCCCCACTTGAGAAATGTCATCAGAGGGTGCTCTGCATTCCCCAGCTGTTGATTTATACTCCAGAAGTTGCCAATCTCCTGATCAGGTGGCATCTCCTGAGGATGGCGGTCTGCGGTTGACTTGTCCTCAACCTTCTGCGGGCACTTGACTTTATCCGAGTCCATTTACCCTTTGATAAAGGGCAACGACAGCTTGAGGGGACCTGCCTGGCCCCAGCTGTCCCTCACCTGCTCACATAACCCTGAGGTTTGAACTTATTGAACTTGATACCCAAACCCCTGGGTTTACTCTTAGCTCAGACCGTTTCTACCCACCTGGCTCTGGTGGGCTCCTTTAAGGCTCAGTTCACCCCTCTGCAAAGTGTTGATAATGTGGCTTGCTCTGCTGACCTAAGGATTGTGCTAAGGGCCAGAGAGAGAGATAGTAGAACACGTGAGGTGCTTGCCTTGCATGTGGTTTGACCCCCAGTACACTGCCAGGAGTAATTCCGGAGCACCACCAGGTATGGCCCCAACACAACAACAAAGCAAACAAAAAAGGATTGTCTAAAGGTGGAAAAAAAAAAAAGAGAATGTAAGGCTAGAGAGAAAACTCAGCAGGCTCAAGGAGCTGCTTCACATGCTAAAGGTCCTGGCACTGCATGGACCCCTGGGCACCACTGGGAGTGACCTCTGAGCACAGAACTGGGAGCAGCTCTCGAACACAGCCAAAGACCAAAAAAAAAAAAAAAAAAGCAAGGAAGAAAGAAAAAGAGAGAAAGTGAGTCCAGGAGTCTTCTTAAGCCAGGTACTAGAAATAAGAAGCAAAGGTGCTCGTCTTCCCTCGGCCTGCACTCGCGCACCCCGTCCCACCCAGCACAGGTAGATACCATCAGCTGAGATGGTTGTCATGATGTCACAGGGATAGGGGCCTGTGTCCAGACCCATTCCAGACCAGCCAACATCAACAGAAAGGAATGAAGGCATTTCGGGTAGAGATGATTGCAAAAGCCATCTTTGGATAAAAGCTACTCTTTCAAGAGTTTTATAGCCCCTGTGGCAAGCCGGGCGTCTCACGAAGAGCAAAAGCGTGTCTCCATCGTGATGCCTCTTAGCACACTGAGTCGGTCCCCGGGGATAATCCTCTGGCCACCAGCCACACCAGTGCTGATGCCGTGAAGAGGATTAGCTCACATGTGCGGTTCCCTTTTCCCACCAGGCCCTCCCAGCCAGCTTCTTCAGGGCCACTCCGAGAGCTCCACACCCGTGGAGAACCACGTCCGTGGCCCCTCTCTCAAGTTTCCATCTGAGTCCTCCGAGGGTAAGTTCGTGTTCATATCTGAGGGAAAGCAGCCCTGGAGTGATTTATCTCGTCCAGCTTCTACAGGAGATACACGCTCAAATGCACCCGGCAATGCAGCTCTCACCTCAATACACACAAACAACAGGACATTCTCCATGAGTCATCGTGGATCATGGTGTCAGTCACGAGCACCACTGGGTGTGGCCCCCAAACAAAAGAAAGAAAGAAAAGAAAAGAAAATTAGTGCTTCTGAATAATATTCAGTCACAAGAAAAGGCTGACTATGGGAAATTATGGATATACAGCAACAGAATTGAAATGTTATGTGTATATTGAATTTAGTTGTACCGAAGAGAAAAAAAAAGTAATATTAACTAAGATTAAATTCTGTGATGGTTCCTTTTGGGGAGGAAGATGCTCTCTCCACCAGTGTTCAGAGACTTGTATTGAAGAATGAAAATTTAGTAGTGGTGCCTCTGGGTTACCATGTCTTGGTTTGGGTTTGGGGACCACACCTGGCTGTGCTCAGGGTTTGCTCCTGGCTCTACATTCAGGGTAGAGCTCTTGGTAGAGCTCAGAGGAACCATAAGGGGTGCTGGGGATCAAACCCAGGTCAGCCACGTGCAAGGCAAATGCCCTACCCTACCTGCTATACTATCCTATGGTGGTACTTTTTTTTTTTTTTTTGCTTTTTGGGTCACACCCGGCAACGCACAGGGGTTACTCCTGGCTCTGCACTCAGGAATTACTCCTAGCGGTGCTCAGGGGACCATATGGGATGCTGGGAATCGAACCCGGGTCGGCCGCTTGCAAGGCAAACGCCCTACCTGCTGTGCTATCACTCCAGCCCTGTATGGTGATACTTTTAAAGGAGAAATACTTGGATATAAATGAACTGGAAGTCAATTCATATAGTTTATAATTTAAATTGGGAGGAGAGGACCCCAATCACCCTAACAAATTCACTGATACCCACCTGAACAGAGTCACAGAAAAGAGGACAAATAGGAAGGTAAAGAAGGTAAAGAAAATTCATGGGGCTGCAGAGATAGCACACCGGGTAGGGCGTTTGTTTGCCTTGCATGCAGCTGACCCAGGTTCAATTCTCAGCATCCCATATGGTTCCCTGAGCACCGCCAGGAGTAATTCCTGAGTGCAGAGCCAGGAGAAACCCTTGTGCAACGCCAGGTGTGACCCAAAAAGAAAAAAGAAAAGAAAATTCATGACAAACCAAACTTTCAGAACAAACATGGTTCCCAGAAGTGTTGGGAAAAGGAAAGGTTAAAGGTTCATTTTTAAAAAATAATTACGGAGGGACAGGGAGATCTAGTATCCGAGTACAGGCTTTGCCCAAGGGAGGCCCAAGTTTAATCCCTAGTACTATATGGTTCCAAGGACCATTGGCAGAAACTCCCAAGCACAAGCTGGGAGTAGCCCCTGGGGGCTCAACTGGGCCCCTCAGCACTACACAGGGTAGCCCCCAATCAATCAATCAATCAATCAATCAATCCTCACCCTACCCCAAAATAGCCCCAAGCAGGAGGAAGGTTGCAAAGGTGTTTTTCCTAAAATAACCGCCAGGTGGCAGCAGGCCCTTTGCCCTGCCTCTGCCACTCGTTTGCCGTCCCCGGCCTCCCTCCTGCACCTTCCTGCCCCTTTTTACTGGTGATTCTAAAGGACGGTCGTGTCTGTTTCTACGATTCAAGGATTCTCAAAGCTGCCACATCTTCTGTGCCAATCCAGATCCTCTGAGAAGCAGCTACCAAGACTGGATCCAGGCGGTGGGGGCTGGGCGGGTGCCCGTGAGAGCAAACAGGGAGGGAGCTGGGCGCCCACCATGCTGCCGGACCCTGCGCGCAGGAGAGAGGCCAGGGCCCATCTTTGACCCTTTGCAAGCACAAGGGTCAATGATGGGTTTGCCAGAACCTTAAGAGACCCTCCGCGTCCAGAGCCTGGCCTGCAGCCTCGGAAGGCCATCCCAGATATTCCTGCTGAGGGCCGACAGAGACTCGCACGGGGACGGCTTCCCAGAGCGGAAGTGGGAACCGGGAGAACCCTGGGGGCCAACTATGCCATCAGTAGCTTCTTTGGGAGAAGGGACAGCCTCAGAGCTCAGGAGTCCCTGTCCCAGGGCCAAAGCACCAGGGCTATCCCACCTCTCCCCTCAAGGGGAGGCTTCACTTGCATGGCCCCTGCACCCACATGGAAAATCCCCCCAGGGGCCAGAGTGATAGCACAGCAGGTAGGGCATTTGCCTTGCACGCGCTCAACTGGGCTTTGATCCCCAACATCCCATATGGTCCCCCGAGCACCGCCAGGAGTAATTCCTGAGTGCAGAGCCAGGAGTATCCCCTGAGCATCGCTGGGTGTGACCCAAATAGAGAGAGAGAAAGAAAGAAAGAAAGAAAGAAAGAAAGAAAGAAAGAAAGAAGGAAGGAAGGAAGGAAGGAAGGAAGGAAGGAAGGAAGGAAGGAAGGAAGGAAAGAAAGAAAGAAAGAAAGAAAGAAAGAAAGAAAGAAAGAAAGAAAGAAAGAAAGAAAGAAAGAAAGAAAGAAAGAAAGAAAGAAAGAAAGAAAGAAAGAACCCCCTCTTTCCCCACACACACACACAGTCGGCACCCCTCTCTGCTCTCCTGGGGAAAGCCAGTGAACCCCATCCTCCGAGGACTTAAGGTGGGAAGCAGCACCAAGGCAATGGGAATGGGGTTAAGGCAGGCGTTGGCTTCAACCCTGACCCACAGGTGCTGGCATGCCCGGCAGGAAACTGGTCAGTCGGCACGGGGCCACACGCCTTTCTTGGGGTCCTACCATCCCTCCACGGACAGCAGAGCAGGCCATGTAGCTCTGGCCCACAAACAAGACAGGGAACATGACAGGCAGCCTGGGCTTGGCCAGGAAGCTTGTGGTAGCGGGGGAGAAGCTGGCGTCGGCCAAGGTGAGCAGAGGCGTGGTGCAAAGGGACTGGGGACAGGCTCCCAGAGTGGGCAGGGCCAGGCAGGGGGGGCTGTCTCTCAGGGGGACAGAGACACCCCCCCTCCTACTGTGCACAGCCTGGGGTGCCTCTCTCCCAGGTGGGCTGAGGCAGCCCGACCGTGGGGGGGGTTGGGCTCCGGCCTGAATGGAGGACCCGGGACCCCTGTGAGCGCCCGAGAGACTGGACACCACTGCGGGGTCCAGGGTCTCCCAGGGGAACGAGAAGGAAAGAGCTCTGGGTTTCCATGGAAACTGCGCCCGAAGTGCTGTGGAGAAAGAGCCCGGTGTCAAAGGTGAAGCTGAGGGCAAGTGTGGGAGTCCCCGGCTGCCTGGGACAAGGAGAGACAGGCCGAAGGCGGAGGGCAGAGGGCAGAGGGAGGAAGAGGCCTTGGGTCACCCAGGGGCTCTTCCAGACCACAACCTGGCCTGGACCCAGGGAGCCAGAGTAGGGTCTTCGGGACAGAGGTGGGTGGGCGCATGGAGGGTGAGGGACAACTGGGCCCCCCCACCCCCCTCGGAAGGCACCTTCCCACTCTGGGCCTCGCCCCCTCGCTCTGCACGGAGAGAAGCTCAGGACGGCGCGCAGGGTTGGCGCTCAGGCTTCACACACAGGCCCCTCAGCTCCAGATGGTTCCCCGAGCACTGCGCCAGGAGTAACCATCAGATGTGGCCCTTGAGCTCGACAACACCCCTGTTGAACTGAGCAGACCCCGCAGCTATGCCCCACTCCTCATCCGTCTTGCCTGTCGCCCCCCCACCCCCAGGCTGCTCCGTCTTCCCTCTGGCTGCAATATGTGGGCAAGTACAGGGCTGAAAAGACCCCCCACAGCATAGTAGGGGTGCTCACTGGGGGATGCTGCTGGGGCTCCAATCCGGTGCTCCGGCATGCACAGCCACACACGCCAGCCCTCCGAGCTCTCCCCCGGGTCCTCCAGCCCCTGCCCTGCCCTGGGCAGTGGTCAGCCAGGCCCTTCTCCTGTGCCGTGGCCGCTGTGCTTTGTCCTGTTCTCTTGGGCATCACTGTCCTCCCCAGGGCCGGGAGCAGAGGGCCAGTCCCTGTCCCCACACCAGCGGGGCACGGCACGGCACGGGGCAGGCCCAGCCGACAGGCAATTCCCAGGCGGCCCCGCTGGCTCCTGGTGATGCGGTGGACAGTGGCCACCTCTCGGCTGGGGAGGGGGGCAGGGGGAGCCCGGCCCTGGTCGGCTCGCACGCTCGCACGCCGCCCTCTGGGCCTCGCTGCCCTGCTGCGTGGCGGTGACATCAGCCTGCGAGAGGTTACTGTCAGGCGAGGGGGACAGTGAGTGCGGCCAGGATCCCCACGGCCAGTGCCGCGGAGGTGGGAGAGGACGCTGGGGGCCGTGTGCAGAGGGCCAGCCCGGTGGCACCTGCAACTACCAGTCTCCCGGAGGGAAGTGGTGGGGCGGGGGGGAGAGCAGAAAGGAAGGGGTGGAGGGCTCTGAAGACTCCTGAGACGGGGAGGGAGGTCCTGGCTCAGGGTCCTGGAAGCTAGTTGTGACCCCCTGGGTGCCCTTTGCTTTCTGGTTCTCTTGGAGGGGGCACACCCAGCGGTGCTCAGGGCTTAATCCTGCCTCTGCACTCAGGGACCACTCCTGGCAGAGCGCGGGGGACCCTGGGGGGTGCCGAGGATGGAGCCTGGGCAAACGCTCCAGCCCCCCCCCTTTATAACTAGGACAGGCAGAAGGGGCAGTGACCTCTGACCCAGGGGGGCGGCCCTCACCTCCCCCAGCTGAGCGGGGGATCAGACTTCCCCTTGGGCTCTGTTGACAGCAGGGCAGGGGCCGGATGGGTGGAAGGGGGCGGAGGGCGGGGGCGGGGGTCTTCCAGGAAAACAGTTCCCGTGGGAGGTCCAGCCTGTGTGGAAACCTTCAGCGGGGGCCTGAGCCTGAACAATCTGTCCCCAGATCTCTCCACGCGCCCGTCTGTGAAATCTCCCTCCCGGCCACACTGCCCAGATCTCTGTCCACCGAGCCAGACCCTCGGCCCTGAGACTAGAGCACTAGAGCCATGCGGTCTCATTCCCTCCGTCCCGAGGACACACGGTCGGGTGGACGCCCCCCCCCCCCACACACACACCCTGAGCACACACCCCAGCTGTGTGCCCGAGAGAGTGGGGGGACAAGTGCTGGAGACAGAGAGGACACAGCCCAGGGAAGGCAGAACACAGCACCTGGCTTCTATCTGCCCAGGGTCCCCACACACAGCCCACCACAGCCCCTCTGCGGAACGTGGACTCCATCCTTAAGTGCTCCAGCCCTTTCCGGCCCAGCTGAGTGTCTTCCCCTCCCTCCACTGGGTCACTAACCAGAGCAACTGGGGCTGGAGAGACAGGATAGTGGGGATGGCCATGGCTTCGTACAGGACTGACCCCGGTTCAATCTCTGGTACCGCTTAGGGCCCCTTGAGCACGCCAGGAGTGAGGCCTGAGTGCAGAGCCAGGAGTGAGCCCTGAACATCGCCGGGTGTGGCCCCCAAACCCCACAGTAAAGAAACAAACAAACCCGCGGCCTTTGCGACTCTCACAGAGTGGCCCTGCCATCACCTCTGCCAGGAAGTCTTCCCTGATTTTCCCAAGCTGGTCAGTCCCCTGCGCCGTCCAGTCATGTAGGTCTCTATGACGGTGGGCTGCCCTAGCTGAGGCCCTCAGACAGGTACCACTGAGGGCTCCATAAACGTTGGCTGAAAGCAAATGCAGACACCCCTACGGGGGCGTCTCACTCCGTCCCGTCCTGCCCAGTGAGCCAATGCTGCTCCTGCTCCTGGCTGTCTGCGTCACAGCCCAGGCCACCACGGGACAGAGAGGAAGAGCCCAGGGCCCCGGCCAGTGAAGGACTGGGGTGCAGCGGGGCCAGAGTGAAAGTTCTTGCGGCCTCTGTCCACGTGACCCTCTGCCTCGGGCAAGCCTGAGGATATGAATGTCAGGACATTCTCTACCCAACAGCTCATCCTTGTTCTGCTGCCATTGTGCCGTGGGCACGAGAGGGGACAGCGCTGGGCAGGGCGGGCCTGCTTGGTGTCACTTGTGCCCGCCGGGGCTGAGTGGCCGAAGGAGGCCTGATCTTGCGGAAGGGCCAGGCCCAGGACACGGGGTGAGAGGCCGAGGACTGTTCTCCTGCGTGTCAGTACACCTGATACTGGGCTTCGCTGAGGACCCAGGCCCAGGGGCGAGGGACAGGGCGAGGGGACAGCCGGGCATGATCTGAGGAGGCTGATGGCCCCTCTCATCTGAAGTTTGGCTCGCGACAGTCACAGACACTTACAGGAAAGAAGTTGGGGCCGGAGCGATACTTCAGCAGGTGGAGCATTGACCCTGCGCACTGCTGACCCGGGTTCGATCCTCGGCATCCTCTATGGCCCTCAGAAGAGCACTGTCAGGTGGGGCCCTAGATAGGTTAATAACTCCTGCTGCCTCCTTCCTTTCTGCGCCCCTGTGGGTCTCCAGGGTCCTGCTGCCAACTGTGATCAGGGTCAAAGGGCGTGACCCCTGTCCACAGTGCTGGGGCTGGTCGGGCCCTTGGGTGCCCATGAGAACCTGGTGACTTCCTGGACATCAGCCCAGGGCAAATAAGATCCCCCGAGCCTGGGCTCTTTCCCCAGCCACTGGGGGTGACCAGAACATCTTGTCCTGGGCAGGAAAGACCTAATCTAAGTCAGCCTGTTCCTGCAGTCCCAGGAAGAAATGGGCACGGGACATTACAAGAAAATCAATCCCGAGGGCCGATGACCCATGGGCAGAGCAAGTCTTGGGGAGCTAGAACAGGGTCTTTACCGACTGCCTAAAACTCAACACTGCTGGCTCTGGGGTCACTGCCTGCTCCCTCTCCCCAAGGGGGAGCAACTGAGACCCCTCCCCCAGGGCCAGCTGGGTCAGGATCCTCCCCCAGGCCTCAGCAGGAGGCGGAGATGCCAACACAGCAACAGGCTGAGCAGTGCCCTTGAGTGAGCACTGACAAGGCCAAGCCCAGGCCAGGTACAGGCTAGGGGGTGGGGGGAGGAGAGCACTGGTTCTGCAGCCAGCAATGAGTCACAGATGGGGCTAAAAAGCAGGGAGAGCACTTTCCTTGCATGCAGTCAACCTGGGGTTGCTCCCCCCGGCACCCTGTATGGTCCTCTGAGCCCACCAGGAGTGAATCCTGAGCACAGAGCCAGGAGTAAGTCCTGAGTACCACTAGGTGTCCCCCCCCCAAAAAAAAAAAAAAGGAAAAAGAAAAGAGTCACAGGTGTCAGATGGGACAAGTCACAATACCTGCAGGCGGGCTTCTCCTGCCTGAATGCTCAGCAAAGAAGGCGAGAGCACGACAGACTGAATAACTTGAGGGGGTCTGAGTGGATTCTCAGCTCTCCCAAGCATGGAGCAGGAAATAGCCCCCAGCACTGCCGGGAGTGGTCCTTAAAGAACAAAACAAGCAGAAAATGTCTTGAAAGTTCAGGAAAGCTCCAGTTACACACACACACACACACACACACACACACACACACACTCACTCACTCGCCAACACCCCATATGGCCCCCTGAGGCCCCTCCCCATCACACATCCCCCCACACCCCAAATCAGACAGGTTGGCAGATCTCTCTCCAGGACGCGCGTCCATCAGCTCTCCTGCCCTCTGAGAGTGGAAGGAAGTTTTGATGGGACAGTCACTTCTGTCACCTCTCAGAAGTGGAAGGAGGGTCTGGAGAGTAGTTTAAAGATGACGGCACTTGGCTCGCACACAACTGATCCCAGTTCCATCCCTGTCACTCTGGATGGTCCCTCAGGTCCCTGAGTGCAGAGCCAGAAGTAAGTCCGGAGTACCGTTGGGTGTAGCTCAAACCCGCCCGCCCACCCTGCAAAAGGGGGAGAAATGGAAAGAGGCACAGTCCTTGTTACTCTCCTCCCTCACTCCACTCTGATGTCCTGGCGAGGCAGGATTCAGGCCCACACAACAGCACAGGGGGTGGGCAAAGGTCAGCTGCTGCCCCAGAAAGCTGGTGGGAAGCAAAAGCGCCTCAGAACTGGAACCCAGAGTGGCCCCTGCACCCCCCAAAGATCCACTGCCTGGCAGAGGGCAGAGAGGCCTTGGACACAGCTGTCCTTTGAGCCAACTGTCCCTCAGCTGATGTAGATTCCTTTTTGCAGGTGCTGGCCCTGGAAACAGCCCAGAGGGAAAATCCTGATTGCCGTCATTTGTACTCAAAGGGGAAAGTTAGAAAGGCATTGACTGCAGGGAGCCTGGAGCCAACACAGCGCAAAGGGTTTGATCCCATCAGCTCCAGGGCAGGAGTGATCCTGAGCACAGGGCCAGGAGTAAGTCTCAGCACTGCCAGGTGTGACTCAAAAAAGCAAAGTCAACAACAACAAAATATTGTAGAGGGCGAAGAGATAGTACAGTGGGTAGGATACTTGCCTTGCATGCAGCACCCCACATGGACCCCTAAACCCCACCAGGATGAGTATAGGGCCAGGAGTAAGCTCTGAACACCGCTGGGTGTAGTGCAAAAATGGAGAGACAGGGGGCCGGCCGGAGTGATAGCACAGCGGGTAGGGCGTTTGCCTTGCACTCGGCTGCCGCAAATTTGATTCCCAGCATCTCACATGGTCCCCCGAGCACCGCCAGGAGTTATGCCTGAGTACAGAGCCAGGAGTTAAGCCCTGTGCATCGCCAGGTGTGACTCAAAAAGCAAAAAAAAAAAAATACAAAAAAAAAATGGAGAGACGGAGGGGGGTGGTGGAGAAGGATTGTAAATCAAGATACCTAAAATAGAGGCTGGAGTGATAGCACAGAGAGTAGGGCATTTGCCTTGCATGCAGCCGACCCGGGGTTCAATCCCCAGCATCCAATATGGTCTCCTGAGCACCACCAGGAGTAATTCCTTAGTGTGGAACCAGGAGTAACCCTTGTGCATCACTGGGTATGGCCCAAAAAAAAAAAAGAAAAAAAAAACTACCTAAAATAAAGAAAGAAAAGTATCAGGCACCAACACCAACCACCGAGGCTCTAAGGTCAGTAAAAGCAAGTAAAAGAAAAAAAGAAAAGAAAAGAAAAGGAAAGAAGAGAAAAGAAAAGAAAAGAAAAGAAAACAAAAGAAAAGAAAAGGAAAGAAGAGAAAAGAAAAGAAAAGAAAAGAAAAGAAAAGAAAAGAAAAGAAAAGAAAAGAAAAGAAAAGAAAAAAAGACATGAGGTATTCCTGAGGTATTCTTGAATAACATCCAAGTTTTCTGCTTCATTTTTTTTTCTCTGCCACATCCAACAGTGCTCGGGGCTTATTCTTGCCTCTACACTCAGGGATCACTCCTGAAGGGGGTCGGGGGATCATCTGGGATGTGGGGAATCGAACCCAGTTGACCGTGTGCCAGGCAAAGGCCCTACCCACTGTACTACCACCCTGGCCCCTTTCTGCGTGTTGTAGCACCATTTACACGCACTTCCATGCATTCCTCTTCTCTGTTTTTCTGTGCCCCACATGGCTATTGCTTTGTTAGATTGTCTCTCCCACCAAAAGAGACACTCGCACGCCTGCGGCCATTGCTGCACCCATGACAATGGCCCGCTGACGGGAAACAGCCCAATGTCCAGGCACAGGTGAGAGCATTCAGAAGCCGCAGCGTGTGCACACAATGAACTGCTGTGCAACCACGAGGAAAACAGAACCACGCCACTGAGGACCCGGTGGCCAGAACCAGAGGGTGTCAAAGTTAAGCAAAGTAAGTCAGGGAAAGGACAAACAGCAGATGATCTCACTCTTCGGTAGAGGGAATAGAGAGAGACAAAACAAGGAAATAGCCCTGGGTCTCAGATTACAAAACTAATGGACATGAACAAATAGTGGTGGGAGGGGTGGAAGGAAATGAAGATCCTGCCAGCGGAGACAGTGACAGAGCTGGAGGGCGAAGGGCACTTGGTGAGGTGCAGTAACTTTGTACATCAATTCTATCAACTTTGGGCCCAGCGGGTAGGGTGCCTGCCTTGCATGCGGTCGACCCAGATTCTATCCCTGGCACCTTCCTCGTATGGTCATCCGAGCACCTCAGGAATGATTCCTGAGTGCAGTATTAGGAGTAACCCCTGAGCATCCTTCGATGTGTCCCCCAAACAAAACACACAACCATAACGTTAACACCGTCACAACCTATGAGAATATTTTTTAAAGAAAACAAAACAGGGGGCCGGAGCGATAGCACAGCAGGTAGGGCTTTTGCCTTGCACATGGTCGACCCGGGTTCGATCCCCGGCGTCCCATATGGTCCCCCGAGCACTGCCGGGAGTAATTCCTGAGTGCAGAACCAGGAGTAACCCCTGAGCATCGCTGGGTGTGACCCAAAAAGCAAAAAAAAAAAAAAAAAGAAAACAAAACGGGCTGGAGAGATAGTACCATCGTGAAGGTGCTTGCCTTGCATGAAGCAGACCTAAGTTTAATCCCCTGCACCCAATATAGATCCCCCCCCCCCCCCCGCACCACCAGGCGTGAACTCTGAGTGCAAAGCCAAGACTAAGCCCTTAGCACTTCTGGGTGTGTTCCCCCAAACCAAAAACAACAAAATTATAAAATCAGATAAATAAACAGAGTGATCCTAGTAAGTGTGGTGCCGTCTTTCAATCACAGGTTAAAACCGACTTTATTGAGGTATAATTTACATGCTGTACACTCTACTTAAATAACATAATCTAGTGGCTTTTTGTATGGTCACAAAGTCGTGTATAAAGGGGCCCCATCACCACTATTTTACAAGCTCTTCATTATCCCACAGGAGCCCCGCCTTCCTCCGCCACCACCCACCTTTTTCTTTTGTCTTGTGGTGCCCGGATCGAACCCAGGTCTCAGGCATACAAGGCAAGTGTACCCCCATCAAATCCCACCCCCAGCCCCATGACCTTGTGATCCCCTTCCAAGCCTTAGAATAACTATAATTTACTTTCTCTCTTTTATAACTTCTCTCTTCTGGGCATTTAATACTATGGAATTACACAATATGTATGGGGAAAGTGGCGGGGAGGGGGGATTGTTAGGGTTGTCTTTGCTTTGTGGACCACACCTAAAGGGAGGTGTTCAACTGCTCCTCCCTGCTCAGTGCTCAGAGCTGCTCCTGGCAGGATGCTCGGGGAAGCCTATAGTGCCGGCATTGAACCAAGGCCTGCAGAGGATGCCATCCGCCCTTGGAGCTTTCCACAAGTCCTGTGGTTCTTCACTTAACTGATTTCTTCCACTCAGCATTAACTTCTGGTCGCTTTGGGGACAGTCAGAGAGCTTCCCACATGCAAATCAAGCGCCCCACCACAGACACACAAGCCCTGCCGTCATCACACTGTCTTTGCAAGGTTCATTTACGCAGTGGCATGTACCAGCGCTTCATTCTTTTTTCCTTACCAAATACTAGTTCATTGTCAAGCTGTACCACACCTTGTTTATCCATTAGTCAGTTGGTTGACATTTGAGTTATTTCCACCCTTCGACTCTTCCGAATCATTGTTGTGATGAGTTTTGTGTGGCCATTTCCATTTTTCCTGAAGCCATGCCCGGCAGTGAAGTTGTCAGGTCAAATGGTACTTTGTTCAGCCTTCTGAGGAGCTGCCAGACAACTGTCAACAGTGGCTGTACCATGTTCCATTCCCATTATTACAGAAATCTGACTAAGAAACAGATTCACACCTGGAGGCATGAAAGAGAGATCCCGCTTATTTACCAATACAAACTTGACCTGGTTGTTACCAAAAAGGATAAAAAAAAATCAAATATCTTGATTTTGTCTATATCCCCCCATATACCCCCTCCTGTCCCACCAATGCAGTTCACAAAGGGCTTTTTTAAGCTAGTCACTGGCCACGTTGCTTCTAGGGGAACATTTTTTATTTACCATACACACTGATTGCTAACATATATATTAATTGGAACAATCAGTGATTAATATAATTTAAATTCCATATAGACATTTACTAATTGTCTCTGCAGCCCAGTTCCTATTCATGAAACCTGGTCAGACTTGTTCACTGGTTCTGTTCTGGTCTTAAAACTTGTGATTTACGACCTATTCATCTTTTCTTGGCTCCCAGACTGTTGATTCGATTATCCTGCTCCAAAAGTCCCATTTCATCATTTAGGAAGTATTTGCTTTCTCTACATCACATTCAATCCTATCTTTTTGGATACAGTGATTGTGATGTATAGAAAGTATTTCACTTTTGGTTTTGTGGGGCTAGAGCGATAGTACAGGCATCAGGGTGCTTGCCTTGCACGTGGTCAACCTGGGTTCAATCCCCAGAACCACATAGGGTCCCCCAAGCCAGTCAGGAGTGATCCCTGAGCACAGAGCCAGGAGTAACCCCAGAGCACTGCTGGGTGTGGCCCCAAAACCAAAATCCAAAGGAAAACCAAAAAAAAGCAAACACTTTCAGTTTTTTTTTTTCTTTTTGGGTCACACCCGGCGATGCACAGAGGTCACTCCTGGCTCATGCACTCAGGAATCACCCCTGGCTCAGGGAACCATATGGGATGCTGGGATTCGAACCCGGGTCGGCCGCGTGCAAGGCAAACGCCCTACCCGTTGTGCTATCGCTCCAGCCCCAACACTTTCAGTTTTGTTTGTGTTTTCCATGCTATGCTTTCCATGTGCCAGGCACATGCCCTGTATGAAGCGCACTCCAGTCCTATCAACTTGGGTGGTTTTCTTTTAGGGGGAGGGACCCCACCGGGGGATGCTCAGGGGTTACTCCTGGCTCTGCACTCAGGAATTACTCTGGCTGTGCTTGGGGGACTGTAAGGGAAGCCTGGGGCAGACTCCTGGCCGGCCATGTGAAAGGCAAACACCCTATCCGCTGTACTATCGCTCCAGCCGCTATCAATTTGGCTCTGAGTTCCCTGATAGTTAAAATGTCGAGATTTTCTTCTTCAAGTAATCGATTTTCAGGGCAGTCGCTCAGAGGTAGAGCACATGCCTCCCATGTGTGAGGCCTGAGTTTGATCCCCAGCACAGCAAAATATAGGTACATAAATATAAAGGAAATATAAATATATAAATATAAATATACACATCTCTCAGCCATATTTTGTTTTAACTTATCCCACAAATATTTTTAATTTGTTCCTTTATATCTGATATTTTTATGCCATTGCAAACATCATATTTTAAGCTCATTCTCCAGTTTCATTATTATTGTTGGTTTGGGGAGGGGCCACATCTGGGGGTGCCCGAGGGGCTATTCCCTGGCATGGTGCAGGGGGCTTGCTTCCAGCGGTGCTGGAGGACCAGGTGGTGCCAGGAATTGAACCTGGGCTTCCTGAGTCCATTATTTGCTGCAGACTCTGAGCAATGGTGTTGGCCCACTGTTAATCTTTTCAGGTGTCTCCTGGCAGTTCTCAGGGGCGCTGTGGTGCAGGGGATTGAACCGAGGGCTGCACACAAACAAAACCACTTGACCACATTCCAGCCCTCCAACTGTGTTGGTTTTCTTTCTTGGTTTTGGGGCCACATCTAGCAGTGCTTGGGGCTTACCCCCAGCTCTGTGCTTGGGGATCACTCCTGGAGGTGCTCGGGGGACCATATGGGGTGCCGGGGGTTGAACCTGGCTTGGTCGTGTGCAAGGCAAGTGTTCTCTCTATCTTGTGCTGTACTATCGCGTCAGTCCCCTGTTGTTTATAAAACAGCATTTTCTCTAAAAAACAGAACAATTTGTGTTGACTCTGCGTCCTTGACCTGTCTAAAGCCACCTACTAGTCCTGGTGTTTTCTGTGTGTTGATTCCATTATTTCCCGATACTCTATAATGTCTTCAGCAGAATAATGACTTTTAAGGGAGAGGGTGATTTGGGTCAATGCCCAAGGGTTACTCTTAGCTCTGTGCTTACATGGGATGCTGGGGATTGAACCCAGGGCAGCCATGTGCAAGGCGAACACCCTACCTATTGTGCTATTGCTCCGACCCCTTCTTTTATACCTTTACATCCTTTGTTGCTTTTTCCTGAGTACTGTGCTAGCTAGGATTTTTGGCACAATATTGCCTAGAAGTGGTAGGAGCAGACATGCTCAGCTATTTGTCTGTCTTAGGGAGAAGGGACAGAATATTTCACCAGAAAGTCTAACAGGAGCTGCAGACTTTATGTAAATCTACAAGATTAAAGATTCTTCCAGAACTGAGTTCTCTTAGTATTTTCTCCTGCTTCATCAATAGCACCCTATGGCACAGTTAAGCCCATTACTCGAGCGATCAGCAGTTTCTTCTGCATTTACCTTCTCCCGGGCCTCATATATAGGAAGGAAGAAGGTAGCAATGTCCTGGCTCAGGGGGCTGGGAGTTTGAGAGGAGAGAGAAGACATAAGCTGGTAATTCTTACATCTGGGAAGAGGTACCATAAATGATTAAGCACCAGGAAGGTTTGAGGAAAGAGAGGGAGAAGAGAGGGGGGGAGTGAGGAGAAAGAAACGAGAGGGGTTATCCCGGAAGTACCATAACTGATTCAATTCCATGAATGTCTGGAAGGAGGGAGGTGTTAGAAGATGGGGCGGGAATGAGAGAGGGAGGGAGAGAGGGGGAATATTTATAAATTCCATCAATGATTAAGCTCATCAAAATCTGAGGAGAGATAAGAGACAGAGGAGGAGGAGGAGGAGGAGGAGGAGAGTGAGAGACAGAGGAGGAGGAGGAGAGTGAGAGACAGAGGAGGAGGAGGGCCCACAGAGAGAGAATGAGAAGGGGGGATGGGGGAAGGGAAGAGAGAAGATTCCAGCAGTGATGGAGACTTGGGGAGGCTTTGGAATCAAGTCTGAATTTGTCCTTGAGGATGAGTGCTATTTTAAAAGCACTGGAGGGGGACAAGTGGTCTGGTTTGGGGGCTGTGCTGGAAGTGCTCTGAGCACTCTCTCTCCTAACGTTAAAATAAAACCCTAAACACTGTGGGGCTGGTGAGTAGTACAGGCGGGTAGAGCATTTGCCTTACATATGGCTGACCCAGCTTTGAGCCCTAGCATCCTATATGGTCCCCCGAGCCCCCACCAGGAGTAAGTCCTGTGTGCAGAGCTAGAAGAAAGCCCTGAGCATGGCTGGGTATGGCAAAAAAGAAAAAAAAAAAGAAAGAAAAAAAAGAACGAAAAGAAAAGAAAAACAAACCCTATTGTACATCATTATTTGCCTCCTCCTGAGTTTCTTCTTTGAGAGGAAAGGTGCATGATCCAGGAGAAGCTGGACAAGAGGAACATTTCCTGTCCATCAAGTGGAACCCAGGGGCAGTGTGACAGCTGTCTGGGGTTGGCAGAGGTGCCCGGAGCTGATTTTACCAGCCCTAACCCACATGGGACGCTTCCCCAAGCCGGGTCGAGCAGAAAGTGGAAACACGCTTCTCTCGAGGTGACCTTCTTTGCTCCTCACTTTACCAACAACACTTGGCGAGAGAACCAGAAGTCAGGTGACTGGCCACGGAATTCCAGAAGCCCCTACGAAACCTACTTTTTGGTGGGAGTCACTTCTCCCAACTGCCACAAAGGGCCCTTGCAAACTAAACACTTCCTTAAGGAGAACTGCCGTTATTTATTAAAGCCATGCGCAGTAGGACTCATTTAATCACCATTTATCAATCGCCTATGCCAGCCGCGCTTTAGGAAAGATGGTGGGCACCAGCAAACACATAAATAAAATGAGATTTGCAACTTGCCATGTGTCCGATTGTATATTAATTCCCCTAACACACTATTTAATACTCCCAACCATTTGCTCAGTGCTCAGGAGTCACTCTCCTGTGGTGCTAGGGATCAAACCCAGGCCTCCCACGTATCAAGCTTGTGCTCCGGCCTTTTGAGAGATCTTCCTGGCCCTCAGGGATTTAGTGTTATATCCCATTCGGAGTACAATCCATATATATATATATTTTTTTTTTTTTTTTTTTTGCTTTTTCGGGTCACACCCATTGATGCACAGGGGTTACTCCTGGTTCTGCACTCATGAATTACCCCTAGCGGTGCTCAGGGGACCATATGGGATGCTGGGAATCAAACCTGGGTCGGCCGCATGCAAGGCAACCGCCTTACCTGATGTGCTATTGCTCCAATCTCCAATCCCTATACTTAATAGTCTTGAGTATGTTGAACCATGGCAGAACCTGACAAGCTCCCCGTGACATATTCAATATGCCAAATACAGTAACAATAACAGATCTTATTCCCCTGACCCTGAAAGAGCCTCCAATCCGTTGGGAAAGACGAATAAGGAGTGGCTGCTAAAATCTCAGGGCTGGCATGAACAGAGACGTTACTGGTGCCCACTCGAGCAAACTGATGAACAACGGGATGACAGTGATACAGTAATACAGTGAACCATTTGCACAACTGTTTTGCAAAAACAATTATCCCTATGTGACAAGTGAAGAAATGGATGTTCTGGGAACAGCTACAATTGCTCAAGATCAGCAGGTGTCTCAGCAGATTTCAGAAGCAGGACCTCGGCCTCACAGTCCTTTACTTCCTTACATAATTGAGACAACGTAAATATGAGTCCTTGTCCTTTAGCATTGTAGCATAAGCATTTTTCCATGTTCAAAGAAAATGCTTCCAATGCATTTTTTTTCACTTCGGGAGTTATTCTCATTGTGAGAGTCACACCTAGGTACACTCAGGGGGCCATGCTGTGTCAGGCCTAACACACATGTGTTACATGTGTGATGACCCCAGGGTCTCACACATGTAACACATGTTCCAACACAATACTTGCATTGGTATTGACCGTGTAAAGCCAGTTATAGTTTAGTTCTTGTGTCCTATTGTTTTCTAATATCATTTGACTTTACAAATAATGCCATGGTAACTGTTTGTCCCTTCACCCTTTCCCAACAGTTTCCAAGAATGCCTGTTTCTGGGGCTAGACAAATAATACAGTATGTAGGGAGCTTGTCATGCATGTATCTGACCTGGGTTCAATCCCTGGCACCACACAGGGTCTCAAAGGCCCTGCCAGGAGTGGTCCCTGGACTCAGAGCCAGGAGTAAGCCCTGAGCACCACCAGATGGGACCCCCAATATAAAAACAACAAAAAAAGTAGTGATCTGCCCAACTACCCTTACAGTTCTGGCACAGCATGGCACTGAAACAGCCTCTAGGTCTATTATTCCAATCAGTATTCTCTGATTTTCTAGAACTCAGAATGGACAGGCTCCAAGTCCCAAGATGCCCAGATAAACGGGAGTGAGCTCAGAACATTTCCAAGCACCCAGCTCTGTCCAGAGTGCGAACCACTACTTATGTAGAAACAGGCCCAGGAACCCTCGAGAGATTCTGAAGGCAGCAGGGCCCAATTTCATGGCTGTCTTTGCTCTGGGCACCCTATCAGGAAGGCAGAAAGGTGCTTGCTCTTCTGAGCTAAAGAATCTAAATGAAGTTTTTAACCTGTTGTGGTACTTGTCCCTTCTCTTAAGAGAAATTCAGAGCTTCAATCTCTATCTCCCAAGTATATCTTTTTATTTTCCTCTCACGTGCTGAAATATCTATCCTCAGGGCCAGACTGACAGTACAATGGTTAGCGCATTTGCCTTGGATGTGGTCAACCCAAGTTTGATCCCCGGCATCCGAGATGGTCCCCAGAGCAACTCAGGGAATGATTCCAGGAGTAAGTCCCGAGCATCACTGGGTGTGGCCCCCAAATCAATAAATAAACAAAAAATATCTATTCTCTTCATGTAAGGAACTTTATTACATCCAAACACTGGTCACAAAGTTGCTCATAACTTTCAATTTTCCACTGATTGAACACTTCTTTTTGTTTTTTTGGACCACACCCAGCAATTTTCAGGGATTATTCCTGGCTCTATACTCAGGAATTACTGTTGGTGATGCTGGGTGGGGGAGGAGAAGTGAACACATCCTATCGGATGCCATGGATTGAACCCCCAGCTGTGAGCAAGGCAAGCACCCTATCCTCTGACTTAACGCTTCTTGATACCAAAACTCATCACACACCACCATGTTACTCTTCCAGCAGCAAGCTCCCGAGACTCTAAGTAGCAGGAGATATACTCAAAGCCCTGCCAGATGCCCCAAGAACCCCAGCGGGGAAAATCTCAAGCAGGGAACTAGCCCTCTCTCCATGGTTGTTCTTAACAAGAAGAAAGAATCCCGCTGGGCTCTGACCATTTGTCCCTGAAACTCTCTTTAATCCAAACCTTCCTTAGGTTCCCAATGGTTCTCCGCTGGGGAAACTTGTCTTCAGAGAGAAATACAATACTCCTACATTTTCTGTCTTGGCAGGCCCTCTCTTTCTCTGGCAGAAGATAAATGACACAGCACCTGGCCGAAGGAACAGAGCCAACAGTAATTCCAGCAGGAACATCGCTGAGTCTAAATTAGGAGGAGGGTGGTTTTTCCAGAATGCTCACTCCACCCCCCACCTCCAACCTCCACTACCACACAGTTCCTGGATGAAGTTGAGAGTCTGGAAGAATCAAGGGTTAAGCATTCATTTGGACAGTTAGGAAGCAGGGTTGGTTCAGGGGCCAAAAAAAATGCCTGCCTTGCAGCCAGGGAGATAGCTCAGTGGGGAGGGCGTTTGCTTTGCATGTGGCCAACCCGAGTTCCATCCCTGGCACCGCATATGGTCCCCTGAGCCCTGCCAGAAATGATCTTTGAGCACAGATCCCAGGAGTTTCACCTTTCAAGTTTGACTCTCATGAGTCTGGTCTTCAGTGGTAGCCAGAGGCACACAGTGAGACCCAGCAGCCTTGCTATATGGTCCCCTCCCCCTACACACACACACACACACACACACACACACACACACACACACACCCCAGTTAACACTTTGGTTGTTTGGCAAATGAAACCCCATCCAGTGCAAAGCAAATGAAATGTAATCAACTTGAAAACTACATGTACTTAGTAGGCAAAGCTAAAGCAAGTCCCGAGTTGCCTCCTAAAAGAAACGGGATTTTCCTACCTTGAAGAATAACCCTGCGATTGGGAGAGGAACTTAGCAACTCAGACTGGGGCAGAAAGTGCCTGACTAGGAGCAGCTGCACAGCAGACCTCATTCTTGCACTTGCCAAGTCCTCCGTGAGATAAGAGGGGGGAAGGCTGTCCTTGAGTACGTGCAGACATCTAATCTCACGCAGAACTTCCACACCGCCCAGAGAGTAGCCTGGAGAGACCAGATCAGGCGACTGGTCAGTCAGCCTGAACTCAGACCAGTGAGCGGCACAGCCGTCCCGGGGCAGCCCCATCTGGTTTGAGGGTGACAGACCTTGGAGGTGTCACTGCCAGCGGTGACCAGGGAGCCAGGAAGGGTGGGGTTCAATTCAGGGCCTCTCAAGCTCCAGCCCTGAGAAGTCAATCTTGGGTTCAGTGCTGCACAATTTCTTTTCTTGCCAGCAAAGATCCTGGGCTAGTCTGCGGGGTAGGCAGGATTCAGATGAAAAAGGCTGCGGGACAACGACCAAAAGGGACACCTAGCGAGCTACAGTTCTTGAAGTCAGAGCATCCTGGGGACTGAGCATTTACGGCTTGAGGCCTAACAGCGTATTTGTAGGATGAACGCCTAACTCCATCACTCACTGGCTCCTGGGACCATGATCAAGTTTTTGAGTGTTCTATTTGGGGGCAGTACCCGGGGAAGGGGAGGGAGGGGGCTTAGGGGCTCCTCCAGTTGTTTGGGGAGGGGGAGGGAGCGGCGCACACTGTATAGATAGCACCCGCAGCCTCGGTCATGGAATCTTACTTTCCCCGTCTTAAAAAAGTACCCGTGCACCCCCCCAGCTCCTAAGGTCGCCGCAAGGGTTAAATACAAGGCCTCTCGCCAACGGCCTCGCAGTACCAATTCAATAGCTGTGAGCTACTCTCACTCCCCTTCTCCCGATCTCGGGCACAGGGGAGAAAGCCACATTTTCTGCCTTTTCGAGGAAGGCAACTCCAAAATTACAGACCCAAACTGCGCACGTCCCTCGCAAACGTCCCGCACACGTCCTGGGGGCGTGGGCCCAGTCCCCTCCCCTCACCCCACCCCCGGGGGGCTGGCGGCGGACGTGGTCGGCGGCGCGTGGCCCCGGCGGCGCAGGGGGCGCGCGTGCGGGGCGGCACAGACGTGGACCCGAGCGCGTGGGCGCCGCCAGCGGGGGGACGCGCCGCTGTGCAGCCTCTGGTTGGCGGCGCGCGGGCCGGGGGCGGGGCCGAGCCATTGTTCGGCGGCGGCGCGAGCCCCCCGCGCCACGGCCCGGGGAGGCGGGGCATGGGGGGCCCCCTTCCTCGTAGACCCCGCGGCTGCAGCCACGTCTCTCCCCTCCCACGCGTCTCGGGGAGGGGTGCGGAGAGCACCTCCCTCCCCCCACGGCACGTCCCCAGACTTTCCAGCGCAACTTCCCTAGGACCACCCCCCACCCCCCTCCGTCGCCCCCCATCCCAATTCCCGGCGCGCGTGCGCTGCCTCTCCCAGCGCAAATGCCCCCCCTACCCCCCCACCCAGTGGCTCCGAGACGGCGGGGTGCCGGGTAGAGGCCCAGCGGCCGGTGCGAGAGGCGCTGAGCAGGAGAAAGGGAGGGGAGGGGGAGCGCGGAGCTCGCGGCAGAGGGAACAGCAGATTGCGCCGAGCCAATGGCAACGGCAGGACGAGGTGGCACCAAATTCCCTTCGGCCAATGACGCGCCAGAGTCTACAGAACCATTAGCATTTCCCCAGGGGCAGGGGCTGCGGCGGCCGGGCCGCGGTGCGTCTGCAGCATCCAGTTTTGGCGTCTCCAGCCCCCTGCGCGCCTCGGCTCCGTGTCTCCTCCCCCTCCCGCCCATGTGGGGCTCCCACGGCGAGCCAACTCCGCGCACTTTGCCCCTCGTTGGCAGCGAATAAAAGGGGTCAGAGGAAATACGGGGCACGATTACCCACTGCCAGCTCTAGCCTTTAAATCCCCAAGCCTGGGGGAGATCCGCACACATCGAGTCCGGTCTCGGATCCCGAGCGCGAGGTCCCGAGCTCCGCGCCCACGATTGCAGCGCACGAGCGCACTCGGCAGCCGAGTCCGCGCAGTGACTCTCAGCCCCGGGAAAGTGATTCCCGGCGTCGGCGAGCCCAGATGCCGGCCCACTTGCTGCAGGAGGAGGTAAGCGAGCGAGCCCCGGGCCCCCGCCGGCCGCGGAGGGGACGGGCTTGGGTGTGGGCGAGAGTGGCCGGGCCCGCGGCACACAGAGCCGTCTTTCTCGAGTTCTTCCCCCAACTGCCTTTTTTTGCGTCTGTGGGGACTGTGAATTGTGATTTAAGGGACTTGGCGCCCCCAACTTTTCTTTCGGAAGCTTTCAAGAAAAAAAAAAAACCCAAAAACAAACCGATCGTGTCGGTGCCTTTCCGTTTACTGTGCGTGCGGGTTTTCCTTTGTGTTTGGAGGAATGCGAGTGTTTTACTCCGTGTTGCCCCGTCACCTTGAGGCTTCACGGCCCCCCTCTCCCCTCTCCCCCTGAGGCCCCCTCCCCCCTCACTCCAATCTGCGCAGTTCCTGGCAACTTCCCTCTGCCCGGAGCCTGTCGAGCCCGCCCTTAGTTCATCTGGGTCTGGGGGCAGGGTCTGCCCGCCGCCCCTCCCCCAGCCGGACCCGCGTGAACTGCGCCCCTCGCTCTGTCCACGTGTCTCTTCCCTCCTGACCCTCGGCTTCTTCCTCTCCCTTGTAGATCTCCAGCTCCTATACCACCACCACCACCATCACAGCGCCGGCCCCCAGGGTCTTGCAGAATGGCGGGGGCAAGTTGGAGAAGCTTCCCCTCTATTTGGAAGAAGACATCCGCCCCGAAATGAAAGATGACATCTATGACCCCAGCTACCAGGACAAGGAGGGCCCGAGGCCCCAGCTGGAGTACGTGTGGCGGAACATCATCCTCATGTCGCTGCTGCATCTAGGAGCCTTGTACGGGATCGTGTTGATCCCCTCCTGTCGGTTGTACACCTGTCTGTGGGGTAAGAGGCGCTGGGCTCAGTTGTTCCTTTGCCACTTCTCTCTCGGGAACCTCAAAGGGAGTGGGGCTGGGGGTAGACTGAGGAAAATGGGAATGTGGGAATATTTACTTGAGAGGGTTCTTGTAATAAGGCTGCTGGGGACCGAGCCCTGAGATCACGTGCCACGGGCTTTGAAGTCACTAGACCTGTACTGGAGTCAGCTTTCCCTGAAAGAGCTTTTCTGTTTGAGTCACTTGCGTGGCTGCTTGTCCCGGCCCCCTGCCAACCACAAAGGAATGGAGGCCCCTTACCTGGAGGCATGGCAAGGTGGGACTTGACCAGTGGCTTTCCAGAGTCTGCGCTGAGCAGCCACCAGCCAGAGAAACAGCTCTGGGGAGTGGAAGGAAAGGAGAGGTGGCGATCCACCAGGAGACACCCCCACCCCCACTCCTGGCCCCATGGATCTGACCCGGCTTCTTTGTCACTTGGGAAGATGAAGGTTCCCGCGGAGCCCAAGGTCCGGGCTCCGTGGCTCAGGGCAGCTGCACGTGCCTGCCTGGAGGATCACTCAGCAAAGCGTTCCTAGGACAGTGGAAGGCAGCGCTTCTCGCCCGCTCTGTTCCCTTCTCTCCTGCTGCCAAGGGCCGGGCCGGGTGAGGCGCGCAGTCCCTGCCCCGGGCTGCCCAGCCAGGGCGAGGGTTTTCTGGATGGCCCTGCCCTGCCCTGCGCTCAGCCCTTTCAGGATCCATCAGCAGTGGGTTGAAGGCAGGGCCCTGCCCGCTGGATACACACGTGCGCTTTGCAAAAGCGTCTCCCTGTCTGCCCCAGTAAGCCTGAGTGACAAGGGGAAAGCGGGGGGTTCTGAGATACAGGGGCTGCTCTTTTGAGGCAGGTGAACCCCAGCTCGCTCTCCACAGAACGAATGTTGGCTTCTGGAGGTGGTGACTGGGAGTTAAGTCAAAGGTCTGCTAAGGGGCGGTGCCCACTGCTGTCCCCCAAGACCTCTGAGGTCTAAAGGTGGGAGGAATTAGGACTCAGGAGTTCTTTGGGCGTTCTCCAGGTTCCTCAGATCATGAGATGCAACTAAGGGGAATCCTCTCTTCCCCTCGTGCCAGGACCCTCTGCTTTTCCATAGGGCGGCCCAAGTTGGGAAACGGGCTCTCTGCTGACCGGAAGGAGCTTCTCCCTTATCAGAGGATGGGGGCATCTGTTCTCAGAAATGTGATCCTCCCCTTCCCCGAATTTCTGCCTCAGCCCCAGGAATCAGGAGGCAAGACGGGACATCCCAGGGAGGTGGACTTCACCCTGCCCCTTCCCCCAGAGACAATTGCCACAGCTGTTTTGTCACCTACCAGCCCTGTCCAGCTCAACACTTTCCAGAGGTTCTTTAGGTCCAAAGTTTGGCCACGCTGTAAGCCGCCCGGAGAGCTGCTAGCGCTCGGGGGGCAGAATGTTGTCCCTAAACCAAGGCTGGGTCCTGCCCCTGTGTGGTGTGCTGTGCTCTGGACAGAAAAACATGGTACCCTAGACTGGATGATTATTTCCTCCCGGTGGGGCCCTGGACACTGTATGCAATGCCAGGGATCGAACTCAGCTCAGCCACTGTGCAAGGCAAGTGCCCTTACCCACTGTACCATCTCTCTGGCCCCTGGCCCCACTCCGACCTGCCGTGTGGGTGCAGAGCTGACCCAGTGGCGCAAGGATATCTATCAGGATGTCTCTGCCTGGAGGAATGAGGTGGCTGGAGGCAGGGAGTGGGCACCTTGGTGGTCCCGCATTCAGACTTAAGAGCTTGGCTTCACCTTTTTCATTTGTGTTTGATCCTCAAGGATCGTGTTCAATTAGCAGCTGGCTGAGATTCTGGCATTTCCCAGGAGGCTGAGTAATTGAGAGAGTCTCTGAAGGGCCCTGTGAGGGTGAGCTGAAGAGGGTGTCTGTGGGCCAAACTGCAGAACTTCCAAAGTCTCTTTAGGCGCCAGAGCCTTGAGATTTTGCACTCCCAGCCATGTGGACTTAGAGAATCTCCAACTCATTCCCACTCTCCTGAACGACAGGCTGCCGGGGTGACCCCCTTGCTAATGCAAGGATTCTAAAGCGCTTTCGGAGTTAACTTGGCCAGGGTTGCTTTCGAGCCAAGAACCAGTTCTCTCTCCCCTGGCTGATTGGCGGGCTCAGGTCTCCTTTCCCTCTGCCCATGTGCAGATACAGGCGATAGGATAGTGCAGCTGGGCAGAGAAGCCACATAACTGCAGGCCAGCCAGTCCCCCTGGGGGCCTGATCCCAGCAGAGGAGCCAGGTATAGACCTTGTCTTACACCTTCCCTTGGCTTCCTGGTTCCCCTCAGGGTGATGATGAGAAATAGGATAGATTAGGAGGAACATAATTAGGCGGGTGGCAGAGGGAGGGGGGGGGGGGGGCGAACTATTTAAGGAAATTGGTTTCTAAAGCCAGAGAGAACACAGGGCAGTTTGTTACAGTGTGTTGTAGTCCCAGTGCAACAAGTCCTAGGGCCACTGAAGATCTATTGTTTCTAGCTGTTTCCCTAGGAATGAAACAGTTGTCAGTAGTAGCTTTACCAAGGCCTGGGGCCCCTGCCTCTGAGATCACTGGGAAATGGGCTACACCTAGCAACAAGCAGCAGTGAAAGATTCTATCTGGCACCTCCTGAGCCTGGAGGGGGCCTCCCACCCCAGCTGTAGGCGGGCCAGTATTAGGACCGCCACAGCTCTGAGCCTGCCCCGCCACCATGTCTAGAATTAGTCCCGCTAGACCCGCACGGGAGTTGGGGGTGATGAGGGCTGACCAGGACATGGCAGAGGAGAGACACGAGTTTTGGGGAGGTGGATAGAGCTGGAACGGGAACTGCTTGTTGACAGAGAGCCTCGGTTCAAGCTGTGGCTCCCCCTTTTTTTTTTTTTTTTTTTTGCTAGCCATAGACAAACACTTAACTCGGAGCGCCATTGGACGTTAAACCCCATTCAAGGTATCAAATGAATCAGAAAATGCACAATCCTTGGCAGAGCTTCAGACACTGGCGCAGGGCAGGTTTGGTGCCGATACTGCCACACTACCTGCTATAGAAATGTTTTGGACGCCAGATTGATAGTGCAGGGGGTTCGGGTGCTTGCCTTGCACGATGCTGCCCCGGGTTCGATCCCCAGCACCACATGTGGTCCCTGTTTGAGCCCCCTCACCAGGAGTGATCCTTGAGCACAGCTGGGTGTACTCTCTGTCCAACTATTTACGTATTTATGCAGTGCTGGGGACTGAATCCAGGTCAAATGGATGCATGGCATGTGTTTGGTTGCTGAACCACATCCCCAGTCCTGTTGAATATTTATTACTATTTGGGTGCAGTAGGGGGTTTGGGCCACATCCAGCTGAGCTGAGGGGATCATGTGTGGTGCCGGGGATCAAAGTGGGATCGGCTGCATATAAGGCAAGCGCTGTACCCCTATACTATCTATCTCTCTTGCCCTTATTACTGTGTCCTACGGGCCATTCAGACTCTGCTTGGGGGGGGGCTGCTCCTGGCGGTGCCTGGGATCAGACCCAAGCCTCCCTCAAGCTGAGCCGCCGTCAGCCCGTTGAGTTCTCTCTCTGGCCCGTGTTAATTTTTCCTTTCTTTTTTGGTCATGGTTTTTGTTTTGGGGTCATACCCGGCAGTGCTGAGGACTTCTGACTCCTGGCTCTGCACTCAGGCGTCACTCCTGTTGCTGCTAGGGGACCCCACACAGTGCCAGGAATCCAACCATGATTGGCTACTAGGCAGGTGCCTTCACCCCTGTATTATCTCTTTGATCCCCTCAAGTTTAATTTGTTTTGTTTTGTGTGTGGGGGGGAACACCTCCGGCAGTACTCAGGGTTACTCCTGGCTTGGTGCTCCAGGATCATGCCTGGAGGGGCTCGGGACCATATGGGATGCTGTGATAGAACCGGGTCAGCTGCATGCAAGGCAAGCATCCTACCCACCTACCCATTGTATTCTCTCTCCGCCCCCCTCCTTTCGAACTTCTTTGTTTATTTTTGGTTTGGGGGTCACACCCTGTGTTCAGGGATCACTTCCAGTGGTGTTCAGGGGACCATATGGGGTGTCAGGCATTGAATCCAGGTCACCTGTGTGCAAGGCAAGCACCCCACCTGCCGTACTATGATTCTAGCTCTTCTTCAAACCTTCTTTTTATACCTGCAGATAAGTCTATGGATCAACAGTCATAAGCAAGGCAGTTTAGACCTGGTTTTTCAACCTGTCTTCACCTGCGGTCTGGCAGCTGTTCATGGACCCATGGTTGAAGACCACGGCTCCCGCGCTTGGAGCCATCTCCCTGTCCCATTCCCCCTGCTCCCAGTGGTATTTCCTTTTCTAAGGGCAAAATCAAAGTAGCTCTGGAATTTAGGGTAAAAGAGCTTCACCCTAAACCTAAAGCAGCCACGAGAGCACCGAGTGACGTGTTTCTCCAGAGCAAAGACTAACCACTGCCCTCCCCCCCGACTTCTCCTGGCAGCATTTTTGTACTACATCATCAGTGCCCTGGGCATAACGGCTGGGGCACACCGCCTCTGGAGCCACCGGACGTACAAAGCTCGGCTGCCTCTGCGCGTCTTCCTGATCATCGCCAACACCATGGCCTTCCAGGTAAGACAGCAGCCTGCCGGGCTCTCTCCTCACTCACTCGGGGCAGCCTGGAGGCAGAGCCTGGGCACTGAGCAAGAGCCCCACCTTGGACAGTCACTTTCCCGCGCCCCTTTGCTGTGGTCGCTCCCAGGGAGGGCTCAGCCCCCAGGCCCAGAGATCGTGAGGCTATTTTTGTGCCACCAGGGGAAAAGGAAGGAAGAGCTAATAGGAAATGCTCCGTGTCCAAGACTGTTTTGTTTGTTTTTAAATTCTGAGGCCTCCCTGGTGGACCTCCATCCTGCCAGGCCAGGGTGCACGGGGCTGGGCCTGTGCTTTTTTTTTACAGGTGAATATCCGGGGATTGCGTCACGGTGGAATTGAGGTTGGGGTTTCACAGCGGCTGCTGGGAGCCCTTGACACAGATGATCTCATTGCATCTGCAGTCTTACGGGGAAGGCGCTGTAGGCTCCCTGCTTTATAGACGTGGGCTGTGCCGTGGACTTGTTAGGCAGCTAGGACTGGGCCCGCGCGGGGGCGAGCGGCCGCTGAGTCACAAGTGAGTGGAGGTTGCTGAGGACAGGAGTGCGGTGGTGAGCAGCGGGAGAGGCCGGGGGCGGGCGTCCGGCTCCTCGTTCTTGATGGGGGCGGCCGTGCACAAAGGCTAAGTGGTGTGGGCGTGGCTCGGGGCAGAAGGGGAAAGCAGAGAGCTACGTGGGTTCCTTCCCGCCTTCCTGTGGCCTCCCAGGAGCCTGCCCCGTCATCTCGGCCACAGTGCCGGCCACCTCGAAGATTCCCTCTGTCGCCCATGTGGGCAATGAGGAGGAAGTGATGCAAGCACATGCCTTAGGAGAGAGTCCGGGGGTGGTTTGGAACTGGGACGGGGATCATGGTTTCCTGTGGAGCTGCCTGGCCTAACAGGGCGCTCTGCAGTAGCTGGTGCCAGCCAAACCCCTGGGTGCCAGGCTGCCCGCCTCTAGGTCAGGGCTCCTCACCCCCTCGAGGCCTGCTCCAGTGTCCATGCTTGGAGAACTGCAGTGCTCCTTTCACAGTGCTCGCTAGGAGCTCCATCCTACTCCACAGCGCTTTCAGGCAGCCCCTAGTGCTCTGGCTGGGCTCCTGGGCCTTCACACTGCTTTCATCCACGTAAGCGTCAGTGGCAGGTTGGGGGACACGTGGGGTGGTGGAGGTATCGCTCCACCCTCCACGATTCCTGGGTGTTTTGCAAGACTGAACTAGAAGCAGCCTCTTGGGAGGCCCCTAAGAGGAGTCTGTCCTTGGGCCTCTACATTCTCCTCTGTCCTTCCAGAACGATGTCTTTGAATGGGCCCGAGATCACCGCGTCCACCACAAGTTTTCGGAAACAGACGCCGACCCCCATAACTCCCGACGTGGCTTCTTCTTCTCGCACGTGGGCTGGCTGCTGGTCCGCAAACACCCCGCCGTCAAAGAGAAGGGGGCCCTGCTGGACCTGTCCGACCTGAAGGCTGAGAAGCTGGTGATGTTCCAGAGGAGGTGTGTGAAGCCCGTTGGGGCCCGGCACCACGGGGGGCAGGCCGGAGGAGGGGGCTTTTTTTCCCCTCCTATAACTTAAAACATAAACTGAGACATTCACTGGGTTTGCTGGTTTAAAGTGCTAATTTTAACCCCAATTATTTTTTTTTTTTGGTTCTTTGGGTCACACCCAGCAATGCTCAGGGGTTACTCCTGGCTCTGCACTCAGGAATCACTCGGGGGTCCATATGGGATGCCGGGGATTGAACCCAGGTCCTCCGCATGCAGGGAAAACGCCCTACACACTATATACTGTTGCTCTGGCCCTTAACCCCAATTTTTAACAGCCTTCAGGCGCAACACCGTAGACAATTGCTCTCTTTTTCCATGATTTGTCAGAATTAAAGCAGTTTAGCTGTGGTACATGGGCCAAGGGCAGTCATGGACACTGACCTTTAGCTTCCCTAGTTCCTTGCCTGGTGGGGGCTTGGAGCGTAAGTCATGACTGGAAACCACTGTCAGAGAAGGCAAAATATTGTTTTGTAGCAATGAGGCACAAAGTGGGGGGGGCACAGGGTAAACATCTGGTGATTAGATACATAATTAATGATGAAGAAGAAGGGCGCTAAGGAATCCAGCAGTGGATAGATCTTTCCAGGTGTGGGTATGGGAAGGAAGTGACGAGGCAGACAGAAGAGAATGAGCTTTGGGGGAAAAAAGCATACACGGGGCTTGAGTGATAGCACAGCAGGTAGGGCATTTGCCTTGCACGTGGCCGACCTGGGTTCGATTCCCAGCATCCCATATAGTCCCCTGAGCATCGCTAGGGGTAATTCCTGAGTGCAGAGCCAGGAGTAACCACTGTCATCGCCGGGTGTGACCCAAAAAGCAAAAAATAATAATAATAATAATAGCATACAGAATGTTCCATGACAGTCCCTCTGCTTGAAATAAAAGCATGGAGGGGAGGGAGGCTGCCCCAGAGAGCGTGGTGACCTCGGAGAGTCTCGGGGCAGAGATTAGGTTGAACTCCTTGGGCAGTGCGAGTGGGAAAGTCTTGGCTGCTGAGAGCTGGAGGAAATCCGCTCCCTAGCTGCTCGGTGAGAATGGAGGCCTGGGCAGGGCCCCTGGAGGCGTGGAGACCCACGGGCAGGCCGGTGCTTCTCAGAGCCAGAGTTGGAGCAAAGCCTTTGAAGGGACCTGCAGGAAACGGAGGCAGGACAGACACTGAATACAGACTCTGCACTGTGGCCCAACAGGAACGAGACAGAAGCCCAGAGGCAGGATGGAAAATGTAAAGGAGGGTTGAGGGGTCGGAGGGTGTAATTTGGACCCTGCCTGCTTCTTCCTCCTGGAGTCACGCTGTCGTTAAGAGAGCACTGGGTTTAGAACCAGGAGGCCAGCTTCCCCACCCTTGCTCATTCATAGGTTTGTGGTTTGGGGCCAGAACAGTCATTGACCCCCTTTGCCAACACCTGGTACAAAGGACGATCCTCACTGCCTGGTCCACCAGCTTCCCCGCCGCGCCCCTCCCCCCACCTTGTGCCCATTCTGCCATATTGGACCTAAGGGATACGCCGGGGACTAGGCAGGGCCGCTGACTCTGGGCACTCTCGCTTTAGGTACTACAAAGCCGGTATCCTGCTCATGTGCTTCATCTTGCCCACGCTGGTGCCCTGGTATTTCTGGGAGGAGAGTTTCATGAACAGCCTCTACGTGGCCACGCTCCTGCGCTACGCCTGGGTGCTCAACGCTACCTGGCTGGTGAACAGCGCCGCGCACCTCTACGGGTACCGCCCTTACGACAAGAACATCAACCCGCGGGAGAACATCCTGGTTTCACTGGGCGCCGTGGGTAAGTCAGCAGGACCCCAGCAGGGCGACCGCTCAGCTCATGGTCTCCTGGTCGGGGTGGCAGGATAGGAACCAGAGCAACCAGGGCCGCCTGTCGTCGTCGTGAGTGCGTCCCGCTGTGAACAACTGAAGGGGCGAACCCCCTGCAGGGCGTGACGGGGGTTCTTGGGTAAAAAGGAAGAAGCTGAAAGATGAAGAGGACTGTGTTTTTTATTCCAGGCTCCAGGGCAGTGCTCCCCTGTTCAGGGAGCCCCTCTGGGCCCCCTTGGCCAGCGCTGGGTGGGGGTCGGGGAGGCATTAATAGAACAGTCCATCTGGACTGCGTTTCCTCCCTGCCGCTACCCTGCCCTCCAGGTTTCTCCCGGTCTCGGGCACAGCCTCCCCTATGTTCACAGTGGCCACCTGTGGCCTCAGAATATGGGGGGGGGGGGGGGTCCTGTTTGAGAAACGCTGACGTGGGTGGCCAGCTCGCCTGGTGTTCTGTACCGCAGTGAGCCTCTGAAGATGTCGACCCAACCAGCAGCGTTTAGGCCACTCACCTTCCTTCCGGCTCTGTTCTGGAAGGCTCCAGGGTGCGCCCGCCCTCCTCTCCTGTGCCGCCCACGGGGAAGGCGTGCGGCGCGGGCAGCTGTGGGTGATGCTTGACCACTCCCGTTTTCTCTGTGACGCTAGTCCCAGCAGCAGGAAAATAGGGTTCCGCCATCCGCCTCCCGTTTCTATCCTCTCTTTCACGTCTGACCTTATAGAAGACCTTGGCTGAAGCCTGCAGTTGCTTTTTCTCTTTTTCTTTTTTTTTTCTGGGCCATCCCCACTGGTGCTCAGGGCTTACTCCTGGATCTGCGTTTAGGGATTGAACGCAGGTAGGCCAGGAGCAAGGCAAGTTGGGTAACCACTGCCCTATCCCTCCGGCCCCAAGTTAGCTTTTCTTAAGCCCCAGGCAAGGGGCAGGAGCCCCTTGTACAGTGGGTAGGACGCGCTTTGCATACTGCGTGGGGGTTCAATCCCTGGCATCCCATATGGCCTCCTGAGTACCACCAGGTGTGGCTCATGAACAAAACTAAAAGGAAATTTCTGGAATGAGAGAATCATACCGCCAATGGATCTGTAGGTAGTTCCCCCACCTCTGACCTCTTTATAACCCTCAGCTCAGAGTGGCTGCCAAGGGCCCGGGATGTGGGTCTCTGGTGAAGTGCCTGATTTGGCGGGCACAGGACCCGGGTTTGCTCCCTGGTAGGTCAAAAGGGGAAAAGTCAGCAGCAGCTGCCAGTAGCTCCCTGGGTCTCAGTTATCACGCACTGCCCTGCCCGCCTCTCGCCTTCCTAACACCTCACCCTTTGTTCTCCTTTCTCTTGGTTTCCTGCCATTGGAATCTTTCTTGACTTGAATTACCTCCCCCACAGTCACATGCTCATCCTCCCCGCCTGTCTGGGCCTCCTCCTTGGAGCCTGTCTTGGATTGTCTCTCGCTGTCCTGGTTGCAAAGTCTTGTCCTTCCACATCACCCCCTCCCCTTTCCTCCCTGAGCTGTGAGTGGGTCTGATTCAGTTTGAAATCTTTTTAAGTATAGGCATGGGTAACCTCCAGGGAGCCTGGCTGCAAAGCCCTGTATGAAAACTAGTGACGCTTTCCCCCTTCCCGCCCCTGCCCCCCACCTCCCCCCCACACACACACAACCTTGCAGGTCCCTTTAGCCTTGGGCTTGTCCCACCCTCCTACTCAGTTCACACTGTAGCCAATCAGGCGCCACAGGGAAGCCATCCAGGAGTGGCCCTGGATGGTGTCATTGCTGCTTCCTTCCCTCGCCTGTTGTTAATATCATGGTTACCCCTGCTGGGCTGCTTTTATCTTCAAAGGGTTCAATGCTGTCTTTTGCGAGTTCTTTATCGGGCTTTAAGCCAGGCAAGCCTCCTCAGGGCCGGCATCCCCATAGCTAAATAGGATTCAGAGAGAAGCGTCCTGCATCGCTTAGTCCTGGGGCTTCCTTTGCCTGCAACGGAGAGCATCCTGCACCCAGATTTAGGTTTTCCTTGACCTGCTGCTCTCAGAATCCCAGAGGTTGGGGGCGGGGAGGGGATGGGGGCTTTGACTATCTAAACCACTGGATTCTTATTCTCTTGGAAAGCGGCTTCTGCCGCACACTTAAAACGATTCCATACTGCACTAGGCTACGTTTCTTCGAACCTGGGACTGTGGAGGCCCAAGTCTCTTAAGAAACACAGCGAAAGTTCTCCCCCACCCCTTTTTGTAGGGGTGCTGGGGATCAAACCCAGGGCGTTGTGTGTGCGAGGCGGGTGCCCTGCCACTGAGCTTACATCCCAGGCCCAGCAAAAGGTTTTTTTTAATCATGGGTGCCCTCCCCTTTCCCACCCCAAGGTATGCTCAAATACTCAGCCTTGAGGCTGGGGGACCGAGATGTAGTGAGGCTCTGGGATTTTCCAGCCATTAGCAGTTCTGTAGCTCTCATCTACCCTGAGAGAAACTGCCAGAGAGGTGGGGGTGCTGAGGACCCCCCCTTAGTACCTCTGAGCTGGTTCGGGTCAAAGCAGAGGCTGCACTCGCCTTAATGACAGTGCATGTTGGCGTAGGGGGCCGGGCCGGGTCCCAAAGCCCGCCACCCATGGGTGCCGCTACATCGCTCTTCTTGTCTTTCAGGCGAGGGGTTCCACAACTACCACCACACCTTTCCCTATGACTACTCGGCCAGCGAGTACCGCTATCACATCAACTTAACCACCTTCTTCATCGACTGCATGGCTGCCGTGGGGCTGGCTTACGACCGGAAGAAAGTGTCCCCGGCGACCATCCTGGCCAGGATTAAAAGAACTGGAGATGGAAGCTTTAAGAGTGGCTGAGGTCTGGGTCCCTGGGGTTCCTTTTCCAAAAGCCAGCGAGGCAGAGTTTTTAATGTTCTGTTTATTAACTACTGAATAATGCTACCAGGATGCTAAAGATGATGATGTTAACCCATTCCAGTACAGTATTCTTTTAAAATGCAAAAGTATTGAAAGCCAACAACTCTGCCTTCATCTGATGCTAAGCTGATATTCTTTCTCTCTCTCTCTCTCTCTCTCTCTCTCTCTCTCTCTCTCTCTCTCTCTCTCTCTCTCTCTCTCTCTTCTTTTTTTAGTCCCATTGTCCTTTGCTTTATTCCTATCCATTTCCTTTCTCTTGCTCGCTCATTGCCTGTCCCCCGCTCCAGGCAAGCATTGATGAGTGTCCAGCTTGCAAAATCCAGACCACCCTCCTGTAGTCCCAGACGAGTGGTCTTTGCCCCCAGATGACTCTTTCTTGAGCTGTCCTGGCGTCAGTGGCTCATGCTCGAGATGCGACACAAGACTCTTCTGGGGAAGCCCTAGTTTAGTTGCCTTCAGCCCGGGCTCTGGCTTGATGGGATGGAAAAGTAACGATTTGGCAGAAAGCTTCTAAAGCCAGACAATTGTCAGGGGAGAGAGTTGGCAGGCAAGGTGTGATTGACAAGTGGTGGTGTGGGAAACACGGCCAGCGGCTCCCGCCGTTCCCAGATACATAGCCCCCCTGGGGAGGACGTGAAGCCCCAGCGACCCACCTGCCTTTTCTCTCTCCTGGCTCGAAGGATGGGGGCTGGCTGTGAAGCTCAGCAACGCTGTTCTGCCATCGTCTCGGCTGGGGATTAAAGAGGACGTGTTTAGTTGTAGTGAACTGGAATCAGGCTTGGCAAGGGTAGGCTCCTTTTCTTCTTCTTTTTTTTTTTTTTTTTTTTGGATAGAAATATTTTAAAGTTTTATTTTACTGGATGTTTGGAGATTGGGTGTTTTCAGAATCGGGGAGGGGGGTGCGGCAGCTCATGGGATCAACAGAATGCCTTTGTCTTTCTGCTCTGCCTTGGGAGAAATGGATGAGCCCGCTTCCTAGTAAGAAGGAGGTTGGCGTTTCCAGACGGCCGATAAAGGAATGTGTCGATGGTATAGTGGTGAACATAGCGGCCTTCAAAGGGAAGGATTTTAGGAGGTGGAATGGACTCAGATGTAAAAACAAACAAACAAAAAAACACATGCACGGTATTTGCTTTGCTTAGAGTAGTCAAATCATTCCCCTGGCAGAGCAGGCGACTCGTAAAAACCGACAGAGAGGAGAGACGCGGTGGGCCGCCCGCGTCCCTCTTACTGTGGAGAGGTCCAGGGCCGCGTGTGTCGGCAGTCTCAAACGGGAACTTTGCAGAGAAGGGTTCTGGGAACACGGCTGTGGGGTCAAAGGTTAGAAGTCATTTGATGTCTTACTGTGGAAAGTGGCTATCCAAAGGAGTTGCCCGTTAGATTATTGATTAACTCCAGTTTCTCCTGGGAATGAGTGGAAACTGGAGAGCTGCTCTCCACAGCGCCAACCGTTTTCCTGTTACCATCTGGCCAAAAGCATATAGGACTGTCAGGGCTGAGGGCGGGGCCAGGTAGGAAGCTCAGACCGCCCCGGACCATCCTTTCTGTCTGTTGTCTCCTGTGGGGTTCTCTCTCCTCCAGCATTTTCTCCCTCTGGACCGCAGCCTCCTTTGAGGGTCAGTCTGTCCAGGCAGCTCCCTCTCCTGCAGATGGACAGTTCAGGGCCACCAAACCCCCCTGCCTCTCTATCAGGTTGAGCTAGCAGCCACTTTCACGTGGCCTCCAGAATCTCAGCCATCCCCGCCGGGCTCCCCTGCCCCACCGATGACTCAACTGGCAAAAAAATTCCCTACTAACATCCCTGGCACAGAGATGCGCTCTCATGAGGCACTGCCACGCCAAAGCCTCTCCGCCATGTGCCAGTGTGTCCGTCAGCCATGGAGCAAAAGAGGGTTGGGTGGTTGGTTGTTCTTTTCTTTCCTTAGGCTCCTTGGTCCTGGCCAACAGCAGTGAGCGTGGGAGGGGGGGGGCAGCCCCCGCACCCTGGGCCAGCCTGCCCAGCCCAGCCAACTGCAGTGCTTACGGTAGTAGGAGGGAGCCTGGTCTTCCTTGGGGAGCGCAAGAAGCATAGGCAGGTGCCAAAGTGCCTCATTCCGCAGGAGGACGGGTCCCTGGGGCCAGGGTGGACTGCCTGGCCACGGCCAAGACAGATCTGAAATGCCACGACCTTTGCTAAATAGCATTTCTGTGTGCAGTGTACTAACCAGCATTCCTCACGGCACGGCCCAGTGCCCACGTAGTAGAAAAGGGATCTACAACAACACTGTCCAGCACGTCGGACACTCCCGGCCCCCCGTGCCTCAGGTCAGCATGGAAGCCTGGCTTTACTTTCTCCATCCTGGGAACGTACAACACCCCACGTTCTGTGCCAGTTGAGGCGACTGGTAGAAGGGAACGCGAGAGCCTGCGTTTCTCTGGCCATGGAACGGGATTGGAAGCATTCTTCCCTCTAGAGCTGTTCCTGTCCGTAGAAAAGAATAGTCTGGAAGGACAGCTCTAGATTGTACCCATCTGACCAGTGCCGATGCCTTGGAGATGGCGGTTGGCTCGTTCTGATTCCCATCTAGGTCATCTGACAGGCGCTTTATCACGTATGATCAGAGCTTTCTCTCTAATCTTGTTCCATGGAACTGAACAATGGCAGAGCCCTACAGCAGGCTGAACGGGGTTCCCCTGGCTAAGGGTCCCCGGCATAGGGATAAGAATGTGTAGGTGGGAGGGATGTCTGCTGAGTACTGAACACTTTTTTCCCCCCCTTCTTCAAGATTTTAAAGCTAAATTCAAATGACACATTAATGATCCAGAAACTCGGATCAATGGTCTGAATTGGTCCGACTCTCTTGCTATCCTTGCTTTGTGGGTGTGCTGAGGACTTATTTGGGTGCCTTACATCCTTCCTAATCAGTGTCACATAGGAGCCTGACCTCACCGCTCCTGGCCCTCTCTCTGGAGACGCTTCCCGCCTGGGAGCGTGCAGGAGTGGCCGGAAGGGAAAGGGACCCGGCTGGAGGGCAAACAGGAGAGCTTTTGCAGGATGCCCTTCTGGGCTCCATTTTGAAATTTTATTTTCTTTGGGCTTTTTTTTTTTTTTTTAAGTTTTATTAAGTGCCCACATCTGATGGCGGGTGGAAGTAATTTGAATGTACTTGATTTATAAATTTTTTTTTTTAATTTTAGGTTAAAAGATGGTTGTAGCATCTTGTTTTCTCCTTGGTTGAAAAAATAGTATCCTGAGTGTATTCTCTGTAAGTGTAGCTCAAATGGGTGAGATGGAAGGGCAAAAGCAAGCAAGGTCTCGATACTATGTGGGTGGTCCAAGGCCTCTCCTACCACTGTGCCACTGACTTGCTATGTGACCCTAGGCAAGTCACTTAACTCTAATGTGCCTCAGTTTCCCTTCTGTTATAATGGGGATAATAATACTGACCTACCTCAAAGGGCAGTTTTGAGGCGTGACTAATGCTTTTTATAAAGCATTTTGGAATCCTTCAGCAGAGGAATTCTCTTAAGTCCTAAGTATTTTTATAGTAGCAGTGTCCACCATGAGCGTGTGCCCGCCGAGAAACCGTGTGTCCTGAATGCTCACGTCAGTCTGCATGGTTCTGTCTGAGAAACTGAGTTCCTTGGATAAGTGGTGGATAACTAGCCAGGCAAAATTTGAGAATGCATAAACTCATTGCCATGGAAACATACACAGGATATCTTTTCCTTGATTGGGTGGGATTTTTTTTTTCCTCTTTATGTGGGATAATAGTTATTTGTGACCTATAAATAATTTTGGAATAATTTCTATTAATATCAATTCTGAAGCTAGTTGTACTGATCTGAAATTGTGTTTGTTCATAATAAAAGTGAAGTGAATCTGATCGCACTGTTTCTGGGAGGTTTTGTTCGGTTGTTCGTTTGGGCCATAACACAAAGTCTTCCCAAAACTTAAATCTCTGTGGTCTACCACTCTATCAAAATCCTGTTTCTGTACCTTTAAGGGTGGGGAAAAAAAAAAGAAGCTACAATGGTTGAGTCATACCCCAGTAACCTGCCCTACCCTTCCTAAGGGTAACTTTAGGTTAAACACAGAGTCTTGGCAGCAGGAAATCAGCAGTCTGCTGTCATGAGGTCAAACACATTCACACCAGCTGGCACCTTAGCCTGGAGATACGCCAGTCCTCTGCTGTGTCACATGGTCACATGAACCTGAGAACAGGAGATGGGAGGGAGAGGAGTAAGGACCCAGCAATGTGGGCTGCCCTGTCCGGGGTCCCTTGAAAGAAATTTTGAGTCAAAGTTGAAATGGAGTCACCTCTGGGGAATGAAGAGGTTTCCTGACCAGCCAATGAACAGCAGCAGGAAGGGAAAAGGGGAAAAAACAATCCAGGGCAGGTTTGCAAGTCTTCAAGCTAGAAGACCCAAATGTCTGGGTGAGACTTTAGCTGCTCTGACGGTGTCCAAGAACGCATAGATGAGAAGAGAAGGTGGACTCCCGCCTTGCCCACAGAACCAGCTCCCTCCTGGTTGAAGGCTCCCGTCTCAGATTCAAGAAGAAATCGTCTCCATTGAAAATATCCAAAATCGGGGCCGGAGCGATAGCACAGAGGGTAGGGCGTTTGCCTTGCACGCAGCCGACCCGGGCTCGATCCCCGGCATCCCATATGGTCCCCCAAGCACTGCCAGGGGTAATTCCTGAGTGCAAAGCCAGGAGTAACCCCTGAGCATTGCTGGGTGTGACCCAAAAAGCAAAAAAAAAAAAAAACCAAAACATCCAAAATCAATTTTCTGTGCGTAGAGGTCTGGGTGGATGGCGTTTTCTTCATGAAAACCATCTGTTCTCTCGTCTCTTTGTTTTACATCCTCAGACTGGACTATTTCTTCCTTGGCTGTTCCATCACTGCGTTGTTCTAAGTCGGCCTTGTTTCCCATGAACTGGCATCCAATTTAAATAATTTATCCTCCCTAAACTCGATCACTTTGTTTTCATTTCTTCCTGTTTTATACCTGGCAGTCCTCTCAGTGATTCAGCAGACTGCTACGCTCCCTCTGGGCAACCTGTATCTTGTATATTTATTATTTAATCTGGCACTCTTATCTGCAGAAGTTCCAAGAAGGAAGAAGAAAAGGGGAGAGCTCAGAAGAGTTTGGCCTATTAGATTGAATTCGGGACGAGTTGGTTTGGAGAGATAGTACAGTCAGTAAGGTGCTTGCCTTGCACGCAGCTGACCTGGGTTCAATCCCTGGCACCCTGTGTGGTCCCCCCAGCCCACTAGAAAGTGACTGCATCGCAGTCAGGAGTGAGCCCTGAGCACCACCAGGTGTGACCCAAAAACAAAAAGGGGGGAGGGGATAGAAAAGTAATGAGCTCCCCTGAAGAGATGACCTGTAAAATAAGAACTTGAGGAGGCAAAATAATGAGCTCTTTGTTTTTTAAAGGCTTTGCATGGGAAAGTGTAAAAAGCATAAAGCTCTGTTTTGTTTTGTTTTTTTCCTTTTGGGTCATGCCTGGCGATGCACAGGGGTCACTCCTGGCTCTGCGCTCAGGAATCACCCCTGGCAGTGCTCAGGAGACCATATGGGATGCTGGGAATCGAACCCGGGTCGGCCGCGTGCAAGGCGATTGCCCTACCCGCTGTGCTATTGCTCCAGCCCCAAAAGCATAAAGCTCTGTTTAAGAATGAAGACTTAACCATGAGGGGCCGGAGCAATGGTACCGTGGGGAGGGACATTTGCCTGGCACACAGCTGACCAGGGTTCAACGGCCAGCACCACAAGGCCAAGTGGTACCCTACAACAGGGCCTAGCACCAAACCATGGGCCTTGCAGTGCTGGGCAAAGTACCCTGGGCTCTTGAGTAAAACTGGCCCGTGTGGTCCCTCTACCCTCACACTGCTCCCAAAGAAACGTCCAGATACCTGTACACTATGAACTTTGGAAACACTAGACTACGGGGTAGAAATTAAAGTACCACATCCTGTATGCTGCCATTAGAAGGAAGCGTCCAGAAAGGAGCCAAAGCAGCGAGCAACAGCTTCGAGGGCTGGGAACGGAGGGTGGGAGTGACTGCTAATGAACTTTTCCTGAGCACGTGGGGTGGGAGAGGGCGGTGAAAATGCTCTGAATTGGGGCTGGAGTGACAGCACAGCGGGGAGGGCGTTTGCCTTGCATGCGACCGACCCGGGTTTGAATCCCAGGGGTGGTTCCTGAGTGGACAGCCAGGAGTAACCCCTGTGCATTGCCAGGTACAACCCAAAAAGGAAAAAAAATGCTCTGAATTGATTTTGTGGTGAGGACTTTTTCCCTTTTGGTACCCCCTTTGCAGTACTGGGGACTGAGCTCGGGGCCTCATGCATGTAAGGCAAGTGCTCCACCACTGAGCTTCGTACTGAGCCATGGTTAATGTTCTGAATATACTAAGAATCAAAACGGCATAAGCTTTCGAGGGCAGTCATATTTGCATATATACAGGTATATATTTGTATTTGGACATACATGAATTGTATCTAAAACTTTGATAGAATGAGAGTTCGAAGGACCGGAGTACAGGCTTTGCATGACAGTGCTGGGGTTGGTCCCTGGCACCACGCGTCACCCTGGGCACCGCCAGGACTTAACTCCCCAGCACAGGCCCTGTGCGTCAGCTGGTGTGGCCCAAACGCCCTCCACACACACACACACACACACACACACACACACACAAAACGAGAAAAAAGCACTCTGTTTTGATGTTTTTGCCCTTCACTATAGCTGAAATCCAGGCCTAAATATAATCAAAAGAAGCACTCCCTGTTTTTGTACGTAGTGATGTTTAATCTCAAAGCTACATGGAGCAGGCACTGACCCCATGGAAAAGGGCAATTTGGCACCGCCTGGAGATCCAAGAATGAGAAGGTTGTCAGATAGACACCCGGGAAAACCCCTAGGGGCAGATCTACATTTAAAGGGACAGACGCCATGACATCAATACAACTCAGCATCCTCCTGAATGGAAATCCCAGTTCCAAGAACAAGGAGCCCCACAACCCAGAGCCGGGCACTGAACCCAGGGCTTGACTAGTATTGCCCCAGTTTCACCCATGAGGTAACTGAATTCGTGGAAAAAGATGCTGTAACCCAGTATGGCCCCAGACTCTCACTCTCTCTGGACTGATGACTAGACTCACACATGGTTGAGTCAAGTGAGTGATGTGTAGAAATAAAACCTGGTCATATTTGTGCTGTTGCAAATACCATTCTTCATTCCAGAAAAATCTTTTTTTTTTTTTTCCTGCTTTTTGGGTCATATTGGGCAATGCACAGAGTTTACTCCTGGTTTGGCACTCAGGAATTACTTCTGGCAGTGCTCAGGGAACCATATGGCATGCTGGGGATCGAACCCGGGTTGGCTGCACACAAGGAAAACGCCCTACCCGCAATGCTATCGCTCCAGCCTCCCAGAAGAATCTTTAACTTTCAATCATACCTATTTTTATTTTTTTTATTTTTATTTTTATTATTTTTTAAATTTTGTATTGAGTCACCATGTGGAAAGTTACAAAGTTTTCAGGTTTAAATCTCAGTTATACAATGCTCGAATACCCATCCCTTCACCAGTGCCATACCTATTTTTAAACAACATTAAATTAGTATTATCAATGGGCTGGAGTGATAGTGCAGTGGGTAGGGCGTTTGCCTTGCACGCAGCCGACTGAGGTTAGGTTCCTCCGCCCCTCTCGGAGAGCCCGGCTAGCTACCAAGAGTATCTAGCCCGAATGGCAGAGTCTGGCAAGCTACCGGTGGCGTATTCAGTATGCCAAAAACAGTAACAACAAGTCTCACAATGGAGATGTCACTGGTGCCCGCTCAAGCAAATTGATGAGCAACAGGATGACAGTGACATTATTATTATTATTATTATTATTAAGTGAAGCCAAATCATTTTATTGAAAGAAATTTAGAGACACGTGAGGTGCAAGCAAGAGAGAAATACGTGCTCAAGAGCAAACACGGGCTTCTCCAAGGTGGAAAAGGCCCATACCTGACTTTCAAGTTCTCTGAGGCATACCTGACATTTCCTCTAGTGTTTTCCCAACCTTACTCCACCCTCCTGTCAGATTTTGAGATCCTCAAGGGCATGTGTCTTCTTTCAGGAATGTCTGCTGTCCCAGAGTAAACGGCATTCGATAAAGTGATTAAACAAAGCTCACGTCCAGTTTTCAGTTCTGCAAAGGGCTGAAATGTCTGCGGCCACGGGAGTCATCCCGCTGTGACCTAGAGTTAACTTTCTCTGGGGCAGGCAAAGGGCTGATTCTTGTACACTGACTTGGGAACAAATTCCACAGGCCTTAATTGCAGGTTGCAGGGTTGCCGAGATGCTATACTGGGGTTGCTGGAGGCAGAACCTGCCCTTTTGCAGGACCCAGGTCTGCCCAGTTTGCTACACCCCAGCCCGGGCGTGCTCACAAAGGCCGAGTGTGTGTGACGCTGACTCACTGTGGTTCTCGGTCCCAGCCTCGGATCAGCGCTGAGGGACCAGAGGGCTCCTGTCCCTCCTGGCTGATTCCCAGAGGAATTGTGAGGAGCTGGGGCGAGGCCAGCTTTAAAAGTCGCTGACCAGTGGGAGAGTGAGCAGGGGCAGAGAAGCGACCAGGGAGAGGCGGGAAGGGCCAGGCCCCTTGTTCAAGCCTGTCCCATCCCTTCGGGCGCTGAGCTGGGGACACTGGAACCCGCTTGTTCCTTTCAGATACATACAGATGAATGGACACGCCGTTCCCGCAACAGAAAGCCTTCCCACTCGCACAAAGCTCACATTTGCAGACATGTTACAAGGGAACCGTGTACTGCCAAGGAGAAATTCGTTTCTCTGTTAGCCAAACACCGCTCCCCTGCACGTACGCAGTCCGCCACACCTGGTTCCTGCACCCATTCCCCACTGCCCTTGGCTTCTCCTCAAGCCCGTTTTCTCCCTGGAACACATAGCTCGCTTGTTCCTCCCCTTTTCTGGATTTGGAGCCACACCCAGTGGTGCTCAGGGCTTACTTCTGGCTCTACACTCAGGACTTAGTCACGCTCTGACAGTGCCCAGGGGACCATCAGGGATGCCAGGGACCGAACCTGGGTTGGCCACATGCAAGGCAAATGCCCTACCCGCTGTACTATGGCTCTGGCCCCTCTTTCTTCTCTGTTTATTTCCACTCTGGAGAGTTATATCTCTCTCAAACATGTACTTTTCCTCCCCTCCCATCTAATTAAGTTTCAGTAAAAGCTATCTTACTTCCTCTACCCATCCCTTGGTCGTTGCCCTCATTGTTCGATTTTTGAGTTCTTTCTACTTTTGGCTGCTGTGAATACTGTTGCTAGGACCAGTGTGGAAGGACCGAGTTCCTATTTGCAGTTTATGTGTGCAGTTCACGTGTGTGCTATGCCGGAGCAAGTGTCTGCATGACGGCATTTCCATGTTTGATTCTTATGAATGCCCAAACCTTTCCACACTAGCTGTTCCATTCAGCGTTCCCACCAGCTGTGTGTGAGGGTCAACCTTTCTTTTCTTTTCTTTTTTTTTTTTTTTTGCTTTCTGGGTCACACCCAGCTATGATCAGAGGTTACTCCTGGCTCTTGCACTCAGGAATTACTTCTGGCGGTGCACAGAGGGACCATATGGAATGCCAGGGATTGAACCCAGGTCTGCCGGGTGCAAGACAAACGCCCTACCCGCTGTACTATTGCTACAGCCCCATAATCTTTATTATTATTCTTTTTTATTTATTTAATTTTTGCTTTTTGGGTCACACCCAGTGATGCTCAGGGGTTACTCCTGGCTTTGCACTCAGGAATTACTCCTGGTGGTGCTCAGGGGACCATATGGGATGCTGGGAATCGAACCTGGGTCAGCTGCATGCAACGCAAACGCCCTATCCGCTGTACTATCGTTCCAGCCCCATAATCTTTATTTCCATCTTTCAAGAAAGCCAGACTACTGGGCCGACCTTCCCTCCTCCTTCCTTCTTCCCTCTCCTTCTCTTTCTTGCTTCCCCCCCCTCCTCTCTCTCTTCCGTGTTGTTTTTGGGGGACGGCACCCCGCAGTGCCTGGGGAACCTCCCCAACCCCTCACACTGCCTCTACCACCAGGCACAGCTGAGCCCGGGGCTTGGCCTCCCCCACGAAGGCTCAGAGGGCAGGTACAGGCGAGGGCAGGCTCCCACCTCCCTGTGCCACACCCTCTGAGCCTTTTTTTTTTTGCCGCCTCCTAAAACCACCCTGGCCCCAGCCCCTGGGGCCCGGAGTCCCAGCCGCGTGCCGGAGGGACGCCGCGCTGCGTGGCCAGGGCCTGCGCGCGGGTGTGGACGGCTCAGCGCGGGCTGGGGCGGGGGGTGGGGGCGGGGGGGCGCATCTGCGAAGGCTCAGCCCGCAGCCGGGGCGCGCCCAGCCCCCCCTCTGCTCCCGGGCCCTGCGTGTCTGGGCCTGGCCGGTGGCAGATGTGAATGGAGAGGAAGCGCCTCCCTCTCCACCCCCTCGGCCCGGGGTTACTGCCGGTCACCGAACTATTTACATTTGCAACAGCCCCACAGCGCCTGACCCGGCCGCGGCCAATCGGCGGCCCCCGGGCTTGTCTGACTCGGGCTGCGCCAATCCCGAGGTGCGGGCCTCGCCGCCTCGCCGCCTTTGAATCACAGCTCGCCCGTCGCCCGGGGAGGGGAGCCTGACTCAGAGCCGCTGCTCGGGCACTGGGGGGAAGCACCGCGCGGGCGCTGCACGGGGTTGCACGCGGGAGGGCGGCTCGCCGAGCTCCCCGGCACGGGTCCCCTCGTGTCTCCGCTGGGCAGAAACGTCCAGGCGGAATCCCCGGCCCGGGAGCTTGCTCTTTCCAGCCACAGGGACCTGGGAAGCCTCGGTGAGCCCTTGGGAGCCGGGACAGACCCGAGGCAGGGCTAGTTTTGTGTTTTAGTCTGCAAGAGCAGCAGCCAAAGCACTGAAAAAAAAAAAAAGTGGAGAGATAGTCCTGCGGGCAGGGCGCTTGCTTTGCACGCCCCCCGACGCACCCGGCCCGGGTTTAGATTCCTGGCATCCCGTCCGCTCCCCTGAGCACGGCCAGGAGTGATTCTGAGTGCAGAACCAGGTTTGACCCTAAAACAAACACTGAGCCGAAAAAAGGCGAGTCCTAGTAGGGCCTAGTAGAGTGAGGGACGGTCAGGAGGCCGGAAGCTTTTCCTGGAAGTGCAGCCGGGCTGATGGGAGCCTTGCAAAGCAGGAGGGGGAGGACAGGAAGCTCTGAGAGAGGGGCCTGCGAAGGTTTTGTTATTTTTTTTTTCTCTAGGGGGACCCACAGGGTATTTTCAAGCAGAAAGAAAATACTTGTGCTGCGGAGTTTCAGGAAGGTAACTTTGTAACAGGAGAGATTAAAGCAGCAGATCAAAGATCAGGGACAGGAACATCAATTAGGTGGTTTGGCGACTCAAGGATTATGGTAGAAGGAAAGAGGCATTTTGGAGTGGAATCAACAACACTTAATTGATTAGATGAGATGAGGGAGGAGAGGGCTCAAAAATGACTTTGAGTTTTGGGTCCTAAATGACTTTTCAGAGCGCCTCCACTAACTATACTGAGACAGAGGCTGAGAGAAAAGAAAAAAGGAAGAGATCTTGGGACAAACGAGGGGTTGGTTCAACAATTAAAACACAAGAGTTTAAATTGCAAGAATATTCATGGAAATGAGGATCTGGTGTAGGGATCCCCCGAAGTTTATAACCAGAGTGACAGGACAGTGGCTAGGGTGCTTGCTTTCCATGAGGTCAAGGAGTAAGTCCTGAGCACGGCCGGCTCTGGTTCCCCCCAGACCCTACAAACAAAGGTGGTAATGAATGAAATGAAGGAGAAAATTGATCACCTGGAAAGGGATCATAGGGTAAGCAGATTCAAGACAGAGTCTTCGAAAGTGCCAAAACGAAACAGGTTAAAAGGACCCAAAATTAACGTAACAGACTAAGATGTACCTGATATGGAGAAAACGCAAGCTAGAACAATAGTAATAATAATGATAATAACAAAAGTAAAAGTAATTCTAAATAGAGGAGTAGGACATTGTGAAAAATAGATATCTGACAGTAGGGCACTGGTGAAATGTCCTTTTTTTATTTGTTTTCAGGCCACACCTGGTAGTTCTCAGGAATCACTTCTGGCCTTCAGGACCATATTTGGTGCCTGGGACTATATTTGGTGCCCGGCGTCAAACCAGAGTCAGCCAAGTGCCTTACCCTACCTGCTATGTCCCCAACGCCTCACTGAATGTCTTTGAATGGAATACTATGCACACATCATGCTTATGTTGAAGCCAATATGATTAATACCAAAGGATGTTTAACAAACATTTTTTTTCTTTTTTGGGGGTTGGGGTCGGGGCACACCTAGAAGTGCTCAGCGGTTACTCCTGGCTCTGTGCTCAGGAGTCACTCCTGGCAGTGATTGGGGGACCCTATAGGATACCAGGGATGGAACCCAGGTCAGCCGCATGCCAGGCAAGTGCCCTACTTGCTGGATTATTGCTCTGGCCCCCAGACATTGAAAATAGAGCATTATTTTCTAGTCCTTTATTCTGTTTTTAATCTGGGTCAAGGGTCAAGGCAGGTCAACGCCTAGCCTGGATACTCAGGGCACACACTGGAGCCAGCCCTGGACAGGTCACCCTCCCATCACAGGGTGTACTCATACCACACCCACACGTAGACAGGGACATTTATACATCATCGAACCTAACGTGCATCAGGGATGCGGAAGGCAGTCACAGGGCTAGCACAAGAGCCACTCATGTAAGTCCCAAGATAGAGTCACCTGGAAATCCATGTGTGTTTTTCATCAGCATTCTGAAGGAATGACGTCAGCAGAGCCCCTCCTGCGTCTTGATTGGAGTGTTGGTTACACAGCTTCTACAATGCCCTCATGCTGCAGGCTTAAGGAAAGGGGGGGAGCACTGTCCTCTCCTAGGAGTGCAAGAAGGGGAGGGCGACCCAGGAGCACTGCACAGAGGGGAGGTGTGGCAAGGCCTGAGAGCTGAGCGCAGATCCCAGCTGCTGCCCCCAACAAAGCCAAAAGCCAGGAGTTGAGTCCAGATGAAACAGAAAATTGGAGACGTGAAGGCTGGAGTGATAGCACACAGGGGAGGGCGCTTGCTTTGCAAGCACCCGACCCGGGTTCAATCCCAGCATCCCACATGGTCCACTGAACACCACCAGGAGTAATCCCTGAGTGCAGAGCCACGAGGAAGCCCTGAGCACCACCAGGTGTGGCCAAACAAACAAACAAAAAGTTGGAGACATGAATTATTTTGGACGAGGGCAGGGGACTTGGTAGCTGACTTACCGTAGGCCATGGCAGAAGAACTGAGGGGGTCCAGGGACCACTTCTGGCGATCCTCGGCCTGCATGGGTGAGCCTGAGAGGCCAGTGTTGGTTGGGGATCCAGGGGGTGCTCCTGCTCAGGCTGGCAGTGCTGGGAGCCAAGAAGCGGGTCTCACCATGCAGAGCGTGTGGTCTACCCCTGTGAGCTCTCTCCTCATCTCCAAACCTGCTTCTTACTGCTCTGAGTGGGTGGAGCAAAAAGGAAACTACAGGGGAGCAGGGAGAGGAGCCTGGGTGGGGGTATATAGAGAAGGGTAGTGTAGGTGGGAGAAAGATGGATTTCAAGTCAAAAATAACTTGGGCTTGGGGCTGGAGTGATAGCACAGCGGGTAGGGCGTTTGCCTTGCACACGGTCAACCCGGGTTCGATTCCCAGCATCCCATATGGTCCCCTGAGCACCGCCAGGGGGTAATTCCTGAGTGCAGAGCCAGGAGTAACCCCTGTGCATCGCCAGGTATGACCCAAAAAGCAAAAAAATAAATTAATTAATTAAAAAAAAATAACTTGGGTTTGTTTATGCATCTTGGGAGGGGTCAGACACTACTCACCCAATTTGTTGAACCCGTCCCAAGGTGTGAGGAAGTTCTCTTGAGGAGGATTACAGTCCCAGTTCTAAAGGACTAGATCACCACTTGGGTTCCACCTAGTTTTAAGTCCCTGTGCTTTCAAGTACTTGAAGAGCTTATCCAAGGGTAAATAGGACTTAGGTTAGTAGTCAACTCTGAGCACCACTGAGTGTGGCCCCAAAACAAACTAAGCAAAAATAAATAGTCAAATTCTTTTTTTTTTAATCGAATCACCATGAGATACAGTTACAAAGCTTTCATGATTGAGATTCAGTCATACGATGATGAACATCCATCCCTCCACCAGTGACATTTTCCACCACCGATGTTCCCAGTATCCCTCTCACCACCTTCACCCCATTCTACTCCCTACCTCTGTGATAGGCACCTTCCTTCTTACTCTCTCTCTACTTTGGGCATCATGGTTTGCAATACAGATACTGAGAGGCCATCATGTTTGGTCCTTAGTCTACTTTCAGCATACATCTCCTATCCTGAGTGATCCCTCTAAGCATCATTAACTTAGTGGTCCCTTCTCTATCCTAGCTGCCTTCTGCCCCAGCACATGAGGCAGGCTTCCAAACCACAGAGATATCTCCTGGGCCCTGTCTCTACTGTCCTTGGGTTTTAGTCTCATTTTATGTTAATTTATATTCCACAAATGAGTTCGATCATTCTCTGTCTGTCCCTCTCTTTCTGACTCATTTCACTTAGCATGATGCTCTCCATGTCTATCCATTTATAAGCAAATTTCATGACTTCATCTCTCCTAACTGCTGCATAGTATTCCATTGTGTAGATACCGCAAAGTTTCTTTAATCAGTCATCTGTTCTTGGACACTCAGGTTGATTCTGGATTTTGGCTATTGTGAACAGTGCTGCAATACACATACAAGTGCTGATGTCATTTCTACTGTGCTTTTTTGCATCCCCAGGATATATTCCCAGAAGTGGTATTGCTGGATCATATGGAAGCTCAATTTCTAGTTTTTTCAGGAATGTCCATACTGTTTTCCAAAAAGGCTGAACCAGTCAGCATTCCCACCAGCAATGAATGAGAGTCCCTTTCTCCCCACATCCACACCAGCACTGGTTGTTCTTGTTCATTTTGATGTGTGCCAGTTTCTGTGATGTAAGATGATATCACATTGTTTTGATTTGCATCTCCCTGATGATTAGTGATGTAGAGAATTTTTTCAGGTGCCTTTGGTTTTTTATAGTTCTTTTTTTTTTTTTTTGGTTTTTGGGTCACACCCGGCTATGCACAGGGGTTACTCCTGGCTCTTCACTCAGGAATTACCCCTGGTGGTGCTCAGGGGTCCATATGGGATGCTGGGATTAGAACCCGGGTCGGCCTCGTGCAAGGCAAACACCCTACCCGCTGTGCTATTGCTCCAGCCCCTATAGTTCTATTTTTGAGGAAATTTCTGTTCATTTTTTCTCCCTATTTTTTGATGGGGTTGAAGATTTTTTCTTGTGAAGTTCTACCAGTGTCTTGTATATCCTAGATATGAATCCACTACCTGGTGGGTATTGGGTAAATAATTTTTCCAATATTCAAATTCTTTACCAACTTAAATTAGTTTTTTTTTGGTTTGCTTGGGGGATCTGTCCTCAGGGATCACTTTTGGTGGGGCTCTGGGGACCCTAGGCAGTGGCAGGAACTGAACCAGAGTTGGCTATATGCAAGGCAAGTGACCTGCCCACTTCATTCTCTCAAACCTCTAAAATGGTCTGTGTTCGACTTACTATCTCATAGGGAAGTCTAAAAAGATAATATAAATGATTGGAGATGACAAAGTACTATGCAGACATAAGTTATCATTACTGTTATTTCCTCTGTGGTTGTTCCCTGTTAACTTCTTGGCCAGTCCTTCAATTCTTCCTCTTGCTTCTCTCATAGCTCTTTCCTCCTACTAGACCCACAGCAGGACCCCAGTGAGAGATTAGGGGTGAGCAGGCTGATATAGCATAAACCATCTTGCCTCCGCTTGCAAGGAGGTAGACTGATGAGCGTTTGCTCTTTATCACAGTCACTCCCCAGTCACTTTTTGCTATCAACTCTCTGGGCTTGTAGTTATCCAAGATTCACAGTCTTTGTTCTTTTTTTTTATTATTTTTTTTTATTTTTGCTTTTTGGGTCACACCTGGCAATGCACAGGGGTTACTCCTGGCTCTGCACTCAGGAATTACTCCTGGCGGTGCTCAGGGGACCATATGGGATGCTGGGAATCGAACCCGGGTCGGCCGCGTGCAAGGCAAACGCCCTACCCGCTGTGCTATTGCTCCAGCCCCAAGATTCACAGTCTTGAGGCCAGAGCAACAGTGGGGAGGACACTTGCCGTGAACACAGCCAACCTGGATTTGATCCCTGGCATCACATATTACCCCCTGAGTGCTCCCTAGTGCAGAGCCAGGGGTAAGCCCTGATCACAGCTGGGCGTTTCCCCCAACCACTACTCCCTTTCCCCCCTCCAAAGATTCACAGACTTGGGGCTGGAGCAATAGCACAGCGGGTAGGGCGTTTGCCTGACACGCGGCTGACCCGGCTTCAATCCCCAGCATCCCATATGGTTCCCTGAGCTCTGCCAGGAGGAATTTCTGAGTGCAAAGCCAGGAGTAACCCCTGTGCATCACTGGGTGTGACCCAAAAAGAAAAAAAAAAAAGATTTACAGACTTTTCCACTTGACGGAATAAACTAAATCTTCTCCCTGCTATGTGTGTGAAATTAAGATTCTGAACCTACATACTGGACTTTAAAAGGGTCCCTGGTAAATTTCTCAACGCCTTAAAGCTAACTTTGGAAACTGGAGAGGACTGTTTTGAATTTCTGTTCATTCTCCCAGTCTACTAAATATCTCTCCTCTCTTGTGCTGTTGAAAAATTGGGTTGGTTCCTCTGCTCTGTCTCCGATAAGAGGGGTTGTCTAGGGCAGTGCCACGGGTGGTGTGACCTGCCTTAGGGTGTTTTCAGTAAACCTGAAATGACATTGTCCACACCCCTTGAGTACTGCGCAGTGAATGATTGGGCACCCTGACCGAACACGTTGTCCTGTGTCCCCCAGTCATGTCCCTTGCCATGGCACACCTAGCTCTTAAACTCTGGGTCAGCACCCATAGAGGGCCATAGAACTGGAGGTGGGGTTTGAAAAAAAAAAAAAAAAAAAACCTTTCTTTTTTTTTTTTTTTTTTTGCAAAAGCAGATGGTTTCTGAACACACAACAGTCAAAAATTAATTAAAAGTCAAATGTGTAATGCATCCGAGGCCTTCCTGGCTGTTTGCCAGTGCTGCATTTTTGGACGGAAAGGCCTGTTGGGGGGGTGGGGGGTGGAGCGGTCACAAGTAGAGAAAGTTCAAGCAAGCCCAATGTCATGGGCATTTACTTCTGTGCCTCTGAATGTCGTGTCAATGCGGCTGCTTATTGGCTTTGTATACTTTTGTTTTGTGGCTGTGCTCAGCAGTCCTCTGGGGCTATTCCTGGCTCTGTGACCAGGGGTGATCCCTATCGTGGTACGGGGACCATACGTGGGGCACTAGCCTTGCATTCTGCCTGTGCCCAGGATTTTTTTTTTTTTCTTTTTAGGTCACACCCGGCAGGGCTTACTCCTGGCCCTGCACTGAGGAATTAGCCCTGGCCAAAGGAAAATCCTAGGAAATCCTAGGAAAAGGTATTGGTTAGGTTTTTCATGTTTTGGATGGCATGTTCTACCTACCCACAGCACAAAGTGAAAACATTTGAAAGACTGTTTCGTGCTGTTGCTCTTTTTTTTTTTCAACAGGAGCCTTCCCAGTGGTGGTTGGAAGCTCAGGTGCCCCAGAAATAGCAGTGATAAATCTCGAGGCATAAGTACTCAGGGGACCATATGGGATGCCGGGGATCGAACCTGGGTCAGCCACGTGCAAGGCAAGCACCCTCTCCGCTGTAGTATCCCCAGGGACACTTTCTTACACGGGTGTGGCTGTGCAGGATTGAGACTCTTCACAGCAGTTTATCCAGTCAGGGGCGTTACAAGTGTGTAGTCGGCCACACAGAGATGGGGAGAGGATCCCTCCGGCCTGGCCCAAGCTCAGAGTCCGTTGCCAGAGGCTGCTGCAGGCCAGAGGGCAGTCTGGCTGCTCCGAGCAGCAACCAGGGGGGACTTCCCAGCTTCTCCTTTCAGTAGCGCTTCCTTTCCAGGCCACGAGCTCCTATCAGGGCTCTGGCTTCTCCCCTGGTGGCAAGTGGACGTTCAGAGTAACCGCAGACTCTCCCAACCCGCTCTTTCTAGAACACTGACCCTCTCCCTTCAGTAAGCAGCTCAGCTGCTTTCTATCCAGTCTCCTATTACCTGAGAGATTCCAGGGCTGGGATGGGTAGATAGTCCAGGGGTTAAGGTACTTGCCTTGCGGGGCTGGAGTGATAGCACAGCGGGTAGGGCATTTGCCTTGCACGCAGCCCAACCTGTGTTCGATTCCCAGCATCCCATATGGTCCCCTAAGCACCGCCAGGAGTAATTCCTGAGTGCAGAGCCAGGAGTAACCCCTGAGCATCGCCGAGTGTGACCCAAAAAGCAAAAAAAAAAAAAAAAAAAATTGTTTGGGGCTGGAGAGATAGCACAGCGGGTAGGGCGTTTGCCTTGCACGCGGCCGACCCGGGTTCGATTCCCAGCATCCCATATGGTCCCCTGAGCACCGCCAGGAGTAATTCCTGAGTGCAGAGCCAGGAATAACACCTGTGCATCGCCAGGTGTGACCCAAAAAGCAAAAAAAAAAAAAAAAGGTACTTGCCTTGCACGTGGCCGACCCATGTTTGATCCCGGGTACCCCATGTGATCCCCCCAGAAGTATCAGGAGTGATGCCTGAGCACAGAGCCAGGAGTAAGCCCTGAGCACCACCCAAACCGTTGCCTTAAAACCAATTAATTACTAACCAACCCAATTATTATTTTTATTGGATATTGCAACAACAACAACAACTAGCCCAGAGGAGAGATTTCACAGAAGGAGAGGGTATTGGCTAGGTGTTCAGTGTTGAGGATGGCATGTCATATCCACAGCACAAAGCGATCTGACATGCCATCCAAAACATCGAAAGACTGTGTGTTTAGTGCTGTTGGTCTTTTTTTCCTCAACAGGGGCCTCCCCAGTGGTGGGTTGGAAGCCCAGGGAATAGCAGAGATAAATCTCTGGGTATCAAGCATGGCAAACATGCATGCCACCCTCTCTGAGCTATCTCCTGGGCCCCCAGGTTGCACATTTGTAATCCTGTGATCCACAACTTAGTTAAGCCCATATTAAAATAGATGTTAAATTAAATCTCAGACTGGCTGACAGAATATTGACAATAATGTATAAAACAGGGTGTGGGTTAGAGAGATAGTACAGCAGGCAAGGTATCGGCCTTGCATGCAGCTGAACAAGGTTCACACGCTGGTACCACATATGGTCCCCCGAGCACTTACAGGGATGACTCCTGAGCACAGAGCCAGGAGTACCCTCTGAGCTCCGCTAGGTAAGGCTTACACTCTAGAATCAAATACAATTTAAAAATAGGGGGCATCTTCTGTTCTCATGAGCAAGCCTACTCCCAAACTCAAAATAAAACCCCAAACCCAAATCATAAAAATTCTAAAGTCTATAAACTTGGAGGGCTGGAGCCATAGCACAGGTAGGGTGTTTGCCTTGCACGAAGCTGACCCGGGTTCGATTCCTCCACCCCTCTCAGAGAGCCCAGCAAGTTACCGAGAGTATCTCGCCCGCATGGCAGAGCCTGGCAAGCTACCTGTGGCATATTCGATATGCCAAAAACAGTAACAACAAGCCTCACAATGGAGATGTTACTGGTGTCCGCTCAAGCAAATCGATGAGCAACGGGATGACAGTGACACAGTGATAAACTTGGAAGAGCCCTTGGTCCTCGTGGCTACCCCTCAGCCCCGCTGCCCCTGGGTCTTGTCTCCAAAAAATGTCCCTTTTATGTGAAATGGGTCTCTGGTGAGGCCAGTTTTTTTGTGTGTTTTGTTTTGTCTTTTTTTGGTCTATTACCTCTTTGTAATCAGAGAAAGTCCAACTGGGAGCTGAGATCCTTGTCAGTCCGTGGGTGAGGCTGAGAAAAAGAACCTCTGTGACGAGTGGTCCCTTCTCTCCTGCCCTCTGCTTTCCTACTGTTTCTCATGAATAAAACATGCGCACATGACATTTGGTGCTTTTCTTCCCTGATTCAGTCTCTGCAGAGAGCCACGTCCTTGGGGTGGTGGGAGCGAAGGGTTCCGCTCAGGGGCAGGAAAACAGAGGCCCGAGGACATTGCCGGACAAGGATCTCTTAGAACTGGGGAAAGGGGCCGCCAGTCTTGTGCTCTGGGAGTGAGAGTTAGCCTTTGCCTTCCTTATTAAAACTCGTTCTTTTTTTTTTTTTTTTTTTGCTTTTTGGGTCACGCCCAGCAATGCTCAGGGGTTACTCCTGGCTCTGCACTCAGGAATTACTCCTGGTGGTGCTCGGGGGACCATATGGGATGCTGGGAATCGAACCCGGATCGGCCACATGCAAGGCAAATGCCCTACCTGCTGTACTATTCTTTGATGTTTCGTGTTTGAGCACGGGGGGGGGGGCGGGGGGGCCGTATCAGGGGCCATTCCCTGCTTAATGCTGATGGTCGTGGTGGGTGAGTGGGGACCATGTGGGCAGGGGTGGAGCCCGGGGGCTTCCACATGCAAAGCATCACTGTAGGAGCTGGAGAGAAAACACAGTGGGTAAGGTGCTTGTATTGCATGTGGGTGAGCAGGATTTGATCCCCAGCGCCCATAAGGTCTTCTGAACCCACCAGGAGTGGTCACTAAGCACAGAGCCAGGAGTAAGCCCGAATCACTGCTAGGTGTGAAGCATCCCTCCCCCCCACCCCCCTGCAAAGTCAGCACTCCAGTCCTCGGAGCCATCTTTCTGGCCTTTTTTTGGTTTTTGTTTTTTAGGCCATACCCGGTGATGCTCAGGCATTGTTCCTAGCTCTGTACTCAGGCATCACTCTTAGCGGTGCTTGGGGGACCATACGGGATGCCGGGGATCAAACCTGGGTTGGCCACAGGCAAGGCAAAGCGCCCTACCTGCTGTACTGTCGCTCGGTTCCATCCCAGACCTCTGAGGAGTAAAAAAAAACTTCTGTACTTTGGGGGATAGACAAAAGAATCTCTAATTTCCCTTTTCTTTCTGAGAACAAGGATCTGTGGAGCCTGTCTCTCCCAGAAGGGAGGGAAGAAAATAGAAAAGGAAAGAAAGAAGAATGGAGAGACAGTGTGATTTCAAGTTCCGACTTAAAAAAAAAAAAAAAAAAAAAAACAAATGTGGTCTGTGCCTTCAGCTGAGTGAACATAATCGCTTTGGTTTTGTAGAACAAGTCAAACCCCAGGCAAATCCTAACCCCACCCCCCACACCCCCAATCCCCGAACCTGCCAATGGGGAGCAGATAGGTACGTGGGGAGTCAGGGGCGTGAGTGCCTCATTCCGAAATGCTGGAGGCAGAGGGGGGCACTCCTCTGACCGGGCCACGCCATGGCCAGCCCCTGGCCTTTGCTGGCTCTACAGCAGCCTGGCAGGGGCTGGTTTTTTCCCAGAGCTGAATTATTGCCAACTTGGCTTGTGAAATGTTTACAAGCACTTTCAAATACTGTGATGAAAGGCACAGATGGGCCCAGAGGGCTTTTCAAATCGCTTTCCTAATTTCTCTTTTTTTCCCAAATGATAAGGTAGGTCCACCAAGACGAGGCTCCCAGCCGGGGCCACTGGGGACAGATGTAGGGGAAAACTGCTTCCAGGGCTTCTTTGTCGCTCCGCCCTGGCGCATGCAAGAGGATCCAGCCCGTCCTTCCTTTCCCCTCCACAGGCCTGCCTGCCCGCTCTCCAGGCCCAGATTTGCACGGCCAAGTCTCTGCTCCTTGGAGGGCCCGGCCTGAAGGCAGGAGGGTGTGTGCAGACGAGGATGCCTCGTGCAAGGGCCCTTGTCTCCTGCCCAGCCAGCTCGGGGCTGGCACACTTGCCAGGCCTCGGGCTCCTTCCGGGGAGCTTGTTACTACTCAGTGTTTCCGTTCCTGTCACACACCCTCCGAGCAGCCTCTCTGCAGGTCTGGTTCCCTGCACAGGTGGAACGCACACCCGTGGGTCCGGGGCTGGGAAGAGACCGCGGGGGCACCAGGTACCCACAGCTCAGTCTCTCCCATGGGCGCAGTCATGGCTTAAAAGGAAAGATCCAGGGACCGGATTGATAGTACAGTAGGAGAGCATTTGCCTTGCATGAGGCCGACTTGGCATTTCCTATGGTCTCCTGAGCCCCTCCAGGAGGGATTCCTGAGTGCAAAGCCAGGAGTGACCCCTCAGCTCCTCTGTAGGTGACCCAAAGACAAATTAAAAAAAAAAAAAAAAAAGAAAAGATCCAAGTGCTGGGTGAGGGGGAGGGGAGCATCTCTAAAACCCAGGGCTCTGGGTGGACTCCGCACCCCTGCGTCCAGTAAGTACTAACTTGAACTGTTCTTTCGTTGATCAGCATATAAAAGTAATGGACACACAGTAGGCAGGTCAAAGAGTAAAGCCACGTCAGCTCCGCCTCCCGCCATTGCACAGGAAACTCTTTTGTGGGGAGAAGGGGAAGAGGCTGGGCCTGACCTGGCGGTGCTCAGGGCTTAATCCTGACTGTGCTCAGGGATCACTCCTGACAGTGCTCAGAGGATCCAATGGCGTGCTGAGGGTGGAATCTGGGACATCCGCGTGCAAGGAGAACGCCCAACCTGCTCTGCTCTCATTCCAGCCAGAGAGAATTTTGTAAGGGATCTATTTCCCTCTACAGTCACCTTCGAATCTCAAGCCTCAGGTCTCCTTCCGGTGCCGCCATATGCCCCGCACAGCAGAAGAACCTACAGGGGCATCAGGCATTCCTCCTCGCTCTCATCGCTCTTTCGTCGCTTTTGGGAATACTTCAAATATTCCCTTGAGGTTCGTGATCTGGACAGCTTTTTTTTTGCTTTTTTTGGGTCACACCTGGTGATGCACAGGGGTTACTCCTGGCTCATGCACTCAGAAATTACTCCTGGCTGTGCTCAGGGAACCATATGGGATGCTGGGAATTGAACCCGGGTCGGCTGTGTGCAAGGCAAACGCCCTACCCGCTGTGTTATCGCTCCAGCCCCTGGACAGCTTTGACAATGAGGGTCACTTACTTTTTGAAACGCCCTTCCCTTTGGGGCAGCTTTCTAGTTCTATCTGGTCAGATTCAGATCATGTATCTAGGGCAGAAGCATCTCAAAAGTGCTGGTGCTGAGGGCTTAGTACCTCCACCTACCAGTGTAGTGTTGAGATTGGTCCCATTCCTCGGGAATTCAGTTTTCCTGTGATGAGAGTGAGGAAGGAACGGGAGTGACTCATCATTATTTGTGGGGAAATACTTGGAGGCTACTCAAGGGCCCTGCTCTTCGGCAGGCAAATGCCTTCCCAGCATGGGTATCCCCCTCACCCGATGCCAGCACCTCACCCTCCGCACCAGGCCCCCTCCCCACTTCTCTTGCGAAGGCGCTGACCTTGTTTACCAAACGGCTTTGGGAATGCCATGATTCCTAAAGGAAAGGAAGGGATGGACAAGGAACAGGAGGAGAGGGGGGTGGCAGAGGAAGGGAAGGAGAGAGCCAAGCTCCTTGAGGCTTTGGACTACATCCTGGGTGCTCGGGGAACCTTGCTTCAGGGCATACAGACCCTGTGCTCGAGCCAGCTTGGAGGCTCCGGAAAGGGCAATTCTAAGTTACTTCCGTTACCTGGAAATAATCTGAATTAGTTGGAAAACTAATTAGCAACATTAGAAAACACGTTACGTCTGAAAAAAAGACAGGCAACCCCCAGCACCAACCTGGAACGCTGAGCACTGCCAGGAGTAATTTCTGAGCACAGAGCTGGGAGGCGCCCTGGGAGTCACCCGTGAGCACAGAGCCAGGAACAGCCCCTGAGTGTGGCCAGACGTGGCTCCCCACCACCACAAAATACGAAAAAACACCCAAAACCAAAACAAAACAAAACAAAAAAACACGAACCACCTTTCATTCCTCAAAAGAGGACAGAGTGTGAGTAGAATCAAGCCTTGCAGGCACAGAGGAGATAATAGATTCAGGACTAAGGAAGAGGTTCCTGGGAGTTCCCAAGGTGGGTGGGGAGGACCCAGAGCCCAGCTGTAGGTCAAGCCTCTTCCCCACGTTTTTTTTTTTTTTCTTTTTGGGTCACACCTGGCAATGCACAGGGGTTACTTCTGACTCTGCACTCAGGAATTACTCCTGGCGGTGCTCAGGGGACCATATGGGATGCTGGGAATCAAACCCGGGCCGGCTTCGTGCAAGGCAAACGCCCTACCCGCTGTGCTATTGCTCCAGCCCCTCATCCGCACCTTGGAGGAAGGGTGGAATGTCCACCCGCTGGCCTGGGGAGCTCTGCCTTTCACAGATAATCTTCAGGTCTTCTCTCCAGGAGCAAGAAGATAAAACCCCTCCGAGAATCGAGAGCGTTTCTGTTTCCCAGCCTCTCCTCTGCAAAGAGGCTATTTAAAAACAAAAGTAACCCAGCCCCACATAAGCCCCCCACCCTAGCATAAAATAAAAAAACCCTCAGAACTCTCTTAGCTAAAATAACCAAGATTAATGGTTAGCTAAACCTTTTCCTCTACAGTTTGCTCCTATTCATCCCCCTTCCCTCCCTATTTTGTGTTTGCTGTTCTGTTGATGAAAGGGGGTGCGTGCCACACCCTTCGGTTGTGGGGGTCGTGTCAGGAGCCGGCCAACCTCTCTTTCATTCAAGCATTTGAAGTGTCTTGTGTTTCATCGCTCTTTGCTTCTTTATCTAGTTGCCGTGATGTTGGGAGAACTAATAACACCGAATGTGTGACATGTTAATAAAACTTGAAATCAATGATAAAAATGCCTGGTGACACTTCCTCTCCTTAGGGTTAATATATTAAACATTAACCCGAAGAATGATTTGTTTATAGAGGAGTACACATTCAGACTACTGGCTACCTCGAGAGAAATAAAAAGAAGGTCAGAGCAATAGACAGAGCAGGCAGGGCGCTTGCCTGGCACATGCCCATCCTGGGTCAGTTCCCGGCACCCCAGATGTTCCCGAGCTCCTCCAGAAGTAATTCCTGAGTGAAGAGCCAGGAGTAAGCCCTGAGCATTGCTGGGTGTGGCCCCCAAACCAATAAAAAAATAGATAAACTACAGACTTCACACAGATTTTTTTTTTTCTTTTTGGGTCACACCCGGCGATGCACAGGGGTTACTCCTGGCTTTGCACTCAGGAATTACTCCTCGTGGTGCTCAGGGGACCATATGGGATGCTGGGATTCGAACCCGGGTTGGCCGCGTACAAGGCAAACGCCCTACCCGCTATGCTATCGCTCCAGCCCCACTTCACACAGATTTTGAAATTTTAAAAAATTTAGATCAGGAAAAGTTTCCATAAAAAAATTCCTTTCCAAGGCTGGAGAGATGGCACGGGAATTAGGATTTGTTTGTACGCCACTGACTCCCAATAACGCCCCTAAGGCCTTGAGCAGAGCGAAGAGCAAGCCCTGAGCACCACGCAGGGTGGTCCAAAAAAGAAAGAAGAAACAAGAACAAAACTCTGAAATGCCTTTCTAAGCTTTCAGGGGCAGGAAATTAGAGCCCAGCCTCTGCCCTGGTCACAAGCTGACCTCGAGTTTGCATAGCTCCTGAGAGTGCTCGAGCCAAGAGGTGGTTGACCCTCCCACCCCCACCCCAGTCTCCCCAGACCGCCCACCCCCGTTTCTGGGTCCCTAGAGACCCATCATTCTCCGTTAAGGGGTGAAGCCTCTCTTCCGGCCTTCTCTACTCTGTCGGATCATGTCACCATCTTCCTTACCAAGTGTTCAGAAGCGGTTCAGATGAACCTGACCAGACCCCTGACACAGAAGGTAGAAAGGAAAATTCTCCCCAGAACACCATGTCTGCCCGCCCCAAATAAGACTCTTTGCAGTGAGCAGTTCAGTTGTGGAATGAGGCCGGCTTATTCACTGCAGCAGTGGCGGGAAAGCTGCCCTTGGAAGGCCTTCTGTGTCTGTGTTGCTGATGCACATGCACTCAGGATCATGAGCATTAGAGGTTTTAGGGGCAAGCTCCCAACTACCCAAGATTTTGACTTTGAAAAAGCCCGGAACTGCCTTCATCTTTGCTTGTGCCTTTATTCCGGTTATGTTTGTCCTGGGAACCCTCAACAAGTCTCACAATGGAGACGTTACTGGTGCCCGCTCGAGCAAATCGATGCACAACAGGATGACAGTGCTACAGTGCAGTGCTACCCTAAACTCCTTTTTTGGGAGTGGGGGATATTGGGTCATACCCAGTGGTGCTCAGGGGTTACTCCCAGCTTGGTGCTGGCAAGGAGGAGGGATGGGGAGGGGAATCACCCCTGGCTCAGAGAACCATTTATGGTGCCAGAGTTGGAATCTAGACTTCCAGCGTTTCTGGGTCCCTAGAGACCCATCATCCTCCTTTAAAATCCAAGCAAGACCTCAGCCCCCTCAGGTGTCTCTCTGGCCCTGACCTCCTTTACATGCACCTTCCCACTATCATTGTGATTTAAACAAGGGCCCTTCAGCCTGTCCCTAAAATAGACTGATTTTACAAATACACATTTTCTTTTATTTAACAACATTATGCTAAGTACTAACGGCTGGAGCGATGGCACAGCGATAGGGCGTTCGCCTTGCACGCGGCCGACCCGGGTTTGATTCCTTCGTCCCTCTTGGAGAGCCCAGCAAGCTACCGAGAATATCCCGCCCGCACGGCAGAGCCTGGCAAGCTACCCATGGCGTATTCAACATGCCAAAAACAGTAACAAGTCTCACAATGGAGACGTTGCTGGTGCCCGCTTGAGCAAATCGATGAGCAAGGGGATGACAGTGACTGTGGCAGTGACTACAGTTCTTCATAAATAGGCAGTAGATGAGAAATTCAACCTGAGACAATTTATGATTTAGTGGTGATTTTAGAGAAGTGAGATTCAAAGAGTTGTGCCACATGAAAACATTTTCTGCCTTGTAAAAGCATGAAGTTTGAGTTTGGTAGGTAACTGCCATCTGCTGCTTTTGTTATTGAAATCTCGACTCTACACATATACATGTAGAGTATATGGTTGAGGTTTATACGTATGCATATAATGTTAGATGTTTGCTTTTATTTTTATTTATTTATTTATTTTTTTCAGTCACACATGGTGATGCTCAGGGGTTACTCCTGGCTGTCCACTCAGGAATTACTCCTGCTCTGGAGGTGGTCTGGGGACCATATGGGATTCCGGGAATCGAACCAGGGTTGGCCGCGTGCAAGGCAACTACCTGCTGTACTATGCTCTGTCCCCTCCATTGTTAAATTTTAAACAGGACCTTAAGTAAAGGGCTTTTGCAATTCATTTATTCTTGGGTTTGCTTCGAAGGTGTTTCTTAATGCTGAAGCACCGGCCAGATGATGTAAACACACCCACCGATTCAGAGTTAAAGGGCACAGCTGGTCGTCAGCACAGGATCCAAAGTCCAAGAATTTTCTGTTCTCCCTTGGTTTAATCACTTTGCCTTATTGGAAGAGACACCTATAAAGCGTTCCCCTTTCACTAAGAATTCGTATTGAACAAGCAGCTTTGCAAAGTAGAACTGTGACACGTTCTATTTTGTTGACTTGCTTGATTTCCAGAGAGTTTTTACAATATCTGGCCTCTCACTTCTGAAACCTGATCTGTGAAATGGATAAGGTTGAACTGAGAGAAAAGGGCATGTGATATTTTACTACTACCATTGCTTTCTACTTATCCTTTCCTTTTTCTAATTATTTTTAATTCTAATTGTTTTTTTTTTTTATTTATTTTGTTCTTAATTATGCTTCAAATTTCCTTGGTGAGGGGGGTGGGGGCCCACATCTGGCAGTGCTCAGGGACCCCTCGGTGCAAAGCCCATGTTCCAGCCTTTGTTTGAGTCCTCTCCCTGGCCCTTTTCTAATTATAAACTCAAAATCTGTACCATAATGACTCCTTTTCCCTTTTTTGGTTTTGGGGCCACACTTAGCGATGCTCAGGACTTTCTCCTGGCTTGGTGCTCAGGAGTCATTCATTCCTGGTGGGGTTCGGGGGACTGTACAGGATGTGGGGATTGAACCCGGGTCAGCCATAAGCAGCCCTACCTGCTGTATTATTATTGATCCAGCCCCCTGAACTACAATAATTTGTACTTATAATCTATATGCATCGTCATTTTTGTGGATGTCAGTGATGCTGGGGGCTGAAGCAGGGGGTTCACACCTGCAAAACCACTTCTTGACTACTGAGTCATACCCGAGTCCTCTGTCAAGTTTTAAGGAACACGGCGTGGGTTTGTGTAGCTCATGAACTCAGCATCCAGTGGTCTTGTGTCGAACAAATGCTCGAATTTCACCTCACTCTGCAACCCTTGTTTACCAAGAACCTTCTTGGGAGCAAGCACAGTTCCAGAGAATGCATCAGTGGGGAAAAAAGGAAAAAAAGAAAACCAAACTTCCTGCCCATTGGGGAGTTAGTGAGGGTGACATTTATTTCACCCCAAATCCCAAATAACCAATTTGAGAATCAGCTCAACTTTTAATAGAGAAAGATAATTAAAAAAAATCCCAAATCAGTTGATTCATATATATAAATAAGTGTGTGTGTATAAACACTGCCGGGGATTGAACCCAGGGCCTCCCACATGGGACACGAGGCAAAGGCTCTACCACTGAGCCATATTCCTGATTCCAAAGGCTAAAGAATTTGAAAGTCACAACCTGGTGAAGTCGAATTGCCCCTGAATGTCCAACGGAGGGACAGTGACAATAGCCGGCCTTTACTCATGATCCTTGTTTTTCTCTAGACCCTCGATTTCTTGTCAGTTATATAATGAAATTAAAGGGCCGGGGAAGGAGGTTGATTGGCTAAAGCACCTGCTTTGCATTCAGGAAAGCCAGATTTGGTCCCCAGCACCACATGGTCACTCGAGCACTGGGCTGGGAGCACTGGAGTAGTCATCGAGCTGCATGGGGGTGGCCCACAACCAATCAGGAAGCAAATAAAGAAATAAACCAAATAAAACACATAAAGGATGCATTGGGTTCCATCAGCTCAAAAGTCTTTTGTGTATTGAAGACTTTTATTCTGTGATGCGTATCATGGACTTTTACTTAGTTAAGGTACATGTACACATGGCAAACTACACAGAATACAGGGATTTTTTTTTCTAAGTCGATCCATGTCTAGGAGTTGTCCTGCACTCCCAGTTCCTGCCGTAGCTACAGAACAGTATGAAATTAAATAGTATGTTCAGAGTAATGACCCTGAGGCATCGCAGGAGCTGAATCAGTAAGGGAAGACTTAATTATGTTCATTAGACTACTTATTAAAGCAAGAAAATGTGCCGAGGCAATTTAGAGAGATTTCAAACAAAAAGTGTCTTCTCATTAACCCATAGTTAATCAGAAACCCAATTAACCGGTATGCTCTATTCCAAGATTTTACTGTTTTCAGACTTATTTATTCTTCTTTACAACCATGACCAAATCACCGAGCCTGAACCCAGCCTTCCACATTTATAAATGACGCTAAAATCAATGGCTTTGTTCTCTCTCAGACAACATAAATGCTCCCACCAAAACAATCACTTGGCAGACAGAAAAACAATGATTTAAAGAAACAGACAGGAGGGATGTGATAAAATTCTGCATTTTAGTTTTGAAAACCAAGAGGGCCCCAAAGGCAGGTTTTTAAAGGGCTCAGAACTTCCAAGAGCCCAGATATCTAAAGGGACAGACGCTCAAGACGGAACGCAAGGAGACAAGATTGGCAGACAGGGGGCCGGAGCCTTCGGACAGTGGGTAAAGTGTTTGCCTTGCCCGTGTCCAACCTGGATTCAATCCCCAGCATCCCATATGTTCCCCAGAGACTGCCAGGAGTGATCCTTGAGCACAGAGTCAGGAGTAAGCCCTGAGCACCACTGGGTATGGACTGAAAACAAAGAAAGGAAACACTGGCAGACAGAAAGTGGTAGGTGCACGGGAGAACAGGGCATTTTAGAGAGCCAAGGTGAGACAGCGTTTAAAGAAACAGGCTGGGTGTTGAGAACACTTTCTTTTGATTAGATAGATAGTTTGTGTACATATAAATAATATTATACGCACTGATATATATGTATATATACATATACATATATATATATATATATATGAGCATGTTTAGTAATAAGGCAGAGATAAAGGAGTCACTTGTTGGTGGCCTAAAGAATAACTCATGGGGCTGGAGCGATAGCACAGCGGGTAGGGCGTTTGCCTTTCACGCGGTCGACCCGGGTTCGATTCCCAGCATCCCATATGGTCCCCTGAGCACTGCCAGGAGTAATTCCTGAGTGCAGAGCCAGGAGTAACCCCTGTGCATCGCCAGGTGTGACCCAAAAAGAAAAAAAAAAAGAATAACTCATATTCCAGCTCACCTCACAAGAGAGAAAGAAGGAGAAAGAGAGGGAATAAGAGATAAGGAAGTGAAAGAAGAAAATTGACATGAAATAATAAAATTGAGGGGGGCTGGAGTGACAGCACAGTGGGTAGGGCGTTTGCCTTGCACAAGGGCCGACCCGGGTTTGATTCCCAGCATCCCATATGGTCCCCTGAGCACGGCCAGGGGTAATTCCTGAGTGCAGAGCCAGGAGTGACCCCTGAGCATCGCTGGGTATGTTCAAAAAGCAAAAAAAAAAAAAAAAAAGAAAGAAAGAATAAAATTGTGAGTTTTGGGGCCAGAGTGATAATACAGCAGGCAGGGTGTTTATCTTGCACACAGCTGACCTTGGTTTGATCTCCAGGATCCCATATGGTTCCCTGATTACAACCAGGGGTGATTCCTGGGTGCAGAGCCAGGAGTTACCCCTAAGCAATGCTGGGTATGACCCAAAAAGCCAAAAAAAATTTTTTTAATTGAGTTTTGCATTAAAACACTCTAGGCATATTCTTTTGATTATAGCTGCATTTTAAAAAACATGCAGGAGGCCAGGGAAGAGAACAAGAGCTGGGGGCACACGCCGTGCATGCAGGAGGCCCGGGTTCCACCCCTGGCACGTGCCCAGAGCACTGCCCGGTGTGGCCCCCAAACCCAACACCCCTCCCCCACCAAAAAGAAGCTAGAACTAAAGTAGAACTCTTTGAAATCTGAGTGGACACTAAAACTGACTCACCACTGGGGCTGGAGCCATAGTACAGCGGGCGCTTGTCTTGCACGGGGCTGATGGGGTTTGATTCCCGGCACCCCATTTGGTCCCGCAAGCCTGCCCGGAGGGATCCCTGAGAGAGCCAGGAGTAAATCCTGAGCACCACCAGGCATGGCCCAAAATAAAATAAAAATTAAAAATAAATAAAGATGAACAACAGAACAAAGTGACCCCGCGCTACAGAATCATGGAGCAGAATTTAAGGACGGCTTGCTGTTCAACATTCCACTCTCCGCAGCGCGCAGGAAGAATCTTCAACTTGACCTACAGTAGCATGAGGTGGAGGTTTTGGAACGACCGATTCAGTTATCAGCCTGAAATCACAATCACAACCTCTCTTGGCAGGATCCCCCGCCCCACAAACGGCCTGTGCCACTCTGTGAGGAAATCTTCCTTCCAAGTGATCACACCTCTCCCCTCAGAAGTCCTTACTGTCCATAGCACTACTTTCATTTTCTTTCTTTTTTTTTTTTTTTTTTTTTGCTTTTTGGGTCTCACCCAGCAATGCACAGGGGTCACTCCTGGCTCATGCACTCAGGAATCACCCCTGGCGGTGCGCAAGGGACCATATGGAATGCTGGGATTTGAACCCGGGTCGGCCGCATGCAAGGCAAACGCCCTGTGCTATCACTCCAGCCCCTACTTTCATTTTCTGAAAGCCTTATGACTTCAACTTCTTCCATTCATGTTGCTGTGATAACGCCTCTTCTATTTTTTCTTTTGTTTTGGGGCTACACCTAGTGATGTTTAGGGTTTACCCCTGACTCTGCACTCAGGGATCACGTTGGCAGGCTCGGGTGGGGGGGGGGGGAACCATCTGGGTGCTGGAGATCAAACTCAGGTCCGGCATGTGCAAGGCAAATGCCCGACCTGCTGTACAATTGCTCTGGCCTTTTTTTTTTTTTTTGCAGGGGGAGCTATTTTTTTGGAAGGTGGGGGTCGAAGGAGGGGCACTCAGTGGTGCTCAGGGCTTACTTGATGCTCTGCATCCCGGGATCACTCCTGGTGGTGCTCAGGGGATCCTAAGAGATGGTGAAAACTCAGGCTGGTCACAGCAAGGCAAGAGCTCTACCTGCTGTACTGTTTCTCCTGCCCCATTTTTCTTTCTGCAACTTCTTCCTGTCACTGGTCAGTTATCTGTCTTGGCGAGATAGATCTTCTTCCTTTTCCTCCCTTCGGGGTCTTCTTTATATCTCACCCTTGGAAGACACCTCACCGGCTCACCTGTTGCTCTAACCCTTGCCATTGAGCAAGCGGTGAGTTAGGCCATGTGTGTGGCAGAGATTCAAGCCCGCGGTTTGCAGTCCGAGCGCCTCCACTCCAGTTCAGGAAGGCAGCAAACATACCAGAGCAAACAAAACCATGAAGAAACCATGACTTGCAACCAGGTGAGCCTAGTGAACCCTCTAACTCGAGAGTCCAGAAAACTAAGCAGCTCGAAGACTCAAAGCAGAAAGATGACGCCCCGCCAACCCTCTGCCAGGAAATCTTACACAGAGCTGCAGAGCTATGTGCCTGGCACTGCCACCTCCCAACTCGGGGGCCCATGCTGTGAGAAAAGAAGGAGAGAGTGGGATGGGGAGATGGGACAGCAGGGAGGGCGTTTGGCTTGCATCTGGCCAACCCAGGTTCCATCCCGGAGCACTGCCAGGAGAGATTCCTAAGTTGCAGAGCCAGGAGTAACCCCTGAGCAATTGCCAAGCGTGGGGGCTGGAGTGATAGCACAGCGGGTAGGGCGTCTGCCTGGCACGGGGCTGACCCGGCTTCAAATCCCAGCATCCCATGTGGTCCCCTGAGCACCGCCAAGGGTGATTCCTGAGTGCATGAGCCAGGAGTGACCCCTGTGCATTGCTGGGTGTGACCAAAACAAAAAAATTGCCAAGTGTGGCACCAAAACAAAATAAAATAAAACAAATAAGGTTTTCTTTCTAACTATATTATTGCAGTGGACCACTTAGCACAAGTAAAGGCATGAGAGGTGTCCAAGTATCAACATACATCAGGAGTGCGTGTGCGCGCGAGACAGATAGATAGAGAGACAGACAGGGACAGAAGAAGTCAGAGCTAGGATGGGATCATTCAAAATATGTGGAATCAGAGCAAAGAGACAGTGAACAAACCTGCTCTACCAACATAAACCAGTGTGCCACTGAGTAGAAATATTGCAATAGGTCAGATCTGTCAATTAATGCTGGACTTGTGTGCACCATTAAAAACAGGGTTAACTCAGCACAGATCTAGTATCTCGGCAGATAATGTGTTTGTAAAGCCATACACTGACTCAGAACCACCGTAGTCTTACCCTGAGCAGGCTGGTACATATCTGTGCGGTGTTTCTCCGGGTTTAATCTAGCTTCTCAACCCGGAGTTCCTCTTCTTTCTCCCTTCCTCACCCGCGGCTGGACTCAGGGAACTATCTGTGGTGCCCGGGATGAAACCCAGGTCGACTGCAGTCAAGCAGTCCTCTCTCTGGCCTGGTCTCTGATGTGGGCTGGATGGGCCCGGCCACACGTTTTTTCCGGGATAACCCCACAGGGAGAGCAGCCTCACCTGAAAATGTAAGGGAAGGGCGCCCTCTGCAGGAGAAGCTGGCAACTGCCGCCCCAGAGAGCGCTCTGGCGCGGTCTGTGCTTTTGCGTTGATAGTTTCGGTCCACGAGGTGGCGCTGCTGCTCTAAGTGTCATTTCACAGCAAAATTCAGGAATTTCAGAAAGACGGTGACAGGATGAGAGAGGACCTAATGCGATGAGATGGAAAGAGAGAGGTTTGGGGAAGAAAGCAGTTCTTCCTACCAGTTAGGGCTTCCCTAGCAACCCAGATTAGTTAGACCCGCTGCGCGTAAGAGAGGGAAACCCACGACACGTTCTCTCAATGATCATGAGGTGGGGTCCCTGATAAGCATCCAAACGCTCCTTTTCCAGGTGCGCGACAGTGAGACCAACAGCTGGGCACAGGTTGTGCACGCTAGAGTCCCAGGTTCCATTCTGGCACAGAGAAACCCTCCCAAGTCCTCAGGTGTGTCCCCAACCCCCCGCAATGCCAAGCAAAAGAAAACGCTTCTGGGTGACCCAGTGCCCAGTTCCTAAGGAAGAGATTCTCTAGCTACAAGTAACAGGACGGAGAGAATAGTCAGAGTCAGGGCCCCCTCTCTTTCAAATAAACCCACATGCCATGGTTCCTACAGCGTTTACAGCTTGTGGGGTGAAGGAGGGCACAAACATCTTATTTTTGTGAATTTTACACATACAGTGGTCCAGGAATACTGATGGAGACTTGTCTCTGTCCATGTCTTCTAAAACTGACTGTCTTCTAGGTTTTGTTTGCTTGCTTTGAGCTATACTCAGCAGTGCTGGAAAGACCCAGTGATGCCAGAAATTGAGCCCAGGGCTCCTGCGGGCAAAACAGGCTCTCTAGCTCATAGAGCTACTCTCTGATGATTTTTAAAAATAATTTGTAAGGGCTTATTTTATTTTTTAAAATTGGGGGGTGGGGGCTAGAATACATCCAGTGCTGCTCAGGGATCACTCTTGGCTCTGTACTCAGGAATTATTCCTGCAGGGCTCAGGGGACCAGGTGGGATGCCAGGGATCGAACCCGGCTTGGTTATGTGCAAGTTAAACACCCTATTCGCTGTACCCTCATGCTCTGGCCCTGATTCATACTTACTTATTTCAAACGAGTAGTAATTTGTAATTCACAACAAAATTACAAAGAAAACAAAACTTCCTTCTCATAGCAAGAAATAGGCAGCCTCACACATACGTCCCCCGACCCCCCGCACAACCCCCTGTTATCAGTGTACCTCCTGGGATGGTATTTTTGTTCCAATGAATGAAACTGCATCAACGTCTCATAAGGACCCAAAGTCCAGAGTTTACATAAGGGCTCACTCTAAGTTGTTCCCTTTGTTGCCTGGACAGATGTATGAAGGCGCCCGTTTCTCACCTTAGGACTAGACAGAGTCGCTCGCTGCCCTAACAAGCCTGTTTTCCATCCCTCATCCCTCCCCCAAACACAGGCAGTTACAATTCTCAGAGGACTCGGGAAAGTCAGAAAACAGGACCAGGCCATATGTAGCCTTCACAGTGTGCCGCCTCCTTTCACTCAGTCAGAAACTGAGTTTCCTCCGTGTTTCCTCCGTGTCGTCATTGCTTGACCGCTCAGTTATTTCAAAAATGGAAAACTATTCTGTGGTCTGGAAGAACTCAGTGAACTTACCCAATCATCTACTGAACAGCATCTTGGCTGCTTCCAGACCTTGGGAATGGTGGATGAAGCTGGAGGTAAACAGCTGCTTGCAGGTTTCTCTGTGGACGTAAGTTTTTCATCCCTTTGGCTAAATGCAAAATAATTACTAAATCGAAGGGTAAGTGGTTGTACCATTTTGTGTTCCCACTGGAATGGATAAATGTTCTTGTTGTCCCATACTCTAGAGAACCTTTGGTATTGTCTCTGTTCCAGGACAATGGAACTATTGGAACTAATGGAACTATTAAATGATGCAAAGACTTGGTGAAAATTTGGCAATTTCTTAAAATGTTGAACATACACATAAGTAGTGTATCCAAACTAATCCAAGCAGTTGTTCAAAATAAATGAAAGTACAAAGAAGCACAAAGAAAGAAAGTAACCATACAAAATTTGTAGTAGCCTTTATTTATTTATTTATTTATTTATTTTTATTTATTTATTTATTTTTCTTTTTGGGTCACACCCGGCGATGCACAGGGATTACTCCTGGCTCTGCACTCAGGAATTACTCCTACCGGTGCTCAGGGGACCATATGGGATGCTGGGATTTGAACCCGGGTTGGCCGCATGCAAGGCAAACGCCCTACCCGCTATGCTATCGCTCCAGCCCCAGTAGCCTTCCTTTTAAAAGCTAAAAAACATCAAGACAATCAATAATACCATTAGGACAGAGCAATAGTACAGCAGGTAGGGTGTTTGCCTTGCAATCAGCCAATCCAGGTTTGATCCCCAGCATCCCATAGTACTGCCAAGAGTAATTACTATGTGCAGAGCCAAGAGTAATCCCTGAGCATCGCTGCATAGGTTCAAAAACAAAACAAAACAAATCTATAATATCATTAGCAAGTGAATAATTAAACAAATAAAGGCAACTCATATACCTGCATTTAAAAAAAAAAGGAAACAAACTCTCTGAATGCAATAACGGAAAATTCTCCAAAATGTTACATGGAGTTAAATAAGTCACCAGGAGCTAGAGAGATAGTAGAACGGGCAAGATGCTTGCCTTGCATGTGGTTGACCAGGGTTCAATCCCTGGCACCCCAGATGGTCCCCTGGGCACTGTCAGGAGTGGTCTCTGAGCAGAGCCAGGAGTAAGCCCTAACTACAGCCAAGTGTGGTCCAAACACCTCCCCGCCACCCCCCTCACACATACAGAGAACTCAAAGGGACTCAAAATCATACTATATGATTCCATTTATGCAAAACTCCAGAAAATGAAAACTAAAATATAGAGATAGAAAGATCAGTGGTTGTTTGGGAAATGGGATCAGAATATGGGGAAGGGTAGAAGAGAGAGAGAAACTGCAAAGGGAAAGGAGGAAACTTTTGAAGAAATATTTATTCCTTTAACCATGGCAACAGAGTTACCCGTGCACATACAGGTCAATGCTCCCCCTATTGTACATTTTATTTTTATTTATTTATTTATTTATTTATTTATTTATTTATTTATTTTGCTTTTTGGGTCACACCTGGCGATGCACAGGAGTTACTCCTGGCTCTGCACTCAAAAATTACTCCTAGCGATGCTCAGGGGACCATATGGGACGCTGGGATTCGAACCTGGGTTGGCTGCGTGCAAGGCAGATGCCCTACCCGCTGTGCTATTGCTCCAGCCCCCCTATTGTACGTTTTAAATATATGCAAGTGTACAATATGCCGGCCAACCTGGAGTGGTTAACATTCTCAAATGAAATTTCAAATTGGGAGTGTATGATAGTGATACGTGGCTGAACGGGCATTCAGACTCCTATCATTTTATTTATGAGGGGGTGTGGGCTGTACCCAGCAGTCCTGGGGGCTATGCCAGGAGCCAAGAATGCTCTCACCCCTTTGCGTGCTCTATTCGGCTATAATAATTTTAGATTATTACATATTAGATGTGAGATGACAAAATTTGTATCTCACTAATAGTTTATCTGTTTCCATTGTGTCAGGGATAAAACCTAAGTTCTTTCCCCCCAAGGTGACACCCCTACCCCTAACATGATTATGCCTAATTTTGGGTTTGGGGACCATACCCAGTGGCGCTCCGATGCAAAGCCTAGTTTGGCACCTGGAAGGGACCATCCTATGCTAGGAATAGACCCCTGGGCCTCCCACATGCCAGGAAAGTGTCCACCACTGACCCACATCCCTGCACCCATCATTTTTATTTTTTTGGCTTTTTGGGTCACACCCGGCGATGCACAGGGGTTACTCCTGGCTCATGCACTCAGGAATTACTCCTGGCGGTGCTCGGGGGACCATATGGGATGCTGGGATTCGAACCCGGGTCAGCCGCGTGCAAGGCAAACGCCCTACCCGCTGTGCTATCACTCCAGCCCCCCTGCACCCATCATTATTTCCCAAAGGTTGCTGCATGTGAAGCAGTGGTCATTTTCTTCATAGCCTGTGCAGGACAGACTCGCAATAACCAAGTACTTTTACACGGCAATACCAAAAACTGCCAAAGGAGATGGGGGAAAAAAAAAAGCCCAATGTTACCTAATTTTCAGGTCTCTATCACAATTTTCTCTCAAGACAAGAGATGACACATCACAAAGTCACGTGGTAACAAGTGCCGGTGAGGATGTGAGCACAGGGAGCGTCTGGGTGCTGATGGTGCAGCTGTGAGTTACACAGCCTCTGCAGGAGCCAGATAGAGACTCCAGAAAAGGTTTGAAATAGAATTACCCCAGCGGCCAGAGCCCCGCTTCCCGGCAGACAGTCAAAGGAAATCAGAAGAGGATACCGGGACGCTCTCTGACCTTCCGCGGTCACGCAGCACTGCCCACAACAGCTAGGAGGCGGGAATAGGCCCCGTGTCTCTTGGTGGGAAGAATAAAGGGGAGGTGGCATTTATGGTGGAAAACTGTGGAGCCCCGGGAAAAGAAGGAAGCCGCCAATTGTGGCAGAGTGAGCTCAGAAGACGCTCATCGCAGTGAGCTAAGACAGGCAGAGGGAGAAAATACTGCACGTGGAATAGGGTCAAACTCAAAAAACAAGAGGGAAAGATTGTCAAGGAGTATAGACATCCAGCTCTGAGACGACTGCGGGCTACAGAGCTAATTTAGGGGCCGAAGCAATAGTATAGCGGGTGGGTGCTTGCCTTGCACATGGCCTACCCGGGTTCGATCTCCAGCACCATCCCCCGCCCCAAACCCACCAGGAGTGACCCCCAAGTGCAGACTCCGAAGTAAGCCCAGCCCACTACCAAATATGGTCCCAAAACAAAACAACTTTAAAAAATAAAGAGCGAGGGGCTGGAGCGATAGCACAGTGGGTAGGGCGTTTGCCTTGCAAGCGGCCGACCCGGGTTCGAATCCCAGCATCCCATATGGTCCCCTGAGCATCGCCAGGAGTAATTCCTGAGTTCAGAACCAGGAGTAACCCCTGTGCATCGCCGGGTGCGACCCAAGAAAAGCAAAATAAATAAATAAATAAAAATAAAGAGCGAAAGCAGAACATGCCTAGAGTTGTGATACTATATTGTATCACTCATGTTTGCAGGGAAGGAAGCTGAAATGTTTTCGCCCAAAAACTGAAAAGCATATAAATATGCAAATGAGTTAGCCAGACAGGAAGAGACTGTTTCTGGTGCAGAGACACGCCAAACCTTCTCATGTCTGAACAGATGACTGGCTAAAGAAACTCTGATACATTTACACAATGGAATACTATACAGCCATTAGAAAAGATGAAGTCATGAAATTTGCATATAGATGGATCAACATGGAAAGTATCCTGTTAAGTGAAATGAGTCAGAAAGAGAGAGGCCTACAGAAAAATTGCTCTCACTTGTGGAATATAAAGTAACAGAATTGGAGACTAACACCTCATATTATTAAAGATTATTAAAGACAAGTACTGGGAGGATCACTCCACAGCTTAGAAGCTGGCCTCACATACTGGGGGAAAAGGCAGTTCAGTTAGAGAAGGGACTACCAAGTAAATGGTGCTAGGAGGATCCGCTCGGGATGGGAGACGCACCCTGAAAGTAGACTATAGACCGAACATGATGGCCACTTAGAACCTGTATTGCAAACCACAACACCCAAAAGGAGAGAGAGAGCAAAAGGGAATGCCCTGCCACAGAAGCAGGGTGGAGGGGGGGAGAAACAGGGTACGGATGGTGGGAGGGATGCTTGGACCATTGGTGGTGGAAAACAGGCACTGTGAAGGGATAGGGATGGATACTTGAGCATCACATGACTGAAATGCAAGCACGGAAGTTTGTAAGTCTGTAACTGTACCTCACGGTGATTCACTAATAAATAACTTTTAAAAAAACAACAACCTTCTCGTGTCTTCTTTCACTCTCTTCAACAAGAATTCAGAACAACTGAACCACAGCCGGGGTGGAGGAGGAGGAGGAGGAGGAGGGAGTGACCAGGACTGGGGAGAGCCACACCTCCCAGGGGGCATCCCCGAAATGTGCAGGTCACAGGAAATGTCGAGGGGTGGGGTAAGGCCCAGGGCAGGTGGCCCCTCACCCTCCCAGCACGGCAGCAGGGGCTGAGAAGGTGCGTGGGAACCCGTGCATTTAACTGGAGGGTTGTTCATTTGTGTCTGAAATCTGGACATTTCTTCAGAAGTTTAGAGTCCATCTAAATCGCAGAGGGTGTGGGGGCCGGAGTGATAGCACAGCAAGTAGGGCGTTTGCCTTGCACGTGGACGACCCGGGTTCGATCCCCGGCATCCCATATGGTTCCCCAAGCACCGCCAGGAGTAATTCCTGAGTGCAAAGCCAAGAGTAACCCCTGAGCATCGCTGGGGGTGTGACCCAAAAAGAAAAAAAAAAATCGCAGAGGGTGACCTGCAGGGCTGGCCCTTGCCACCTGCGGTGTGGCTCTGGTTCGACTGAGCAGTTGCCTGTTTGGCTGAGCGGTTGCCCGTCTCTTTGACTCACCCTAAGGCAGCAAGGTCTCCTCCCTCCATTCTGTCCCCAAGCAGAGGCCGGCGGCTGAACAGAGCGGCCTGCCTCTATATTCTTTCCTTTGTCGCATTTCTTCTATCTCCTTTTAAGTGGCAGCCTAAAGACACCTAACATAAAACCCGCCGCCTGGACTACGGTTAAGTGTCCAAACAGCTCAGTGGTGTCAGGTACACACGGTTCAGTGACGTTGGTATACTCACACGGTTTGGGAAACACATCTACCCTCTTTCCGCTCGTCCCAAACCATCTCCTCTTCTGTACCCTACCTGGGATTAACGGCATTCCAGTTGTTCAGATTCAAAACCCCAGAAATCAGGGCCCGAGAGAGAATTCCAAAGGGTGGAGCACGGGTCTACCAGGTTCACGGTCCCACGCTTGCTCTCCGACACTACTTACACTACGGGTACCACCAGGTGTGGCCCTAGCGGCTCTCAGTACCACTGGTCCCAAGTGGCACTGCACGGGCTGTGCCAGAGCATCTAACCATCCTGGGTCCTTGGATCACTGCTCGGGAGGATCTCCCTGCACTGTCCCCAAATCCCAGAAACAGCTGCTATTGACTATATGGGGTTTTTTTGGTTTTTGTGGTTTTTTTTTTCTTTTGCTTTTTGGGTCACACCTGATGATGCACAGGGGTCACTCCTGGCTCTGCACTCAGGAATTACCCCTGGCGGTGCTCAGGGGACTATATGGGATGCTGGGAATTGAACCCGGGTTGGCCACATGCAAGGCAAATACCCTACCCGCTGTGCTATTACTCCAGCCCCTATTTTTTTTTAAATTTCACTTAGCAACTCCAATCTACTCCACCTTAAATTCCAGTGATTTTTGCCTCTACCTTTTCTTCTTTCCAAGGTCCCTTCCTTTCAAATTCCTTTACCTGTGTCTTAATTTAAGTCCTTATATTACTTAGTCTTTCTTGCCTAAACAAAGAAGTTTCACAAATGATATCCTTACTTCCTCCTTAATCTAGTTTTCTAAATTAACTTTAAAAATTTTTTTAAATCATGTGATTCCTCTAAAATCAACAAATCATGTGATTCCTCTGTTCAGAAACCTTCAATAACTTCATCTACACAATGAAATGTGCTTTGCCTGGCACCCAAGGTTCTATGTTATCTGACATAACTTATGGGTTTAGACTTGCAGAGGGATGTTGTGACTTCAGGGACTTGGCAAGAAGAAAAGCTTCATTGGCGATGGACACAGAGGAGTCTCTACCTCCTCAGAGAACAATCTGTTACACCAGCATGACCCTGGGTTTATGACGGCCCTCGGAAAGCCCTTCCTGTTCCCAACCAGTGTAAGGAGTAGATACAAAGTCCCAGGTACCAAATAGGAAATAGCTCTTCCTGTCAGTGTGTGTTATTTTTCCTTCTTTGTTTTTGGAACACACTCAGTGGTGCTCAGGACTCAGTCCTGGCTCTGCACTCAGGAATCACTCCTGGTGGCGCTAAGGGAACCACATGGGATGCTGGGGATTAAATCCAGGTTGATCACATGCAAGCCACGCGTCTTACCGACTGGACTAACCCTCTGGACCCCAATCTTATTTTTCTTATTTTGTTTTTGGTGTGTGTGTGTGTGTGTGCGTGCGTGTGTGCGTGCTCGCGCGCGCGCACGCATGTTGGGGGAGGGGCACCTGGTGGTGCTCAAGTGACCATATGTACTCCCAGTGATCAAACCAAGGTCAATTATGTATAAGGCAAGTATCTCCCTGTTCCTCTGTGTTATTTTTCTTTCAGAAATAATAGAACTATCGTTTCTTTGTAAAATCAAAGAACCAAAGTATTGGAGGTGTTGGTGGGTCCCCTTCCCTTTAGGCGCCCCTGCCCTTGACAATCCACCAGCATTTCTCAATTTCTTTCTCATTTGGTCTTCAGTGAAATATTACACAGTCTTTAAAGTCAACCGTGTTGGGTCAGCATGACAATAGATGCAAGAGATAACTTTGGACAGGAATTGAATGTTGAAAGGGACATACCTGATAACCTTTCAGTATCTGTATTGAAAACCACAAGGCCCAAAAGGAGAGTGAGAGAGAGAGAGAGAGAGAGAGAGAGAGAGAGAGAGAGAGAGAAGAGAGAGAGAGAGAAGTAAAATGCTTGTCACAGTGGCAGCGTGTGGGGCAAAGGCCAGGAGGGAAATGGGGACCATTGGAATAGGAAAAGTACACAAGTAAAGGGACAGGTTTTGGAACATTATATGACTGAAATCCAATCATGAACAACTTTGGTAATGTATTTATCACTGTGATTCCATTAAAAAAAAACACTTAAAAACAACAACAAAAATAAAATCAGCTGTGAATCTAGTGTACTGTATTTTTCAGGCTTCTGACCTCGTTCTGCTCTCACCCAGGTTCTCACGCTGCATTTCGGAGCCTAGTACTGAACACAGGCATTACTGCCCCAAACTGTGGCTCAGCCAGAGCGCCCCAAATGCTCAGAACCTACCTCCAGTGGAACCCCCACGCTGGGCCACCTCCTCCTTCACTTCCTTGTCTGTAGTCTCTTGACTTGGGGGACACGCACAGAATCTGTAAGGGCAAATCCGAAGTTGTGAAACAGATCCAGGGTTCAGATCACCGGGATGTGCGCGCCATCCTTTGGCTCCTGCCCATGAAGTAGGGGAGAGACACCGTGTTTGACACCCCAGGGACCCAGAGGCAGGTCAAGTGGCTCCCGGGCCAAGTGAACTGGAGAGAGAGGCTCCGGGAAGCCACGGGGGTTTGGAGGGGAAGTAGAGAGCCCAGGACATGAGCCCCACACTGGGTTAAGTCTCCCTGTCCTTCGAGTCTGGCCCGTGAACCAGGATTGAGTCACATTTGTCAACAGACTCTGGAGCACCCAGGTTTGAATCTGGGCTTGCAACCAAGTGCACAGGGACTCCAGCCTTGCTATTTAAAGCCTTTTTTTCTTTGGGGACCACATCCAGGGTCTTCAGGGCTTCCTCCTGGTGGGACTTGGAGAAACCCCCTGAGGTGCTGGGGATCGAAGCTGGGTCAGCTGTGAGCCAGGCCAGCGCCCTACCAGTCCTTCTATCCCTTCATTCCCCTAAAGCCTCCGCCTCACACAGAGACAGAGCAATGCGGACACTGCGTCCCTCAGAGTTGAGAATTCAGTGACTTCAGCCACACAAATCCCTTTGGAGGGTCCTAGGAAATACTTGATCCAATTTATTATTTTTTTTTCCTCTGGTGTTTTGTTTTGGGGTCACACCTGGCAATACTCAGGGTTTACTCCTGGTTCTACACTGAAGAATTATTGCTGGTGGTTCTCAGGGGACCATAGGAGATGCCGGATACTGAATCTGGGCCAGCTGTGTGCAAGGCAAACTTCCTACCCACTGATCCTATTGATATCCATTTTATTTATTCACTTTCTTTTTTCCTTTTGGCCACAACTGGCAATGCTCAGGGTTACTCCTGGCTCTGTGCTCAGGGATCTCTCCTGGCGGTACTCAGGGGACCAAATGAGATTCCAGGGATCAATGCAGGTCAACCACATGCAAGGCAAATGCCCTACTGACTGTACCATTGCTCCACTCCTATTCATTTATTTTCTAATGAAGTAAACAGTCTTATTTAGGAACTAAGAGGACAGAGTGATCCCTGAACACAGAGCAAGGAGTAAATCCTGAGGACTGCCTGGTGTGGACCACCCCACCCCTCAAACCGCCCCCCCCAAAATAAACTCTTTATGGACATTGTCTTGGATAAACTAAAGAACAAAATGACTTTTCTATAATTCTCTCGAACTATGGAAACTCATACAGAGCAAAGAGTTCACTTAAGTGTCCACAGAGGCCAACAAGTCAATGTAGATAACTATGTAGATAAATACCAGTTAGACAATATGCTCAAGGACAAAGGGAAGGAATGATGAACAAACGCAAACTCTCCATCTCTCACTAACTGGGGTGTGCCATCGATTTTCTCAGTCTAAGGGTAAAAGCTGATCCTACTGGGAAGTGAAAGGAAGATGGAAGGGAACCTACCCTAGCACAAGGGATGAGAAGACGCGAAGTCGGAGACACAGTCTTTGGGACATGTGAAGGGGAGATGTGACATGACTTACTCTTGTCTGTGAACCCAGGAATCACTCCTGGTGGGGCTCAGGAAACCGTATAGGGTATCGGGGATTGGACCTGGGTTGGCTGCATGCAAGGCGAATGCCCTACCCACCATATTATCTCTCCAGCCCCAGTTTAGGGATATTTTTTTCTTTTTGGGTCACACCCGGAGATGCTCAAGGGTTACTCCTGGCTCTGCACTCAGGAATTACCCCGGCGGTGCTCAGGGGACCATATGGGATGCTGGGAATCGAACCTGGGTCGGCCTCGTGCAAGGCAAACGCCCTCCCTGCTGTGCTATCGCTCCAGCCCCAGCCAGGTTAGGGATTTTTGACTAAACAGTTTATTTGTCTAGGGGGGCTGAGGGCCACAGATAGTCCTGAGCTCTGCTGGGTATGGCTAAAAAAAAAAAAAAGAAAGAAACCAAATAAATAAAAAAAATCCCTAAACTCCCTGACTAAAATTATTTGGATAATAAATTAATGTCATAATTTTTTTTTTTGGTTTTCCAGCATATGGAACAAGAGGAACAAAAGGGAGAGAACCAAGACTATCTCTGGGGAGACTTTTGGAAGAGGGGTGTGGGTGCTAAAGCAGAAGATGTGGTCATTCGGAAGTAAGTTAGGGGTCCGTGGAGTACCCCTGCACTGCCCTGGGCAATAATTCCTCTGCAGTGGGACATAAGGAACAAACTCAGAGACCTGCGTGCAAGTGACTGCACATCCTATTGGCTTTCCCACCAGAGTTTAAGAGTTTGGCTGTCGTCTGAAAGGCTTCCTCATGTATGAAGCTCAAATTCAGCCTTCTTCAGGAAGCTTTCTTAAATGAGCCTGTATGATTACCATCAGTTAGGAGCAATTTAATACCTCCTTATTTAGTAGCCTTTTATTTATTTGGGGGAGCTTGAGGGTTTGCTGTGCCATCCATTTCTCTAGCCCCTAAATTGCATCTTCAATTATCACCTTACTAGCTCGTAAATCTCTCTAGGACAGAAATCGTGTTTTTGGCTTTTACGTGGGCCCGCCATGCCCAGCCGAGGGCGAGGCGTGTTAGAGGGGTTCCACGAGTCAATGTTCTATGGACAAGTGGGAGAGAAGGGACCATTTGTCTCCCTAAAGTTTCTCAGGCTTCTTTCTTAGAGAACATTCGAGACAGACCCAAGGGCTGATGCTTGCCTGGTCCATGGTATCTTTTTCTCTGAAGAAAGTTATCTGAATGCAAATGATGTCTGAAAGCCCCACAAAGGACAGCGGGAAAGTCCAGAGCCTCCTAAATCCCCTTGGAGTTACCGGGCACTCCCCGCTCCGTGTCTGAGTGAGGTGGGAGGGCGACAGGCAAGAGGGCGGAGAGCGCTCCATGCCCTGATTAAGTGCAAGGGATTTGCTATGTCCCTTGTCCTCCCCCCCACCCCTTCTTTCTTTGTCCTCTTGCTCCGTGGTCCTCTCTTTGTCCCCCTTTCCTCTGTCCCCTTCTTCTGCATTTGTCCGGGAGGATCCTGGAGTGTTCTTTTGATCGACTCAATCTTTCTCTGGCACTTGAGTTCTGATTGGCTGAAGGACTTGGGAAAGGGGAGTGGGGGGAGGACCACGACAAACTTTAATTAAGTAGATAATCTCTTCTTGGAAGTTTGGCAGCTCCATTTCACCTCCCCTTAACTCTGTTTGGGATCGCTTACACGCCAAGGAAGTTGGGGTGTGAGGAGAATTCCATCCCACTAGCCCTGAGAGACTCCTTCCTCACCTTCTTCCCTCTCCATCTCCCCGAGGATTATGTGTCTCAGGAAGCCTTGTGTGTGCCTCTTTCTTTTCACCTGTGTTCTCCAACTCAGTCATACCTGGTAAGTAACCTGGATTCCAAGCCGGATCCGGGAATAGGCAAATGTCTCGCATCGATGGGAAAGAGCTGATTTTCCTTTTCAGAACTGTCAGGAAGACTTGGGACTCCCCGAGGGAAACTCTTCGAAGGAGTTGGGCTCCTCCAAAAATGATGGCAGATTTCAGTAAATCACTTGGACTCCTAATAAGAAAGGGATTAAAATATCGGGGTTCCTTTTTTTTAAAAAAAAAATAGATGGCTATATCACAAGTGTCTGGCGTGGAATCTGAGAGTAGCCTTTTTACCAAATGCCAATGTCAGCAATTTAGAGGAAGGTGGTTCAAGTAAGTCCCACTGTAAGTAGAATCTGCTCTTTGAGGTGAAGTCTGGGGATGAAATTCAAAAGGAACTGACTTTGCACTGTCTGGCATTATTTTTTTCATTATTTTTTTCCGCTCATGTTGCCATTTCCTAGAGATTGAACATTTGAGTTGCTGAGTTGGTATTGGGTTAACAAACATAAGAAATAAAATTTTTTAGAAATATAAACTTCTCTATAAATGTATTCAATTGATTAAACTTAGAACTATCTCTAGTTTGCTCATAAAATGCATGTGAGGATGCACTATAGGCTATAAACCATTGCATAGAGGACATCATTTTTCTTTAGTTATTGGAAACCACGTAAGATCTCTGTACCTAGAAATTTTAAGAAGCAAGCACACAATGACATACAGAAGTTACACATGGAGCATGTGTGTTGTTAGGATGTTTGGAGTTTCTCCCCAACTAAGATCAGTCTGTCAGTTCTCATTTCGCCCATCTACCTTACCAAGATATGAATCCAATTGCTATATAAGCTGTTGAGGGAGCAAGAATCCGAACTTTTCTGCTGCAACCCACTTCCTGTGCTAATAGAAAGTGTATTCTTATCACAAATGAGGAAAGCCATCTTTATTTGAGGAGATAAGAAGCTTTCAAGTGAATAACAACTGTTTGCAAGTTAATGGAATCATTCACAATATTTCTGATGATAAACTCAACTGTCAAATCATTGGTCAATTTCGATCAGCGTTTTAATTAAATGGTTGATGTTTAAACAATCTGTCTTCTCTCCCCCTTATGAGAACAAAAAGACAAAAGGGACAGGGGACTATTTTAGAGGCGGCCTACAGAGGTCCGTAGTATTCTCCAGCTGATTCAGTATCAGCAAAAGAGAAACACGAGATTCCTTCCCCAGTCACCAGGGCAGGGCCGAGAATTGTTCTATAAAAAATACCTTGGCTGTGTATTGCTTTCCCGCTGTTAGGGGTCATGCCCACTTCATTCCCATACTGACACAGACACGCTGAAAGGTGGCTGGGATGCTTGTCTGTCCAAATTCAAGTGTCTGGATTCAAAAAGAAAAGAGGAAGAAAAGAGAGAGAGAGTGAGTGAGAGAGCAAGAGATGTGAAATAAAGTTCTGATTTAAAAACAGGATTTAAGAACTCCTTCCTGCCTTGCCTGACTTTGAGGAGAAAATGTACAAATCTCCTGTCTAATGCAATTAGATTTTAATTGCTTTTCCCCTAGAAGCCCCAGTTTGAATTAAATATTTAGACTTTGCCAAGAGTTTGGGTCTGGGTTTTTTTTTTTGTCTCTTTCTTTTTGGGGGGGCATGTGGGTAGCAATTTTTAAATTTAACGTTAGCGCTTGATGATTCTTCTAATGAAGCTATCAGGGTTTTGTACAAGGTCATCTTCCCCTTTGTGCCATGCAGGGAAATCTGACCAACCACAGCCTTTCAGATGTTCCTCTTAATACTTCATTATCAACCTTTTATGTAAGGGCCTCAAAAGCATTTAACAAATAGAGAATCACCATTTCTGCTTGGCTGTTCAATGGTGGGCTCGCCTGAAATTACTGTCTAAAAGAGTTTATCCACAGAAATGCCTGTGCTTGAAAAGGAGAGAATAAAGATGACATTTGCCTCGGTGTCTCGATACAAGATAATTAGGGGCGAGGGAAGAAGCATTCCCCATACTTTCTTTTTGTTGATAGTAACTTGGGGGGGGGGAATCTTTTCTTTGAATTTTTCTTTCAAACTCTAAAAGGCTCCCCCCCCCAAAAAAAAAAAGAGAAAAGGGGTTTATAACCATAGCCAGGCAGACGGCCACGGTTTGGAATGATGGCCAGAGAGGAAGTGACTAGAAGTGTTTACTTAGATTTACTCATCTGGAATGAATGGGACCAAACACGCTTTCTTCACTGCTGTCTTCATTTTACTCCAAACAACGTTTCATAACGAGACCTGGTCTCACCCACTCACTCTCTTTGCTCAACGCCATCATCTGAGAGATACGTGGAGACCAGGAGGTTCACGGTGACCCTCCCTTGGGCCTTTCGAGAGAAATCACCATCTCTCCTTCTTTCCAAAGGATTTCCACAGGCTCAGTTTCCTTGGCACAGCAGCGCAGGAATTTAACATTTTCAATTATGGAATGGGGCTCTAAGGCAGCTTTTGAAATACGTGCTTCCCTGGAAATCTCCCTCTGGCTCTGGAGTTTATCAACAGAATCCAATTTTGCAGGATTCTGATAAAGACAAGCAGGTCCCCTCACTAGCAAAAGCTTCAGGGACTGACGCGGGGTCATTGGCTTTGAATATTCTCAAAGTGTCTATAGCTAAAACTGCTCTTCTCTGTAGATATGTGCTGCCATTTTTCTTTCTTTTATTTTTTCTTTTTGGGTCACACCTGGTGATGCACAGGGGTTACTCCTGGCTCTGCACTCAGGAATTACTCCTGGCGGTACTCAGGGGACCATGTGGGATGCTGGGAATTGAACCCGGGTCAGCCGAGTACAAGGCAAACATCCTACTCGCTGTGCTATCGATGCAGCCCCTGTGCTGCCATTTTTCAAATGTATGTTATAACCCACAACATAAACACATTTTAAAAGGATCACACTTATGGTAAGCTGTCATCCAGTTAACTTTTTGCAGAGTGTTTTTATTTCCCCACTCACAGACCCACCAAGAAGAACAATTATAGTCAAGTGAAATTCCACTAAGTTTGGTTGCCTTAAAAAGGAATTCTTACCCTTGCAGACATGGGGAGGCTGAAGTTAGGAAAATTAAAGGGAAGGTGTGGGCCAGGGAGATGGCACAAATGATGGGAGCATATGTTTTGCATGCAGGAGGCCCCAGGTTTGAGCCCCAGTGCTACATGATCCTCTGAGCACTGTCAGAAGTGAGTCCTGAGCACTGAGCCAGAAATAGCCTCTAGCATTCACCAGGGGCTTTTTAAAAAAATATTTATTTTATAGCCAAAAAAAAAAAAGCCACACCAAAGAAGTGAGTGTAAGGAATGGCATTGGAATCTGAAAAAACAATATGCCAAAAGACTGACATACCTAATAGCTTCCCTGATCAATGAAAAGGGTTCATGGTCAATTAAAACAACACTGGGGTCCTCACAGGGTTGCAGTGGACCAGGTTGGCAGCTGTGTTGTAGTAAGTCTTTCTAAGGACTAAGGCCACAATCACATAAGTTTAGTTCCCAGTTTGGTTATAAAGTTCCTCAGCATTTTGAGTCCTGTGTTTTGCCTTTCTCTCTCTCTCTCCATTTCTTCTGCCATGAATAAGAATGATGACCACCACAGTCTATTTACAAAGACTGTGAAGTCCTGCAAAGAGTCCTTTCATTTAGCTTTTCTTAGAATATGTCAGTGTGTTTGAGTAATGAGAATGCTCAAAGGCTGTATGCATGTGGGTGTGTATGTCTGTGTGTGTCTATGTGTGTGTCTATGTGTGTGTTATGTGTGCTATGCTACAAAGGATTTCATTTTTGTGGTATTGTACAGAAAAATATGGAATATTTTTAAAAGGGCAGAAGAAAAGTATTTTCGATTCAAACCTTCTTTCTTCCATTCAAACCCCCCTTCTTTCCCAAAGGAAAGATGTTGCTTTATTTTCCCCCAGTGAACACAATTGGTTTAATGGTGCTTTACGTCAGTGAATGCTACTTTCTACTGGGACCATTAATAAAACCCCCTTTCCTGGGCTTCATTTTCTTATTTCTCTCTCCATCAGAAAGGTAGTGGAGAATTCAGAGAGCTGAGAGAGAGAGAGAGAGAGAGAGAGAGAGAGAACTCAATATAATTTTTCTTTGCATCCTCATTTTTCAGAAAGCAGGTTTCCCTTACTAGGTGTGGGCAGCTGAGGTGGTTTGGAGTCAGGGGAAATTCTGAGTGTGTGGCCACATATATCACATCCCCACAGCTTCCCTCTGAAATGCCCCTTTGCTCTGAGGGCCGCTTCAGAGAAACGTCATCCACTCTGGACAGTCTCTTCTGCCTCGTTATAGGCCATGCTTTTATGGTTTGTTTTCCTCAACCTTTCTTGGAGCATTCTGCTATTGATCATAACATTTTTCTTTATGCTCCTTAGATCTGAATTTTCTTCAAGCCCAGAGAAATCGGCCCATAAGGGGGTCATTTTAATCACCATTATCCAGCTTTTCTTAACAGCCTATTTCAGCTTTAGCTGGAACAAACACAGAGAGGTTATATCCCAGCTGGCCCAGTAAGACCTTCTAGCAGACGATAACAGTTAATTCTGCAACTCTGGCATGGAAATCTTGTGTTTTCAAGACCCTGCTTACAGCAACCAGAATAATGCGGAATCCCCCCTTGATTTGAAAATTTATTTCTCTTCTGCTACCCAAAATTTTGGTCCTTTTTCTTTACGTGGGCTCCTTGGGCTCACCCTATCAGATTTCAAAAGTCCCATCCCATCCCAATACTCAGGGTAATAAGTAATTATTTGCAGTAATTAATAAGTAATAACCCAAGTAATTCTGCCACCATTTATTCTTGTTAATCAAAGGTAACTGATGGGGCGCAGGGTGCAGAGATCATTGTTTTGAGAACATTCTATAATTTTATATCATGGGTTTAAAATTTTTTCTTTTTACTCAGACCAGCCTATATAATGATCCCTGTAACATTGAACCTCAGCAGTTATTGACCCCTGGCTAAGCTTGTGTCACCTCTACTTTATGCAGAATTTTACATTTACATATTTCTCATTGTTGAAGTCCTCCAAATACTCCCATGGTTCAAGACAGGAGGGGTAGAGGGACAGGGAAGGTGTTTCCTTATCCAGAGTTCAAGAAATCTCGGTGTCATGAAGAGTAAATATGGGGGAACATTCTACAGATAACACCTCCCTCATGGGAAAAAAATATCAAGAATATGAATTAGTGAAAAGGGGAAGACTGATTTCAATGCCTATTTGGGTTTCGTTTGTTTGAGTTGTGGCTGGTTAGCACAGACAACAGACATTGCTAACTCTGCAGATTAAGAGAATGTCTTGGGGGCCAGACATGTAGGGAGCTTGCCTTGCACGCAGCTGGTAAGGTTTTGATCCCTAGCACCCCGTACAGTCCCCTGAGCACTGCCAGGAGTGATCCCTGAGCACAGAAGCAGGAGTAAGCCTGGAGCACTGCCAGGTGTGCCCTACCACGCCCCTTCCCCCCGAAAAAGGGGAAAGTTTTTACCATTCGTTTGGTTTTAGCTTCCTAAAGCGGGAAAAATAATACAAAAGTGCCAGTCTACCAGTGCTCCTACTTTGAACTGTTCACCTAAGCAGTTTTGTAGGAGTACCCTGCGAGTGACCACGTACAACTAGCTTCTGGTCCTCACACACACTGAATTTCATGCCTGCTTTCACAGCCATGAAAGCAAGCGAGGACAGGGATGTTTTCTAAAGTCTCTCCAGGGACCAAGGAAACAAGATCAGAGAGCAAAGCACTCTCTGCCTCCGTAACGATGCTGGAAGAGGCTCCTGCCGGCCTCGCCGCTGCTCTGGGAACCGTGGCTTCAGCCCCTCTGGCAGCTTTCATTGAGAGGCCACGGGACAGAGAATGAGTCCAGCTTATTCCCCCGTCAGAAGCCTCATTTAAATGCTAAGTGCTGAAGTGCTTTTTTGTCGTGCGGCATTTCTCAGCAGAGTTTGCCACAATACATAAAGGGAGAAGGAAATGAGGGCGAAGAGAGAGAGACAGTCTACCGCGCGGTGAAAAACCCAGGAGCCCAAATGACATTGCGTTTTCAGGAGAGAGATTAGCCCTGGAAAGTTTGTGATTTGCTTGGGAAGAGTTTTCCTGAGGTCGTGTTGCAGGGCACTGTTATGCTGATCGCATTCTCCCCAGGGGCGCTTCCGTAGCCGCTGCCTGTAATATTTGGCAGGCGATGTATGTGGTTGAAATATACACTTTTGAACCCAGGTCCGATTACTAAAACTGACAGGTCTGTTTCACTGGACAACCCCCCAGTCTCTTAGACAAGAATTTTGTTTTTCCTTGCTTTAGGACACTGTATAGTCATACAGAACATTCAGAGTCACAGAAAGTAGGCTGAATCCCTCTGAAGAAAGGGATGGGATTTCAATCAGTGAAGTCGGTATGCGATTTGACTAAAAGTTACATGTCCCTCCTTATTTGTTCTGTTCACGCCCAGCAGTGCTCAGGGAGCCTTACCCGGTCCTGGGAACTGAACCCAGGTCAGCTGCACGCAAGTCAAGCACCTCACCAAGTACTCTCTCCAGCCCAAAGTCCTCCTTTCTCTCCCTTTTCATTCTCATCTTTGAAAAACCCTTCTTGAGCTGTTTCCCTTCTTTGTCCTCTCAATGCCTTGCCTCTTCCATGAGCTGCTTTCATTTCGTAACTCGGCTTGTTGTAATCTGCTTCTGTCCCATTGCTCTTCTGAAACTGATCACTCCACTGATATCACCTTTGTTCCCTCTTGACAAATGTCTAAGTAGGAGGAAGCTGGCCTTTCAGATTGGCAGTGCTTCACTTCCAGACTTCGGCTGTCTTTAGCCTCCTACTTCCTAATCCTAATCCTTTCCCTTGGTTAAATAGGAAAGAACCTGATTTCAATTAATTATGCTTTACAGTGGATAAAAATTGGTTATGTTTTTCACCCCTTCACCCCTTTTAAACTCAACTCTTCCTAATTGCACGGCAACTGTTGTTAGCAGTAATAAGCCTTGGGTATTGTCAAAAGGGGCACGAAGAAAATTTTTGGATGGGTGGGATAATTGTTCAGTCATTAGTAAGGCCTGATACCTAGGTTGCTCTGTGTGTGTGTGTGTGTGTGTGTGTGTATGTCTGTGTGTTTCTATGTGTGTCTGTGTGTGTGTGTGATTTTGTAGAGGACAGATCATGCTAGAAGCTGATCTGTTATTAGGCTCTCTGAGGTCCTAGGCACTGTGTGAGTCTCAGGAGGTAGACAACTAACTGGCCGGCAGTCATCCCCTGTAAATGCCTGTTCCAGGCTCTCTCTCTTCCCAGGAACCTCCCGTTTTATACCCCGTTTCCTCCTCCCCCAATACTCTCTGTGCCAGATGACCAGAGCAGGGTCTACAGGCCACCATCAGGTTCTACCACTTTCCCAGTGACAGTGATCAGATGGTCTCCCCTTAATTGGCCAACTAGAGTTCCCACCCAGAAACCGGGTATGGCCCTGGAGGGATGATATGAGGGAATAGAAAGAGGCTCAGCTCCTAGTTCAAGGACAACTGGGGGGAAGGGAAGAGAGTGGAACGAAGTTTTGTTTTGTTTTGTTTTATTTTGTTTGGGGGGTCTTGAGTGGGTGAAGAGTTAGAAAGCATGAAGGTGAAAGAGTGTGAAGAAAATTCCTAACAGCAGATTCCTATTCAGAACTTTTTTCTTTAAAAAAAAAACTCTCTGGGAAGGGTTGGGAGAAAGCTCAAGGTGCTTTGAGTGCAGGAGGCCCGGGTTCGATCACTGGCACCATATGTACACAGCTGGGCGTGATCCTTGAGCACAGAACCAGGAATAACCCCCAAGCACTCTCAAATGTGACACAGAATAATTTTTTTTTAAGTATGTATGGGAAGAGGCTGGGGCGATAGTCCAGCGGGTAAGATGCTTGACTTGCATGTGGCCAACCTGCGTTGATCCCCAGCATCCCATATGGTCCCCCAAACACCACCATGAGTGATCCCTGAACGCAGCCAGGAGTAACTCCTGAGCATCGCTGTGTCCACCCCCAATCCACCCCCACTGGTATCCGGTGAAGTGAAAATTGAAAATTAGCTTCGATGGATCTGTGGACAATGAATGTTGGGTAAGAAAAGACAAAGGTAACTTGGCCCTTCTCCAGAGCTAAAAGAGACGTGGAGGTAGCAGCAGCATGTGAAATCGTAGTGCCAGTAGTAATGACACCCTGAGCAAAGGGAAAGAGCCTGTTTCCAGGGGGCAGGGGAGCCGCAAAGACTCAGGCTCCTTGGCGGCCAAGCCCACGCCCCAGATAGTGATTCCTGGCACAGGGGAGAAGGACATAAGCCTGTCAGCTGCAATGGAACCACTGTGGAAGGCCAAGAGAGACTGCAAGGAAGGCAGGAGATGCACGGTTTGAAGGATCTCTGCCGGTAGAGACCCAGCCCCTCCAGGCAGTGATCGGTAAGAACTTTGCCAGCGACCCGCAGAACCACCCATGGTCGGTTACTGCTGCAGGTGGAGCTGCCACGTGCAGGACACGGGCGTCACAGCATGGGCCTCTCCAGCCCTCAGACGGTTCCCCGCGCCTTAGGTTCTCCTAGGCCTGCCTCACTTCCTCGATCCATGTTTCTTCACGTGGTCTCTGGGGCTAGTCTGCAGAATAGCCGTCTCAGAACTGAGTCCATGCCTCCTTCTGCCCCCTGAACACCACCTCCCATCACTGTTGGTTAACATGAGTCCCCAGAGCTGGAATCCTGGAATCTTGTTTAATATACACACCCCCTCCCACACCCCACCAAGCGTTCCCAGGCTCCGTCCAAGGAACTGTTTTTGCTTTCAGAGCTGAGCCTGAAACCCACTACTCAGATCTCTAGCACTCTGGATTATGTACCTCTGTGTGTGTGTGTGTGTGTGTGTGTGTATGTGATTTCTTTGGATTCTATTTCTGTTAGAAAAATTACAGATATAAAGAAGGTTGCAAAGAAATGTTCCAGGAAGAGGGCTGGAGAGATGGTACAGAGGGTTTATGTGGAGCCAACTTGGATTTGATCCTGGGCTCTCCCTATGATCTCCAGGTACTGCTAAGAGTGATCCCTGAGCACAAAGTCAGCAGAAAGCCTGAAGCACCGCCAGGTATTTCCCGAAAACAAAACAAAACAAACCTCAAATTTGCAGACCCAAAGGGCCTTGCAGTTGCCTCGCCTTGCAGTGTTCAATGTCAGTACAGCTGAACTTTGAGCATCCTTTGAGCATCAAATTTCAAATTGGAAATTTGAAAATTGGAGTGCATGCTTTGAAAATTGTGTTTCTAGGAAAGAAGCAGCCTGGAGAAAGTCCTGTCCTTGGAGGCCCCAGAAGTTCATTTGAAAACAGGGAGCATTTTCCCTAACGTTAGGGGATGGGAGAGCGTGAGCAATGATTCTGGCAGGTTGCTCACCCGCTCACTCTAGCCCGGTGAAGAGCGCTGGGCTGTGACCAGAGCAGGAATTCTCAGCAGGGCCACAGAACACGTGTGTGCAGAGGGCAGTACTGATATCCACGTAGCAAAGTTAAGATTCTAAAAGACCCATCCCTGCTTTCAAACATTAATACGGTCATTTATTTTGGTTTAGCATTACTCAGGGTTAGTCCCAGCTCTGTGTTCCAAGGTTGCTCCTGGCCACGCTTGGGGGCACTCGAGGTTCCAAGATCAAACCTGGCCCCCATCATATAAAGCACGTGGGCCCTCGGAGCTCTGTCCCCAATCCTAACAGTACTTTTCAAGAGAAGCTTCAGAGTGATGGTACAGCAGGTAGGGCACCTGCCTTGCATGCAGCCGACCTAGGTTCAATCCCCAGCATCCCATATGGTCCCCTGAGCACCACCAGGAGGAATTCATGAGTGTAGAGCCAGGAGTAACCCCTGAGTATCACCTGATGTAGCCCGAAAACAAAAACAAAACAAAAAGACAAAAAAGAAGTAGTGGAAACAAGAGCAAGAGAAATGAGGGTTGTAATAAAATGCAGACATTAAGGAGTCTGTGCTCCAGATAATACCAACCAGGTTCCAGTTCTTTACCCTGTAACTAGCTGTTGATTATGGTCTAACTACTGGCTCTCTCTTACATGGAATACATGGTCATTTCAGCCCCATGTAATTGCTGTGTTTAATTATGAGTTTACAATAAGAAAAGCATCTAGAACAGTATTTGGGGTATACAGAATAATCAATAAATAGCATAGTCCCTGTCCCCTTGGGGTTGTTATGAAAACTGAAAATAATAATATACGTAAAACACTCAGAAAAGTTCCTGACACACTCATAAGTGTAGGACATTGTGTGACAGAAATGAGATCTTACAAGGCGTCAGTACAGACGCGGGAAGACTAGCTAAAGGAGAGGCAATCATTCCAAGTGTTTATTTGACAGTGTAAAAGCAAAACTACAGCACTTTATGAGACTCGTTTATTACATCCGTCCAATTGCTCTGAGACAGTCACAGTCAGGCACAGAAGTGTGGCAGGTTGGCGGCGCTCAGAATCTGTGTATGTCTAGGCTCACCTGCTCATCGTCTGGCTGCTCGAGCAGCGTGATCATCTGCCAAGACGCAAAGTTATCTGCTCACAAAGTTAGGGAGTTGCTGGAATGACTAGCGGGTCACAGACTTTCTTCTCCCCATCCTCAGGGAATACTATTTCAGCTCTTCTTAACGTCAAATTTTCTGCTGCATCGGATGACCCATCATTTGAAACTAGGGACAGAAGAGCTAGTTCCAAGGGCTGGAATGCATGCCTTCCATAATAGATCCCATGTTCGATCCCCAGAGCCACATGGTGTCTTGAGTACCACTGCATTGCCAGCTGGAGCAGCATCAAACCATTTGGCTAAAAAGACTGGCTGAGGTCCGTGGAGAATCTGCCAGGCACTAGAGCACTGCTTGGAGGTGTCTCTCCTATGCTCCCATCTAACTACTTTTGCAGAGAACTTTCTATGGTCAAGGGACTAAAGCCCTGGGCTGGAGCGATAGTACAGCAGGTAGAGCATTTGTCTTGCACAAAGCTGATCCCCAATACCCTATATGGGTACCTAAGCACCGCCAGGAGTGATTCCTGGGTGCAGAGCCAGACATAATCCTGGAGCATTGCAGGATGTGGAAAAAATAATTAAATAAACCTAAACCAAACCAAAACCAAAACAAACAAACAAAAAGGGATTATAGTGGAGGGATACAAACATAATCAAGACAGCCCTGATTATTAGCACATAACGGGAAACCTTGCTCCAAGACAAAAAAGTGAGTGTGAAGTTTCAAAAAGCTTTAAGAGGCTTCATGCTTGGAGCCAGAGCGATAGCGCATTGGGTAGGGCGGTTGCCTTGCGCGCGGCCGACCTGGGTTCGATCCCCGGCATCCCATATGGTCTCCCCAGCACCGCCAGGAGTAGTTCCTGAGTGCATGAGGAGTAACCCCTGAGTGCCAGGAGTAACCCCTGTGCATTGCCGGGTGTGACCCAAAAAGCTAAAAAAAAAAAAAAAGGCTTCATGCTGATGAGGGGCCAGAGGATAGTACAATGGGCAGGGCACTAGCCTCGCATGGGCTGACCTGGGTTTGATCACCAGCATCACATATAGTCTGTCCAGCCCAGCAGGAATGATCCCTGGGTGCAGAGTCACTTGCTCTCTCTCTCTCTCTCTCTCTCTCTCTCTCTCTCTCTCTCTCTCTCTCTCTCTCTCTCTCTCTTTCTCTCTCTCTCTCACACACACACACACACACACACACACACACACACACACACTCCTGGCTGTGATGCTTGCTGGGGATTGCAACATCAGGTTTTGGTGCTCTTGGAGGCCTGCATTCCTTTCCCTGTGACACCCACATATGTGCTAGCTGGGGGTCGTGCACTATAGCTGAGGGGGCACTAGTTAGAATTTTGGGGTTCTCCAGCAGCCACACCCCTTTGTGGGGCTCACCTGGCTGTAGTGCAGCCACATATCTCCTGTGGTGGCACATATCACAGACAGCCTATCAAGATGTACGACTTGCAAATATTTTTTACCATTCTATGAGCTGTCTTTTTACTTTCCTAATGTTGTCTTCTAAGTAACAAAAGTTAAAAAAAATCTTTTTGAGGCAACTGGAAGTTGCCAGAAGCTGCTCCCTGCTTAGCACTCAGAAACTTCTGCTAAGTCTTGTTCAGGGGACCATGCAGTGCCAGGAATCAAACCTAGGGCCTCACACATGCAAGTCAACTGCTCTACTATTGAGCTCCAACATTTTGAATTCTGATGACGTTTTGGGCCAGAGAGATGGTATGTGTTAAGTCTGAGATGCCAATTAAACACAAAGACAGAGATGGCAAGGATATAGTTGCATATACAAATATGGGTTTCAGGAGAAGGTTAGCAAGCAATTGAGTGGGTGCAAGGAGGCTTAAACCCTTTAAGTGGTATCCAATCTGAGCTGCATCATTATCATGATATATATGGGGCTGGGAAGCTTGCAGCTCTGTCCAGGAGTATGTTGACTCACCGTGTCCCGTAGGGCTGCCTTCACCTGCTGAATAAATTGTCTTTTACTGTGTGTTAGCATTTTCTTTCAATCTGTTGACTGTTCCCAGGCTAACACAAATTCTTTCTTCTCTGGCTCTCTTTCTACCATCTCACACCATACACACTCACCTTTCAATATTGTATTTTAACCCCTCCAAGGACATCTTGCCATTGCCTCATTAATCAAGAACAAGATACCCTTTCTCTGATGCTCAGTATTTTTTCAAAATTGAAGAATAGGGGCTGGAGCGATAGTACAGTGGGTAGGGCACTTACCTTGCACATGGCTGACTGAGGTTCAATCCCCAGCAGAGCCAAGGGTAAGCACAGTTGGATGTGGCCCCCAAACAATAGCAAAACAAAACAAACTTTGATGAATAATTGACATAGATCCCTTTCAGGTGCTGAATATAATGGTTTGACATATGTACATACTCTGAAATGATCATCTCAATAAGCTGAGCTCATATCTATGACCACAAGTCTTCTTTCTGGTGATAATGTCCCTTCATTTGAAAATTTTCCCCATTGGGGCTGGGGAGGTAGTACAGTGGGTAAGGCACTTGCCTTGCATACATTTGTCCAGAGTTCAATCCCTGGCACGCCATATGGTCCCCTGAGTCCATCAGAAGTAATTCCTGAACACAAAGCCAGAAGTAATCCTTTAGCACTGCCAGTGTGGTAAGGTCCCAAACAAATAAACAAACAAACAAACAAACAAATTTTGTTGTTCCTCATAACCCTAACATTAACAATCTGTCAAGAGGGCAGGCTGGGGGCTGCAGGGAGGGGGTGGGGGTATACTGGAGAGAAACTGGGAGCATTGGTGGGTTGACACTGGTGGTGGAATTAGTGTTGCAATGCTGTATGTCTAAAACTCAACTCTGAATAACTTTGTAAATCCTGGTGCTTTAATTTCCCCATAGGCTCTGTAATGATGTCATCTCTTTATATTTTACCTGAAGTAACATTGCATTGTAACCTTATATGTTTCAGGAGCACATCATCGAAAATCAACAAATGTGTATATTGCATTAAGGTCACCTCTAAAAGAACAATTCTATTCCTCACCACTCAACTGCCCCCTTTGTCCCAAATGACCCACCCTGTGGGTAACCACTATTGATTTTGTAGTTCACAGGTTAATTACTATTTTATCTGTTTGTTTTCTCCATATACCATAGGTGAATGAATTAATACACTGTCTTCCTACATCTGGCCTTTTTTTCACTAAGCCTAAAACCCTCTAGGTTCATCCATTTAGTTACAAATGACACTATTTCTTTTTTTTTTTTTTCTAACAGCAAATAGGGAGAGACAGTACAGTGGGTAAGGAGTCTGCCTTCCACATTGCTGACCTAGGTTCGGTTTCTGGCATCCCACATGGTCCCCAGAGCCTGCCATGTAACCCAAAACCAACAACAACAAAAGCTGGATATTATCCCATTGTGTCAATATATCACACATTCCTTATCCACTTATCAGTTAATGGGCATTAAAGTTGTTCATAGGTCTTGTTATTATAAATAATGCTACAATAACCTTCACAAGTCTTTTCTTAATACTGGGTATCTTGGATATGAGCAAACCAGTCTCCATGGTTTTAATATGGTTGCTCATAACCTGGGGTAATGATACAAGCTAGGTGTTATCTAAATAAACCCACAGAGGCCTGCCATTGTGGGGGTAGAGGGGAAGGGACCACCAGGACCATGACAGAGGGAAACGGTCACTCTGGATGAGGATAGGGTGCTGAAAGGAGATAAAGTGGCATGCATGATATTTTACCAGTAACAGTATTGTAAACCACAGAGCCTTAAAGAGGAAAAAGATAAAGAAAAAAGTGCCTGCCACAGAGGCAGGCTGGGGGATGGGAGGGAAACTGGGGACACTGGTAGAGGGAAGTGGACACTGGCGATGGGTTTGGTGCTGGAATATTGTATGCCTGGAATTCAACCTTGAATTAATCTGTAGCTTTTAAATTCATGGTGATTTAATAGAAACAAATGTTTTCATTTAAAAAAAATTTAAAACCTACAGTTCTATACCATGGCAGGTGCTGCATTCTATCTAAATGGTTCATCAACTGGGCTAGACCAGAGTATCATACATACCTTTGCACACTGTAGAACCTTCGAGAGAAGAGGGTTCTGGGGGAGCTGCCCATCATGCCTGGTGACTTCAGCTTTTCCCACATGGAGCGTGAGTCTCCACCCGGGCAAAACCTTCTCAGTCTCCACTCAATTTTTGTCCTTTTGCTTCATGTTCGCTTCTGTTACTATTGTGTTTTGGAAAGGGAATTAGCCTCTATCTAGCCTGATGATGCCCAAAGTCTGCTAGAAAGTTATTTGAGACTGACCTGAGTCCAAGGAAGTTCAGGCTCCTTCCTCTGAGGCCAAGGCCCAGTGACTTCTCCTGCAGGGCTCCTTAAGGATCATACATTTATCTTAAACCTGTAGTGACCCTGGCAATTGTGACGTCATTTGAATCAGTGTGTGTGTGTGTGTGTGTGTGTGTGTGTGTGTGTGTGTGTGTGTGCGCGCGAGCGCTTTGCTGGTCCTCCTGCCTCGAGGAGAACAGCGCTTTCTTTTCCTCAGTTTGAGTTTGTCTTACAAACTATACAAAAGTAGGCCTTAGGTTTTGTGAGTCCCTGTAATCTGATGATTTTCTCATATTCTTTTTTTTTCCTTTTAGTTTTTTTGGGCCATACCTGGCCGTGCTCAGGGATCATTTCCATTGGGCTCAGGGAACCACATGGGGTGTGGGGATCCAACTGGGGTCAGCAGCATCTAAGGCAAGAGCCTTACCTGCTGTCCCATCGCTCCATCCTTGTCATTGCTTTTGAACAGACAAGATCATTTCTCTGAGGCTCAGACCAGAAATAGCATGAATCAATGGCTCAGCCCTTTGTATTGCTGAAGAGTATTCCATGGCACGAATGTCCCACAATCTTTTTTAAGAGTCTCAAGTTTTAACAATAAAGTTAGCCAAGCATACCAATTCTTTCAAACCACTCAAACTTTAAAGAATATTTGAGGGGACTGGAGAGATAGCACAGCATGTAGGGCGTTTGCCTTGCACGCAACCAACCCAGGTTCGATTCCCAGCATCCCATATGGTTCCTCGAGCACCGTCAGGAATAATTCCTGAGTGCAGAGCCAGGAGTAGCCCCTAAGCATCACTGGGTGTGACCCAAAAAGCAAAAAAAAAGAAAAAAAAAAAAAGAATATTTGAACAGTTATTCATTTGGTGTGATTATAAATAAATTTGCTTTTAACATCTGGATACAACCTGAATAAAAATGTCTTCCTTTTTCTGTGATAAAGGCCAAGAGTGAAACTGCTGGGTCAAGTGGCCCGTGTGTGATTGGGCTCGTGAGCAGGCTCTGAGTGTTGGGTTTGATCCCCAGTACTGCCCGGCCTCCCAAGCACCACTGGGAGCAACCCCAAGCACTGAGCCTGAAATCCCTAAGTACTAAGCATCATCTGGTGTGCCCTCCCCCTCAGATTCCAAGAAATAATAATTTTAGTTCCTTTTGTATGTGTATTTTTTTTGGGGGGGTGGCATATCTGGCTGTGCTCAGAGCTTACTCCTAGCTCTGTGCTCAGGGATAACTCATGGAGGGGCTCTGGGAACCAGATGCCGTACTAGGGATCAAACCTGGGCCAGTCATATGCAAGGCAAATGCCCTACCTGCTGTACTCTCTCTCTCTCTCCTGGACCCACTCCCCAAGCCCTGTGAATTAACTTTGAAGTCATTCTCACATCAGGTAAAAGAAATGAGTTGCATTAATTCATTATACTCTGTGGTTTTTGTCTCTTCTAGGTCAGTGAACAATTTCCTCATGACTGGTCCAAAGGTAAGAAAAAAAAATCCCTTTCACTTGACTTTCATTCATTCTAGTTTGGCCAATCATGGTCCAGGTTGATATCTTTTCATTACATCCACATCTTTGTGTGGTTCTTTAGTGCTCTATATATCACAGATAGGTAAACCATGGCAGTGATTGGGTTAAGAACATACCCCAAATCACAAAGCAAATCCATGTCGAAGTCTAAGGATCATACTTGAATGTATGATTCTGAATGTATGTTAGAACTTCTGGGGGTTCAGAAAAGTCAACATCTTTTGCCAGTGTCTGTTATTTTGCAGTGGCAGGGATCGAACCCAGGGCCTCGCCTAGGCAAGGCCAGTGCTCTACCACTGAGCTACGTCTGCTGTTGTACTGCTCCATTTTTTAAAATGCCAGAATTGTGCTGAGTGACCTCAGAGGATATTTTCAGCTCCAAAAGGTTCTTTTCTAATCTAGTAATGGGATGAGAAGCTGAGAATTTGTGAAGGATGTAATTTGGACTCATTTTTAGAGAGGCAGAATAGTGAATAAAGGCTAGTGGGATCTAATGTCTGATAAAATTGAGTTTCAGAGTCAGGGAAATTGGAGTGCCTGATTTGCATTCGGGAGGCCCTAGGTTTGATGCCCTCACTCCACGGTTTCCCAAGCAACATCAGGAGTCCCCCCCCCACCCCCAGCACTGAGTTGCTCCTCAACACTGCTAGGTGTGGCCCCAAACCAAAATTAAAATAAGAACACAACCGAGTTTTATTTCCAGTTTTACCACTTGGTGGTTTTGTTTCTGTTTGATGGTGGTGTTGGTGTGGAGAGGGGGGTGGGGGGTGAAACCCAGCAGTTCTCAGGGCTTATGCCTGGCTCTGAGCTCGGGTGGTGGCAATGACTGAACATGGGGCCGGCCAGGCAGGTGTCTTACCCCCTGTACCATCTCTCCAGGCCCCCTCATTCTCCCCTTTGCTGTCATGGAACCTTTACTTTGTCTCTCTGAACCTCAGGTCCCACATTACAAAGCAACCCCTAGTTCACAAGCAGACTTCTGAGCCCAAGTCCAACAGTGCATTTAAAGTGCTGGCTCTTTGTTGGAGAGATGGGAGAGTGGGCAGGAAGAGAGGCACTTGACCACTGGAGCGTAGCTGGGCGTCTGCATCTCCTGACTGCTGTCCCTACAGGCTTACTTGATCTACTCCAGCAGCGTGGCGGCCGGGGCCCAGAGTGGTATCGAAGAGTGCAAATATCAGTTTGCCTGGGACCGCTGGAACTGCCCAGAAAGAGCCCTGCAGCTGTCCAGTCACGGCGGCCTTCGCAGTGGTAAGAAAGGCCTCAGCCATGGCTCCCAGACGCCCTGGCCACAGGCTAGAGCCCCGTCTTTAGGGACACCTCCCCCAGCTTCTACTCTCAGTCATCTCCTCTGGACTGGGCTCTGTTCCTCCGGGCAGCTACCTCCTAGGTAGAGAGCTTCCCTGCTTTCTCCCCGACACCCACACCACTGCCTCACTCTGTTCCAATCCACCTTTTGGCTCCAGTGGTTAAAGGCTTCCTCAACGTGTCCTCTCCCAAGGTAGGTAGGAAGCAGGTCGCGTTGTGCGCTGAGCCGGCTCCTGCAGCAGTCTCAGCAGAGCGGGGCTGGGCAAGTGAAAAGCGACCAGGAGAACAGACTCCCAAGGAGCAGAGGGAGAGTGACCGGGACAGTCGAAAGGTGCCTATCAGACTCCCTGGCCCTTGCCTCTTATACTTCAGTGGTCCAGAAGGAAGTGCATTTGGCTTGTGCTTCTTCTCCTCCACTTATTCCTCAGGGTCTTTCCCACCTAAGTGCACCCCCGAGTATGACAGCACAAATCTAACCCCTCATTCTGCAATGGGTGAGCGGGAAAGATGGGAGGGGAGAGAGAAGCCCCCAGAGCAGGGCTGTGGCCCAGCCTGAAAGAAGTTAGGTACGTCCTAAAGGTGGGGACAGAGACGGAGCTGGGAAAGGAGGAGAGGGCCCGGGTATGAGAGGAAGGCAGCTGCTCAGGGTCTCCTGGGACAGCGGCTCTCCCAGTAATGTGTAGTGTGGGGTTCCCGCCAGCCAATCGGGAGACAGCATTTGTCCACGCCATCAGCTCTGCTGGAGTCATGTACACCCTGACCAGGAACTGCAGCCTTGGGGACTTTGACAACTGTGGCTGTGATGACTCCCGCAATGGACAACTGGGTGAGTTGCGGTGTGTGCTGAGGCCACTGACGGCAGGCGGCAGTGGGGGGTTGGGGGGGAGTAGACGAGTTCATTCAAACAGCGAAAAGCTTGGGTTGGAGAAATAGCACATGGGTGAAGGCGCATGCCTTGCACGGGGTCGGGGTGGGGGGGACGACACATCATTTCCAGCCCCAGCACCTCATATGGCATATGGTCCCCTAGCATGTAAAGCTTGGTGAGCAGAGTTATTTTATTCTTCTCAATCTAAGAAAATTGGGGGCTAGAGAAATAATTATGGGAGTTAAGGCGCTTGCCTCGCACGCAATCAATCCCGATCCTGATTCAATCCCCAGAACCGAATAAGGCCTCCCCCTACCCCCAGCACCTTTGCCAGGAGTGTGAGCCCTGAGCACAGGGCCAGGAGAAAATCAGCCAAAGGAGTGAGCGGGAACCCCAAGGGTTTAATGACAAACCAAACTAAAGTTCAAGGTGGCCTGGGATACCTACCCCACGGGGTGGGGAAATCAGTGAGCCCCCTCCCCTTGCCGGAGGATTCCATCCCGTTATGCCTCCAGACGAGGGGGGGCAGCCCTTTCTCGCTGGCCCACACCTTTCCCTCTCCCATCTACCTGCTCCATCTTCCCGACTGGTCTCGCGCGCGAGTCCTTCCACACTCTTTCCCTGTGCTTGTCTCTCCCGCCTAGGGCGGGGACCCTGCACGGTCCCCTGCACGCCTTTAGCGCCTAAGTCATAAGCCAGCTAGCTCGCGGGGAATGCGGGGGCGGGCCCGCGCGCCATGACGTCACGGAGTCACGAGCAGGCTATTGGCTGAGGCCACCGCGGGACGCGCAAAAGGCGGCAAAGCACCGATAGGAGCCGCCGGGGGCGCTCGCTGAGTCCTTCGCCACCTTCGCCACCCGGGATCCCCTCCCCACCCCCACCCCACCCCCACCCAATTAGGAGACGCAGTCCACCACTCTGCATCGCCCGGTGCAAACGACGTCCTTCCCCTCTCCTGCAGGGGGCCAAGGCTGGCTGTGGGGGGGCTGCAGCGATAATGTGGGCTTCGGAGAGGCTATTTCCAAGCAGTTCGTCGATGCCCTGGAGACTGGACAGGATGCCCGCGCGGCCATGAACCTGCACAACAACGAGGCCGGACGCAAAGTGAGTCCCGAAGTGAACGCCCGGGGTCGGGCGGCTGTTTCCAGCCAGAACCGATGGCAAGTGTGAAGAACAGCCGTTTGGGGGTTCCCGCACCCCAAGGTGGGAGAAATGAGGTGCCGAACGGGCGCGCTAAGATGCTAGATGCTCCTCCCCTCCGTGTGTGTGTGTGTGTGTGTGTGTGTGTGCTCGCGCGCGCGCGCGTGCTGCCTCCCTCCCTGTCTCCGCAGGCCGTGAAGGGCACCATGAAACGCACGTGCAAGTGCCACGGCGTGTCGGGCAGCTGCACCACGCAGACGTGCTGGCTGCAGCTGCCCGAGTTCCGCGAGGTGGGCGCGCACCTGAAGGAGAAGTACCACGTGGCGCTCAAGGTGGACCTGCTGCAGGGTGCGGGCAACAGCGCGGCGGGCCGCGGGGCCATCGCCGACACCTTCCGCTCCATCTCCACGCGGGAGCTGGTGCACCTGGAGGACTCCCCGGACTACTGCCTGGAGAACAAGACGCTCGGCCTGCTGGGCACCGAGGGCCGCGAGTGCCTGCGGCGCGGGCGCGCCCTGGGCCGCTGGGAGCGCCGCAGCTGCCGCCGGCTGTGCGGGGACTGCGGGCTGGCGGTGGAGGAGCGGCGCGCCGAGACCGTGTCCAGCTGCAACTGCAAGTTCCACTGGTGCTGCGCCGTGCGCTGCGAGCAGTGCCGCCGGCGCGTCACCAAGTACTTCTGCAGCCGGGAGGAGCGGCCGCGGGGCGGCGCGGCGCGCAAGGCCGCCAGGAATCCCTAAGCGTCTCCTCGAACCCCCTTCCTCCCCTCCGTGGCTTCATCTAGAGAACCCCTCCCCCGTTCTAGAAGCACCTAGGGAATAGGGGCGCCCCCCGGAACTCCCGAGCCCGGGGATCCCCGCAGGGAAAAAGCCGCCGCCGCCGCCGTCTGTCCTCAGAGCTCGCCAGTGAAGTGGCTGCCCCAGCGCCTCTGCGCTCCCCTGGACAGCGGGTGGGCCTCGCCGGGTACGCTGAGGTCTGGGAAGGCTCAGGTCCGAGCCGCTGAGCGCCCTGGGCGGTCCTCCCGCCCTGGTGGGGCCTGACCTAGTGTTGCAAATTGCCAGCGGCTTTCATCCTTCTGGTTCCCTGCACCCATGCCCCCCCCCCCAACATCTTTATTTTTAATTTTTTTCTTTTTGGCTTCAGGGCTCCTCCAGAGCGGGTCTTCGCCCTCAGAGCCCCTCCCGCTTTCTGATTCTCTGCTCACTCTTGGTAGAGTTGCCCTAGGATCCCCATATACCTTTTCTCCCCTTCTCCCTTTCACTGTTTTTTCCTGAAGAGAAACTGTGAGGAAGAAAAAGCTTGGGGGGGGGGGGGGGGTTGCTTCCTAGAGGCACGGGGTGAAGATGGGGAGTGGGGGGAGCACTGACTTGAACCCTAAGGATGATTACTCAGCCTGTGGCCCCTCTTTCTGACCCTCAGGGGCCCCACAGGCTGCTCCTGATCCAGCGCCAGTGTCTGGGGGGAGGGGCAGGGCAGTGCCCCAGCTATTCCCTCTCCTTTACACTTCCTGTTTCCTTGGACCAGGCTCTTCGCCTCCGCAAAGTCCCAGGCTTCCCACGCAGGCCCCCTGCTTGCTCCTCCAAGGGCAGGTGGTAAGGAAGGGGAAGCTCTGGCCTTCCTTCTCACTCAAACCGGCTCTCACACAGGCCCATTCAGAGCCTTTCTTCCATGACTTCCAAGACATAAACTTCCTTGCTACAGGGAAGTTCAGCACTTTGAACCTTAATTTATTGCAGTCGCTGTGGTTGAACTTCTGGGGGACAGAAGTTCAGGCTCCCGGCTAGGGCACCCCTGGCCTAGAGTCCCCCCACCCCCCGTACCCCACTCCACCCCCACCCCACCACCATGGCCTGATCCAACAGAGGCTAATCTGCCATGGATTAGTCAAACATCTGCATAAATCTACTCATACATCCTCTGGGTAGCAAGTTCACTGTGTGGGGTGCTTACGTTGTTCTGCTGCTCTCCAGTTGGTAGGCCAGGGCCTTGTAGACAGACCAGGCAGGGCTCTGGGAAGGGAAGACCCAGGCCCTTGGCGGGCCCAGGAGTTCCCCAGCTGGTTCCTCACCCTCAGCCAGACCTGGGGGTGGCACAGAGCAGGTCCCCCAGAGCCGAGCTGGTCAGGCTCCGATAACCTCATCCTGCCTCTCCAAAGCTCCGAGGATGTAAGGGGAAGAGAGGCTCTGCAGCCCACCTGGGAGAGCGAAGAACCCCCCGAGACAAAACGCCTGGCTTCATTCCCCCTGTAGTATCTGGTCCTTGGAACTCTGAGATTTCCTCTTCCTTTCTTACAAGAGACTCACTTCCCTTCGGGGCCTCCAGGTGCTTCATTTTCCAGTTCTGTCAGCAAAAGACCTTTTGCTCCTTCCCTCAACTTTGAGCTGAGCCTCCTCAAAGGCCTGACGTGGCCTAATCAGGAGACAGTGGGTACCAGCGATCCTGCCCAGCCTGTTTGCCAAATTACTTGATGGTGGCCAGGAAGTTCTGGCAAGGTAGCTAGGAAATACAGAAAGAAAGGGAAAAAAATAACCATTATAAAGTAAAGCTGTATTCTCCAGGTCTCTCAGCATCCAGGCCTTCGGAGGACACAGGAGAGGGCGTGCAGGGGGCGGGGATAAATACTCAACAAGATTTTATGCTGCATGGAAGTTCTTTCCTGGGTTCTTGTCTTGTATTCCCAAATGGACACAACTGCCATCAGATTTGCTAGAACTCTACAAAGAAAACTTCGCTGAGCTGAGCGGAAGCTCTGTCTTGCCTTTTTTCTTTATTTATTTTTGTTTTGTTTTGAACCCGGGTCGGCCACGTGCAAGGCAAATGCCCTACCTGCTATGCTATCACTCCAGCCCCTGTCTTGCCTTTTTTCCCGCCTCTCGTGTTTTATTCATACATTCACTCATTCATGTATGTGTGGATGCGTGCGTTCATGTGTTCCACCCGCCCTGGAGCGGAACAGCGGGCTGAGTAACTGAGATCGCAGACTCTCGCGCACGCAGTCCCCAGAGCCGGGCTCCACTTTACTGGTGTGGACAGCGGGATGACACCCGAGCAGTCGCCTAGTCAAGCCTCTTGTTCTTTTCCACGCATTAAACTGTTGCTGAGAACCAGGTCGGCCTCATTCCACCAACGAGCAATATAGCAGGGGTGAGGCCTGGAGCCCAGCCCCCCTCCCGCCCTCCTCTCGCATGCACTTTCGGGGGCCCATCTGTCACCAGCAGGGGACAGAAGCAGAGGGGGTGGGGGTCCTGAGAAGTGACAGGGACACTGGCCCGGGTGGGCAAAACACTGTCTTCTTCCTGTCCCCGGCGTGTGAGCGTCCACACGGGCAGGGCTTTCTCTCCCTGAATAGAATCCCAGCTGCCGCTGGCCTTAGCAGCGGGTCGGGGCCAAGACAGAGCCAGGGTCACGCTCGGCGCTGGTGGTGCGGGTGGTGGCGGGAGGGGAGGGCAGGCCAGGGCACTCGCCCATTGTGGGTGTGGATTGGATGCTTCCACTCATTCATTTCCTTTTAATTAACCAGCATTCCTGGAGGAGAAATATTTATGTTGGCTCCCAGAGAGGCAATCTGCAGACTGGAAAGAAGGGGGGAAGAAAGCCGGCCTTAGCAAAACAATATCTCTAAAGAGCTCAAGGAGAGAAAATAAGAGAACAAAACGCCATTAAAATAGCCTTCTACCCCCACCGGCGTCAATGAAAACTTCATTTCACATGCTAATCCCCGCTCCGCCCCCTTCTCTTCTCACAACACCTTTGCGAGAGTGTTTGGGAAAAGTCCCTGCAGTCAGTACACAGCTCCCCGCCGCTCAGACTTCTCCTTGTGTTAGTTCAGGGCCCCAAGTGGGGCTCTCGCTCCAGCAGAGGCTTTTTTCTCCCCCACTTTAATTTAAACAAAGACTCCGGAGTTCATCAACCTCCCACTGAAATTCACAGCTGCCGAACAAACTAATCCCCTCTCCCGGCCTTTCTTCCCTTCAATGGGCTCTTGGCTTCAAAGACGCTTTGGGAAAGGACTTTGCCGGGGCTCACGCTGCTCCATCAATAGAAGTTAGTGCAAGTATTGTCTGAAGAGCAAGTGGCTTTACAAACAAATACTGCCGAACAATCCCTTCCTCCCAAACACACACATCTAGCCCGCAGACATGATGGGTCTACAACGGGATTAGGGACAGTCCCCTCGGGCTTCACACCCAGCCCCTTTGTGCAGCTGAGCTGGGCCCTGAAGTGGTGTGCAGGGGTGTCAGACACGGAGGGACACACACACACACACACACACACACACACACACACACTGCTGAGAGAGTACCGCTTGGAAGCCTCATTCAGGGGTTCCCTCCTTTCTCCAACCCTTGGTACCCCCCATCTATTCTCAAGCCTCTTCCCACTTTATTAGGGTGCAGGGACCCAGAACAAAGGGACTAAGGCGAGAGGTAGGGCAGAACAGGACCCAGCAGACAACAGCAGGGAGAGGCCGAGGAAACCACATCAAGGCAGCTTTATTGCCCATTACATACACGCCTGGCAGTGCCACCCGAGGGGGAGATGAGAGCCTGAGACTTGTGGGGGTGGGGCGGGGGGGCCTCCAGCACCGGGAGCAGCTTCCTTCCAGAACGGGTCTTGTCACTGCGGAAGGAAGCGTCTGGGGCCTGGGTTAGACAGATGGAGCCCAGGGCCTCTCCCCAGAGACAGCCTCCGAGGCCCGGGGCCTCCCTTCCACCGTGGCCCTCTCCTGGTCGGTTCTCTTGGTTCTGCCCAGCACTGCTCCCTGCCGGCCCAGGGCTGGTCCAGAGGGCACTCGGCTCCACCCAGCCTCGGGGGCAGACAGATCTGGGTCCCGGCTGGGAAGCCGGAGGACAGAGAGGAAAGAGAAGGCACACAGGCACACAGGGAGGGTACGGCACTGGCCCCGGGAAGTCGCTGTCCTGCTCTCCAGAGCACAGACGTCTGTGGAGCACCTGGGGCAGGTGCAGAGGGCTGGCACAGAGGGACAAAGGGAAGAGGATAGGGGACCACCCCCCCCGAGTCAGGGCACGGGGGTCTCTGCCCAGGAGGAGTCAGAGCCCCCCCGAGTTCCAAAGCCCCCCACCCCCGGAGTCAGGGCACAAGGGTCTCTGCCCAGGAGAAGTCAGAGGCGCAGCTTGTGTGCGATGGTGAGGACGGCCTTCAGGATGGGCATGAAGCCTGACACCTCGCTGAAGGTGCTGCAGCCCACCACCTGGGCGTGCACGGCGAGGCCCTGCTCGAAGCTGCCAGCGTCCACACAGCGGGCCACCTCGTGGAGCCCAGCCAGGACCTGAGGCGAGAGCTGCCGATGGGAGGGGCATGGGTTGGTATGGGGGAAGGGGCTGTGGGTTGGTATGGGGGAGGGGTGTGGGTTGATATGGGCGAGGGGGTATGGGTTGGTATGGGGGAGGGCTGTGGGTTGTATGGGGGAGGGGTGCAGGTTGTATGGGGGAGGGGCTGTGGGTTGGTATGGGGGGTGTAGGTTGGTATGGGGGAGGGGCTGTGGGCTGGTATGGGGGAGGGGGTGTGGGTTGGTATGGGGGAAGGGGCTGTGGGCTGGTATGGTGGGGAGCATGGGTTGGTATGGGGGAGGCATGGTTGGTATGGTGAGGGGGTGGTGTGAGTTGTACAGGGTGGGGGGGTATGGGTTGGCACAGTGAGGGGGTATGGGTTGTACAGTGGAGGTGACCCCATGGGTTGTGCAGTGGAGGGGGCCCCGGGTTGGTACGGTGGAGGGTATGGGCTGTACAGTGGAGGAAAGCCTCACGGGCAAGATGGCCGTCCTGCAGGGAACCCAGCCCAGGAGACCTGCAGGAGACGATGGCAGGGCCCTTACCGTCCCCTCACAGAGCTTCTCATAGAGACCTTCCAGCCGCCGGGCGGCCTCCTCCAGCTTCCGCTTTGTTTTCTGCGGAGAGAGAAGGGATGGCCCGACCCCAGTCCTGAAGCCTGACCCGACCCAGGACGAGAAAGAAGCACAGCTCCAGGGCCCTGCCTCAGACTCCGGCCTCACTCACGAGGGAAGGGTGCCCCCCTGCCCCCAGGGCAAGCTGATGCCCCAGGGCCTGGCACAGGCTGCTTATTTTTGACGTCACCCGCCTTGCACAATGCCCCCCAGTGGCCTTGCCAAGACCGGGCTCCCGGTGTTACGGGGCCCTGCTACCAAGGAGCCGACTTCACACCAGAAAATGCCCCCAAATCCACCCAGACATCGAGTTTGGCCCAGCAGGACCAACAGCTAAAGGGCCCTGGAAGTCCCCAGGGGGCTGTGAGGGGCCCCGCGCCAAATTCAGGCTCACCAAGTCTGTGGCACACGCGGAGCAGCGCTGCAGAAGTGCCTCGAAGCTGGTCTTCAAAGGCTGGTGCTCGGCCGGCAGCTCCTTCTTCTCCGGCTTCTTGGGCGCCTGTGGCTGGGGAAGAAGCAGGGAGGCAGGGGACACATGAGCTGGCGCCCCCAAGGACTCTGCGCCACTCTGCTCCCTCTGGGCACTCCCTTCTCCCCTCCTCAGCAGGAGGGACACGGGGTGGGGGCCCCCCCACCCCACCATCTCCCAGTGAGACTCCGCCCCTGCCATGAGGAAGGAGGCCCGTCCACTGTGCACTCTGCCACCCTTCACCCAGGAGAACGAGGCCTCGGTCCCCCATTACCTGCAGGCTGCGTTCTCTGGGCGCGCCTGGGGGAGTGTGACCCCCGCCAGGGATGGGGCGCTGTGAGGAGAGGCTCCCCTGGGGCTCGGGGGGAAGGCTCTGAACTGGAGCAGTGATCGGTGCTGGGGGCACAAACGTCTCTGGCAACTAAAGGAGAGATCCAGGCACGTTGTTGAGTCTTGGCGGACAGAGGCCCTGAACCCTGGGAGGAAGGACCCAGCGGAACCCAGCATGGACCCAGAACGTGGGCGGCTGGGAAAGACACATGCTGACCTGATTCCTCCAAAGGCTTCCCTTGGGAGCTGGGGCATTTTTCAGGGAATCTTGAGGTCCTGTTTAGTTTAAAAGTATTTAACGGGGACGAGAGAGACAGAACAGGGAGTAAGATGTTTGCTTTGAGTGAGGTTGACCCCAGTTGCATCCCCCCCCCACCCTGTACCACCAGGGGTCTTTTCCATGCACAGAGCTGGGAACAAGCCACGGACACACCACCAGGTGTGGCTCCAACAAATTATTCTTAATATATATATATATATATATATATATATATATATTGCTTTTTGGGTCACACCCAGCGATGCTCAGGGGTTACTCCTGGCTCTGATTCAGGAATTACTTCTGGCAGTGCTTGAGGGACCATATGGGATGCTGGGGATCGAACCCGGGTCAGCCATGTGCAAGGCAAACACCCTACCCGCTGTGCTATCGCTCCGGCGCCTTCTTAATATTTTTAATGGTATTTAACGGTATGGTCCTGTGTACTGAAAAGTTTGGGTCTGAAGGCCAGCAAGAGGATTGCAGTAGAACCCGTCTCTTGCCCCTCTGTGGACTGAATTCTTTCACCCCACCAGCCCCGGCTCACTAGTGTGGGGAAAGATATTCCCAATGGGGTGCAGGGGAGCGAGCAAGCCTCGACCCAGAGCGGGAAGGCGGGGAGGGAGACTGACCTGGTAGAGGAGCTGAGATGCCCGCGGTGGGGAGGACGCTGAAGCCGGGAGCAGCGGGGCCTCCTGGGGGATGTGGCCCAGGCTGGGAGCTGACAGGGCTGGGACCCAGTGGCCTCACCGGAAGCGGTGGGAACAGTATGGGAGTCTCCGCCAGGGAGGCGGGGCCAGGCTGCAGGATGGCTGGAGGGGCCACTGGCAGAGGCCACCTGCTGGTGACCCCTCCCGGGTGAGGAGCCTGGGCCTCTTGTCCCCCGAGCGGCTGCGGCTGAGAGAAGGCTGGGGTACGACAGAAACAACAGAAACAGGTTGGCTGCCACTAAGTTGAGCCTGAGGGAGACTGTGCTTCTGACAGGAGTAAGGCAGCAAAAATAAATGCGTGATCCACGCACCTTATGAAGGGATCTATCAGTTACAGGGACAGTTTGCTAGATTCCTCCACACAGTCTCGGGCAACTGAACAGACCCACATAACAAATACTCTCGCGCTTCAAAGGAGTGTATTGCCCATAGGTACAAACCCAGAAAGTGACAGTACTGAGATGTTAAGTCTTCAAATTCCTGTTCCTCTCACAAGACAGACATATCATCTCTTGAATCCAAGTTGGTCATGGCAACTGTCTTGCTCTCCCACACCCCCTCGGCCCCCACCCCCACCCCATGCTCTTGCTGTGGGCATCCCACGGGCGCACTTACCAGGCCTTGCCCCAGGGCCCAGGGGCAAAGACTGCGGGGTCTCAGGCACGGGGGTTCTGTAGTCACTTATGTTCTGCATCCTGGGACCCTGATAAGGGTTGGGGCCCGAAGGTGTGAAAGGCATCACTAGGGGTGACTGAGGGGTAAAGATCCTTGGAAGAGGAGGCGGAGCTGGAACCTGTGAAGAGAATAAAGGATCTGTACTTGGGAAGGGAAAGGAAGGGAAGCAACGGGCCAGAGAAACAACAGTGAGAGAAAGTAAGAGGCACAGCCAGCCAGCTCTCCCAAAAACCACACGACATCTCAGGAAAGACCGACAGAGATGAAAAGAGACAAGATACAAATAGCCTAGATTAGGGTTGCAAGAGAAGATGTTATGATTGCCATTAAAAGGATAATAAAGGAATACTAAAAATAACTGTACACTCAATCCCTCAACAAACGCAAACTAGCAAATCTCAGCCAACATTAGATAACCAAATAGTCTGATACCTATCATAGGAATTAAATTTGTAATTTAAAAGCTCCTTCCGGGGCTGGAGTGATAGCACAGCGGGTAGGGCGTTTGCCTTGCATGCGGCCAACCCAAGTTCGATTCCCAGCATCCCATATGGTCCCCCGAGCCCTGTCAGGAGTGATTCCTGAGTGCAAAGCCAGGAGTAACCCCTGAGCATCGCCAGGTGTGACCCAAAAAAGCAAATAATACTACTACTAATAATAATAAAATAAAAGTTCCTTCCAAAAGAAATGCCTGGGCCTAGATAATTCCACTGGCATTTGCGTGCCGTGAGCTCAGTGAGCTTCCTACAGTCAGAATGCGACACCACCATCTAACAGTGTCACCCCCTCCGCCCCGTGAACATTTATAAACACAGCAAATAGAACAATGGGCCCGCAGCAGGCACCTGGGCCCCGTGTGCAAACACCGTGGCCTGATGTGCGATACCCCCCACCCAAGTGAGCACAGTGGTTGTGGTGGCATGCAAACCTGATCACAATGACCGCAGCAAGGGGGTGAAAAGAAAATAAAACCTACATGAAAAAGACAAGGTTTGAGAATCCCCAAAACAATATTGAAAAATAAAGTAGGGGGCCAGAGTGATAGCACAACAGACAGGGCATGTGCTTTGCACACGGCCAATTTGGATTCGACCCCCACCCCCCCTCCCCCCGCCATAGTCCCCTGAGCCTTGCTAGGAGTGATCCCTGTAACCCCTAAGCACCTCTAGGTGTGGCCCCAAAAACAAAGCGAAAGTGGGAGGAAGTGCTCTCCCAGTGTCCACACTTGATGGAGGTTCTTATTTACACAGATTCTGAGAGTGAGAGGTGGTGTGAAGATCAGCAGGACAGAACAGAGAAGAGCGAACTAAATCTCTCCCACGAAGCCTGATTCATTCTCAACAAGGGGAAAAATATATATTCATCAGTGAAAGGGCAGACTTTTCATGAAATAATTCTGGACGTCTTCTGGCAATAAAGAGACAGACAAAAGGAAAAGGAATCACAAGCTAAACTTTACACCCCAACCCCTACACATACACACAATGAAAGACTCAGGGATATTTGATCAGGTCATATTCTAGTCTCGATGTAAGAAGCATAGTCCATAGTAGAAAAAAAAATGTTAATGGCGCACAAAAATATTTTAAAGCTGTGAAGGACCTTTTTTTTTGGCACTGAAAAGATAAACCCTTACACAATTACAGACAAACACATGAGTGCATTTAACACAGGTAAAATCTGAATCTGCAAGGGAATGAGTATCAGTTTCTGGGAGGGGGGTTACACTAAGGTATAAGTGATGCTATCATGGGGTGGGGCAGGGATACATAAAGCTTCCCTGCATGTTTCTTTATAATCCTGTGTTTATTCCAAGAGCGAAAGGGAGAGGGAGACAGGATGATAGAGAGAAGGAAGAGGAGAACAGGGGGAGGTTGAGGAGGGAAGAGAGGAGATTCTGGTGGGAACTGAAGGCGAGACAGGATGAAGCATCAGTTTCTACTGGTGCCCTGGATTTCCGTCCCTATACAGTGAGCTCCAGGCTTTGTTAAGCGCAAGTCCATAATGATATAATGAGCTTCTGATGAGCTTATTTAGTTCAGGATCCTGCTGGCGGTACCATTCTGTTTTAAAATTCAGCAAGCTTTAGGCTAGGGAGAAGACACAAAGGCAGCGTTGTGTGGGGGAGCCCCCTCAAATCACGTGATCCTCTGAACACCGCTGGGAGTAACCACAAGCACTTCTGGGGAGGACCTCCAAACACACAAAAAGTCTGGGGGCCCTGGAGATAGTAGAGTGGTCAGGGCACATGCTTGGCATCCGCTAGACCCAGGCTCCACCCCCGCACCATGTGGTTCCTTGAGCATCGCCAGGTGCAGCCCTGCAGGGCGACCCAGGAAGCCCCCCACTGTAGTGTCCGAACAGCACCGCAGCCTGGGCCCTGACCGCCCAGCCCACTGGGCTGAGAACTGTTAGTGGTGAGCCCCACCCCTGACTGTCGGGGGAAGCCCCCCCAACACCAAGAGTCAATATGCAACTAAACAACCTAAGCTGTGCTTTATGCAATTAGGAATTTTCATCACTGTTCACTGATGCACTGCAAGTGCCTAGAGGTCTGAGGGACACCCGGAAAGCAGCGAACGAGCGGTTTTGAACGAACAAAGTGAATGAACAGAAATACCACCTTACCTGGTAAGAAGGCTGGAAGCCTGGTCTGTAGGATGCTGTATCTTTAGGGTGGGGGGGAGCCCCCACAACAACTCGGGGGAAGGGGAAAGGGGGAGCCTGTTGGCCCAAGACACCAGAACCCTGGGCATGAAACAGTCGATCTCTCAGCTGCTGGATTGGTGGCTATAAAAGTCATAACAGTGAAGAACTGTATTAAGTAAAACACAATGGGGAGCGGAGATCCAGTCTCAGGAGCCTAACCCCAGGGAGTGTCCAAACCCGCATCTCTCGTTTCCCGTTCAGCCTCTTTTCCTAATGTTCTTTCTGCCGACAACATCCCACCTCTGGGGCTGGACCCATAGGACAGTGGGTAGGGCGTTTGCCTTGCACTCGGCCGACCTGGGTTCAATCCCTGACACCCCACACCCCATATGGTTCCCCAAGCACTGCCAGGAGTGATTTCTGAGTGCAGAGCCAGGAGTAAGCCCTGAGCATCACCGGGTGTGACCCCCAAAGCCAAAAGAAACCAAAAATCCATCTTCACTGCTTCTGAGCGGCAGAGCCACAGAGTGAGTTGGAGGTCTGACCGCTCAAAGCCTTGCCAGTCTTCTCCAGGCAAGCCAGCCCCTTCCCGAGCCCCACCGCACTCAGGGGCCCTTGGGACACTGTGACTCACTGAAGGTGAATCCCCCAGCCCTGCCCGAGTTTCCCGAGGAGCTAGATCTTAGTTCTCTCCGGAGCTCTGGCATTTATCCAGTGATAGGGACATGGCCAGTGTGAGACTGGTTAGATGCAACAATTTGCTCCCTCCCACAAGGCCCTACTCACCTGAGCACTGTCTCTGGGTAGGTAGCTCAGGGCAGCATCCAGGCTGCCTTGGGCTGCCAGGAAGTTGGCGTACTGTGTGATGCTGGAAGTCGTGGCAGGGCCCAGGCTCACCGCCTCGGGTCCCCGCAGCAGCTGCAGGCTCCTCTGGAGGACCATCACCTTCTCCATCAGGTCCTGCAGACGGGCAGGACAGTCGGCCCCGGGGGAAGTGTCTCTTGCTCTCCCAGACCCGGGGACCGGGCTAGTCCAGGCGTGGGAGCCCAGGGAAGCAGCTGGAGGGAAGGGCCGCTTGGCCTCGTGTTCATCTCTCGCCTGGCTGGGATGGGGTGCACCCGGGCCCACGGGGGCCTCAAGAGTCTCACACCTCTGGGACCTGTGTTGGGCCTTCTCTGCCCCTCCTGCTCGTGTGACTGTGGTGTCAGACTCTCTCACGACTCCTTATGTGTTTTTGCTCCTCCGTGAATTTGTCACACATGCCTCCTTCTTGGGGCTGAGTCTGGTCACAGAGCTACAACAGAGGTGGGCCAGGCTCACAGTTCCCTTAAAATACAGAGTTAGTGCCGAGGAGCAGCCCGGAGCTGGGAGGACTGGAGAAGCCGAGAGCCTGAGGAGCAGAGAAGGAAGCGCCTGCTCCCCGCCCCCTCCCCCACTGACCCTGCCCTGCCTGTGATGTCCCCCCCCCCCCCCGCATTGTCCCCACCCCTAGCCTCTCCCCAGGGCTGGCGTCCTTCGGGGCAGTGGGTACCTGGAGAGCCATGGGGGACGGTGCCGGCGCACCCTTGGCCCAGCACTCCACCAGCCGCTCCACACTGCCGGAGCACACATAACAGAGCCTGGCGTCGGCCGCCAGGGCCCCGCTGCCCTCCTGCTCCAGGCGCGTGCCCAGCATGTCTGCAGAGAGGGGGGGAACGTCTCTAAGGCACGATGCCAACCCCGCTCCTCCTCCTGGGCACACACAGGAGCAGTGGCCAAGCTGTACGTCACACCCAGGCTCATGGTGGGTGGGGGGACCAGGTCTTCCACCAAGAGGCGACAAGAGAAAGTCCAACGTGTAAGTGACCTTGGCCAAAAGTAGGGGATGTGCTGTTGGCCCTGACAGCCCGGACCTCGGCCCCCCTCCCACAGTGGCTTCGCCGGCTCCACCAGGCAGCCGAGCTCGCCTACCACAGAGCCCCGGGAGCTCCTCTGGCACTGAGTAGGTCAGCAGCATGGCCAGTGCCTCCCGCCAGTTCTTCAGGCTGCAGGTGCATACCAGGGACTTCCAATTTTTCTGCACGACACAGGCCAGAAGCTGGGCGGGAGAGAGGGGAGGGCTGTTGGTTCTCTACCCCACAGGGCTGCAGCACCCGGCACCCTGCACCCGCAGTGCCCAGGGCGGGCCTCCCATGGGACCACTGACTCCGGGCAGAGTGGAAAGGGGGAAGGGGAGAGGGGCTGGAGCAATAGCACAGCGGGTAGGGCGTTTGCCTTGCACATGGCTGACCAGTGTTCGATTCCCAGCATCTCATATGGTCCCCCGAGAACTGCCAGGAGTGATGCCTGAGATGCAGAACCAGGAGTAACCCCTGAGCATCGCATCACTGAGTGTGACCCAAAAAGAAAAAAAAAAGGGAGGGCAGGGAGGAGAGAGTGGTGGGCGCAGAACCTCTAAAGCAAGGCCAGGCATCCACCTGACAAGACCCACCTTCTCCCCCGCCCCCCCCCGTCCCCTCCCAACAGGGGTGATTGCCAAGGAGATGCTGCTGTTTTGGGGTCACACCCAGTGCTACTCAAGGGCCATCCTGGCTCTGCCACCCCTGCCAATGCAGGGGGGTGGGGAGGGCTAGTGGGACCACGTGTGGTGCTGGAGACCGAACCAACGGGGAATGCTAACATGCAGGGCTAGTGCCGCGACCCCCCTACCAAGGAGACGTTCGTTCTCCTCTTGGTCAAGTAGTGCTGCTGGGTTCGCTTCAGCAGGTCCGGGCTCCCGGCCTGGGCCAGCAGGATGGCATCGGCGAAGCGCTCTTCCTTCAGACACAGCTCCACCGCGGCTTCCAGCTGTCCGAGCAGGAGCGCCCGGCACAGGAGCCCGTCCGCGTCTGCGGGCAGACCCTCCATCAGCTGGGGCTCCTGCCCGAGGCACCCCGTCTCTCTCGACCACACTCCCTCCCAGCCCCAGCCCAACTCCCAAGTTTCATTCCTCGGCAAGAGAACAGTGTGGGGCTTCTCTGGGGCGCCCAGTCCCTGTGGGCCTGCTCTAAAGATGGGCCCTGAGCCAAGAGACGGACATGTGGTGGTGTCCCGAGAGTGACACGCGCCACTAAGTGAGGGCAGTCACAAGAAGGAAGTGGAGTCGAGGGGCTGGAGCAATAGCACTGCGGGTAGGGCACTTGCCCTGCATGTGGCCGACCCGGGTTCGATTCCCAGCATCCCATATGGTCCCCTGAGCACCGCCTGGAGTAATTCCTGAGCACAGAGCCAGGAGTAACCCCTGTGCATTGCCAGGTGACCCCTCTCCAAAAAAAAAAAGAAAGTGGAGTCGAGCTGAGCCTGCTGAGTGAGCCACAGAAAGGACCCGTCAGGCCAACGGACAAGCGGGAGGCAACTGGCATGGCCACGGAGGCACTGGACTGGCCACGGCGAGTTCTCCAAGGTGGAGGGGGGGCATGTGCTCTCTGGGTCGGGGTACCTTCTGTGAGGGGGATCTCCCAGGGAGTCAGACTCTGAGGGACCAGCTCGTCAAAGAAGGCTGAGGAGGCAGAGACTCCCTCTGAGGGCTGACTGGGGGCCTGTGTGAGGCAAGACGGGCAACTCAGAAGCACACCCCCAGAGAGCGGGCTTAAGGGGAGCGCTGCTACTTGGCCCTTCATGCGTCAATCTAGGCGAACATGCAGGGCAGGTCTGCAGAGGGCGCTGGCTCCTGGCTAAAGCCAGGCCAGCCCGCCCCACAGCCCCGAAGCCTCTGCACTCGGCCACCGGGGTCCCAGGCAGTGTGTGCAGAGTGGGAGCCAAGCAAAGGGCCGGGAAGGAGGCGCTGCCCAGCCGTGTGCCCCCACCTGCCCCCACCTGCCCCTGGCCAGGCGGCTGGGCCCCACTGCACCTGTCTGCAGAAGAGCTGTTGCCCGGTGCTGGTGGGTGTGGCCCCCTCAGGCGCAGCCCCCTCGGGCACAGCGCTCTCTTCAGGCAGCACATCCCTCCTCAGCCACGTGGTCACCTGCCGGGAGAGTCCTCCAAGGATGACTCAGGGCCAGGTCTCGCAGCCCGGTGCCCTGCCGCCACCTGTGCACGCGCTCAGACCCTTCAGCTCTTCTCCGAGGCTCAAGATCCACTCCAGGAGGGAAAACGCCGAGAAGCCGCAAGGCAGCCTAGGGGATGGCCCGCTGAGACTCTCAAGCTTTCTGTTTTGGCGGGAGGGGGCCACACCCAGCAGCGCTCAGGGCTTACTCCTGGCTCTGTGCTCAGGGATCACTCCTGCTGGACTCGGGGGGCCAGATGGGGTACCGGGGATTGAAGCTGGGTCGGCTGCGTGCAAGGTCAGCGCCCTTCCCGCTGTGCCAGGCGCTGGCCCCTGTGAGAGCCTTTCCACGGGCAGAATCCCCTTCTCGGCACCGAGCCTGTGTCTCCGATGGGGGAGCGGCTCACCTTCTCCTGTAGCTCCTCTTTACTGTATCCTAAGAGCTTCAAGAATTTCACTTTGGCGTCTCGCTCGGAGGTCACCTAAGGAACCACAGAACACAGATGACTCCAGCGCACGAATGCAGGCGACGCTTCACAGAGCATGTGTGTGTCCCCACAGCACTATTCCGTGCTACCACAAGCGCCCTCTCAGTCCGACACCATTCCCACCCTTGATGCTGTGGATTCGGTCTGAGCTGGGCACTGGGCACAGTGTGGACCAAACCCCTTCCCGATTCTGCAGGAGGGTCTATGGCTGTCACACTTCATGTCACCCAGTCACTGCGCAGAGGTCACCAGTCCAGTTGGCTGTTTCTAGGCAACCCTGTGGGATTGCATGTCAGGGACAGCAAGGTACAGAAGTGATCAATAGACGCTGTGTTCCTCAGCTTCCCGCACTGCATGTGGCCTCTGGGCCTCCAGGAAAGGGTGAAGATATGGTGGTGGCCTAGGGCAGGTGTCATATGGGGCGGGCGGAGGAGCCCTCCCAGTGGGCAAGGTCATCTCTGGGGGTGACAGGAGCCGGGACTGGCTCTGGGAGGCCTGGGAGCCCCCGCCACGAGGCTTCCCTACCTTCAGAAACTGCCAGAGCAGCTTTTCGCCGTGACCGCGAGCCTGCTGGATCTTGTTCTGACAGAAACTTGGGAGGGTTCCCGCCCCCAGCGCCTGGCGCAGCTCTGCGGCCCGCTGCAGAAACTCGGGCTCCGTGGTGACTTGGCTGACGAAGACGAGGCAGGGGCCAGGCTGCGCTCCCTGAGGGGCGGGGGTGCTGGGGAGGCCAAAGGTAACCAGCTTCCCCCCAAACTGAAGAGGGAAGACAAAGAAGGGTAAAGGCCACGCCCGCAAAGCAAAAATATAACCCTAAGGTTCCAGGGACTCCAGCCTACCACTGGACAGGAAGTCAGTGTGAGCAGTGCCAGGTGGGACCGGCTGAGGGACCTCGTGACCAGCGTGCCACCACCCGAAACTTTTCAGCTCAGGGCAGGCATCCTCACCTGTCCTGGCACCACTCTTACTCCCGGGACATGCTGATCACCCCTATCCTCCTTTTTTTTTTTTTTTTAAATGGAATAACCAGTGAGAGACAGTTACAAAGTTGCTCATGATTGGGTTTCAGTCATACAATGTTCCAACCTCCATCCCTCCACCAGTGCTCATTCCCATCACCAAAGTCCCCTGTTTCCCTCCCCCTAGCCTGCCTCTATGGCAGGCACCTCTCTCTCTCTCTCTCTCTCTCTCTCTCTCTCTCTCTCTCTCTCTCTCTCTCTCTCTCTCTCTCTCCTATCTCTCTCCTCTCTCTCTTCTCTCTCTCCTCTCTCTCTCTCTCTCTCTCTCTCTCTCTCTCTCTCTCTCTCTCTCTCTCTCTCTCTCTCTCTCTCTCCCCCTCCCTCCCCTTTTTGGGCATTATGTTTTGCATTACAGGTACTGAAAGGTGCCCATGTTTGTCCCTGAGTGATTATTTCCAACAATCATTGTCCTGGTGGTCCCTTCTCTGTCCTTACTGCACTCCCGCCCACACCACTTGTGGCCAGCTTCCAACCATAGGCTGTCCTGGCCCTTGTTTCGACTCTCCTTGGGTATTAGTCTCATACTATGTTGTGGTTTGTTTTTCATAGCCCACAAGTGAGTGCAATCAGTCTAGGTCCCTCCCCCTCTCTAAACCGGGCCCTAACACCTGACTGCAACCACAATCTTCAATCCACCCTGTTGGCCAGCCCAAGCCTCCCATGCTGCCCTTGACCTGGGAGTGTCCAGGAGCTCAGGCTGTTGCTTTTGTCCCACAGCCCACTGGGCACAAAACCCTCGCGAGGCAAAGCCAGACCTCCACCATCATTCCTGCCTCGGTGCCGGGACCACTCATCACCCCCATCGCCCCCACAGGGGCAACCCTCTCAGCTGGGGGCGCCCTCCACAGAGCACCCACCCACAGCAGAGCTTACTCGAGTTCCTTTATCCAGGTGGTGCACTGGGGGGGGTCCCCTAACCCCCCCCCCGCCCCCCAGCGCTGCCCAGAGCACCCAGGCCACTCCCAGCAGTAAAGCCTGATTCCCCGCCACAGAGGGCACCGGGGGCACCGGGCATCGGGACTTTGGAAAACTCTCCCAGTTATTCCAATTGCAGCCAAAGCTGAACTACCATTCTCCCCAACCCCCCAAACTCTTCCTCCTCTTAGGAGCCCCTCCCTGGTGCACCCCCCCTTCCCAAGAGGGACACTCCCCTCCCCGCTGCCCCGAATCTGCACCATAGTTCAGGGCTGAATACACTCTCCTGACGTGTCTGGAACTTGACAGTCTGACAAAGCGTGTAATTCAGGAGGGTAAGTGGGGCAGGGGTTACCCCTCCCAGCGTTACAGAGGCGAACTCTCAGGTCCTGAGCTCAGCGGCAGCCCCTGAGTCACCGGCCCGTAAGTGGCACAGCTGTAAGAGCCGGGGCCTCTCGGCTGCAGAATTCTATTTTTTTTTTCTCTTTTCCTCTTTTTTGCAGACTTGGGTATTGCACCCAGAGCCTCACACAGCCAAGGGAAGTATCCTACCAACGCGCGCTACGCCCCCCGCTGAGCTAGGCTCTCCCTGCAGGATTCTTTATCTTACTGCCTCCTCCGGAGCAAAGCTGTTGGTTCTGAAATCCAGAAGTTCTCCTTTTGGGGGAGCCTGGAGATGGCTCAGAGGACCAGAGCACGTGCTTCGCAGAGGGGAGCCCCCGGTGCACTCCCCTGCACTCGCGCTGTTCCCCGGAGCACTGTGCCAGGAGTGAGCTCTCAGCACCCTCAGCACGGCTGGATATGGCCCTCCAGCCACAAAAGAGGTGCTACACTTTCACATATCTATTGTTTATTTATTTGTTTATTTTTGAGCCGCACGCGGCAGTACTCAGGGCTTTCTCCTGGCTCTGTGCTCAGGAATCACTCCTGGCGGGACTCAGGACTGAATCTCCAATATGGGGCACTGAGCATTGAATGGGTTGGCCGCACTGCAGTACTATCTTCCCAGTCCCTCGGCAAGTTCTAAATTGCTCCTGTATTTCCAGCATTGTGCCGGGCCTCAGGCCCTGCTGCTTCTCTGACCTGCGCCTACGGCCGCTGCCTGAGTTCTAGCCTAAGTCAAAGGATCCAGAAGCTAAGCCTGAATAATATTTCCAGGAGATCTGAATTTACTTCGGAAGTCTGAGGTGATGTACTGCTTGAGGCATAGAAGTGAGACACACCGTCTCTGCCCTCCAGGGGTCTACGGCTGACATAACCAGCACAGTGACAATCACCACTGTCAGGAGTTCCCAACCGGGGACCATAGAACTGGGGTGGAGCCTGGCGGAGGGCAACAGGGGCAGCACTGACTAGGGGGCCTTTAAGAAAGGGACTCAGCGGGGCCCAGAAGAAAGGAGCTCTAGGGGATGGGACACAACCGAGCCCAAACACAACCCGGAAGGGCAAAGGGGCCTGTGCACGTTTGGTCTTAAGTTTTATTTATTTATTTATTTATTTATTCATTTATTTATCCATTTATTTATTTATTTATTTTTGCTTTGTGGGTCACACCCAGCGATGCTCAGGGGTTACTCCTGGCTCTGCACTCAGGAATTCCTCCTGGCGGTGCTTGGGGGACCATATGGGATGCTGGGAATCGAACCCGGGTCGGCCGGGTACAAGGCAAATGCCCTACCCGCAGTGCTATTGCTCCAGGCCCAAGTTTATTTTATTTTTACAAAGCATCTTCACACACATATTTAGAGCAAATGAACCATCCGCACGTGTGTTCTCTCTCTTTCTTTCTCTCTCTCTCTCTCTCACACACACACACACACACATGGATATGCACACACACATACACAAACACACGCAAAGTGAGCAAAACTACCTGCAAACACAGCAAACAAACCACCTTCACATACACACAACAAATGAACCATCTGCACGCACACACACACACACACACACAATGTGTGCACATGCGCACACTCACACACAGCATATGAAACTCCTCTGCATGCATACATTTACACAAATGAAACACCAGGGCACACTGTAGCACTGCAGCACTGTCACCCCGTTGTTCAGTGATTTGCTCAAGCGGGCACCAGTAACATCTCCATTGTAAGACTTGTTACTGTTTTTTGGCATATCGAATACGCCATGGGGAGCTTGCCAGGCTCTGCTGTGTGGGCGGGATACTCTCGGTAGCTTGCCGGGCTCTCCGAGAGGGGCGGAGGAACCAAACCCACTAAGCAAATGAAATACCTATACAGACAAATGGCAAATGAAACTCTATCTCTCTGTCTCTGTCTCTGTCTTTGTCTCTCTTTCTCTCTCTCACACACACACATACACAGACTTACAGCAAATGAAACCCCTGCTGGCCTTCTCATCCACTTGGGGGCCTTCTTCAGGGGCGGGATCAGTGACGCTGGGGCCAGCCGCTCTGGCACCTGCAGTGGGGGGAGAGGCCGGCCTTCACCGAAGGATGCGGAGATCTGGGGGCACAAGGACACCTGTGTCAGCCGCCTGGGGGGGGTGGCTCACCCGTGACCCCACCTGCAGCTCAGAGGGAGGACCCCTGAGATGTCCCACTCCAGCCTGCACTCGGGGGCAAGGGTCAAGGAACCGGGCATGAGGGCAGGGCCCTCGGGTAAGTCTAAAACAAAGTGAGACAAAACGGAGCTACGAGAGATGGAGGGACGACTCATCCTTCCGAAACAGGGGACCCCCTGGACCCGAGACCCCACAGGGCCATCCATGGCCAAGGCTTCCTGTGCACTGCAGTGGGAAACACAGCCTCCCAGTAGAGGGGTCTGAAGCAATGGGGCACTCGTCCCGAACCCGGGCCCTCATTTCCCTGTCTATTAGCTTCCCTCTTCCAGGCCCCTTCCTCCCCCGCCCATCAATACAGCCCCTGACCTCCGTACTCTCCACCGAGCCCGGCACACCTGCTCTGCCCGACTCATCTGCTGGGCTTCCCAGCTCCGACCCATCACAGAGCACAGAGCGATCCAGCCATCGAAGGAGGCGGCGGAGAACACCGAAGGGTCCCGAGGGCACCACTGCACGTCGAAGCACCAGCTGCTCTGGGTGGGCAGCCGGTAGACCACCTAGCAGGAGGGAGCCACCCGTCAGGGGCTGAGGCTGTATGGGGGGGAGTGGGGAGGGCGATCCAGAGCGCAGGGCCGCCGCTGGGCTTCCCGCCAGCACCCCGCCAAGGGGCCGACTCACGTCACCGCTCTCCAAGTTCCAGCACAGGATCTGGTTGTCCTTGGCGCTACTCAGCAGCAGCTCGGCATCAGCCTGACTCCACGACACGGACAGGACCCCCCTGAAATGATGGAGAGAACAACCAGTGCTCGGAGGGAGCCGACTAAAGGGACGTACAGCCTCTCGGAGCTACTGCTGGGCAAATCTCATCCCCATTAAGATGAGCTGCCTGATTTCATTTGACGAAGCAGGGTGATGAGGCTTGGGAACGCCAAGGAACTGCCCAGCGGCCCTGCAGCCAAAGCCCAAGCCACGTCCCGGAGACCAAGCCCCGGGCCCCGCTGCTCCTCCCTGCTGCAAGTCTGCTGCCCACCCAGCCGGCATCGTGCCCGTGGCCAGTCCCAACCCAGGAGGACAGTGAGAACTGACCTCGCAGAATCCCAAAGGAGGAGCCGGAGAAGTAGCACAGTGGGTAGGGCACTCGCCTTACATGCAGCCAACCTGAGTTCAATCCCTGGCACCCCGTATGGGCTCTGGAACACCACCAGGAGTGATTCCTGAGCATTGCCAGGTGTGGCCCCCGAACCAAAAAAGCAAGAAAGAAAACATCCCAAAGGAGGCTCGGCAGCTGACAGAATAAAGAAAACGGGGTGTGGGTAGCCACTGGAATATTACTCTGCCATTAAAATGAAGGCTTGGTGGTCAAGGAGGCTGGGTGGGTCAACAGGCTGGAGCACAGGCCTTGCATGCCGGAGGCCCAAGTTCCATCCCTGGCACCAGATGGTGCTCTGAGTACCTCCGAGTCACATGGCTCCTGAGCACTGCCAGGTGTGGCCCCAAACCATACAAACAAAAAAAGATGCAAGTGTGCCTTTGGGGACAAAAGGGTTCATAAGCACCTTAAAGTGATGAAGTAAATAAGTCAGGGAGTGAAAGATGACATCACTCAGATGTGTGATATAAGTAACTGAAGCGGGGGCTGGAGAGATCGTAGAGTGGGTAGGGGGCTTGCCTTGTCTGTGGTACCCAGGTCCCATCCGTATGGTCCCCTAAGCTCTACCAGGAGTGATCCCTGAGCACTGCCAGGTGTGGCTCCAAACCCACATAAATTAATAAAGCAAAGGAACTGGCAAAACAGCTACAACAACAAATCTCCTAGTTTCAGTAAAAACTATGATTTTCCAGAGGAAAGTGGTTGGGGAGGGGAGGAAGGGCAGAGGGGATTCTGGTGGTGAATCTGGCGGTAAATCTGGTGGAGGAGTAGTACTGGGCCAGCAGGTTCTGGGCTAGCAGACATGCAGTTAGTACTCTGAAAATTCTAAACAATCTAGAAATAAAATATATAGATGTAGGGATTCCGTAACAGAGATTGCAAACCAACTACAGATCAACAACAGAGAGAGAGGAGAAAGGGTGGGGGAAAAAACTAAAAAAAAAAAATAAATTCCCACGGGGGCATAAAGGCAAAAGGGCCCCTCTACCAAAGAGACTGGGCTGGGGGCTGCTCTGTGCCCCCCCTCGCAGAGCCGGCTGCTCCCCGGACAGACCAGCCCAAGTCCCGAAGGAGGCGATGCCGTCACCGGTCAGCCAGCAGCCGCCGGGCAGAGTCACTCCCAGGCCTGTCGGGGGCCCTGGGTCCCTCGGAAGCCCCCCCGGCTGGCTGGGACTGGAACTCGGTGGCTCTGAACGGGGAGGCCGGGCCCGGGTGTACCTGCTGTGGCTCTCCAGCACCTTCAGCGGCGAGGAGGCGAAGCGCAGGTCCCACAGCTGGATCACAGGCAGCCGGTCGTCTTCTGAGCACAGCACCAGCTGGGTGGCGACGTCGGGGCGCCAGGCCAGGCCCGAGCAGCGCATCTGAGGGGCAAGGCAGAGCCCCCACCCCCCGGGAGCATTACCAACTCTGGCAGGATGAAGCCTTTCTTAGGGGCTGGCAGGGGCTCACCTGGGAGGTGGACTTGGGGTCCCTTCTATGTGAAAAGCAGGGGTGACAGCCAGGATGAAGGCAGGTCCCCTCTGGGCCGCCCGCAGGCTCCGTGCTGCTTCCCAAGGGCTGGTTCCCCAGGGGCGGGGCTGGGGCAGAAGCTCGGGCTTCGGGTTCGGTGGGGAGCAGTGCCCTGTGAGGAGCAGGGAGGCAGTGGGGGGAGCGGCCGGGACTCACCCTGGGGCCCCAGGACTCACCCTGCTGCTGGGGTCGCTGACTTTGATGATCGGTTCGTTCTTCCGGAGGTCCCACACCACTGCCTTGCCACTCGGGTGGGCTGAAGACAAAATGTGCTGAACTTGCCGGTTCCAGGAAAGTGCCTTGATGTCTTCTGGGGGCTGCCGAGGCAGGATGGCGTGCATGTGTACCCATGTGTGAACACGTGTGTGCGTGTGTGTGTGTGCAGAGGAACTTGTCATCCCTGGACCAAGAGACATCTGCTGTTTCCTTGCACCCAACCACCCCCAGGAAGCCCACAAGTATACACAGGACTCCCCAATTCCCATCTCGGGGAGCTGGGCATGGAGTTTCCTCAAGAACACTGATGTGGCTGCAGAGAGAACAGCAGGCACACTTGGGTCTTATTCGGGTCTTATTCTGACCCTTGAGTGCTCCCGAGAGGATGGTCAAGAATCAGAAACAGGGGCCAGAGCAATAGTAAGGTGGGGAGGGCACTTGCCTTGCACGTGACTAACCCAGGTTCGATCCCTGGCATCCCACATGGTCTCCTGATCATCGTCAGGAGTAATTCCTGAGTGCAGAGCCAGGAGTAGTCCCTGAGCACTGCTGGGTGTGACCCCAAAACAAATAAACAAACCATCAGAAACAGAAGTAGAGCAATAGTACAGGGGGTAGGGTGTTGCCTGGCACATGCCAGCCCAGGTTTGATCCCTGGCACCCCGTATCCGCCAAGCCCAGCGATCCCTGAGCACAGAGCAAGTCCTGAGCCATCAACCATCCGGCCCGCACAGCCAGGCCAAGTATTGTGGCCCCTGGCACCCTCGATCACTGCTTAGGAGCCCCACCACGTGCTCACCCCATTAAAAAAGTGGTTCTCTATGACAACGAGAGTGGGAGAAGAGAAGGCAGGCAAGGGAGGGAAGGAAACAGACCCCAGAGAGAAAAGGCAGGAAAAATAAAAGCTGCCGCCACTTTAAGGGCATAAGAGCTGGCCAGTGGCTGTTGAAGGACCCAGCGTCCTGCATGTCCTGCACGCGTAAGACAGAGGAAAGCCAACCAGCAACCTGCGGGGTCAGTCACAGGCTGGTACTAAGGGGTTCACTGAGTTGGAAGGCACAACAGCCCCCCCAAAAGGACACGAGAGACCCGAGTATGTTACTGCGGCCCTCTGGGCCCTGCCTAATAACATCTTGCACACCGCTGAGACCAAGAGTGGCTTCCTCCTCCCTGGGTCCTCACCTCCCTGCCACTTGCCCTCTGTGCTTCCTAACATGGTCATGACCCGCCTCCCCGCGGTTAGTAACGGCCTGGGAGCTTCGTCTGTGGAGCTTTAGTGCCCTCCAGTGGCCAAACATGGCACCACCTGTTCTCAGGCCGAATTCCAGCCCTTCCCTGCGGAAACTGGGGGTGACTGGAGGTGGGGGTGGAGGCGGAGGGTCCCCACACTGTCTCGGAGCAGCTGGCCCCGAGGTTCCTCCTCACCTGAGACTTCGATCCTGGGGTCATTGGTGTGCTCAGATGGTTCAAATCCCAAATGAAGATTTCAGAGTCATTGGCCCCCGAGGCCAGGAGGTTGGCCTGTAGGGAGAATAGGCCTGTGGCGACACGGTGTGGCAGGGAGAGCACAAGGGATGTGTGGGGTGGGGGGAGGCGACACCTATACCTGGGGCCGGTAAGGCCTCCCCTCTCACAGCCTGGGAAGGCTCGGCCCGCAGGACCCGGGAAGGGGCAGTACCTGGAAAGGGTTAAAGTCGAGGGCCCCGACAGGCCCCGTGTGCTTCTGAGTCTGGGCCAGGACAGGTTCCTTCCCGGCAGACAGGATGTGGGCCACGCGGTACACAGTCAGCGTGCCATTGTCCCCGCCGCCGGCAAGAACCCCGGAGCCTTCCAGAAGCCCATTGCCAAAGCTCCCCCACACCAGCTTGTGAAACCTACGGAGAGGAGGGGCTGGCATCAGCACCACGCAGGGCAGCACCGCTGCCAACCTCTGCCATCATGCACCCCGAGGGCAGCCAGTGTGCAGACACAGAACAGAGGCCTAATCCCTTTTACCCGGCACCTTTCTCTGGGGGAGGGACAAAAACATTCCTGCTGGAACTTACTCAGAGGTGTGCAGCGATGCTTCGAGGGTCGGGAGGGTTGCCCCACACCCGGCAGTGTTCAGGAGTTATTCCGGACTCTGGGACCCAGAGTGACCATGGGTGGGGCTCCGGGGACTGATGCATTGAGTCGGGGGCCAGATCTGAGTTGGCCACACACAATGCAGGATCCTCGCCCCCTGTAACTATCTCTCCAGCCCTGGGGTTATTTTTTCTTATTATTATTAATTTATTTATGGCTTTTAGGCCACACAAAGCAATGTTCAGGGGTTATTCCCAGCTCTGTGCTCAAGGATAACTCCTGGTGGGCTCGGAAGGCCATGTAGAGTGTCAGGGAATCAAACCAGGTCAGCCATGTGCAAGACAAGCGCCTTACATGCTGTGTTCTCTCTCCGGCTCCTATTTTATTCAAGTATGTAGAATGGGGTTATATAAGCTCAATGATTAATACTTCGTATAGATTAGTCAATCCAATCCTCATAACTCAAATAACAGTAACACCAAATATTTAAATTGTACCCGGAACTGTTTTAAGTGCTTTTTTATTAGTAGGGAGAGCAGGCCTGTGGTGACAGTGTGGCAGGGAGAGTGCAAGGGGTGGGGGGGGGCCTTAGGGGCTAAGGGGCTCACACCTGGTGATACTCGGGGGTTACTCTTAGTTCTGCTTTCAGGAATTACTCCTGGCAGTGCTCAGGCAACCATATAGGATGTCAGGGATTGAACCTGGGTTAGCGTGTGCAAGACAAGTATTTTACCTGCTGTACTATTGCTTCCATCCCAATAATCACTGTTTTAGAGTTTAACAACTTCATGAATTATTATTAAAGCTCATTTTCAACTGAAGAAACTGAGGCACAGAGAAGTTATAAAATTACACATACTACACATAGACATGTGTACATACACATGTGTGTATACATACACATACAGGTGTGTGCGCATGGATGGGTATGCACATGTTACACAACTAGTCATTTATCCCTCATTTTACAGCCAGCAAGTGGCAGGGTCAAGGCTTAAAGGTCAGATATGTCTTATTCCAGAGCCTAGCTCATAAGAGGTGCTTCTTTATTTTAACTTAAAAAAAATTTTTTTTTGACCATACCCTGCGATGCTCAGGGGTCATTCCTGGATCTGCACTCAGAAATTATTCCTGGCGGTGCTGGGGAACCATACGGGATGCGGGGATAGAACCCGGGTCGGCTGTGTGCAAAGGAAATGCCCTACCCGCTATACCATCTCTTCAGCCCCAAACTGTCTTCCTTTTAGAGGATGATCCAATCCTTCACTGCCTGACTTGAATGGGGTTCTCTAGGCCAAGAGCTGCTGTCCCCTCCTTGCCTGTTACCAGAGGTGAGACCAGACCTGAGGAACCCCTCCACGCCGCCCCCCCGTGGCTGCTCCCCTGGAGACGCCACCTGGGAGCAGTGGGCGAGCCCTACAGACAGCAGCTCGGGCACAAAGTGCCCTCGGGGATGTGCTTCTTAGGTTTCCTACAGACACACAGGAGAGAGCAGGAGCGGGAGCGGCAGGGAAGCCTGGGGGAAGGCACCCCACACCCCCCAGCGCTTCGAAAGTGATCTGTCCACTTCAGAGCTGCGAGCCAAGGACATTTCCACATCCCGGCGGAGCCGCCCAATTTCACAGCAAGCGCTGTCACAAGATCCTGCATGGAGATGCAATGTCCTACCCACGGGTGGCCGTGAGCAAGGCGGTCGGTGGGGTAACCGGCAGGAACCTGTCTGGCTGGTGGCTGCCGCAGAAGCACCTTTCAGGAGAGTGCGCTGCGATTCAGCCCGGCTCAGGGTGCAGCTCGAAAACAACCCTCGGGAAGGCTTCGTTTCTGAAGATGGCACAGATCCTCAGAGGGCAAAAGGCCACATGCCAGGAGCCCAAAACGCGCCACTAACAGCATGGTAAATCTCAGTGCCTACGCAAAACCTAAAGAGCAATTTGAGGAAGTAAAAACGTGAGGAGGGGCTGGAGCTGTAGTCTAGCGGGAAAGGCACTTGCCTTGCACGTGGCCTACGTGAGTTAGATCCCTGGCAACCCATATGGTCCCGCGAGCCCACCAGGAGTCAGGAGTGATCCCTGACTACAGAGCCAGGAGTAACCCCTGAGCATCGCTGGGTATGGCCCCCAAGCCCAAAAAAAAGAAAAAAAGAAAAAAAGAAACAACAACAAAAATACTTGAGAAGAAACCCACACATCACCAATTAGAAAAGAATTTGGGGGAGTGGAAAGAGGGTCCGAGAGATAATACAGCGGAAAGGGCACTTGCCTGGCTTGCAGTCAACCTGGGTTCAATTCCTGGCATCCCATGTGGTCCCCTAAGCCCACTAGGAATGATTCCTGAGTGCAAAACCAGGAGTAACCCCTGAGGTTACTCCTGCCTGATGTCACCCAAAAACCAGAGAGAGAAACAGAGACAGAGAGATAGACAGTGAGATAGAAAGATGGAGAGACAGAGAGGGAGAGTGACAGAAACAGAGAGTGACAGACAGAACGGCACAGAGATAGATAGAATGACAGAGAGATAAACAGAGACAGAGAGATAGAGACAGAGACAGAGAGAGAACATGAGAGACACAGAGAGAGTGATAGAGAGATAGAGATACAGAGAGTGACAGAGATAGAGAGACATAGAGAGACAGAATGACAGAGTGACATAGAGATAGTGACAGAGAGATGAGAGATAGAGAGATAGAGATACAGAGAGACAGAATGAAAGAGCTAGAGAGAGAGAGATAGAGAGTGACAAAGGGATAGAGAGACAAAGAGAGACACAGAGAGAGAGAAAATATGTCCCATATGGCCATAAGAGGCTGCATGTTGTCTGAGGCCTCTGCCTGGGCAGACGGCAAGTCTAGGTTATTCTGGTCAGTGGAAAACTAGTAGAAGGACAAGACATACAGACCAGAGTCAAGGATCGCAGACCTTGGGGTTGTTAAAAAAAAAATAGCCAATGTTAGAAGAGTTAGTTCCATCAGAAAAGACCTAACCACCAAAGTCAGGCCGTCCCAATGGGGTCTCCCATTTGCCAACAGGAAGAGAGCACATCCCTACCGCAGACACGGCAGCACCAAGGGAGGTGAGGGGCAGTGACTGAGGGCAGCCGGGGGGAGTAGGAGCCCTGGGACAAGCCATGTGGGGACAGGGACAGGTCCACAGAGCGTCAATCATCCCTCCTGCAAATGAATAGGAAACTGGAGATGGTGCTGCCCGTGCATGCGTGAGTGGGCAGAGCGGAGAGGGTGACGAGATGTGAACAAGTAACGAACCTAAGGGAAAGTACACTGTGCTATCCTTTATCAACGCCATTTAAATAGTCATTAATTTATTAGGCTGTTTGGAGACATTTGATGATGCTCAGCAGTTACTCCTGGCTCTGCACTCAGGAATTACTCCTGGCAGTGCTCAGGGACCACATTGGAGGCCAGGAATCTAACCTGGGTCAGATTCTGGTTCAAACTCCAGCACCTCATGGTCCCTAAATTCTGTTGGGAGTGGCCACCTACCCCCAGCACAGAGCTGGGAGTGATCCCCCCAAATAGTGCCCGGTGTGGCCCAAAACACGTCCCCCTGAAAGAACAGAAGAACAGGGAGACTTACTGTAGAAAGGTAAAAACCTTTGGGGCCAGAAATAAACAGCAGGTCGGGCATTTGCCTTGCATGCGGCCGACCCAGGTTCAAACCCTGGCATTTCGTATGGTCTCCTGAGATGGCCAAGAGTTATTCCTGAGAGCATAACCAGGAGTAAGCCCTGAGCACCCCAGGTTGGCCCCCAAACAAAAACAAAAGAAAAAAGGTGAGCAGCTCCAAAAACATTTCTCTCCAGGATGATGGCAACAGTAAGACCAGCGTCACAGGACAGGTGATACCTAGGTAATTCTAGGTTCTCCGATTCCTACTCAGAAAGCAGAATTCCCAGAGACAGGCCTTCAGAACCAATCTTCTTTTCTTTTTTTGGTGCTCGAGAGACCATCTGGGATGCCAGGGATCAAACCAAGATTGGCTGCATGCAAAGCAAGTGCCTATCTGCTGTCCTATCACGCCAGCCTCCAGAACCAACATTGCAGATGAGAGCCCATAGATGATTCTAGCAAGCAGCCAGGGTCGAGAGTCACAGAGCAACGTCTGCAAGACTATATGCAGCCTCTAGAGTCAGAGAAGTGGATCAGCTGCACAAGACAGAAACAGCCTGGGTACCTATCAGCTCATGGCTCTGCTTATGGCAGAAAGAACAAATGGGCCGATGAGAAGAAAGTAAGCTGGGTGAGATCAGATCCCCGAGCCGATGAGTCGAATCCCTGGCCAAGATGCAGTGTCTGGGAGAGCTGTATCAACTCACTTTCAGGACACAGGTGTTTCTCGGGCTTGGGTTTTGACTGTGTTTGCTTAGCCAGGTTCCTTTTGAAAAACCTCCCCTCTCATGTTAGTTATGAGTTAGTTAATGACAGTGCAACGCCAGTTTGGTCCACATCCTGGCCAAAACAGCTCCTGAGGTCCAGGTGTCCTTAAGTCAAACCAAGTTGGTAAAGGAAGAGCTTAGAGTGGAAGGATGGAAAAATGAGAGAGAGGTGTTTTTCCCGTGTGCCTAGTCTGTACCCTGGTCACTCGGCATCTCCTACGCAGATCTACAGTGGAGAAAACAGGGTCACAGAAGTTCAATATTGTGCCTGAAAGGAAAACAGATGAGAGATTTGGGAACTGAACCAAAGCTCATGCGTCATCTCTCTATACTTACAGTGATCCTGGTGTCCCTGCAGAGAAGGCAAATGTGGGAACAGGAAAGCAAAGGACATAAAGCGTTTTCTCTGCTGGGTGTTTTCCCTTACCCTGGCATGCAAAGAGAGATCAGAGTGTTTCCCACACGGGGGTCTGAGGTAAAGGACCTGGAAGCGTCTGCCTGCTTCCTCCGTGTCACTGGAAGATGGGGCATCCCAAGATTAGAAGCTATCCGGAGAGCTAGAACCTCAGCCGAGGGAGAGGAAATCGCACTGTGGGCTCATACATCATTCAGTCACGGCAGCCGGGCCCTTAGTTCGAAAGTCAATGAAAAACATAAATAATGTATTTCCCCCCTAAACCTTTCTTCTTAAGTGAAATTCATCTTACAAACCAAACAGCGCTTGCTTGGGTGCACATGCTAATCCAGATGGATCGTGACTGCAGAGAGGGGCATTTTTCTCTACTCTCTTGTCAGTCGCGTTATAACCCGAGGCTGTCCCTTATCTGTACCCATGCTGGTACTTCAGAACATCTCATTTGCAGGCAGGTATTTCTCAATAGATATTTCGCTGAAGCCCTGAGATTGAGGACTAAGGCCATCTTCAGGACTCAGCCCTGGTGGAGGCATGTGACTGCAAGGACAGCTAAAGGAAGAGGAAGCTGCTGACAAGGACATGTTTATTTCGTAGTGAAGAGACATGAGAGAGAGCAGATTTTAATTCAAAAGTGAAAGAGTCTAAGCTAGAGAAAGAAAGGAAGCGAGATGAGCTCAGCCTGGATTTGGAATGGGTAGGTTCTTAGAAGTCATGGATAGGGGCCAGAGAGATAGGACAGCTGGGAAGCCGTGGGCCTTGCACACAGCTGACCCAGGTTCAATCCCTGGAGCTTCATGTGATCCCCCAAGCCCTGCCAGAAGTGATTCCTGAGCACAGAGTCAGAAGTAAGTCCTGAGTATTGCCAGGTGTGGGCCCCCAAACAAAAGAAAACACACACACACACACACACACACACACACGCACGCACAAAGAAGTCATCTACAACCTCTTTTAGGTATAAGTGAGGAAATCAGGGACTTAATCCAGACCCAGAGGCAGGCAGCCTTATCAGTATAAGGCAGTCAAGGGTATAACCCAACACAGTGGTGTTTTCCAAGACACTGCAGACACGATACCAGAACAGAGGAGCAGGGCAGGAGATATAGTACAAGGGTTAAGACGTTGCCTTGCATATGCCTGGCCGGGGCTCAATTGCTGGGACCTTATATGCTCCCTTTAGTACTGCCAGAAGTGATCCCCGAGCACAGAGTTGGGAGAAATCCCTGAACACCGCAGGGATCTGAGTTGCACCCAACCCAAACCCAAGCACACAAAAACAACAACAAAAATCCAAAAGCAAAGAGCATAGGATGATTACAAAAAGCAGGCTTCTGATGGTGCAAAACTTTGGAGGTAACTGCTTCTGACACTGAGACCTTCTTTAGACAGCTTACATAACAGGTGAATAATGGGAAGAAGACACGCTCTGGAATCAGATAGATTTAAATCTTAGACTCTAAATTTGGGGCCCCTCCTCGAGGGGAAAAAAAAAGAGCCTAATGGCATTCATGACTCAAGCTCCTTCTGAGGCATAAACCCAATAAGCAGAACCCCCAGCACAGGGCATGTGCTCTGTGGCTGCTAGTACTCAGTCGTACCCAGTGGTGAGAGGCCAGTCAGAGCCATCAAACCCAGAGGACCCGATCCCAGCCTGGCAAGCGGTGAGAAAACGGTGCACTCTCCGCTGTACTATCAGAAAAGGGAAGAATTGTCCAGGTTGTTTTCTTCAGAGAAGGAAGAAGCCTAGACCTCTGGGTTCAGATAGAGACAAGGGACTCGTGGGTCCAGCCGTGCGTGAGGCTCTCCCTGGCCTGATGCTGCCTGCCACAGCAGTGGGCATGGGTGGGCATCAAATCCTTTTTTTTTTTTTTTTGCAAAACTCACCCAGAGTTAGTTCGCATCTCTCCAACTTTTTGAAGAGTCTTCTCCCCTCCTGTCACGTGACCGCACCCTCCCCTTCCCCGAGCTGCCCCGGGGACGGTCCTCCTCCCAGAAGACCCCCACCAATGGTTCAGACATAGTACCTGCAGGAGGCAGAAAGGACTCCTTTGCATTTCAAGTCCAAAGAAGGGTCCCTGAAATCGACCTCAAAGATTTCCAAGGTACCATTTGTGCTAAAGGAGGCATCTAGCTGCTGGGCAGATGTCCCTAGGCACAAGAAAAGTTAGGAAGAAGCAGTGTATGAGCAACAGTACATGCAGGGAATAGAGGGGTAATGCCAAGTGGGAGGAAATGACAGAAGATGACTGGGCATACGCGTATCCTCTCCTAATGAAAGCATGAAGTATCTGACCCTCGTGCCATAGCTCAAGGTTGCCCTTAGAGGTAGGGATGGATAAGGAACAACATAAACCCCAAATATCCCCTTGTTAATCCTGATCCATCTTTCTGGGACCCCAAAACTGTCTTTGAGGCACAACACTGAATCCTGGGTACTTGGTTTCCCTTTAACCTGTGTGTCCCGTGCATCCTAATTCACAGCAAAACCATACCTGTGGCCAGATACACAGGGTACTGGCTGGCTGGGCTCCACGCTTGGACAGCTGGTCGCTCCAGTTCTTTCAGCTTCATGGTCATTCCTGTGGTGGCAGAAAATGGTATGCCTGCAGCCCACTGAAAACTCAGACTAGCTAGCTTATGAGGACCCATGGACACAAGGTCCTGTTTCTCTCTGTCATGGGACGGGCTTTTCACGGCCACACAGTGACCAATCAGCGACCATCTGCGGATCTGTCAGGCCGATTTATTTAGTCAATTACTGAAATCTAATGAAAGATCCTCTGCTGCACTCACTGTCAGAAGCCCTATGACGATTATAATCACCAAACCAGATCCTCCTAGTCACTTGACTCACTCGACACACCAGCCACATGCAAATGATTCCCAAATTGCTCTCACCGACACACAGTTAGCATATAGAACTCCAAACAGCATCATTCCACTTGCCTATAGCAAAGACCCTCGAAGGCTTCATCTGCCTAAACCGGAATTCTCTATGCCACCATCTCCCCCGCCCACATCTATTCTCTCTCTAGTTCATTTCAGTAAATGGTTCCACAATCTACCCAATTGCTCAACTCAGAAACCCTGGGTCTGGCCTTCTTCTTCAGTTCATTCTACAATGGATCTTCATTTACACTTTTCCAACTCCGGCCCACAGCACTCTTACCTGGGGACACCGCCATCTCTCACCTGGATTTACTGCAACGAGCTTCCAACTGGTTCTCTCCCTGTGCTCATGCCACTACTCAAGTCATTACATAACAGGAGGAGCCAACGCTTTAAAATAAAAGGACTGTGGCCATTTTATTTGCTTAAAATATTTTTAGTAAGGTTGGGGGGAGGGCTCATGGCAGAGTGCACATCCCAGCACTTGTGAGGCCTTTACTTCCATGCCCTGTGCTGCAGCCTGCCACCAGGTGTGGCCTCTATACAAAAGTATTTTGTGTCTTCTCTCATCCTCAGAATAAAATTCAAATCCCTTGTATGGCCTGTTAAAAGGCTGCAGCCAAGCACTTTAATTCATCTCGTGCTCCTTCCCCCTATGCACTCTATCCAGCTGGCATCAGCCCTTGCTCATTTGCCAGTCTTCTCTCACCTTCTTTTACAAACGGTTTTCTATTCTTCCACTCTCTGCAGAGGGGGGCTTCTTCTCACCTCCTCTCACCTCCTTAGAGGTGAGTCATCCCACCCAAGGTCTGTTTTCTTCTTAGGATTGCATAATAATATTTCTTTACATTTCATCTTTGGTCTTTTCCATTGACAAGCGAATTCTACAAGAACTAGAAACCATGTCTGGTTTGGTCATCTACCACTAATGGCAGAAAAACTACTGGGTACATAGTAAGTGATCATTAATATCTGTTGAATGCACGCAGAAATTATTTTAAGTATTTATTTCTTGCATAGGGGTTGGAGACCAGGCAGCATAGAGATGGGGATCAAACATGGTTCCAGGGGCCTGAATGACAGTACAGCATGTAGGACATTTACCTGACATGCAAGGGACACAAATTTGATTCCCAGAATTCTATGTGGTCCCCCAAGCCCACCAGGAGTGATCGCTGAGGGCAGAGCTGGAAGTAAGCCCTGAGCACTGCTCCAAAACAAAAAAACAATGTTCTAGTCCTTTGAGCTCTCTCGGTAGTCCCACAGTTGTTTTGTTTCTCACTCAATTCTAACATCTATTGAAGGGCCTGTCACAACAGGCCAGCAAAACAGCAGGAAAGTCGCTGGAGGGCCTGAGAGATGGTACAAGGGTTAAAGGGCTTGCCTTGCATGCTCCCCACCCGTTTTGTGATTCGTGGGAGCCCCACCAGGAATGACTCCCCGAGCACAGAGCCAGGGGTAGCCTCTGCGCCCCCATGGGTGCAACTCAAAAGCCAACCAGGAAAGAAAAAAAAAAAAAAGCCCTGGAGTGCTGGAAGGAAGCCTGGGACCCACTTGGGTTCCTGCTGAGCAAGTCACACGGTCAGTTCGGCCTCATCCAACGAAAACGGAAGACGCCGCTATTTCCAGCGGGCAGAACTTGTAAGCGTGCCCACGATGCCAATCCCCCCCACCCCGCCCCCTCCACCCACCACCCCCAGGAGGCCAGCTACAGAGACCGCTTGGACAAGCGGCAGTCACACGCTGCGGCGACCAGTGCCACCTGCTGGCCACGGTCGCCGTCACGTTTCTTGGGGAAAAAAAAAAGAAAAAGAAAAAGAAACCATCCCCCAAACCCTTCAATCACAAAAAAGTAAGGGACGAGCCGCTCGCGCGCGAGCCGGGCGCCGGGCAGCGTGCGGACGCGCTTCTGCCGCGGCTGTCCCCGGGCTGCTGAGTGGCACCCACTGCGACTCTCCCCGCTGATGCCTCTGAGTGAAAAGTGCCCGAGCCCGGGAGGTGCAAGAGGGGTCTCCATCCCTGACAGTGTGCAAACGGGGGGCTCCGACACGGCCGGTGGCCCACGGGGTGGGACGGGGGCGCGGGGGGCGGCGCGCGCTGCCCGGGGCCGCGCCTGTCCCCTTACCCGAAGCGCCGCGCGGGGGGCCTCCTCGGCCCGCAGCACGCGGCTCCTCGGGGCGGCCCCCGGGCCCGGGAGGTCGCCGGAGAGGGAGGGAGGACGCGGGGGTGAGCGGGCGGCACCGCGGAGTCCTCGCACGGGCGGAGGGTCGGGGAGGGATCCCCTTCGAGGGTGGGCGTCGTGGGGGCGTCCGGGAGAAACACGGGTCCCTGGAGCGGGCCACCGCGGGGGAGAGCAGCGGTACTCTGAGTGCCCGGCGCCGGCTCAGGGGTCCCCCGGCTGCAGCCGGGGCGCAGCGGCCTGCGCGGGGCCCAGGTCAGGCGGGGTCAGGCGCCTCCAAGGGCTTGCGGGCTCCGGGGAGCGCCTGTGGACGGCGGCCGCGGAGGGTCAAAAGTCGCCGCGCCCGACCCCGCGACCCACCGTCGACCTCCCTCCCCGCCCGGGACGTCTCTAAGCTCCGGTTGCTGCCCTCCCCGGCCCGCTGCAACTGCAGTCCTGGCGCCGCCGGGGGTCCGTGCCCACCGTTCCCTTGCGGTTCCAGTCCCGAAGCGAACTTTTGAGTTTTTAAGACTCTGGGGGCAGCCTCGGGAAAGAGAAAATACGAATTAATTATGGACTTATCCAAGCGGAGACGACCTGGTTTGAGCTCCAGGGGCTCTCGGTGGAATCCACTTAGTTGAAGAGGTCAAGAAAAAACAAAACAAAACATCGCAGTGCTGCAGAGTGGTGAGCGGTAACTCCGCAGCGCAGCTCCGACAGCGGGTTGAGCTAATTAAGGGCTGTCCAGTGTGACGAGGGCAGCGCTACTCTAGACCCGGGCTGCCTGCGAGGGTCCCGAGGCCGTGTCATTTCAGTCCTGGGAGCTGCAAAAAAGATACGGACCCACCAGCTCGTAGTTCCGTAGCATTCCCCAGGAGATGAACGGGAGGCTAGACACAGAATACAGGTTCAACTGGGCAAGCGGGTCATCGGGAAGGAGGCAGTGTCAAGTATGGCTAGGGAAGCAGGAAAACTGCATTTTTGATTTGTTCTGTTTGGTTTGCTTTTTGGGTCATACCATCCGTGCTCCGGGGTTACTACTGGCTTTATCAGTCAGGAATCACTCCTGGCAGTGTTTGGTGGGGGGGGGGGGGGAGGGAGAAGGGGGGGCAGGGGAACCACAGGGGATGCTGGGGATAGAACCCTGGTCGGCCGCGTGCCCTATGGACTATCACAGACCCAAGACTGCATTTATACTGCAAACAGTATAAATCCTTTCGGAGAGGACAGAACTGCAGGCAGGAGTTAAAATGAGGAGCTCCTAGAACCACCTAAGCACCAGGCCATTAGAATTTAGATTAATATTGTGGAAATGATCATAAGGGGAGTCCAGCAGACCCCAATGACTCATAAAGGAGTTAAAGATTGTTATGGCTTTATTTTTTTTATTTTTTTAATTTATTTTATGGAATCACCAAGTGGAAAGTTACAAAGTTCTCAGGCTTATATCTCAGTTATACAATGCTCAAACACCCATCCCTTCACCAGTGCCCATATTCCACCACCAATAAAAACAAAAACAAAACAAAAACAAAAACAAAAAAAAAACAGTATACATCCCACCCCTCACTCCCCAACCCCCCCCATGCGTGAGTGATAAGTTCACTTCCTTTTCTCTTTACCTTGATTACATTCCAGATTTCAACACACAACTCACTATTGTTCGAGTTTCAAAACAGACTCACTATTTTTGTTGGAATTTATCCCCCAAGAATACAGCTCTATTGGCAAGGAAATATTTGATAATAAGTTTTCCACTGATGAGAATGAAGAGATAAAATGTCACGCGGCCGCGGTAGTGGCCACGCGGTTTACAATTTCTGTATTATAGTAATTAAGTCCGCGGAGATTTAAGTTGGAAAATGAATCATTTCCCTTCCTGGAACAGCATGTAGCAAAAGCTTAGTTCACAGTCTCCATACATGGGTGCAAGCACTTGCTGGAACCCCAAATCCTAAAGCTGTCTCTGGTTCCCGCTCGTTCCACATCCACCGGCTGTGCAGAGGCATGGACTGCCCCAGTATCCCGAGGCTGTTTCAAGTTCAAAGCACTTTTTTTTTTTTCCGCGCCAAAAGTTCATACCTTCTCAAAGGACCCACAAAATGTCAGACACCACGCCTTCTCCCGGAGGGGAGAGAGACCAAGAAGGAAGGATATTTCCTCCGTTAGCCGGCGTGGGGCAAAAGCTTAGTTCACAGTCTCCATACATGGGTGCAAGCACTTGCTGGAACCCCAATTCCTAAAGCTGTCTCTGGTTCCCACTCGTTCCACATCCACCGGCTGTGCAGAGGCATGGGCACCCGGGCCAAAACTCGGCCGGAGCCGAGCACCGGCCCCGGCTGGGACTGCCCCGGTATCGATTGTTATGGCTTTAGAGCTTGTGAGACTAGGAATGCAATAAGTGCTATTAGCAGATTCAGGGAACTGGAGGAACTGGGGGATAGAGGTGAAAGGCCTTTATTGGGACAGGAGTGGTAGTACTACAATGGGTACATACAGAAAACCCTGGTTCACCCCATATAATCCCCTGAGTCTGCCAGGAGTGATCCCTGAGCACAGAGCCAGAAAAAAGACCCGAGCAATGCCGGATGTGGCCCCAAAACAACAACAACAAAATTGTTTTTTTTTGTTTTTTAAAGATACAAACCCACTAGAATTATGGCACTTACAAATAAAAATGTTCTTTAGGTGGCCCAAGCTCTTAGACCTAAGTTGAGTCCAAACTTGGATCTAGCCGGAATTCTACTGTCTCCCTGACTGACAGACTTCCAAAAGATGCAGGGCCTGTCACCCTGGTGGGCTTCTCCAAGTCATTGTGACACAAGTAGATTTCCTGTTTGTTGGCAGGACAGAAGACCTGCACTGCGCCTTTCTGCCCTATGTTCAGGTTTTTTTTGCCACCAGAAAGGTCCATGAGGGGGCAGGGGAGAGACATAGAGTGCTGAGCACCAGGGATGTGGTTCCGAAGTAGAGCACTTGCCTTACGGGAGGGAGGCCCTGGGTTTGCACCCTAGCCCTGTGGGAGGGGGGAGGTTTAGGCTTGCAAACAAATCTTGGGCTATTCCCCGGATTAGGGAATGAGGCAGAAGGGTCACCGCTGTGTGCTTTGAAATGCCCACCAAAAAGCACAGTCAGTTTCAGACACTCTTCTCTCAACTCACACAGCTCAGAAATTCTTTTCACCTTGTTTTGTGACTGCCAGTGTCATCCTCTTCTAGGTAACTACTTGAAGGCAATTATTTTGTCTTGCTCAACTTCATATCCTCAGGGCCTATCAGTGTCTGATCTATATTAGGCACACAGATGTTTGTTAAATGATTACCAAAAGCTGCGCTTCTCAGCTGGGGCCATATGGCCCCCCCTAGGCCCCCAGGATACTCCAAGGGGACCACAGGTGAAAATTGTGCAAATGGGGGCCAATGGCTCGAGAGTAGGAGGCCAACTGGTAGGACAGGGGGCCACAGAAAAGAAGCAAGGTCAGAAGGGGGCCTCGAGAGATAGTACAGCGGATAGGGCGCTTGCTTGCAGGCAGCTAGTCCAAGTCCAATCTCCAGCTCTCTATCTGGTCCCCTCAGCCCCACCAGGAGTGAGCCCTGAGCACAGAATCAGGAGTAAATTCTAAGCACCACCAAGTGTGGTCCCCAAACCAAAACAATAAAACTAGGTTGGAAGGGGCCCGGGGCAGGAAGGTTGAGAAACATTGGTCTAGAAGGCAGAGGATGGAGGTAGATAAAAACCCAGCTGGCTGAGAGGGGGCTGGAGTGGTAGTACAGTGGTAGGGTATTTGCCTTACATGCAGCTGACCTGGGTTCAATCCCCAGCACCCCATATGGTCCGCTGGGCCCCACCAGGAGTGATATCTGAGTGCAGAGCCAGGAGTAGGTCCTGAGCATCACTGCGTGGCCCCAAACGAAACAAATACAGCTGGGAATCAGAGAGCTCAATGAGCTGAGCACAAGCCCGCAGGAGGTGCAGGGTTCGATTCCTGGCACTGCAGTCCCTGATTACTTGCAGATGTAGCTCCAAAACCAAGCGGGTGGTGACCCCAAAGTAGGTATTGTCATAGAAACACTCACTCTCGGGTCTAATTGACTGTCTAGACACCTGATAAGAGTTCATGTCTAACTCAAATGGGCTTACTTTTTTACTTCTCTCAGAAACTTTTTTTTAATGCTGAACGTATTTCTATTGGTATTTTTTTTCTTTATGGGATGCCAGGGATAGTACCTATGTTTTATGGGACTAGCTTCCAGGCAATGTGATTATCACTTAAGGAACTTGTCCCCAGGGGATGTGTGAGACCCTGGGTCTCAGCATGTTCCCAAAGGCTGGGTAAGAGTTGCTTAAGGATACTAGGGTCAAGAGATAAAAGAGCAGGTAAGACACTTGCCTTACATGTGGTAACCTGGCTTGGTCCTTTCCACCCTCAACAACCACAATAGGTTCCCTGAGCACTGCCAGGCATCACTCCTGAGCAGAGCCAGGAACAGCGCCCCAATACTGCAGGTTTGGGCCACACCCCATAGTGGTCTGGAGTAACTCCGGTCTCTGTGCTCCGATATCATTCCTGGCAGTGCAGGGGATTGAATCTGACTCACATGCAAGGCAAGCACCCTATCAACTGTCTATTCCTTCACACGCACCCCCACCCCTAATTTTTTTATTGTTTTGGGCTACACGTTGCTGTACTCAGGGCTTACTTCTAGCTCTGTACTCAGGAACCACTCCTGGCAGTGCTCAGGGGACCATATGGGGAACTGGGATCCAACCAGACTGTATCCCATGCAAGGCAAAGAGCCTTACCCACTATACTACCACTCTGGCCCCAGGCTGTCTTTTAAAACATAAAAGATATATTAAGGGTCTGAAGAAATAAGTTTAGCAGTGTGGAGCACATGATGCAGGGAGCCCAGGTTTTGATCCCTGGCACATGGCCGCCAAACAAGATGATGACACATCGAGAGACCCTCAAAAATGGGATTTGCCTTTTTATAAGGTTATTATAGGAGTTTGGATGAGCCATTAAGGTAGCAAAAGCTATACATTGGTTCAGTGACTCCTTGAACTGCCCTGATTCCTAAACACAGTTGCTGTCATCTAAGCACTGGGACTTACAGGCTGCCTTGGAGAAAGGGGACAGCACAGGCTGTCACAGCGAACATCTCTCTCCACCTGAATCATGTAAGAGGACAACTGGTTTGTAAACCCAAAAGGATTTCTGTGAGAAATACACTGTGTTACAACTTGCAACATCAGGAACCTCTCCTCATTCTTTCATCCCCCCAAATGGAAAAAGGCCCCCCCCACGTGGGCTGCACACATGGCAGCCTTGACCCGCACCAGTCCCAGCTGGGAGCGTGGGGGGAGCCCAGGAAACAGGAGCAGAGGCGTAAGATGGGGTTCTTCAGCGCAGCGGCGGCTGCTGGGGAAATGAGGCAAAGAGACCGTAACACTAGGTTTTATTAGGGTTTTCAGTGAGATGGAACCTTGAGGAATGAGGAGCGGGGGCGGTGCACGGAGCCCCTGAAGCCGCCTCAAATCTCATAATGAACCACTGGCTCGGGTGTTTTGTTGGGATCGCCGCCTCGTTCCAGGTACAGGTTATTGTAAGGATACTGCTTTGGCCCCTACGGAGAAACAAAAAAAGACAGTCAGCAAGAAGCACTTGCCTAACAATCACCCTCTACTCGGTTAACTAACGGTCACATACGGCAGCCTCTGGTCTGCCCCAACCAGGCTAGAGCAGAAGGAAAAGCACTTGTCTTCGTGGCTCAGTGCAGGGCAGACAGAAAACCTAGATTGTAAGAGAATTGTGACAGAGCGGAGGGGAGAGAGAGAAAGAAAGGAAGAGAGAGCGCGAGCAAGAGCAACCCCCCATGAGAGGGGAGGGGAAGGGAAGCAGAGGAAGGGACAGAGAAAGGAAGGAAGGAGGAGGGGGAAGAGGGGCAAGAGCGATCGCACAAGCTTTCTAAATGAGACGATGCATCCATCCATCCTACTCTCTCTCGGGGTCGAGACAGACTCAATCTCCTTTAAGTCACTCAGCCTCTAATGGTTCCACCACTAAAGTGGCCCAGCAAATGAGGCGTGCAGGAGCAGCAGTGGGGGAAAGCACAGAGGAGACACGGCTGGGACGTGCTTTAGGAGCTGCTGGCTTTACCAACAAACAGCTGTCAGAGAACACCGCTCAAGGGGAGGAGAGAAGGGTGATGTGCTTACAGAACTGAAAAATGGAAGAGCCACACTGTGTTTCTTGCTCTCCTGAAGTGAAGTTAGTGCTCACACCAGCCGACGTGCTCGCTGCAGCCTGGGGCCCCTGGGGCTTGGCAGGAGGCTTGTCGGCAGCTTGTGCCAGTGCACACAGACAGCCCGGCTACCATCAGGACACTGATTAGCTCTGCAGAGGTAGCACTGGGCAGCTAACTGCAACCGGCGGCTCCCTGCATTCCTGGCCTTTCCTTACTCCGGGTGAGGCCTCCCCTCCCCAGAAAAACTTGTGGATTCTAGGGCTGGAGCACAGGCTTTCCATATAGGGGCCCAAGTTCCACTCCCAGCACACAGTCACCTGAGAACCCCTGGGCGTGAACCCTGAGCACTCAGCCAGGAGTAGACCCCTCCCTCCCTTCCTCAGCAAAACAAATAAATAACCAAATCAAACAAACAAACAAAAAAACAAAAACCTAATTGCTTCCAGAACCTCATCATGGAGCTGAACTAGCAGTCCAGGAGTGAAGCCCACCCAGGAATCTGAATTCTCAGCAGCTCTCCAGGTAACCAATGCAATAGTATCCAGGAACTTTGTGTTTTGGGGGTTTTGAGCCATACCTGGTGATGCTCAGGGGGTACTCCTAGACACAGATTTTCCTGGACAGGGTTGGCAAGCTAGTACAGCAGGTAGGGTTCTTGCCTTGCATGTGGCCAATCAGGGCTGGCATCCCTGGCATCCCATATGGCCCCCTGAGCACCACCAGAAGTAATTCCTGAGCACAGAGCCAGGTGTAACCCCTGAGTATCACCAGTTGTGATCCGAAACTAAAACAATACATACATTGGGCTGGAGCGATAGCACAGCGGGTAGGGCGTTTGCCTTGCACGCGGCCGACCCGGGTTCTAATCCCAGCATCCCATATGGTCCCCTGAGCACCGCCAGGGGAAATTCCTGAGTGAAGAGCCAGGAATAACCCCTGTGCATCGTCGGGTGTGACCCAAAAACAAAACAAAACCAAAAAACAATACATACATAAATAAATAATTTCCCTTCATAGGGCTTGGCAGTGCTCTGGGACCCTGGGTTGGCCACGTGCAAGGCAAATGCCTTAAACCCTGCACTACCTTTCTGGCCCTTGTTTATTTTTTGGCTTATGAGCCATGCTGGGCAGTGCTCAGGGATCAAACCTAAGGGCTCACTTGCATGTACTCCAACTCTCTGAGCTAGCTCCCTGCCTCTGGGAACTAATTTATATGCCCATCCACTTCCACTAATCCTTTCTCCTTTTCCTTCAGTCCTTCTTTTTTCTTGTTCTAAATGTACTCTCCAAGTTTCCCCCACCATTCAGTCTATGTATTTTTAGCATCTAGTATAACCTGTCTCCTTAATAACATGTCATACCCTTAACACATTTGCTATACATGTATGTTCACAAAAACTATGCCAAGCTCCAACATTTGTGCTCAGATGTGGCTCAGTGTGCCTGGCAGGTGCAAGGCCTCCATCTGATCCCATCACGTCCCCACCACCTGGTATGGCTCCTAGAAAGAATTCAAAATCATCATGCAGGAGGCCTTGATTGGATCTGCCATCAAATTTTCTCCTGAATACCACCAGGAATAAGCACAGAGCCAGGAATAGCCTTGGAGCACCACCAAGTGTGGCCTCAAGAAATCAAACCAAAAACATAAAAACAATCCCCCCAAAATATTTTTTTTTTTGGAAAGGGCACACCCAACGGTACTCAGGGATCACTTCTGGAGACTCAGGGCGTGCTGTTTCCATACAAGGTCTGTTGCACACAAGGCAAGAGCTGTACTATGCTCCAATCCCAAGCCAAAAAGTTTTTAATTAAACGGGGCAAAAGAGATAGGACAACAGGCAGGGCTCTTGGTTTGCGTGTGGCAGACCCAAGTTCAATTTCTGGCACCCTGTATGATCCCCTGAATTCTGCCAGGAATAAGCCCTGAGCAATGTTGGGTAGAGCCCCCAAACCAAAAATAAATAATACAACTTTAATTTTTTAAAAAAATCACTTGCTACAATACACTAACATCCGAATGGAATTGAGCAATGGGCTGCCTTCCATATTTTTATTCCTCAACGGGTCCTAAACTGTTTCTTCTCATTCTGGCTGACGGAAGGTGCAAGCATGGCGCAATGATCTGCTACTTGTGCCACCCCACTGGGGAAGGCCCTCTGAGGCCTTACCTGGGAGCCAAGCTTGGAAAGGGCTGGTCGGCTTTCTCACCCACAGACTTCATTCCCTCAAGAAATGGGACACAGCAAAAGGGACAGAGGGGAGCATTTTTCAGATACTCACCACTGGCTGGTAGGTGGGGTAGACCTCGCCCATCCAGAACATGAACAGCATGAAGGCCACGAAGCCGAAGAGCTGCTTACACATGACATCCCAAGAAAGAGCCGTGGGGGACGTGTCCACACGGTTCCTGAGATACATGTCTACGTCCCAGTGGATCTGAGGCAGAAAGGCAGACAACAGTCACACATCAGCAAAAGGCAGGCGGTCCAGAGTGCCTGACAAGGCCTGACAAAGGCCTTCTGCTGGCTCGGGCAATATTCTGAGAGTGTGAGATACTGGGCCCACAGGGTTTTCCCAGTTCTGCTGCTCCGATGGAAAGCTCAAGCACGGAAGTTCACAACTTTCCTAACAGGGACCCAAAGATTCCCAGTCCCAGCCCATGTACTAGACAATGGGGTCAACGGTTCTTGTTTCCTTGTGCAAAAAATTACATTACTCAGAGAAGTGCCACTGGAGACAGAATCTCCAGGAAGATTAAAGGGAGAAGGAATGAAGATCAAATAAGACACGGTTCTCTCACCGGCTCACCCCAGTTCATCCTCAGGTCGGTGTGGTCCCATTCATACCACGGATCCCTCTCGTGCAGGGAGCGCTCAGGAAGCTTCGGGTAGTCCCCATACCTGAGACAGCAAGAACTTCTGGGAAGGGGCTCTGAGCAGCTTCAAAACAACTCAGATGCCTCCCAGAGTGAAAGCTAACTGCCTCACTGCCGGGCAAAGGGACAGACTTTCCAATCAAGATCTCAAGTTCTGGGGCTGGAGCGATAGCACAGCGGGTAGGGCGTTTGCCTTGCACGCGGCCGACCTGGGTTCGATTCCCAGCATCCCATATGGTCCCCTGAGCACCGCCAGGGGTGATTCCTGAGTGCATGTGCCAGGAATAATCCCTGTGCATCGCTGGGTGTGACTAAGAAACCAAAATAAATAAATAAATAAAAATCTCAAGTTCTGGTCACTAGGCATAGAACTACAGAAACCCAAATTCCTTTTTTTTTTTTTAAAAAATGCATATATATATATATATTTTATTTTAAATAATTTTATTGCAAGAGAAATCAAATTTATTACTCTAAGAAAAAGTTACCAGAGACTGGACAGAGGGCAGGGAGTTTGTTTTACATGTGATGGGCCAGGTCTGATTCCCGGCAAAGCATATGATAGCTCAAGGGTGATCCCTGAGCAGCCAGTCAGGAACGTATAGAAATGTTGAGTGTATGCATTCCTGTCCATGTCTCTGTGAGTGCAGTGAGTATATGTATTCCTGTCCTGTCCATGTCTCGGTGAGTGTATGCATTCCCGTCCATGTCTCGGTGAGTGTGTGCATTCCCGTCCATGTCTCGGTGAGTGTATGCATTCCCGTCCATGTCTCGGTGAGTGTGTGCATTCCCGTCCATGTCTCGGTGAGTGTGTGCATTCCCGTCCATGTCTCGGTGAGTGTGTGCATTCCCGTCCACGTCTCGGTGAGTGTATGCATTCCTGTCCATGTCTCGGTCAGTGTATGCATTCCTGTCCATGTCTCCGTGAGTGCAGTGAGTATATGTATTCCTGTCCTGTCCATGTCTCGGTGAGTGTATGCATTCCTGTCCATGTCTCCGTGAGTGCGGTGAGTATATGTATTCCTGTCCACGTCTCGGTGAGTGTATGTACTCCTGTCCGTGTCTCGGTCAGTGTATGTATTACTGTCCATGTCTCAGTGACCGGGCTATGGCGACTGCTGAGGAAGAACAGCCCCATGCATAAATCACAGAATCACTCTGGCCCCTTCTATCCACTGGAGAGCTGTACATGAACAACAGCGTCCAGAAACCACAGGGCCTAAATTTATATATATTTTTTATTAGTGAATCACCATGAGTTACAGTTACAAACTTGTGAACTTTCATGTTTGCATTTTGTTTATATCCCTACACCAGTGCCCAGTCCCCTCCACCAATGTTCCCAGTATACCTCCCACCCTCCCACCCCATCCCCCCCACCCCACCCCACCTCTGGCAGGGCATTCCCCCTTGTTCTCTCTCCTTTTGCGTGTTGTGGTTTGCAACAGAGGCACTAAGTGGCCATCGTATTTGGTCTAGATTCTATTTTCAGAGTCCATCTCCCATCCCGTGTGCAGAAACCCAAATTCTAATTAAAAGTCCAAGTCAAAACTTTACAGGGTGTTTTTCTCTTTTTTCTTTCTTTCTTTTTTTTGCTTTTTGGGTCACACCTGGCGTGGCACATGGGGTTACTCCTGACTCTGCACTCAGAAATCACTCCTGGCAGTGCTCGGGGACCATATGGGATGCTGGGAATGGAACCTGGGTCGGCTGCGTGCAAGGCAAATGCCCTACCCTCTGTGCTATTGCTCTAGCCCCATGTCAAAACTTTAAAATGTTTTATTAATTCTTACCTTCAAGATTCACACCAGTGCTATATTGTTGGACCTACAGGGAAATTTAGTACCTTATCTGATTCCCTCAATAGAAAAAACACACACATGAACTTTTGTGTCTGAACCTTAAGTCACCCAGCTACTTGGAATAAACCCCCAAAGGGTATACTGAGTAAGGGCTAAAGCAACAGTATAACAGGTAGGGTGCTTGTCTTACACACAGTCCAACCGGTTCGATCCCTGGCATCCCATATGGTCCCCTATGTGTGATCCCAGGAGTGATCCTTGAGGGCAGAGCCAGGAGGGAACCCTGAGCACCACTGGGGTGGCCCAAAAACCAAACTCCAAAACCAAAGAAGGATACAGATGAGAGAATGATTCTCTTTGCAGCGGCTGCGCTCCTCCAGCGAACCACTCGCACACCGGCCTGGGACAGTCCTTACTATCCTGTGCACCCCCGCCCCCATCACCACCACACCCACACTCATCTGACATCGACTGCTGCCGTGGCTGCGCCTGTCCAACGCCAAATAACAGACGCGGAAAAATGAGGACAAGCAGGCATATGTCAGAGAAAATGACTGGGAAAGAAGAATAGGAGCTGCTGCAACTGCAATTGAGAGGGTGATGCTCGGGCAGGGAATGAGGGAGCCGGTGATGACCCCGGGCCATTAAATCCGGGGATGCTGTGTGATTATGAGGGGAAGGGGGGAGGAGAGAGTAACATTGACTAAAGGAGCTGTTAAATCTGCATACGCGTTTTGCTCTGATCGCCACGGCCCCCATCAGCCAAGTTTTCTGGTTTTGCTTTGAATGGAGCTAAGCGCAGGCACAGAGGCCACTCCATCTACCGTTAAGTTCCTGCTGACAGGGGTCCAGCTTCCAGCGCGGTCACGTGTCGGGACGGCAGCACCTGCGCCCCGGCAGATGCTCCATCTAAATGAAACCCTGCGCTCTGGATGGAGCCAAGGAAGGATCCCGCCATTCGGGGGTCCTCGAGGGAGCGATTAAAGCCTCGGCTTCCTCATTTGAGGAAAACAGCCCGAGCCAAGGAGAAAATTGAAGTCCTCTCGGCTGCAGCTGCTGCTCGCGGCCCCTCCTCCGAGGAAAGCTCCCGCCCGGCCGACCCCTCGCCCCCCCCTCCTCCCCGCCCCTCCGGGGTCAAGACAAAGTTCAGGGCCCGGCCAACACACGCAGCCTGGCTTCTCCCATCACCACCAGGGCAAAGGCCGCGCCCCGCTCACCCCATGCCGTCGTCCGGGTACGGCTCGTAGTCTTCCACCCGCATGTTGTACTTCTTGGCAGCGGCGGCCCGTTCCTCGGGGGTCCTGGGGTAGGGCCCCGGGAGCATGTCCTTAGTCATGTGGAAGGCTGCAGCGCGGAAGGGGGCAGGGGGTCAGGAGCGAGTCCTGCCGCCCCCCACGGTGCCGAGCTGCAGCGACAACGAAGGCCCGGGTGGGAGACCCGGCGAGACCCTCCATCCCCCGCGGGGACTACACCAACCCCCACCTCGGCAGGGCCGCCGCGGTGCGCACCATCCCCACCCACTCCCGGCACGCCGAACTCCGGACAACCCCTTCCCACACTCAGGCCGCGCCCGCCCTAGCCGACCTGTCCGTGCCCCGGAGGGCACCACGCTCCGGACCGCCCTTTGCAGCCATCGGACTCCCAGGGCCCCGGCCATGGCCGCCGCCATCTTCACCTTCGCTCCGTTTCCTCCTGCGCATGCGCAGAGGCCCCGTTACGGCGGCTGAGCGGGGCCAAACGCACCGGGTGGCGTCGGGGGTGGGAGGGGAGTTGAAGGCAAAAAGTCCTAAGGGCGCAGCAAAGGCGGAGTTTGAATGGTGCTGGGAGGCTGAAGGGCGAGGGAGTGGACTGGTAGAGGGGCGAAAAGAAGGGTGGGGGGAACCCGGGAGGGCATTGACTTGATGTTTCAGAGTGTTCCTTTTCTCGCTGAACTCACACGCGTCTCAGGGCAATGGGGACTGAACCGGGTTGAGTATCTCCTGTGGACAGCTACCCCAGGAACAGGACAAATGGAATGAAATGTCAGTCTCTTTACTCTCCTTCACCGACTTTGTCTCCTGTTACCCTCCACTCCTACCCCCCACGCCCGGCAATGACCGTTCTTCAAATCCAGCTGTTGGCTTTGCTCTCTTGTTCTTCACATTGGTTGATTTCTTTCACTTGGTTCACTTACTAGTGCAAACGTACAAATCAGCTCCAAAAAAAAAAAAAAAAAGCTCCAGATTGGCTTCTCATGTCAATCCATGTTTCCACCCAAGTCACTCAACCCAATAGTTTTCAAACCAACTCCACCACCAGTGGCAGCTCTCTCGAGGCATCCTAAGAAGCCTCAAGTTTGCTAAGATTGGGGCAAATAGATTTCAATTACGGAATAAACCGTAATTAATAAACACTAGATTAACAGAAAGAGAACATCATTAAGCTTATATACGAATGTGCTTTCACTTTATTTACACAGCTGGATGTGCACACTTCTATGCTCTGATTTCCTAAGCTTTTGGGAGTGTTCGCTGTTTTGAAGCAGACACCACAGTTATAAACAGTCTCATTTATATATCTTAAAGCAGTAAAATTGGAATTCTATTTATTACATAATTTTGGGGAGGACTACTTCATAGCGGGCTGGAGTTATCACACAGCGGGTCGGGCACTTGCCTTGTATGCGGTTTACCCGGGTTCCATTCCTTCGCCCTTCTCGGAGAGCCTGGCAAGCTGCTGGGCAAGCTACCTGTGGTGTATTCGATATGCCAAAAACAGTAACAAGTAACAAGTCTCATAATGGAGACGTTACTGGTGCCTGTTTGAACAAATCGATGAGCTACAGGATGACAGTGGCAGTGACTTCATAACAACTTGCCCTCTTCTAACAATTTTTTGGTAAGAGCTTGTGAAGGATTTAATACCTTTTCTTTTCTTTTCCTTTCCTTTCCTTCTTCCTTTTCTTTTCTTTCCTTTCCTTTCCTTTCTTTTCTTTTCTTTCTTTCTTTTTTTTTTTTTATAGAATTACCATGTGGAAAGTTACAAAGCTTTCAGGTTTAAGTCTCAGTTAAACAATGCTCGAACACCCATCCCTTCACCAGTGCACATATTCCACCACCAAGAATCACAGTATACCTCCCCCCATCTTCTCTTCTCTTCTCTTCTCTTCTCTTCTCTTCTCTTCTCTTCTCTTCTCTTCTCTTCTCTTCTCTTCTCTTCTCTTCTCTTCTCTTCTCTTCTCTTCTCTTCTCTTCTCTTTTCTTCTCTTTTCTTTTATTTTCTTTTCCTTTTATTTTCTCTTTGGGTTTTGGGACACACCTAGCAGTATGACTTACTTCTGGCTCTGCTCTCAGGGAGCACTCCTGGCAGGATCAGGGGACATATGCAATGCAGGGATCTAACCCAAGCTTGTGCAAGGTGAGCACCTTACCCGGTGTATTATTGCTCCAGGCCTGGAATTAATACCTTTTTTTAAAAGTTCATGGCAGCCTTCATCAGTGACTTCTTTGATCCTGGAAAATTCTGTGTGTAGTGATTTTTATTCCTAATCAACCCTACTTGCTACAGACTCTGAGGGGGTTGTGCTGGGAATTAAACCAGGGCTCCTATATGTAAGTCATGTGCTCTAACACTGAACTATATGTCTGGACCAAGTTTAAAATTTAATTCATTCTTATGTCACTTATTACAGTTTGTGCTTTTCTAGAAATTTGTCTTTTAAAATCTAAGTCACCTAATGTGGGGGGAATACAGTTGTTCATAGTATCCCTTTATCTTCATTATTTTTGAAAGTCCTAATTTGTGTTATTTAATTCTTGAGCTTGACAATTGAAATATTAATTTCTTTTTAATTCCAAAAATATAGACCACTATGCACTGTAGCACTGCTGTCCCATTGTTCATCGATTTGCTTGAGTGGGCACCAGTAAAGTCTCATTGTGAGACTTGTTGTTACTGTTTTTGGCATATCAAATATGACACAGGTAGCTTGCCAGGCTCTGCCGTGCAGGCAGGATACTCTTGGTAGCTTGCTGGGCTCTCCAAGAGGAACGGAGAAATTGAACCTGGGTCGGCCTCATACAAGGCAAATGCCCTACCTGCTGTGCTACATATTCTTTTTTTTTTATTGGGTCACTATGAGATACACAGTTATAAAGTTGTTCATGATTGGGTTTCAGTCATACAATGTTCTGAGACTCTTTCCCTCACCAGTGTATATTTTCCACCACCAATATCCCCAGTTTCCCTCCCACCACCCCCACCCTCTGATTTGCCTCTATAGTAGCAGGCACTTTTCCTCTCGCTCGCTCTTTCTCTCTCTCTCTCTCTTTCTCTCTCTCTCTCTCTCTCTCTCTCTCTCTCTCTCTCTTTCCTTTTGGGCATTATGGTTTGCAATACGGTACTGAGAGGTTATTAAGTATATCCTTTTACCTACTTTTAGCACTTAGTTCTTGTTCAAAGGGACAATTTCCAACTATTGTTGACATGGTGGTCCCTTTTCTAACTTAATTGCCCTCCCCCCCACACACACTTGTGGCAAGCTTCCAACAAACAACTATATATATATATATATATATATATTTGCTTTTTGGGTCACATCCGGTGATGCTCAGGGGTTACTCCTGGCTCTGCACTCAGGAATCACCCCTGCCAGTGCTCAGGGGACCATATGGGATGCTGGGAATCGAACCCAGGTTGGCCGTGTGCAAGGCAAATGCCCTACCCACTGTGCTACCACTTTAGCCTCCCAACAACTATATTCTTGTAAAAATTCAAACATTGCAGATAAATCTGACTCCTTGGTTGCCACCCCAATTTACCTTGATTACCTTGATTGCTCAGAAGTAAACTCACTATCATTTTGGTATACTCTGTAGTATAACATGTAGCCAACATAGTTAAACACAGCATCAGTTGATTGCTTTACATTTCCCACAAGTGAGGAGTCCAGGCAAAAGTTATCTGGGCTTCAGCTCACTGTCACAGGTTGAAATCAAGGTTGGTACCGTGAGTTAATCTGAGGTTATTATGCATGTTTATAAATTCAGTATTTTATTGTAGAATTCAGTTCTTTGTTGTTACTGTTGTTGTTGTTGTTTTGGACCATGTCAGCTGTGCTCAAGGCTTAGTTCTGATTCTGTGCTCAGGGGTAACTCCTGTGTGTGTGTGTGTGTGTGTGTGTGTGTGTGTGTGTGTGTGTGTGTGTGTGTGTGTGTATGGAGGGGGGTTTGTTGAAGGACCATATTGTAATGAAGGGGATTGAACCCAGGTTGGCTGTGTGCAAGACAAGCACCTTACCCACTGTATGATTTATCTGGCCAGGATGTAGACTTAAAGTGAATCTTTAGAATGGTTAGCTTAGGCTCACCCAAGATAAAAAAAAAAATTCCCTCTTGATTAACAGATTGGGCCAGAGAAATAGTACAGGGGTTAAGACACTTGCCTTACATGAAGCCAACTGGAGTCCAATCCTTGGCATTGTATAAGCTCCCCTGAACCCTGCCAGGAGTGACTCCTGAGCACAGAACCAGGAGTAAGCCCTGAGCACCTCCAGGGGTGGCCCCATGCCAAACCAAAAGAAAATGTGGGATGATCAGGAACAACCCAAATATAATGTTAGTACTATTAGTCCTATGGCAAAAAAGGAAAAATCAAATAGAAGAGATGATGATACAGGCAGAAAAATAAAGTGATGCCTTAAAACAGGGGAGGGGCTGAGAGTACAGAGAGGGGTTAAGATGTTCATGTAGTGTGAGGTGAGCCTGACTGGAACCCCCCTGCATATGTCCCCAGAGCTGGGAGTAACCCCCAGCACCACCAGGTAGTGTGGCCCTCCTCCGCAAAAAGGCAAAGAAAATCGTGTTAATTTGAAAAGAATCCTATCTTTTGCCTCCAGGGCAGTCTTTACTCAGCTTGTGTCCAAGGGATAATAGCTTTCCTTCTAGCTTTGTTTCCCTCCCTTCTACATGAAGGTAAAGCTTAGTGTTCCCCGGACTGCTTTCTTCTTCGTCTCTTGTGCAGGCCCAGGCACAGTTTTCCTATTTTGTGAGTGAGTTAACCAGGGGTGATGATCAGAGGATGCCTTAGCCCGTGTAAAGATGTTTCTCCCTGAAAGAACTTGTAGCCCCAGCTGTTCGGAGGCGGAACCTAGGGTGCAGAGCCGTAGGCCACCTTTAGGAGGCGCTCCCACCATCCCGGGCTCCGCGACGCTGGAATTCTCTTTCTCTCGATGCTCATCTCTATGGTTTCTGTTGTCTGTGTGGCTTTTATTTAACCCGGAACAGGCGGCGCTTCCGGTTCCGGCGGGGCCGTCCCTAGAGGCGGAGATGGCGGCGACAGCGGCTGAGGCGGAGGCCTCGGGCTCGGGAGAGTCGCGGGAAGAGGCTGACGTCCCCAGTCCCGCTTGGGATGAGTCTCAGCTGCGCAGTTACAGCTTCCCGACCCGGCCTATCCCGCGGCTGAGCCAGGGCGACCCCCGGGCGGAGGAGCTGATCGAGAATGAGGTAGGGGGCGGGGCCGGGGAGGGGGATGGGACCTGGCCCGGGGTGGGGGAGAGGTCAAAGGCGGGGGGGGGTGGCGCTGGGGCGGAGGAGGGGGGTGTCCGGCGGGGGCTGGGGGGCGCGAGCGGGAGAGGAGCATCCTGCGGGGCGGCGGGGCCCGCGTTCACCGCTGCTCGTGTTTGCGCGCGGCAGGAACCCGTGGTGCTGACCGACACGAACCTGGTGTACCCCGCCCTGAAGTGGGACCTCGACTACCTGCAGGAGAACATTGGGAACGGAGACTTCTCCGTGTACAGTGCCAGCACGCACAAGTTCTTGTACTACGACGAGAAGAAGATGGCCAACTTCCAGAACTTCAAGCCCAGGTCCAACCGGGAGGAGATGAAGTTTCACGAGTTCGTGGAGAAGCTGCAGGAGATCCAGCGGCAAGGAGGGGAAGAGAGGTAGGGGCCCCCTCCGCGGGTGGTCTCTCGGGGCTGGCTCCCGCGCCCCCCCCCCGTGTCCCTTGGTTGGCGAAGGGGGGTGGAAGCGCTTTCTACAGTGGCGGGAGGGCCCGTGGGACCGCGTGGAGGGGCACCGGGGTCCTGCGCGTGTGTTGTCGCTGGGGAGCGAGGGTGCCTTGAAACGGATCGCTGCAAGCCGAGGACACTGAAGGGATGGGGAGCCTGTTGGGACTGGAAAGTTCATTACTCAAAACAGCGCCTTCATTTCTGTCTGAGCGTGGGCTGCCACGCGTTCTGTTTATTTATTTATTTTTTAAAGAGTCAGAAATAAAAGTATTTATGGGTGTTATTAGATATGCCGAAAACAGTAGCAAGGCTCACCATTTGTTGTGAGACGTTACTGGTGCCCGCTCTAGCAAATCGATGAACAACGAGTACAGTGATACAGTGATGGGTGGTATTGCACCCAGTGGTGCTCAGGAGACCATGCAGTTCTAGGCCCTCCTTTTTGCGAAGCGGTTAAAGCTCTGACCCAGAAATCAAATCTTTTTGACTTTTTTTTATGGGCACTATTCTTTTTTTTCCTTAAATGCTAGAGGGAGTCCAACATAAATGTCTTTGGAATTAACCTTGAGATTGCCGAAAAACGTTAAACAGGCTGGAGACAGTTCAGTGCTAAGTTGTATATTTTGTTGTGATTTGGGGAAAGGATAGCATCCTCTTGTTTTAAGGAAGGTCAGAGTAGATGGGGGGAGGGTGCTACATGTGATAACGAACAGGGCATGAGAAAGATTCCTCCTCTGCTGTTTTATTTCTTCCAGTCACACTGGCTGTGTGTGACCTACTCCTGGCTCTGCACTCAAGGATCACTCCTGGTGGGGCTCTGGGACCATATGGCGGGGGGAGAGGGGGTGGTGTTGGGGTTGAACTCCTGTGGGCCGTGTGCGAAGCAGACATTCTGCCCTTTCTACCCTTTCGGGTGTTCCTCTCTGCGTTTGTCCCTGTTTATAAGAAGAACCTCCTACATAGATCCAGTATAGCGCTGAGTCCTGCATTCTCACATCACCCTGGGGAGTTGCTTTCTTCAACTCACATTTGGTGCCCAGCTTTAAGAAGCTGCTAGTCTCCTGTCCCATTTGTCTTTCTGACTCCCTTAGAGCAGTGTTTGATTGAATGAAAGAACTTGACATTTGTCTTTTTTTTTTTTTCATTTTGCTTTATTTTGGGGCCACTCCCAGCAGTGCTCAGGGCTTACTCCTGACTCAGCACTCAGGGATCAGTCCTGGTGGTGCTCAGGGGACTATATGTGATGCCAGGGATCAAATTGGGGGTGGCATATTTGATGGAAGCAAGCTCAACTCCCTTGTACTTTTTCTTTCCTGACAGCAGTGCTTACCATGATAGGACTTGGACCAAAATATTTGAATTGGATTCATCAGTTTTGTTTGTGCTTTGGACAGACTCAGCAGTGCTCAGGGCTACTCCCAACATAGAGCTTGAAAATTGCTCCTGGTGGTGCTTGAGCCACCAGGTGTTGCTGGGGATCAAACCTGAGCCTCCCACATGGAAAATAGACTTTTCAGGCCTTTTAATCTTCTTCGTAGCCCACATTAAATTTCTTGCCTCCTTTCAAAAGCATTTTGCTTCATTGAGTATGAACTCTGGGTGATTTCAAGGAAAGCTTTTTCCTGTTTGCAGGTTTTGCCGTGCCAGCTGACTTTAGCACCAAACAGCTGTGCAAGTTGTGGTGATTCTGAGGTAGGATGTATTGGGATTTTTTTTTTTCTTTTTGGGTCACACCTGGCAATGCACAGGGGTTACTCCTGGCTTTGTACTCAGGAATTACTCCTGGCGGTGCTCAGGGGACCATATGGGATGCTGGGAATCGAACCCGGGTTGGCCGCGTGCAAGGTAAACACCCTACCCGCTGTGCTATCACTCCAGCCCCTGGGATCCTTTTTGAGCTCTTCGAGCATTTACTTGAAACAGGAAATGTTCCAGGAACTCAGTTATAATGGGACTTGCTTATACTCATTGTTGAAATGTGGTCTTGACTGAGAGTTACTTGCAGATTTTTATATGATTATGTGTCTTTTCTCTGAGAGACCAAACATTGTATTGCGGGTCTTGCCAAAACAGGAGCCACTGTTTCCAGCTCAAGATTCTAGTTCATGTTGTCTAAATATCACAATTGAGCCTTTTGACCTAATGTTCTTCTTTTTTTTTTTTTTTTTCTTCTTGAGTCACACCCAACAATGTTCAAGGGTTACTCCTGGCTCTCCACTCAGGAATTAAGTTACTCCCGGTGATGCTCAGGGGACCATGTGGGATGCTGGGGATCGAACCCCTGTCATCTGTGTGAGGCAAACGCCCTCCCCACTGTACTATCACTCCGCCCCCTTGATCTGATGTTCTTAGGATGGTTGCTTATGTGTTTTACCTATATGGTGGCCCCCTTACAATGTCATTTGTGGGATCGGATTAGATATGTTGTGTTTTTATATCCTGCAAGGTACTCCTGACCTCAGGTGAGTTAGCAGCCCTGGATCTGTGAAGAGCCTACTGAGGTACCTTCCTTCAGATGTTCCTTCAGGCTATAAAAGAGAGATATAAACTAGGCCCACAGTGTGGCACTTGAAACAGCAAAGATGTTTCTCACTCACCTTACTTGACTATCATAGGTCACCTGGAAACGGTGTTCTTAAAGATTCTTTCCACTTTTGGAACCCAGATTGGCCCAACAGCTGTTTTCTGGGACTTGGTAAAGATAGTAGTTGTCATGGTAGTGCATACTTTGTTTTGTTTTGGGGCCAAAGCAATTTAAATAAGCAAGGCTGATTTCTACCGTGCTCAGAAGAACTCACAGTGTAGGAACTAGCTCTTGGTGAACCCTGACAGCTGTTTACCCAAGTACCATAGGGGATATTTTCAGTTCTCAGAGTCTGGACCAAGGCTGATTTATCTTTCTAAGGTCTGTGGATAGGTGCTTAGGGATGTTTGAGATTGAATGTTCTGTGTATATGTGTCCTTTTATGGGGGCACTTTGTGTTCTTAAAGACTCATTTAGTGAGCCAGAAATCACCTCTTCAAAATATTCACACACCATACATCAGCTAAAGGGTCACTCACTAATATGTAAAGACTTTTTTAAAAACTTAGCAACTTAAAAAAAAAATAGCCCTATCAAAAAATGGGAGGGGCCAGAACAATAGTACAGCAGGTAAGGCACTTGCCTTGCACATGATTGACCCTGATTTGATCCCCAGTAACATGTATGGTCCCTGGAGTCCATCAGGAGTGATCTCAGTGCAGAGCCAGGAGTAAGCCCAGAGTATCACCGGTTGTGTCCCAAAAATAAAACAAAACAAAAAAATGGGAGAAGAGCTGAATAAACACTACCAAAGAAGACATATATAGCCAACAGGTAACTGAAAAAATGCTTATTGTCACTTCTAATCAGGGAAATGGCAAATCAGAATGACAGTGAAGATACCACTTCAAGACTATGAGAATAATCAAAACAAACCAAAAACAAGCAGTGGCAGAGATGGAACAAAAGGAACCTTCATTTACTCATGCTTGGAATACAAATCAAACCATCCTCTAGTGAAAACAGTATGGAGAATTCTCACAAAATTAATAGAGGGATCAGAGAGATTGCTCAGTGGGCTGAGTGCATTCTTTTCATCCGAGAGGCCCAGATTCCAGCACTGCATAGTCCCCAGAACACTGCCAGGTGTGGTCTTAAAAAGCCCTGTACCTACCAGATGATCCAGGAAGTCTACTCCTAGGCACCTATCCCATGAACACAAAGACATTAATTGGAAAAGAATAAATTACAGTCATTGTTATTTACAGTAGCCCAAATCTGTAAACAGCCCAAGTGTCCAACGTATAGATCAGTGAATAAAGATGTGGACTCTAAAGGAATTCTGCTCAACTGTTAGAAAAGAGGAGCTCTTGCCTTTGTGACACGAAGGATGAAACTGGAGGGGGTCATGCTAAATGAAGGAAGTCAGAAGGAGAAAGACAAGTACTGGAGAATCTCTTGTGTACAGAAAGCAAGGAAAGAGTCAGTGTCCAGTGAAGGCATGGACGCTGAAGAGGACTGAATGTGTTGAGTAAATGATGATGGACAGAGAGTGACGCTATGGTGGGCCTGGTATTGGTAGCATTTTACCTCTAAACCAAGCATTACATTAATGTGAATGAGTGTTCTCTCAACAATAAAATGTAAAAATAGGTGTAGGTATATATTACGGAGAAACTGTTTTAACTACTACTGGGGTGGGAGATGGTTGGCACTAGGAATTGAATACAGAACTTCACCATGAAGGCCACTTGGCACTGAGCCACATACCTAGCCCCTAACCTTTTCCTTAAATGAAAGTTTGGCTCTTATTCAGGGGCTAATACTGGTAGTGCTCAGAGGATATTGTGCCTGGGATCATGCCCTGGACTCCAGAGGCACAGCCTGTACTCCAGCCCTTTGAGCTGTCTCCCTAGCCCCAACGGAAGGGAGGCTGAGGAGATAGCTCAGTGGCAGGACACATGCCTGAATTTTATCCCTGGTGCAGGATGTTCCTACTCTTTCAAACTCACCCCTCCCATTGGCGCCAGATACTGCCCTGGTTGCCTCCAAGCACAATATTCTTGGACCTGAGCTCTGCTGAAGGTGACCCCTAAAGAAAAGCATTTTATTTTTTGGGTTACACGCAGCGGTGCTCAAGGATCACTTTTGGTGGGGCTCGAGGGACTATCTGGGGTGCCAGGGCAGGGATCGAACTCAAGTCAGTTGCATGCAAGGCAAGCAAGCACCCTATCCAAAGTACTCTTCCTTCAGCATTTTTATTTTTAAAGGTTGGTATTGAATAGTGCAAAGAAAAATACATAAGGACGCGCAGTTCCATAAGAATCGATGTTGACTAAGGTTTGCACTGCTGCAACTTTTCTCTGTGAGACTGATGTGGGTCTGGATTTCCAGGCATGGGGAGAGACATGCACTAATGAGATTTTCTTCTTGGGGAACATAGGTTGTATCTGCAGCAAACACTCAATGACACTGTGGGCAGGAAGATTGTCATGGACTTCTTGGGTTTTAACTGGAACTGGATTAATAAACAACAGGGAAAGCGTGGCTGGGGGCAACTGACCTCCAACCTGCTGCTCATTGGCATGGAAGGTAAGAAATCTTTCAGAAAGCAGCATGCCTTGGAGTCATAAAACCACCATTCATTAGCTCCTTGAGTTTGAACAAGTCACTTAATTTTCTTTTTTGGGGTGTGTGTGGGGGGTAGGGTTGGTGGAGAGAAGTCTCTCAAGCAGTGCTCAAGAGCCTCAGAGACCACCCTTTAGCATAAGTGGCTAACTGAACTGGACAGTTCAGTGCATTGGCCCAGCAGTGTGGTGCCAGTTGGGGCAGTTAGAGCCTCACCTGGTGGTACTTGAGCATCATGTGATACACGGGATCAAATTGCATTGCGCTGCACTGGTCATGCACCCTGACCCCAGAGCTGTCTCCCTAGCCCCTCACTAAACTTGCTTTAACTTTAGCCTTTTGCTTTGTGAAAGGGACACAGAACCTTATAAATTGCTGTGAATAGTAAGTTGGATAATATATGTTAAGCCTTTAAGCTAGTTTCATGCGCTCTAAAAAAGGAAGTGCTTCCCTTTTTCATTCAGTAGCATTCAAGTGCATATATTCACATATAAGGGATATCTTTCTGAAATACTGCTGTTGTCTATTGGATTCAGAAAGTTTTTATTCCAATAGTAGGAGAGATATTTTCCCAGGATAAGTGTTACTATCTTTCAGTAATACATTCGTAGCATTAAAAATCAAAAGGTATAGGGCCTGAGTGTTAGTATAGCAGGCAGGGTGCTTGCATGCATGCAGCCAACCTAGGTTTGGTTCCTGGCACTCCTTCCATAAGGAGTGATCCCTGAGCACAGAGCCAGGAGTAAGCCATGAACACTGCCAGGTGTGGCCCTGAAACAAAACAAAATTGAAAGGTATATTAAGAGGACTAGAGCACATGTTTTGCATACTGGTGCCCTGGATTTGATCACCAGCACTAGATGGTCCCCTAGGCACACTCTGAAGAGTGGCCCCTAGAACCATGCTTGGGAGTAGAGGTGGCTTCTCGAACCATGCTGGGAGTGGCGCCTGGCCCCGCACCCACACCATGACAGCCCATCCCCGTCCTGCTAGTTGTGCCCTAAAGGAAAAGGATATAAGTGGTACTTAGTGATAAATGTCCTTCCTACTCCTTTCTCCCAAACTCCTATTTTTTTCTTTGGAGTCATGCATGCATGTTTTTAGTTGCTTGTAAATCCTATAGGATTTTACACATATGCGTATGTGAGTTGTTTTTCTTTAAGTATGGTGATATATATTTTGGGGGAGTTTGGGGGCCACTTCCATTGATGCTTGGGGTCTACTCCCAACTGTGCTCTGGGAACCAGGCAGTCAGGGAGCAAACTGGGTCAGCTGCATGCAAGGCAAGTGCCTTAACCTCTGTACTATCTAGCCCTGTTTTTCTTGGTGGGAGGGGAGGCGGGAGGTGGGGTTGGGCCACTTCTGGCTGTATAGCACTGCATCATCAGGCCCTGCCATTGACCTGTCCTTCCTGGTTGGCTGAGTACAGTGGGAAGTCGCCCTTAGCCCCAAGACCCTTATCCTATATCTTTATGGGAAAGGAATTATTACTGATTTGGCAGTACCAGACTCAAAGGACTCGAACCCCGGGCCTCATACATGCAAGGCAAGTGCTCTCTCTGACCCTAGCCCCAAACTGTATATTTTTGAATCCATTTCATGTTAACTTACCAAGAGTTAGTTCTGGCTTTCTGCCTTATTATGCTGTGGTAGAGTTCGAGGAAGCAGAGCCCTCAGGAAGACACGAGAGCAAATCTTTGAGGATGCCGTGGGCTGGCAGCATCAAGAAGCCAGTATAGTGGGTAAGGCATTTGCCTTGCAGACAGCTGGCCCGAGTTCAATCCCCGGCACTCCACATGCCCCCAGGTGTGGCCCTAAAAGGAAACGAAAAGGCCAACCATCTGACCTATCCAAAAAGACCTGGGGAGTGTTTCCTAAACTCTAGTCTTGCAAAGAGCTCTTCAGCTGTCAAGGATCATCCAAGGATAAATAACAGATGTGGCCTCAGCTTTATAGAGTAGATGGAGAATGCATACGCATGGGCAGAAATAATTCACGATAATTAAGTTTTTTTCAAATTGTACAGCACGCCACAATCAGATTTGCTTTCCCCTGAGAAAATCAAAAGCCCCGTTGTTATTCTAAGAAGTGTTGCATCCCACAGATGTATTGAAGTTGGACTGAAGGTTGAGACTTTTTGAGCCCCAGATGAGCTATCCTGAGCATGTTCATGCAGCTTCGAACAACTGGTTAATTCCAGCAAGGAAAATGATGCACGCTTCATCAACACCAGTCATTTCAGTGGTTTCTGACTCTAGTTTTGCTGCCTGTGTATTCTTGCCCTCATTAAGAAAGTGGATAAGCATGCCTGATATATTACTTGGTCTTGGTTTCATTTTGATGTGCCATTGCTTCCATTAAGGGCAGCAACTATAGTATTAAAAATCTTTGTAGGGGTTCAGGGAGCAGGTGGAGTGCTTGCCTTGCACGCAGCCAACACATTTCAGTCCCCAGCACCCCATATGATTCCCCGAGTCCCACCAAGAGTAATTCCTGAATGCCGAGCCAGGAATAACCACTGAGCCCAGCCAGGTATGCCCCCCCCCAAAAAAAAATAAAACAATTCTACTTTGTATTAAAAGCAAATTCAGGTTATAAGAACAAAATGGTGCTTACGAGAGGAGATGTGGATGTGGTGAATGAAACTTAAAACTTCCTGCAGTAATCATGCATAAATAAACATTAAATTATTGATTCTAATGCTATATATCTGAAACTTATACAATGTTACAAACATGTTATTTCAATAAAACATTTTAAGAAAAGAAAGTCTACTCTGCTAATTGCTGGTGAATCCTTAGCTGGTAATGTTTGCTAGATGTTTGCTACCGATTGCAAGTGTAATACTTGGGACCAGAGAGAGAAAGAGAGAGTGAGAGAGAGCTCAGTGGGCTGAGCATGTTTTGCATGCGAAATCTGGGTTCTATCCCTGGCACCATCTGGTTCCCTACATACTGCCAGGAATCACCCTGACCCAGAGCCAGGAGTAGCCCCTGACTGCCAGGTATAGACCCCAAATCATTAAACTATAACCCCCGTGCAAGGGAGATAACTTGAAAGACTGGAGTGCACTACTTTGTATGCATGCTGAGCTCCAGCTTCAGTCTTTGGCTCTGCATGGTACCCAGAACATAGCTGGCATTGTCTTCCCTCTCCATCTTCAGCACTACTAGTTATGCCTCTCCCCCACACCCTCCTTGAAAAAAGCAACCAACATATAACGCCTAATTTCAGTCTCCCCGTTTCTGCCTTTGATTTGGAGCCTCTCCTAAGAGGACAGACCGGCTTGCTCTCCAGCACCGGGCCCTGAGTTTCAGCAGTATGTCCTCTGCTCTGGATAAGAAACTGTCTCTCCCCACAGGAAATGTGACACCGGCTCACTATGATGAGCAACAGAACTTCTTTGCTCAAATAAAAGGCCACAAGCGATGCATCTTATTTCCCCCGGATCAGTTTGAGTGCCTCTACCCATATCCTGTTCATCACCCTTGTGACAGACAGAGCCAGGTGAGCTGTGGAAGAGGTGGGACTGTTTCGGGACCCACGGTTGGCATGTTTTTCCCCTTGTCCCTGTAAGCCCGGTTTGGTCAGAGTGATTTCACAGGGTATCTCACATAGTCCAGTGCTGACTCTTACGTTGTTGGACATGGGTTACCTTGTTTGATTCGCTCAGACGTTTCTGGAGTACGTTGTAAATGAACCAAATGGGTATGTGATGTTGGATTTAATCATTGTTATATTTTGATGTGGATGTTATTTCTTTTTGATGAGGGGTGGCTAGAATTGAGATTAGTCACTTAATGTTTTCCCTGGAAATAAGTGATATATAGCTCTTCATGGCCAGAGGGGTCCACTACTTCTTTGAGAAAATCGCCTAGCCACCCACAGAATACTATTTGTTGAGTAGAGTACATTTGGGAGAAAGTTCTGGAAGGTTTGGGTGAAAGATGGGTCTTGGTTCCTCATATCTGCAGGGTAGGAATTGACTCTCTGAATTGTAAGCTGTGTTGATTGACCTGTGGAGCACTGAGGCCTAGGATTCTTTGTCGCTTTACACTCAGCATGCTCGTTTTCCTTCCTTCTGTGAGAGAGATATGGGACTGGGGTGAGGTAGGTGTAATCAGTTATTTGGGACAGAGTGGGAGGTTGATTGTCTTGGGATAGCAGTTCTAAGTCCTTGGGTAGATGAAGAGGCATGGGATTGAACTGACTTCAACAAAGAGGTTGGTCCTAGGAAAAAGTAACGGCGCGCGCACTTGCGCGCGTGTGTGTACATATATACACATACAAAATATAGTGGTGGTGTTTCCACTGCTGGATTATGTTTTCAGGCCTTTTTAAAAAAAACAAACAAACTACAAAGCAGCAAATAGTTGTTAGTGATAGGTAATGGTGATTGACTAATTTTTTTTTCCCCCCTTCTTTCTCTTGAACCTCTCAGGTGGACTTTGACAATCCTGACTACGAGAGGTTCCCCAATTTCCAGAACGTTGTTGGTTACGAAACAGTGGTTGGCCCTGGTGATGTTCTTTACATCCCAATGTACTGGTGAGGAAGGGGGGACTAGGACTGGGGACTCCCCTGCCAAGGCTTATCTGTGTCCCCCCCCTCTTTGAGTTGTGGCTGGGTTGGTCTTACATAGTCTACAGAAAGATTGTCATAAGCACACTGAATATGGGGGAAGTGACAGCCTTGTCTCCAGGATGAGACGACAATTCCTGAAGTCAGAGTGGTGCCAGAGGAAGCTGGAGGCAGGCATACTTGCTCTTCACTCACTGGCATTTGGAGACCGATCAGTACTTACCGTCTTCTGCCTCTTGGGTGGGTTTGACCAAGTGAGGGTGAAGTACTGTGTCTTCATTTTTCCCCCTTTGCTGGACTCTGCCTAGTCTCCCATGCTTCCTTTTGGAAAATATTGATGGCAAACAGGAGCCTGTTTATTTTCTTGCAGGTGGCATCACATAGAGTCATTACTAAATGGGGGAATTACCATCACTGTGAACTTCTGGTATAAGGTGAATATGGGCTGGTTTTTGTTCTTGTTTATGTTTTCCATAGATGGGACTCGGTGAGGTAGGTAACAGTATTGGATTATCTGGGATGAAATGGGGAACTTAGCTATCTCTGGATGTGATTTTCTAGGTCGTTGGGGAGTTGTAGAGGGTTGGGAATGAGCCAGTTTCTTAGAAGGGCGGATGGTGCTGGGAACAGTGGGTGATGCTAAAGCTTGAGCTGCTGCTTCCTTTGCAGGGGGCCCCCACCCCTAAGAGAATTGAATATCCTCTCAAAGCCCATCAGAAGGTCGCCATAATGAGAAACATTGAGAAGATGCTTGGAGAGGCCTTGGGGAATCCACAAGAGGTATGTGGCTGCCCCGAGGTGGCACTCCTGTGGCTCCATGGGCGGAGTGACCAGGGAAAGGCAAGAGTGGGTCACATTCGCCAGAGCTCATCTGTTTCCGTGTCGAGTGTCCTCCCTGTTCATAGAGGTTATGGGGATTTTTCAGAAAATCCTTGTTTTCTGGTGAGAGCTGGGCTTGACTGGCGGATCAATTATAATCTGTTCCGTGCTGGTGGTAATGTTCCCCGTGGGGCGTTTGTACCAGCTGGGGACCCCTGAAGGGATTCTTTTGGAAAGGGAAGCGAGTAGTAAAGCAGCTCTTCACTCTCTCCCAGCTGTGCCGAGGCTGCTATAGGTAATGTTGAGACCTATTTCACACACAGGTGTGGAATGTGCCAGCGGCCCATTGGGTAAATGCGAGACATTTGTGTTAGGAACACTCCCCCCCTCCTTCAGAGGACCTATGAGGTTGGAAGATGCCACCAGACCTAATTATAGGTGACCTTTCCAGGTAGTGAGGGACCTGATCTTCTTATGGCATCCTTAAGGCACATGCTAACACACTCTCTTGTATGTTCAGATGTACACTCTTGTGTGCTCCCCTGACTCCTGTCTATCAGTTTGCTGCAGGCTTCCAGGCATGAGACTGGTCACAAAGGATGGACCCAGAGAGCAGGGCCATGCCCCCGAGTCCTGGGTGGGCCCCCTGGAAGAGATTATTGGAGGGTCTATCAGTTTGAATGAAAGCCATGTCCCTGTCCTTGGCTGGCCGTGGCTCTGTCTCCAGACCCACCTCTTTGGCTCCTGGGCCTAGAACAGGCCGTTCTGACTGGTTCCTCCTATCTCTTCACAGGTGGGGCCCTTGTTGAACACAATGATCAAGGGTCGCTACAACTAGCCTGCCGGGAGTTGAAGCCTCCTGCCAGGCGACCGCTCGCTCGTCCACACCGCTTCATTGATGAGGACAGGAGACTCCAAGCGCTAGTATTGCACGCTGCACTTCATGGACTGGACTCTTGCCATGGCCCTGAGGCAGGTGTCCGGGCAAGGCAGGGTGGCTGGCGCTCTACTCCGTTTGGAGAGACTTCTTACCCTTGCCGCTCTGCCCCAGCACCTCCTCTCTGCCCCCTGAAAGTCCTGTATTTAGTGTGTGGAGTTCCAGCTTCTGGTCGTCATCATGTCTGTCTGTCGGTCTGTCACTCGGGATGTGTATGTGTGTGCGTGTGGCCTGCGCACACACACGTGTGTATATGTTCCTTGCTCCCCCCTTTGGGTCAGGATCCCACTCGTGGCTCTCAGCCCATTCTCCTGCAACCTCAGTGCCTCAGCCTGAGAGAGGAGATGCTCCTGGCTGCCCACAACATCTGGTCTGCAGGGCCGCAGCTGTCCTGGTTCTTGGGGCAGTCGGCCCCTTCGCAGCATTCACAGAGCCAGGCTCTGGCCTCAAGGAATGGCTCCTGGGACTCCAGTGGGGACAGCAGGACGGAGGCTTGCCTGGAAGAGCCTCGTGGGTCTGCCCTTGGGAATCGGATGGGGTTCGAGCCAGGTCCTTCAAGCTCAAGCCATATATAGAAAAGAGCCTTGGGACACGAGAAGGAAGGATTGGGCTAAATTCCAAATTACAGACACATGGCTTTTCTCTTTCCACTCCAGCTCTTGCTCCCTCTGCTGGGTGCCAGGGGACTTCTAGCAGTGGCTTCTCTAGGTTCTAGGGCTGCAAGTCTGTGAACATGTGTGTACGTGTGTGTGTGTGTGTTCACACACTGGCCTGCCTCTCTGCTTACCAAGTTTCTCCACTGCTTAGCTGTGTCCAGTGGGACAGAGAGCAGGAGCCCCAGGCAAGGGCTTCCAGACCTTGCCTGGAGCTTTGAAAGTCCCTTTTAGCCTGCGTGTCAGTCAGGTTTGCCTGCGGACTGCACAGGCTGCCGGGCAGAGCCTCCAGCTCTCCTCACCCTCCCGCCTGGGTCCTATCCTCGATTCCCGCAGAGCTTCCTGGCGAGTAGATGAAAAGGGGTCCGGCTTAGGCAAGTAACTCATCACCTGCCACCCACTTTGGAGCAAGGACAGAAGTGTAGTCTTGCCCCTTCCAGCCAGCGCCTCTGCCGGCCCCACAGCAGTGTGCCACAGAGACCCTCCCGAGTCAGGGCACGTGGCGGCAGAGGAGCGAGCTGTCCCTTTCTGTCCATAGCTCTTCACAGGCCCCCTCTCAGGACTGCAGCTTCCAGCTGAGCAGCTGGGCGCTGCACAACGTCAGTGGCCATTTCATCCACCCAGGGGGACCCGGCAACAGGATGGTGTGGGAGCGTCTGTCTTCTCACTGCCCACTGCCTCCTCGTCTCCGTGCCCGTTCTCTCTGGAAGAAATGAAGAGTTGGAAGTTTCTGGGCTTTTCTTGGATTTTTCTTTTTTTTCTTTTTTTTTTTGCCAAAGGTTTATTTCCATTCTCAGCTCTGACTTTTATTCCCCTGGAATTCAGTTTACAGTTACAGTGCACTGATGGACTGACTGTATGTGTGTGTGTGTGTGTGCGTGCTTGCGTGCTGATGCATTGAGAGTGTGTGTGTGTGTGTGTGTGTGTGTGTGTGTGTGTGTGTGTGTGTGTGTGTGTGTGTGTGCATGTATGCGCCTGCCTGTGGATTTGGGAAAAGCTGTTGATTTTAGAACTGCCTGGGGTTTTCTGATGCCGTGTGGGTGTGCAAACATGGTACCCTCTCACATGTAGTGCTTTCAAGTATGTTAGTATTGGCAAATTGGAGTTGCGCTGATCCTCCTGCCTCCCATCAAAGAGGCGCGCAGAGGAGTCCTGGGGAGTGGATGGTCCTCCTCAACTTGCCTGCTGGCCTCAGCTCTTAGAGCTGGGGTGTGTGCACTGGGTGGCGTGTGCCTCTCGGCTGCCCCAGCTCTCAGTGACTGCCGCAGGGGGCCTTCACAGGTTCCCTGGTAATAGAGTTGTGCCTCCGTGCTAACAGATGCCCAGTGCTCTTGTCTTTGTTTCTCACAGCCCTGGGATGCAGGAAGGGGCTCAGACAGCTGACGTGATGAGGGCAAGTGGGATTGCAATCTTCTACTATTTGGCTGCAGCTCTGTGCCACCCGCTCTCTCCACTGGACTCTGCTCCTGCTTCTGCTCCGTCTCCTCCTGGGCACTGTAGACCACCCTCATTGCTCACTGTCCTGTACCAACTCTGGTCGGCTGAGATCGTACCTTCCCAAGAGGCTGCAGGAGACCCAGCTCCGGGCTGCAGCTCTTTGGGCTCTGGTGGAGGGCAGTTTGGGAAAGCATTCTGTATTGGGTGACGGGAGGAGCTCCCACGGAACTAAGTTCACAATACCGTTGCCTTGAGTTTCCTCGGGTATGTCCGCTGACACCTCCCACCCCACTCCTGTAGCTGTAGAATGGAAGGTCTGGGTCTCAGAAACCTTGATTCATGTTCGCTCCTTTTCCCGCCATGGAGGAGGTGGAGCCTCTCCACTGAGTGCGGTTCGGGCGGTTTGGGCTCTCCTTCTCCTGTCACTGGAGGAAGCAGTTCCGCTCTGTTGCTCTCCCCTTGTTCTAGTCCGCACACACCAAGGGCCTGTATGGAGGTCAACCATGTTGCAAACCCCCCACCTTTTTTTTTTTTAAGCATGATCAGGTACAGAGGAGATGACTGTTTAGTGAAGTCAAATATTTGTTGGGGGGCTGGGGTTTGGGGGGATGGAGGAGGGGCTGTTGTGGTTATCAGTTGAGCAGATGCCCAGGATGCCTGGGGGAGACCAGCTTCCCCTACAAATCAGAGCTCTAAATTACAAGGTTTTTACCAACGCGAACAGTTGGGGGAAGTCGTCTGCTCTCATTTGCGTAATGGTTTCTGTCACTGGTGATTAGACACAGGATGAAGGAAAAGAAATTTGACAATTAGGAATGAGCGATCATTAATCTGAATCTGTTAAGAGACAGAGAGGGGATGGCTCCTTATCAATGGGCCAGCCCAGTGTGGAGAGACCCTCCCTCCATCAGTGTGCCCACAGGCAGGCTGAGACAGGGACGCCTAAAGGCTCTCTAGGCAGCCCCAGTCCCCAGCCTGAAGGTGATACGGGAATAGAGGAGAGAGGTAGGGGTCAAGTGCGACCTCCAGGGCAAAAGGTGAAATAGAAATGTTTGGGCACGTGCTTGCTGTGTGTGGGGAATAATTTTGTGGTACTCCAGGTATAGACCACCTGTGACCAGTATTTGTTGCCTTTCAACCCTGCAGGGAGTGGGCAAAGCCTGCTCTTTATCTTCCAGAAGCTTCCACCTAGGTAGAGAGGGAATCACATGAAACAGTTGGAGTTGATGAGGCCAGAGGTGGTACACTCTGAGTCTGGGGTTAGAGATGCTGAGAGGAGGCAGCGCTCTCCTGCTAGGATCATCTGGGGCCCGGGCTCCCAGGGATGAGCTCTCCAACCCGGCCTCTGGGCAGCCGTGACCCCCACCCCGTCATTGCATCTCAGTGTGATGGACACTGAGCTTCCCGTCCCAATGGGAGTCTTCCGATACAGAGCTGAACGCTGGATTGTGCCACCACTTCGAGTGACCTCATCTCTTCTGTCTCTTGAGACGTCAAGAACAGTTCTCAGAATCAGTGGGCCCCAGTTGGTATTTTCTCTGGTGGGTTTCTTGAATCGTTTCCCTGTAGTAATGGGGGCCACAGCACATGATTCACCTACTCCTGGGATTTTATTTTTTGGGGCACCATTGGTAACTGCCTTGCCTCTGAGTCTTTGATTCTTCAAACTTGAGTGCAAAGTTCAGAGACTGTAGGGGTCAGGCCTTCCCCAAACAATAAGAAAGCTGGGGTGCACTTGCAGGTGGTTGGCAGGGTTCTAGAGGTCTGACCTTCCAGCCCGTGTCCTTTCTCCCTGGGACTTCCAGCAGCTTGTCCAGTGATTGCCACCTGCTCCTCTGATGGCTTTTGCCAGAGCTGGCCTGGTTTCTCCTCAGCTGGCCCTACCTGTTTTCTTCAGTAGCCCACCTGACCTGTCACAGAGGTCCCCCTCACCCTCACAGTACCCTTTGTTCTGAAGTTTCCTGGCTGCTGGTGTTGGCATAGGCTTGTCTCCCAGGCCCTTCTTCCTGTGCATCTCCGAGCCATCTTTCTACTCTTCAGGCTCTGCTGATGTTTGTCCCCGTGTCTTTTTGCTCTAGCTTCTTGCCATTCCTCTGTCAATTCTTTACACTCTGGGGACTCTGTTTAGTGCTTTCCTGGGGACAAAGCTGCAGACAGTGACAAGCCAGAGAGGCCCAGAGGCCTGCAGTCACCACGCCGTCCAGAGATGGCTGAGGAGAGGGGTCCTAGACACTGGTGGGTGGTGGAGAAAGACACCCCTATCTCTCTCCGCTGCTGGGGCCTCGCCTGGCAGCACAGGTGCAGGTTTGGTTCCCGTCCAGGTGTGGCTTTGTGCCTCGGGATCTGGAGTATCTTCATGAATTATCTCCGTATTTCCTCGGGTGTCAGGTGATGCGCCAAGCATGGGGCTGACCTTTGTATTTTAGTGGTTGCTAGAAGGAAAACAGCAGATGGCTAGTCAGAGGATCAGGGGTGGAGGTGACAGATGAGAAGGACCCTGCGGACTAGGGGAGCAGGAGGGGAGCAGGAGAGCCATCCCAGGGGTCAGCCCTTGTCTGGACCATCTCTTCACTCCACATCTGCAGCATGATAGCCGACTAAAGAAGCTTGAAGACTTGGATCTTGACACTTTCACCTACAATCAGGCCCTTGGGTAATATTTTGGCAAGGACTGTGTCCCCTTTAACGTCAGTGTGAGACAGTCTAGCATAGTGTTTAAAAGCGTGGATTTTGGAGTCATGAATTTGGTTCAGGTTTCTAGCTGTGCTACTTACCAGCTGGTTGTGACCTTGGTTGATTTTTCTTGACCTCTCTGAGCCTCTGTTTCCTCAACTGATAATGTGTTTGGGGAAAGGGAGGTGTTGAAAATAACTACCTCAGGGTTGTTGGATATACCGAAATGTTGTAAAGCTTTAGCACAGTGCTTGGCAAGCACTTAATAAACGGCTGTGGTGGTGGTGGTGGTGGTGCTGTTTATTCATAACTCAGAAACTTGATTCCATTAACTCCCGAGCAGATTTCCAGTGATAACCTGTCCTCAAGAAAACCCTTGGGAAGAATAAGGACACGCTGACTGGAGAAATGCATGTTGGTATGTGGGCGGACAGAAGAGCCTTGATGCTTGATGCTTGAACCTGTCCTCGAGGAAGGGAACAGGGATGCCTCTGCAGCGTCTCCTGGGGCCCCAGCAGGAAGCAGTCATGTATGAGATTGGCTTGTGTGAGGGGCGGAGGGCCACAGAATGAGTGTCATACCTACAGAAGCTGTAGCCACTTTGTGCTGAGGTGGTGTGGCAATCAAATTGGTCCCCGTCACTCACTTTTATTCGTGCCCTTCCATATATTTCTACGTGTCATGATCTAGGATGGATGAGGATACAGAGGTGAGTTTAGAAAATTACAAGATGGGCTGCGGGGTATAGTTTAGTGGTAGAGCATTTGCCTTGCATGTGTGAGGCCTTGGGTTTAGTCACAGGTGCCACCAAAAAGGGAAAACATAAAACACACACACACACACACACACACACACACACACACACAGAGTGGCCAAACATGTAGCTCAGTGATAGAGCACTTGCATGTATGAGGCCTGGGTTCATTCTCTAGCACCTCATAAAAGTTAAAAATCTTTGATGCTGGGGTTCAAAGGCTTTGCACCTGCTAGGCATGCACTGTACCACTGAGCCGCATCCCCAGCAAGATACCTTGTATTTGTTCGGGAGCCACCTGGCTGTGTTTGTTTACTCCTGACTCCTCTCAGGGATCACTCCTGGTGGACTCTGGACATCATGGGCTGCGGGGGATTGAACCCAGGTCGACTATGCAAGGCAAGTGCCTTCCATGCTGTACTAGTGCTCCGGCCGCGGATGTTCATAGCTATTATTTCTGGCCGTCCCTGGACATTTCTGCTCCAGAGCTTGTTTCCATCCCTGCCACATTCTGCCTGTGGCTTCCCTGAGGGAGGTGAGCACGCACAGAGGAGCCCGGGTCCAGCCTGTGCTCCTGGTCGCCCTACTAGAAGCGACAGCCTCGACCTCCCTCTCCCAGTCCTGAAACACTGCTCCTCAGTGCTTAAGGATTTTGCCCATTCCTAGGAAACCCTGATGATAGAATAAAAATGGTTGTTGCCACAGAAATAAGTCACTTTTGGAGCTGGCACTGGTTCAGGTGACAGAATGCATATCCTTGCGTTGTAGGAGATCCCAGCTTCACTAGCACAGACTCTCCCAAGTGGCAGATAGCTGTCATTGGTGACCCTGTCTTCTCCCGCAGAAGGCTTCACCTGTGCTTTCTGGAGCCCCTGCCACCCTCCTCAGAAGAGATGCCCAGCCGAGTTCTCAGCCCTCAGCGTGTGGGGGTCCTGTTGATCCCAGACTTGTCTCCCACCCTCGGCCACCTTTCACCGCCCATAGCTACTCCACTCACTGCCTCTGGCCTCTTGCTCTGGTTCCCAGTGATGAAGGGAACTGGGTTTGTGCCAGCTGCTCTGTGGTCACCCTGAATTCACCTCTTTGCCTCTAGATTGCCCTGGCTCTGGGCCTCGGAAGCCTTCTCTTTGGTCCCAGAAGGCTTTGCTGTTTTGCTCAGTTTGCTGAAAACCCTTCACTTATTGAGGTCCATCTTGCTGTCAGGGAGAGTGTCCTGCTACTTAACCCCAAATCTGAACTGCATCCAGGCTGTTTCTCTGACCGTGACTGTGGTGTCTGGGCTATACGCTTGTGATTGAGAATGAGGACTGTAGACATCCAGCTCTGTCCTCAAGCTGCCTTTCCATTGCCTGGGCAGATGGAGATTGCCCGAAAGCTTTTAGGGGTGGTGGTGGGGTGGGGGGAGAACACTGCCTGTCTGAGTCCAGGCAAAGCACGTATGGAAAGGCTCAGCAGACTGATGGGTCCTTAACTAGATCCTGCTTTTCACTGGCTTCCAATTGTCCCAGTCCTCTCCTTCCCAAGCTTTAGTCTCTCCTCACCTGTATTCAGATACAGCTTTGAGTCTCGGGGCAAGTTTCATGGTGGGGCTGTGAGCCCAACAGCAGCAGCAGCATCAATCACCTGAGCCACAGAACGGTCACTTGGCCGTGACTGCACCAAATTCCTCTACTATTAAAATGCCTGAGCCACGGGGTCAGCAAAAAACAGCAGACACCAGCCTTGCTGCTGCCCTGGGCAGTCAGCACAGGTGTGTGCAAGCTGGATGGGACGGTGTCAGGGAGACCCAAGAGCCCCACACACGAGAAGTGGGCTTGAGGAGTTCGCCGGTTGGTTTTTGTTCTAGCGGAATCGCCCATCCAATCAGGCAATCACTGTTCTCACAAGGGTTCCTGTGATGTTTCTGCAGGAATGGGAGTGGGTGGAGTGGGATGCTGATTTCCTGGCTTTGAATCCCTGTCACTTCCTAATTCCATAGCCTTGAGAGAATGAAGGTCTTGAGTTGGCCACTAGAGGGTCCTTAGGTTTGTGAGGCCATTTCAAGACCCAGCTCAGCAGGGCCACGCAGGACATGAGTGTCTGAACCAAGTGTCGTGGATTCTCATCCTGCTCTGCCACTCCACACGGGACTCCCGATGGCGGATCACAGTGGGTGCCGTGGGAAGGAAAATGGGAACGAGGTGGCTGTAGAAACTTGCAAGGTAGGGTGGGGGACAAGGTTTTGACGAAGGGACAAGGGTGGGAGTCCTAAGGAACAGAATCCAAGGTAGACTCAAGGCTATGGGCCAGGACTGTGTCTGGAAACCGCGGTGTGACCCATGGAAGCAACAGTTTCGGCTTAAGACTGTTTGACACTTTAAATGTGCTTTTCACCAGCTGGTGACTGAGCCTTTACTCATCTGTTCTTCAGCCTTCTCATCTTTAAAATTATTTAACCATATCCACTTCCCTAAAGGGTTGAGGGGATCCTTGTGTATATTGAGCACCGTGTTGAGATTGTAGGTTTGGGCAACTTTACCAGAGTAAGGTATCAACAAAATCAGGGACGCTCACAGATGAGAACTTTCCACATTTCCAGCAAATGTAAAGCTTCTCCCACCAAGACTCCATTCTTTGACCCTGCCAGCAGTGTCTGTGTGTAAAGGAGGCTGTGTATGAAGGAAGATGTGAGAAAGAGCCTGCGTCTGGATTACAAGGTTTGAACCCTGGTTTCCTCTTTCCCAGTACTGAGGTCAGGTCATGTACCCTCTCAGACTTGATTTTATGAAGCTGTGGCCTTAGGTAACTTGGGAATGAATGGGACGCAAATAGGACAGTGCAGTGTTTAGTAAGTGCCCAGCAAACGATATTTCACTTTTCTTTCCTGCCTCCCTTTCTTCCTTGAAAACACATAGGGAGCATGAGAGACTCATTTGTCTCTGAATGTGAACAAGCAGCTTTCGCTTTCCAAGAGGAAATGAGTGAGACGGGATCATAGAGAAGAGGCAAGACTACCCGATGCACTGGAGAGGAAATAGGAGTTTGTTGGTCAACAAGTAGGCATGTGGGTGGAGAAAAAAAGGTGACAACATGGGGCTGGAGCAATAGTACAGTGGGTAGGTGTTTGCCTTGCACGTGACTGACCCAGGTTAGATTCCTGGCATCCCATGTGGTCCTCGAGCACCGCCAGGAGTAATTCCTGAGTGCAGAGCCAGGAGTAACCCCTGAACACAGCTGGGTCTGACTCCCCAAGCTCTCCCTCCCCCGCCCCCAAGCCAAATAAGGTGAGGACATTGAGAAGTGAGGGTCTGAAGGCGGCTGCTGAGCATAGAGGGAAGGCCAGAGGAGGAGAGGCAGCGCGGGTGAGGAGGCCAGCTGTGCCCAGAGAACATAAGCATGGTGCCCGAAAGCCCGGATGTAAGAGGAGCATGCAGCCAGCCAGTGACACCTGTCAGAGTAACCCGTGGTCCTTCCAGAAAGACTGGAAAGAATGCAGCAGTCACAAGAAGGAAAGAGTTTTGATGGATTTTTTTTTTTTAATTTTGGACAACACTGGACTGCGCTGGGATATCTGGTGCTGCAGTTGATCTGGACCACCTTAACCTTTATACTATCTTTAAGTGGCTTTGAAGCCCAAACGTACACCAGCGCAAGGTATATAGCCACCTAGGTAGGGTTCCAAAGTTAGGAGAAAATGTTAGAAGAGCATCAGACTCGGCCTGGGCGAAGTGACCACCTCTTTAATAGAGACCTATGGTAGGGCTTTCAGATGCCCACATAGGGCTTTTTAGATCCGTTCTTAGGATCTTGCCAGTAGTTCAATGGTTTTTGTGTGTGTGATGGTTTTGCAGGCTAAAGGCAGCCTGCAAAATATATGGGGCAGCACCTATTGCTCCTTGATAGGTAAGCATCTTTTACCCAGATGACTTAGGGTGAAGGACAGGAGGGTTAAAGCAGTAGTTTTAAGGAATTGGACCCTGTGGGTTGGAACCAGGCTTCTGACCGACCTAGCTGAAAACTACTGCGTTAACATCAAACCTACAACATTCCCGTGTTGGCTTTATGGAATCTGCAGTTTGTATATTAAGTCCTTGATTTATGAAAGAGAATTCACCTGTTTCCTTGATAGATTGACATCATAATAGCAACTAAAGAGTGTTGAGTAGTTTGTTTAGACTTCTAAGTTGAAGTGTTGCTAAGTTTTTGTACTGTTTTTGTTTTTTGGTGGGGGTGGAGGAGGGAGGGGGCACACCCGGTGTGCTTCAAGGGCTGCTCCCAGCTCTGCACTTCCAAGTAACTTAGCAGTTCTTGGGGGACCATGTGTTGCTGGAAGCAAACCCAGGCCTCCTATGTGCAAAGCGCGCTCTCCAGCTCATGTGTTGAGCTCTCTTTCTTAACCCAGTTTTTTTTATAGTTTTGGGACATTTAAGCTACACAAAGTTTGCTGTATTATTGGGTCAGAGTGACAGTACAGCGGGTAGGGTGTTTGCCTTGCACACAGCTGGCCCAGGTTGACTCCTGGCATCCCATATGGTTGGTCCTCTGAGCACTGCCAGGAATAATTAATACCTGAGTGCAAAGTCAGGAGTAACCCCTGAGCATCATCAGGTGAGTATGGGCCCTTCCCTAAAAAATAAAAAAGATTCGCTGTATTTACAGTGAGGGTTAAATAAGACAAGCTGCAGAACTTTGTTTAATTTGTAAGAGATATAATAGTAATGAATGTATTTTAGCCAAATAAATGAAAAACTGAAGTAAAACATATATATAAACATATATATGTATGTATATATACATATATATATATTTGCTTTTTGGGTCACACCTGGCAATGCACAGGGGTTACTCCTGGCTCTGCACTCAGGAATTACTCCTGGCGGTACTCAGGGGACCATATGGGTTGCTGGGGATCGAACCTGGGTCAGCCGCATGCAAGGCAAATGCCCTACCCGCTGTGCTATCGGTAAACATATTTTTTAAAAATCAAACTCCCTTGTTTTATAGACCAAAAAGAAAAAAAGAAAAAAAACCACCAAAACCTTTATAGTTGAACTGAAAAACAGAAAAGAACTAGGCTTTTCAGTTGGTAACTTTGAAAATTAAAAATGTCTTTTTTTAGGGTTGGGGTGGATGGGCCACACCCTGGGGTGCCCAGGGCCTACTGCTGGCTCTGCACTCAGGGTCACTCCTGGCTTGCCTGTGTAACTGTTTGACAAGAGCTTGAGTGACCTTGAACTGAGGCTCAGGGGTGCCAGGGATGAAGCCTGGGTACGCCATGTACAAGGCAAGTCCCCACCCGACCCACAGTATTATCACTCTGGCTCCTGAATATAACCTTTAAAACTATTTTTTTTTTTTTTGCTTTTTGGATCACACCTAGTGATGCACAGGGGTTATTCCTGGCTCTGCACTCAGGAATTACTCCTGGCAGTGCTCGGGGGACCATATGGAATGCTGGGAATCGAACCCGGGCCTGCCACGTGCAAGGCAAACACCCTGCCCCCTGTGTTATCGCTCCAGCCCCTAAAACTAATTTCTGAATAAATGCTATGCAAAAAAGAAAAAAATCAAGTCATGGATATAAAAAGAAAACGAGCAGGGAAAGTTTCATTATTATTTAAAAGTCAACTTTTACTCTGTTTGTTTTTTTTTGCTTTTAAGGTCACACCCGGTGATGCTCAGGGGTTACTCCTGGCTCTGCACTCATGAATCAATCCTGGCGGTGCTCAGGGGACCATATGGGATGCTAGGGACTTAACCTGGGTTGGCTGCCTGCAAGGCAAACTCCCTACCTGCTGTGCTATCATCCCAGTCCCAGCAGGGAAAGTTTTAAATGTATTAATACAAACCCTGTCATTCAGCCTCTCCAAGTGCCACACAACTAGCATTAGTTAGAGGCTGTCATGGGCCAGACCAGTGCTTGTGAACTTTTATTTTTTTTAAAACATTTTATTAGATATTGATACAAGGTTTTTTCTTTTTTTCTTTTTGGGTCACACCCGGCGATGCACAGGGGTCACTCTTGGCTCATGCACTCAGGAATCACTCCTGGCAGTGCTCGGGGGACCATATGGGATGCTGGGAATCAAACCTGGGTCGGCCGCGTGCAAGGCAAACGCCCTACCTGCTGTGCTATCGCTCCAGCCCCAGTGAACTTTTTTTCTCCTATAATTTGTTGGCAACATTTCAGGTAAATTTCCAGTGCAAGATTGTACCTCAGTAATAAAGCACTTGCCTTGCATGTGTGAAACTCTAGATTTGATCCCTGAAATCCCATTTAAAAGACCAAGATTTGGGCATTTGGGGAAACCAAATAAAATAAAGATCTGGTAACAATAAGATGCATTCCTAACGACATCAGTCAAAGAACTGAATAGCTCTTGGGCTTCTTACTTCCAGTTTGTCTGGCTTGTCTGTGTAACCTTGTCTCTTTGGCTGACAAGAGATTTGAGTGACCTTGAACTGGAAGCTCTCAGAGGTTCCTAACTGCTTGATTTACAGCCTTGCGGAACAGCTCAGGAAAGGCGCAAGCCCCACGCTTCTTTCTCTTACCAGCATCGTCCCCCTTCTATCAGGACCAGTTCCAACACTATGGGAAATACATAAGAAGTTCCCCAGATGTGGAACTTTTCCACATCTGCTGCCCTGCCCGTGGCCAGCCCTGTGCCAGATCCTCCTTTGAATTTGCCTGCAGACTTCCTGATCACCTTCATAGTTTGACCAGAGCCTCACGTTGGGATGGGAGAGCCCAGACTCTGCTCTCTGACGCTCTCAGACCTCATCCTCCCTGAGCTCTCAGCCAGGGCTGTAAATCTTCTGACTCAGACTTCTAAACCCTGACCCCACCTCAGTCATCACTGCTCACTCTACGGGTATTTGTGGCTGGTCAGCTAGGACTGGAGGCCAGATTATGGAAGGTTCCAGAGGCGTGGGAGCCGAGATGGAAAGTGTTTGGCCTTTTGAGAAAGGACAAGCAGAAGCCCAGTCACAACTGACGGTGGCAGCGAGTGGAAGGCTTGTTCAGGAAGGGAGGTGACTCTGCACATATTTGGAGGCAGAAGAAAGTGACAGGAGAGATCTCTGAGGAGGCTGAGGCTGATGCAAAAGGAAATAGCAATAATTGGCTACTCCCAGGGAGATCTTTAGACTCAGACACATCTTAACAATTTACAAGATACAGGAGAGGCATTATGTCAAGTCTATAGTTCTTCCAGTTATAGTTAAATAGATCATGTGATGGGGCATGATACAGGGGAAGGGCACTTGCTTTGCACACAGCCGACTCTAGCTCGATCCTGGGCATCCCATATGGCCTCCCAAGCACTGCCAGGAGTAATTTCTGAACGCAGAGCCAGGAGTAACCCCTGAGCATTGTCGGGTGTGGTCCAAAAACAAACACCCCCCAAAAAAAATCACACTAGAGATTTGGAGAATGGACATGATGTTGGGGACACATCTGTGGCAGAAGAAATTCCCAGCAATTGCAGTATCTGTCCACATAGTTGGATCATCTGAACCAAATGGTCGTGAATTTGGTGAAGAGCCAGACCCAGTGAGGGTTGATTAATGAGTCCATGTCAACCTAGACTGGAGGGAAGTCTCCGTCAGTGTGCCCCAGGGCTCTGTTTGTGCCTGCAGCCGGTCTGCCGTTTTTATCGACGACTGACTGGAGAGCGGGCACATCAAGTTTGCAGATGATAGAGCGAGGAGGGGCAGCTAATACTTTGCATGAAAGAGTCAGGATTCAAAACGATTTCAACAGGCTGGAACACTGGGCTGGAACCAACAAGATTAAATTTAACAGGGATAAATGTAGAGTCCTGCACTTAGGTTAAAACAAAATCAATGACATAAGTACCGGGTGGGGGGCGGGCCTGGCTTGACAGCAGTTCATGAAGAAAAGACCTGGGGGGTTTAGTTGACTGCAAGCTCAATATGAGTCAGCCGTGTGATGTGACTGCTAAAACCTCTAATACAATCACGAATTGCATCAGCCAGGTCAAGGGAGGCACTCTTACCCTGCTGCTTTCTGAAACTGTTTGACTGCCTCTGGAATTCTGGGTCAGAATCTGAGGTTCTCTCTTTATTGTGAGGAGGTCAGAAACAAATGAGAGTGTTTCGGGCAAGCCGCCTGTAAACCAGTGGGCTTGAGTTCTGCCAGAAATTCTGCAGTGCTGAGTTTCTGCAGAATTTCCACAGAATGAAAGGCACGGCATATAATGTGACTCCAGTTAGCTGTATCTGAAAGCTTTTCAAGGATTTGAAGGAAGATACTGGAGGCTGCATGACCTCGGTTCCTGTGGGTACCTAAAATGCATGCATTGGAAAATCTCATGCTAGGAATTCCTAAAGGATGGGAAGCAGGGTGTGTGTGTTAAGGGGTTACTTAGAGGCGAGGGATGGGCATCGTCATATGAATGGGTAGAAAGGACTGATTTGGGAAGGATTATGGAAATGTGTACCTCTAGTACTACCATTCAGATGCCCCGTCCCCCCCTCTCCAAAATAGACTCCCTAAAGCAGAAATTTACTTCCCTCTTCTGCCACAGTGTGGCGCCCTCGCTCCACGTGGGCAGCCAGCACCAGCGGCGGGTGCAGAGTGGCACCTGCCGGCAGCTGCTGTTCTCATCCTCCCCACCATGGGGAGCCCTCGAGGCCTTTCTCTCAGGTCTGCCTTGTCGGGGAGTGGGGGTGGGGGGGAGCGGCGGGGGGGGGGGGGCGCTCCGTGTGGTAGAGGATGACCGCGGTGTAGAGAAGCTCACCCGAGGCCCAGGCAGGTGGAATCCAGATGCGGCTCGTGTCCGGGTCAGCCTGCAGCAGCCTGGCCTGATGCTCTGTGACTGGCCTCCTGTCCGCCCTGGCATGCAGCCCACAGGGCAGAAAGAGCTGCTCTTCTGCAAAGTGCTTCCCTCGCCCCCAGAGCCCGAGAGGAGCCCCACCGCCCTGTCACTGAGTGGCTCTGTCAGTTTCACTCATCTCTGAAGAAGTTTGATTATTGGATTCTGGAGTCAAAAAATACTGGGATGGAATGAATCAGGCGTCCAGGGGAACAGGTCTGCACTGCCACAGAAAGCTCCAGAAAGGCTTGTTGAAAATGCAGATCCCCCGCCCCCACCCCAGGTATTAGTGTTTGTTTGTTTTTTTTAATAAATGCATTTGGATTTAATAAACCAGCGTTTGGAATGATAATACAGTGTGTAGGGCACTGGCTTGCATGCAGCCATACTGGGGTTGGTCTCCAGCATCCCACATGGTCCCCTGAACCTTGCCAAGGAGCAATCCTGAAGAGTAGAGCCAGCAGCAAGCCCTGAGTACCACTGGGTAAAGTACAAAAACAAAAATAAAGCAAAAAATATTCCTAGAACATTGGGCTTCATTTAATAATGATATTAAATATCAACTACACTGGAGTGATAACACAGAGGGTAGGGCATTTGCCTTGCATGCAGCCGACCCGGGTTTGATTCCTCTGTCCCTCTTGGAGAGCCCAGCAAGCTACCGAGAGTATCCCGCCTGCACGGCAGAGCCTGGCAAGCTACCCGTGGCATATTCGATATACAACGAGTCTCACAATGGAGACATTACTGGTGTGTGCTCGAACAAATCAATGAACAACAGGACAACAGTGCAACAGTGCTACATTAAGTATCAAAACATTTTCATTGTCTTCATAAGTTTTACACTAGTAATTGATTTAAGTAATGTTTCAACGTTTAGATTTGTGGGTGGGTGGCTTTGGCTACATCTCATGATGCTTAGGACTTACTCCTGGCTCTGTGAAAGGCTCAGGGGACCACATGCGGTGCCAGGGATTGAACTGGGTTGGCTGCACTCAAGGCAAATGCCTACCCACTGTATTATTGTTGTAGCTCGACATTTAGAATTGTATAGTCATGGGAAATAAATGTTTTATTCAAGGAATGTGTCGGTCATTTAGGTAGCATGGTTCTAATAGTATTCATGTTTTTTTTAATGTAAGAGTACTGCTATTTATTCAGCCATAATTAAACTGATTGAATTGGGCAAGTATTCATGTTTTTGATGTACAAAATTACCGTACCTCTCCACCACCACCAGACAGTTGGTAGTTCTGGACAGAGCCCAGGACTCCTTAACCATCTCTCCAGGTGATCATGGCTGTCTATGGTTCTCTGACCACATCTGGAGAAGCTGACCTAGAACATTTCAGGTTACCTAGAACAGTGCCCACTAGTTCTCTTAGGTCACTGTGACAACCCATGGGGCCCAATTGACACAGACTTGCTTTCCAGGTGACCGTAGTCCCAGTGGTAGGAAGAAGGTGACTCTGCGGATGTCTACTATTAGTTAAGCTCAGCATGGATGTGTGAGCCGGGGGATTCAGGTGTCCTGAGGGCCACACGGGAATGAGGCTGCTGATTCCATGGATGGGGCACTCAGTGGTAAGGGATTGGGGAAGAAGCGTTCTGGAATGTTGAGTTTAATGTGTACTGAAGGGAACGGGGCAAAAAGACAGGGTAGAGTAATATTGGTGTTCCTTGGGGGGGGGGCGCTGGAGATTTTTATGTCCAGGGGGGTTTATATCCAGATGGGGCCAAAGAAGGGGTGATGAAGATTGCGATGCTCAACAGAACCCCATGGGGGCAGCCATGCTTTGTGATTTGTGGCGTGGCATTGAGTCCAGGCATGGGACTTCTCTTAGGAGGGAAAAGTAGATGGTGCGGGGAGGGCGTCCATAAGAGTCTGGGGGTCTCCCTGACCCCAGGAGGTCTGGGTGAATGCCCACCCAGCTTTCAAGGTTTCCTAAAGTCCTGGAATTCCTGACTTCCAGAGAGGGCGCGGCTCCCGGACACCCTCTTGGCCCTTACCCCTTATCCAATATCATTGGACCCTACTCTGGGGGCCAGGGACCCAAAAGGCATTTCAGCTGGGAGTTCATGAGCGTGTGGGTATCTGCTAACTGGAAACAGCTGCCGGAAGCTTGGGAGACCTTCCCAGGAAAAGGTCTAGAGCGAATCTAGGAAGAATCCTCAAATTCCACATTCTTGAGCACTGTAGCAGGAAGAGAACTTGGAGAACATCAGGTGCAGTTTCCTTCAGCCCAGTCCCCGGAAACAGATGCTGTATGTGGACATTCCAGCATCCTAAGCCTCTGAGGACCTCGGGGCCTGGTGCGGGCACAAGATCCACGTGTCCTGAAAACTCCAGAAGAGGAAGACAGTAGAAGCAGAGAGTGGGTTGTGAGGGTCTGTGAGAAACCCCGATGAGATCAGGGCTGGGTGAGCGCCTAGAAGCTTCCTTAGAGCAAGGCAGCTGGAGCCACACTTTAGAATGGGTGGGACTTATTTCCCAGGTGGTTTCTTTGATTTCATGAGAAAAATAATGATCAAAAGAGAGTGGGGTGAGCGAGTGGGCATATGGTCTGTCTCTAGGGGAACAAAGTGACAGAGTTGGGGGAGACAGGAGATGGACAGGCGGGGAGCACTGAGGAGCGGGGAGGCTGGCATCTGGAGGCCAGGAAGTCCCAGGTGTGTTCATGTTGGCACGGACAGTGAGGACTGAGGTGTCCAAGGCAATAGGAGAGAAGGGTTCAGGGATGAGTGTGACCCCACCAGGGAAGCAGGAATCGAACCTAGAGAGCAGGGGCCTCTGAGATGGAAGGGGGCTACCCAGGAGAGGCGTTCACTGGCTCCCGCTCTGAAGAGTTATTTGGTATTTGGGGCCTCTCTGGCAGTGATCAGGGCTTACTCCCAACTCTGGGCTCAGGGATCACTCTGGCAGGGCTTGGGGGACCATATCTGGTGCTGGAGAATTGAGCCTGGGTCAGTCGCATGCCAGGCAGGTGCGCTACCCATTGCACTATCTCTCCGGCCCCCAACACTGAAAAGTGGATGTAGGAGGTGGGGTGACCCCGAAGGCCACTGGAGTTGGTTGATGAAGAGGCATGAATGGGATGGTAGGGTTAAAGACCCAGTGGGTGGAAGGGAGTCGGGGGGAGAGGGCAGAGGGACAGACAGCTCTTGTGAAGCCCTGGAGAGCTGCACAGAGGCTGAATTCTGCTCGAGAATCCAAGAGGAGAGGGACCACCGGAGAGCAAGAGAGCAAAGCGGCAACGAGGGAGAGAGAGAGAGAGAGAGAGAGAGAGAGAGAGAGAGAGAGAGAGAGAGAGAGAGAGAGATGGGGAAGGACAGCCAGCCAGGTCTGGGTGAGGTCAGAGCGTAGGGGAGAAATCGAGGGAGCGGAAAGGCTTGGACCTCCTGAAAGCTGGACTCAAAGCAGGGGCTCATGGCGGCCAGGAAGGGAGGTGGAAGAGGGCAGCAGCCACACGTGACACCCTTCAGTGGTGGCGGGAGTGCAGGGCGCTTGGGACCAGCGCTTGCCCCGCCTGCAAGCAGCACAGAGCAGGCAGCTGCGGTGTGAGCAGAGTCCAGCCTCTTTGCCCAGAGGCCAGTGAGAGGAGAGCGGGTGAGGGAGGCCCCAGAGCCCTGCCTGACGCCCCTGCACGGGGAGTCATCATGAGGAGGGGCAGAGGGGGAGCCCCGCTCTGTGCTCACCAGCCTAGTGCTGAGAAAGGGCCTCCCTGGGGCCTCCCTCGTTGTGTTTGGTTCTCGCCGTTGCCCACAGCACCCCCACCCTACCCCCCAAAGCCAAGGACCTCTTGGACTTGAGCAGAAAGTCTCGGGCATGTTGGCAGTTCAGGGAGGATCAGGTGGTGGGTCAAGCTCAGGACAGCACCCAAGGAAAGATGCCCACCCGGGGCCACTCTCCCCGCGGCCTGGAGGGGCTGCTGGGTCTGGGTGGGCAGGAGCTGGGAGTGCCGGCAATGGCCCGTCACTGTCCCAGTCGGGAATGTGTAGGAGAAAACACCTCGAAGGGAAGGCTTGGCACGTCCCTCCCGACACGGGAGAGGCAATGCCCAGAAGGCCAGGTGGGGGGCTCGGGGACCCCCGTGGGCAAGGGAGACGAGGAGCTGCAGGGTTCTGGTTATAGGGCATGACTTGTGAAGGAGGATGGACTCGACAGCCAGGGAGGAGGTCACGGGCGGGAGGAGAATCTTGGGGACCCATCTGGGGACTAAGGCCACGCCTGGCGGTGAAGACTTAAGAGCTGTGCTGGGTTTGGGGTTGAGCATGCCGATAATTATAACACTGAGGGACTTTCGCTTTTTTTGGGGGGGATCACACCTGGCGATGCACAGGGGTTACTCCTGGCTTTTCGCTCAGGAATTACTCCTGGCGGTGCTCAGGGGGCCATATGGGACGCTGGGAATCGAACCCGGGTCGGCTGCATGCAAGGCAAACGCCCTACCCGCTGTGCTATTGCTCCATCCCATAACACTGACTTTCAACATTTTATTTGATTTATTTATTTATTTGGGTTCTGGGCCACACCTAGTAGCGTGTGATCCTCAGAAGTAACTCCTGGCTCTATACTCAGGAATCCCTCCTGGCAGGGCTCAGGGGACCACAGGGGATTCTGGGGATCGAACCCTGGTCAGCTGCCTGTGAGGCAAACACCCTACCCACTGTACTATCTGTCCAGACCCTGTTTTGTTGTTGTCATTTGTTTGTTGTGGGGTCACAAAAACAAAATTACTTTGGGGGTCCTCCCACCTCAGTGCCGGGGTGAAGGCAGTCAGCTCCTGGCAGTGCCCAGGGACCATGCGGTGCTGGGGATGGACCCCACAAAGCTTGTGCTCCTGTCCATTGACCTTGGCTCCTGTCAGGGGCATTGGAAGGAAACCCCCCCAGGACGGTGATGGGTGATGCATGAATGGAGAGGATGGGACTGTGTCCCCCATGTAGGGGGAGGGGGATGATGGGAGTGGGGGGATTCTGAGAGAGGCTGGCTGGGGACTCAGAGGGATCCCAGAGAATTCCAAGGGATGATGGGGAGTGTAGAAGGGGGTTCAGGAGAGGAGCTGGAAGCAGGATGGAAGGACCTGTTTGGGAGCCATTCAGCCACATCTGCGGAGTCTCCACAGTGCTCCATGAGCAGAGGAAAGAGGGTCAAGAGGGTCTCTGAGGGGGTTGTCGGTGGAGTGTGGAGTCCGGGTGGTGGAGAGTCCTGGAATACTGCCGCCTGAGCCAGGGCAGAAGAGAGGCCAGAGAGAGTGGGAGGAGGAGGAGAGGACAAAGGGCTTCTAGAAGGGTCTCGCCAGCACCTGGGGGCAGTGGCGAGGGCGAGTGACCGGGAGGGAGGGAGGGCCGCAGGGTGCAGGCTGGGAAGGCCAGAGACCTGCCAGGAAGGAGCAGGTGAAGAGAGCTCAGTGGCCTGGAGGTGCTTGGGTGAGCAGGGAAGATAAAGAGGGGAAACTGAGGCCGGGAAGGGAAAGAGCAGGAAAGGAGGTTTCTGAGGAGCCGCGTGCTCCCTGGGTCACCTTGGTGGGTTTCTCTAGCCTCCCTTCTCTGCCTCTCCCCCTTCCACCATATTCCAGTTTAGGCCAGTTCCTTGGCCCCGGTCAGGAGGGCCCCAGAGGAAATCTGCCCTGTAAGTATCCTGATTTGGGCGGAGACATAGTGCAGCGGTTACGGCACCGGCCTTGTACACTGCTGGCGCCAGTTCAGTCCCCGAGCCCTGCCGGGGTCCCCCCTGAGGACAGAGCCCAAAATGGTCCCTGAGCACCACCTGATGTGGCTGACACCCACCCCAACTACCAAATATGGCCCCCAACAAAAACTGACCCACTTATCTTCTACCACCCTCCTGGCCCTCCGCCTCCCCCTCCCCAGGATCAAGCGGAGATCCTGCAAGGAGACCTGGTGGGTTTGTCCCGTCGGCTGTGCTCGGTGCTCTGGGCTTTGCAGGGAGCTTGTGGACCACCCTGCGTCCTTCCCCCCACCCCCACCCTTGGCCCCCTGCTCCTCCAATTCAGGCCCCACTTGTCTCGTTTGGGCGCTGGCTTTGATCACGGCCCCTTCTGGGAAGTGGAGCTCTGATCCCTCCCCCGGCCACTCCCCCTCTCTCTTTGAGTCTGTCACCAGAGTTAGGAATCAGCGGAGGATGATGAAAACTCCTCTCCTCTCTGAATCTTCCCCCAATTGGGCTCATTCAATCCTTATTGCTCCTTTCCTCTGTCGGCTCTGCAGATGAAGGCGGGGGCCCAATTAGATAACTTTGCAGATAAAAAGCAGCACGTGCTCCGTGCTCTGACTGGTTCAGAACCAGACTGCCGCCGCCGTGGGCCGGCGAAACCCTGGAAGGAAACTGGAGATCACCTAGTCTAGGAGGCCAGAGACTATTTTGAAGTTTAGAAGCTTCTTTTTCAAGTCTCACACACACACACAGACACACACACAGAGACACACAGAGACACACACACACACACACACACACACACACACACACGATCAGGGCTGTGGCTGAAGTTCGTGCGCTCCAGGAGCCGAATGTGCACAGAGCACGTTCTGAAGGTTCTGTGCCTTTCTTTGAGGATGAGAAGACTGAGAGATGAAGGGACTTGCCATGTTCTTCCAGGAAGAATAGGAACCCAGGATTTGCCCAGATTCTGGAGACTTCTCACATCCTAGGATTCCTAACTTCTTATTTATTTATTTATTTATTTATTTATTTATTTATTTATTTATTTATTTATTTATTTATTTATTTATTTTGGTCACTCTCAGTAAGGCCCAAGGGACCATGTGCCATGCCGGGGCTTGAACCCGCATCTGTTGCATACAAGGCAAGCGCCCTACCTGCTGCACCATCTCTCCAGCCCCCCGGATTTACTGGCTTCTAACTGAGCTCTCTGCAGTGTGTTGTGTGTGTGTGTGTGTGTGTGTGTGTGTGTGTGTGCGTGTGTGTGTTTTGTCGGTCAGTCACTCACTTCGTAGCTCTTTGTTGGGCACCTACACAACCCTCAGGACAGCTGCGTGCAATGCTGGGAGTCGGTGGAAACAAAAGCAGACACTCTTTGCCCTCATGCTGTTTGCGGGTCTTGTGGGAAGCTCCACAAAACCCACCCTGTGAGGGGTGCCCTGAAGGAGAGCTCCGTGCGGGCCGGGGAGGGCTGCGAGAGGGTGGCCGTCCGTCCGCTCCAAGAACAAATGCATTTCTCACAGTTCTGGAAGCGGGGAAGGCCAAGGTGCTGGCCGACCGGTTCCCAGTCTTCTCTCTTTACTCTGAGCCTGCCAGGGAAGACTCCCTTTCACAGGGGCATTTCTCACCTCCCAAAGGCTGCTGCCCCAGATCCAGCATGTGGGGGTCTGGGTTTGATGTAGGAGTTTGGGAGGAGCTGAGCAGGGAGTGGCATCTTCAGTCTGTCGCGTGGGGATTTAACCCGCTGGGGAAGGGACCTGGAGCCAAGCGCGAAGGGTAGAGAAGGAGAGTGAGGAGTGCTCTGTGAGCAGGAGCAGGGTGGGGAGGAGAGAGCCAGTAGCCGGGCAGCACGGGCGGAGCGGGGGTGCTGGCCGCCCTCTGAGGATGAGTGTGTGTGTGTGTGTGTGTGTATGCGTGTTGCTGGCAGTCCTCTGAGGATGAGTGTGTGTGTGTGTGTGTGTGTGTGTATGCGTGTTGCTGGCAGTCCTCTGAGGATGAGTGTGTGTATGTGTGTGTGTATGCGTGTTGCTGGCAGTCCTCTGAGGATGAGTGTGTGTGTGTGTGTGTGTGTGCGTGTTGCTGGCAGTCCTCTGAGGATGAGTGTGTGTGTGTGTGTGTGTGTGTGTGCGTGTTGCTGGCAGTCCTCTGAGGATGAGTGTGTGTGTGTGTGTGTGTGTGTATGCGTGTTGCTGGCAGTCCTCTGAGGATGAGTGTGTGTGTGTGTGTGTGTGTGTTGTTGTTGCTGCTGTTCTGCTTTTGTGTTTGGGGGCCACTCCCCGTGGTGCTCAGGGCTACCTCCTGGCTCCATGGTTAGGGATCACTCCTGGCCAGGCATGGGGGACCCATCTGTGATGCCAGGGATAAAACCAGGATTAGATGTGTATAAGGCAAGTGCCCTGCCGCTGGGCTGCCTCTCCCCAAGCCTGTGTTTGAAAATATAACTTCCGTTGCCAAAGGTAAGTGTCCTCTCCCTGGCCCCTGACCCAGGTGGCGTCCTTTCATCTCGATATGGATGCGTTTTTTTTTTTTTTTTTTGCTTTTTAGGTCACACCTGGCAATGCACAGGGGTTACTCCTGGCTCTGCACTCAGGAATTACTCCTGGCGGTGCTCAGAGGGCCATATGGGATGCTGGGAATCGAACCCGGGTCGGCCGCGTGCAAGGCAAACGCCCTACCCGCTGTACTATTGCTCCAGCCCCTCGATCTGGCTGCGTTTTCTCGTTTCCTCTTTGACTGCAACTGCTTGAGGCATTCCACACGTGTGTGTACCTCTGGGGTGCCCAGACATCTTGGCTCAGCGTTTGGGTGTGTACGTAAATGTGTGTGTGTGTATGGGCGCCGCATGACACACATCACCCCTCAGCCGCTGTCATTCCATGTCCCCAGGACCCAGGGGCGAACGTCATTACCTTTACAAGCACCCATTCCTGTGGGTGAGCCCGGGTGCCGTGTCGCCGTGGGTGGGTGCTTGCGTGGGTGTGACGGCCTCCGAGGTGGTCTTCTCTGCGTGTCCTGACATGTGTGGGAGACTCACTCCACATAACCAGCGGGTGGCGGCCGAGGTGAGTCAAGTACACGGACATGCCAAGGGGCGAGATGGCTGCCGGTGTGCAGGGCGTGTGTGACCTGACCCGGGTGGGCCCGGTGAGAGGGACAGGTTTGTGGTTGGAGCCGGGTGCCCCCGTGTCCTGCTGTAAATCCAGTGGGGACCAAGCTCTCTGGGGGCTGCTGGAGGTGCTCACCGTGGCGCCCCGATGATTGATGCTGGCGGTGGTGCCCCAGCCCGGGGAGACCCTGGGATAGAGGGACCCAGAGCCTCCCCCGCGGCTGATGGCGCTAGAAGGGAAGGGGAGATGGGGGGGGGGCAGCCGACGGGGCGGGTCCAGGCAGGGCCAGCCAGACGGGGCCAGATTAATAAAGAGGGACCCGAGGGAGGGAAGGCCAGGGCTGGCGTCTGGGGCGGCTGAGATGAAAGTGGCCTGCGGGCGGCCGGCAGGTGGCCTCTCCCCGGCCCTGTCAGCACTTTTTAATGTGCCCCTGGTTAGTGTGTGGGAGGGGGCGGGGAGGCAGCTCACCTTTCCCAGGCCTGGCGGCGGGCGGAGGAATGTGCTCTCGGGTGCAACCGAGAGACTCTGCCCACACCCCACGCCCCAGTCACAACCCCTGTGGGGTTCTGTCTGTCCCAGGGAGCGGGGCTGGGGGGTGGGCTGCAGGCTGACCCCCGTGTGTGAAGGGGATGCCACACGCAGGGCCCCCCCGCGCACCCGCAGACCTGAAGTCGGGTTCCTGGGCACGGGCACCGAGAGTCCAGCGCGGAGCATGGGGGCGGCTCCACACCCCACACGGGGACTGGGCATCCTGGCTGGCCTGTCCCTGCCGCTGTGGGGGCACTTGGGCCAGGTCCCACTGTGTCCCTGCGCTGCTCGGCTCCACCTCAAAAGCGGGGACGAGGAGAGTGTGTGTGTGTGGCGGCAGGGGGGTGTGGGAGGGGGCTTAGACAGACGGAATCAACGTCCGACCGTGAATCTCTGTGCGCGGTCACTGTTAGCAATCGCTCAGGCCGGGGGCGTGTCGGGTGGCCGTGGGCAACGGTGTGGGTGTGTCTGGGGGGCCCGAGTATCTCAGTGTCCGTGAGAGCAGGTGTGTGTGTGTGTGTATGTGTGTGTGTGTGTGTGTCTGAGTGTGTGTTGGGGTGGCGGATGTGAGCCAGTCAGAGTTCCGTGTGCCACGAACTGGCAGGCAGGCGGGGGCCATGGGCGGGTTCGACGCCGGTGGTTCTCCAGGAAGCACCCGAGCCCGTGGCTGTGGGTTCCTGAGGGCCGAGCGGGTGTCCGCGTGGGGTCGGGAGTGTGTGGGTGCAGCGAGCGAGGCGGCTGCGGTTCCCCCGGCTCTCCGAGGCTGGCTGTGCGAGCCGGGGCCAGAGGGTGGCTGAATGTGCCTTTGTCTGGGCGGCGTGAGTGTGCCGGCGGTGCCGTGGTGTGGCTGTGTGTGACAGTGTGTGCGCGCGCGCGCGTGTATTTGGTGAGCGGCTCTGCTGCCTTAAGCACCTTTCGAATACATTGGCCACAGCTCATTGAATCCTTTAACAATCTGACTCTGCTCTTCCTTCCCCGTTTTTTCTAATTCAGTTCCTCTTATTACAAAAATAAAAAATAAAGCGCTGCCCCTTTCCAGTGGCTGCCCCCGCGGAGCCCCCGCCTCGGGACCAGCCTCGTTTCACTCCATTTCGGAGAAAACGGGAAGTCGGTAATTTTAAAAAATATTTTCTACTTTATTTGGGATTTAATGTTCTTACAGAATCCTGCTGCCTCCCTCGTTCCCCCCAACCCCCTCCACCCCCAGCCCCGCATGCAGGAGGCGTAATGGCCCGTTCAGCATATTAGGGGAGCCAGGCGCGTGCCCGAGTAGATGTATGTGCGCGGGCACCACACGCGCGAGCGTGCGTGCGCGCACGCGCGCACACACACACACACACACACACATACACTCACACACACTTGGATAAACACACACAGGGACCTACAGCAGCCACATGTCGGAACACACAGCAGCACAGATGTAAACTCAGGCATGTGCTCTCCCCAGGACACACACAAAGCCAGTCCTGGTGGCATCACACTGCGATGGGACCAGGGAGAGGCCTCTGGGGCCAGGAGAGGAGAGGGAGGCAGGAGAGAGACGTGTCCCCTGCGAGGGACAGATGGGAGCAGTTTCCCCTCGTGAAGGAAGTAGAATAGTTGTAGGGAATGCCAGGGAGTTGGAGTAACCCCACGCTGGACACTGCCCCGGTGGTACAGGAGGGACGCTGTGTGGTGGAGAAAGGATTGTCGGGAGTCCGAGTCCAGACCAGCTGTGGGAACAGACACAAGTAAGAGTCCTGAGCTCTGCCGCCCGGGGCCCGGCAGCTAACGGAACCCATCTGTGTGTGGAAGATGTCCTTTGGACTCACAAGAACATAGGGTCAGGTGCGTATTAAGTGCCATCCACAGTGTCTCTGGAGTTGGCAGAGCCCCCATGGCTGTTCGAGGACCTTGGTGTGTACTAACCAGGGAGGTGCCTGCATGGTGCATAAACCCAGGAGAGTGTGGCATGTGGTAGGTCCTCTGAGTGTCTGTCCACACATGAAGGGATGCATGGAATCACTCCAGGGGTTCAGGTCGCTCTGGGAATGCCTGGCAGAGACCATGGGCAGCCTCTGGTCAGGACCTGGTGAGAGGGGAAGTGGCGCAGTCTGGGGTGGCCGGTGAGAACGCTGCTCATTTTTTTTTTTTTGAGGGGGTTGGCATTGGATCATACCCAGCAGTGCTCAGGGCTTAGTCCTGACTCTGTACTCAGGGACCACTCCTGGCAGGGCTTGGGAGACCCTATGCAGGTGCCAGGTATCGAGCCCAGGTCAGCCATGTGCAAGGCAGACGCTCTACCTGCTGTACGGTTGGTCGCACTGGCCCTGAGAACCCTGCTCATCTTTCTCCGACGCCATCACTCTCGCCGGGCGCTGTGGGCCCTGCGGTCTGTGCTCTGTCGAGGGCGATGCATTTCAGCCTCTTCTGGGGGTGGGGATGAATGAGCGCTCCATTTGTTAGATGCAGGACAGGTGAGGGAGAGAGGGCAGTGGTGAACAGAACTCAAGATGGATGAGTGGACCCAGACAGTGAGATATACTGGCTAAACACATTCGCTGATGAATAGATTTATTTATAGACAGATCAAAAGATAAATAGAGACCCCGATAAATAGACAAAGAGCTCGACACACAGACTGACAGGAGTCGGCAGGCAGACAGTCTCCAGGAGCATCTGACAGACCAACAGACAGACAGACCAATCGATAGGGAGATGGATGGACAGCTGACTGCACAGGGGCGATGGATGTGGACAGCGCAGCAGACAGAGTGGGCCCGCCCGACAGCCCTGTCCCTCATCCCCGTCCGTCCTCGCTAATGGAATCACTCTCTTGGTTAGTGTTTGGAGACCAAGTGCGCCGGGGAGAGTGGAAGCCGTGCCTTGCCCCGGGGTGGGGGGGGGGTTCTTTGCTGGCCTAGGAAAATCGGGCCTTGTGCTCTGCGCTGCTCTGCTCAGAGCCGGGACTCTCCCAGGTTTGCAGGCGACTCCCCACCGAGACCTTGGAGACCGATGGTTCCACTTTCTAAGCAGCCCCCGGATGCCCTCTGAGTTGTGGCCCTTGACCTGGTCCTTCGGTCTTTGCTCTTGCCAGCCACACAGTGCTCCGTCCTTTCTCCTCGCCACCCGCCTCCCTCTCCACTCTCGAGAGCCTCCTGGGTGCAGACTGCCCCTCCCTAACCCAGAGCCACACTAAGGGCCAGCCGTGCCCAGTTCCCATCCTGGGCCAAGCTCCTCTTCCTCCCTCTGTGAGCACAGACACATCACTGAGCTTGTCTGCGTCCTGCTTCCTCATCTGCAAAATGAGATTAATAATGGCGCCTACTTCCCAGGATCACCCAGATCTGGGGAGGCTCTGTCGAAGAGTGACTGGCACATAGGATCACCAACATGAGAGCTGATATTCTAGCATGTGTCTGGCCCTGGGGAGGCAGGGGGGTTGAGAAGGTACCATCAAGTCTGCAGAGCAATCCGTGTTCTAAGTATCTTACAGGGCTACCTTTGCTGTTGTTGTTGTTGTTGTTGTTGTTATTGTTGTTTTTGGGTCACACCTGGCGATGCTCAGGGCTTACTCCTGGCTCTGCATTCAGGAATTACTCCTGGCAGTGCTCGGGGATATGAGATGCTGGGTATTGAACCCAGGTAAGCCACATGCAAGGCAGATGCCCTACCTGCTATACTATTGCTCCGGCCCCACAGGGGGTATCTTTTTATTGGCTTGTTTTGGGGGCCACCATAGTAATGTTCTATGGTGTGTCTTAAGATTAAAAAATAAAAAGAAACAGGTGAGAAATAATCATATCACATCTGTTCTTCAGACAAGGAAAAAGGTTTGAGGGAGCAGAGGTGACTCAGCCCTGTCAGTGGGGAGAGATTTGGGGGTCAGTGTTGGGTTTGCTTGTGTGGGGGAAGGGAAAGCTTGCCCTTTCCAAGGTACCGTGCTGTTTGTTTGATTTGGGGACCAGGAGGTTAAGGGTTTGGAGTTGGCCGTTAAAGGATGTGAGACGGAAGGGGCTGGAGGGTCAGTACAGCGGGGAGGGGGTTTCCTTCTATATGGCCAACCGGGGTTTGATCCCCAGCACTCCATGCAGTTCCCTGAGCTCTGCAGGGCGTGTTCCCTGAGCACAGAGCTGGGGGGAAGCCCTGAGCACTGCCAGCTGTGGCACAACAACCAACAAAACCAACAAAATGAATGTGAGGACAAGGTGCTGTTATTCTGGGGTCACGCTGTGTGGCTGGGGACAAGTGTGTGTGTGTTCCCTGTTTCTAGACAGGTCACATCACAGTGTGTGACAGAGGACTGCAGGCCTGCAGCCATGCACCAACCCCCCCCCCCCCCCCCGCCTGCTGAGACCAAGGCTTGGGGTCACAGTGGGCGGTGGAGATTTAGGGGCGGAGTCCCGAGGACAGACAGCAAAAGTCACCAAATTAATGGCCCACCCGGGGTCAGGAAGCCCAGGCCACCTGGAGATGAATTATCTGGTTAAGAAGCCATGACCAGGTGGATCAATGGCGACGGAGGGTTTGTCACTAATAAGAAACACTTAAAGAGCGCCTGGGACAGGGGCACTGCCACTGTTTCTTCCCAGTAGAGGCCCAGCCCTCCCCCCCTTGCCCAGAGTCCATCTGTGGAGATCAGAGTGCCAGGCACTTCCCCGACACCTCTAGGACACTCGAGTTCAAGGCTGGGGTTGGGGAGAAAGGCCATGGTGGGACATGCTGCCCTTAGAAAGACCCCCCAACTCTTTCCATGGGAGTCCCGAGGGTTCAGCTTTCACGGCCTCCACATATATGGCAGCCCTGGTCATCAAGTTGGGCCTCAGCTGCCCTCTGCTCTGTACTCACTGCGAGACCGGACGGTGGAGGACAGTCTGCTTACCCCCGTGGCTGCAGCCAGCCCTCACCCGAAAGAACCGGGCAGTAGGTCGTGGGGTCTGAGCGGGGAGTGCGGGCACCTGAAGTTTTCATATTCGAGATCATTCCTCTGTGTCAAGATGAGTGTATGTGTGTGTATGTGTGTGTTTGTGTGTGTAGGGGGCAGATATGTCGTCTAAAGGCCCAAACACTAACACCAACAATAGCAACAATAAAACAGGCTGTAGGGTGGGGGGTGGGGTATGGAGAGGAAAAGAGAGTTGCGGGGCGAGAGCAGCACAGTGACCCTGGACAGGCCAGTGGGCTCAGATCTGAAGGTCTGACTCGCGGCGCCAGTCTGCACTCCTGGCAAGGGGCTGGGGGTCTGTGAGGATTTAGGACTAGGGGAGGCATACTTTAAGATTTGCATCTTAGAGTAACCATGGCACTGTCATCTGTGAGCTGTTCTGGACTCGTGACTTACCTACTTACCTTCTCTGTGCTTCCGTTTCCTGCCCGGAGACAGGGGAGACTAAGCCTCCTGCCTCTGAAGGGTTGTAAGGATGGAACGTGATAGCGGGCGTGAGCGAGGCTGGCGTGTGCCCTCCGTGCAGATTGGCTGATGCTGTTGGCAGTGAGAGGCTGAACTTGGACATAAGCAGAGGAAGGTATGGTGAAACGGTCAGCATTCAGGAGAAATGATCAGGGCACAGCCTAGACAGGATGCAGAGGTGGAAGGAGAGGGCCAGTTTAAAGGCTTTTATATTTGGGGGTTGGTTCACTCCCACAATGCTTGGGAGATCACGCAATGTCAGGGATCGTAGCCGGGGCTCCTGCAAGCATAGCATGCTCTACAGCCCTTGGAGCCATCCCCCCAGAACCCAATCTACAAGGTATTTTTGTTTATTTTGCTTGGGGGCCACACCTGGTGATGCTCAGGGCTTATTCCTGAGCTCTGCACTGAGGAATTATTCCTGGCAGGATATGGGGGCCATTCTGGGGATAGAACCTGCGTTGGCTATGTGCTAGGCAAACTCCCTACCTGCTGTAGTTTTGCTCCGGCCCCCAATTTACAAGCTTTTTAATGGGGGAGAGGCATATCTGACAGTGCTCAGGGATCACTCCTGACTCTGTGCTCAGGGTTTACTCCTGGTTCAGTGACCAGAGATCACTCTTGGCTCTGCACTTGGGGCTCTCTCCTGGTGGTGCTCAGGGAAGCACAAGCAGTGCCAGGGGTTGAACCAAGCCTTTAACCTCTGGCCTATCTCTTGGGCCCCGGTTTACTGGATTTTACGGGTTAAGAGTGACTTAGGGTTGTCTGGATGGAACAGGTGATGGGAAGGACAGTCAGGGGGCTACTCAGGGTTCCGGGATGGGTGACAGATTCTGGGGACAGACACACACATGAACTGGGCCCAGGGAAAGGCTGAGTTCACTCTGAAACTGGCCCTCTTGAGTCCAGCTAGAGAGGCCGGCTGCTGTTCAGAGCTGAGCTTCGGAAGGACGAGTGAGAGAAGGTCGTGGTGAGAGTTGGTGTGCAGGTGACCAATGGATGCAGCCACAGAGAGAGGAAGAGGAAAGGCGGGGCTCAGGGGACTGTGGTGAACACCATCATAAGCACAAGTGTGGGGCACCAGGAAGTCAACTCAGGTGCCGCCATCATGCCTGGCATGTGCAGGACTCTGGCGTCTGTTTCTGGTTCCACATGATACTCTCTCCCCCTACACTGCTGGGTATGGCCCTGGTGCCCCCCAAGTAGAGCCAACCCCAAGAACTGGCCAGGAGCAGTCTCTGCCCCAAACCCTGCTACTGGGAAACATCTGAATAAACCCACATCCGCTTCTATTCTTTTTTTTTCAATTTTTTGCTTTTTGGGTCACACCCAGCGATGCACAAGGGTTACTCCTGGCTCATGCACTCAGGAATTACTCCTAACGGTGCTCAGGGGACCATCTGGGATGCTGGGAATCGAACCCGGGTCGGCCGAGTGCAAGGCAAACGCCCTACCCGCTGTGCTATTGCTCCAGCCCCAACCAGTGATATTATTTTACAGTTAAATGTGTAAGTGCTTTATCTCATTTTACCTTCATTTGATATTTCCCCAGTTATATTATCATTGTTTAAATATTTCCTCTATATACCAGCACTATAATTTTGCTTCAATAAACATTATTTAGAAAACTCTAGAGGAGGAGACTAAATATTTACCCATGTATGTGTTTCCTTTTCTTCCTTTCTGATATTCCACATTTCCTTTTTTTTCTTTCCAGAGAATTTTCATGAACCATTCTTTAAAGATAGGTCTATTAGCAACATACTCTCTTAGCTTTACTTCATCTGAAAATACGTTAATTTTCCTTTCATTTATGAAGGATATTTTCACTGGGTGTTCTGGGTTGATATTTCTTTCAGCACCTGAGAAATGTTGTACCATTTTCTTCTGGTCTTTATGGCTTCTGAGATTCCCTCTACACATGAAATTATTTCTCCCTAGAAGTATATCATTTTTCTCTTAGTGCTTTCAAGTCATTTTTGTCTTCAGTGCTTAAAACTTTGATTATGTCACTTAGCGTGGATTTCTTTTGGGGATCCACTCAACTTCTTGGATCTGTAAGTATGTGTGTATCGCCAAATTTTGGGGTTATTTCTGCTATTTTTTAGTGTTTTTGTCCATAGACCCAACATTATTAGTTTTGAAGTAAATACAATTGAAAATCACAATGAGATACCACCACATAGTCACTAGAATGGCTAAGATGAAGTATTCTGAAAATTCCAGATATTGGCAAAAGTGTGTAGCAATTGGAAATATTAAACATTTCTGGCGACTGTAAAAAATAGTACAATCAATTTGGAAAGCAGTTTGGCAGTTCCTTAGAAAGTTAAATACAAACTTACCATATGACCCAGTTATTCCACTTCCAAAAGAAATAAAAACACAAGATTTTTAGACAAATGTTCTTGGCAACATTTGTGTAATAGCCCCAAACTGGAAACCACCCAAATGTCCATCAGTTCAGTGAATGGAGAAACAAGCTGTTGGATATTCGGACAATGGACTATTACTCAGTAATAAAAAGGAATGAGCTATTGATCAATGCAACAACATGGATAAAAACTGAAATAATTATGCTGAGTGAAATAGCCAGAAACTACAAGGGTGAATATTTTATGACCCATTCTATAAAAATTCCAGAAAATGTAAACTAAGCTACAGAGACACAACAGCTTCATGGTTGCCTGGGGACAGGGTGCAGATTGGGGGGGAGGGAGAGAGGGGAAATTTGGGGAGTATGGTCTTGACAGTGGTGTTGGTTTCATGAGTATGTTCAGGTCAGAACTTACCAAATTGTTTGCTTTTAATATGCGAACTTTAGTGTATATCAGCCTTGTCTTTTAAAATGTTGTCAAGAAAGTTTTTTGGTCCCGGCCAGGGTTACTGGGCCAGCAGCTATGGCAGTATAACCCAACAAGATGTGTCTTGGCAAATGATCTAGGGACGGTGGAATCACCAGGAATTTGGCAAAGTCTGAAATGGTTGACTTAGGTGAGGAATTCCCAGAGGTGGCTGAAATATGCCTCTGGATGGAAGGCTCATTTGAATTACCCCTTGGAGGTTGTAAATCAAGTTTTAGGGCTGAGGGAGAGTAAAGAACAGAAAGCAAAAGGAAGACTAGAGACCTGCCCTCAGGAGGGCAGAGGAAGAGCAGATGACGGAATCAAGGATGCAGAGACTGAGGTGATGGGAAGGAACAAAACATGCCAGGGAAGGAATTCTAAGACACACATGACCAACAATGATGACCCCAGTGTGGCACCTCACCGCTGCCTCCATGTCCCCACATTGTTTTCATGTACCTTAGTGCCCTCACCTTGCTGGGTGAGCTGACGCGCACTGGCACAGCCTCCCAGGAGGCACACAGGACCTGCGGGGAACATGCCTGGGCAGGACCCAGTGAGTCCCTTAACTTACTCAGGGAAGTGACATTTGGTCAGCTTTCTTAACGTCAGGTTCCCCTATTTTCAAACTCTACCACAGGTCAGTTTCTGTGGCTTTTAGAACACCTGAACTCAATGACTTACAAAGTCACTTCTTCATGTTCTCCATCTCTGCCTTGTAAGCCCTCACCTTACAGATACAGAAAGGGAAGGCCAGCATGGGTAAGTGATGTACCCCAGGGGATAGCACTGTTTGACAGCCTTGGCTTACAGGTAGGTAGGTCATGGACAAGCCTATGAAACCCTGCAGCTCAGAATCATGCTTGCTGGCACCTAGAGAGGAATATGTGGTGTGTAGGGGCCTGTGGTTTGCATGGGAATCTCGAAGGGGTGCAGAATCCAAGAGCTTAAGGACGTCCACTCAGGCCAGGGCAAGAACTCGAAGGGGTAGGCTGCCTGCCAGGGCCCCAGTGTGATCCTTCGCCACCACCACCACTGCTTGGGATAGCCCTGGTGCTCCCTAGCCCACTGGGAAGGTTGAAAAAATAACCCCCCTCAAAGAAAACAAAAACTCTAGGGGCCAGAGAGATAGTACAATGGGCAGGGTGCTTGTCTTTCATGCAACAGACCTGGGTTCAGTCCCCGGCATCCCATATGGTCCCCTAAGCCCCACCAGGAGTGATCCCTGAATGTAGAACCAGGAGTAACCCTTGATAATTGTTGGGGGGTGGCCCAAAAGCAAACAAAAACAAGAACTCTTCTTCAAGGACAGTTGCATTCCCTTTCCCTTAGGTGCCTTGGTTCATACCTACCTGCAGTCTCCGCCATCCATCTCCACCCCACACATCTTCCAGAACATCGTCTCACTGCTTCTCCAGGGACTGACGCATCGGCAAATCAGGAAACTTGATTCTCAGCCTTGCTGACGGTCATTCACTCATGCCAGCTGCCCCTTGCAGTTCCAGTCAACCCTCACCTGATACAAGAAAGGACCCCCCAAGTAGATGAGGACCCCACCTCCTGAAGGAGCTTAGCTAGGACAGAGGATTTGGTTAGAGACCCAAGAAACTGGAGATGGGGAATCTGGGAGGAGCCCCCTGCAAAGATGGGCCCAGCACTGACCCTGGGGGAGCCGTGTCTGTCTGCCCGTCCACTCAGGGACAGGCAGCACTCAGCTTCCTCTCTGTCCTTTCAGCAATCACTGCTTGACGTCCACCCAGCACTTGGTGGAGCCGCCTCTGTGAAGCCTGTGATGAAGCCCTGGGCCCCTTCGTCACACTCTGCCACATTTCACTTTGCTGCTGGCTGTGGGGCACTGAGCTGGGCCGGGGGGGTGGGCCTCGTGCGCGCTCCTGCCTCTCCCCTCTTTCGCTCCAGCCGTCACTCTGGCCCCTCCTGCTTCTCTGGGCTTTACTCTACTCCCCCTCAAGCTCCTTTCAGTTAAGAATAGAAGCGGGGGGGGGGGGGCTGGAGCAATAGCACAGCAGGTAGGGCGTTTGCCTTGCACGCGGCCGACCCAGGTTCGATTCCCAGCATCCCAGATGGTCCCCTGAGCACCGTTAGGAGTAATTCCTGAGTGCATGAGCCAGGAGTAACCCTTGTGCATCGCTGGGTGTGACCCAAAAAGCAAAAAAAAAATAATAATATCACTGGTAGACTACAATAAGTTATGCTTATATAATGTAATATCTAAAGAAGCTACTAAGAAACTGTGAAAAGAAATACTCAAAATGCCATAAAAATTATTCTGAGGGGCTGGAGTGATAGCACAGCGGGTAGGGCATTTGCCTTGCACGTGGCCGACCTGGGTTCAAATCCTGACCCTGGGGGATCCCATCTGGTCCCCTGAGCACCGTCAGGGGTGATTCCTGAGTGCATGAGCCAGAAGTGACCCCTGTGCATTGCTGGGTGTGACCCAAAAAGCAAAAAAAGAAAAATTATTCTGAAAGACATGTAACCCACAGAGAGACAGACAAGAAGAAATAAAAAAGAAACATAGAGGGGCCGGAGCGATAGCACAGCGGGTAGGGCATTTGCCTTGCACGCGGCCGACCTGGGTTCGATCCCCGGCATCCCATATGGTCCCCCAAGCTCTGCCAGGAGTAATTCCTGAATGCAAAGCCAGGAGTAACCCCTGAGCATCGCTGGGTGTGACCCAAAAAGCAAAAAAAAAAAAAAAAAAGAAACATAGAGAAAGAGGAAATAAAAATTGAAGGGCAGACTAAGGCTCTATCATATTGATAATGACATTAAATGTAAATTGCACAAATGCACAAATGAAAAAGGCATGGAATGGAGCTGGAGCAGTATTACAACGGGTAGTGTGTTTGCCTTTCATGTTGCTGGCACCGGTTCAATCCCTGGCATCCCATATTGTTCAAGAGCACTGCCAGGAGTGACCCCAAGGGGGCCAGAGTGATAGCACAGTGGGTAGGGTGTTTGCATGCGGCCGACCTGGCTTCAATCCCTGGCTTCCCATATCATCCCCCAAGCACTGCCAGGAGTAATTCCTGAGTGCAGAGCCAAGAGTAACCACTGAGCATCGCTGGGTATGACCCAAAAAGCAAACAAAAACAAAAACAAAAAAACAGGAGTGACCCCCAAACAAATAACCAAACAAAAAAGAGGCATGGGACTGAGGAATGCTCAGAGTCAGAGCACCTGCCTTGCAGGCATGAGGCTATGAGTTTGATCCCAAGCATGATGAGTGCCATCCTGCTGGCACTGTCATTTGTGATCCCTGTCACCACAGCTTCAGTGTGCAACACCCAGTGAACACTGCAGCCACATGTGTGACCCCTGGCAAGGACCACAGCTGCACTGTGACCAGGTGTGTGAGCACCTCAATCAAGTGTGTGTTTCCTGTTACCACAGTAGAATCATCATAAACGAAGTTGGGGGGATATGGAAATAAGTATTAAAACTTATGACCCAACTATAAGCTGTCTACATAAAATTCAATTCAGATGATACATCCCTTACCTGTATAGCACTGTAGCACTGTCATCCCACTGTTCATCGATTTGCTCAAGCGGGCACCAGTAATGTCTCTATTGTGAGACTTGTTACTGTTTTTTGGCATATCGAATATGCCACGAGGAGCTTGCCAGGCTCTGCCGTACAAGCGGGACACTCTCAGTACCTTACCTGTATAATAAATAATAATTTTTATATACATATTCTACTTATATGGGAAGATTGAAAAGGAAAAATGGGAAAAGTATACTATGAAAGCTTTAATTTAAACCAGGAATCCACATATCAATATTCACATTACTACTAGATTAAGAAGACTTTAAAAAAGCATTCTTAAACTTTTTTATACTTGTGGACCATGAAAATAGAACTATTTTGTGCATGAGTTGACATGCAATGTTCCAGCATGCAACATCCTGATCATTCCAACAATGTAGTACAGGAATCAGGTAGCTGCTGCCTGATTGGAGAAAAAAAAAATTTGGTGACCTGCTAGGGAATTTCTATAGACCAACACTGGTCCATGGACCATAGATAAAAGAATAGGGTTTCAGAGCAAAGCAACGACCAGTAAAGGATATGATATGATGATGGAAGGGTCCATCCATTAAGGAGAACGAAATGAGAGAAATCTGTTCAATAATTCCAAGTCCTGTTATATAGCTGCAGAAACCAAGACTGTGTAGTAGTGGTAGAGTATAGACACACAGATCAGTGGAACAGAATAGACAATTCAGAAACAGAACACACAAAAAACTGGTTTATTGGCAAAGGTGAAGAGGCAACTCAGTGCAAGAAAGATGGTCTTCTAGCAAAGGGTGCTAGAGAAAGCAGATATCTAGAGATTTTGGAGGGAAAATATCTCACAGTGATTCAATAAAATTAAAAAAAATTAAAAAAAGCACTTCACCTAAACTCTTCTTTTTTTAAATTATTTTGTTCATACCCAGCGATGCTCAGGGCTTAATCCTGGCTCTGAGCTCAGGATCATTCCTGCCAGGGCTCTGGGGACCATATGGGATGCAGTGGATTGAACCTCGGTTGACTACATGCAAGGCAAGCACCCTACCTGCTGTATTGTCTTGGCTTCTCACTTCTTTTTTAAAAAAATATATAAAAGTTTTAGGCACTGCGATTTACATACTGTTAATGTGAGGGTTTCATGCATACTACACTCAGAATCACACCCTCCACCAGAGCATCTGCTTCCCTGTATCATTGTCTCCGTGTCTTCCCCCAACACATCACTACCTCACCCAGTCCCCCACCACGGTAAACTCTTCTATAGACCAGTTGCCAGTTTCTGTTACTATTGGGTATTTGTTATTCTCTTGTAATGTTTCTTTACATTTCATATATGAGGAAGATCATTTTATATGTCTTTCTCCTTTTACCTTCACTCAGCATGATACTCTCCAGATCCATGTATTTGCAAGTGGCTTGATTTTATCTTCTCTTAGAGCCAGGTAGTATTTCATTGTGTGTAGGTACCTTCTTCATCCAGTTATCTGTTCTTGAACACTTGGGTTTTTTCCAGGTTTTGGCTATTAGAGAAAATGTCTAGGATATAGGACGAGGCAGGGTTCTTAGATTTGACACAAGGAAAATTTGATAAGTTGGACTTTATCAAAATTTAAGCTTTAGCTGTCTGTAAGATCTTCTTGAGAGGATGAAACAAAAAATTACAAACTGGGATAAAGTATTTCCAAGCCACATATTCAACAAATAGAGTCTAGAATATTCAAGGAACTCTGAAAACTCAATATTGAAAAATAAAAGGAACCAGAGACATAATACAGCATGCAGGACACTTGTCTTGCATACAGTAAACCCGAGCTCAATTATTAAATACCCCACAGAGTGCCCTAAACTCCTTCAGGAGTAATTCTTGAGCTCAAAGCCAGAAGTCAATCTTGAGCATTACTGGGAATTTCTCACCCCTCTCCCTGCCAAATTGTTTAAAACAAAATGAAACAAAAACTACCACCAACAAGTAATCTAGTTATACAAGTGAGAAATTTGGGGCTGGGGACTCCCAAGAGATGCACAGGAGGTGGAGGAGCTCCACCTGTGACTGTCAGTAGGATGCAAAGTCCAGAAATGTGAAGCTGCTCGAGATTTGAGTGCTGGGGACACCTGGATCATGTGTCTGGTGCTGGGCAGCCTCCAGGATTGCACCCAGGGATGCTTAGGAGACCACATGGTATTGGACATCAAAGCCAGTGACCGCTGGAGTATCCCGGACCTTATAAAGTGATCTTTAGACCTGAAGAGAGGTATGTTGTTGAAGGGAAAAGCGTAAGACAAAATATCACAGGGACAATCTAGGGCTGGAGCAATAGCGTCAGGGCTGAGGCCCTTGCCTTGCATGTGGCTGACCCTGCTTCCATACCTCAGCACCGCCAGGAACAATCCCCCGACTACAGAGCCAGTGGCTCAAAAAATACAACCAAAAACCAACCAAATAGATATCCAGGCAAGGCAAGAATTTAAAAAGCACCATGAGAGATTATTATATCAAAATGGCTTAAACATTTTTTGTTCTCCTGAAAGGTGCTCAGGAGTCCCAGGAATGACTCCCAGCGATTCTTACACAGGGAGTCAGTGTGTTGCTAGGGTTACCCCAGCTGGTGGCGTTCAGGACCCTCCAGGGCTGCCTCCAACTTTGACCGTGGTGCCATGAATCGAACCCAAGTGATAATTTCACTTTACATTCATGCAAAACACACATGTATGTTCACACTTGCTTATTCACCACTAAGTCTCATATGGCAGTGCAGTGTCAGGGACTTAGCTTGGGACTTCTGCATGCCAAGCACTGCTCCAGGGCCTTGAGCCATCTCCCCAGCAACACCCCCACCCCCAGTTTACAGTCATGTGGGAGTGATCATCTCTCTACATCCTTGACAGCAGTTTTCTGTTGGTAACATACTTTTGTTTGTTTTTTGGGTTACATCTGGCGATGCACAGGGGTTATTCCTGGCTCTGCACTCAGGAATTACTCCTGGCGGTGCTCAGGGGACCATATGGGATGCTGGGAATCAAACCCAGGTTGGCCGCGTGCAAGGCAAACGCCCTACCTGCTATGCTATTGCTCCAGCCCCTGTTGGTAACATTTTAAGAAATGGCATTGGGCAGGAGAGCTAGCTCAATAGACTGGACACACGCTTTGCATGTTGGCGATCTGGGTTCAATTCCTGGCACCACCTGGTTCTCCGAGCAGTGGCATGAGCCACTTCCAACAACAGGCTGAAAGCAGAAACTAAACGGTGCCAGCTTTGGCCCCCAAACCAAAAATAAATAATGACATTACAGGGTCTGTGAGATAGCACAGTGAGGGCTTAGGGTGCCTTGCATGTGTCTGATCCCTGTTTGAGCCCAGCACTCCATGGCAGCCTGGGAATTCAGGGATGTGGCCCTGCCAACCCCTGAACACCACCAGGGTGTCCCTAATGGCCCTGCCACTGCAGCATCACGCCCTAGGGCTCTCGCACAGAATCAAGGGCTGGTTGGCTGAGAATCACCGGGAGAGCCCCAGGGCCATCTCAGCACCTTCTGAAAGTTCCCCCCTCCCCAAAACATCATCTTTATCCCTCTCGCCTTTTCCTTTCCTATTTGTTGTTATTACTGCAGTGGTGGCGGGTTGCATGCTTGGCTTGGTGCTCACACACACTTGGTTGCAGTGCACAGGGGATCCCAAATGGCAAAGCCACCTGGACGCTACTTGGCATATGGGCAGAGCCGGGGATGGAACTCTCCACCTCATCCCTGTGAGGCAGGTGCTCAAGCACTGAGTTATTCCCGGACCTTTGATATTGTAGCTCAAAAAAAAAAACGTTTCTTAAGGGGCCAGGACATGATATATGGGTAGGGCAGATGCTTGCATGCACCTTCACTCAATGTCCCCTAAAGGAGCACCAACATCAGTGAGCACCACAGCCTGGTTAAGCTCGGGAGCAACACGGAGCAATCACTGCCACCCTCCGAGCCACCCCCGCTCCCACAAACACCACGGTGGAAATGTGGAAGCACTACAGCCTGGCAAGTGTGGAAACCCTGTCATCAACAAAGGCAAGGGGGAGAGAGGGGAGGGAATTAAAGTGTTAGACAAAAATGTTTTTATTAGGGAATTAAAACATAGACAAGTTAGGGTGCTGGGCCCCAGAGAGTTTATAACCTCCCCTTTTCCAGTTGTCTTGCCAATCTATATTTTGATAACTTTTTTTTTGGTAACTTGATGCCACAAAATCTTTCCAAAGAACAGCTTTAGTTGTTTCATTTTTGTTTTGTCTATTTGGGGGCCATACCCGGCGGTACTCAGGGCTTACTCCTGGTTCTGTGCTCCGACAGCACTCCTAGCCCATTTGGAAATGACGTTGGGCAGGAGAGCTAGCTCAATAGACTGGAGCACACGCGTTGCATGTTGGCTATCTGCGTTCAATTCCTGGCACCGCCTGGTTGGTGACCATATGGGGGTCCCAGGGATTGAAGCCAGGCTGGACATGTATGGCACACAGCCTCCATGCTGTACTATCGCTTCGGCCCAGCAGCATTACTTTTCTACTTGTAAATAAAATTTCTTTAAATTATATACTAGGAGGAAGACTCAGAGCTGGCATCAACAAGCAGGCGGAGTTAAGAAACCAGTGGTACTTGCTGGATTCCAGTCCCTCTTACTCCCATCTATCCTCAGTCCTCAGCATTTCTGGAGGAAGGGAACGACTCTCAACAGTGCTCAGGAGCTACTCCCTGCTCTGTGCTCAGGGGATTGTCCCTGGCAGTGCTGGGGGCACATGCAGTGCCAGGAATGGACCCTGGCCTCCCACATGCAAAGCAACCACCCTCCCCCTCAAAACCCGGGAGGACTCTTGGGCTTAGAAGAGGGGACCCTGCTATGAGCTCTCTTGAATCCTTCCACTGGAAGGTGCTCACCTCCTGGCCATGACCTGACCTCCTGCTCACTCGTTACTGGTTGGGGTTTGTCTGATTTGGGAGGGGCTGCCTACGTGGTGCTCAGTAGACCCAGGGCCCCTTCCTGGCAGTTCCCGGTCAGACAGACCAGCGATTCAATGTGGGGATGCAGGGTTACTCAGTCCCTGCAGTGCCGAGGACCACCAGGGCCACACCTAGTGGTGCTCAGAGGACCACAGGCGATGTCAGAAATTGAACTGGGGTTGCCTATGTGCAAGGCAAGTGCCTTAACTCCTGCCCTCTTACTCAGGCCTCCACTCTATTTTTTTTCTCTTTGGGTCACACCCGGCGATGCACAGGGGTTACTCCTGGCTTTGCATTCAGGAATTACTCCTGGCAGTGCTCGGGGGACCATATGGGATGCTGGGAATCGAACCCAGGTCAGCCACATACAAGGCAATCACCCTACCCACTGTACTATCGCTCCAGCCCCTCCACTCTATTTTATTTTTCTTTTTTAAATTTTAAAATAGTTTTGGTCTCCACCCTGTAAGCTTGTCCCCTTCCTCTCTCAGATTCTGCTGATGTCTGGGTCTGGCCTCTTCTTGGCCAGGTTTGGAGATGCCCATCTGCTCTCTGGTGCTCCGTCTCCTGCAGACGCTCTCTCCTGGTCTAGAGCAGATTCCTTACCTCCAGCAAGTCGTTCCTTCTGCCTAGAATGTTCTTCCCTCCTTTCTTATCTGGCTGGTGTGAGATTTTAATTCAGTCCGTTTTTAGCAGTGCCCGGGGTGGGTGGGGGGGCGGGGCACAAACCCAGGGGCTCACACCTGTCAGGCACACGTGCTCCACCTAAGATGCCTCTGCTGCCATGCCCTGGGGGATATTATGATATCTTCAGCTCTTACCTCCTCCAAGATGGCCCCTACATCTCTGTTTGGGGCCGCTTTTAGCTTGGAGCTTCAATAGACTCATGCCTGGGCTCCTGCTCTGGGCTCTGGACCCTGAGACCTGGCCTTACTCACTGGGTGTCCCAGCCCCTCGCAGGGCTTGTCACGGACCCAATGCTAGCAAATGTCGCTTGTTTGATGCACTAAATACTTAGTGATGGAGCCTCTTCTGGGAGAAGGCCAGTTGTGCCCCATCACTTTCATCTGCGGTGAGGAGGATTCTATCTTGGTCGTGTGTGTGTGTGTGTGTGTGTGTGTGTGTGTGTGTGTGTGTGTGTGTGTGTGGAGTGCAGTGGATGACGTTCACCTCCAACGCTAGTGAGCACCTAGCCAGTTCCTTCCTCAACAGACTCTCTCTCTGCGGGTTCTCAGAATCCTCTGGCTTTCTATTTTTCTATTTGCCAACAGCAAAGATACCATATATGGGTGGCATTAGTGGCTAGGCTGTGTCATACAGCTCTAACAAGCCCCACAGTCTCAGTAGTTTATATCGTTATGCTTTGGATTTTGGGCCATACCCAATTGTGCTCAGGGCTAACTCCAGGCTCTGTGCTCAGGGGGGGGGTCACTCCAGGAGGGGCTTGGGAGATTGAACCCAGGTCCATCATGTGCTAGACAAACATCTTACACCCTAGACTATCTCTCTAGTTGCTCTGTAGTTTACTTACTTTGCGGGGAGGGGTGAGGGTTGGGCTTTACTCGGTTCTGCTTAGGGGCTATCTATACCTCTGTACTCAGGAGTGACCACATGTGGAGCCAGGATTGGAGCCATGATCAACACTGAGGCCACATGCAAGGCAAGTTCCTTCCCTCCTCTGCTAACTGTCAGGCAAGTGCGAGCAGTTTAAGGCAAGGAAGATTGTTTTCTCCTGCATAGCACATAGCTTGATTTTGCTGGGGGTTCTTTGAACTGCCAGGTCTCAGGAACACAGGCTGGGTCTAAGAAGAAAGGTGTTTTTTTTTTTTTTTGCTTTTTGGGTCACACCTGGCAATGCACAGGGATTATTCCTGGCTCTGCACTCAGGAATTACCCCTGGCGGTGCACAGGGGACCATGTGGGATGCTGGGAATCGAACCGGGGTTGGTCGTGTGCAAGGCAAATGCCCTACCCGCTGTGCTATCACTCCAGCCCCTAAGAAGAAAGTTTGATCCTGTTTACATTTGTTTAATCTTCTGTTTCCCAAAGTCTCTGACCAAGAAGTTCTTTTTCCTATATAATACCTGTTCTCCTCCATGGCCTCATGCTGAGAAATGTCTGTCCAAAGGTGGCTGAGCAGGGTCAAGGACATGGCTTAAAGGGTTTGGGGCACATGATTTGCATTCAAGATCCCCAGAACCATATGGTCCCCTGAGCACCACTGGGAACCATGTCCAAGCACAGAGCCAGGAGTGGACCCTGAGCACCTCCAGATGCAGTCCCAAAACAAGAACAAAAGACACTTTGTTGGCATAAGACTTCATGCTATACTTTTTACAGTACAAAAATACTTTTTACAGGGCTGGAGCAGGAGAGTACAGAGAGTAGAATGCTTGCCTTGCATCCTGACCACCTGGTTTGATCCCCTGTACCGCACGTGGTACCCTGAACAACATTAGACGTTGCTGCTGAGCACAGAGCCAGGAATAACCCCTGAGCTCTGCCAGGCGTGACCCTCAAACAAACAAAACTTTTTATATCTTCAGTCCACTTCTCCCTAGCAGCAGCCCTGGAAAGGAGCTAGAAGATGCAGATGAGGGATCTGTGGCTTAGGAGGTGCCAGCCAAGGACACAGCAGCCTTGCGGGGCAGTTGTCAGCCACCTTCTGCTCTCTCAGTCCTGCAGAGGAAGTCCCGGTCCCAGAGGCTATGTTTCTCCTGGCACGAGGTCCTGGGTTGGAGGACTCCGTGGCACGGCCAGGCTAAGAGTCAGCTGAACTAGAGCTCCAATCCAAGTCTGACAACCACTTCCTAGCAGGGACCACCTGACCTTCACACTTTCTCTTTGTAAAACTAGCCCCCCGGGATGGTGGTAAAATAAAGGGAGCCAATGTACTCAAGTGTCTGACATTTAGCCAGGGTTCCACAAATACCAGTTTCGTATCTTTTTTTTTTTTTTTTTTGCTTTTTGGGTCACACCTGACGATGCTCAGGGGTTACTCCTGGCTCTGCACTCAGAAATCACCCCTGGCGGTGCTCGGGGGACCATATGGGATGCTGGGAATCGAACCCGGGTCGGCCGCGTGCAAGGCAAACGCCCTACCCACTGTGCTATCTCTCCAGCCCCCCAGTTTCGTATCTTTTTTAGAGCGATAACCTGCTCTTTCTTTTCTTTGGGAGCCCTGGGCTATACTAAGTGTGGCATCAGTCCCCTAGACCAGGGTTCTTTGCAGGAGATAGGTTAAGTCCTTGAGTGGCTCTCAGATGTCCAGATGGTACCGAGGAGGAATAGGGGCTGGGGCCCTCCTCGACGATGATGCTGAAGCCCAGAGTGACATCTCTAGACTTGCCATGTCTCCTTTCTCCCCTGTGTGGGACATTTACCGATGGTCATTCTCCTGGGAGCTGAGTGCAGAGAAGTAACTTCCCAGGTGGCCGCCCAGGCGGATACACTATGGGGGACTGGAGAGCCATTATCAGGAGCTATCTAAGGCCAAGACTCCAGGTAAGCAGCGTTTAAGGGCCTCAAAGTCCTGCTAAACTGTTATCTGAAAGGGCTTCCCACCGTTTCGGGAGAAGCCTGAGGGAGGAAGCGGGAGGTGAGAGCCTGTAGCTCGGGGAGGAACTGCTTCACAGAACTCACCAGCACCCTGGCTGCCTGTGGAGCTTCCTGTGTGGACCCTTGTAGGGTCTCATTTTTCATATGGAAAACATGGACCCTTGGGTTTTCCTGGCTTAGAAGCTATATTTGCTCTTAAATTGACCCGTTAGAAATATGTGGTACATTGGGTGGTGTCTCTGAGAGAAGAGAGCTATCTTTATTTTAGTTTTTGTTTTGGGGTCACACCCAGCTGTGCTCAGGGCTTACTCCTGACTCCGTGCTCAGGGATCATTCCTGGAGGTTCCTGGAGGACCATACAGGGTGCTGGAGATCAAACCCAGGTCTATTGCATTGCAAGGCAAGCTCTTCACACTATCACTCCAGTCCCCGAAAAGTGAACTATTGTCTAGTCAATGACTCTCAAACATTTTTTTTTTTTTGCTTTTTGGGTCACACCCGGCGATACACAGGGATTACTCCTGGCTCATGCACTCAGGAATCACCCCTGGCGGTGCTCAGGGGACCATATGGGATGCTGGGATTCGAACCCGGGTCGGCCGCATGCAAGGCAAACGCCCTCCCCGCTGTGCTATCACTCCAGCCCCACTCTGAAACATTTTAACCCAAACTTTCAAATCAGAATATATTTTGTATGGTGGCACAGTACACACTCACACACACACACACACACACACACACACCCCAGAAACGAAAGTTTCAATAAGCAATATCTACACTTACATATCTAATACACCCTGGAATTTTATTTTCTGTTTTATTCTATTTCGTTAAATTGATTTCATGACCTGCTAATGGATTGCAGCTGCACTTTGAGGAACATTGGCAGATGATGACTTGTCCTTGGGGGTGATTGAGGAAGATGCTGTTCATGAATAATGAAATTCAGATGAACAATGCCAACGGCTGAACAGACCGACTGTGTTCTTTAAATGCTCATAACGGGTCCATTATCTGGTTTTCTGTCACCCTTGAACATTGAGATTGGAGACACTAAAATCACTAACAGTAAGAACAACATTTACTGAGGCCCTCCCCAGTGCAGAGAACTGGGCTAGACACTTGAGTGGGATTAAAAAATACGTATGAATGAGCGACCGGGCACAGCTCAGAGGCAAAAGCACCTGCGTAGTCAGCATGAGGCTGTGACTTTGGTCCTGAGCACCACCAACCCCACATGTACCAAGTTTGATCCTGGCAGAACTGCCTTTTGGGACCCTTGCTGCCATAACAAGGTGTGTGCTCTTTAGCAACCAAGGATGTGTGAGCACTGCCACCAAATGTGTTGCCCTGGGAGCACCATAAAGTGGGCAAGCATTTTAACGTGTGCAACCACATTAATCAAGTGTGAAACCCTCAAGAGTTCCACAAACATGTGTATGTGACTGTGGTAAACAAAACAACACCAGAAAGGGAAAGGAGAGGAATAAATAATTCAAAATATTTTATTTTTTGTGTGGTTTTGGAGAGCCACACCTGGTGATACTCAGGGGTTACTCCTGACTTTGCACTAAGGAATTACTCTTGGCAGTGCTCAGGAGTCATATGGGATGCTGGGATTTGAACCTGGGCTGACTGCATGCAAAGCAAGCACCCTATCCACTGTACTATCTCTCTAGCTGTAATAATTCAAAATCAGTGTATCACTGTCACTGCCATCCCACTGTTCATCAGTTTGTTTGAGCAGGCACCAGTAACATCTCCATTAGTCCCAGCCCTGAGATTTTAGCAGCCTCTCCTTACTATCTTTCCCAATGATTGGAGGCTCTTTCAGAGTTAGGGGAATGAGACCTGTTATTGTTGCTGTATTTGGCATATCGAGTACCTCCTCAGTACTAAGTGGAGAGTAATCCCTGAGCACTGCCAGGTGTGCCCCATAAACCAAAATTTCATTAAAGTGGACAGTATTTTATTAGTGCAGTCTCAGGTGGGGGTATATGTCTACTTTCTCTTTGTTTTTATGATGCTCTTTGTTGTTATGATGTTCACCATCCACACTGCTTATCTGTGTATCTTTCCAGTTTTAGTCTTTACACAGCAGTCCTCTTTATCAAATACAATAAAGACTTTTTGCCTCTTATTCAGAAACTCTGATAAACTCAGACTTCCATGATGACCTGCACACCCCTTGACCTGACCTCCTTTCAGTCTCCCTCACTGCTTCTCAGTTACTCTAGGTTCCTTCCTATCCTGTGTCCCCAAAGTCCTTTGCTATGTAAGAATTTTGCATTTGCTCTTCCTCTTATTTGACCTCTGCCAACTTTTAGCATGCCCTGTCAGAAGAACTTACCAAGTAATCATCTTCTGTTTTTCCCACCAGACTGTGGGAAAACTGTACCCCCAGGGCAGAGTAATTTGTGTAACAAGCCCTCAATACGTGCAGGGTAAGTATTATTCACTAAAGCAGTTCCTTTCTATATTATTATGTTTATTTTTGTTTGTTTTTGGTTTTGGACCACACCTGCCTGTGCTCTGTCTGGGCTTCCTGGCTCTGCACTCAAGGATCACTCCTGGTGATGCTTATGGGCCCATATGGGGTGCTGGTGATCAAACTCAGGGCAAGCTACCGAGAGTATCCCGTCCACACGGAAGAGACTGGCAAGCTCCCCGTGGTGTTGATATTCAATTGATATTCAGTTCGATAATAATTCAAAATATTTTAGTAAAATGTAAATATATATGAGAGATAACCTCTGTCCTTACAAGAGTTCTAGGGAAAGAGGTGACCTGGAATCATTACTGTATTACTGTACTACTGTCATCCCATTGCTCATTGATTTGTTCGAGCGGGCACCAGTAATGTCTCTTATTGAGAGACTTATTGTTCTGTTTTTGGCATATCCAATACGCATGGGTAGATTGCCAGGCTCTGCCTCGCGGGCTCGATACTCTCGGTAGCTTGCCGGGCTCTCCGAGAGGGGCTGAGGAATCGAACTCGGGTCAGTGGCGTAAAAGGCGAACACCCAACCACTATGCTATCGCTCCAGCCCCAACCTGGAATCATACACACAAAAAATAAAATGGGGGGCTGGAGAGATGATACAGCAGTCAGGGAACTTACCTTGTACATGGTAGATCCGGGTTCAATCTCTGGTACCCCATATGGTCCCTCAAGCCCCTCCAGGAGTGCAGAGCCAGGAGTCAGCCTTGACCACCACCAGGTGTAGCCCAAAACAAAATTGACAAATATATAACAAATTTCAGATCAAGGTGGCAGTTAGTAAAAAACACAAATTGCTCCACATTAGAAGATAAATTTGTCATTAGACACATTAACTAAATTTTTAAAATATACAAAAAAAATAGTTGAAAAGCATACAGCACCTAAATGCCAGGAGTGAAAACTCATAGCCAGTGTGCCAGGAGAAGCTCCCGAGGCCTGAGAGATGATGCCTGTCACAAGAGCCAAAGTAGAACAGTGACGGCCCAGCAGGCCCTGGGCGACCGCGCGCTGGGAGACAGAAACCAACCTCCCTTCAGAAATTTAGAAACCATAAAGTGAAACTTTATCAAGGTAATAGAAACCATAAAACACCACTCACTGATTCCTCAAAAAAAAAAATAATAGAACTCACATAAGACCCAGAAATTCCACTTCTTGGCATCTACCCCCACCAAACACAGAAACATTAATTTGAACAGGTACATGCACACCTATGTTCATTGCCGCACTTAGCACAATAGCCAGGATATGGAAACAACACAAATGTCCAGTGACACTGAATGCTAAGAACTGTAGTACATGTACATAGTTCAATGCGGCTTAAGGAAAGTTCCTACAGTGTGCGTGGAACTGGAGGGTCTCGTGCTAAGCAGAATAAGTCAAAGCGACAAGAACAGAAACCCTCATTCATCTGTGGTAGAGAGAGAGACAAAATAAAGGAATACAGTTTCAAACAGTGATAAAGCTTCGCCCTGGATAACAAACTGAGATTCCGAAGTACTAGGGGCAGGGAAGGGGGATGAAAAGTCAGATCATGAGGGATGTAGTGGAGGGAATTAGGCACTTTGATGGTGGTGGAGGTACAACAGTTTTGCACATCAAAGCCATAACTCTCACTACCAGGTTATGTAATTTATAATTAAATACATATCACAACAATAGCAACAACAACAACAACAACAAAAATCTCCCAACTCATCAGCTAGGACTCGATAGAGAAAGCTTGTCACTGTCTTTGTTCTGGAGCTGAGATGGAATATGGGGTATCTCGGTGGGTATGAGGGGAACACTTGCATTAGCAAAATTTGGGAAACTCAGTCACTATATCACTGTATCACTGTCATCTCGTTGTTCATGGATTTGCTCCAGTGGGCGCCAGTAACATTCATCCTAGCCCTGAGATTTTAGCAGCCTCTTTTTACTCATCCTTCTCAACGGTGCTACATTGGAGGCTCTTTCAGAGTCAGGGGAATGAGACCCATCATTGTTACTGTTTTTGGCATATTGAATACACCACAGGGAGCTTGCCAGGCTCTGCCATGTGGGAAATCAATTGGAACTAGGGGGAACAAATTCAAGCGTATTTCAGAAAAGTTAGGTCGTTAATTTTTCCCAGATATCTTAAAGGAATCAACCTGCGGTTTTGCAAAGGATAACCTACACTGAGCATAAAACAAATAAACTTGAAAGAGAAGGAAGCAAATTTAATTTTCATAAGGTCCTTAGAGAATCTTCCTCCACCTTTGGATTTTCTGAAACACTTTTTTTTAGCTAAAAAATTAAATATATACTGGGGTCAAAGAGACAGGATGGCCAGGCGTACAATCCACACTGAATGATTCGCCAACCCCCACTGAATGCCTGGCACTGCATAGGTGCTTGTGCATAGCTCTCATAGCTCAAGCTCTGCTGGAGTCAGGAGTCAGGAGTCAGACCTGAGCACAGAGTCGGAAGTAAGACCTGAGCACCACAGGGTGTGGCCCCAAAACAAACAACAAAAAACAAATAGAGAAACTTTTTTTTTTTTTGCCTTTTTTTGGTAACACCCAATGATGCTCAGGGTTACTCTTGGCTCTGCACTCAGGAATTACTCTTGGCAGTACTTGAGGGACCATATGGGATGCCGGGGATTGAACTCGGATCAGCCATGTGCGAGGCAAACGCCCTGCCCTCTGTACTATCGCTCCGGCCCCTACATATTTTTTAAATGCCGCCCAACTAAATATAGTAAGAATCCCAGCACTCAAACTCAATTCAAGAAGATAATAGATAAAATGGCCTGTAAGCGGTATGATGCACATTTTCCCAGCAGAGACAAAACTGTTTGGCATGATTCCTTCTCTGTGGTCAAGGATATGTGAACCACCCATAGAACTCAAGTCCTATGGAAATGACCTTACAGTCAGAAGCTAGAAGCCCCAGAGGAAATGAACCAGTGTAAGAAACAGAGGTAGGGACCGGTGCAATTGGACAGTGGGTAGGTATTTGCCTTGCATGCAATTCCCTAGGATTCCATGTGGTCCCTGAGTACCACTAGGAGTAATTCCTGAGTGCAGAACCAGGAGTAACCCCTGAGTATTGCAGGGTTTGGCCCCAAAACAGAAAGAAAGAAAGAAAGAAAGAAAGAAAGAAAGAAAGAAAGAAAGAAAGAAAGAAAGAAAGAAAGAAAGAAAGAAAGAAAGAAAGAAAGAAAGAAAGAAAGAAAGAAAGAAAGAAAGAAAGAAAGAGAAAAAGAGAGAAAGAAAGAAAGAAAGAAAGAAAGAAAGAAAGAAAGAAAGAAAGAAAGAAAGAAAGAAAGAAAGAAAGAGAGAAAGAGAGAAAGAGAGAAAGAAAGAAAGAAAGAAAGAAAGAAAGAAAGAAAGAAAGAAAGAAAGAAAGAAAGAAAGAGAGAGAAAGAGAGAAAGAAAGAAAGAAAGAGAGAAAGAAAGAGAGAAAGAAAGAAAGAAAGAGAGAGAAAGAAAGAAAGAAAGAAAGAGAGAAAGAAAGAAAGAGAGAAAGAAAGAGAGAGAGAAAGAGAGAAAGAGAGAGAGAGAGAAAGGTGGGAGGGAGGGAGGAAGGCGGGAGGGAGGGAGTGAGTGAGAGAGGGAGTGAGTGAGTGAGTGAGGGAGGGAGGGAGGGAGGGAGGGAAGAAAGAAGAAAGGAAGGGAGGGAGGAGGAAGGAAGAAAGGAGGGAGGGAAGGAAAGAAGAAAGGAGGAAGGAAAGGAAAGAGAAGGAAGGAGCTAGCAACGATAATACATTGGAGAATTTAGATAACTGTACAACAATATGATATAGAAAATGTTTTAAAATAAATTTATTTAAATGCTCCCCCCAGCACTAATAAAGACCAAGGATCCAAAGGCAAAAATAAGATACAATGAGCAGGAAGTAGAGTTGAAAAAGAAGCAACTAGAATTTCTAGAAATAAAATCATATTTAAATGAAAGTACAATACAAGAGTGAAAAAACTGTCAACAGTAACATTGCCAAAGAGAAATTATCAAATTGGAAAACATGGGAAAGTACCCATAATGCTTCTCAAAGAGTTAAAAATTAGAAAACTCAACATAGACATTAAGAGATACAAGAAATAAAAATGAGAATGCACAAATGATATACTAGAGGAGTATACAGAGAAAATTAGAAAAAGTAAGCATGGAAATTTTTCAAATTTTGAGTGCAGAGACAAATTCTCAAGAAGGAACTCAAGGGGCCGGAGCGATAGCATAGCGGGTAGGGCGTTTGCCTTGCACGCGGCCGACCCGGGTTCGATCCCCGGCATCCCATATGGTCCCCCAAACACTGCCAGGAGTAATTCCTGAGTGCAAAGCCAGGAGTAACCCCTGAGCATTGCTGGGTGTGACCCAAAAAGCAAAAAAAAAAAAAAAAAATTAAAAAAAAGAAGGAACTCAAGTGGATTTCTGAGAGGAATCAATAAAAATAGTTTGACACCTGAGCACATTAGAACTTCACTGCAGAACATCAATGACAAATTCAAGAACTACCAGCACCAGGACGTTCTGCTGTGGCAGGCTTCTGATTAGAAGCAACAGAAACCAGAAGTCAGAGAATTGCATCCTCAAAATGCCAATGGAAGATGGCTGTCAGATTATCCACCAAGAAGTATGACATAAAGAAAAATCTCAGATCAACTGAAAAATGATAGCCATTCGGGAGCTGGAGCGATAGCACAGCGGGTAGGGCGTTTGCCTTGAAAAATGATAGCCATTCACAGATCCTTGTTAAGGGAATTTCTAAAAGATTTCCATGAGAAGAAACTTGCATCCAAAAGGAAAATTCAGAGTTCTAGAAGGAATAGTGAACAAAGAAATTTACTCATGACTTGGGGGCCAGAGTGATAATACTGTGGGTAGGGCGCTTGCCTTGCACATGACCAACCTGGGTTTGATTCCCCCGCCCCCCACCCCCATCATCGCCAGGAGTAATTCCTGAGTGCAGAGCCAGGAGTGACCCCTGAACACTGCTGGATGGAGTCCAAAAAGAAAAAAAAGAAAAATTTTCTCACTATTGGGTAAACCAAATAGTAATAGTAATGGTAATAGTGAGGGTCAGAGAGACGGCGAACCTGGGTTAGCCAAGTCCAAGGCAAACACCGTACCTGGTGTACTATGGCTCTGGCCCCTCTTGGCAGTGTCTGGGGACCATGCAGTGCTGGAGATGGAATACAGGGCTCTCACAGGCAAGCCATGTACCTCCCCCTTAAACCACATCCCCAGCCCACTAGTGACCATTTCATCAGGCTTGTTCCTCTTTCCTCCCTTTCTGGCTGTTGTTGATCAGAGGTTGCCTATCTGACTGTGTTGCTCGCACCCTCACACACTCAGCCACAGTGTCCATCAGGGGTGACATGCGTTCAGCTGTGGTGTTTGCCCAGGTGCCCTCTCCAGGGGTAGTGCTCCTTGTGCCGGGACGCGGCTGCCCATCCTGGGTTAGCACTCACTGGGGATTGCCGAGGTGCTCACACACGTGCTGGCTCACTCTCCTGACTGTGGTGCTTGCCAGAGACACACCCTCTAGTGAAGAGCTAGCACACACGCACCTGGCTGTGCCCTGGAGGTCGCACACCCTGGCGGTCACTGGGGTCCCAGTGTAGGGACAGCACTGGGCACATGTGGAAGTCCTGGGTGAAACCACAGTTTTGTGCTTTGCAAGGCAAGAACTTTCAGCCTCTGACCCATCCCCTGAGACCCTGATGAAAAAACAAAAATATCATGAACTGGGACTGGTAAGTATGGTAAGTACTTGCGTTTGTCTGGTATGCAGCTGACCAGGGTTCTATCCCTGGGATACCATAGGGTCCCCGAGCCCCATCAGGAGTGATCCCTGAGTGCAGAGCCAGGAGTAAACCCTGAGAACTACTGGGGGTGGCCCCCCATTAGTAAATTATGTATGTTTGCATACAGATATATACATCTATAACTAATGTAAATAAATAGTATAAAACTAATAAAACTAATCAACAGTGAACTAAAATGCCAACCAATGAATAACATGAAAATGGATTAAGTTGAAGAAGTCGGTTCAAGATTGGTCTAAGATTCTATTTTTGCTTAAAAAAGAGAATCAGAATATTGATTACTTAGTTAAAGATCTAGAAAAAATAAAGATACAGAATAAGACGTACTAGATAGCTATACCCAGACAAGAATTTAAGAGCACAAAAGCGCCATGAGGAATGAAGCAGGATGGTATTACTTATCCTGCAGGAAAGGGAACAATCCAAGACAAAATCCTCATCTGGGGGCAGGGAGGTCCTGCCTGAGTGGCTGAGTCAAGTCCAGCAGGTTCCACTGGCTCTCTCTCTCTCTCTCTTTCTCTCTCTCCCTTTCTCTCTCTCTCCCTTTCTCTCTTTCTCCCTTTCTCTCTCTCTCCCTTTCTCTCTCTCCCTCTCTCTCTCTCTCTCTCTCTCTCTCTCTCTCTCTCTCTCTCTCTCCTGCTCTTTTTATTTTCTTCAGTTTTGGGCCATCCTTGGTGGTGTTTAGGAGTGATCCCTGGAAATGTTCAGGGACTATGCTGAGGATTCGAACCAGGATCTCAGCCTCCACAGCAAGCTTGTCCTATCTCTCTGCACCCAGGTCCCCATTCTTCGCAATATTCCCTTAATGGGGACAGTCTCCCTTAGAATAAGTGTCATGAGAGGACGGTGCCTAGTAATTAAGGTGGAAGAAATTAGAGAATTAGAAATCCACCATTTTGTAACTCCCGTGGTCCTAATCGATGTGGGCATGAGCGTGAATGAATGCCAAAGCCACAGGATGAAGGATGTTTAGAGAACAGGATGTACCCACGGTGTCGGATCCTACCACGATGTGGATCATCTTCTAGGACCATGGGTACCTTTACCATGGAGGGGTCTGGATGCTGCCACTTTAAACAGGACCAAGCTATCATCACCAATAATGGGGTGGGGGATTTGTTCCCCGCTTGGCTCCCTATCCAATGCACCACAAAGAAAGCATCACCCATGTAGGATTCCTGCCCAAAATGTGTGGCCTGGATTCAATGGTGAAGAGCTAGTCAGGCAAATCCACATTAAGGGACATTCTACTGCCTGAACTTTTCAAAGTTAAGTGAAAGAGAGAAAAAAAATCAAAGGATGCAGAACTATTTCAGAGTGAAGGGGATTAGAAAGACCAAAAGTGGATCAAATAGTAAAGCACGTGCCTTGCAGCATGTATGGGGACCTGGGTTCAATTCCAGTTTCACACCTCCCTGTGACTATTGCTCCAGTGGCTCCAAGCACTGTTAACCAGGGGTCCCTATAACAGGTGAAAAGACAAGGGCCTGAAGGAAAGGCTTGGGGACTTAGGACACCTGCTTTGCAAGTGCAGGGCCACGAGTTCAAATCTCGTGTCACCACAGGGGCCAACTGTGATTCTGACAACTCTGCTGTCTGCTACCTCCCTCCCCAGCATTACAAGCACTTTTTTTCCCTCAGGGTGGGGCACACTGGCTGTGCTCATAGGTTAATCCTGGCTCTGCACTCAAGGGTCACTCCTTGACAATGATTGGGAAACCATACAAGGTTCCGGGGATCGAACCTGGGTCAATCACATGTAAGGCAGGTGCCCCTCCCCAATAACAATGAGTTATTATTGCTCTAGCCCCATTGCAAGCATTTTCTGACCACACCACAGCCAGGTGTGTGTGAGCTTTGAATCCAGAAAGGAGTCAGCCCTCAGTGAGCACCACAACTGAAAAGAAAAGATACACGAGCTCTGAAGAGCGAGCCCAGGAAGAGTGATCCCTGGCGAGCACTGACAGGCATCGCCCATGTGCAAGACCCACGACAAAAGCAGCATGAACCTCACCCTGCAGCCCAATGCATGACTCCCGGGGAAGAACACAGCTGAAAACATGCAAGCACTTAGGGCCACCAAAGGGCCGATACAAGATCACCCCAGAATATGGTGGTGCCTAGGCCAGATCCTCACCTTCCTGGTCCATACTGGTGAGTCAGGGATAGAATCAGGACAAAACCCTGGAGTATTTATCTGGTGCTTCCCCAACCCACTATATATATATATGTGTGTGTGTATATGTGTGTGTATGTGTGTGTGTATATATATATAGGACTGGAGAGATAGCACAGCGGGTACGGCATTTGCCTTACATGCGGCTGACCTGGGTTCAATTCCTCTGTCCCTCTCGGAGAGTCCGGCAAGCTACCGAGAGTATCCCGCCTGCACTGCAGAGCCTGGCAAGCTACCCGTGGCATATTTGATATGCCAAAAACAGTAACAACAACTCTCATAATGGAGACATTACTGGTGCCCACTCGACCAAATCGATGAACAATAGGATGACAGTACTACAGTGCATGGATGTCATATATATATGCATATATATAATGCATATATGTATATCACTGTATCACTGTCGTTCCGTTGATCATTGATTTGCTCGAGCGGGCCCAGTGATGTCTCCATTCATCCTATCCCTGAGATTCTAGCAGCCTCTCTTTACTTGTCCTTCCCAATGGTGCCGCATTAGAGGTTCTTCAGGGTCAGGGGAATGAGACCCATCATTGTTATTGTATTTGGCATATGAATATGTCATGGGGAGCTTGCCAGGCTCTTCCCTGTGTGGGCAGTAAACTCTCGGTAGTTTGCTAGGTTCTCCAAGAGGGAGAACTAGGCTATCATATGTCATATATATATATATATCAGATGTATATACATACATGTATATATAAATATACATATAGGCCATATATGTGTACATATATGTATGTATATATAAGTATGTGTGTATATACATATAAAAATGTATATACATTTATATATGTTTGTGTGGGCCACACCACCAGTTCTTGGGGTTTGCTCACAATGTTGAGCTTGTGGCCACCCCTGACTTTGTTCAAGGGAGCACATAGTTCCAGAGATTGAACCCAGGCTTCCTGCATGCAAAGGAAGCATCCTAGCCTTTGAGTCATCACTCTTACCCCCCAAAATGTTTTTATGATAAAAATATTCTAGATGCAATGGAAGATCTTGTATATCTAGTTTGACTTCATTTTTTTTGGGGGGGTGGGAACTTTGGTGGCCACACCTGGTGATGGTCAGGGCTTACTCCTGGCTCTATATGCAGGGATCACTCGGTGGAGCTGGGGGACCATTTGCAGGGCTCAGAAATGAATTGGGGTCAGCCACATGTAAGGCAAATGTCCTGTCCACTGTACTCTCTCTCCAGTCCCTCTTATTGAATATTTTAATCTCGCTCTATTAGACAAGTGTTAGATTTCCTGGAAGTTATTATTGCACTCCACAGAACAGCAAAATGTCCTTGTGCTTAAAAGATAAATGCTGATGTATTTCGGCGACAGGTATCATAGATGTCAGCAACTAATGTACAGGCACTTCAAGCATTTGGACACCACAGGATATTTGCTGAGAGCTACAGTGAACTTTTGTTTAGGTGAGCTAATGGGATTGTGGTTAGGTTGAGAGTCCCAACATTTTAGAAATCCCTACGGAACTGTTTGTGGGTGGATTGATGTGGTGTCTGTGATTTTCTTCCAAACAACCCTGGGGGAGGGAGAAATGGGGTAGAGAAGAAGGAAGATCCACTATGTCTTGTTATCTGTGGAAACAAGGTGACGTGTATAGTACATGCGTTTCCAAAAAGCACACTTGAAATTCTCCAGAATTAAAAGTTCGAACGAGTCCATAAACCTTGATGTCAGAAACCCCTGTGGGACTCTTCAGGGAAAGGACCACGTGGCTGTGCCCTGGCTAGTAAGACCCTGGGCAGGTGGGAGTGAGAACTCTGAGAGGAAGAAAGCCCAGGGTCACTGCAGAACCCAAACCCTCTTTCAGGCAGAGGTGCTTAGCCTGGGTGGCCTGGTCTTCCGGGTTTATTTATTTCTTGTCTTTGGGGCAACCCCCGGCAACGCTCAAAGATTACTCCTGACTCTGTGCTCAGGGGGATCACTCCTGGTGGTTCTCGAGGGAACGTGTGGGGTGCAGGGGAACAATTCAGGGCTGGCTACCTGCAAAGCAGGTGCCCAACCTCCTGTGCTATTTCTCTGGCTCCATCTTGAGATTTAAAAAAAACAAGACTGTTGGGGCCAGAGAGCTAGCACAGTGGTTATGGCACTTGCCTCGCATGTGGCTGACTTGGGTTTGATCCTCGACACCCTGTATGGCCCCCTGCACGCTGCCAAGAGTCACCACTGAGTGCAGAGCTGGGAGTAAGTCTTGAGCACTGGTAGGTGAGGCAACTCCCCGAAATTCTTTTTTTAAACAACAACAACAACAAAAACAGATGGCTCCCTACTGGAGCACAAGCCAAATATTCTATCTGGGCAGTTCCCTGCCCGCCTGCAGCATGAGGCTTCGGAGTCGTCTGTTGCTCTGTGTGGGAGATCAGAGACCCAGGGCCTCGCTAAGGAGGGCTGCCCTGCAGAGCCCAGACAGGCTCCACGAGCAAACTGTGCAGCTGGGCTCTCAGCACCCCGGGCGCTCCAGCCACCCTCTGGGCTGGAGACAGAGACCCCAGGCATCCTCCACACTCCTCACGCACCCAGGCCAGGCTGCCCCCCTGCTCTTCCCTCTTCCTCTCCCCCTCCGGCCCCTTCTCAACTCCCTGCCCACTTCCATTCTCCATTCCCTGGCCTCTGCCCCGGCAGCCCAGGGTCCAAGAGAAGGACAGCTTTTATGTGGCTTGTAAAATTCTATTATATCTGTATTCAAAAGCTAGCAGCTGAGAAACACTGGTAATAAGCGTGTTATTAAGCGTGTAAATACACTTCCACTCCAGGGCCTCCAAGGAGCGGGGGCTGGAGGCTTCGTGTCTCCCCGCCACGGAAGTCCCTTCCCCTAGCCCAGCCCCGATGGCACTGGGGCCCCGTGCAGGGGCCCGGACCTCTGCAGTCTCCAGCGCCATCGCCCCGTCAACGCCAGACTCTCCGAGAAAGGGGGCGGGGGAGAAGGCCGAAGAAAAAAAACATTAGGAAAAAAACTCCCACCCAGAGAGCATCCTTTCTGCAGCACTCAGGAAAAAGGATGTCTCACAGGGGACGGGAAGGCGAAATTTTTTCACATCCAAATGGATTGCAATTTCCCTCCATTTAGCACCTGAAGGTAATTAGCTCGAAGAGACTGCCGAGTGCGAAACACGTTCACGGAACATTAACTCTCACACATTCTCCAGTTGCAGGGAATTAATAGGAAAGATTAAAGTTTAAAGAGAGCAAAATGCCATTACCTCGCCAGCCACCTCTCTCCGCGGCAGTATCCAGCCCCCGAAACCCTTCGGCCAGTGCTTGGGCTGGGGCGCGGGTCTCAGACTCCAGCCTGGCGGGTGGACATGGGGCGACGCCGGTGAGGAGCACCGGCCGGTGCCCCCCCCCCCAGCATGCTGGGCGCAGAGCAGGGCAGCCTGGAGCCCGCACCCGGACCAGCACTGCCCAGTGCCTGTGAACACCAAGTTTGGGAGCTCGGGGGACAGGTGTGATCTCAGAGAGGTTGGCACCCAGGTGTTAGTGTGTGTTGAAGTCCTGATCGTATGTGCTGGGGTTGAGGATTTGCAAGGGTCATGGGGGTGCCCCAGGAATTTGGGATCAGGGGTGAGGTCTGCCTGCTTGGCCAATGGTTGACAGTCCAGAGAGGGAAGCTGTCATCCCAGCTTGGGCGGGACTGGAGGGAGTTGGGGGAGATAGAGCGATTTGCCAAGAATTCCCCCCCCCCACACACACATACACACACACACACGGGTGTGTGCACACGCCCGATCGGCCGCTGTCACACACAGATGGCCTTTGTCACTCTGCTTTATCCAAGTTTATGTAGGTTCCAAATTCTAAAGGTTTCCATGTACGTCAGTATTTTAGGAAAGGATGAGGCAGAAAGAGGGAGACAGGAGAAAGAGAGAGTGAGAGAGCGAGGGAGAGAGAGAGGGAGTGGGGGAGAGAGGGAGAGAGAGAGAGGGAGAGAGGGGCAGACGCAGGCAGGAGAGAGAGAGCGCGCGAGATGAAATTGAGACATGGAAGAATTTATTGCCCAGAAAATTCCATTCTGCTATCTGATTCAAAAAGTCCAGTCCCCCCAGCTTCGGAAAATCTATTTTCCACATTTTAATACCCTGCAGAACAGTCCTCATAACTCATCCGAGTGTGTTAAGCACAGTTTTATTAGATCTGAAACAAATTTTGGTGGGGAGATACTATAGGTCATTAACCATGGAGTAATTTTATCCTTGTTTCCCTAATGATGCCATAATGGCGAGCGAATTTCTTAACTAAAGACCAAAGAACATTTTGAAGGTCAGTTTCATCTGTGAGCTCCTTCAAGCGCTTCTCAGAGAAGATTGGAAAACTCGCCGATTTTTTGAAGAGTCATTAATAATGTGAAAGCTGAAAGCACCCTCCATTTGCGTTCCTGCTTTTTACCTTTTAATTTTATATCGTCCCCGCTCAGAGCCCCGCTCCCACTCCTTCGCCCTCCTCTGGCCCGCCCCACACAGGGAGCCCGGCTGCGGGGGGCCAGGGACCAGGTGGCTGTGAGGGGCGCTGGCGGAGAGGCAGAAGAGCTAGAGAAGTCCAAGTCCTCCCCACTGTGGCCAGGGCGCCCCCCTGAGATGGAGGGCCTTTGTCATACCCCAGAGCACAGGGCTGGGTGCTGTCCGGGGCTCTTCGTGCGCATGTGCGGGTGTAGAGGTTGGGCCCTGAGCGTTGCGTGGTGGCTGGCCCAGCACAGGCATAGCTGCCATGGGGCTCGCTCATCTCTGAGGTTGGGGGCCCGAGCGGAAGCAGGCTGGGAAGGGGGACTGAGAACCAAGATTGGGTCCAGTGGTCTGAGCAGTGGGTCACTTGGGGGACCCTGCTGGGAGGGAAGGGAATTTCAGCAGAGTGGGACGCCACTGAGGGCCCATAAGACAAGTGATGGGCTGGGTGCCCATCCCAGAATGTGCACCCCGCGGTGGGGTCATCAGAGGAGACCCTAATGCTGCTCCCCACTCGCTCATAGCTGCACCCCAGAGCCGGCCATCACATGAGTGGGAATGCTCATTTGCCTGTTCTCCGAGCCTGGGGTCTCTTGGGCACCCCTTTCCTCACCTCCTGATCTCTGGCCCCCCAGTTCTCAGGGCTTCTAGTTCCCTCCCAGCCCGGAGCCATGTCCAACTCTCTCCTGCCCACCGCTGGGCACGGCTGCAGGTGCCCAGGCAGGAGCCGCGGTGGGCGGTTCGGAGTGCGCGGGCGCGCGCACGGTTTGGGCTGGGGGGCGGCGTGGTGACACTCCGCGCTCCCAGATGTGGTGGCAGCGATAATTCCAATTTTATGCCTTTGTTATGGCTTTAATCACTTTCTTTATGCGTTTTGTTCCAGCGATCAGGGAGAGACACCTGATAGGCAAAGAGGATACCAGGGGAACCATTTTTATTTGGAATGTGGTGAGAAGTCTAATTAGAATCTGAATTCTGCTGAGCCTTGAAATGGCCAGCACTTTATCCTGATCGCCTTAGATATTGTTTCGAGTCAATCATCTGTCGTGGCGCTGCCCGCGAGCCGCTCCCCTCACACCCGCTGCCTCCCGCACCCCCCGCCCCACTCCCCCCAGGAGGGTGCCCCCTTTCGGAGAGGAGCGGGGGGGGGGGGCACCAGGTCTCCACCTGCAGGGGTGCGTGCCTCCTCCTGGCGGGGTGGGGGGGCTGTTGGGTCTGGCTGGGCCTCTTCCCGGGAGGTCTGTTTGCTGGGATGTAGAGTATGAATTCAGGGGGAAGGAGGGGCCAGAGGGTGCTGAGAGGCCTGTGTGAGCATGCGCAAATATTGGGATGAGACCAAGCACCTCCTCAGAGCTCTTAGCGCACTGCCCCCTGCCCCTTTCAATGGCCCACGGGGACTGTCCTCTCTTCCTTGCCCTCAGGATCATTGTTTTTTTGTGGTTTTATTTGTTTGTTTTTTTGGGTTTTTTTTGCTTTTTTGGGTCACACCCAGCGATGCTCAGCGGTTACTCCTGGCTTTGCACTCAGGAATTACTCCTGGCTGTGCTCGGGGGACCATAAGGGATGCTGGGAATCGAACCCAGGTCGGCCGCGTGCAAGGCAAACGCCCTACCCACCGTGCTCCAGCCCAGGATCATTGTATCTTGACCACCTGCTCCATGAGCCTCAGCTACTCTCCTGTTGGCAGCCCCACCCCAGCCAGCCTCTGCACAGCCTAAGCTCTCTATTTGCTCCAGGAGGTGCTGCTCCTGTTTATCCTTTCTGTTTTGGACTTATGTTCACTGTCAAGTCCCCAGACTGAGCTCACCTCCTCCAGAAAGTCTTCCCTGACTACCTGAACCCAAGGAGTGAGCTCTCTGAGAGGGGCTCCAGTGGGCCATGATAACTTCCTATGCTGCCACTCACTGCCACCACCGTTCCTGCCCATCCATCTCTCTCCCATCTTCAAATGGTTTCTAATTGTCCTCTCTCTTCTAAGTGCAGGCACATGTGTGCATGCCTGTCTCTGTGTGTGTGTGTGTGTGTGTGTGTATGGTGTCCTAGTTGGACTCAACCCACTTTGAGCATGGCAAAATGCAGAATAGAAATAAATATTACTATTTTGTTTTGCTTTGGGCGGCACCCAGTAGTGCTCTATGCCCAGGGATCACTCCTGGAGGTGCTCCATACGTGGTGCTGGGAATTGAACCGGGGTGGGCCACAAACAAGGCAAGTACCTTGCACTATTTCTCTGTCCCAAGAATTAAATATTACTCTTAATGACAATGACATCTCCCCCACCACTGTGGAAACACTCAAATCTGACCATTTTCCTGTCCCCCTTTTTCATAACCTGAGCACACAACAGGGAGCTGCCCCATAAACTTAGAAGCCACAGACTCAATGTCTCTTTCTTCCTCCTGGCCCCGCCAGCCCCTTCAGGTGACCCAGAACATGCCAGTCTGGAGAGAGGGAGGGAACTTGCTTGTTCCCTCCCTTCATGGAGGCGTTCTTGATGCTGGGGTCTCCCTTGGGAGTCAGAGTCCCACATGGCCAGTGGTGCTTGTCATTTTAGACAGTTTGTTCATGACCCTCAGGCCCATTGGTGTGCCCCTTGGGGACCCCTGATGGCTGTCTGTGTGGTGGCAACTTACTGCTGGTCCAAGGGACACATGGCCAGACCCTGCACATGCCTCATGGGTCCCCAGAAGGCCTTGCCCAGCGTGATTACCTCCCCACCTCCCTCTGGACCCGACTTCTCCTTCAACTTGACTCCTTTCATCCCTGCCTCTTCTTTTCCCTTCCTGTGCCCTCCTTCTCCCGGGCCCTGGGCTATGGGTGGGGCGTGTAGGCACACAAACCAGTCTAGGAAATCATGCACCTGTGGCAAGTGGAGGGGGGGCTCAGTCCTCCACGTCTTGCAGCAGCCCTCACCCAGAGCCTGTGCTGCCCCACACGGAGGAACAGGAGGAGGAGGAGAAGGGACGTGTTGAAGGGTGGTGTTTCAGAACCCCAACTCCTGGTTTAGGGGAAGGAAAGTGGCTGGGAGCAGGGGGCTTCCAAGAGGGAAATTGCAATCTGTCATTGGCATCCACATAGAAATTCATCTAGCAGAGAGAGAGAGAGAGAGAGAGAGAGAGAGAGAGAGAGAGAGAGAGAGAATATGTCCTAGTATGCGTATGAGAGTATCTGTGAATGTCTGGGGGTAAGTGTCTGAGTATATGTGAGTGTGTGAATGAGTCTGAAGGTATATGTGGGCATGTAAATATGTGAAGGTTTGAGTGTCTGAGGGTTTGTGAGTATATCTGAAGATAAGTGTGTTAATGTGCTAAGTGTGGTGATTGTGTGAATATGTCTGAATGAGTCTGAATGTGTCTGAGTGTGTGTATGTGAGTGTGGCTTAGTATAGACTCAGTGTCCTAAAGGTATAAGTATACTTAATGTATATGTGTGTGTATGTACCTAAGTATGTGTGTATGTACCTAAGTATGCTACTGTGTGAATGTATCTGAGTGTGTGTGAACGTGGCTTAGGGTACGCTCAGTGTGTCTGAAGATATGTGTATGCAAACTTAGTGTATGTGTGCCAATGAGGGTGTGTATATGTGTGTGAATACCTGAGTGTGTGAATATGTCTGAATGTGTGAATGTGGCTTAATGTATATGTGTGAGTACAGATAAGTGTCTGTGCCTGAGAGTCTGAATGTGTCTGAGTATGCATGTAAATGTGACTTGGTGTACATGAGTGAGTGTATGTGTGAATATCTATATGTGTATAAATATGTGTACAAATGTATGTGTCTATGTATGAATTGTCACATCTGTGTGTGAATGTCTGTGTATGAAGTGAGTGTATATTTCTGCATGTGAATGTGTCTGAATATGCATGTAGAATATGATTTATGTACATGTGTATGTGTGAAGGTGTCTGTGTTTGAATGTGCTTCGTGTGTGTGAATGCCTGTGAGTCTATGTGTGAATGTCTACGTGTGAATGTGTCTGTGTGTGCGTGTGTGAATGTGGCTTATAGTCTATATGTGAATGTGTCTGAGTGTGTGAATGTCTATGTGTGAATATGAGTGTATGTGATGTGGCCTGGTGTGCATATGTGCATGTGTGTATTTGTGAACGTCTGTGTGTGGATGTGGCCTTGTGTACATGTATGAGAGTGTATGTGTGAATGTGTCTTGGTGTGTGTGAATGTGGCCTAGTGTGCATGAGTGTCTGAGTGGGCGTGTGTGTATGGGGGAGGGGGGTGGCGGGGTTGTTCTCCGGCTTCAGTGTCCCTGTCTGCAGGAGCAAAGGGAGCCCCTGTGCTGGGGGTGCCGGGTGGGAGGGGGGCGGACAGAGGTGCCCGAGCAGGGCTGGGCCGGGCCCGTCCTCCCGTCCCGACGCCCCCGGGGCACTGTCCTCTACATCCGAGCTTGGCTGCAGCGGGGGCAGATGAAAAGGAGGAGAAACTGTTGGATAAAAAGAAATTTGAAAAAAAAAAAGTAAGTGAAATATTCAAACTGGAAAGTGATATTATAGAAACTGCAGCCCACGGCTCAGTGCATTCAAATTTATTCAAACTCGGCGCCTGACAGTGATGGATGCAGCAGCTTCTCCCACAATATGGAGAAGGCGCGGGGGCATTTAGGACTGCGGGTCCCCTCCGGGAGGGTGGGGGCCCACACCACCTCCTGCGCTTTGCTCCTCCTAAATGGCAGCGAGGTTCTGGTCCTGCCCCTCTGCGCTGTAGAGCCCCCCGTCACTGCCCGCACAGTCTCCGCGATCCTGGGGCGTGATTTCCAGGGGTTGGGCCCAGGCCAGAGGTCACAGGCTGTGGGCCTGAGTGATCTTCGGCAGGAGGACAAACGTGGCCAGATCTGTGCGGGGACGTGGGACCAGGATGTCTCTTACATCGACAGGAGAGCTCGGCTGTGTGGTGCCAGGAACTAGCAGGCACCTGACACGTCCCCAGGCGGGCTGACTGGGCGATTCCGAGTCAGATAAATTCGCTCACCGGGTTGGCAGCTGCTCCATGTAGGAAAGGGACAGGAGAGCTCAGGGCACGAGGTGATGGGAGTATCCCCAAATGCCAAGCCCATCTCCTGCCTCCTCGCAGTCAGCTGGCAGAGTGAGAGACGCGCCCGATGTCGTCTATGGGTCTCCGTGGCTTCACTGCCAGCCCAGGCCTGGGAAGGGCCTGGATCCGGCTCTGGGTGTCCTCAGTGCAACCCGCAAACCATCCTGAGCATCTCCCGCACCCGCCACAGGTGAGGCACTTCCTCCAGGAGGGGTTTCCTGTGCCACACTCAGCTGCCAACTCTGTCTTCTCTCCTCAAGTCGCTCCCCCGCTTACAAACCTTCAATGGCTCCCCATTGCCTACTAAATAAAGCACAAACTCTAGATTCGGATGTTCACGGCCCTTCTCCCTCTCAGCCCTTCCTCCAAGCTTCCCTCTCCCTCTCCTTCACGCTACCTCTGCCAGTCAGACAGACCCTCACACGCTCCCACCCAGCCCCCTGCACCGCTTCCTGGTCGCCTCAGCCCAGGCAGGCCTCCTGCCTTGTCACCCAGGCCTGGCACTCCCTAATTAACCCTCCACCGGCTTCACTTTGAGCACAGCCGTCTGTGCCCGTACCTGGCTTTGCCAGGGCCTGCCCTCTGCTCTTGCATGCATTAAATGTCTTTTCTATCCAGACGGGGACACTTGTTTCCCATGAGTGCTGGGCTGCCGCAGGACTGAATCTTAACTGTGAGTCCCGTCCACACCCTGAGACTCAGGAAACACTTGTTGAAGAAGCACCCAGGAGTGACAAACCAGATCACACAATGACCAGGGCCCAAACAGGCTGGGACCTGGCAGAGGCGCCCACACTTGGCTCTTCTGCATCTCCCCCTCTGGACAGTAGTCGCCTGAGAGTCCCCTGAGGTGACTCCTGGCCTCCTACTGACCAGGGCAAGCTGGATGCCTCATGTGTGTTGCGTGACTGACAGGTGAGAGGCACACCCCTGCTCCCTCCCACCTCCAATAGAGGGGCTTGGCAGAACTCAGTCCCCCCACTCTTCTGCAGGGCCACCACAGAGCACCCCCTGCCGGCTCCTGAGAACCAGCTCTGGGCTGGCCTGGGTGTGGGCTGCGGGGTAGGGGGTGCTTCGAGAGCAGCCCTCTGGTTTCCTTGCTCCTGGGAGATGGGATTCATCTTGCATGACTCTCAGACCACGAGGCTCAAGGGGTCTTCGCAATAAAGCAGAAGGGCCCGTGATGGGCGAGGGGTCAGTGGGGGTAGGGGAGAGGGTGCAAAGCCCTTCTCTGAAGCTGCCCTGAAATACCACTGAATCCAGAAGAGGCTTCTGTCTCCGGTTGGTTGGTTGGTTGGTTGGTTATTTGGGGGCCACACCTGGAAGTGCTCAGGGATCAGTCCTGGCAGGGTCAGGGTATCACACAGGATATGCGGGGATCAAACACAGATTGGCCATGTGCAAGGCAAGCGCCTTCCTGTACTATTGCTCCAGCATAGAAGAGGCTCTTTGATTGCGGTCCCCTGCCCTGGGTGTCCTGGGAAGGCGTGCCCGCGACAGCAAATGCAGGCAGTGCTGCAGGGCCCAGCTGGCTGGACAGGAAGGTCAGCAGTGGAAGTTAGCAGTGCCTGAGCCCCTGTGGAGCAAAGCAACATCCTGCTCAAGCATTAAGTGAGCATCTACTTCCCTCAGCACTACCTCCTGTCCTCTGCCCCTCTTTCCTCAGTCATTGAGGACAGGGCACTGGCGGTCCTGGTGCAGGTGGCCCAAGTGACTTGTGTGAGAGCCCCCAGTGCCTTGAGGACAGAGCGGGCCCCTGCCCTAAACTCAGTGCTGGCTCAGGGGAGGCCTGGTCAGGGCCCTCCCTCCTTCCCCAGCCACCAGCCCATGGAGGGGTGCAGACAGGGGCTCCTGGGGAGGGGCTTAGTAGAGGCTGGGGGATCTTGGACGGTCCCTCAGTGCACTAACGGGGCCCCTGGACTCTGAGTTGTCACTCCTTTTCCTTCCATCCACCTTGGGAATGAGGTCAAGTGCAGAAGAGGCAGCGGTTGACCAGCCACTGCTTCCTTAAGGGCTCTTGGCAGACCTGGCTTTGGCCCCCTCCAGGAGGAGCGAATCTGGGATGCTCAGGAAGGGCCCCTGGACCCCGGCCCTCCCCGCCCAGCCCTCCCCACAAGGCCCCGCGAAGCAGCGCGCTAAACTCCGGGAGATTTACAGCGGGCGGCTGGGCGGCGCGGGCCGGCCGCCGGTGAGATATCTCCAAACAGCGCACTAACCACTTTCCATTTTATACCTCACCAGCTTTATAGCATCTTAAGGATTTCTGTGCACGGCTGGCTTCCCGCCCAGGGAAAAAACCCAGCCTTGTAAATAAATACTAAATATATATGAACAGAGACGACAGCGAGAGACGCGGGGGCGGGGGCAGGCGTGGGGGGGGGTTGCGCGGGGTGGGGGTGGGTAGCAGCCCAGGGCCCCACCACCACGGAGGGGGAGGAGTGGGGCGGGGCTCTCTTGGGGTGTCCGAGACAAAGGCGACAGGATAAAGTGCTTGACAGGCAGAACAAGGGAAACTGAGACAGCATCAGAGCTGCAAGTGTTGGCACAGATCTTGTCTAGGGTGTGTATGTGTGTGTGTGTTTGTGTGTGTGTGTGCGCACGCGCGCGTGCGTGGGGACACGCATGCGCAGGGTCAGGTTGGGGAGAAAGAGAAGCCTTTACCTCCACCCCCCCACCCACAATTTCTGAGAAACTGGGATCCAGAGATGGGCCACAGTGTGTGTGTGTGTGTGTGTGTGTGTGTGTGTGTGTGTGTGTGTGCATGTGCAGGGTTATTTGGGGAGAAAGAGAAGCCTTTAACCTCCACCACCACCACCCCTCCCACTCCCCCCACCTCGCGCACAATTTCTGAGCAACTGGAATCCAGAGATGGACCACAGTGTGTGTGTGTGTGTGTGTGTGTGTGTGTGTGTGTGTGTGTGTGTGTGTGAATGGGTGGGGATGCGTCCTGCTGTGCTCCAAGGGATGAGTTGGGACGAAGGCAGCAGGTGTGTGCAGGTGTGTGGTTGGGGTACTGGATGTGAGAACTACCCCAGGAGTTGTAGGGGGGCGGAGCGTGTCAGGGCCAGGGTGGGTGTGGGGGGCTCTATGGAGGGTGGCGAGGAGGCAAATGGGGTTCTGAGGTGTGTGCAGCTTTGGGAGTGGGCTGTGAAGGATGAGTAAAGCTTCCGTGATCGGATGCATTTGGGGTCTCAGGTCAGGGGTCTCCCGGGAGGGGTAGAAACAGGCTCCGGGAAGCCCAGATGGGCCTTCAAAGGAGTGTGTGCGGAATCCCAAGGCAGGCGTCTGTCGTGTGCTGGCGGCTGTCAGGGGCGGCTTCTGAGGTGCTACCGAGTGATTTGGAAACCACCTCCCCGTGCTCCCTTCCTGAGTCTTGCTAAGGGCTCTGGGGCCCCTTGGGGCCTGCCCTGGGGAGAGGGTCCCTTAGCGGATCGAAGCCCCCTTCTCCTCCTACCCCTGCTCTGATGCCTCTGACAGGAGCCAGAGTCAAACTGGGGGGCAAGAGGGACCAACCTCTCCCCTCACGAGGGTCCCAGCGATGGCTTTTCGTTCCCCCCTTGTCTTCGATATTAAGTATTCAAACCTCATTTACATCCTTATTTTTCAATTTGCTGCCACAGTAGTTTAATTTATTCGATATAATTTCTTTTTCTGAGGGGACATTAATCATTGCCCTGTGCTTTTGGGCGCCTGTGGGATCTCTGTGCGCGCCTGTGTGTGTGTGTGTGTGAGAGAGAGAGAGAGTGTGTGTGTGTGTGTACGCGTCTGCGTGTGGGCTGTGTGGATCTGGGGGTGCGCCCTGCTGCCGTGGGAGTCAGCCTACCCGTGCGTGCGGGCACCCTGGGGTGGCTGTGAATGTGCGGGTCTCTGTGGTGCTGGGAGAGTTGGGGTGGGTGAGGAGGCGTGAGGTGGGCCCCATAAATCAGACCCTCTTCTTCAGCAGCACCCTGGCCTGCCTGGGATGTCAGGAAGAGGGTGAAGTGCGCAGGGGGCCCAGGAGAAGGGATCTGGATGGCTTGAGGGTATCTCACTGCTCAGCTGCCTCCTCCCTGCCAGCCTCGCCTTCCTGAAACCTGTGTTCTTGAGACAGTTATATCAGGAAATGTTCTAGAATCCATAGTCCTCTGACAGAGGGGGGGCGGGGAGAGAGAGAGAGAGAGAGAGAGAGAGAGAGAGAGAGAGAGAGAGAGAGAGAGAGAGAGGGAGGCCCAGAGTGAGGTGGGGAAGGATTCAGAGACAGCCAAGGACCAGAAGAGCAAGGCAGGCCCTGGCAGGGGAGGAGAGAGGGGAGAGACATGGCGAGTGGCGGCAGAGGAGCGGGAGAGAGGGAGAAGTGAGCCAGCCGCGTCGTCTCAGCCCATAAAGTCCCTGGAATGAGAGGAAGGGGCGCGAGAGACTCTCGCCTGAGCTTGGGCCCAGTCACGGCTCAGTGCCAAGTGATGGGGGCCGGAGGGGGGCCGGGGCAGGGCTGCCGGGCTTCCAGGAGCTGAGATGAGTGAAGAGACTGGGGAGGGGGCCGTGGGGTGCCTGTTTGGAGGGAAGAGCCCGGAGGAAGGGCTGTGGTGTGGGGAGAGAGAAACGCTCCTCGCTGTGCCACCAGGTGCCGTTCAGGGGAAGGACTCCCAGGAAAACGTCCTGGGCAAGTTCAAGGGACGAGGCAGAGGAAGTTCTCCCAGGCCTCTCCCTCCCCACGCTCAGCACAGATGAGCAAATCCCCGACTTTGTGAGACATCCCAGGGGGTGCCCATGCCCCCCAGAGCCCTCCGTTTCCCTTCGTTGCCACACTCTCGGAATCTTCTCTCCCACCGCCAGCTGTGCCCCAAGTCCTGGAGGAGTCAGCCCAGGCGTTGGTCCTCGCTGTACTGTTGGCGGGCACTGCCCGCTCTCACCCATGCCGGCATGTCCTGTCCTCCACAGCCCTCCTGCTCTGCCCCCTGCCGGATACTCTCCAAATCAGAGATCTGGGAGCCCCTAGTGGGAGCGGGGAGCCCAGAGGGCAGGAGTCAGGTGGCTGGGGGACTGTCCCCACAGCAGTGAGGACGTGGAGGCCTGGGGCCTGCGTGTTGAGGGTCGGACTGGGACCCGGTGCCTAGGGTACCTTTGCCTGGCTTTGCTTCTGTGCTTAGGGGCACAGGGATCGTGCTCAGGATTCTTCCTGGTTCTGCGCTCAGGGATCATTCCTGCTGGGGCTCGGGGGACCCTAGGGGGTGACAGGGCTCGAACCCAGGCTGACAGCACTTGCTGCCACGTTGCCGCACTGTCACTCTGTTTCCCCAGAGGACTTCTGGATCTGGTCTTCGCCCCCTCCCACCTCAGATCCTTCTAGAGGGGAAAAGGGAGGCGCACTCGGGCCCGGGGACAGACTGGCTTTGGTCTGCTTCCCATTTCCTGCCTCTCGGAACGTGGCTCTGTTGCAAACGACCTTAGACTCACAGAATCAGCCTCCTCCAAATGCAGCCTGAGCTCAGAGGAGCAAACAGGCTTGCTGAGAAATTCTCAAACCCGGTCCAACACGGGAAGCCAGGGCAGCCGCCATTTCTGGGCCTTCCCTTCAATCACCTCGAGATCCTTGATTTGAAACGTTCCAAGGCCAACCCCTGTGACTCTGAGAGTGCGCACGTACCAGCACCAGAGGGCAGAGGTCACCCAGCACCTAGGGGTGCTGATGGAGTGTCTGCACTGGAAAGCTGAGATGGAAAGAGGTGGAGGGGTGAGGTGTGAGGGATGGACGGATGGGGGCAGCCTCAGCCCCCACCCCCACCCCATCTGCGTTGCTCCCCCTGGTTCCCGTCAACTCTTCCCGACCCCAGAAGTCAGCGTGTCTCTTTCCCTCCAGAGCTGGGCTTGGACATCAGGCCCAGACTCCATCAGACAAGCAGGTCACCCACTGGGGTCGGTGAGAACTGGGTGATGACGATGGTGGGGGGGGTGTCCCTGGGTATTTCAGGAGGGGGCAAGGGGACAGGCCTGGGGCCGAGGAGAAGGTAGTGCGTTCATTTGAATAATGGGCAAAATCAAATTAATTCTACATTAAATAGTTGTGAATAAAGGGTTGAAGTCAGCAGTTTCAAACTTGTTTTCCTTAATTACTTTCCGTGTTTAATGTCATTAAGAAGATTAAAAATTCATTAACAAGAGTACTAAAGTGGCAAATCAGGAAAGCGATCACTCCAGGTTAGAAACTGCGCTGAGGCCGCACTGCAGGGGGCATGGGTGGGGGTGGGGACACCAGAGGGCTGGGGACACACACTCACACTCACACACTTACACCCCAGCACGCAACACGACATAAGCACGCAGCCCGAGCCGAGCCGTGGACGGCCGCCCGCAGAGACAGTTCCCAGCCATCCACCCCAGACTTGTGTTTGGACGGAGCCCGGGTCAGCCTCCCGGCGTGGTCCCGCCTCTGGAAAAAGAAGAATTAAATATCAGATTTTGATGACCGGAGTATCCGTCCCGAATCCCATGTCAGCCAGCGTCTCCCTCCACATCTCCTCCTGGGCGCCCTTCTCTCCACTCCCACACCAAAGGGCTCTCTGGGGGCCAACCCGATCAGTTTCCTGGGAGGAGCTGCTGTCTTTCAGGCTTAATTATCCTGGAAAAGGATCCCTTTTGTCTCCTTAGCTAGTTGGGGAGGGGGGGCTGTGAGGTGGGAGGAGTCAAGTTTCCTGGAGGGGAGCCCAGAGACAAAAGGGTCACCTAGCGGGACAGCGTGAGGCAGGAACAGCTGGAGAAAGGGGACCCAGGATCCTGGACCTCAGACTAGGTCCCGACTGCACCCCCCCCATCCATCCCTCGCACCTCACCTTCTGACCTCACCCTGCCCTTTCTCCCCAATTCCTCACCCAGCCCCCTTCCTCCCAAATTCTAGATGTTATCCCCTCTCTAGCATCAACGCGCCCTGTCGCCTGGGCCACGGTCACCTGTCTGGCTGCATTTCCATCTTTCTCTCTGGGGCCCAGAGTCCGCGATGAGCCTTTGCTCACTCTGGCCGTGTTGGTGATTGCGGGTCTGAGTGTGTGTGTGGAGCTGGGTGTCTGTATGTGCCTACCGGCGCCAGCTGCAGCTTTCCTTGCGGGACGCTGTATCCATGAGGAAATAATCCCAGCAGCACAGCTGACAAGGTTCCCTAGGAAAACCCACCTCCGAAGATGAAGTTCCCCTCCTAGGAGAGAATTTGAGAAAAATGTAAACAGGTTCATACCCAAACCTGTTGGTGTGTTGAGAATGTCCGCAGTCTTGTTACAACGGCCCCCAAACAGAGCTCCCCAAATGCCTATCAGCTACCCAGGGAACAGGCAGAGGGGCCCATCCCTACCATGGAGTAGGACTTGGCCATAAAAGGGAATCGAGCAACAGATTCCCGCTGCAGAATGGATGGGTGCTGAAGATACTGTGTTGAGGGAAAGATGCCAGCCGCAAAAATCCACCCAGTTTAGGTGTTGAAATACTGTGTGACTGAAATCCAATCATGAACAGCTTTGTAATGGTCTATCTCACAGTGATTCAATAAAAGAAAAGTTAAAAATAATCCACCCATTTTAAATGATCCTGTTCATTGACAGGACTGGAGTGATAGCACAGCAGTTAGGGCATTTGCCTTGCACGCAGCCGACCTGGGTTCGATTCCTCCGTCCCTCTCAAAGAGCCCGGCAAGCTACCGAGAGTATCTCGCCCACATAGCAGAGCCTGGCAAGCTCCCTGTGGCATATTCGATATGCCAGAAACAGTAACAACAAGTCTCACAATGGAAATGTTACTGGTGCCCGCTGGAGCAAATCGATGAACAACGGGAGGACAGTGCTACAGTGCCGTGCTACATTTCATGTGAAAAGTCCAGAATAAGCAAATATATATATAAAAAAAATAGATGAGGATAACTTAGCTCTGGAGTGGAGGGAGAGAAGAATGTTGGGGGGGGGGACGGAAAAGTCAGGGGGAGTAGCCACTAATGGGAACAGAGTTTGGGGGAGAAGATTCAAATATTTAAATGTCTGTGGTGAACGACTAGCCAGTTCACTTTATTTTTTTTAAGTCTTGGGCTGTGGAGCTTCCTGGGGTGGTGCTCAGGGCCTGCTCCCAGCTTGGCCCCAGGGAGGTCGCTCCCTGTGGTGCTTAGAGCATGAAGGGCTGAGGATTGAGCTGGGGCCTCCTGCGTGCAGAACACATGCTCGCACCCTTTGGACCCTCCTGGGTCTCTAAACCCTTTAATTTATCTATGTATTTATGTTTTGGTTTTGAGGCCGCACTTATGGTACGTGAACTGTATCTCAACAAAGTTATTCATGGAGAAAGATGACAAAAGTTGTGTGGCCCCTCTCACCTGCCACAACCAAGCAGGTGTGACCCCCTCCATACGCACACACATATACACACTCATTGAAGTCACCGTAACAAAAGGAAGGGAAGGAGGAAATGTTACAATGTAAACATTTTCAAAGGAGGGTATGGCTGGATCAAACACAGACAAACAGCAGCAATCAGGACAAACCATGCTACCCAGCGAGTCAGGTCTGACCTGGGTGGGGGTACGCGCGGTGTCTGACTTCCCAACACTTCTCAGGCGTGTCAGTGTTCCCGTGTGACGGTGTGACGTGTGTGTGGTTAGTGGTCTGCAGCTATGCGGTCCTGCACATCTGTGTCCCGGCCCACCGTCTCTCCACCAGGAGTGTCTCTGCTGCCCCTCTGCTGGCTGGCGGGCGCTCTGCGTTTACCTGGGTGGCTGGAGTATCTGGGTGCCCCCCGGGGGTCTCTGAGCATCTGGGCCCATGGGGCCATGGGATTTCAGGGGCTTCTACATTCAGGCCTGGCCGGTCCCTGCTTGTGTAATGGGCCTCTGTGGGTGCTCGGGGCTCTCCTCCAGGGCCCGCTTATTATAAGTCTGAGCTCACGTGACTTCACCTCTGGGTAGCTGGGAGGTTTGTTAGGTTGTCTGCACAGCTCAGCTGTCCCTGCAGGAGTCTGCATCTAGGTGGCAGGGACCCCTGGACCTGTCCATCTGAGTCTGTGTCTGACCCCGTGGTGCTCAGAGCGTGCAGGGCTGAGGATTGGGCTGGGGTCTCAGGTTCCACACCCCTCTTCCACACACACCAGCCCTAGAAGGAGCCAGCCTCCCCACCCCCCAGCCCCCCCTGACAGCCGCGGAGAGAGCGTCACAGTAAATTCATGGCCGCCCGGCTGGGAAGCAGGAGGCTGCAATGGAAAGGAAGCGTGGATTTGCATATTGAATTAAAATTAAGAGCTAATTATGCAAATAAATTATGACATTTGGCAGGAGAATTTGCTTCAAGATCATTTATTACGTTCTTTTTATAACAGTGTGAGCATTTAACGGTCAAAGACAATATTTTAAGGGAAAATTAACGCAAGATTATTAACCTAAAAACAATTCCACGTTAATGAGATGGTGAGCTGGTCCCCCCCACACACCTGGGCAGGTCTCCGCCTGGGCTGGGAGGGCGAGTTCCCCTCCTTCCCTGCCTCCCTAGGGCTGCAGGGGGGAGGCTGGAAGGGTCCCCCAACACCCCCCCTTTTTTCCCCCTCAAAGGAAGAGTGCACCTCGGGGTTTGTTGCTACTCTACTGAGCTGAAACTTGCACCAGAGGCCTGGGCTGAGTCTGGGAGGCCACTGCTGAGCCCCCAGTGATGCAAACTGGGCCCCTCCCTCAGGAGGATGACACCCCTGCCTAGAATGCTCCCGTGCAGCAGGAATAGAATGTGGAATGCAGGAGTGAAGCAGGCGGGCTATTCTCCACCAAGATAGCTTCCACCCTTTCCTTCGCACAAGCTACAGGACCCTGGATTCCCAGCGTCCACCAGTTCCCGGGACCACCACCACTCTTAGCTCTGCCCTCTCTGGGTCTCCCGCTGTTCCTGGGTCATGCCTGGACCCTATCCTGTCAGCTGACTTGCCTTTGAGGGATGGTAAGGGACGGGGGGGGGGGGGGTTTCTAGTCTGGTTTTCTCTGGGACTTCTGTGTCACGTGCACGCCCGAGGAATGGCTGCTGGATGTCTCCTTCTGCCCTGTGTTGGGGGACACCTGTTCTACCCCCATCCTCTGCGGACTCTCCTAGGGCAGATCCCAGTCTGCATGAGGGCCCCATGGCCACTACTGGGTGAAATCTCCCCTTGCAGTCCCCGAAGGTCCCTGCCCCATCCTAGCACACTCATTGGAAGCAGTGTGCTGGGTCCTGCCCCTGTGGGCCACTCATTGCTCCCTCCTGGAGTGGCTGTGGCAGAGCTAAACTTTGGGCTCACTTGGCTCCAGATCCAGCAGGTCATGAAGGGGTGCAAAACTCTGCCAGGCACCACCAAGCAGGGGGCCAAGAAGACTGTGACTTTGCTCTCAAAAGTTGCTTCTGGGGCCGGAGCAATAGTACAATGGGTAGGGCGTGTGCCTTGCACTCAGCCAACCTGGATCAATCCCCAGCTTCCTATATGGTCTCCCAAGGACCACGAGGAGTGATTCCTGAGCATTGCCAGGTATGAGCCAAAAAGACAAAATAGAACAAAACAAAAACAAACAGAGTCTCTTTGAATCAAGAGTCCCAAGGATTTTTTTCTGTTCCCTGCACTGGGTGTCTACCCTTCTCCCCTTGCCCTGGGCCCCAAAGGCTGCTCAGGTGGCTCTTGGCTTTGATGGAAAGGGGTTGTATGAGATGAATGGGGAGCCGGTCCTGGGTCCTTCCAGCCCCTACCCGCCCTGGCAGGCAGTGTGTGCTGCCTGCATCTCCCTATCCCAGGCCACGGCGCGCCCCCTCCCCCACCTCTACATCCTCTCTCTCTCCCTCTCTCTCAACCCCCCGTTCTTTCTCCATGCTTCTCTGTCCATCTGCAGCACATGTTATCTATGGCTCCTCCAACTCCTCACCACAGTGCTGCGCCTTGCTCACACGTTTCCAAATTCCAGCCCAAAGCTATGCCATTTGTTGCTTTATGAAACCCTCCTGGGACAAGCCAGCCCAGTGTGTTCTAAGCTTCCTGTCAAAATTCTGGCTCACCCATAGCCAAATCATCTTCGTTTTCCTCATCTGTGAAACTGGAAGCCTGTAAGTCACAAGGGCACACAGGTGAGGCTCTCTTGTATGTGAGGGATTCTTTCCGATGACCAAGGCTGACCTTTCTAGGTCCTACATTTTACTACACAATCATAACACTCTATTATTTTGTTTGTATGTTTGTTTATTTGAGAGGTTTATTTTTCAGTCCAAAAATAGTCTTATCATTGGGGGCTGGAGTGATAGCACAGCAGGTAGGGCATTTGCCTTGCATGCGGCCAACCCGGCTTCGATTCCCAGCATCCCATATGGTCCCCTGAGCACCGCCAGGAGTCATTCCTGAGTGCAGAGCCAGGAGTAACCCCTGTGCATCACTGGGTGTGATCCAAAAAGAAAATAAATAAATAAATAAATAAAAATAAAACACTTTTATTTAAAAAATATAGTCATAATCTTTGAGAAAAGCTTCACACCATGCTCACACCCACAAGTTTTCACCAAAAATGTGCATAAGAAATAGGGGCTGGAGGGATAGCATAGCGGGTAGGGTGTTTGCCTTGCACGTGGCCAACCCGGCTTCGATTCCCAGCATCCCATATGGTCCCCCAGCACTGCCAGGAGTAATTTGTGAGTGCAGAGCCAGGAATAACCCCTGTGCATCGCTAGGTGTGACCCAAAAAGCAAAAAGAAAGAAAGAAAGAAAGAAAGAAAGAAAGAAAGAAAGAAAGAAAGAAAGAAAGAAAGAAAGAAAGAAAGAAAGAAAGAAAGAAAGAAAGAAAGAAAGAAAGAAAGAAGGGAGAAACTGGAGTAGAAATCAGACTGATGCCCACAGCATCACTGCTAGGAAGAAGGAGAACCGGCCTGGGCCACAGCCCCCACTGGGCCCTGCTGTCTCCCCCTTGCCCCTGGAGGCAGCCATCGGGCCGTGGCCTCTGCATTCACTGGGCTGTCAAGGAAGGAGCAGTGAAGGGACCTGTCCACAGTCACATCGTAAGGCCACAGCCACCTGCTGGGACTCAGTCTCGGGACCGGAGGCTGCGTGGATGCTGCTGACTCTGGTGCAGCCAAGGTGCCAGGGCGGGGGGCTGCCCCCAGGTCCGAGCGGCTCCCTCTGCCTCCTGGCTGCCTGGATGGTCCCCTGGAGAGAGAGGGTGGGGTTATTAATAACAATGCTAATAAGAGAGAGAAAACAAAGCTGGCAGGGCCTGAGCATTTTTTAAATAAAGAAATCTCCCTCATCTCGTGGTTAATTTAAAAGGTTTATTTCTTGAAATGAATCCTCTTCATCAAACCCCCGATCCTTGAAGATCGAGGCGACTGCGAGTGCCGGTAATGAATTGATTTGTAACGTGAGCGACACGGCGCCCTCCCGCCTCTGCCCACTGCGGGCCCCGCGCCGGAGGAGTTTAAGGGGAAATGAGCTCCTTCGTCGCCCGCCGGCCTGCAGCCCAGCGCCTGGCTCTGGAGCCCTGGGCAAATTCCGAGTCCAGGTGCAGAGGGGACCCCTCCACCAAATGTTCCAGGACAAGCCCTGTGTGCCCCCCAGCACCTCTCTTTTTTCCTTTTTTCAGGGAGAAATCGAAGAGTCCCTGATACGAAAGCCACTTGCCCAGTCGGAGCCATTGAAAGCCACACAGACCAGGACATCAGAAACAGACACACACGAATCCACACATGCCTTGTTGGTGTGTGGCCTGTCACCAGCCCACCAACGGCTCGGTCCTCTGGTCCACATAAGCGGCCTCCTTTTGGCAGTAGACGCACACTTAAGAAAGTCTCCCCCTCTGTGGGACTTGAGGCCTGAAGTCAGACCAAGGCACTGGGCTCCCTGGGGTGCATAACCTGAGCAAGACACCCCAGCTGCCACAGGCTGGACAACTGGAACCACTTAGCCCTGGGGGAGCAGCATGGCCTGGTGGGGCAGGGGTAGTGCGGCCTTTGAATTGCAGTCCCACACTTTCCAACCTATTGGGCTTCTCTCGGTCTTTTTCCTCATCTGCAGAAAAAAAAAACATCTTGCTTGGAGAAGTCTACTGAGAATACATTAGGTAATGCATGGAAAGCTGCTAGAGACCAGAGAAGTAGATGGGGGTAAGGTGCTTGGCTGGCACACAATAGACCTGGCTCAATCCCTGATGCCACATATGGTCCCTAAAGCACCACCAGTATGACTTCTGAGCACCACTGGGAGAAAGAAGAAAGAGAGAAAGTGAGAAAAAAAGAAAGAAGGAAGGAAGGAGAAAGAAAGAGAGAGAGAAATAGAGAAAGAAAGGAAGAAAGAAAGATAGAAAGAAAGAAAGAAAGAAAGAAAGAAAGAAAGAAAGAAAGAAAGAAAGAAAGAAAGAAAGAAAGAAAGAAAGAAAGAAAGAAAGAAGGGAGGGAGAGAAGAAGGGAGAGAGGGAGGGAGGGAGGGAGGGAGGAAGGAGGAAGGAAGGAAGGAAGGAAGGAAGGAAGGAAGGAAGGAAGGAAGGAAGGAAGGAAGGAAGGAAGGAAGGAAGGAAGGAAGGAAGGAAGGGAGGAAGGGAGGAAGGGAGGGAAGGAAGGAAAGGAAGGAAGGAAGGAAGGAAGGAAGGAAGGAAGGAAGGAAGGAAGGAAGGAAGGGAGGGAGGGAGGGAAGTGAGAGGGAGGAAGATAAGAGGGAAGGAAGGAAAGAAATAAAGACGTAATCTATTCATTAAAGCAATAAAGCTGCTTAATGCCTTTGGAGTATTTGAAAAAGAGTAGATACTTAATAAATGCTATATAATATAGTCATCTATTGTATGCTTGAAATACAGTGCTTGAAATACATTTTAAATGTAAACATAGGGTCCAAAGCAATAGTACAGTTGGCAGAGCACTTGTCTTGCAAGTGGCCAACCCAGGTTTGATTCCTGCACCCCATATAGTCCCCAGAGCCCCACCAGAATGGTCCCTGAGTGCAGAGCCAGGAATAAGTCCTACACACTACTATGTGTGACCCCAAATCAAACAAAACAAAAGTATGTGCAGGGCCAGAGATAAGACACTTTCTTCACAGGCTACCAACCCAGGCACAATCCCTAGCACACATACGGTCCTCCAAGCCCCACTAGGAGTGACCCCTGAACACAGCCTGGTGTGACCCCAAACCAAAAAATGATAAATGAATAAATAAATGTTCAATTTTAGTTAGCACACTGTTGCTACTAATAAAATCGTAATTATGTAAATGAAGGAAGAAAAATAATAATCAGCGTTTACCATGTGCCAAGCACTATGCTAAGTAGATACAGTAGATTATTTCACTGAGTGATCTCAGCAAACCCAGAGGTTGCTCTTATTTGGGGTTGAGCGCACACCTGGCTGTGCCGAAGGCTTGCTCCTGCTCTGTGCTCAGGGACCACTCCTCGTGGTGCTCAGGGAACCATTTGTCATGTTGGGGAATCAAATCTGGGTCAACTTCATGCAAGGTACCCCCTGTACTGTACCCCCCTATACTGTCTCTCCAGCCCTGTTCTAATTTTTTTCCCACAACCCAAGTGCTCAGGGGATAGACCAAGAGTTGCTGAGGGGATCCCATGGTGCGGGGGATCAAATTCAGGCCTCTTGCATTGCAACACATGTGCCTCAGCCTCTTGAGCCATCCCCTCGGCCCCTGAGATTACTCCAGTTACATATTTTGCAAGTGAAGACAGTGGACACAGAGAAGTTAAGTGGCCTGTCCGACCACAATGCTGCTAGTGAGAAAGAAAGAAGGGATTTGAATTTAGTAGTGTTTTTATTTGGGGAGGAGGGCACATCCAGCAGTGCTCAAGGCCCACTCCTGGCAGTGCACAGAGGGCCCTGTGCCATGTTGAAGATTGAACCCAGGACCGCCCACATGCAAGGCAAGAAGAGCCTTTCCCGTGGTACTATCTCTCCACCTCTGAACCCCACAGTCTGACTCCAGGGCTGCTGAAGCTGTGCGTGATGCTGGAAAAAAAATGTAGGAACAGCTTTGCTTTTTTTTTTTTTTTTTTTGCTTTTTGGGTCATACCCGGCAATGCACAGGGGTTACTCCTGGCTCTTCACTCAGGAATTACCCCTGTCGGTGCTCAGGGGACCATATGGGATGCTGGGATTAGAACCCGGGTTAGCCACGTGCAAGGCAAACGCCCTACCTGCTGTGCTATCGCTCCAGCCCCGAACAGCTTTGCTTTTATGGGGGACCCATATATCCTTGACACAGAGCCAGTGACACCTTGAGGTTCCACTGGCTCTCAAAGTCCTGGGTCGGATAGCTCTAGGGGTGGCTATGCCGTCAGTGGGCAAGGCTCAGCGCACCCCTCCTACAGTGAGCGAGGGGGCAAAGGGCTGAGGCCAGCTGGCTCTAGCTTTAGTACTCCGTCAGCATCAACTGCTTTTCTCTGTTTTGAAATAGGTTTAAAGCAGCTGAGCCCAGCCCAGACTGCCCCGGACACAGGCTCGCCCCTTCTCGCCTCCAGCTTCCTCCCTTGGCCAGCATCATGGTTGCCCTGGAAGGCACAGAGACCAGCCAGCTCTCCTCTCGGGTCTAGCCCCTTTCCCTCCCCTTTCCCACCCCTTTCCCACGGTGCTTGCCACAACCAGTGGCTCGCACACATATTCTACCCTGTGGCGCTCAGACATTCAGGGGACGTCGCTGGGGTGGGGACCCAGGCTGGGCCGTGGCGCTCATACACCTTCAGTCCCTGAGCTCGCCCGGGTCTCACCCAGATTCTGCTGCCGTGCTCTCTTGTGTTCACTCATGCACACCTGGCCGCCGTGTGCCTGAAATTGCACAATTGGAGGCAGAGTCAGGGATTGTGCTCGGCAGGATCAAACTAACCACCTCAAGCTTGTCAGGCAAGAAAGAATCTTTGCCACTGAGCCGCTACCAGAATCCTCACCATTCCCTTCTTGACTCGAATGGGTCAGCTGGGACCGGGGCTTGATCACAGGTTCCAGAGCAACTCTGTCCTCCACGTGGCCTCAAACACCCCTGGGTGCCTGAGGGACTGGGTCCTCTACCTCAGGTCCCCTTTCCTGGGACACTGAGGCCCTCGGATCTTCCTGAATGGTCCGCCAGGCCACTCAGTTTAGTCAGAGGCAAGTCCGGAGGAGAGGAAGATCAGAAACACCCCACACCCATCTTGTGTTGCTCAGAAAGACTCTGGGGGGCTGAGGCTCTCTCCCCAGGCTGCATATAATCCTCACTCAGGACCAGAGGCCAGTGGGCACAGGGCGGGGCTGAGGGCCACGCGCTCCCTCCCAACTTCCTAGAAGAAAATCATTTTTTATAACTGTGGGAATCCTGATTGAGCTGTCAGAACGACATGAAACCCGCTACATGAATGGTAAACTATCCATCAGTCACAGGCCTATTTGTCCTAAGACAGTATAAACATCACACATTTTTCTTCAGGATAGAAAATAATTATTACCCTCTCACTTCCAAGTCATTAGGCCCCTATCCCCCCAAAAAGAAGTTCTCTTTTCAAGAAAGAAGACTTCTCTGTTCCCTCTGGCCTCCCAGGACAAATATTTGTCTGCCAGCCCCCCTATTCCTTGAGGCATTAAACGCAGTCCATCTTTCAATTTTCTATCTAGTTAAAACTAAACCTAGCACCTTCCTTCTGTAAAGTTAACAAGACAGAGGAGCCACATGAAGGAAAAGGAGAACAGCATTGGTTCCCCAGGTACAGATGCTGATGGATGTGGATCCGAAGAAGGATGGGAGGCCCTCCTCCACCCCACGCACATTTACCTTCTGAGAGGTGTGGGGTGACTTGGAAGGTGCCCACTGTTCCAGCCACAGTCACCTTCTCACCTGCACACCTGGGCAGGGCAGGGCTTTGTCAACCCTGACGGGCACTCTGGACCAAGAGAACACATGACAGGGTCATGGACCATCTCTGAGTCAGAGAGGGACTGTGGCTTCCTCACTCACCACCTCTTCAGGCACACAAAACCTGGCCAGGACAGTGAGCCCAACTGCCAGTGATAGAGTGGTCAGGATGGATGGACAGTGGATGGAGGGACAGACAGATAAATGGAAATTTACATGTTAGCATATCTGACACGCATGTGCACACATCTCAATCTTAGGAATACATACTGTGTAAGAGCCAAAGGGAAAGGAAAAGGTTTTTTAGAGATTCAATTAAACCTACCTGCTCTGGGGCCAGAGATGTAGTATAGGGATTAAATCATTTGTCTTGTATGCAGCCAACCCTAGTCTGATTCCTACAGATGGTCCCTGACAACTGCCGTGAGTAATCTCTGAGCCCAGAGCCAGGAGCTGCTGTAGGTGTGGCCCCCAAAACAAAACAAAACAAACGTCTAGGATACTAGATGCTAACTTTGGCTATGTCAAAGGCGCAGTTAGTGTGGGTCTTGGGCCAGAGTAGAGTTTCAATAAGCCACTATATTACCATCAAATTATTTGCACACACCTTACAAGCACTTGAGCAAATCAGAATGTTTTCTAAACTTGGAAAATGTACACAAAACGGAAGCACATGCATATTGGAGTCCAGAGAAATGGTAAAGTGGGTGGTGCACTAGCCTTGCATTGGGTTCCCAGCACTTCATATGGTCCCCTGAGCACGTCAAGAGTAATCCCTGAGCCAAAACCAAGAGTCAACCCTGAACATAGCCAGGTGTGGCCCCAAAGCCAAAAAAAATTTTTTTTTTGCTTTTTGGGTCACAGCCAGCAATGCCCAGGGGTTGCTCCTGGCTCTGTACTCAAGAATTACTCTGGCAGTGCTTGGGGGACCATATGGAGGCTGGGAATTGAACCCAGGTCGGCTGAGTGCAAGGCAAACACTCTACCCACTGTACTATCACTCCGACCCCCCAAAGCCAAAACTTAAAAAAAAAAGAAGAGGAAGAAGAAGAAGCATATTGACAGGAGTCCAGGCCATGGTCTGGGAGAATAAAGTGATTTAGGGCACACTCAGAAGTCAGACAGCTCAAATCTAAACTGTGTTTTTTCACTTTGTAATTTGGAACAAATTATTTGTATTCCTTTTATTTTTTTATCTTGGCAGGGAGGCACACCCAGCAGTGTTCAGAGATTATTCCTGAGTCTGTACTCAGGAATCATTTCTGGTGGGGTTCAGGGGACCATATGGGATACTGGAAATTAAACCTGGTAGGCCACATGCAAGGCAAACACCCGACGTGCCGTACTATTGCTCCAGCCTTTATTTTGTTTTGTTTTGGGTGCTCTACCTGGCAGGTCTCAGAGCTTACTCCTGGCTCTGTTCTCAGGGACCACTTCTGGTGAGGCTCAGGGGATTAAACCCGGGTCAGCCACATGCAAGGCAAGTGCCCTACCCACTGTACTATCTCTTCAGCCTCATGAAGCAAATTATTGAACCTCAGTATTCCCTATTATAAAGGGAAAATCATAATAATAGCTTCTCCCTCAGAGGCTTTAGTGAAGATTAAATTAGCAAATATCATAAAAGCACTTAAAATACAGTGATGCAAAGAACCAGTGTTTATTTTTGTTGTTTCTGTTTGGGGTTAACACCTGGTGATGCTCAGGAGCTACTCTCAGCTCAGTGCTCAGGGGTCACTCCTGGCAGTGTTTGGAGAACCAGGTAGTACTGGGGATCAAACCTGGGCCTCTCAGGGGCTGGGGCAATAGCACAGCGGGCAGGATGTTTGCCTTGCACACGGCCGACCCGGGTTCGATTCCCAGCATCCCATATGGTCTCCTGAGCACCGCCAGGGGTAATTCCTGAGTGCAGAGCCAGGAGTAACTCCTGTGCATTGCCGGGTGTGACCCAAAAAGCAAACAAACAAACAAACAAAAAAAAAAAACCAAACCTGGGCCTCTCAGATGCAAAGCCTACACTTCAACCCTTTGGCCCTGGCCCCGGAGACAGTGCTCTTGAGAGACACACATCTCACAACTACATGTGCCAGAACCTGTCCTGGTCCTAGAGTTTGCAGGGAGATTTCACATGTGCCATATTAGTGCGTGTGTACCGGGGATCAAACTCAGGGCCTCTTATATGGGAAGCCTGTGCTTTCCTACTGAGCGACTGCCCCATTCCCTACTTATATAATCGTGTGAGATTTCTGAAGAGATCAAAAATACAGGGCCAGGACCTAGAATGATAGTACAGCAGGTAGGGTGCTGGCCTTGCACATGTGGCCAACCAGGTTTGATTCCCAGCATCCCATACTGCCAAGAATAATTCCTGAACTCAGAGCCAGGAGTAAGCCCTGAGCATCGCCAGATGTGGGCCCCAAACAAAATAAATAAATAAAAATGAGAGAGAGAGAGAGAGAGAGAGAGAGAGAGAGAGAGAGAGAGAGAGCGCGCACAGGATAGGCTGGGGGAAGTTTCTGGAAAAGGGAGAATCCTGGCTCTGGCCTTGGGTGATGAATATAAGAGAATTATGGGGGCCAGAGCTATAGCACAGCAGGGAGAGTGTTTGCCTTGAACATAGCTGGTTGACCCAAGTACAATTGACCCAGGTTCAATTATCGGCACCTTATATATATATATATATACCCTGAGCACTGCCAGGAGTAAGTCCTGAGTTCAGAGCCAGGTGAGTTCAGAGCTACATCCCTGAGCATCACCAGGTGTGACTTTAAAAACAGAGAGAGAGGAAGGAGAGAAAACAAACTATGAAGTCAGGACGAATCCCAATAGGGTCAGTTAAAAGAAGCTCTTGGGGCTGAGGCAGGCACCATTTCTGGGCAGTTTTTTTTTTTTTTTTTTTTTTTTTTTTTTTGTCTCTCCTGGACACTGAGCTTACCCTGTTTGTCTTTGAAGCTCTGGAAAGAGAGACTTTATCCCTAAAGGCTCTTCTCTGGGGCTTCCTGGGCAGGGTCAGAGCATAGCTGGATGCGGGCTGCCCTCTTCCACAGAACAGAACCCTCCGTTCGTTCCCCGGACCCCCACCCCGCATCTGCCCCAGCCTTGAATGAGGTGTGGGGCCTTGTTCTCACCTGGCCCAGCATCCTAGAGTAAGCGCCTGTTATGCAAAAAAAAAAAAAAAAAAAAAAAAAAGAGCCGTGGTCTCCTCCTCCTCCTTCCCTGGGAACCCAGGACCCCCAGAGTAACAGGCCAGCCAGACCTGCGTGAGTCGCTCCGGCTGCGATGTGAGCACCGGGCTGGGAAGGGTCCAGGGTGAGCTGGCCCGGGGCTCGCAGGCTGGAGAGGGGCCAGCGAGCCCGGCCCTTTCTCAGCCCCCCGTGTCCTGCCCGGGGCTGCCACTAGGAGGCTAATGAAAAGCGAAGAGGCAGGCCGGGCTGGGCAGCGGGAGCCAGCGAGGGGACAATGCGAAGCGGGAGGTGGGGCGGCCCGAGGCAGGGACAGACAATGTCCCCATATGGGAAGCAGACGGAGCCGCCCCGCCCGCCCGGGTCCTGGGGCCTCGGCGCCGGCAGTTGGAGCGGCCCGACGGCCGGCCGCGGATGCAGGGGCAGGAGAGCGCTGCGGGGCCTCGGCGGGGGGGAGGCGGGAGGGGGCGGGGATGCGGCGCCGCGAGCGCAGCCCACACAGCCAGCACCGCACCGGCCCAGGTGCTTCCAGAAGACAGCCCGACGCCTGCTCGGAGAGTGAGAGAACAAGTGTGCGGGGAGAAACGCAACCGCCCTAGAGCCAGCGGCCCCAGCGTCCTCGGGCAGAGGCGATTGCTTTGAGCTGGCGGCTTCCAGCCGCCGAGGCACTGGAACTGCAGCCGTCAGCATCCTGGGCCGCAGAGGGCAGAGCCCGCCGACATCCAGGATGCCAACTGGAGTCATCTCCTTGTGAGGGGCCCCTTTCTCTCCAGCCTCACCAGCTCTCCAGGCTTCAAGCTGGGGGGATGGGGGGTAGGGGGAGGTGGTTGGGCCGCATGAGGAGGACCTGGGTTTCAGTCCCCTGCACAGTGAATGAAAATAAATATAAATTTAAATTAAAGAGGACCCCAACTCTGCATGGTCCCCAAGCACCTCCAGGAGAAGCTCCAGCACTGCCAGTCATTCCCCCGCCAAAAAAAAAAAAAAAATCCCAAAAGAATTCAAGAATTTTCTTTCTTTATGAAAACCAAGACATATATTTAATTTCTTGGGGTTTGTTGTTGTTGTTGTTGGGGGGGGGGCAGGAGCTCTCAAGAGGTGCTCATGGGGCCATGGGGTCATTTCAAGAAATTCTTGGCCAACCATGCTAGTGATTCAATGCAAGAATCTGACGATGCATTGCTCAGATTCTTGGCAGTTGGGGTCCAGGGGGCCAGTGGGTGGTGAAATTGGGGTCACTCATGCCTTATAAGAGCTCCCCAATTGCCATATTCAACTTTTTAAAAATTCTGTTTTTGCCTTTTTGCTTTTATTTTTTTTTAATTTTTTTATTTTTATTTTTTTATTTTTTGCTTTTTGGGTCACACTCCTGGCGGTGCTCAGGGGACCATATGGGATGCTGGGAATTGAACCCGGGTCGGCCGCGTGCAAGGCAAACGCCCTACCCGCTGTGCTATTGCTCCAGCCCCAGCCTTTTTGCTTTTAAAGATTAATTCCGGGGGCTGGAACAATAGCACAGCGGATGGGGCGTTCGCCTTGCATGCGGCCAACCCGGGTTCATTCCCCCGCATCCCATATGATCCCCCAAGCACTGCCAGGAGTAATTCCTGAGTGCAAAGCCAGGAGTAACCCCTGAGCATCGCTGGGTGTGACCCAAAAAGCAAATAAATAAATAAATATTAATTCTGTTTCCTTTTGCTCGGTTATTTTGCTAGTCATCAGAATATGCATGAAAGTTCTAGAATGTAATGGTGATATGAGCTTTCTGAGCATCCCTTTTCCCGTATATGAGACACTCAGAACCATGAAGAGGTTCTGCTCGCTCTGGGGAAGCCCAAGGGACACTCTCTCTGGGGACCGGATCATCCTGTCTCTCCCCTGGGGATGGGACTGATGCTAAGTGCCTGCTGGGGATCAACCCTTTGTATGTGAGATAGACACCTGGTGTCTATAAACGATCCCAGTTAGAACCAGTGTAGGCAAAAGGGGAATCAACTAGATGGAATCTGGACATCTCAAAGCACCCAAGCCAGGTACAAAGAATGGAAGATCAGGAGGGAAAAGGTTGGTCCAGAGCTGCAAAGACTCTCAGGATCTGCAGGGACCCTCGGGTGCTCTGTGTCTGGGGTTTTGCCTACAGCTCCCTCCTCCAGGGAAGGAAGCCTCTGCTCTCAGTTCCAGAGTGAATCCCAGTGAAGGGCCAGACTGGCCCCACAGGTCACAGGTGAGTCTAGAACCAGCTAAGTCAGGCCAGGGTTGGGATAGGTTCAGAGACTCTGAAGACTCAGGCTGGTTTCCCAGAGGCGAGATTTCCTTTCCCGGTGGGATTTGTCCAATTCTACTACTATGACTAACTGGTCCTCAGGGACCTGTGAGAACGGTTCTCAGTCCCATTCTGCAGTCAAGGAATCCAGGACTTGGAGCACAGACTGGTTCTAGGCCCTGAATTCAAAGTCAGATCTGTGAATCCCCAGCCCGTGGCCTTGGCAAGCATCAAGCTGGCTTTCTGCAGAGAAGGAAGGGCCAGGCAGTGTGAGCAATCTCTCTAGAAGGACGGCTGTGTGCTGAGGTGTGCGGCTATCAGAGACAGACCAGATGCATCGAGGAAGGAATCACAACAGTCACATTTCCTTAGAGGTCCTATGGGAAGTGGCACATGCTCTGCTTATTTTTGTTGGGGGAGGTGGTTGGGTCACACCCGGTGATGCTCAGGGGTTACTCCTGGCTCTGCACTCAGGAATTACTTCTGGCGGTACTTGGGGGACCATATGGGATGCTGGGAATCGAACCCGGGTCAGTCATGTGCAAGGCAAACATCCTGCCCACTGTGCTATTGCTCCAGCCCCTTGATCTGTTTCTTGAAGGGTCAGTGATGCCTTCACAGGTAGAGATCTTGGGGTTCAAGGAGGCTCTTCCAGTCAAAGTATGAGCAAAGGGATCAAAAGTAAGCCAAGGATGGGAAGAGCAGGGAGACCAATACAACTGTTCCTCAAGATCCTAGGAATGGGCAGGACAGGAAGCAGGTTTGGGGGCTAGCCTTGGTGGGAAACAAAATTACCTAAACATTAAGCATACAGACTGTGGGACCTTGGTTCAAGATGTATGATCCTGACAGCTTTTTAGGCTCACAGATCTCTGTTTCCTCATTTGTAGAAGAGCATGAAATAAAATTTGCTACTGCCTTAGGGCTGTGGTGAAAATGGAATGAAATAGAATATGGAAACCATGCTTTGAAGTGGTAACTCTTATCCTCATGGGGAATTTGATTTTAGAGCAGATGGAGAGCCACTGAAGAATTCTGGCTGGGACTGTGCCCTAGTGCATTTCCATGCATTGCTGCCACTATGTCCCCCCACACTGGGAGGTGACAGCAGCAGAAAGGCATTCTCTCCTTGTTCCAGAGGCTCTCACCCCAAACCCAAGTGGCATGAAGATCAGGCTCAACCTGACACGTCTCAGGGAGGATCCTTTCTTGTCTCTTCCAGCCTCTGGCAGCCTTCCTTGGCATTTCCTGACTGGTAGCACTGGAACACTGCCCGTGTCTTACACTCCCCTCTCTCTTCCCTGGTGACCCTGTGTCTCCCTGGCTTATAAGGCCATCCCATTAATGGCCCACACTGCTGCAGGAGAACCTCACCATAACCTACAGCTTCATTACACCTGCAAAGATCCTGTTTCCAAATGAGCTGACATCCACGGGTACCAGGGGTTAGGACTCATTTGGACAACTCGGGGAGGGGTAGCGGAAGGCATGACTCAACCTATCACAGGCATGGTCAGCTCTGCTTTGGATGGATTAATTTAGTGGGAATGAGTGTCGTCTGGTTCGATCAAGAGCAATGGAGAGGAAGATTTCCAAGGATCTAATAGTTGTTAGGATGTGGAGGGTTGAGGAAGTGGAAAGAAGGAAGTCCAGAGGATTCAGAATATTCTAAGCAGAAGAATGAAGGAAAGAGGAGAACAATTGGGAGGAGTTCTGTAGACCATGAGCACCTGAGGGCAAGGACAGTGTCCTTCACTTGGCATCCTCAGCCTGACACAGCACCTGGATTTTGCAAGAAATGTTTATCAAAGAGGGGCCGGAAGGGCTGGAGCGATAGCACAGCGGGTAGATTGTTTGCCTTGCACACGCCAACCCAGGTTCAATTCCCAGCATCCCCTATGGTCCCCTGAGCACCGCCAGGGGTAATTCCTGATTTCAGAGCCAGGAGTAACCCCTGAGCATCACCAGGTGTGACCCAGAAAGCAAAAAAAAAAAAAAAAAAAGAGGGGCCGGAGAGATAGTACAGTGGATAGGGTGCCTGCCTTGCATGTGGCTAACCTGGGTTCTGTCTTTGGCATCCCATAGGGTCTCTCAAGCCCACTAGGAGGGATCCCAGGGCACAGAACCAGGAATAAGCCCTGAGAACTGCCAGCTATGGGCCCCAAACAAAGCAAAACAAACATAAAATGTTTGCCAAATTGACGGACATCTTCGGCTTTACACACTGTGACCACAGTACCCCGACTGAAATTGGCAGGTGGGAATTAAGCCCTGACATTTGTGAGGTCGAGTTTGGGATTAGAAATCCCAGTGGGGAGTTTATTTCCAGAGAGATAAAGAGCCATAATGGGATGGACAGTGTTTAAGAGCAAGCAGGGAGGAGAGCTAGCAGCTTTGAAAGGACAAACACTTGAGGCTCAGGGGCTGGAGCAATGGCACAGCAGGTAGGGCATTTGTCTTGCACGCAGCCAACCTGGGTTTGATTCCCAGCATCCCACATGGTCCCCCCCAGCCCAGCCCCAGCACTGAGCACCACCAGGAGTTATTCCTGAGTGCAGAGCCAGGAGTAACCCCTGGGCATCACCGGGTGTGACCCCAAAAGAAAAAAAAAAACAAACCTTGAGGCTCAGTAGTTTTAAGGACGGGGAGAAGGCAGAAGAGCTAGTAGGAAGCTGAAAAAGGAACTTCAGAGCTGGGGGAGGGGAAGAAGGAGGTGCAATGTCACGGAAAGCAAGCAAGGAGAGTGTCTCAAGGAGGAGGGGTGGAGCAGCTGCCCAATGTGCAGAGGCAGTGGTGGGAGCAGAGCCCGTGGAGCTGCTAATCAGGAGAGGCAGACAGCGTTGGCAGGGCAGGAGGAGGTGAGCGAAGCTGACTGAGCCAAGAAGGCCTGAAAAAGGACAGAGTGAGTGAGCACTAGGCCTGGTCAGAGGAGAAACAAGGGAAACACAGAGGAGAAACAAGGGAAAAAAAAAAACCAAAAAACAGAAAATGTGGCAGGCGTACCTCGGGAGACCCAGAGTTTGCAAGTGGGCTGGTGACTTGACATGTGGTAGAAAAGAGATAGCCCAGGAGCAGGGAGTCCCTCTCTGTCCTGGACAATTTCCTTGGACGGTGGGAAGAAGAGGGCAGCGATGCCCAGGCTGATGGGAAAGCAATGCTCAGCCAGGCCCCCTGCCTCCAAGGCCGCTGGGTCAAGGTTCGGGAGCACTGCCCCTTAGTGCCAGGAGGAGACGCTTCCGCTTCCTCGCTCTCTGTCTTTCATCCACAGGGAGTGTCCGTTCCTGCCAGCCACACTTTCAGAGATCCCCAGAGGCTGGAGCAGAGTCTGGCACACAGGGGGCGCTCTGAAAATACGTTTGACGGAAATAACAATGACAATATCACCTCCACCCACTGTGCTCAGTAAAGCACTCAGGATACTCCAGGCCATTCACATTGATTATTTCGCTTGATATTTCCAACCACTCCACAGAGAGGCACACTTGTCATCCCCACTTCACAGAACGGAGGAAAACTCTGTGTAAGTGTTGTAAGTAAGTTTCCAAAGCCCACTCAGCTAGGAAATGGTAGAAGCAAGTTCGAACCTAAATCTCTGAGATCTTGGAATTCTCACTGTTGACCATTGAGATGATTTCACTGCAAGACAATGTGTGTATGTGTCTGTCTGTCTGTCTGTCTGTATGTATGTATATCTGTGTGTGTGTGTGTGTGTGTGTTAAGTGCGGTTCTGAATATGTTTGGGCATCCACAGGTGTACACAATCACATTGTGTGTGTGCATGTGTGTGTTATAAACTGTTCTGCATGTGTAGAGACATCCACAGGTGCACGCGATTACACTGTGTATGTTTTGGGGAGGAATAGGAGGATGCACCTATAGTCAGTTGTGTTCTCTTGGGTTTCTGAGGACAGATGCTCTTTTTTTTTTTTTTTGCTTTTTGGGTCACACCCAGTGATGCTCAGGGGTTACTCCTGGCTTTGCACTCAGGAATTACTCCTGGCAGTGCTTGGGGGACCATATGGGATGCCGGGAATCGAACCCGGGTCGGCCGCGTGCAAGGCAAATGCCCTACCCGCTGTGCTATCGCTCCGGCCCTGGACAGATGCTCTTTCACATCCCACCCCCGGGTGTCAGCTCTCCAGTTTGTTCTGTTTGAGGTGATGACAGTTGAATTTAGCTCTCAGGTGGGTTCAGAACTCTGTTCTAAGATCACTTCTCCTTCAGAGGTCCCGTGCTGGGGTCCTGGCCCCTGCAATCTGGCCCATAATTCTCCCTCCTTGTTTAAAGGGGCCAGTGGGTTTAATGATTAGTTGCAGGCCTGTCGATGGACTCACCCGGCAGAGGATGAATGGCCGGCACTCCTCCCCGCCCCTGCCCCCACCCTCCACACTCAGTCTATGGCTGATTGAGGATGAGGGACCCTCCAGCCCTGGGACCTGAGGGGAGCAGCTCCAGAGAAGCCCTGGGGCTGTCTGGGCTGGTCTTTCCTTGAGATTCTCCACTTGCTCTTGCCAAACTGTTGCTTTGTCTGCAGAACAAACCCCCCAACTCTCCCCACAACTCTTCCCCCATCTCCTAGGTCCTAGGGGGCAGCAGCAAAGTCCCTGCCAAGAGGAGGCCCTTCGAAGGCGGCAGAGACCCCCCCTCCATGTTCTCACTGTCAGGTTTTGGGAGTGAGCATGTCTGTGTCTTTTTGTGTCACCGCAAGTTTCCATTTCCTGTGCTTTTGTGAGTGGCCTCCAGGGATCTGAATTGTCCCCCCTGCTCCCTGCTCATCTGCAGCAGTGGACACCGTGACTGTGCGTGTCCCCTGAGATCCCTTGGAGGGGTAGTTGTGTCTGCATGTGCCGTGAGGCTGTGTCCTGCTCTGTGCGTCCCCGTGTCCTTGCCCTTCACGGCTGTCACACGTGGCTCTTCCCAGCCTGTCCTGAGTTCTAGAACCACTTCCTTGTGCCTGAGGAGAAAGGTGACTGAGAAGGTGAGACCAACACCCTCTCCCTAGCCTCCTCCCTCCCCATTCTCTGTGACCCTCAAAGGAAGGGACTCAAGACTCCAAGTGACAGTGCCCTAACCCTGACACCAGTCTTCACTCCCCAGGGGTCCTTCCCTTGGGGTACTAAGGCCTCATGGTCATCAAACTCAGTGTTCAGAGCCTGTGTCCTCACTGCCTATGGCCTGCCTAGTGACATAAAAAGTGTCCAGAGGCAAATTCTGAAGCACCCTGCTGCCCACCCTCTGGTCCCCGACCACCCTCTTCCCATGTTCTCTACTCCCACCTCCAGCCTCCACCCTTCAACCTTCCTGCACTGCTTTGGGCCCTGGAAGAAAGGGGAGGGGAGGGGGATGCTGTTGTTCCCTCGAAGAGGGGAGACCGCTGGAGGAGGGATGGATCACATGAGGCCAGGAGGGGCAGAGCCTGGCAGAGAGGAATCTCGAGGACTCGGGTCCCCCTGCCCCTGCCACACACACTCACACACGCACTCACACACACTCACCCTGTTGGAAGGTGACATTTGCTATTAACCTTATATTGGGCCATTTTGTAAATCAATGTCACTTACATTTAATAACAAGTGTAATCAAAGGAATTATGCAAATTTAATTTGATGCTTCTTGAATTATGCAAATCCGCAGTGCACATAATGTTCTCTGACATGTGCCCGTTGGAGAGAGAGAGAGAGAGAGCAGGAGCAGGGGAGAAAGTGGGGAGGGGTCGGACAGGGGAGGGAGGCTAGGACTGGGCCAGGGGGGACAGGGTGGGCTGCCTCTGGACTCTGGGGGACAGGACGGCAGTGGTGGAGGGCAACGAGCAACTGCGGGCCAGGTGCTCCCTGTTATAGGGGCAGGGCAGCTCACCGCTATCCCCATCCCTCGCCCACACTCAGCAGCTTGTCCTCGGTGTCTCTTTCTACAAAATGGGTGAAGAGTAGACTGCCCCAGGATTAAGCCTCCAGAGGCCCATCCTCTGAGAGCCCAGCCCCCACAGCACCCCCACGACGATTTGTTGTGGCACAAGGCATTGTGATTTCCTTTGGTCTCCGAGGTCTTAGGCAGAAGAAATTGCACCGCCACCATGTGACCACAAAACCCTGCTGATCCACCCACTGCAGGACATACTATGACAATCAGAACAAGGCCACTAGACACTGCTGTGGATGTTTATTTGTCTTTTTGTTTGTTTTTTAATTTATTTTGAACCACATCCAGCAGTGCTCAGGACTTACTCCTGGCTCTGTGCTTAGGGACCACTCTTGGCAGACTGAGGGGACCGTCTGGGATGCTGGGGATGACAGTGTACAAGGCAAGAGTGCTTAGTACCTTCTGTACCATGGATCCAACCCTGTGGATGGTTTTTTTTACCACTGAGATGACAGGAACACACACATGGCTGTTAAATCAAATGTGGGTCCCAAGACCTACATAAAGACCACCAGCTGCCACCACCTTGGTGCACAGTCCCACATCAGGACCTTGCCCGGTGCACCTGGGCCCAATGACACTGATTCCTTGGCACCCCCCCATGCCAACAGTCATGGATAAACAAACACTGGTATGAGAACATGCAAGGTGCATTTGGGAAGCTGATGTGCCTCAGTGATTCCTGAGTGAGTAAATGGCATGGTTCTGGATGCTCCACATTAAGAAAGGTCCCTTTGACTGGCCAGGCCCGGGCTCAGCCCTCTGTGCTGTCTGGAGTGGAACAAGGCTCATGTCTGTTCCACAAAAATATCTTCTTTCTCCTCTTGGAAATGAGAAAGACCAAAGACCTTTCCCCAGATTATGGACTCTTCCCCTAAATACTAGATGCTATAGAATCTATATGTGGATGGGTTCCTCCCAAGCCCTCACCTCCTCCAGTCCCCACGATCACTAAGGCCATCAGAACCTGTCCCGAATCCCTGTATACACATGGGGCAGACCATGGGGGCAGAAGGGGGCCCAAGGGGCTGGAGCAATAACACAGCGGGTAGAGCGTTTGCCTTGCACTCAGCTGACCCAGGTTAGATTCCCAGCACCCCATATGGTCCCCCGAGCACCGCCAGGAGTAATTCCTGAGTGCATGATCCAGGAGTAACCCCTGTGCATCGCTGGGTGTGACCCCAAAAAAGGGGGAGGCCCAAGAAGAGGTCTGCCCCATTCTCTGAGATGTCAGTGTGAAGCGCTCCACAGGAATTAGTCATCACCATCATTATTCTGCTCCTTCCCATATGTGTCCTGTCTTGACTTTCCATGGTTCTTTCAAGCTGGCTCCAAGGACAGAGTGTATGTTTTACATGTAGGTCTGGGTTCAACCCCTAGCACTGAATAGTCCCTTGAGCAGCGCCAACAGTGGTCAGAGCTGGGAATAGCCCCCCAAATACCACCAGGCATGGGCCTAGCCAAACAGATTGTATCTTCATTCTCTCTCCTTTTCCAGCTCTTCCTTCATGTTCAGAATCCAGTTTCCACCAAGGCAGCCTCTGTGGTCTTAATGGGAGCATCACAAGCAGGTTAGTAGGGCTGGGAATGGCAGGGTGAAGGTGGATCTATCGGCAAGGGTGGGAGAGTGACAGTGTAGCATGTAAAGGTGTTGTTATAGGGTTGTGGGTGTTGCGATGTCTCAGAGTGTCTCCCCCTTGTCACGCCTGTGTTATTGAACTATTTGCATGTCCACAGGCAAGAAACAATTTGTTTGCTATTTCCATCTATGGTGTCTGAGTCAATGCAACAGAGGGTTTTGTTTTAACATTGTCTTCAAGTGAGAGTCTCTTGCCCCCGTGCCTTCCCCAGGGCTGTCTTCCCCGGGGACCTTCGGAGAGGGTGGGCTTCAGTTTCCCTCCCTGCCCCGAGCAGAGCTCCCTTGGCTGAAGACCTCCAGAGCCTAGCCACAGCCATGCTTAAGGCCCCTTTCCACACGTTCGGATGAGCCTTACGCATGAAGGAACTGGCAGAGGAACCCAGGTGTGTGGGACCTGGGGCTGAGACCTCCAAGCCTGCTCGGGTCAGGACTGGGCCACTTCTGCCCAGATTCCCCATTCTCCAGTAGCTAGGTGGTCACACCCAGGGACTGCCCCTGGCGCCATGTAATACCACCAATGGCCAACATCCAGAGACTTTAAAACCAAGCTCCTGGAAGCGACACCATATAGCCTACTTCTCCTCTGGGAGAACCTGGCAAGCTACCAAGAGTTTCCTGCCCACATGGGAGAGCCTCACAAGCTTTCCATGTCATATTCATATGCAAAAACCAGTAACAACGATGGGTCTCATTCCCCTGACCCTCAAAGAGCCTCCAATGCACCTTCAATGTGGCACCATTGGAAAGGACAAGTAAAGAGAGGCTTCTAAAATTTCAGGGCTAGGATGAATGGAGACGTTACTGAGACTGCTCAAGAAATTTGATGATCAATGGGATGATGATGATGATGATGATGATGATGATGATGATTGTCTTCAAGTGTGTTATATTCAGTGAGTGGGTCTCACCCTCTCCTGTGAGTCCATGTGTTCAAGTTGTCACAGAATGTGTATCCCTATAACTGCTCTTCTCCAACATGGGAATTTAAAAGGACTTGCTATGTCACAATGGGGCTATCATCATGCTGGATCATCCCCAAAGGGCTCTCTGTGTGCAACTATGTTTGAGTAGTCAAACAGCGTGTGACATCACCCCAGCCATCGGCATGAGGTCAGAGCTGATAGAGTGTATGCCTAACTCCATCTTATCAAGTTTGAATGTTGCCAGTGTGTGTTGCCATGCTTGAGTTTTCACCCTGTGTTCTTACAGCAGGCATGCTTCCACAGCGAGACCTTGAGTTGTTACATTTAAATTGTCACCTGTAGTATATCACTATCACATGGGAAGCTGAATGTGTTATGAGACCTGAGTTATGGGGAGTATCATTCATCTCCCCTGCAGGTTGTATGTAATCATCTACTTGGGCTTGATACAAAATGTGTGATTATGTCATCTTGTTTTAAAAAACTTATCCCCAAATTATGAGAGTACCACCAGATTTGAATGGTCTCTGTGCAGGACTCCAAGTCTAAGTTGTCAGGGGTTATCTTTGGGTGACACTGTATTTGCATTTTAACAACTTGGTGTGTGCCTCTCTGTCTGAGCTGGCACAACATATATGCCATGGTGTTTGAGCACCATATTGTCAAATGCTGATGTTGTTCCAGTGTGTATCTATGTGAATCATTGTTTCAGTTGTCACAGTGTATGATTGTAGATCACCATGTATGATTTATGCATCCGTATTTATGTTAGTGTCTGTGAATATCATGCTTAAGTTGTCACGCTGTGTATTGCCATATTTGAGGTGTTAGAAAGCCTGTTTGTCACCATTGTTGAGTGTATTTATGTGTTTGGGTTGTCAGAATGGATCTGTGTGTTGCCATCTTAAGGCGTCTGCGTGTTTCATCCTGTGGCTTTGTGCACTTGTGTCTGTATCTGGGAGTATGTCTGAGGTTTCACAATGGCCAAAGGCACTGTGTTGGAGCTATCTCCAAATGTGTGCAACAACCCACATCTCAGCATGGGTTCAAAGGTGGAAAAACTGGGAATGAGAGGGAAAGAGGGGGAGCTGGAGGAGGGAGGAGGTTGGGCCATAATCAAGATGGGGTAGGATGGGGGCTGGTGGGGGTTAGGGACAGAGTGAGCTCTGATTGGCCCGCGGTGAATTATTCACATGTATAATCCTCGCAGAATTTCAGCGCGGGCAGTGCCAGTAAATGCTGTGCATGTTTAAAAGTCATTTCCATAAGTAAGTGCAATTTCTCTACTGTTTGCCCCTGTTTAATGAAGTGAAATCTTGTTTGCATTCCTCCCAATTTCCCAACGAAAGGCGCCCAACCGTTCGCACCAAAATTACACCGCCCAAATTAAAACCCGGGCTCCAAGGGAGGTGACGGGACCGCTGCTTTGGACCCTTCTGGGAGGGCCTATGGAAGGGCGGGGGCAGGCAGGAGCTGGGCCTGCGTTTCTCAGCTCATTGCTTCCTTGCAGTTCTTACCATTTCAAGTGCTCTCCCCACCCCAATCCCCCACTTTCTGCCCTCATGGTGTTCTTGCTCCCCTTTGCCTCCCCAGGAATCTCTGGGTTCATGGAACGAGGTGCAACATATTTATTCATGTATATGTAAATGCACCTCTACGTGACTTAAATGCACAGTCATGTGTGCCCTAGTGATATGCACTCATACATATGGTGACAATGAAAACACAACACTTTGCACAAGAACATATTTAAACCACAAAATCACAAATAAGTCCTGAGAGCTGGATTGCGGGGCTGGAGCGTGTTCTTTCCATGGAGAAGCCCCAGGCTTGATCCCGGCACTGGATGGTCCCTGGAGCACCTAGCCAAGAGTAGACTCCCAAGCACCACTGTGTATGGCCCAAGCCACACCCTTCCCAAGGAAAAAAAATCCACATACTAGTTAAGTTCATGTATGTATTTAGTTATGCATCACGGCCTATGAAGATGTGTGGATTTGTGTTTGTGTCTAACTTCATGCATTGTGGTACTGTGTGTGCTGAAGATGGAATCTATAGGATATAGGAAGAAAGAATGGCAGGAGATTGTGAATACTAGCACAGCTTTGGGGTTACCTTCTAAGCCGTGCTCAGAAGAACTGGGGATCACTACTAGCAATGTTTGACCAACTATGCTGGTGGTTCCAGTGGTAGCAAAGGGCACAGCTCAGGCCTAAAGGTGCCTGGGGTCCTGGTGACCCCTGGAACCATCACCCCACAGACACACTGAGGGTAGAGCTGGAAGAAGTGCGTGTTGTTTGCTAACAGTCAGATGGAGAATAGTGTGAACATATGATGCCAGGGTATGAGCTAGGCTGCACCCCTCAATGCTGCGCTAGCTCCCTGCATCTGTTTAGTTTTTCTATTACCTGTTGTGGAGTACAGGATTGGAGTACTGGGAATAATTCCTTTCTGAGAGGTGCATGGGAAACCCCTCTGTTCCCCACCCCACCCCACTGCCCCCGCAACAGTCAGCAGCACAGGGACCTCAGGATCAGAGCAATCACCATCTCTGCAGTATCTTCTGGCCCTTACCTTCCAGCCACAACTCCAACTGGGATTCATCACTTGAACTTTGATACTTCTGAGTAGGCTGGCAGGATACCCACCCCCCACTCCAGGCTCCACTATCTGGAAGCATTACTCTCTCCTAGTATCCCAGAGCCACTGCATTAGGGTCACTTTGGTGTGGAATTGTGGACTGTCCTTATCTGGATTCTCTCGTGGTGTAGGGCATGAGGTGAGTTAGGGTTGAGGAGAGGGCAGGAAAGGATGGTATCATCCACCAGGACCTCCCAAGGTTCCCACCTGCCCCTGAATTCAAAGGGGCTCATGAAGTGCAAGGATTGTGAGTCCCCAGGTTTGTGGAGGTGAGAGAGTTAATGGATCATGTGCATATTGGGTCTGGTGTCTTTGGTCTTTGTAGATGTTGCCCCCTTTACCCGCCTAATCATGTACTGCTGGGTCGAGCAGAGCAAATAGGTCCCATAGCCACAGTTGGGGTAATGGTGCCATCACCCCACAGACACCGAGGGTAGAGCGGGAAAAGGTGTGTGTTGTTTCCTAAAGGTCAGGTGGAGACTGGTGTGAAAGCCCCAGGGGAAGGGGCTTTGGGGTCCCCCAGGACAGGGGAACCGTGATGAGGAGTCAGGGTCTCACCATCACAAGCTCTTCCCTCACATCTCACACATGTCCTTGAAGAGGTGACACAGGGACAAAGTAGCACCTAAAGATCCTGACCCTGCTGCATCCTTACTCAGTGCCCGCTGGTGGCACAGCCTTCACTGCCATCTCCACGGCTCCCTCCGCAGTGGCTTTCCATGGCTCAAGAGTAAGGTCCTGTGCCTTCGGCTAGCAGGAAAGCAAGCCCCTCAGTCAGAACTACCTTCCCTCCAGCCTGCTTTTCAAGTGCGGCCTCCCCACCAGGCTCCTCTACCTGCTCATCCCCATCCTGAAGGCCCCTCAAAGCAAGTAGGGGAACAATATTTCTCTGAGACGAGTCCCACTTTTGTGCAGGCTCTTCCTCCTGCCCCAGATGCCACCGTTGGCCTCCCTGCCCTTTCAGGAGGGCAGCTCAGAACCATCAAGGTTGATGCTTTCTTCCAGAATGTTCTGGAAGAAACACTGACCCACCATGACTGCCTTCAGTGGTACCAGGGATCCAAAGGACACAGTCTCAGTGGTTGTGATAGGAACTCCTTGTCCTTTCTCCTTGCCTGCGGGGAGACGGGAGCTGCAGGGCGGGTCTCCCTGGGCACCCCTGAGGAGGGTAAGGAGCTGTTCCTAAAGGTTCCCAGCAAGCAGATGCTAGTGGGGTGCCAGGGAGCCCAGGGGAGCCTGAGCAAAGGTACAACCATGCCCAGCACCTCTCCGAGTCAGGACTCAGTCCCAGCACCGCATCTCCATGCTCCTCAGCATTCCACTTCTCCTGCGACCCCCGGGAACTCTCCACTAAGCGTGCCCTTGTCAGGAGACTTGGTGCCCATTAAGAGGCCCCAGTGGCATTAGGGAGACTGGAGGTAAAACTGACTTTCCTTTTTTTTCCCTGAGGACGCCCCCACCCCCACCCCCAGCCCGTCAGTGTTTTCCAAGCTGCTGGCTTCATTGGTGCCGGTGGCTCCTGCGGGAGCTGCCGCCTGCAGTGAACGCCCACTTCTCTCCTGGGCCTGCCCGCCATGCCAGCTGCAGCATTCCCCCACCAGGGAGCCCCCAAACCCACCGCAGATCTCCCACTCTACCCCCTTGGGCCCCAAGACCCTCTCACTGATTTCCCCCCCATTAACCACACTGATGCTTCTGTAACAACAACCCTCCCCATTGAACCACCAAGTCTTCGTTCTCCCTCCTCCTCTCCCCTCCAACTATCCCCCTCCCAGGACCCTCTTCCCTCCGACCTTGCTTCACCCCGCCTGGCCGCGGTGGGTCACCCCACCCTCGCCCTCCGGGCCGCGATGCCCCCAGGAAGCGGGCT